>NW_026889777.1:6467500-7765000 GCF_033153115.1 Saccostrea echinata
TTTATCGTATAATTCAAAAAGTACTTTCTTAGTTTTAATAATCAGGCAGACCTGTAAGTAATAGATAAATAAAAATGAGACAAAAATAACTTATCTTATTAAAAGTTCTTCAAGGACCATAAGAGAGGTCAATGCTAGAGGTCTTAATATGGGTTTAAAAATAGTACAGAAGCACTAATAGTTTGTTAATAGTCTGCATGGTGATAATATTAAGTGGGGGACAGATTAGAACTTAAGTTATGAGTTGATACTGAATACTAGACTAATTATTTTGTTGATCCTGATCTTCCTACTTCTCTTGCTTTAGGGCAAAAAGCTTCATCTGTCAGTGTATTTAACTTCTAAATTGTTGTATTATACTCAGGTGACCGTTAAGGACCTTGGGCCTCTTGTTTAATCATACATTTGTATATAAAAAAGCAGGAGCGGCAGACACTTGGCGCCTTTGTATATTTAGACTGTACAACATTAATGACATGTTTCCGTGTTTAAAATGTTCCTTTTCGACCAGGATTGAAATCAAATATTTAGAAAAAAAAATACATGGTTACTGTTTAGAAAAAGCGAAATTTGGGCGAGACTTGCCACATTTAGTTGAGCAGCAACTAAAGGTATCAATGGAAAATGCAGAAGGAACAAATAACAGTTATAAAATCAGGACTGTTCTTTCTCAACTTAATATATGTTTTATATATATATATATATATATATATATATATATATATATATATATATATATATATATATATATATATATATATATATATATATATATGAAATAGAATATTTAAACATAACACAATCACAACAGAAAATGCAACTATACAGTGTTGACATTTTTGAAGATTATTAGGTATATCGCTATACTAAAACAGGTTATTTTTTATTTTAGATGGAACAGTTGCTAAAGGATGACACACAAGAAGACCTCAACTTCATGGAAAACAAAAAAAACTTTGATTCCACAAATTCATGTTTTGGTCTCGAATTTTGAACTGGATTCCCTTAATCCAGATATTCCATTCACAAATGACCATTTTATAAGCAAATTGGTTCATCAACGCTCCATTCCAAGAGAGATACTGTAAACTTATGGGTTCTACAGAAAAACCAAAAGCTGCTTTTTTTCTCTTTTCAATTTGTTATATGTTTTGATTTTTTTAAAATTTCATTTAATTGATTTTTGAATTAATTTGTGTTCAAGAAAATAAAAATATTTTAACAATTGTTTTTGTCTTTCTTTACATTTCAATTTGACCTCAACATGTACATGTATCTCTGCTGGTGGTTAGTCTGTCCTTGAGGGTACTTATGCAAAACTTCAAAAACTTTTGAAAAATTTTAACTCCAAATCTTGTAATGTTGTCTACGGAATAGAATGTACCCTCTCTGGTTCTGCTTATGTCAGTGAGGCCAGGGGTTTAATCAATAATAGAGTATCTGGGCATATATTACAAATTGACAGAGGAGGTGGCAGCTTCTTTTCAAGCATTTTAATTCTTCACGCAATTCTTTTTGTTAAAAATGGTTGGAATTCTCGAAATAAAAGTTGTCATCGTACTGATGGCGCATCCTGAACGGAATCCTTCAGTAGACAACGGGAAGAATAAAAATTATGTCAGTTTTAAATATCACGATCAAATTTAATTGGAATTCCCGTACCTCTACTTGATACCTAGGCTACATAATAATCCTTACAAAGATACACAGCGAGTTCCAGTAAATGTTCTACCAAGCCTCTATCGTTACTCTAGCTCCAAAACTGTAGCGTTATGGTTTTATATTTTAGTTTTTGACCATAACGGTCAAAGACTGAAATACAAAACCATAACGCTACAGTTCTGCAGCTATCGTTACTCCTCACTAAAATATCAGCAGTGAAGGAGAAACTTCAGGAGTGGTGTTTATCAGATATGGATACTTAAAAACTCCTAAGAACTTTCAGAAAAGTTGAAATCACAGTTTTACCAAAAGTCAATAACACCAAAACGTTCTACTTTTTAACACTTTCTACAACCATTCCCCATGATAAATCAAAGTCCTTGCATTTTGACATCATAGACAGCTGCTTTTTCAATAAAAATTGAACTGTGTAATTTCTGTCGATGACCTTGTCATTGGTCATTTCCAAAACTATTTTGATAAAAAAAATTCTGATCGTACACATAAGTACTCCGAAGTTGATATTAAAAAGATGCATGGATCGACGATATCTATGTGGTTTTTGGGGACGAGGTCTTCCAACAATCTGTTGGAATTCCCAATTGCACCACGTAATTAGCAGACCTGTTTTTCAAAAACGTCTACATTAAAAGAAGAAGTCTCTTGCTGTGGCCTTCAATTTAACTTTTAGATATATCAACGACGTTTATCAATTAACAATATCCATTTTCATTCCAGTGTTGATTCGATATATCCCTCTGAACTCGAAATAAAAGACACCACATAGTGTTTTACACAATTGTTTCATATTTTGAATTTTTTACTGGAAAAAAAGACGTTAATGGTAACATAACAACAACAACAAAGTCAATTGGGACTCCTCAGTCTTTAATTCAACAAATATAAATGAAATATATGATATTTTCTTACACACGTATGATGCTATTTTGGAAAAACATATACCTAAAAAGGTAGTCACAATCGGGCCAAGAGATAAACCATACATGAATAATAGCATACGCAAAGACATCGTGTACACAGAAAAGCAAAAACATAAAAATTGCCCAAACCTATGGCGTCGTTTCAGAGAATTGCGAAATGAGGTAATCTCTATGGTCAGAAACGTTAAGAAAAATATAAGCAAAATCTTACATCTCAGATACTTAATAAAGATATACCCCCATATATAAATGGTGGCGAATAACAAAATCGGTTGCAAAACTTTTAAACACACATAAACCTATGCCTCCTTTAAAATCAAATGGTCAAATTTTACTTCATCCATTAGAAAAGGCAGAAGCATTAATTAATTTTCAAGCATTTCTAGTGTTGATGAAAGTAAAACCTTGCCTGACCATGGTGCTGGTCCTCCCCTAATTAGCAACCATTGAAAACATATTTGTTACTGAACAAGATGTGACAGATCAATTGAGTAATTTACATGTAAGCAAACCCCCTGGTCCAGATGGAATAACACCAAAGATTCTTAAACAATTATCCTCCTCCTTT
Organism: Saccostrea echinata; assembly: GCF_033153115.1. Taxonomy (NCBI): domain Eukaryota; kingdom Metazoa; phylum Mollusca; class Bivalvia; order Ostreida; family Ostreidae; genus Saccostrea; species Saccostrea echinata. The sequence goes on from NW_026889777.1 coordinate 6,470,672, forward strand.
TGTAAACCACTAGAAAACATTATACACTGTCAACTAAGAAATGAATCTAGTAATTTAAATGCTCACCTGTTTAAGCAGTACTTAAGCGAAGTAGCATCTTGTACTAAGTGCGGATATCAAAGCGAGGATAACTATCTTCTTTTTTTAGGATGCCCTGCCTATAATAATCAGAGAATGATACTTTTTGAAAGTCTTCAGAGTATAATAGAATTAGAAACCCTCTCTCTTGATCAAATTTTGCATACTTTGCTGTTTGGTGATAGGTAATTACCAAAATAAACTAATTGTTCAATTTTTGAAGCAGTCCTACTGTATATCAAGTCTTCAAAGAGATTTTGATATTATTTTAAGTTATTAAATTTTCTTATTTGGTATTTATACGTACTTCAAATCTCAGCATTTCAATATATATGAATGTATTTTTCCTTGCATATTTGTCTTTGCACTTTCTTTATTTACCTATTCAGTGTGTTGTTTGTTCCAATTTTATTTATTTATCTATTTTTTGTATCTTTCCATGCATATTTGTCTCTTGCACTGATTTATTTACTTAATCAATTTTGTTGTTTGTTGTACTCTTTTATTTTCTTTCATTATATTGTATAATGAGAATATATGCTAGGTAGTAACTCTTGTGTATGATTTATCTTTCTTCATTTCTTCCTTTTCTAATTTACATAAGAAATTAATATAATTTATTATGAACAATTTCATCATTAATTGTAAACCATCACACATATTTATTGTCAATTCTTAACATTTATAACCTTAATCTTCATGGAGAGGATTTATATAGGCTATGCCTGATGTCCAATCCAATTATGTGATCTGACTTTACATAATAAAATACTGATTAAATTAATTAACATAAAAAAGTGTATGATAAACGTAATGACTTCAACTCTTTTCTATCCTCAACTTCCTTTATCTAGCAATATACCATTATCACCTGAATATAGAGTTTATGTCTCCCAGTTGATTTGATACGCGAGGGCATTATCTACAATTTCTAAAATGAGGCAAGCTATTAACAAATAAGTTGATGGTACAAGGATATCAATTGTCTCGTTTAAAGTCGACATTTCGCAAATTCTATGGTCGATACAATGACCTTGTCAGCAAATGCAATCTGTCGACCATGACAAGGAGCATACGGCGGGTATGACCGGTCGACCGGGGGTGCTTACTCCTCCATGGCACCAAGATATCCCATCTCTGATTTTTTTTTAGAGGTCCGTGTTTACTTCTCCCAATTTGTATAGTTCAATGGACATTTCAGCTTGATTTCTATTTGTTATTTTAATATTTCGTGGATTAGGAAACTTAGGCGCTGCTTATTCATATGACTGCAATGACAATGTCGACTTTCTGGGCAGCCTGTCAAGTCCAAAGTGTACCAACTAATCTAATTAAAAACTTAGATGTTCGAAATCTACTACGGCATTTCAAACGGTAGCGGACTCGGAATACCTAATTATTCATTTGATTGCAATTGTATAACAACGTGAATGTCATGGGACTTTTTACAAAACATGTAAACGTTAACGCAAGTGTAGTCATGGTCATCGGTCTCACAATATTAATAAACCTAATATACATTAATTACCTTTTGATTCTGTCAAAAATTCTGTCAAAGATAATGCCAGACGATGGGTCAAATATGAAGGAGAAATCCATTCTTCTGTTTTCAATAACTGAGAAGTGAAAAACGAATAAGATAGATGACATGATCGATATGTACTGATCCCACCTGACAAGGCAGGTCAGTAACTGCATAGTTTTAAGGCTCAGTACATGTATTGCAATTGCAATTCAGAGGAGCTAGGATTTAAAAGTCATGTTTCTCTTTCTAAGGAGGAAATAGTTCAATGTCCAATGACACCTCGGTTCAGACGGGTCGGCCCATCAAGATTTAAGACAGGTCGGTCCATATATATGACACCTCGGCCCAAGCAAGTATATATGAAATATATATTCAAGCTCAAAGTCCATTAAAACAATACAAATCGAGAGCAGAGCAAACACTGACCTCCAAAAACATCAGAGGTGGCATCAGGTGCCATAGAGGAGTGAGCATCCCCTGCCGACCGGTGTGCTCCTTGATTGGGAAATAACGGAAAAATCAGTCAACAATTCAGTGTGTAAGTTTTATTTTCAATTCCAGACTTGAATAACATTTTGATTGACAAAAAGGACATGATCAAGATTTCATTTTTTTAAATTAGAAAAAGCCCTTCCACAAGCACATTGACAATAATCAAGGAAGAGAAGACAATTAATGAAAGTGTAAACTGATAAGCAAACAAGACCGAACCATATTGCAGAAAGGAATTCCATAATGCAGTACCCTATTTTATATGTATTTTTCCTGCAATAATATATAGCTGCAATTCTTAATTCTAGCATTTACCCCCCCCCCCCCCCACCTCAAATATAGTCCATGTACATGTGTAGCTTTTCACGGGTTATCATCCCATCTCAGGTGTTTCAGAACGTCAGTGAAAGAATACAAGATGATACGATAAAATTCAATTCTCATAATATAAATTAGAATATATATGCCAGTATGTTGAAAATTTAGTCTTACTTAAATGTATATACTGCAAATGGGCATTTCCCAGAGGAAATAGAGCCTGATCTAATTTAGTTGGAAAGTAAAACAATTATCTTTAAGACCCCCCAACCCCCAACCCCCCACCCCCATAATATTTTTTTTTCAATTTAATAAATCGTTTAATCGTCAGAGAGAATAATTACATCAATAATATCAATTCAGACGCTGGGTTATTTTTTTTTATCATAAAAATGTTACTTGGGCCGAGGGGCCGACATGTCAATAATCTTGGGACGACCTATGAGGGCCGAGGTGTCGATGAGCCGAGGCGTCTGTCTACCAAATCATATATTGGTTTAAACCAAATTTAATTGGAAGTACTATAGCTCTTTAAACTCCATGAAAACCTTTCAAAGATACAGAGCTGGTTCTAGTGAAATGTTCTACCTAGCCTCTCGAAAATATTAACAGCAAGGAATGAGAAACATCAGTAATACTGTATTACAAACTTGAGAAGACGTGTTAATCAGATATACGGATACTTGAGAAGAGGTCCATGGCCACAACGCTCACCTGATTTAACATGGACCCTGCTGCTCTTCATCAGCAGATTTTTTTCTATTATATATTCCTATGTAAAATTTTGATCCCTGTTGTTAACCCTAGGTGTCATGATTTAAACAAACTTGAATCCACGCTATCTGATCATGATGATACTTCCATATTCATATGACTAATCATAGCTCTTGAGAAATTTTTAAAGATGTGGCCCCACCCTACCTCTTGAGGTCATGATTTGAACAAACATGAATCAACACTACCTGAGTATGCTTCCGTATCAATATGACTAAATAAATAGCATTGTTGTTCTTAAGAAGAACTTTTTGGGCCCAGTAGTTCTTGGGAAAAATTTTAAAAGATGTCACCAAATTTTCACTTATTCTTAAATATCTCCCCATGGAAGAGGGTGTGGCCCTTTATCTGGATAAATTTGAATCCATATCTCCTAATGATGTTTTGGGAAGTTTGGTTGAAATTCGTCCAGTGGTTCTGGAGGAGAAGTCGAAAGTTCCAGACGGACGGACGGACAAAATGTGAATAGAAAAGCTCACTTGAGTTTTCGGCTCAGGTGAGCTAAAAACTCCAAGAAACTTTTAGAAAATTTGAAATCATGAAATTTTACAAAAATAAATAGCATCTAAATGTACCACTTTTCTACACTTTCTTCAACCATTCCTCACAATAAATTAAAAGACAAAACTTTTATTCTAGGTTAAATATTGACTGACAATTCTTTCATACCATTTGTCAAGCCATTACTTTTTTAAACACTGAATTATCTACAGATTTTCCCAATTATGACATTTGCCACGCGGCGGGTGTGGCTGGTAGGCATAGGATACCTACTCCTCAATGACACCTGATAGTGCCTCTGTTTTCATAGGTCCGTGTTTGCTCTGTTAAAAAAATTGCATTGTTCTTTTGAGCAATTGATCACTGTTTTTCTATCTTCAGATTTCATTCTACAGTCCGTCAAATTTAATACCAAAATATTTCAAAATTTTAAAGAACTAAAAGTATGAAGAAAATTACAGATTTCGGTGGCGGTCTAGGATTAACAATAAATTAGTTACAATTATAACATTAGATAAAAGCCATAAAGTATAATGTACATTAGTAAACCTATATTCAGATTTCAGACCTATTTATTCAATATTACAAGTTTTGGGATCGAAAAAGCTACTTCTTACATTACTTTAGCCAAAGGCTCAAGTGTCTCATCCTTTCTCACAGACCTCAATTTGTTCGGCGTCCATCTGTACAGTTTTCCCATTTTCGACTTCTTTTCAAGAACTACAGGGCCACTTTCAACCAAACTTGCCATAAAGTATCCTTGGGCGAATTCAAGTTTGTTCAAATACCAGTGAAATATAATTAAGAATTAGGAAAAATTTAGTTTCCTCTTTTTAACTTCTTCTCAAGAACCTATGGGCCGGAAAAACTAAAACTTATATGGAAGTATCCTCAGCTAGTGAAGTTTCACGTTTGTTCAAATCATAACACTCGGGTTTAGGGTGGGGACACAATAGCGATCGAAGTTTTTCACAGAGATATACAGGAAAATAGCTTTAAAATCTTATTTTCAGGAACCAATGGACTAGAAAACTTGAAATTTATGTGAAAGTTTCATTACAGATTCGAGTGTGTTTAAATCGTGACCCCCAGTGGTAGGATAAGGCCACAATGGGCGATTACCACAGTTGTTATCTATAGAATATGCTATTATATTGTGCTTGAAGTGGTAGGAATGGAATTTGCTTCTACTTCAACTTGATATGATTAAATGTTTCATAATGGATAATAAATCCAAAATGGAAAAAAAGGCACTGCATGTGAATTATTCTGCAAATTCATATGTACATGTATTTCTTGTTAAGGATACTTAATCATGTACCGCTTTTCGACGTTTCCCTCTTGTTTAACTAGCTTAAACATTAGTGCTAAAAATTAGAACTAAAACTTCATGATCTTTAGGGAACTCCAAAGAACCTCTAAAGAGAGACCTCAACATATTGAAAAGCTGGCATTCAATGTAGTGGTAAAACGATCGATTGCTCAAATACTTTGTGTACTCAGTGGTTTGGAATGAGAACAGAACCTTGATTTCCTTCATAGCAGAAAACCTTTGAGTACCTGATATTCAAAGTTTGCTAAATAAAGATCAGCACTATTGTAAATGAGATTAAAATTTTTTTTTTTACATCTTAACTTCTCAAGAACTGATGGGCCAATTTCAATCATCTTTGCCACAATGCAGTTTTACTGAAAGAGATCGAACTGATGTTTGTTAAATAAGAGAGGGCCACTCCCTTTTTCAAGGTGGAAATAATTAAGATAAAAGAAAAATGGGGTTATGTAATTTTAAAAAAAAGAACTTTTTTCCATAAAGTGCTTAGGAAGAAAAGACAAAACTTAACTGAAACATGTTTTTCGTTTTTAGGATAGAACCACAGAAGGGTGACAAAATTTGAAAGCATGAAATTATTCTTAAAACTTCCTCGCTTATTTTTAATTTTAGTAGATTCAAGTTTGTTCATATCATACCCTCTGGGGCTAAGGCGGGGCCGCAATAGTGAGGCAGAATTTGACATGTGAATTATATAGAAACAAGTCTTTTAATTTATTCTCTGCAGGGTTTTAGTCGTCAATTATTATATATCCATAAGTCTAGATCTAATAGCGGGCCTACTGATCTTCCAAAAGACTATTTTAAATTAAAGTTATGTTGAAGAAATTCAACAGTTATTAACATATGTGTATGTGGCTTTACAAATGTTACTGGATGAATAATTTGCGATGTAGAAAAAGTCGGTGCTCTGATCAAAATTAACAGCATTATTTTTTTTTAGCTTGCTGGTGGTTAACCTCAGAGGTCTATGTTAGTTCCTTATGGATAATTCTCTGTGGGTATTTACATCGTAACATCGCGTGTCTGGAAGATTAATATTCTTTGAGATTAACGTTGTTTGTGAATGCTTAAAAATCTTTATTTATAATTACTAATTCAGTTCATACAATTTGTTATCTTTAAAATGGATCGTGCACAATGTTTGTAGAATCTTAGAATTGCACTTTGAAATAACTTAGTGAAATACTGAATTTTATTCAAAATGTAACTCGTTCAACACTTTCGATTTTTATAAAATTAATAAGTAAATATATAATTCTCTTGATTTTTTTGTGATTGCTTTTTTTTTTAATTTCAATTACTGTAGCGGCGTTCCATCTTTTGTAAGATTATGATTTCAGCATTCTGTGAAAATCTTTAAAACATGCTAGTACCCAAGTATACTAAAAATCAAAACACATTATTTTGTTAATATTTAATTTTTTTTTTTAATTTCGAATTGAGTGTGAAAACCTTAAGTAGCCACACATGTAGAATATCTATGAAATTATCTTAAAATAATTTGCTTCTTATTGTTGCCATTCAACAAATTCAGAAAACTAAAATATACACGTAGTATCTGGTTTGCAATTTTTTTTAAAGAACTGACCCAAGTGTATCTTTTCCCTAGTATCAAGATGAAGCAAAACCTCGTCATAGACTCATGCTCCTTCATAATACATGTACCAGGACGTTCTTCTTGTTATATGAAAATTCAAGACGGGGATGATTCAAGTCTAAAGCCACAAACTGACTTTCTGGTTCCCATCATAAAACACGCAATCTGTACAGTAGATTTGATCAATTTAGTATTCAGACAGCATTCACTTACATCAAACCTTTACAATAACTGTTGCATTGCCATGAATTGCTGACTAAAACATTCTGGTACTCGTCACTTGGATATTAATAGACATTAGCATTGAAATAATCATGGAAGCGATAAATGAGCAGTTCACATCACTGCTTGAAAAAACACCTTTACAAAACTTTACTTGCAAAGTAAATCTCATTAAAGGTGCTCCAAAAAGCAAGGTCATCTTTGTATTAACTTTACAAAAAGTAAAGGTGAAAAGGTAACCTTTACTTACACGAAAAGGTAATTAAATCTAACCTTTCACCTTTAATGCTGCATTAAAGTTTATATATATATATATATATATATATATATATATATATATATATATATATATATATATATATATATATATATATATATATATATATAATGAAACTTTTTAAAATCCTTACTTGAATACTGGCTTTTGTTTAATACACTCGTACTTAAGATTTCAACAAATGGTTTTTGACTTTCAATAAATAGGTATCTGATGTGTCTATTGTGTTACCCCCACCCCATTTTGTTAAACTCGATCTTACTAAAAATACACAAATTTTCACGCGTTATATCAATTTCCAGTTGTATTTAGTATTAGAGATTGTCATCTACAAAATATAAAAATTTATACTATTTTTGTATACTGTAGACGGAAAATCACAAATGTAAAAATGGTACCAGATATCAGAATATAGATATAATAAACTTTAAAATTCCCTATGACTTAACCTTTAAGTTATCTGATTTGCTGATATCTGATAGATGGAGAGCTCTTTTTTATTTGCTTTTAGTTTAGATATATTGAAACCTTTTCTGTTATAATTTCTGCTTTATAAATATCTACCAAAAACAGTTACAAACATTACAAGATTACATCTTTTACTAGAACAGGCAATAAAATGACAAAGAATGAAATAAAAAAGGTTAAAATACAATACAATATTATTCATCCTTTATGGTGCATGTACACGTGTCAAAACTTCACAGTTTAAATGGAACTAAAAATGCCTTACTCAGTTATTACTCAAGATCACTGATGAGAAACTACACAACATAAATCAGGCAAAGTACTAGTATTTCCAATTTAAACTAATAAAGGCTATCTAATGAGTATTTATGTACAGGTTAATAATGTTGACATCTTGTAAGCATAATCGTGTAATTTACATATTCACAAAATAAAGAAACAAAATGCTTAAACATCTATTAGAATATAGGTTCAGAGGTAGTTTTGCAAGATGCATAAGTAAATGCATGTGTCCAGCTTCATGCAGTGAGCCTGTTTGAGCTTGACTTTATACTTTGGATTAAATGTGATATGTGCATTGTGTCTGTGGTAGATAATGTTTGCATTGTGTCCATCTTCACACGCCTTGGAAAATATGTAACTGGTTGTGGTAGATGCTTGAGTGCTTGCGTATGTGTCCAGCTTCACACATTTTCATGTATGTGCTCGACTTCACATGCCTTGGAAAATATGTAACTGGTGTTGTGGTACATGTTGTTATGTTTGCATATGTGTCCAGCTTCACACATTTTCATGTATGTGCTCGACTTCACACGCCTTGGAAAATATGTAATTGGTTGTGGTAGATGCTTGTGTCCAGCTTCACACATTTTCATGTACATGTACAGTATCCGCATCGTTATTCTTTACAATTCTATCGTGTCCTATCGTGCGTTTATCCTATCGTATCGTGCGTGTATCCTATCGTATCGTGCGTGTATCCTATCGTATCGTGTTTTCCGTTTATCAGGTTTTGCGTTTTCTATCGTGTTTTCCGTTTATCAGGTTTTGCGTTTATCGTGAAGATCGTTTATCAGGTTCTATCGTGTATCGTGTTTTGCGTTTATCGTGTGCATTCGGAAACCCTCGCTTTTTATCTTTATCTTGAGAAGAAACACCCGAGGTATCCCGAGTTCATTTTTCGTTTTGTTAATTTATTTAGGATTAATTTAACTGTTGAACAGAATCACAAATTAATACTCTAACTCTGGTATATTTGTTTAAGAAAATAAATGAATAAATAAATAAATAAATAAATAAATAAATAAATAAACGTCAAGTACCGTGACCAAGCAGAGAGTGTAAATCGAAAGCCAAATTCTATTTTTGGAAATGAAATAATCCATCTCCTAGTCATTCGTTATTATTTTTCTTTAATTTGTCGATTTGTAAGAAACATTTTTTGTCAAAGATAGAAATATTATACTTCCTTTACACAGAGTCACAAAAGCAAGACATTTATTAACTTTGCTTTGATAATTATAGAAACATAAAGCAGTAGATATGTGTGTAAAAATAAACTATAAATAAAAAAAAAATCAGCATCATTATTACATGTAAGTCAATTCTTTCTATCAATAACGGAAACATAAATTTTGTCTATGCGCGCAAGTTTTGTTGTTCCTTTTTATTTATTTGTTTCTCTGATATGTCAACAAGTTAAATTACAGTTTATTTTACATGAACATGCTCCATTCAATTTATCATATGATTATTATATATTTTAATATAGATGTTTGCCATTCATATTTGACTACTGCATTTAGAAGATGTAAAAACAAAAAAATTAAAAAAAAAAAAAATAATAAACAAAACCATACTAATTTTTATTATACAACTTACCTATTTCGATGTGAAAATGAAGTGAGTATACATGTATATACCGTAATTAAGTGACAGGTGGAAGCGCTTCCGTGACAAGAGAACTGACACCTAAACGTACCTGCCTAATCAGTACACTGTCTTCTTGTCAGGTCAAGAATCCACCCCCCCCCCCTTTCCCCCTACATGACCGGCCCTTGTGTATTCAACGTAGACATACCTGAACTCCTTTCTCACCTGGTGTCAGGTATTTACCTTGAATCCTACTAGGTTTCAATGAAATGCATTTTCTTATTTTCTGGATATCGTTTGAACAACACTTAATTAACAATTAAAGATTTTATACTAAGAAAATTGGTAAATGTACACTTCCGTTACATATTAAAAAATTAATAAGTGAATCAAATAAAATATAGGCGAGTTTTGTCCCCCACACTCCGTTGATTTAGTTCATTTGTATACTTTTATATTATTTTTATAGGTTTAAAGTATTAAACATTATTGGTGTGATCAAATTTAAAAAAAAAATGCGCTTGTGGTACTTCCGGATCTTCGGGTTTTCTATGTAAAATAAAAAAGAAACATTCTATTAATCGAAGAATATGGTAAATAATTCTTAGCAGAAAAATACGAACATTTGCCTCGCACGATTTTTTTTTCTTATTAAAAAGGCGCCTCAAAGATACATGTAAAAAATTAAAAGAAATCGCCTGGATCTGCCGTGATACACAAGGCGAGTTTTTACCTTGAATTTAATATTAATGTTTATCGATTGCATTTAATACTTGACTATGTTCAAGAAGTCAATATATATTTTTATCTATTTATTTATTTATTTATTTATTTATTTATTTATTTATTTATTTATTTTGCTCTTTGAATTGGATCTTTTTTTGAGTGGTTATGGAACACCCCCCTTCTTCCCCGCTGACTATGCCTCAAGTGGGATTAAGACTTTCATAATTTATTACAAAGTTTTGTCTAATTTTGCCGATGTAGTTCTATATAAGATAAATTTTGTAACAATTAATACAAAGTCTTATAGCAATAATTTACAATTCTTCAGTCCGAAAATCCACTTTTCGTATTGTGGAAATTAATTTATAATTTTTTTATGTGTGTGTATGTTCTAATATGTTGTATACAAGAGTATGTAATAGTTCAATGTTATTATTTAATACAAAGTTTAAGTACCCAATAAATATATTCACATACATTGTAAGCTTAGCATACATGCGTCTATAGTAGATTCAAATTCAGTTATTGTAAATGTTTATAGCACAGGCATGCGTAGAAAGCAATTTCATTTCTTTGGGGGCGGGGGTCTAAAAAGAAATGTTTTGAAAAGCAAACAAAAGAGGCTGAAGACATTATTATTGTTGATGGGCAATATTATCATTATATTTCTACTGTATACTACGCATGTTGGTACACTGTAACTTTTTTAGGTATACGACTGCATGCTCCCTTCTTAATCTTACATGCCTATAGCATTAGAAATACCAGAGAATAAATACAAAAGAATGGAAATGCGGTATTTTTTTCGGATACTAGATGATGACAGATCTAGTGACGTTTATTAATTTTATTGAATTCGATTTCTTTCGGCCGGTCTCCTTCCACATATATACATAATTTTATACAATGTATGTAGGAATACGTAAATACTTTCTATGTGCACGGGATATGTGTAACATGTATATTTATATATAGGAGAGATTATTTAATCACAGTCCAGTGCTCAGTCTGTGTCGATGCAACTAGCAATTTCAGCAAGTCATGTGTTCAAAACGTAATAAAAATAAAATTTATATAAAATATAAATTTAAGCAAGTTCGTAAAAACTTTGAGGAGAAAGCATTAACATTAAATAATAATAATGATTTTTTTTTTCGAATCCCCCCCCCCCTTTAAAATTATGACAAGTAATTTTTTTTTGTAAGATTTGAATTATTAAATACAGATTATTAAAGGCGATTTTGGATACATAAAAAACTTCTAGCACAAGATATTGAATCTAAATATTTCACTTTTTACATGGAGTTCTTCCGTAAAAATAATCAATGTTTGTTATGAATTTCATAAGGTTTTATTTGTTAAAATAATGAATATATTTATAGTGTTTCGTGAATCTATTGACATGGGTGTAAAACTTTGCTTGTCTACCGAATTTTTGAGCCACCTATAAATTAAAATCTCCGTAATTAAACGATTCAGAATTTAAATTTAACGATTCGATGGAATTTCGACATTTGTATAATTACACAAACAATCGCCTAATTTCCATCATAGATTGGAATTAATCTTAAATAATTACAGTTTGAATTTGATGACGATCAGTTTTATTGACGGAAAAAATGTATCTTTTACAAAGCATCATTACTTCAGATGTTTTATCACCATAAAATTAATATATTTTATCATTTAGATATGCGGCTTTGTAAGTAATTAAAATTATTATACTACTAAAAAGGAAACTTTTCGTCTTGTCAAAACACGTTTCGCATTTTGAAACAATCCTATCAGGTTTTGCGTTTATCCTATCGTGAAGATCGTTTATCAGGTCTATCGTGTTTTGCGTTTATCGTATTTTGCGTTTATCGTGTTTTGCGTTTATCGTGTTTTGCGTTTATCCTATCGTGCGTGTATCCTGTTCTATCGTGCGTGTATCCTATCGTATCGTGCGTTTATCCTATCGTATCGTGCGTGTATCCTATCGTATCGTGTATCCTGTAAAGAATAACGATGCGGGTACTGTATGTGCTCGACTTCACACGCCTTGGAAAATCTGTAATTGGTTGTGGTAGATGCTTGTGTGTTGGCATATGTGTCCAGCTTCACACATTTTCATGTATGTGCTCGACTTCACACGCCTTGGAAAATATGTAATTGGTTGTGGTAGATGCTTGTGTGTTGGCATATGTGTCCAGCTTCACACATTTTCATGTATGTGCTCGACTTCACACGCCTTGGAAGATATGTAACTGGTGTTGTGGTAGATGTTGTATGTTTGCATATGTGTCCAGCTTCACACATTTTCATGTATGTGCTCAACTTCACACGCCTTGGAAAATATGTAATTGGTTGTGGTAGATGCTTGTATGTTTGCATATGTGTCCAGCTTCACACATTTTCATGTATGTGCTCGACTTCACACGCCTTGGAAAATATGTAATTGGTTGTGGTAGATGCTTGTGCTTTTGCATATGTGTCCAGCTTCACACATTTTCATGTATGTGCTCGACTTCACACGCCTTGGAAAATATGTAACTGGTGTTGTGGTAGATGTTGTGTGTGCTCGACTTCACATGCCCTGGAAAATATGTAACAGTGGTTGTGGTTAATGCTTGAGTGTATGCATTTGTGTCTTGCTTCACACAGAGAGAAAATTTTTGTGTGCTTTTTTCTACAAGATAATGATTATTTAAATATACTCCGAATACATCCTCTAAAGAAATGGATAATCATAATGAGTTACATACTAAGTTCCTCTGTGCACAATATACACAATTTTACTGAAATTAAACTTGTGCAAAAACTCTCTTGCTGAATAACTTTCATTATTATAAATGCTTGAATGTTCATCTATAAATTTTCAGATATTTTCTAGTCTGTGTGTATATGTTTGATCACAATGGCATCCATATTTGATTCCCCTCTCTGTCATCTTTTCTTGGTCACCAGTTAATTCAACAGTAGGATGGATACTCAGATTTCTTGGGTGTTGGACAAAAGGAGTGCTAATAATAAACATAATCTTCGAAATTATAGATAATAACATCCATTTCTTTTCCAGGTTTGCATAAATTAGTTATCTTTTGAAATTAAAGCACATCTGCAATATCCCTGAAAACTTGCCAAGATACTTAAAATGTTTGTAGCATGCTTTAACTACTTTAATTTTATTTTTGGAAGTTTAGAATAATAGAAAAGCAAGTTCATATATAAAAATGAAATGTAAAAGATCTTAATAATGAAGATTCATTTACACAATGTGATAACACATTGAAGTCAATTCCTCACCTGACTTGCTCGTAATTTATCTTCATAATAGAGTTGATTCTATGATGATCACTTTCAATCATTTAAAAAAACTTCTTCATCTCAAACTATCTGAAGGTCTTCCATCTTCCCAACTGCCACTCACCCAAAGTGTACCGAGACTTCTGACCTGTATAATATCCAAATTCAAGATTAAAATTAAAAAAATCTCTTCACAATATTGGTCTCTTTAAAAAATGTGAGAAAATAATTTTAAATACTTTTCTAAAGATGGAATAATGTAGTGAGTACCTAACAATGTTTAAAAATATTTTGATCTCTGTACAGTGATAACATATGAAAAAGTCATGTCCCTTGTAATTGAAAAAAACTTCCATTCTTAAGGACATTACCCAACATAGAAATAATGTACATTTGTCTCTGGCACAACCAATCCACAAGAGACATTTCCATACTTAGCACCATGCATTAGCTCTCCACTCTTTGTTTCTACAAAAGATAAATTATGAAAAGGTAATTTTTTGACTGTTAAGTCTGATTAATTATTTTCCAGCCAGTGATGAATAGAATATTTGATTTCCTTAATAATCAGGGACATATTATTCATGTTTATCTCAAATGAACAAAGTTTGATCCCCCCCCCCCCCCCCCCATCGCCACTACAAAAGGAAATAAACTGACCCAGAAACTCTTAATTCAGTGAGGTAAAGGAAATAATGGCATCAGACAAGGAAAGATTATTAATCATTTTTTCAGTTGAGATGAGATTATATCTTTTAAACATTTTTGAGGTTAATATATTTTTACCCCCCCCCCCTCCCCCGCATCAAACAAAAAATAGTCGCCCCTTTATTTAGCTGTCCTAAATCTATAAAAAAAAAAAATGAATGATTTTTTTTCATTTTAATTTATTATATCTTGACACTATACACAGTGGTAGTAGATGCAGTAAATTATTAAGAGGTGACCCCTCCCCCCCCCCCCCCCCCCCCAGATGTTACGTCTGAAATGTTAAACGACTGTTTCAATATCTTGAAAGACAGAAAACAGTTATACACAACAATTAAGCACATTTTCATTACCTTGCAGTCAGTGTCGAGTGACACACGTAAACAACATCCCGCAATTTCTTTGTTCATTCTTGGCGGAATTTTGTGGCCTTGTAGACTGGTTCCCATACATTGCAAGTGCCCTGAATAAGTCATACGCTTATTGGTTTTGTTTATTAGAGGTAATATCAGTAATATGCCCCGTTCATTTGACAGCCTTTACTTTAAAATTCTGAAATATATATTATCATATTATACCGATGTTTTCTACCTCAGTATTATGTAATCCTCTTCATTCAAGTCTTCTCGAATACAAAACGAACGATTTACTTTTAACAGTAACCCAAATATGGCACTGTGTATTCGGTTGAATAGCCAATCATTTCAAATCAAGTTGAGCGGGTCTCATCGAATTTTCTGGTATTTTTGACGAAAATATGCAACCAGGGATCAGTTGATTTAATACCTTTTCATCGACCGGTAGATTTAAGGAGGTTATTGCTTGGAAAACTGCTCGATCGAGCTCCCGGGCTGGCAATTGGCATGCACTGCAGTGCAGGTTTGTTTACGTTTTCCATCTGTTTTCAGCATACATTGTGGAACATTGAAACTGATGAAAGTCAGGAAAAACTACGCTAAATATGTATTTTAGATAAGTAACTTGATAAATTGGGGATAATGTTCCATTTTTTTCTGTAAAGGATCATGGGTTAAACAAGACCAAGAAAAAACAATTCTAGGTCACAGTTTTAGAACATTAATGCTAGAAGAAAAAAAAAATAGGGGCAATGTTCTTAATAGAGGGCAAGTTAGGTTATATTTTATAGATATTATTTTGTATTCTAAACCATGTCCATTTTTTCAGAAACAGGTACAGTGAAATCAATTATGCAGGTTCTTGAAGGAAAAAAATCATGGATGACAACAATGTATGATTTACCAGACCAAGGGATACCAATGTTTTTTGATGGTACTTGTACGTATTAGTTTTAAAAAAATCAATAAATGGTATCATTAAAATATTACTTAAACAATTATTTACATTATCAATTGCTTGACTTGTTCGAGAGTCAGTATAATTATACATTTCTGTTTTCAAAAAATGTGTTACTACTTTTTCCAGGCTCCATCTACTCAGCTTACTGTGAGAGTTAACACCTTATTGACAGATCTTTCAAGAAGAAGAAACGCTTGAGAAGGGTTCAATAGTTTAATTTTATAGATGGCAAGTATTGCTTAGACCTAAAGTATTCTTTAATTGTGAAGAAAACAAACATAAGGGTGTTTGGCAATTCATAACTATTAACTGTGATTGCATTGTGTATTTTTAAAATCATTCTTTGGTATGCTTCAAACTCCAAAGTATTTATGAAAACATTGACTATATTTATCCAGAGGTATGAAATTTTTATCAAAGTATGAATTCCATTTTAGCATGTTATCTTCAAAATGAGGGATCTGTCAACTTTTAGAATTCCAAGATCAGGAAATAATTCATGAGCAGCAACATGCTACTGGGAGAAAGGTACATATATCCTAAACCATAACTAGAGTATCATACTATAGCTTGATAAGCAGCAACTATTGGTCCTTTTGTTACCTGATTACTAAGAAGGAAAATGGAGTTAATTATATGTGTTCAGTAATTATCCATAGATACTGATGCCAGTACTTTTTCACAAATTATCTTGCAAGTAAGACAAACATTTTCCAATTCTGCAAAAGTATCTTAGCTACAGAAGGTCACGAGAAATCTTATATTACTCCTACATTAGTATATTTTGTAAATAATCCTTTCAAAAGAAAAATTAGGTAATGATAAACAAAGAAATTACAGAGTTATTAAATTTTAATCTTAGGGGTAAGATAAGGGCTAGTGGCCCAGTCCATTTATATTATAAAATAAGTTAATAACAACATGTTCATCTGTTTGTATCTGTCTTATTTAATAAGATTAGCATCATTTTTTTGGTAAAAATAAAGACTGACATTAATGGTTCAAAATATTTTCTTTTTGAGGTTAAAGGTCATGTATGAAATTTTTATTTATTAATATGGTTGCATCTTGTTTCAATTTTCATTAGTCATGATACTGTGAATACTGATATCACAGTTTATTTGAATTTATAACACAGATGCCTATGAAAATATTCATATTCATGTCACTGAAAATATATATATATTTTTTTTTTCTTTGAAGGAAAACGATAGAAGACTGCCTGCATGAGAATAAAAGTTTTGGACTCTGAAAAGGAAGATGTGACAAAATATATATTTGGACAGTTGTTGATTTCCACAGAAATGCATGTTCAGTAACAAGAAAGCAGAGCACAGTTTCATGTCAATTCAAATCTTTAAATTCAAGGATGAACAATTGGTTCTTTATACAAAACAAAATGACATGTTTGAAAAGGACTTTGGTGAAGTGTACTCTGTCCTGGATACTTATTTATGTGTATTGGATTTGCAGGATAGACTATGAACAACAGATACTGTCAAGAAATTTGATGTTTTTGATTATATGTTTGTATAAAAATGTTTGGTATAGTAATAAAGAAAGTTTAAGTCAATCTGTTGTTACTTTGTATATTAAGTATGATGTCCAGACTTCTTTTGCAGTTTCAATTTGGAAGGAAAAGCTTATTTATTATATGCACAAGCTTTATTCAGAAGAATGGAAAAAGTAATTATTAACTTTTGTGGCTATTAAAGATGGTATTTAATTAAATTTAAGATTTGTAATTATCAGCTTTAATGAACCCCAAATACTGTGTTTAATGTTTGTAAATATTAACTTTACTTTTTTGTAAAGTCAAGAAAAAGTGGGACATTACATCATATTTAAGTGCATGTAAAGTCAATGTAAAGGTTACCTTTTCCAACTTTGACTTTTTTCAGAAAAGCCAATTAAAGGCATTGTAAATAATAAATTTACATTATCTTTACTTGTTTTGTAAAGCCAAATTTTCATGCAGTGCATGTACAGGTACCATAATGAAAGTGTTATTACTCCAGTAATTTGTAATTAATTTATCATATTTTTCTTTAAAAAAAGGTCTTGTGTCCTTTAATTTACTTCCTTCTACTTTTAATACATTTCGTACCGAACATCCAAAATCGATAGAAATCATTCTTGAGTACATAAATTATAAGGGCCTTCCTGAGAAAAAAAAATGAATGAAGAGAATGGATTTAGTAAAAAAAAAAAAATATTGCCAACAGTACAAAAATCAAACTGATGTGAATCAATCTATTGTGAAAGGAACCCGGATAAGGTCACGTACATGTAGTTCACTATCACACTATCGAGCATCGACTAAATGGTCGATGGGGCGATAATGCGATCGCGCGATATCGATGATGCAGTGGCGCGACAATTCGATGACGATAGTGTCATAGCACGATGAAGCGATAGTGAACATCGCTCTATCGTGTCATCATACCATTGTCATCACACCATCACGTCATAGCGCTATCGCTTCATCGTGCCATCGCATTGTCGTGCCAACGCATCATCGTCATCGCTCCATCGTGTCAGCGCTATAGATTTATCCTGCCATCGCATTGTCGCGCCAGCGCATCATTCTCATTGTACTGTCGCGCCATCACTTCATCTTCATCGCAGCATAGCTTCACTGTTATCGCATTTTCACATCATCAACCCTTACCTCGATGGTGCAATGATGCAATAGTGAAAAACATGGCCCTTTCATAACCTTTCGTAATGCATTCGAATAGGACCACGTAGTTCATTGTCACATCAAAGGGTTGATGGCATGATAATGCAATAGCCTGATGACATGGAAAGCGATGACAATGAAGCGATGGTGCTATAGCGCGATGATTATGATGCAACAATGCCATGGTTATGGTGCGATAGCACGATGGAGCCATTGTGAATATTGATTCGTCATGGTGCCATCATCAACGCTATTGCACATTTGCGCTATCGCTTTACCATGCCATAGCATCGTCATCGCATTGTCATATCATCGCATCTTTAACACGCTATGGAAGCATCTCTTCATTGTCATCACACCATCACTTCATCATCATCACATTATCTTGTCAACTTTAACATGCTATGGAAGCATATCTTCATTGTCATCACACCATCACTTCATCATCATCGCATTATCTTGTCATCGCACTATCGACCCAAACCTTGATGGTGTCATCTTGCAATGGTTAACTTCGTGGTCCTATCAGGATTCCATAATGCAGCGAAGTTCACTATCACTCCATTGTCATCAAATTGTCGTGCTATTGCATCATCATCATCATCACACAATCGCACCGTCATCGTGCCATGGCTTCTTTGTCATAGTGCCATCGCAATATCCCACCATCAACCCTTTAGTTGATGCTCACTGTTGCAAAATGAACTAAATGGCCCTATCACGATCCCATTACTTTGTAACAATCTTTTTAGTAAAAAGACTGTTACAAAGTATTTAGGTTTAAAATTCTCAGAATTGTAAAACTCCAATGTCAAAACTTCTAGTAAACACTTCCATCAGTTTGAAAGTTCCAAACATCAAATTTGTTGAAATTGTAGGCAGCAATTAAAAAATATGAATAAGGACTGAAAAGGAGTTTAATACATCTATGTATTAATTTGTGCGTAAATGTAGTTCGTAACTTCATAGAACATTGAATTTCACAATTTCATTCCAAAATTGTTGGAAATCATCACTCTCTATTTTGAGACGTAATAATTAACTCCATTTCAGAACCAACTTCTTCAAGAATGAAATGTGGTTCTTGTGTCAAGTGTTATACTACATGTACATAGCTTCTCTATAAAAAAAAAAGTCTGAAGACTGTTGGAGTTGTCACTTTCAATTTAGAGAGATCTTTATAAACAGTCACCTTGCTTTCAGCACCCAGTAAATCCAAAATGGAACCCCTTGCTGTGGTTTCAGATCCACAGAATTTCAAAAATATCAATTTTGTGGATGCTTTGTTCATTTGAAGAAGGGAGATAGCCTTATTCACCATATGTTTGATGTGGACCCAAGGATCAGCAAATCAAACAAGCCAAACGAGCATATATAGTACATGTACACGCTTGATTGCAGAGTCATTTCCTACTGGTAACAAAACGTAGTGCCAAAACTCAATGTCTTTGTATATTAAACAAACTATATTACAACAATGAAGCAAGATATCTTATTTTACAAAGTATATTTTAATGATTCAAATCATTTCACTCAGTATCACAAATATCAAACATACAACACTTATTCCTCTAACGTATAATAGTAAAATCTCTAATAACACACAATCATATCTGGCATTGGTCATCCAAATAATTGTTACATAATGTAGAATGTATGATAGGTCATTCATGCAGGAGCATGCTTTTGAAGAATAGCAGATAAGGGAGATGCTTCAAGTGGCAAGATGAACACATTTATGATCACTTATAAAAGTTTTATATAAATTCATTAAGTCGAAAAAAATCAACTCTAATGATTGCAATTGACAGAAATAAAAAAAAAATTGTTCAGTTCTTAGTACTGTGGGAAAAAAAGCAGATTAATGTTAAGCAGAAATTATATAAAATGAAAAACTGAACAGGAGCAGGTATTCATGAGAAGTCTTCCAGCTTCTTCTTTCAGATGCACTCTGTCAGTCTTAGTCTTCAAAAATGCCCTTCACAACGCAAGGTCAACCCCTGGCCATATTTGTTTTCAGTGTCTTGTCAAAATGAAATATTTATCATAAAAACACATTTATGTCCTTCATAATGACACTATCACATCTCAGCCAATCAGATTTGTCTCTGAGCTGTCAATCATCACATCATCCCGCCCATACCACCCATTCCGCCCATACCTCCCATGCCACCTGGCATAGGCTCCTCCTTCTTAGGAATTTCCGTGATTACTGCTTCAGCTGTTGATAAAAGGGATGCAACTCCAGACGCATCTACAATTGCTGTTCTGACCACCTGAAAGAAACGAAGCACAATTTCTTTTAGTTTTAATTCAAAAGAGGAATCTCTTTGCTAGAACTTGATAATTTTATGAATAAAGTTTACATAAAAATAAAATTACTGATAAATTAGAAGTACTTGTTGGCATAGCTTCATTCATTTAACAGCAATTTTAAAAGAAAACTTTAGTTTACAAGTCAATGAGCTCTTATTCTGTTTTTTTGTTTTTTGTTTTTTTGCCACACATCTCACCTTTGTAGGATCAATAATTCCTTTTTCTATCATATTCACAAACTCATTGTTTAAAGCATCGTATCCAAAGTCTCCTTCATTGCTTAGAACTTTTTCTACAATAGGATGCGGGTCCAATCCAGCATTAGAAACAATGGTTAGAGTTGGTAAACGTAATGCTTTCCTCACAATCTCAATACCTGAAGGGAGAAAAATTCATCGTAATACCAGCAGCCATCACTTGAAAATGTTACAAATGAAAAGGTTGAAATATACATAGTTTTTCAGTACCTTGCTATTTTGAAAATTTATTTGAAAAGTAAGAAAAAGCTTGAAATTTTTTTTACAGCCACTGATGTTTTCTATATATAGCACACTTTGTTTACCTGTACTTTGATCATTGTTATTTCCCTTTACATTCTCCAGTGCCTTGATGCTGCGGAGTAGAGCGACCCCACCCCCGGGGACAATTCCCTCCTCTATGGCAGCCTTTGTAGCACAGAGGGCATCGTTCACCCTGTCCTTCTTTTCATTGACTTCCACCTCACTAGATCCACCAATCTGTCGACAAGTATTAACACAATCAATATTTAACACAAAATCTACCACTTACTTGTAACAAATATGCACAATCCACAAATCTTCTACATTTTCTGTGTTTACATTTGCAAATTAATGTGCAGGAAATAAAAAAAAATTAGTTTTTTTTGTGTCATTTGCGTAATGCTTGATAAACTGTGGTAGTTTTATCAAGAAAGTGTACAAATAATCACTGTAGCACCAAAGTACATGCCAAATGATTACAGTAGCATCATCTGGTGTAGAGCTGGTGCATATCATACAAATATTTACATTTCTAATAATTTTCCCTAAGATTCTTTACAAATAGGAATTTAATTCATTTCCTCCCGAACTCACATGGATGAGCACAAATATCTCCATGACATCAAAAATATAGCCGAGTTTTTCGAAATAAAAAAAATATTCACAAGTGGACCAGTGATTTAGTGAAATTCACTGGTCCACACAAATATTCACTGGACCATCAGCATACATATTGAGATACTAAAAAAAAAAAATCAAAAACTTGAGAAATTGTTTTCATTCCAGTTAGGCCTTAAAAAATTGT
Source organism: Saccostrea echinata (assembly GCF_033153115.1). Lineage (NCBI taxonomy): Eukaryota > Metazoa > Mollusca > Bivalvia > Ostreida > Ostreidae > Saccostrea > Saccostrea echinata. The sequence continues at coordinate 6,492,472 of NW_026889777.1, forward strand.
TTGTTTCCTGTAACATTCCCAAAAAATCAAGGGTCGGTAGGTCGTTTTTTTTGTTTTGTTTTTTTTTGCTTATGAGTAATAGGCACAAACATCCCCGGACTGAATTAACCAGGTGTGATATTTACAGTAGACACCAAACATGCCTGTCTAGCGCAGAAAACGAACTTGCTTCTAAATGTTGCAGGGGAAATGCTTGATGTAACAATAATGATAACTTTTTATATTTACGGTAAATGATGATTAGGTTGACATATGTCATGTCCCAAATAAAGCTACAATTAACATTTTTTGTATAAATTGAATCAGCTGTTTGAACAAACATAGATATGGTAGAATAAAAATCCACCTGGGGGTAATTTGAATGGGTCTGATTTTCTTTTACCGAAATGGTGCCGCCATTTTGTGAAAAACTAACTGTCCTAAGAGAACTTGAGTTTATTCTATCATACACGCAGATTCAATCGTTTTGACGATCTCACAAATAAACTTAACATCCACAGGTTGAGGTTAAAATTCCGGAAAGGTCGATAAAAATTTTACCGGTCGCTCGGACTGATTACATGAAGAAAATTACTGGACATTTGAAATATTTACCGGTTTTGTTGGTGGGACTGGTGGATTTCAAAAACTCTGATATAGTGCAATCATTTTTTTGTTTTTTTCTTTCCATTCAATAATGATAGTTCAAGGATTTAATTTGTGGCTAGTCATCAGATAACTAATGTACATAAAAGATATTTTCATTTTTGAAAATTTATGAGGTAAATGAACTATAATGCTTCACACACTTGCATGAAGCATCTAGTACATTCTCCTCAATGAATTTTCAAAACTGAATTCATTTCTTAAGTAGAATAAGTTCAACAAACTTGCAGCTATTTTTTGCATGCAAATAAAAGTGGGTTTGTAGTATTTCCAACAAGCAGTTTCATAATAATTAACACCTACTACTGTATAATTCATTAAGAAAGGATGCACCCCCTTTCCCCTACTGATCTTAAAATTTTACCTTGAGAACAGCGACTCCTGCAGACAGCTTGGCGAGGCGTTCATTGAGTTTTTCCTTCTCGTACTCAGAGGTGGATAATTCAATCTCATCTCGCAGCTGCTGGATTCTCTTTTCAATCTCTTTCTTGTCACCACCTCCCTATTGGGATATTAAGATAATTTTCTTCAGTGTTCTTGCTCCTTATCATAACATTGAGCTTTTTAACACACATACTTTTGAGAGAAAGCAGGTGAAAATTAAGAGCATTTGTGGAACCTCCTTTTGGTACTGACCTTCATCAGGAGTGTATCGTCCTTGGTGACAGTAACTTCTTTCACTGTGCCAAAGTCATTCATCTGAACATCCTCAATTTTGTACATATCTGCCTCATCTCCAAACACCTACAACCATCAATGTAAGAATTACAGATATACATCGGATGATATATTTCTGCTGTATATATTTACTTACATGATGCTCAAGATTTAACTTACAATAAGATGAATTCAAAAGATACCATCCAATAGTATTCAACACTTACAATACCACCGCTTGCAATGGCCATGTCTCTGAGAGTATTCTTCCTGTTGTCACCAAATCCTGGAGCCTTCACAGCACAGACCTGGAGTCCTACCTTCAGTCTACAAGAGCAGGTATGACATTAATCAGCATATTATGATAATTATAATTTAATTAATAAATGCTCAATTATAAATTAAGATTTTCAGGAAATTCAGACATGTTGGTGACCAAATTAATATCAGCAATGCACAAGAAAGGCAAATTAATTTGGTCAACAGATCAATATATGCACAATGTAATCTCAAAAGGCTGTAAAATGGCCTCCTAAGGAATGAGTTATGTGCAACATTAGGATTAAAGGCGATTTTATGACCTTTAAATTATACCTGTTGAGTACAAGTCCACTAAGAGCCTCCCCGTCGACATCCTCGGCTACAATAAGGAGGGGTCTCTGAGCCTTGTTAGCAGTTTCCAGGGCAGGGATAATGGACTGAATGGTTGAAATCTTCTTCTCACTGAATAACACCAGGGCATCTTGAAACTCGCACTTCGCTCCTAAAAAATATTGAAGACTGTATCAGAAAACAACATTAAGTTATAAAGTGAACCAAGCCACTTTCAATATTTTTTTTTTCAATCTGAAGTTAATTAACATATTCTTATTTTCAAATCTGAAGTTAACTGTCTTTAGTAGTCTTCCTAGACTGAAATTGTTTTCCATTTCTCACTACATATAAATTAACCATTCATAATTTTATTGATGTTTCATAAAGAAGTCATTCTTGTTATTTTATCAGTAGACTGCTAATCTTCCTTCTGAAAATGACAGCTAATGTTGATCAAACAAACCTTTTGAGGAATTCATAAAGTATGGAGAGATATATCCCCTGTCAAACTGCATTCCCTCAATAGTCTCCAACTCATCCTTAAGGGTTTTTCCATCCTATAAATAATAAACCAAATTGAATTAATCTTAATAATCAGTCCAATATTTAGTCAACAGAATTAGTAAATTAATGTCCACTTTCTTGAAACCAAAAAAAATATTTTTTTCTTGGATAAAAGGATTCTAGATTAACATCTTCATTAGCTGTAAAAAGATGATATTTACATTTCCAAATACTTTTCTTTAAGATTCTTTGCAAATTAGAAAAAGTTCATGTTCTCATGAACTACCATGGGAGGAGTAAGAATATTTCCATTGTGATGTGATTGAAGTCAAAAAAATAGTGCACACCTTTTTTTTCAAAAATGATTGTTGAATGACAATAATATGTGGCAAGTCATCAGAAAAATAATGTAAATATAAGATATAAATTTAATTTTTGAGAATTCATGAGGTACATGAACTACAATGCTTCATGCCTGCATATATCATGAAGCGCTAACACGCTTCATGAAATATGCTGGCATGAAGTGTTGTAGTTCATGTCTTCATGAATTCTCAAAAACTGAATTCATCTCTTAAATAATTCCTATCTACCTTAACAGTTATGACTCCATCTCTTCCCACTTTCTTCATGGCATCTGCAATTAAGTTTCCAATGTCTTTGTCTCCATTTGCAGATATGGTTGCAACCTGTAAAATGTTAGGCAATTCAACATGAAAGACTTTTCTTTACCTTATAGGTTTATTAATGAACAATTCCAAGCCAATAAGGAACATCTCCAGTTTCTATTCAAACTAGTACTAAAGACTTTCCTGGTTCAGCTCTAAACACATACCTGAGAAATCTCCTCTGGCGTGGAAACCTCTTTGGACATTTTCTTCAGATTATCCACCACCACTTCAACAGCAGTCATTACACCTGGAACATACAATAAAAATCATCAAGTTTACAAAAAATTAGAAGTTTTTTCAAAACAAAAACAAAAAACACTTGTTTAGGCAAAAAAAAAAAAAAAAAAAAAATTATCTTTGGTTTCTCGGGCCAAAAAATTTCAAAATTCAATGTGGCAAGTTTTTTTTTTTTTTTTTTTTTTTTTTTTTTTTTTTTTTTTTTTAAAGCTGATCTTATTTCTTTTCATTCTTGTCAGTCGATCAACAAAATGATGATATCAACTTATTCTTACTTTTTGTACTCTTGTATTAGTTATAATACTCAACTTTAAATAACATTTTAAAATCAAAGTACTGAAGGTACTGATGGGAGTTGATTTTAAGGACTATTTCAAATAAAATTTTATGTATTTGACCTTGTTTACAGCTTTTCAAATTATTTACAACATTATTGCTTCTTAATTTGGTATGCGAGTATCAAAAGACTAAAAAAAAAAAGTCACGATTCTAAGGAGTCAAAAAAGTAAGGCTTGTTTTGATTTGACCATAACTTTTGAATGATATGCAAAAACGTGTAAGACTTCTTCATTGCTCAAAATTTTTCAGTAATTTAGGGTATTTTCCTTACCAAAAATTTGTTTAAAAGTGCCAGAGCGACTTTTTTTCGTCAGAATGTGATTCAAGTTGTTGATTCCGCTCCTATATATATATAACCTTTGAATAAATGATTTTTAAGTGTACGTTTGAATTTACACATAGAGAAATGGTGTACGTTTTGCTAATTTGCATAGGCGCCATATTGTTTTCAATTTGGCAGATTTTTGTTCATTGCATTGTAAAAGAAAAACTAAAGTATAGATTAAAAAATATCAATTCGGAATAATTTCTTCCTCATGTGATTCTATCTTTTATTATGTCCTGTATCGGAATGCAATCTTTCGTTTACAAAATGATGAAAAGTTGAAAGTTTATTTCGAGTTTGAAAATCTAAAGCGAAGCTTCATTACAACGATATTCATGTAGAAAAAATGTGATGAAAGAGCTTACAAGGTCTTTATCAAGCAAATTTAGAAATATTTGTCATTTTCCGATTTCATCCTCATCTTGCGTGAAGTTGTAAAACTTGCAATTTCAGTTTCTATGATACATATAATCAGATGTTGTTTTCTTTTAAACTGAAAATCCCGTTTTAGACAGAATTCAGAAAAATTGAACAACACTCCCAGTGGGGAAAATGCAGGTTTTTTGTGTTATTTTTTTTTATCTGAGAAAATATTGAACTTCATCATTGTCATACGATGAGGGATACGATCAAATACATGTAATTACTTATGTTTCATTATAAAAAGATTCATAATTTATTTTTTTTTTTGAAAAATATCACAAATATAATGAATATTCATTGGCAACGGTCACGTTGTCATTAATTCATGAATAAGGTGTACAGCATTTAACCATGTGATGTACTCTGACCAAAGTTAAATCACGACAAACACCATCTATATTGGTGATGAGAAAATTAATGGAGCAACATGTAAACCAGAAATAGAGATTCTTCTCAAATTTATGCCCTCTTTCCAGATTTGTATTGTTTTATAGATTTTTAGAGATCAATCACTGTCTGTTATCTTCATCTTTTTCATAGTGACTTGGATTCACAATATACATCTTCAGTCTTGTAAAGGTGGAAAAGACTTACCAGATTTTCAAGTCTATACCAATAGCTTACCTTTGATCTTACAACGTCGAAGTGGAGGGGAAATCTACCAAATTCAGATAGTACAGCAAAACTAGTTGCATAATTATGTACACCAAGTATTAATTTGCAAAATTTCAGTTTATCACAAAATGATTTGGATAACATCCTGTTTATTGTACCGCCAAGGATGCTATTTTGTTTTTTTAGTAAATGGATTAAAATAAACCCAAATTCCATGTGCATAGGCCTACAATAATTAAAATAGTGTGAATTGAATGATCAAAAAAGTGAACAGTGGTTTTAATGTCTAAATTTATTGAAACTATGAATTTTTTCTTCCTTTTTTAACAATTAATCAATTAATTAATTTTTTTGATAAAGTTAATATACTTTGAGCAAAAGATAAGAGCATGAGAAATGATACACTTAGATATTTGTATTTAGATACACTATATGACATAACACTGTATTTACATATAAATGAATTTCGTTTGTTTATAAATTAAACCTTATTGCGTGGCATAATTCATTTTTAAATGTTACAGTATCATTTTTATTTTTTATTTTTACTTTTCGCTGGAATCTAACTAAGATTGCAGCGAGATGAAATATTTCATTACAGGTATATTAAACAACAAAGCAACATATTTGGTCTTTGTTCGCAAATGTATACGAATCACACGGTTTTGTTTTAGAAGGAAATTGGCTATTTCAACACCCCACTCCACTCCCAAAATACTCAATGTGCCCAAAATTAGCAAAATTCTGGATCCACTCCGAATTCCGTTCTATCAACAGTGAACTAATTCACCGGTGTAACAGTTGAGACGATTACATGCACAGCATTAATATTACTGCAAAAATAAAAATATGAAACAAGCCATCTCAATTACACATCTAATAAAAATTAATCCTGTGTATACTATCAATAATTATCATTCTAGGCACAAAAGTAAAGGGCTGCTAAATTAAGTTTGTCAAGTAGGTCACGTCTGCTGCAGTTTAGAGATCTTGTCTGTGGCTTTAGAACTTTACACATGTTAGAGATACTGGAGGAACATAATGCCCGCTGTGATAATCAGTCTTGCTCGCATATGAACATTTACATCAGTTGTCTGTATCAATCTAATTGTGCGTTCTCTGTATATACCGACATGCATTTAAACTTATGTCTGATTATTAATCCCGTTATTATGGGACTCGTATTATCGAAGCATGGTGTTTATGCATTGTTATAATCACGAGAATATCTTCAGCCTTTCCCAACAAACTGATGAAAATGACGTATCTAAGCTATTTCAGGAGCGAGTTTCCTATCGCTCCTATCTTAAAATTAGAATATATGTACTATTTTCTTATTCGCAATATCTGTAAATCTATTTTCTTACATAAGTATTTAGGCCTGCCATTTACTGAGATTATACATTGCATTTTTAAATCCTTACACCCTGCTCTATTTGTAGGTTAAAACTCTAATTTCAACCTTTCTCCCATTTTCACAACATCCTGCATTTAATCGAGGAAACCCCCTTGGTAGCTGTTTGTCATTTGTATGTATTGATGCGCCTCTGGCGCGCTGACTATGAGAAGTTGATAAAATCAACTCCCAAAAAAGGTTAATTCATAATGTACCATTTAACAAGAAATATATTGTATATATATATCTGTAATAAAAATGTCTCTCTATTAGCATGTATGAAAAGGGGCATAACTCAATTTTCTTTCTCAACTTAGAAAAACAGAAAATAGAGTTATTTCTCTTTTAAATATGTCAATAAAATTGATTAATAAGACTGTGTTTGACCTGATGTGGCCGTGCCTAAAAGACTATATATTAATTATTTTGGGCCCTATGGAAACTAAGAATTCTGTCACATGATTTCTATCATCATGACAACAAAGGTCAATCACAATGCGAAAGGATCATGTGTTACTATGGCATCTTCGAACAATCACGTTCACTATAAACAGTGATGTGACGAAGAAGGATGCAGTCAGTTATCTCATCTCTACTTTTAACATCAAATCTATGCCTGTGCACAGCCAATATCCCTCCAGATTTATTACATGGATGATACTTTTCAGAATGAAAATTCTGCTCTCTATTTGATGGTAAAGTGTACTCTTTAGCAAGGAAAATCTAGATGCTCAAAATTTGAACTGCTGTAAAATTTAAGTATACCTTTCCTAATCTCGATTGGGTTGGCTCCCTTGCTGATCTTGTCAAACCCTTCCTTTGCGATGGCCCTGGCTAGGACTGTTGCGCAGGTGGTGCCATCTCCTGCCTCCTCGTTGGTATTGTTTGCCACATCCTGGACAAGTTTGGCACCAATGTTCTGGTACTTGTCCTGCAGATCGATAGCTTTGGCCACTGTTACGCCATCCTTGGTGATTTTCGGACTACCCCAGCTTTGTTCAATGATGACATTCCTTCCCTGTAATAATAAAGAGTTCGCTTAAAATACTTTACAATAACTATTAATATTTCAAAATTAAACTTCCTCTCTTCATGATTCAAGTAATTGGGCATGTCATATCTCCCAACCCTTGTCCCTTCCACTCTGTGAGGGAGACTCCCACTGCAATATACTTCAAAACAAATAAATCATAAATGAAGTTCAAAAATATCTTTTTTGGTTTTATCTTCATGCATGAGTTACCACTAATCACTGAAGGAAAATCTATGATACTGAATATATGATACCCCTTAATTATTAGTTTTCTTGAGAAGGGAAACTTTTTTCTCTTAAATTCCTCCCCCTACTAATATCATGGGGAAATTAAAGTTCCATAGGTGGCATATATATGCATAAATCATTAATATTTCTTTGGCACATATCCTTAAATTTTTACAGAACTTTTAATTCTTGTTTTAATTCATTAAGATAAGCATTAGGTTAACAAAGAAGAAATGAAACCTTTGGTCCCATTGTAACAGCAACAGCATCAGCCAATGTGTCTGCCCCCTGAATCATCATAGCTCTTGCATCAGCTCCAAATTTGACATCTTTAGCATAACTTCGTGTAAAAGTTGGGGTGAAGTGGCGCGCCACTGATGTTCGAAGAATGCTAGGCAGTCTGTACATTATGAGATCTGTAAGGGAAATGTGTTGGTTGCAAAATTAAAATTTTCATATTATGATGACATTAGCCACGATTAGGTATACATGTATGTACTTAACATTGAAAAAAGATCAACGTTATAAAAAAAGATTATAGAAGGTCCTTACATCAAAATATTGAGCAAAAAAATATTTAAAAAAATAACCTCTCCCTTCAAATCAAGAATATTAGTTTCCAATATTACGATGATTGAATGGAATAAACGACGCAAAATCGTTCGCCATAAAAAAAAATTTCTCACTATATGATTGCTAAAGGTCAACAAAGAACTCTCCTCTCAGCTATGTTGGTCGCTTATATAATACATTTCTGATGAAACGTGCTACCCACGTGGGCTACATCAATTTTAATTCTAATTCTTGAAGAAACAATGCACATCAGTCATAGTTGCAAAAACTATGTTTATTAACATATTCAGTACCAGAATGTTTGCCCCAACATAAAAATTGTACCATAAATTCACTTTACCTGGATGTTTTAGCCGACTGAAGTTGACAGTTTCACCTCTCTTAGCTTTCTGGAAGTTGTGACCGGATCCGTTCGGATGACCTTCGGAAGGTTTCTAATTTGGAGGCCACGCACCTAGCATGTAAGAATTCAATTGTGATATCTTATTACTACTCAAGATATTGACATATATAAATAACAATGTTATTTGCTGTCAAAATTTTTAAAACATTTTTAAATAATTGTTTGCATTTTGCGTTCTGAGATTTTGAAAAAAATCAATTTATTTTGATAAAAGCTACTTGCAGAGCCTCGTGTTTTCCGGAAAATTTGCACATGCGCATAAATGTAAACTCAACACGTGGTTTCATTTCTAGACATTTCCGAGGTCAGGGACTTTGAGGGAGAGAGAAACTCAGCTGCAGATTAAATATGGTGAGTAAAATATGCAGTGACAAAGAGAAACGAATATTTAGCAAAGTTCGTCTGCTACTAAATTTTTACCTTGCTGCTACAACATTCAGGTTCTTGAAAAGAAATGGATCTGGTAATGTAGTTAATGAGGAGGGAGGAATCATTAATTATTTTTAAGTGATGCAACATTTGACATTGAGAGGTACAAGCAGTCGTTGATAACAGTTCATTTAACTTTCTCACATTAAATGGGATCCCAGATTTTTATGTATTTGCATCTTTTATGGAAGTTTTACTTACTCTTGCATAATACAGAGAGCACATGTATATCTCGAATTTTCTCCGAGTGCAACCATGATCTCAAGAATGCAACAAGTTTAACCATTAATAAGTTTTATCTCAAATTCTATATGTCAAAGCCAATAACAAAATACATAAAAGAAAATTCAGTGACATTTACACTTTTTGTGTTTACTTTCTTAAGTACAGTACTTACCTGGATGTATATTGTACATGTATTCCGTTTAGAGAAGTGAACAGGATGTAACCTTCATCCACTTCTCTTGGCAAACTGCCATGTTTTGATTCTAGAAAAACATAAATGTCAATCCGATGGCAGCCTACACTTCAACTGACATTTCGCCTAAAATGATTTTACATAGCAATCTTTACAACTTCAACATAAATGTGTGCACATTAATCTCAAGAAAACCAGCACTCACTCGTTGTTAATCCATTTTCACACATTTTCCATCCTGGATTTAAATTATGAGCAAGTATTACTCTTGGCAGATTAAAGAATCTCATTCATTTAAAACTGAAAATATTTTTACAACATTAAAATGGGAAAAAATAGAGAAATAGTTTATTCACTTTAATTTTACGAGGCAGTATACCCTCACATATTCAAATTGTTTTGATGTTTGTTTAAAATTCTTTTCTTGTTTCTTTGAAAAGGCAGAGTTAATATCATGTAAGAATAAAAGAAAAAGATTTTTCATATTGAAATAATGAAAGTAATAAAGTAGCTAATTTTTAATGCTCAATTTTACATGTAAATTTTATTAAAATAGTAAAAAATAAATGTTATAAATAATAATGACATAGAATAATATGTTTCATCGAAAGTAAATTGTCATAAACTATTTTTGAACAACAAAAGGTATGTCTATACCAACTTTACCAAACTGTTCAGCTTGGAATTATCAATCATTTTCTAAAGCTGTGGTAGATAAAACATTTGCTTAAATCTGGGATGGAATAACAATGAGTATATGTTGATTTTCTTGTGATAAATGTGTGCGTAATATGTGTATGTATATATATATATATATATATATATATATATATATATATATATATATATATATATATATATATATATATATATGTTGTAGATACAATACAGCTGTTATGTAAATTAATTCAGACACATTTTCAGTTGTCATTTGAAGTGTAGGTCATCACCGGTTCAACATTTACAGATTTTTCAGAATCAATATCATGAAGGGGTGCAATGAGAAGTGGATGAAGACTAAAACCTGTCCATTTCTCTAAAGACAATAACCTGGATGCACACATATGCAGATCTAGTGTACTTTTCTTACTTAATGTTAGAAATTTAGTATTTTATTGTATGTGTTTTGGCTTTGTATTAAAACGCATATTTTTATAAAAATAGACATCAAAATTATAACTTGTAGTCCTTTGCTTTAAAAATAGTTGTGAAATCAGTAGGGCTGTGTCAGTATTTAAGGAATGTTTTAAAGTTTTGTGCGACTTATTTGTATGTAAATCACACAGACTTGTCACATAGGTATATTTCATGAAGCGCTTATATTTACATTTTACATGTTTAAATGCACCAAAAATATACTGAATGTTTCAACTTCTTGCTGCCTTATATCGTCATATTTTTATTAACGTCTCTGTAGCACTTTAGTGCGAGTTTTTCTGCATATATTTCTATATATATGCAGTTTACACAAAAATGGCTTTCAAATCAATTTCACAGTTGGCTTAGTAGAAAAGCACAGCAAATGTAAATACATCGATATATGGATGCATACCGATATTCAAGAATGTATAGTATCTAAGACTAAAAAATAAATTCCATTACCTATTGGGCAGGCAGTTTATCTTATAATTCTTTGAAAAAGTTGGGAATTTCATCTCGAAGGTTTATATTTAACAGTTTTCAATTCCTTCAACATTTATTTCATTTTCCTTTTATATATCAGCGGTAGCGGGTCTTCGTTCATATAGTATTAATATGCACACAGTCACTGTATTTTTCACAATTAGCAGCTTTATATTCCTTAATTTTCCTCTTGAAATAAGTAAATTGAAGACATTTTCTGATTTTTTGCTGCCGCTATGTTAGTTAGAATAAACTGTACGTGTCTTGGGATAAGCCGTCACCATACCAGGTCCGAAGGACAATATCATTTTAATAATAGAATATTCTATCTTTTTTTGTGGGTAAAAATATTTCACTTTATGAATTTTAAAAGTCCGTAAAGGACGCTCTCTGTAATTCTACGATAGAAACACATGATTTAAAATACATGTCATGCAGTGAATGAAAACATGATATTTCAGCATACAAGTGGTGCTGAACCCCACAAGAAAAATTAAAATGAAAGACTGAGGACAGCAAAGTATTTTTCTCTGAGATTATGATAGAAAAAGAGCAAGATTTTTTTTTACCCAGATACTAGTGAAGAGGAAATTGTAGGCCCTAAAATATCATTATCCTGCCTCAGATAAAAATCTTGAAATTTCATCAGTCGAGGAGAATACTGTATTAAACCATATTATGCTGCCTCCCGACATTATATATTGTTAATGTGCCCCCTCCATGTGACCTACCCACCACATATCAAATCAATATGCACCCTCCTGTCCATGTGCCATTCTGTCCAGACCTATTCAACATGTTTTCATTTGAACACACAAGGAGCCTAATAACTGACATCACATAAGCATCAAACTACGTCACAGTGTAAAACAATTGTTACAGAACAGTTTGCTTAACTCAGAGAGAAATGAACTTCATAAAAAAAAAATCTTCAAAAGGATAAATTTGTCATGTAGACACTTCGAGGGGTAATACAGAAATATATGGGGTCCTTGAAAAAATGCATATTGGGCTCAGCTTAGGCCTTGCCCAATATGCATTTTTTCAAGGACCCCATATGTTTCCGTATTTCTCCTCTAAGTGTCAACATAACTAATATTGTGGGTTAGTAAAACTTTTCAAGTTGGGGGCACAAATGACCCCTAAAGTTTTTAGTGTTATTTGCAACCCTTGGAATGTGACAAAACCAAAAAAATGTCCCTATTACGTTTAACCCTTCAGTTTTATGAAGGAAAAAAAAAAATTAAAAAGAAACATGGCATTGTATCTAGATAAATGTTGTGAATTAAGGATTGGATCTTTTTCTGTAGGCCTCTGCTTTGAAAAAATTCTTGCCTTTGTTTGACCGAGTCCTGGTGGAGAGGTTTGCACCAGAATTGAAAACAAAAGGAGGGATCATGCTGCCAGAGAAATCCCAAGGGAAGGTGCTTCAGGCCACTGTGGTCGCAACAGGAAATGGGGTCAGGGACCAGGTATGACAGTATAAGTAGACCAAGGGTTAAATTAACTTGGCACAGATTTGGGAGGGAAAAAAAGAAAAGGGGGGGGGGGGTTGTTAAGCAAAGAGGGAATTTTTAAAGACTTATTTTAACAGCTTGTGACACAGTATATAGAAATAGAGGCATTGTTTAAATGTATATTTTAAACTATTAAACCGTAAACAAGTTAAAAAGGTTCATGTATACTGGAAATGTCTATATGAAGCTTCTAGCGGTTTCATATTGATAATTTTATATTGTCGCTTATGTCATTCAGCAATCTGTTGATGGAAGTGTGGGGATTTAATAATAGATTTATTTCACAAATTTTACAGCAAGGCAACATTGTTCCCATCAGTGTCCAGGTGGGCGATCAAGTTCTTTTACCTGAGTACGGAGGCACTAAAGTCATCCTTGATGAAAAAGTAAGTGATGGTATATATGTATAAAAATGGGAAATTTGGCATTTAATGTGAATACACATTGCCATCATAATTTTATATGAGAGAGCTTTAATGAAAAGATTTTAAAATATATGTAGTAAGAAATTTCATTAAATTTTCTTGTATCTTGAAAAAATGAGAGAATATTTTTGAATTCTTTTTTTACCTGATATTCATGACACTCTCATTTACAGGAGTACTTTTTATTTCGGGATGGAGATATCCTGGGAAAATTTGACTCATAGAAAAGTTCTATATCAACACTGAGTATATCTGAAGAAAGATGTGAGTGAAAATTGAATTCAGACAGACATTAATATTGTATGTTGACCATGCTGAGTGCAAAAGGGAGACAACTTGTCTACAATAATCTGTGAACTGATATTGTGTTCTTCATCAAGAGAAACTTAGAGATAGATCACAGATCAGTGTATATTGTAGGTGAAAAATAACGGACATCATCTGTTTTGATATTGAATGTTTTTATTTTTACCACAGACTGCATTAATCTCATAAATCATGTTTGTTGTGAATGTGTATACTGTGATTTCATATTAGATGATATAAAATAATGAAGTTAGAGAATTTCTTGTTGTCTTAGTTTGCTTGATTGAAAAGCAACTGGTTTTCTAATATTTTTTTTATTGAACCACCCCCCCCCCCCCAAAAAAAAAAATATCCGTTATGAAAACATAATGGAGATATGGCAACTATAATAAAAGTGTTTAGCTTCGCTGTGCCTTCCATGGACAAGAACAACCACCACATTTTTGTGGACAGTCAGTAAAGAACCTTATAAGTAATAGTAGTGTGACCTTAAATATTGTAAATGCAAAAGCATTTTCTAGTTTGAAAAGTTTACTACGTACATAGCTTGCTGAAATATCAGTTAAGGCATTTAAATCTTTTGGAATTCTACTTCCATTAATGAAAGGTTTACAATGATTTGGGTGATATCCTACTCTATTGTATTATTATACGCCCATCTTAAGAAGGGTCGTATTATGGTATGGTGTTCATGTTTCTCTGTCTGTCCATCTGTTTGCTTTATTGTGTCCGGCTTTAAACTTAATACTATGAGGCCTGTAACAATCAAACTTTATCACCTAATATATCTTTGGAAGAGGGTGTATTGCACATTAGAAATAGGTCAATGTGACCTTTAATTTAGATGATATGGCCTAATATGATAATAGCCTGTTAGGCTCATAACTTGAAAACTATTAGTCCTCTAATCATCAAATGCATCTTGGGTAGAAGGTGTTTCACACCATACATAAAGATCACTGTGAACTATAATTAAGGATACATTAAAAAAAAAAATGTTTTTAAGTTACAAGTCCCTACTGATGTAGGAATATTGCAGTAACCTTATTAACAATGTTAAATCAAGAAAAAAACCCACATTTTTTAATGATATACTGTACAACTATATATTAAAAATATAATGTTTGTTTTCTTTCAATAACAAAAGAAATTCCAATCATCCCATGGGTGTAATATCAAGCAATGGTGTTTCAAGGAGCATTTTGATTAGAGACAACCATTGTACCTGTCAAGCCAGAGATCAAATAATGAGCAGTGTAAGAAAACTGTCTTAATCATTTCTGTTGTCATCTATATCTCTTGGGAATTTGGCAGAGGAATCTGTTCTCTTAATAGCAATTGATAGCATCTGTCAAATTAAAATGTTCTTGTTGGCTAGCTCTTATTATCAAAATTAATTTGGTGTTAAGTAATCAAAATTAATTTGATATTGTACAATGTAATATTTTAATTTTAATTTTTATATTTCCACACCAGATTGCAGAGTGTCACATCCTCACAAGTTTTACAGTGTAGAGAAAACATAATGATTAGTGTTTTCTGGCTGTAGCATTGTTCATCATTCATAAAAAAGCTGCAGATGAACATTTATACGAAACTTATGAAGAAATAGGCCAAAAAAGTCTTTAGTTTCTCAGGGTAAAAATTTCAAAATTCAATGCGGCAGGTATGTTTTTTTTTAAAGCAGGTGATATATCTCTTTATTTTTCTTCTCGTCAGTCGATCAACAAAACGATGATATCAACTGAGTCTTGCTTTTTATTCTCTTACATTAATTATGATATGTACTCAACATTAAATAATGGTATTCCTTCGGAAGCGTTTTAGTGCTACTTGGACACTTTTTTAAAATTTTTCATTTTCCACACTTTAATCTGTAAATTTTACACATGAATCTGAAAAAATTACATTTTAATCTGTAATTTACACTTTAATCTGTAAATTTTACACTTTAATCTGTAATTTTTACACATTAATCTGTAAAAATTTTCACATAAAAAAAATGAAGTTACAGGCATTTTTGGCATTTTTTTTTATTCGGATTTTGTGAAGCATTTGAAGTTTGCAAGAGTCATCCTTCTTTCAATTCTAGTAATGGATTTTGCTATCATCATACATAATTGAAGCTTTTATGTATTTCACATTTAATAGTCACTCATTTCAAGGGCATGAATTGGCAAGGCCGTCACTTGGCTCAAATTTTTAGTGAGGCAAGGGAGGGATCTAGGAGCCACCGAGTCCCAAGCAGGTCCAGGTTAGAGTCCTGATGGGGTTACCAGTTATTTATAACTATCAGTTGAATGCTTAAGATCCGTCCTAAGCATTATGTCCAAAACTCCAACAGTTCTTCGAGATGTTTTAAAATCTTTCGGAATATTGCATCCATTGCAATACATTAAAGCTATTTCCTAGCCAAGTAGTGACAATTCCCATTAAATTTTACAAATGTTTAGATAAATTTTCTATGGAATAAATTTGTTTTTATATTTTTGTTCCTTAGATTTTTTATCCTTTGTTCCACTACTAGTAATTGACTTGACGGTTATCGGCTAAAACTCTTCCCAAAGCGTTTTATATACTAGCATGACTAGTATCTGTCATTTACATCAGAAACTGCAAGTACACGCTGAAAACCGGATTACGTAATGCTTTAAATGAACTCGGGGAAACAAAGAGACCCCCCCCCCCCAATAAAATAAAATTACAAACATTTGCATAAAGCGCGGAATACACGCCGTTATTATCATTTTGTTTCCTTTTTTTTTTGTTTTAAAGAGCTTTAGGTAGAATACACCTGCAAACGAAACATTTTGGGTGCATATACATGTACCGTATGACATTGCTTCAGTTTGTTTGTTACATTATATTTGTCTGTTAAAATCACCAGTATTGAACACACGAATCTGTACCTTATGTGTACATGTTGAGGACATATAATACGTCAAAACACATAAAGTATGAGAACACATGGGCTGTTAATATTCCTTCTATCACATAGGACATATTTCTTATGATAAATGAAAATTTGATATGAAGAACATTAGATAAGATGAAAAACACCTCCTTATGTTCACAAGTTTCAGCTTAAACCCATCAAAATAGGCCACGGAAATTTACTAATTTTCTTTAATTTTGTCCTTTAAAAATCTTAACTTTAAATGTATTGAGCAATTCTGAAAATTGGTTGGTATATGAATGCTTCCTTAATATTTTTCTTCCTGCATGTTGGTATAAAAACAGTCGTCAGGCATAGCTGGATGTTGTAATTAAAATCATTTATCTATTTCAGGGAAAGAATTCAAAAGTAGATAAATGGGAATATGTTATAATGTACTTCAAATCATCCATCAACTAAAAAAAAATGCTGAAAGAAGAAAAACGAAATTTAAAATGCTTATGTATTTTAGGAATTCTTATTTGGTAATTTAAACCTCAAAAGATCAAAAGAAAAAAAAATACGATAAATAATTAAATCTTTTAACTAGAAATCTTTTTAATCACTCTGAGATATCTGATATGAATCAATTTTCATCTTTAAAGTACGCAAATCTGTCAATTTTTTTTTCAAAGACAAATATCTTTTAACCTTGTGTTGACGAAAAACAGCTACATGAGAAGACAAAAACTCTTGCCGTGTTCTGAATTCCACATATTGATATAATGATGACAATTCCGTTTTTCAATAACAAGAGATTTTTTCCAATCGGTATCCCAATTAACTCGAAAGTATAGACTCCTCAGAGTCTGGTAATAATATTCATTTTTTTTCGACAAAAGCCGTAAATAGTCAATTAATAACATTTATCTGAATGTCACGGACGGAACAACTTCATCATTGCAATAATCGACTTCCCCTATTTATGTTGTAATACATGTATATTATGTCTTCCATTTTAATTTGAATATGGTGTTTAAGTCCTCCGAGTGATTTGGTACGGAAGTGCATATCTTGTGAACGATCACATTTTAACTGAGGCTGGTTACTGACAGATAATTTGATGTAACATAGCATTCTTTAGTCGTAATAATGACTTTGTTGGCGAACATAATATATAGTTAGAGCGATTTTCACAAATAAGTGTTCATCCAATTGTTAGGCAATATCTCTTAGAGTACTTACAGAATTTAGGACTGACTATTGGGCGATCGACAGGGATGTTTACTCCTCTAAGGCACCTGATCCCACCTCTGGTGTTTCAGGTGTCTGTACTTTTGCCCTGTTCAGGATTCGTATTGCTTATTACAAACTTAGGATATACAGGATTCATCACTGCTTGTTATATTCATATTGATTTCTCTTTTTAGCGTATAAATAGAATGAATAATAAACAATGATGGTACATATTACAGGAATTAAGGACTTCAAAATTTATTTGTCATCAGCAAAT
This sequence comes from Saccostrea echinata, assembly GCF_033153115.1. Taxonomy (NCBI): domain Eukaryota; kingdom Metazoa; phylum Mollusca; class Bivalvia; order Ostreida; family Ostreidae; genus Saccostrea; species Saccostrea echinata. Next base: position 6,510,221 of record NW_026889777.1, read on the forward strand.
GTTAGATAATATAGCTTTAGTGAGCAAAACAGAGTAAAATATATTAACAGAATAACAACACATAATGCAGAAAAAAGGAAAGAGAAAAGGATATAATATTCATGTATTGAAGGTACACTCTATGCATATGATGACCATAGAATGAACAGTATAATACATCTGTTCATGCAAGTAAAATAGATCCAATAAATTAAAATGTCGAATATTATAGATAATAATATGATGTTTAAATATTAAATGGACTAGATGAAATCCTGCGCAAGCGCGGAGAATTGACTGATCAATGCTGACTGCTGACTGATCAATTCAAATAATATACATGTATCATATACTTTCTACTGACAGTTAATGATAGGTTTATACCAGAAAGAAATACTTTGTACAAAATCCCGCAATAAGTCTAGGAGCAGAAGTGGGTAAGATATATACCCCCTTCTTTTCTTTTTTTTTTTTTAACTTTAAAAATATCAATTTCATTAATTGTCGATTTCTATTTTTATGTTAGCATATTTATATTTTGATACCTGTTATACTGTTTTTATATAAATTAAACTTCGAGTGCTATGTTTCCTTTCCATCAAAGATTTAAAAAAAAATACAAAAGACTGAATCTGCATGTATTTAAAAAAAAAACAAAAACATATTTACTCTTCAGCAAGTTTACTATGTCCTTATTGTACATCGGGTTCGCAGCGATTATGCTGTGGCGAATATGCAAATTTTAATGCTAGATTTTTTTAGCGCCACTTACTAAAAGCTCTTCGATATATAAACATTTTCATGACTCATACTGATATCAATTACCCTGCCCATTCATATCATTTTTAGGTCACCTGAGTAAACTCAGGTGACCTATTGCTATCCGTTTTTGTCCGTCGTCGTACGTCGTACGTCGATCGTAAACTTTTGAACATTTTCAGCTTCTTCTCTAAAACCGCTCAACCAATTTCAACCAAATTTGGCATATAGCATCTATGGGTGAAGGGGAACAAAATTGTGAATTTCATGGTCCCTGCCCCCCTGGGGCCTGAGGGGTGGGGCTAAAACCACCAAAATTAATGCAATCTTAAAAAAAATCTTCTTCTTTATTCCTGGACATCAAGCAGTCAAACTGTTGTCATCATTGTAATAAGCATTGAGCCCTCTACCAAAATTGTGAAATTCTTGGCCCCAGGGTCAGGGGTTCTGGTGCTAGGGTGGGGCTATATAGATCACATAGTGAAAGTGTATTATTTCTTTGAAAATCTTCTTCTCTTCTCCTGGGTATCAAATAAACTAACTAAGTACATAGTTATGAAGAGCAAGAATGCCTCTTCCAAAATTGTGAAATTCATGGCCCCAGGGTCAGGGGTTCTGGTGTTAGGGCGGGGCTCTATTGATTATATAGTGAAAATGCATTAATTCTTTGAAAATCTTCTTCTCTGTTCCTGGGTATTAAAAAAACAAACCAAGTATAAAGTTATAATGAGCAAGAGTGCCTCTTCCAAAATTGTGAATTTCATGGCCCCAGGGTCAGGGGTTCTGATGTTAGGGCGGGGCTCTATTGATTATATAGTGAAAATGCATTAATTCTTTTAAAATCTTCTTCTCTGCTTCTGAGTATTAAATAAAGTAACAAAGTACATAGTTATGATGAGCAAGAGTGCCTCTTCCAAAATTGTGAATTTCATGGCCCCAGGGTCAGGGGTTCTGGTGTTGGGGGGTGGGGGGTGGCTCTATTGACTATATAGTGAAAATGCATTAATTCTTTGAAAATCTTCTTCTCTGCTCCTTGGTATTAAATAAAGTAACTAAGTACATAGTTATGATGAGCAAGAGTGCCTCTTCAGAAATTGTGAATTTCATGGCCCCAGGGTCAGGGGTTCTGGTGTAAAGGGGGGGGGGGGGCTGGCTCTTTTGACTATATAGTGAAAATGCATTAATTCTTTGAAAATCTACTTCTCTGCTCCTGGATATTAAATACACTAACTAAGAACATAGATATGATGAGCATGGCTGCCTTTTTCAGAAATTGTGAATTTCATGGGGTTCAGGTGTTGGGGGGGGGGGGGCTCTATTGATTATTTGCATTAATTCTTTGAAAATCTTCTTCCCTACTCCTGGGTATTAAATAAACTAACTAAGAACATAGATATGATGAGCATGGCTGCCTTTTCAGAAATTGTGAATTTCATGGCCCGTGGGTCAGGGGTTCAGGTGTTGGGGGGGGGGGGCTCTTGATTATTTGCATTAATTCTTTGAAAATCTTCTTCTCTACTCCTGGGTATTAAATAAACTAACTTAGTGCATAGTTATGATGAGCATGGTTGCCTCTTCCAAAATTGTGAAATTCATTGTCCCTGGGTCAGGGGTTCTGGTGTCAGGGTGGGGCTCAATTGGTATATATAGTGAAAATGCATTATTTCTTTGAAAATCTTCTCTCTCCTGGATATTAAATAAACTAAGTACATAGTTATGATGAGCAAGAATGCCTCCTCAGAAATTGTGAATTTTGTGGCCCCTGGATGAAGGGTTCTTGTGTTAGGTCGGGGCTCTATTGATATATAAGGAAAATGCATAAATTCTTTCGAAATCTTCTTCTCTGCTCCTTGGTATTGTTCAAACAAAGGAAGTGCATGGTTATGATAAGGAAGAATGCCTCTTCCAAAATTGTGCAATTCATGGCCCCTCGGTCAGGGGTTCTTCTGAGGGGGGGGGGGGGCTCTATTGATTTTATAGTGAAAATGCATAAATTCTTTCAAAATATTTTTTCTACTACTGGTAATAAAGCAAAGAAACAAGTGTATAGTTATGATGAGGAAAGTGCTTCTTCCAGAATTATATATTAGTTCATGGCCCCTGGGTAAGATTTTCTGGTGTAAAGGGGGAGGGGGGCTTTATTTATTTAATAACATAGTGAACATGCATTTCTTTGAAAATCTTGTATTCTTCTGGGCATATTCGAGGCAAACAGAGTAAAAGTTTTAATATGCAAGGGTATTTTTACCAGAATTTTGAACACCTGGATTATTTAGTCAAGTATTCTGGTCCTGGCCAGGGCTCTATGAACTTGTATTCTGCTGAGCAAAGTTATTCCCCTTTGCCATTCACCTTTGATAATTTTAAAATCACTGTAAATAATGTATTTGAAAGGTTAATAGAATAAGAGAATTATGCAAGAATATTTATTGTATAATACAAAAAGTACTTTCATAATTTTAATGATCAGGTAGACTTGGAAATAATAGATGAATAAAAGTGAGGCAAAAATAACTTATTTTTTTAATGTTCTTCAAAGGCCAAGAGAGACCAATGTGAGAAGTCATAATATGGGGTTAAAAATAGACATTTTGTTAATAGTCTGCATGGTAATAGTGATAAATGGGGGACAGATAGATTCTATACCAATTATTTTGTTGATGCTCATCATACTATTTTTCTTGCTTTTGGGCAACAAAGCTTCATTTATCAGTGTATGGATCCTCTAAATTGTTGTATTGTACTCAGGTGACCGTTAAGGCCCTTGGGCCTCTTGTTTATCAATATTATGCTTTGACATAAAACGCCTCGTTTTTCTTTTTTAATATCGTGTTTGATGCCATCTGACGTTCTACAAATTTCTATCAAGACTCATATCGGATATAAACTGAAAAGATTTGCTTATTTTATTTTTTAATCAGTTATCAAAACATTTCTTTTAATTAACGTAAATCAAATTTTAATTGAATAATTCATTAATAACGTTTTATCAAATAATTAAACAGTTTCTTGTAGTCAGTTTCATTAAAAATTGCCACTAATTTTCACTTTCCAAGCGGAAACAACACCTTACTTTTTTGCTATTTCACGGCTGTTTATCAAAAATGAAAGTAGACTTTAAATTTAATTTTCGATAATTACTATGCAAGTGAAATCTCAGTATAGTTTACGGACGTCATCTCATACCTAGTGAAACATTAGAGGAGTAAGCATGATCTCTGGTACAGGCGTTTTGGAGTTTATTTGCAAAATTTATTAATTTGAAAGTATAGATGTGTTTTCCCATTTTCCCCAGAATTTTCAGGATAAAATTTGCTGCACTAAAAATAAATAATACTAACAATAATAATAATAATTTTTCTTATAATGGAAATCTACTAAATCATGCAATATTTTTTTTAAAAAACCTCATCATGATTTTCCTATGTTATATATATATATATATATATATATATAAGGGATGCTAACTCTTCCTTGGCACTAGGGAATCTCCGTGGTTTATGCCCTGTTCACTGATTTGAATTGTTTGTATATTTTTCACTGTTCGTTATTTTCACCCTTTTCACTGATATATGATTATGACACCAATATCGTCCTAATTTAAGCAGTTTAGTAAAGAAACCTTTATACTGTTGAATAAAAAATTTAATTCATTTCCACGAACATTCAGAGAAATAGGGTGAAGAAAATGAATATACATGTAATCAATGGTTTGTTTGTTTGTTTGAATTTTTCACTCATATGAAGACGCCACCACATGCCGGTGGAGAGCTGCAATATTTTTTAACTCTACTCGGCACTTAGGGCCATTGAACAGTGAGGGATCTTTTTTCGTGCCAGCACCTACTGCGACACGGGAACTCGGTTTATACGGTCTCATCCGAAGGACCGGTCTACACGTCCCACAGTGGGATTCGAACCCGCGACGTAAGGACCAACTCCTTACTCCGCGACTCTAGAGCAAACGCTCTAACCACTGCACCACGCGGGCTGTAATCAATGGTTATTATGATGCTAGAACAATGTATATGTTAAAGAATGACACTGCCAAAGGTAAACACTTTATGGTATACAGTGTTAGAGTTAATGCATCAAGAACGATTAGTAACTGCGCATTTTATTTTGACTTTACATTATGCAGTCAATATATTAAAAAAAAACGACAGAACTACTACCAAAAATTATCCATTTTTTTTTAAAGATGTTTGCATGTACAGTAGCAATTGAGACTAAAATCTCGGTTTAGAGGATATGGATTTTGGAAAAAAAAAACATGAAGAACAAGTATAGCACAGGAAGAGAGAGAATGTTTATTTCTCTATCAGTACATTACATTTCCATTTTTAACAACATGAACAAGTATACAGTTTTTTTAAAGCGTTCAAAGCCTAAGGATAAGTTGTTATATTTCTATGAAAAATGTTTAACATCATAGAATATTGATGCGCACAATGTAATGCTTTAACTTACTATCATCATATTATATTCACATTTTCCTGGAATTTGTTCATAATCATTAGATACATATTACAATTGTCTTCAAAAAATAAGTTGTTAAAAATTTTAAGAGTTATTTTTAAAGTATCTCTAAAAATTAAACATGTTTAAAAAAAGCATGTTCTGATCGCTTTTCGATAGTTTGCTTCTTTCATTCAACTGCAGATAAAGAGCAGTATCTCAGTTTTTTTTTTGTTCTTTGCAGATAAATTTATCAAAAATCAAAATTTATTACAGATGTTTCAGCTTAATGAGCGTCAGAAGGTCATACATGATCATATTAAGGAATGAAAAATGATATAATGATGATATGCAATTTCAATTTTAAAAAACCAAACTGTTTGCACCATTTATTTCCGGTTACAACTGGCTTGCACTGGCACTTCCAATTTATAGTAGATTTTTATAATATATTATAATGCAATTACAAGAAATTGAAGGAAAATCCTGCAAGGAAATACAAATATAATGTCGGAATATACTCTACTTCATTAAGACTTAATGTATTCATAGTTTGGTGCAGTCACAAATTTGGAACTATGTGGTAAATCGTGAACCAAGACAATGAGTATGTATCAGTACTTTATATACCGGTAACCATGTTACAGCAATATTTATCCAATCCAAATCAACTCTACAGATGGCACGCTGATGACGTAATACATTTAATGCAAGTTAAATATAACACATTGTAAAGTGAGTACATTGATTAACAGTTAATCTTCCCTCATTTGAAATAGAAAGTAAGTAATACCACGAATTTTATTGTTTTTCAAACTTAAATTTATTTATTTTTTACGATATGTCTAAATACATGTAACTATATAAAATGAAAAATTTCTAATTATATCTTCTGGATAAAATAGTACACGATAAACAAGGAAAAAATCATTATTGGATTTACAATTTTCAAACAATTCATAGAAAGAATACATTTCACATTTTTTTTAACGTATCCTCTCTTTTCGCAGAGGAGCAGAGGATCACTCTTATTTTGGAAGGCATATACTTAAAGATTGATTGATTGTTTTTTCTAAACGTCGAGTCCGCTATTTTTCAGCCATATTTCTGCAAGATATACTCAAAACAAAGTGAATTTCAACAGCAACTATTTGCAAAATTTAGCCTTATTTACCTTTAGGGATAAAGATGGTTATAGAACCTGCCAGGGAGGGAGTAATGTTCTTGATGATTCTGACCCTCCTTTTCTGGCTTGCAGCAATAGCATCACCAGGATGGAGTATCATATCTATAACTTTATTGCCATCAGAGACAAATCCAGAAAAGGTGAACGCTTTTTTTGTTATGGATTTACTGACCCTAACAAAACTTAACTAGTAGCCCGTCTGCTCTAGAGTCGCGGAGTAAGGAGTTGATCCTTACGTCGCGGGTTCGAATCCCACTGTGGGACGTAGGGACTGGTCCTTCGGATGAACCCGTATAAACCGAGGTCCCGTGTCGCAGTAGATGCTGGCACGAAAAAGATCCCTCACTGCTCAATGGCCCTGAGTGCCGAGTATAGGTCAAAATTTGCAGCTCTCCACCGGCAAGTGGTGGCGTCTCCATATGAGTGAAAAATTCTCGAGAGGGACGTTAAACAACAAACAAACAAACAAAACTTAACTATAATTAACTATACTTTGCTACAATTAACCAATACTTATTATAGTGCAATTTATTAGTTCTCCTCTTTATGAAAGTTTATATATCTTCTTTAGATTAAGAGCCTACATATCTCTGATGCTGAAAGTTTTGGAGATAATACGTTACATGTATCCGAATTTTGAATGTAAGTAGAATCAGATAAAAAATGAAATATAACAACATGAAATTCATAGCAAAATAGTTTGATTTATTGTGGTAAAAAATAATTTACTGGAGTTAAAACGTTGATACCATAGTTAACTGTAGCTTAAAAGATTAGAGTAGGGCATGATAAATGCATCATTTTCCCCGTATATTAAAAAAAATTATCTCCATTTCAAGTTGTGCTTTCAATCTTTTAATTAAAATATTTCAATTTCAGTTTTTGCTTTAACTGCTATGCCAATCTTTTTGAAACTTTAAAGGCTTTAAAGGCATTGGGTCAGTTGCTTCTGCGAAAAAAAAAATCAGTTGGACAAAATTTTTCGCTCTCTCCATGTCTTCAGCCGCTATCACAAGACCGTTTTATATTAACATTGTTCAGGCATATGGTCTTGTAAAATGCCTTGCTTAATTTGTGCACGCTTTCTTACCCTGCTTTCAGCTTCAAAATTGATTTTTTGTTTTGTTTGTTTTGTTTGTTGTTTAACAACCCTCTCGAGAATTTTTCACTCATATGGAGACGCTCTTCAAAATTGAAGCGTTGGGGATGATGTTCAATGTTGGTGGCAAAAGCACTTTCCAGCTTTTTCTTTATTCTGACAGAGATCAACTACTTAAAGGGTGTTCCAACCGTTCTCATCAAAAGATATTTTCCAACAACTATTGTGCGATTTACAAATTGTTTTGCGGGCATACACAATGTAAAGAATGTTAACAATTTTTTTGACTTTGTTAATTTACGTTAACATTGGACTTTGACGTATCAATTACAACTTCCCCCCGATGTGTGTTCTACAGACATTTACACAAAAAAGAAAAGATAAATAATCTATTTAATCATCACGGCAACACATATTCTAAATATTCTTATAATTTTGGTATTCTAATATGAAATATGCATCGTTTTAAACACTTTCGATTTTTTTCACAGAATGAAAACTATTACTTATGTTAAATATAGACATGTAAAAAGTATATGAATCTCTCCCGATTTAGATACAATAGATTTGAAGACTTCTCTAGATGCATTTAAAATTTAATGCTTAACTTCTTTTGAAGAATTTGAAGTGTTATCAAAACAAATCACTATTTTCATTGCATCTACATTCAGGAATTTACCTTTTTTGAAAAGAATGTGTTAAATCTTTTCCTAAGGTTAGAATGTTGACTTAATTCCTTCTTTATAGTTATTTTGATAAGGGATTAATTTATTTATCAAATCGTTTATATCAACATGATTTTTTTTTTGGCTTATGTAGATATAAAGTCATTGCAGTAAGTTTATTTGTTTCAATTAAACAATTATCAACATTTCAATGAGTTCATTTCTTAAATAAAGATCTGGTTCCTCATATGTATTCATTAAGCAAGTGAAACAACGTAATTTATAATTTATGCATAGACCCTGTCTTAGTTTGTCACAGTGATAAGTTTGTTTTTTATGACAATAAAAATTATAATTTCAGGCATCGGAAAATAAAATATTCATGGCCATCTTTTACATCTGTTTGTGTACAGATGGTGAGTGTTATTGGATGACTTACGCAGATTCCACTATGCTAACAAAGAAAATTAAAATTCTCTGTAAGTTTGTTTTATATGACAAAAGCTATTATGATTTATGCGCAACAAGTACTATACGACTTAAGAGATATTTCCATTTTTATAAGTTTAATCTGTTACTCTACTACAGCTGCATCGCTTTTGCTGCAGATTGGCAGTATTGTTTCCCTAATATGTGTTTAGCAAGTTTATTCATTTTACTGCTGAGACCTTCAAATGTTTCTGCCAGAAGTTGCTGTTCAACTGTGGCCGGTAAGATATCGACAAAAATAGATCGTTTTTCTATTTTTAAAACATCTACTTTCCTTTTTTAAATGGATTTTTTTTTAGCTTTATCCCAGATTTCATATATATGAATTATATGATTAAATGAACAACATACTGATTTTATTTATTTCAGCAACAGTTCAACTTGTGTTAATTGTTCGAATGTCTTTAGCAAATTTGAAATTGGAAAGATATTTCCGCGCAGTTTCCGAGCTTGACGAGACGGAAAATGCTGAAGTGAAGACTCCTTATGCAATCATTTTCGCTGGGATAGGTTTACTTTTCATTATTTCGGCCATGTTAGCTTCTTGTCGTGTGGTTTCAGAACCTAGAAGAGAAGAGATCTAAATTTGATTCATTGAATTGTTTTTTCCGTCAACAACTTCAATATGGAATCAACCGAGAAGCATATCATGATCAATGGAATCTACGATCATCCTTTTCCTTGTAATCTACAAACTAAATGGTGTTAACATATTAAAGAAAGTATTTTGATACAGATGTATGTACAGCTTTACAATTTAGGGTTGTTCCAGAAAAAGCGAACTTTTAAATATTTAATAAACTATCTGATCAAGTATTTTTTTTTTTGTTGCATATTGTTGAGAAATGATCTTTTTGTCATTTTTATAAAATATTATAAGGATGTAATGCCATATGCATGTAGAAACATCATTTGAAGGGTGTCGAAATCGGTGGTCGGCGCACCGCAATTTTTTTCGAATAAGGTTTCATTATAGGTAATTTTTTGTTTGTAGAAAATGTTTTAACAGTGGCTTCGTTTTGTTTATGTTCTTAATTTATGTGATTTGATCCCCCCTTCCCAAAAAAGTTTGACGTAATTTTTTTTCCAAGTGAGAGATAAGTACAAACTAACAAATTAAAATACACTTTTAAAGAGCAAAGAGCTAAATCCACGAAGTGCCAAAATCGGCCCAGTCATCAAAATAAATGAAACTTTCTCACATAATACTCTATGATTTGTATATTGTAAAACCATTTATTTTTTAACAATATCTTTACTGGTTTTCTTTTTACATTCCTTTAAATTTAGTATTGTTTTCCTTGTTAATACTATCACGTCGTAACGTCACGACATTACATACTTTAATGTCGTGACGTTGACATTTTGTATAAGAAAGTAACACATGTACGTTAATGGAATAAAAATAACCACTATAGGCTTTTCTTTAAAATTTTAGGAAAATTTAACTATGAATTTTTTAAGAAGTTCTAAAAACTTTTGGTTTATTTTATAATTAAAGTTATTTGTATGCTAAAGAAATGCCAAATATTTCTTATATACAACAGTTATTTGGTATATTCGTAGATACATGTACATGTAACAGGTTTTAAATGAAAATAAGAGACACGTTAAGCTGAAAACAAACACAAAGTTTTAATCCATCATATAATCCATCATATTTGAGTAAAACTGAATTAATGTAGTAAAATATATTCTATAGTAGCCATGGATAAGGATTTTATCATTCTTAAATGTGTAGTTGTATGGTCACGCGGCGTACAAACAAACTGACGTTTTATCAGAGAATACACAAGTACTCTTTAACGAGGTTCGCTCCTGAGACTTTGAGCAAATTTTTATCTTAACCTATATTTCAAAAATTCTGCATAATGTTTTAATTCTTACGATAAATTTGGATTCTACAATGCCAATTTAACTATATTCAGTTAAAACTCCATGATTAGATTCCATACTAAAAGCATTAAGTGAGGAACTATATTTTGTGGCGGAAGGTTTTTTAGAAGAAAATGACCATTTTTTCTCTATCGAAGTATTTAAAGTATGCTAAGTTTGGATTCCTATTTTTACATGCAGTCTGCACACATAGTTATTTTGTGCAGTGGACTGTTTTATATTGGTCCTAAATTATCTATTAAATAAACTGTCATGAATTATCTTATCATATATGATAAATATAGCAAATATATTGTGAACATGAAGACAAAAATAGTCCTAATTTAAGCTTAAAATTAGCATTGTTTTAGTAATATCTAAAAATTAACATCACAGACCCCCACTTTTGATTTTCTATTCTTAATATATACGATACCTTTGACCATTCTTCTTAAATTCAGTAAAATGTCATTACTTTCAAATGATTTTTTTGCTTGTTAAATTTTTAATGGCAGAAAAATGAAAATGTTTGAGTGCAAAAAGGTCAAATAATTGAACATGCGGAGTAATTTGAAAATTTCTTCATTTTCAAAAAATTTTAATGTGTCTATTTAAGATGAAATAAGACTGTTTTTGTCCCCATTATTTATTTGAACAAAAATTATTGGAGTAGAAACTTTAAAAATTGATTTATGTGTAAGACGTATTTACAGTGCAAAAAGGTCAAACTAAATGCTCTGTAGCGCCAAAAGAAGCGCATTGACCCCCATTTTTTGTTTTGATTTTTAATAAAGCTATGTGTATAAGTTCTAAAAATATACTTGATAAAAAATTCTCATTACTTTTGATGGCAGGACCCAACCTCCTTAATAACGAAAACATAGAATTAAAATAAAAAGTTGCATTAAAAATAAATACGTTTGAAGTAACCATCTATTATATTGTCAATTTGAGGATTTCGATGCACTTCCGTAATAAATGGCCTTTCTCCGGACATCTGAAATGAAATTGCAGTTCATGCATTAAGAGCCATTCTCTGTAATGACTTGAACTTTTATATAGGAGCTGTGGCACGCATAGTCTCAGAATTTCTCCAAACTTTCTATGCTAAAAGTCTCTGATACCGTAAACTCAAATCAGGCAAAAATTGGTTGCTACGTGTCATGGTTACCATAGCAACATGTCCTAAAGTTTGAAAAATGGCATTTTTCAATATGTTCAGAGTCCCACAGTTAACGTTTGCAGCAAAGCAAACAAGTGGCAATGACTGTTTCTGAAAGTTGAAGGCATGGTGTCTTAAATGTATGATAGACTGTTTGGTAAATCAACTATAACATACGTTACTATGGAATAAAGTATTCAAAAAGTAATAATTTTGTTTATTTAATTTTATAACATCAAACACTTAAGAATAAAAACAATTATAGGTTGAAATGCAAGCAAAAAATAGACAAGAGATCCTTGTAACATATACCAAGGACAAAATATGATATTTCTTATAGGTTGGCAATTGTTGCCATGGTTTTAATACCACGAAGGGATTTTAAATTTACTCTCTTAGTGTTTTAATCTTATCCTATCTTTTTAAAACGCATATTTCTATATAACTGATGATCAATTTTTAAAGGCGTTGGTGTGACCCTAATTTTCACATTTCAAAAAATTCATTTTCAATTCTTTAAATAGTGCGTTGCTATGGAAATAAGGCGAAAAAACATGCATAAAAGTCTGAAAAATACTCTGTTTCCTTGGATACGTACCCTTGTATGTAGATTCCCAAAACTTTAATGATTGATATATGTGAACAACTAACCTGACTTTCAATTTTGACTACCACCCAATCTCTAACTGGATGCAAAAAGCTAGCACATAGGGTCTAATATTGACATAAAAGTAACAAAATCGAACATTTTCCCTTCTTGGTAACCATAGCAACAGTGTTGTATTTTTCAACAAACTTTATCAACATACGATATTCAACATTAGTTCTACCAGATAAGTGCTATTCAAGGTGAGTCAAATAATATGTTTCTTGATTAAAAGGTTAGTAATTTCCTACAGCAGCAAAAAATATCACTTTAAACAACTAGTACGTTGTTTCCATGGTTACACTGCAAAGTAACAATCAATCCCAATTATTCTTATGTTGTCAGTGTTGCAAGGTCCTAAGGATGTATATGTGCCAGTCATGAATTTTATTATTTTTCCTCAAGATAGTAACATTAACCCAATCATAGCAACAGATTTTGCATGAGGACAATGTGTTACCATGGCAACCATGGAAGTTATTTTTAGAATAATATTGCCAATACCTAATTACATAAGGTCAAAAATTTTTCATTGTTTTTCTTAGGTTGGTGATTGAGTTTGATCATGTAACATCTATCATTTGTAAATATTGAGCGTTTTTCAGCATTTTTCAGCATCTAAAATGTATGTCAAATGTACCCATGGTTACCACTTACTTAGAGATAAATTCTAAATAGTTTCTTTATAGCATAAGTGGCAACATGGTGTCATGTTTTAGGGAGAATGGTTTGTTTGTTTTTCTTAGTCTTTATTACGGCTAAATAAAGATTTGAAGTAGCTGAAAATCTCAATTTTTTCAACTTTTCTGGCTGTTACCATGGCAACCAAAACGCATAGCAACGAAATTGTATTTGATATATGTTTCTTGTGTCAAGTTGTAATAATGGGCAAAGTTTCATCAAAATCGGTGACCATGCGTGGCAAAGAAGTTTAAGTGGTTACAGAGAATCGCTATTAATACGCATAAAAGCGTGACGTTTGACGGCATTCCTGAGCACCACAGATTGTCAGGAGAGAAACCACTACAGACTTTTAAACAAGAGTGATGCAAAGCATCAAATTGGCCGCAAAAAAATTAAGAGTCCAACGAAAACACAGGATTTCCAAAGTATTTGAATTTCAAAACGGAACCTGAAGTTAAAAAAAAACAAAAACAAAAAAAAAAAAAAAAAAAAAAAAAAAAAAAACAAGATAAACGGAAATGGCACGTATACCACTTAACTCAATGTAAACTACTTAATCGAAATAAAAATCACTAATTATGATAAATAATTATGTTATATCATCAAAAGGGAAATTTTTTTTATATATGCAAAAGATATAAAAAGATATTTCAGATGACAAAAGGAATAGCTTTCCCATGTAATAATAACTCCGATCATGCCCATAATTTTTGCAGACTATGCTGCACACCACGATGACGGACAACGCAATAAATGCGAGGCGTAGAAAAAATATCCTTGCGTCAATTACAGTTGCAGCATATTTATAGCAATTTTCTTTAAATAAACTGGTATTTTTTTATATGAATTTTGGCCCTATTATTAATATCCGCATAAAAATGTTTCGCTTCCATATCTTACACACTTCCATGTTGGGGAGTACATGTACCTATTATAAACCCTTTTAATAAAATCATAAAGTAATGATTATTTGGTGAGAAGTGAAAATTACATTGAAACATAACAACAACTAAGACTTTCATATACATGTAGTTCAAAGACAGTTTTAACATTTTACTCATAATTTTCATATATCTAAAATAACGTTTCGTTTCTCCATGTGCAATTTCTAACACAACTACAAATAGGCGATAAAGAGTACAGAAGACGATAAAATAATTATGAGATCGTATACATATTGCACATGAGACGTTTGGGCGTTTTCGGATCGTTATTCTTGGTAAATACATGTAAATTAAAATATACGGAAAACAGCAACTGGCAGTAGTAAATCGCTATCATTACAGACCGTTAAAAAAATTATAGACCACATGTCGAGCGACATATTACCATACCCATCCCCCCCCCCCCCCCCCCAAAAAAAAAAATACCATGTTCAAACGCCCGATCTATGAAGTTATATTCTATATAGACATCCTTTCAAGAAAACAAATATGATAGACAGGCAAAATAAGCAGTATCCATTAATGATAAAATAGTCATAATACATGGCCGAAGGAACCGGGGGGGGGATTTGCCCCCCCCCCCCAATAATTTTGCCAATTTATAGAATACTATATGAAACAAAGCTACTATATGCTGCTTGTGCCCCCTAAATAAAAACGTCTGATGACCTTTTTTGCTTGTCAAGGAATTTTTGGTAGTTGATAGTGCCCCCCAACTGAAAATGTATGATGGCTGCCCCCCCCCCCCCCCCCCCCCCCAACTGATATTGCTATCTACGGCCTGGGATACACATGTATAATGAATTTATGCAATGACAGAGTCACGAAAAATCAATCGTTTTTAAATTAAATTTTTATCATAGAGATTATAAAAAAAGAAAACTGCGATTGAATTTATTTTTTATACTATATATATAAGGACTAATATTATTGGCATTGTTATTAATTCACTTTACTACTTTCTTGTTTAAATGACAGTAGTAATTGGTCGATCGAACTGTCCCACGAATTTAAGGTATTTCCACCCTCATGAATTTATGGGTTAAAATAGAAAAACTGCATTTATTTTCACTGGATATAGTTTAAATTAATTAATAATCATCAAAAATGTATAGGTTGCCATATTTTTAAGACGTAAAACAAACATAAACAAGAAGTATATGTCAGCATAAAAAATCGTACATTTTAGTAAACAGTATTATAAAAGTTATGTAAAAACTAGTTCAAGTACATAATTCTGATGCTGAAAGTTCCAAAATAATTGTTACTTTATAAATATGTTTGAATTGTGAATATAAGTGAAAACATTTTACATTAGAAATACAATATAGAAAATGCCTGAATGAAGATACATCAGCAGGAGTTATTGTCCTTAGCAACATTTTTAAAGGATTAAATAATTGATTAAATAAAGAAAATATTCAATTTTTTAACTCTTTTACTTTACAATATTTTTCATTACACCCATTGAAAAACATTCTTTTGAAAGATATTTTTCTATTGGGTATGAATTTAAATTAAGAATAATTTTTGCTGAAACCTATGACATCACTGGAGGGTGGAATTTCCTTAATGAGTGAGGCCTGGAATCCCGACCCCTCCCCACCCCCCACCCCCCAAACCCCTGTCTTTTTTTTTGTAAATGTGATAGTTTGTTTTGTTTTGTTGTTGTTGTTGTTGGTTTTTTTTTTTTTTTTCCTTCTTGTCTTATGTCAAAGCTCCAATCCCCCGTTTATGAATTTACAGTACTATAGAATAAACAGGCTTGCTAATCTTGGTTGCCCTCTCTCCTTTGGGCCACAGGCACTTGGGGTATGGACCCCCCCCCCCTTTTCCATTTTTTTTTCCTTTTTAAATCTGGGATCGAGTCACCTTTTTCCTATTTTTGTATTCTAATATGCACTATATGTTATCAATAATGTAACTCTTTTGTCTCTATAAGCTGTTTTTAAATATATCGTTTTCGACTTACATGTACACATAAAAAGAGAGTATGTATCAGTTGAAAACGATATATTTAAGGAGGGATTCTTGTCTGGTTTCTGACTAGATGAAATATTCAAAGTATATTTGCTTATATGTTTTATATATTTAGATGTAAGAGATTTAAAAGATAATATTTTTCTTTCCTCGTCATAATTTTACAACTTTAAATAGAAATGGTAAACTGAGTTTGAAATCTAGCAGGGACTATATTTTTGGCGGAATGGCAGAGTATGAAAATATCTTCTTTTCTGACTCTCAAAATAATTATAGAACAATGAATTTAGTTATAATTTTTACACAATCAAAGACTTGGAGAAAATTTTTAAATGTAAGTTGAATTAATAATAAGGGACTAAAGTTTTAAAAAATATCAAATAAATATGATTTTCCAAACAAACTACAATTATGTTAGCTTTTAAAAGCCTCCAATCTAAGTTCAGATTTGAGCCAAAAATCCGTAAAAAGTGTTTTTTCTCTCTTAGTAAACGGTCAAAACTTTTTGTTTTTATATAATTTTGCATCTTTATGTCACAATTTTACCATATGTGAAAATAAGAAAAATTTAAATATAGGAAGCATATAAAAACAACTAAAATATCTTAAAATTTTAAGAAAAATAGAGAAAAGTCGGATTAGCTAATATCCATTTTAGTTAAATTATTTATGTCAATTTGGTAATATCATCTTATAGATCCTATATGGTAATATTTCTTTATGCAAAAAGAAAAACATTTAATTTATTGAAATAGAAGTAGGCATCGCATGATTGGCAACAGTAATTTTTTATTCTTAATGTCCAGGGAAAAGGTACTGACCTTGACCTGACCTTGCCTCTAATATAATACGGTCAAATTTAATCTAACTGATACCATCATTTAGTGATATTGTCTTCTTGATTCTGTGAAAATTTCATTGATTTTTAAATATAAGAAATTAGTGTTCTTATGAGAAGAATCCCTCCCTAAAAACAGCTTATAAAGAGAAAAGAGTTACATTATTGATAACATATAGTGCAAATTAGGATACAAAAATAGGAAAAAGGTGACTCGATCCCAGATTTAAAAAGAAAAAAAAATGGAAGGGGGGGGGGGGGTCCATACCCCAAGTGCCTGTCCCTTGGGCCTGTTACATTTAAGCGAAGTAACTCAAAATACTTTTGCAAAATTTTATGAGACTTTAACCTTGGCCATAACTTCTGAACAGTTGGTGCTTGGGGTTTCAAACTTCACATGTGTATTCTTTGTGACAAGGCCTTCCTTTGGATATCAACCATTTTGACCTTTTGACCTTGACCTTGGAGTTTGACCTACTTTTGAAAAACTTTAACCTTGGCCATAACTTTTGAACAGTTGGTGCTTAGGGTTTCAAACTTCACATGTGTATTCCTTGTGACAAGACCTTCCTCTGGATATCAACCACTTTGACCCTTTGACCTTGACCTAGGAGTTTGACCTACTTTTGAAAAACTTTAACCTTGGCCATAACTTTTGAATGGTTAGAGCTAGGGCTTTCATACTTCACATATGTAATCCTTGCAACAAGACCTTCCTTTAGATACCAACCACCACTTTGACCTTTTGACCTTGACCTAGGAGTTTGACCTACTTTTGAAAAACTTTAACCTTGGCTATAACTTTTGAATGGTTGATGCTAGGGCTTTCATACTTCACGTATTTAATCCCTGTGACAAGACCTTCCTTTATATACCAACCACTTTGACCCTTTGACCTTGACCAAGGAGTTTGACCTACTTTTGAAAAACTTTTACCTTGGCCATAACTTTTGAATGGTTGGTGCTAGGGCTTTCATACTTCACATATGTAATCCTTGTGACAAGATCTTCCTTTGGATACCAACCACTTTGACCTTGACCTTGACTTTTATTTTAAAAACTTTAACCTTCGTCATAACCTTTGAACAGTTGTATCTAGGTCTTTCAAATTTCACAGGTGTATTCCTCGAGACAAGACCTTTCTTTGGGTATCAACATTTTTTATCTTTTGGCCTGGATTTTAACTTGCATTTGAAGAAACTTTAACCTTCGCCATAAGCTGCCATACGGGGGCATCAGTGTTTCACAAACACATCTTGTTTTTTTCATGTGTTGGCTTAGGCAGAGACATGGCTTAGGTCACAGCATGCAGGCGATAATGGAATTATTTAAAACCATGAAGAGTTGTCACTGCCTTCGTAGTAAGTTATTCCTTATACAATGTAGGGCATTTGTCTTCTAGAGGCCTGTCACAAAAATTACACGCTATCTGTGAAATCAATCTATTGTTTATTTGTCCTGAAACTCGAATTTTCTATGTTCAGTACTTCGTAACATAATTTATGTTAAGAAGTTTCGGATCAGAAAAGGTTTTTCACTAATAAATATTAATTAATCTTTTGTTTTAAAATGCCAATGGCGATTTCTGAAACGCATGTTGAGTATGGGTTATAATTAAAATAGTTATAATATATACTAGACTATTGCCTAATATTAACCATTTGTATGCTGTCGATGCAGACTTCACGACATACGCAATTTATGATTTGTAAGGTAGAAACAATAATTATAAATAAAGACGTAATCTGTTTAATCTTTTAGGCTATTCCGACTCGACCAATCAGGAAAAAAAATAAGGATGTAGCCTACATGTTTCTCGGGTTATCTCCCTTTCATTACATAGTGACCATGGTGACGAGGAACGGGAGTTGAAAAACAAAGCATAAATAAATAGGTTGTCAGGGGAAAAGAGTATACACACTATTTCTTTTTTTTTTTAAACATTTCAGCATAATGATGAGTTAAATATAGATCAACTACTTGAAAGAAAAGTCTTGGGTCAGGACTGAGGCACGTAGTACACAAAAAATCGACATGTTATTAATTGCATTTGCATGCGGTTATGCTTATATAGCGAGAGTTTTTCATACTTTTTTGCACCATAACAGAAAATGACTTATAATAAATAGAACATTTGCATTTCGAAACTTTTTAATATTTACAAAAGCAATATAGAACCTTTTTCTTTTCTATTAATGTAAAGTAATCCCCGTTATTTCCACTGTGTGAGTCGGTGCTAAGAGATTTGAATCGAACGAAAGGTATTAATTTCGATGTGGCCACACCCCTCGAACAAAATAAAAGTATGCTTTATTTATTCATATTTTAATTCTTTTTTCAATGGTATAAATTTTATTTTGTTCGAAGGGTGTGGCCACAGCAAAAATTGGAACCAAAGACGAAAAAAATGCTTCATTTTGATAAAAAGTAGCAAAGTGCACGTGTTTAGACGTTTTCTGTACAAATATGACGTCATCAAATAAAAAATTGGCATAAACTATTTAAGTTTGATACCCAAGGATAACATTTCTATTGTTAATTTTCTTCTTCCCCTCAGTTTGATTTTCCTGAAAAATAGGCCGATTTAGCGCTTTCGTGGATGTAGCTCTTTAAAAAAAATTCCAAAACCTTATTGCCATCTACAGGACACCACCTATCATATTCCAAAAGATTAAATGAATTCTGCTTAAAATGTAGTAGTTAGATTAAGAACAAAGTGTGACAGACTGACGGACGGACGGACCAAGGTAACAACTGTATATACACGAACTTTCTTTAGAAAGTGCGGGTATAAAAAACCTAGCCCTTTTCCCTAAAAGTACAGTAGCAAAAACATGTTTATAATATATCACATAAGGCTTGCAGCATCAGACTCTTAAAGCAGGGAGTAATACTAATATTTGTCTAGGTAGCACAAAATTGACCAAGTTCCACTTTCACTTCTAATGATATCAAGTCAGATTATAGGGGTTTATCATATTTAAGGATGCAAAGATAATGTTTTCTTATTTTCTGTTGCAAAATGTACTATACTTTCGGGAAAAAAAAAACCTGAAAAAAGTATAATTAAAAGCTGCAAGTACAGATGTATATGTAGCCATAAGCAATTCATATCTAGCATATGTTTTAAAACTAATCTACTTCGTTTTAAGTTTGAGATTCAAAGAAGGTTAACGATAAAGGCCAAATGCTTTACATTGACACCGATTGAAAAAAGACTATGACAACATACATTATTTACAGTTGCAAATATGTTTTTTAGATGAACCTATTGAAGAGAAAATATGTTCAATTCTGTATGATCTTATTAGGGAATCAGAGGTCATGGCGTGACCGAATCAGCGAGATGATATCTTGTCTACATATTTTTGACTCGGTGACACTGGTTTCGGAACTTCTAAGCCGTTAAAGTGATGAAAAAGATAAAGGTATTGAAATATATATATTTTTTCGTTTAACAAATGATCATTAGATCTTTCTTTGGTGTGAAGAATGTTTTTAATTAGCCTAAAACCACGCTTACCTTTTTAACTAGTCCGAAATTTCTGATGTTTTCCTGTCTTTTTACGATTTTGATATTTTACGTGCCAGGAAAACGTCAGAACCGGCGCCATTACGAAAACTGGAACTTTCGCCGTCTCCAATCGAAGTTGATTTTTCGATACCTGGAAACCGAATTAAATGCCGTTTCACAATTTATGAATAGCACAATGCTTCTAGTACTCAACAATATCGACGAAAAAAAAACATCACTCATCATTTCGTTACAGGAATTGAAAGATTTCAAAATGCACGAAATGTAAACAAATCTCGACAGTTAGATATGATGTTTTCATCGGATTGTATATTTTATAAACAAACCATAAAAAACGATGTTGGTGAGTACTAAAAGCATTGTACTATTGATAAATTGTGAGTTTGACATTTCATTCGCTTTGCAAGTATCGAAAATCAACCCGAGAGTGCCGCCTCTGGTTGGAGGCGGCGAATTCCCAGTTTTCAAAATGGCGCAGGTTCTGACGTTTTCCTGGCATATAAAAAATATAGTAAAAAAGCCATGAAAACGTCAGATATTTCGGACTACTTTTTAACCTGAAATTCCTTTGAAGGTATGTAAACTGAAGACGATACCACCGCTTTTGACTTCACGTATATAAAGAACTCATACAATAATAGTAGGATTATTCTCAGTAGCGATCATTGTTTTGTTTTTTTTTTTTAATTATGAACAGATATTTCCTGAACTGGACTGCTGAACATCAAGGTAAGTATTCAAATGTTGGAGCGAGGCGAACTCTAAAGACCAAACAACTTCTAGGTCATTGCATGTCACAACATAGCAATACGGCGGGCCGTGCGTGTAATAATTGCAGTTCTATTCAGGAAATTCGTCTCAAATGTAAATAAAAGTAATAAACAACAATGTTAAAAAGTTCACTGGGAAATGATCTGTCCTATTAATACTAATTTCCCTTCATTAACCTGAATCTTAGAGATTCCTTCTCATCCCAGAGAAAGTTTGGTGTTCCTAAAATTGACCAGTGAAGCATATTGATAATTATTATTGATGTAATTAAGCAAGAGAACGGACATGATAAATCATGAAAGAAACTACAAGTATAATCAACAACATTCATTTGTTTATTGACAAAGAATAGAAAAGATACATGAAGACGTAATTTGTTGTCTCTGTAATAACATATATTTACAATAATCAAATAAATGTCCGAGCCTTAACTATTAAATTAAACAATAAAATGCTTTCTTTGGTTGTTAGTAAGGGAATTGATATTGCAGCTGTTGCAGAAAAAATGCATAATCTGCGTAAGCAGGTTATGTAATTTTTTTCTGCAATAGCCGCAATGTTAATTCCCGCACCAACAACCAAAGAAAGACATTTTATTGTTTGTATTTATATCTGTGTAAATATCATTTAAAGTAGGATTAAGTAGGTTAAATACTGTGTTATTGATATGTAAATCATTGTACGTTTCATTGATGGAAGAGCCACTGCCCAAGAAATCTTTGGAGCTGATATGCTTAGCGGCGTTTACTGACTGATAAACGACAATGGTTTTCTTAAGAAATAAAGGAGAAAAAATTCAGTGGATGTAAAGATAACCTTAAATCTTTCATAGGTATCTCGTATTCCTACGAGCAAAAAAAAAAAATAGTAAAGGTTTCCTTTACTGAATTATTTATCCTGTGGTCGTTTCAATGTGATTAGGAAATAAAAAGAGTATTATTTTTAAAGCTTCTAATAAAAATCGTAATTAAGATCAAATTGATGGCAAGCATTTGTTCTGATTAATAATGCACAACAGAATCATAAACAAGACCAGAAGTATAATATACAACCTTTTTTGTCTTTGTCTTAATTCAACAGTCATATTATTCTTTCTCGTAAAATTTTGTTTGTATTTCAAATTGAGGAATATATGTTTATCTCATTTATCCACTCATTTTGTTGTAACCATGTGTACAACTAATACACGAGCTATGTTAATGCTTGAAATCAATGCAATGTGTTAAGTCTTGTATAATTTTTTACGACATATCAAATTCTCTCTCTTTGAGTGCAATTTATACATACACAACACGGATAACAATGTGAAATCCTAAAGCATAACATTACGACATATGACAACCAATTTTATATAAGAAAAATCTAATATCTTAAATATCCAATCTCTTAAAAATTAATTAACTTGTGTATACCCCATGAGCTCAGCATATGACATGGTATGCAAAGAATATCATAGTCTTCACATTTCAAAAACAAATCAAATTTATTAGACATTTTTAAATCATTAGAAATATGACCTGTGTGTGTGTGTGTTTTTTTTTAAAAAGCAACTTCCATATGTTTGCATTTTTTGGATAGTTATTGATTGATTGAATGTTAGTTTACGTATAGAGACGTCACCATATACCGGTAAAGGGCTTCAAATGCAGATCTTTACTCAACACTCAGTGTCTTTCTCTGATCAAAAATATCTATATTGTCAAATAACTTCCAAAACCAATGCGTTGATTGATTTTACATCCTGTATCAAGCTTTGCAGTTAGAGATTAAAAAAATCCCTCTTTTTGTACCTATTCTTCAAATAATGAATCCACAAAAGTTTCTCTCATTCTGATTTAAAAAAATATATTCCAGAGTCCAGAAAGTTTCTTAATTTAAAACGTATTTCAACAAATTTACCAACAAAATAAAACACACCAACAGGATTCCTCAGAATTCATGAAATATAGGGAAGGAATGTTTTCAAATGTCAAAATACATATTATAAATACATCAAATTTCATACATATTAAATTTCTTCCTCCAACGCTGGATGCACATTCAATTTTGATTTCGAACTGCTGATCGTAAAAATATTTTAAGAGTTAATGCATTCACAATATATAGTATCTTCGCGCAAGTTCGAATTGCAATGAAAGCTTCACAGAACCCGAAACATATCTCGATAGAGAGTTTTAAACTTAATCCGTAAATATGATAATGAACTGTGTAATATTTTCTGATTCATTTATTTTTTGAAGTTCCTTTTTCTTCCAGTATAAAAAAGTAGTTGTTTCCTACATTTTGTCTGATTTTGTGCTTTCTTGATTATTAGAAGAATTGATATCAAACAATAGACGTTTCAATGCGGTTTGGAATTCTTTGATGTTAAAAAGATATATCACGGGATTAATTAAAGAATTTACATTTGCCATAACAAATAAGAATACGACGATTTTAGAGTTTATCACTAGGATGTTAAATGTATCGATCACAATAATTATCGCCAGTGGAATTGTAAACACAAGCAAGGCAAGTAATAACAAACTTATCATCTTCATCGACTTTACAATTCTTCTTCTCTTTGATTCGTGTACATGTTCGGAGAATTTAGAGGAGACATTCAAATGACGATTTTTCAGTTTCTTAATAGAGAGACAATAAAATATCAGTGTTAGAGATAAAAATATTGATCCAAGGGTTGTAACAACCAAGCCAAGGTATGTTATCTTCTCACCAAAGACATCTCTGTAATCACAAGCATGATTGTGTTTCGAAGGCGAGATCAACGAGAATATAATAGCCATCAGCATAACCCAACCGATAATGCACACTAAGTACTTGCGTTTGTTGTTAAAAATTTTTTCGTTAAGGTCATTTTCAAAAATGACTAGAAAGCGATGTAAACTGATACACAATATTTGGTAGAAAGACATTAACAAACTCGAAACACCAAGCACATTTAACAATATACATAATTCAAATAAATTTGAGTACCTGAGTAAAAATACACGAATACCATTGAGAAATGTACTAGTTCCTAAGACAAGATCATTTACAGACAGGCCCAGAACCAAGAATAGATAGGTATTACTTCGTAAATTGCGGTTTGTACCACATAAAATTAAAACTAAACCACTGAACCCCATAACAAGCAATCCAACTGACATTCCACTTACAGGTACAAGCAATGAAGAATGCTGAGTATCTTCTGTTGAATTGGTCAGGATAAGTGTTTCGTTGTAAGTCAATCTATTTGTTACCATATCTGGTATTCCTGATTCGCCCTTTATTTCTTCAGCCTCTGAATTTAGGTGCGAGTTGGTTGTTCCTGTTACATGTACCCAAGTATCACCACTTGCCCCATTCGTCCAGGTTGTGACCATTACTTCTTCGTCTTCAGTATCTGTTACGTTTTTCAAATCCATAGCTGGAGAAATCGTAGAATGCTTGTTGAGGACGACATTCACTTGGAAAGTTGCTAATAAATATATAGTCTTCAGTAATGTTTTTCCATAGGAAACATTTCCTGTCATGTTTCTCTCTTTTGTCATTTTATTCCTCATCCTCATTTTTAAGTTCTGTACAGTGGGATCTTTTCTGTAGTTACAACAATCACATAAATTTATACAGTAAGTGTCTTACGTTACGTAAATTCATGAAATTCGAATGCTATGTAATGTAGAAATACCGTATAACGGGTATTTTCTGCGGTTGGAAATTTTTGCGATTTAACCCCTAAAAGATAGCAAATTAATTTCTACGTTTTCAATTTCTGCGGTTGCATTATACCGCAAAAAATTATTTACTGGGTATGATCACCAATCTCTCAGAATTATCAGATAGCTGCCATGTTTACGTTTTATAAATTCATTGAGACATATTGATCAAAGTTGCATGAGAACTGGTATTAAGCTATTAATTTTGATTAAAATACTATCTTTCAGTTAGTCTTTGTAAATTTATGTTGAGTCCCAATTGAAATGAATTATTGCAGGTATCGGTTCACCCAAACAACAATAAAAAAAATCTTTACTCTACATTGTAACAAACGTTTTATGCGATCTATTAAAATATTTAAATATATAGATAATTAATGCATCCAAGCCGTATTCTAAAAAAATACACTTATAGTTAATTGCCATTGAAATTAATCAGGTGTTTATATTTTAAGCTCAAACAAACAGTTGCATAATCAACTAACCTAAAGTTGACCGTATACAATCACAGGTGCCATGTGCATTGAGGCGTAACTAATCCTGTCAGTCGTCTGCATTGTGTGAAATTCACGAGACAATCAAGCCACTTTGTGTATACAAGCAGTAATTATGGTCTCCAGATAAAACACAAGATTGAAAAAAGTGTTAAAGAAAGAAAGAAAAGCTACTATGTGTTGTTTCAGCTATCGGAGTTTGGACTATTAATTGCGAAATCTCTTTTAGTCATTTACATGTATATCCGTAGAAAATAAAGAAGTAGGTACAAGAAAAGATGTTTTTGTATAAACTTATTAAATTGATATTATTTACAGCAACGTTTTAATTCAATATGTTTTGGAAAAATCCAGATATCTAAAATCTTCAAATTTCGATGACACCCGAATTTTCTCGCTAACGAGGACATACGCACCACTTATCATACTTGCATGTATAAAATATATATCTGAAGAAATATTGAAAAATATTTTGCGATTGTAATTTTTGCGGATTTGTCCTATCCGCAAAATTCCGCAAAAATTGGACAACCACAGAAAATACCCGTTATATGGTATATTAATCATTTTTTAGCATAACATTGTGCATATTTCCTGGATCTAACATTCGATGGCGAACTGTGAAGTTAAGAAAAAAACTCTCTAAAATATAGTATTTTCTCTTCCATGACCGTTTTAAATATTTACACAAGATTCAATACATTCATTTCTTTTTGAAGGCAACACTATGCTTAAGAAAAAATGTACGAAAGGCCTAAAATATGATTTATACCACTTAATAATTTCAATAATATGCCGAACAACCAAAAATATTCATTGATTAAAAAAAAAAAAAAAACAAATCAATATTCAAAAAATATAATTAGGCAAAATAAGTTTTGTTTTCTTAATGAAAAACGCGAAATACAGCAATTCTTACCTTAATGAGTAGAAATATGTGTTTGGGAGGCTTTTAATTGCGGTAGGACAGGTAACCTGCGACTTTTGTTGCTGTCTTAATCAGCATATAGTGTCCAATGATTATAATGTGCTCGGATACTTATATAGAGAATATTTTCAGTCCTAAATGATTTCCTTTATATTCTCTTTATAAAAATGTCAGTTTTAGAAAGATGGTCCATAACATGAACCATATAAAAAATTGATATCTGGGCCAATTAGTAAGAGCACTATTAGAAGATAATGAGCTGATTTTAGGTGAGCAGTACGAAACGTATTCTGTAAGTTGCACCACAATTAATTTTTTACAGTACATCAGAGAATGTGTGATGTATATGTAAAAACTGCGTAAGATTCATCTTAATCAACAATACCATGTACCAACTTTTGTCGATAATTTTTCTTTCGAATCTTGATTATGTTAATCAATAAGTTTGAAATATGGAATACAATTTACTTGATAAAAACTATCTGCGTATAATCAAATGGTTGAACAAGGAAGATATAAAATTGCAAAATTGTCGTGTTTGTGAATTAGGAGGAAATTGTATATAAATATATATACAATGAGCGGAAATCAAACTCAAAAGTCCGTCCCAAAACAAACTGGGAGCAGAGCAAACCTCTAAAAAAAACATCAGGTGCCATGGAGGAGTAGGCATCCTCTTGCGAACGGAATCACCATATGCTTCTTGTCATAATCGAGCAAACGGAAAAATCCGTAGACAATTCAATGTGTGTATGAAAAATGTCAGACAACAACTCAACAAATAGATTGTTTTGATAACAAGATCACCGATCAATCAACAGTTTGACTTCAAATGGGACTATTTCAAACGGAAGTGTATCATAACACTTATTTGTCAATAGCTTACCTAGTTTTAGAAATTGTTCGTATGTGGAGCATGCTCTTGCGTATCATATCAACTGGGAAACATAAATCTACTGAAGAACAGTTAAGAAAACATTTTCTTAAAAAAGGTACTGAAAACTAGACACTTCAAATTTTACAATCTTATTTTCTAGCCTGAAACTCTACGATAGATATCTGAGTGCTTTCTTGAAGTGTGTAACGTTCGCGTTATACATCGAAACAGTTTGTTCTACCAAAAATCTTCTAGTAATTAGTGATTCTAGTTAAATTGATGTAACAACCTGGTGGGGGTTACTCTGGTAGTAATTTTCTTTTTCCACAAATCTAAACCCTTCGCAGTTTGCTTTGGACTCTTTTCACTTTCACTTATAGCGCAATAAAAAATCTTGCATGGTAAAAAAAAAATAATTAAAACGTGTTTTCATTAGTTCAGGATCTGGTTTCATTTATTTATTGTAACATAAATCACATTTAGAGAGTTTTTTTTTCTCATTTTCTTTAACTGACGATTATTACTTACAGAAAATGCTCAATCAAGTTAATCATAGTGTAATCAAAAATAGATACTCCATTAAAACAAATGAACGTAATGTATGTTGAAATTCAGATTTATCTCATGCCACACTAAACACAATCAGCAATTCATTTAAATCAAGATATTGTCTAAAGCATTCACTTCACTGTAGACGTGTAAAGTTAACAGTCAAAATAGAATCTTTTTAAATAAGCAGCTTTTCAATTTTTATACAATCTATGAAGGGAATTCTGAGCAGGTGGAAAGTACTTCGATCGAACAGAAGATATACTTGGGGATGAATTATATCTGAAAACAAATTGAAATACGTGTGTATTGATTATCAAAAGTGCATTGTTGTTTAAAAAATCATCAAAAGTGCGTGAATTGGTGTTTGAAAAAAGTTAAACTAAAAAAAAAAAAAATGAGTAACGTAGAAAGGGAAATCCATTTAAATGTTAAAGAATTAACATTTCTCAAAATATTTAAATACTGTAAATCAACTATTATTCATGTCAACTTTCATTTGCGATTCGTTGGTTTGAAATCAATCCGCGACGATTAATTTTCGCGACTGAGGAACATTCTCCACAAATACAAAGCAAAATAAATGGTTCACGGCGATAAATATTCGCGAGTTAAAGTAGGTCGCGAAACTCGCGAATATTTCTCGCACGCGAATAAAAGTTGGTTTACAGTAATCTTGCCATAAACTTGCTTGATTGATATCGAACTATTTCGACGACATACTGTTTTATAAAAGAAAAAAAAATCATTTATGTTTATTTATTGATATTTGATTTAATACTGACTTTCGTTTCTTTTAATTGCGCAAAATAGTTATGTATTTTGAGCTTTATATCTTTATGTATCCTTATATAGATCTATCAGACCTATCGGATATATACTGTCGTTTCGTCACACCTCATCATGACCTCATAACGATATAATTTTCCATCGGTAGCCTTCATAATACTCAGTGTAAATGATGCGATGGTGAGGTCATAATGAGGTCTGATGCATTGACGAGTGCAGGAAAACGACACAGTGAAAAGTGAATTTTTTCGATTATATGTTGGTTTATAGAAGAGAAAATCACTACTGTTTATTTTTTGTTGATGAAACATGCAGACGAAGCCATTGTGTTAAAAAACGCAATCGTTCTGAATAAATTATGATACATCAATAAATTTATACTGTTCAAAGTTGGTTATAAAGATTGACTAAAATTTTGCCCTTTTTTTTATTCTTTCCAAAACACTGAAATTTTTGTTCAAAGGTGAAATGTCAATTCCTGCAAAGTTCCAGAGGATCCTTAAATTTCATTTTCACTGTATTTCTGCTGTTTGTATAATAACCATAAATTATGGAAACAGTAACGGGATTAGAATAACCACAACTTACTCCACACTCACTTTGATATATTAATTAAGAGAAAGTATTTATTTTTTCAGTATTTTATACAACCATTCCCTACAATAACTTAAAAGAAGACTTCATAACATCAGAACAAATGTTTCCTCAATAAAATTCGCGTAACTTGTCATTGTCATCTGCAAACGAAACTTTCTGATTCTACATACAAGTATATTCAGAAGTTTTAGATTAAAATGATGTTTGATAGACTTTCTGAATTACAGAAAAAAGGCTTTCAGACTTATTATGAATGAAAAGTAAATTAAACTCCTTCTGTTGATATATTTTGTGTTCTTAAATGGATGCCTGTGCATGATTATTTTAAATATTGAAAACTTGTGCTTGCTTTTAAATTTATGATAAGTAAGGCACCAGACTATTTGAATGTTTTTAGTTGTGTTAGCCAAGTTAGCTCAAGGGTAACAAGAAGTAGCATTAGTGGCCTTTCATATATCATCATTTTTTTAAAAATAAAAGTTGATACTCAGGAAGTATACACACATTAATTTCGCTATTTAAAGTTATTTTTATTACTTGAAAATAAATTACGGCTCACGGAAGTTCATCAACGCTTTCTGCCAATTACTTTGCCTGAGAATGAAAAAGGCAAAAATAGGTTGTCGTAATGTTTAATATGGATTTTCTACCATAAGACGTTTTATTGGTCCCCAGAGAAAGAGTAGAAAGGATTTTGTTCAACCATGACGGGAATGTTAGGGTGTAACGAGACCTTGTCAAGACGGGAATATCTATCCAACATCCTGCGTAATCGTGATGTCACTGCCACAAAAACCGCTTTTACAGTAAGCAATCACAAGCTTCACTTCAACCCCAAAACTGGAAGAAACCGACTGCTCAAGTTTGGTCTGCGAGCTTGTCGACTTTACGGAGGTGTTCGTCTCAAACGCGCACGTGAACGCTATATGCCTATATTTTTTCAGCATGTTTACCCCCACCCAATGTAGCCCGGGTATATCAAGATTTTCTAGCAAAAAATCACATTGACCTACTCGACTGTGTCCGTACAATCCACCTTTGTCTCCAATTGAACATTTGTGGGACTAATTGGACTGTAGAGTAAGAAGGCGTCGGAATATCCTAGCCCCACTTGACCATCTAAGGGCTACCTTGTTGATAGGGTTGAATTATATCCCTATGAGAAAGATAAATGCACCAAAGAGTATTTAAGCTGTGACCGAAGCGTAAGAGAGGCATAGGAAATAATGACTACATTTTCGATTTCACTTTTGTGGGGGTACTGTTAAATAAGTTTAAATTTCTCTTGCATTATTCGTCAAAATCAAATGAGCTTTTCTTATCTTGTTGCTTGAAGACGTTTCTAAAAAATAAATAACAATATTGGAAAATACATTCAAAAAGTTATCATTAAATCACATCAAAAGTTTACCGCACGTTTCTCCTTTCAGTATACATAATGCCATGTATATATTTTACGATATGTATATTTTAGTCTCAGTTAATATGTCTGTGAATATGTTTTATACAAGACAACAATGTAAACTAGTTATTTATTATTTATTGTGCTATCCTGTTTAAATAAAAGGATTTATTATTACATCTTCTATTCGCGATTTGTCTCTTTTAAATCCATCTACGACTATACTTTTCGCGGCTGAAGAAACATTTAGCAAAACCTTGCAAATAATAATTTGTTCGCGTCAAGAAATATTCGCTAGTACAGAAAGATGGCCAAACTCTGGGATATTTTTCGCACGCGAATAAAAGTTTATTGAAAATGAAACAACACAAGGACTGAGATTCTGTCTCAATTTGGATGTTTTATTAGAAAAAGACACTGATGGTAAACGGACAAGTAATCTTTTTTGAAAAAATGTGATTACTTTAACCTCTTTATTGTCAAACTCCCTTATTTTGTAGTAGTAAATCTTTACCTACCGTTTATATGTCCCAGTTTATTCGATACGCAACAGCATGTTCTGCTTACAATTCTTAATCCGAGGCAAGCTACTGACAAGTAAATTGATGTTATAAGGTGAAGGGAAAGTCTCTTTTAATGTCAACATTTTACAGATTTTATGGCCTATACAATGAATTGTTTTGATACAGCCTATCACGAGACTAAATGTTGACTGATGTATTTAATACAAATTGGAAGATCGTTATTTTGCGACTGAGTTGTTAATGGATTAGACCATTTATCCCATAAAGACAACTGCCTCGCGACGTGTGTGTCAGATCGTCAGGAGATGTGTACTCTACCACCTGATCCGTCTTTTGATGTTCTTAGCCTGGTAAGGATAAAGTTTATGTGGAATAATTATTTTCCCGAAAGTACATTGGGATTCTAGCAGCACTTTTTAGGCATAAGAGATGTTTTTCAACTATATTATTTACTCAAAAAGAAAAATCCGGGGTAGTGTTGTTTTGTCAACTTTTTTTTTTATTAAGAAATATTTTGCTATTAATAGCAGTCACGTGATGATGTCGTGGTGGTGCACTTATTGGCCTCAGACTCTCTGTTGTCTTTATGCAATAGTTAATAACAGCTTACATTTTATCGGCGACTTTGATAAATTATTATTTTTTCTTTAAAACATCTAAATTTCCCGAGATATTTAAAATGAAATCGGTATACTTTCATCATCTTTATTCTGAATGACAACCTTTTTTGATATTTTCTTCCTCAAGCAATCTTACAAAAAGTTTTTTTTTAATTTTTATATTAAATATTACAACGTCATGGCGTTGAGCTAAATTTCGAAGGGTTACTCTGGAAAATTTTCCAATATTACAAAATGTATCAGAAATGTCATAGCTACATACACACTGCGACATTTCCTGTTTCCCATAGTACTGAATATTTGAATATTTATATCACAACTGAAATATAATTAGATTCGCGAAAATGGCTCTGACATTGAACAGAAAAACATTGGCACTGGAAGATGTAATTTTAGTTGTAATCATACTGCATTGAAATAATCACACCAAGCTGTGGATGATTTTTTTTTTTTCAAAAAAGGCATTTTTTCCTGAAAAAGTTTTCAAAACCTTATTGCGTCAGAATATAAGGTCAAAATTAACAGCCGTTCAGCTAAATATATTTGCATATGTCTAAGATGCAACACACCACCTTTGTCTGCTCTTCTCCAGATAGAATACAGAATATTCAAAAATAAGCAGCAATTGAAAATCAATAGAACTCAATGTATATCATCTAGCATTTTAAAAATTCTATAGCTGTCTTTGTCTTTGTCCCACTTGGCCTCACTTTTTCCTAAATATTCAAATATTGATCAGTCTCCTACGTGGAGACCGGTCCTTCGGATGAAACCGTAAAAACCGAGGTCCCGTGTCGCAGTAGGTGCTGGCACGAAAAAGATCCCTCACTGCTCAATGGCCGTAAGTGTCGAGTATAGGACAAATTTGCAGCTCTTCACCGGCAAGTGGTGGCGTCTCCATATGAGTGAAAAATTCTCGAGAGGGACGTTAAACAACATACAAACAAACAAACAAACCATTGTAAAAAGTACATATTTGATTATCATCTACAAATAAATTAATTTTCCTATCAGTGACCGTTACATAAAAGTGTAGAGGACGGTCAACTTTATGTAGAGTACATCATTATTACAGTAAACACGGATTAATTGGCAACCATTTTGGCTTAACTGTTAGACAGATTTCACACATAATTGTATTTTTATAAATAGAACGTGAAAATATAAGGGATATGACTAATTAAATTCCAGGAAAAGGAATATATGAATTTTAATGATATATCTTTATGAATATAGTTTTGTAATCGAATAATGAACCAAAAACCAAATAAAATAAAATAAAAATATATATCAAACCTGACCTTTCCATTATATATATATATATATATATATATATATATATATATATATATATATATATATATATATATATATATATATATATATATATATATATATATATATATATATATATATAAGTACTCATCACAGAAAACATTTTCTAAAAAAAAAAAAAAGGTACTGAAAACTAGACATTTCAAATTTTACAATCTTATTTTCTAGCCTGATGCTATTCTATTCTTATTCTAGCCTATTTTCTAGATATCTGATTGTTTTCTTGAAGTGTGTAACGTTCGCTTTTTACATTGAAACATTTTGTTGTACCAAAAATCTAGTAATTAGGGTTTCAAGTGAAATTGATGTAACAATCTGGTGGGGGTTACTCTGGTAGTAATTTTCTTTTTCCACAAATCTACCCCCCTCGTAGTTTGCTTTGGGCTGTTTTCACCAACAGCGCAATAAAAAAATCTTGCATGGTTAAAAACTCATCACAGTGTTGTGAACCCCCTGTCTCCCTAAAGCTACCTCGATATTGTCAATGGAAAACAAAAGCATCATTTAAAAATTAACTTGAGAGTGCTTGTTTGTGGAACCAGAATTATTTTTATCAAACAATAAGATTGTCGATGACTAATCACGAGACTTGATTATTTATGAGTTCCATCTCTACAAAAGAAGCGGTTGTTTTTGGTGTCAAAAAGTCCTTTATTTATTTATTGTGGAGAAGCTTATATTACATGTAAGTGCTGAAAAGTCGTAAGTTTTTTTGCGATTGATTTTAGTAAAATTTTGTGAAATTTAAATTTCTACTTTGTTTGAAATATTTGCAATTGATTAATTTCACGTTTAGAGTATGCTGTTGTAAAGAACTCCTGAAGTTTTTTCTTCACTACCGTAAATATTTTCGTAAGGTGTGAGGAAAGAGGACCGGTAGCACTTTTTTTTGTAGAACAGCTATATATGTAAGGTTTACAATGTATTTAAAGTTTAGGGATCCAGTATAGATATGATAACAAGAATTCAATTTGGTTGTTGAAAAAATTGATTTAAACTGGCTCATAATCCTTTTTTTTTTTTTTTTGGAAGAATTTCCTCCTTAGAACGGGAAATAAGAGTACAAGTTGGAATACCACTAGAAATGAACCCGTGGTCCTCTTGAATACAATTATATGAGCATTACGAACAAGGGCAATATTTGTACAACTCTGAAGACATTTGGTCCTCTGGAATAATTATATGAATTTTCTTTCATATTGACTTATTTTGAAGTTATTTAAGAACAGAATGAAAATTGTAATTAATTCTTTTCTCCTAAATTTAGAAAGGTAACATATTCTGTTATTTCCTCCTTGTTCAAGCATTAATTATGCTAATAAAGGTATTCTTTAATTTAAACTTATTCACATCCATGAAATTAAGTTTTGGTACATAATGCATATTCGTAAAAAGTACATCTCATATAATAATCTTATATAATATTGACATTGATATCACACATTGTCCCATATACTGTGCAATCTTAATTGTGTTACTGCTTATACAATGTAGAGGTCGTATGATACTTCGTTATTCAACTCAGCTCATTATCTTCTTGTAGTCTTTTTTTTACTAATTTGCAAAAAAATTGATTTTCATACGTGCTTTAACTTGTTATCCATTTCATTACCAATATAAGAATATAAAAGAAATTATTTTGGGCTAAAAATATTCTCTTTATAAGCGGGGCTTCGTAATATTCTAGTTCAGTGTATATATGCAGATGCAGACAGCAACAGGAATCGTAGGGTACCTGTCTAACAAGAATCTTTAGCCTCCAAAACACATATTTCTACACTCATTAAGGTAAGAAGAGCTGTGTTCTTTTTTTAATTTAGAACAAACCTATACAAGCTTTTGAATTTTTAGTGCTTTAAATCATGTTTTGAGCCTTTCTTTTAATTCTTTCTTAGCATGTTGCTACCTAAAATTAGAATGAAATGTGAAAATAACGAACAGTAATGAAGCTCAAAAGTCCATCGGAACAATACAAATTGGTAGTACATGTAGAACAAACACGGACCTTTGAAAACATCGGAAGTGGAAAGAGGTGCAATTGAGGAATAAGTTTCTTAAATACATATTAGATCGTATGAATATATATTTCAAACTACCATGGAAGAGAAAGATACTAAAAGGAAAAAAAGAAACGCATACATCAATTTTTCAGAGTAGAATTCTAATTATACAAAGAAGTTAATTACTTTTCATAGCAGTGTGTTGATAAAGGTATTTGTTTTCATACTAGCCACAATGTTAATCATTCTGTTCTTTCAAGGTATTGATTTCTTTGTTTGTAATTTTTCACGAAGAATGTGGTTTCCTCGAACACACACAGTATAGGTCGAAGCAAATTGCAAAGTTCTGTATTTTTTCTTCAACCTAGCATACGTTTTTGCAGTTTAATTTTCCAAATTGCCGCATTTAGGAAATAAAGAAAGGACAAATGCTTTAGCATGGCTAATGGAGGGCTTGATAAACAGTGTGACTGCCAGAGGTTCAGAAGTTTCCGAGTCAGCTATATCTTGACTTAATAAACGAGTCAGACGAGAAACATTAAAGTGGTAGCTAGGCCCTCCCTAACAAAAAATACTATAGTTTACTATAATACACAATAGTGATAACTTTACGACTATGAAAACTTTGATATACTATAGTGATAACTTTGACACTTTGATTTACCATAGTGATAATTTTGACACTTTGATTTACTAAAGTGATAAGTATGAAATCTTTGATTTATTATAGTGATCACTATGAAAACTTTGATTTACTTTAGTAAAAACTTTGATTTACTAAAGTGATAACTTTGAAAACTTTGATTTACTATAGTGATAACTATAACACTATAGTGATCACTTTGATTTACTATAGTGATCACTTTGATTAAAAGCATCATGCATTTTGTATACCGGTAGGGGACTAATAAGAGAATAGTGCAGCAAACCTGGCACATGGAGAACAAACCCATTATTAGTTCTCTACCGGTGTAACCAGAGGGGACTATAAGTTTCCTCTGAGTCTGTCTGTCTAGCTGTCTGTCCCTCTGTCTGTCTGTCAGTCTGTCCCAATTGGTATTCCGCACTTTTTTTTCTAAACGCTTGCAGATATTGAGCTGATTTTTGGCATGTGACTTTACCTTGATGAGTTATAGAACAAGTTTGCATTTCATTCCGCTTCATTGATTTTTGACGGAATTATGCCATTTTCAATTTTTAACGGGAACAGGTTACACTTGCCGGTAGGGGATTAGTATTGCTGATGCAATACTCTCAGAATGCTCGTTAATTTTTGAGTTTTTCAAACATGAACCACACCTTATTCAAACAATTTTTTACTGCCATAGCAAGGCTTCTTGTCTAAATATTGTTGCCTCAATTTAATGAAACAATGAAATAGATTATTTATAATAAAATAAAATTTACTCTTTGTAAATTCTTGTTTTCATCAAATCTGCTTTTAAGTGTGCGCTTCTTTTTTCCTTTTATTATATTAGATTAAATATCAATCATCTTTTCCTATAGAAAATATTGTTACTAACCTTCAACATATTAATTGCACTCATATGATACAGAATGTGTTTATTAGATGCAAGAAAAATGCGCAATATTTTGCTAAAAAGGAAATTATACTTGTTACATTACATAATATTCTAACTTGGCAAATTACGTTACTTTAGACGCACATTTACGTTCGTGATTTTTATTACTTCAGAAACGATCAGACTCTTTGGTAATTTAAATGACGATGAGAAATAAAATGACAACAGAGAAGAACATGACAGGAAATGCTTTTTGTGGAAAAACATTACTGAAGTCTATATATTTATTAGCAATGTTCCAAGTGAAAGTCGCCTTTAACAAGCCTTCTACGATTGCTCCAGCTATAGATTGGAAAAACGTAACAGAAACTGATGAAAGAGAAACAATGGAGGTCACAACCTGGACAAATGGAGCAAATGGTGATAACCATGTAACAGCAAAAACCAACCTG
Source organism: Saccostrea echinata (assembly GCF_033153115.1). Lineage (NCBI taxonomy): Eukaryota > Metazoa > Mollusca > Bivalvia > Ostreida > Ostreidae > Saccostrea > Saccostrea echinata. The sequence continues at coordinate 6,547,079 of NW_026889777.1, forward strand.
CATCTTAATTCAGAAGTTGAAGAAATAAAGGGCGAGTCAGGAATACCAGATATGGTTACAAATAAATGGACATATAACAAAACGCTTCTCCTGGTCAATTCAACGGAAAAAGATACTCAGTATTCTTCATTGCTTGTACCTATAAGCGCAACGTCTATTGGATTGCTTGTTATGACCTTCAACGGTTTAGTCACAATATTATCTAGTTCAAACCGTAAGTTACGAAATAGTACTTATTTATACTTAGTTCTGGGTCTGTCTGCAAATGATTTTGTCTTAGGAACTAGTACATTTCTGAATGGCATTCGTGTATTTTTACTCAAGTACTCAAACTTATTTGAATTATGTATCTTGTTAAATGTGCTTGGTGTTTCGAGTTTGTTAATGTCTTTCTATCAAATATTTTGTATCAGTTTACATCGTTATCTAGTCATTTCTGAAAGTGACTTAAACGAAAAGCTTTTTAGCAACAAACGCAAGTACTTAGTGTGCATAACTGGATGGGTTATGCTTATGGCTATTATATTCTCGTTGATCTCGCCTTCGAGATACAGTCATGCTTGTAATTACAGAGATATCTTTGGTGAGAAGATAACACACCTTGGCCTGGTTGTTACAACTCTTGGATTAATATTTTTATCTCTAACACTGATATTTTATTGTCTCTCTATTAAGAAACTGAAAAATCGTCATTTGAATGTCTCCTCTAAATTCTCCGAACATGTACACGAATCAAAGCAAAGAAAACTTGTAAAGTCGATGAAGATAATTAGTTTGTTACTACTTGCTTTACTTGTGTTTACAATCCCATTGGCGATAATTATTGTGATTGATACATGTAACATCCTATTAATAAATTCAAACATCGTCGTATTCTTATATGTTATGGCAAATGTAAATTCTCTTATTAATCCGATGATATATCTCTTTAGCATCAAAGAATTCCAAACTGCACTGAAACATCTTTTATTTGATAGCAATTCTTCTAATCATCAAGAAAGCATAAAACAGATAAGATCTAGTTAACAACAGCTTACAATACTGAAAAATAAGAAAATATATATAAAAAAAATAATCAGAAAAATATTATACAATTTATTTTCATATTTTCGAAAAAAAAAATAATATTCACAATATATAGTAATACGAGGGGTGATCAAAAAGTTCGCGAACTAATTGTATTACTTCCTTAAAAGACAGAAAATGAGGTTTTAGCGTTCATTATGTTTTAAAGTAAACCTCTCTGATTTTGATGCACATCTGCCATAGTTCTGCCCATGCACGAATCACGTGATCTAGCCGGTCACGTGACATGCTTCGTAGCGGTCTGTTCACGGAAGCTAAGAGATTTTTCCGAGTCTTATATTTCTTACCATGCAAGTAATTTTTGAAAACAAGAACAGCCCATCTGTCAGAAATGGCCAAATCTTGGCAATAGGATGGATGGATAAGGATATCCCCTCCCAGAATTAGGATGTTGACCATCACAACCCGAGTCCTCTGTCTCAGGAGCGTCGTTTATCCAATGTGGAAAAAGACGCCTTCTTTTTTTCATATCTCATATGTTTATAAAGTCTAAAGTAAACGATATTTTAGGGATTTAATATTTATATTATTGCTTAGATATTCAATAATTTTTCTTTACTGTAATTTGGCGATCTTTCAAAACAAATTCCTCAAATAAGGACACATCTTTTTACCGGCTTGCTTTCTCTGGGCAACAGAACAAACATCATTTTTAACCATCTCCCTGCCTTCACTAAAACATTCAATCCCATTAATGATTGAACTTATGGTAAGTCTTTTGTCCTCATAAACCTTGTACAAATTATGATATTCTACTGCAAAGGAATTTCCGAGATATACGTTAAACTTTACAGCTGTTCGTTGCTCGAGTACGACTGAGTCAACCATTTTTTGTCACAAGTGACCTACATACTGACGTCATTTTCACATTAAGACGTCACAAACACGGAGCTAAACATAATTTAACATCTATTTATAGAACATGTATATGACTATATGTGTGCCAAATTTCACTCTGATCTGAATCGTGGTTTTTAAATATAGAGATAGTTCGCGAGTTTTTTGTTCACCCCGCGTATGTTTACAGTAATTTGTCAGTTTCTGTTCCGTATTCATTACAAATCGAACTTGGAGGAATATATTGTATATTGTATTGCATAAACTCTGAAAATATTATGCATAATAAATTTGTTTGGTTTTTGAACTGTAAAGACTATGATATCCTTTGCATACTTTTTACGTATGCTGAACTCAAGAGGTAAAGGTGCATAATATTACTTATTTTCAGGAGATTGGGTATTCATGATATTAGATTTTCATGTATAGAATAGGTTATCATATAGTATATGTATCATTATTTATATATATATTATCTTATAGAAATTTAATATACATTTATATGGGTTGTGTATGTATTAATTATACTAAGGAAGATTGAATTCGATATGTCCTTTAGCACCGAGTCCCTCGTTGCTCTTTGCTGTGAATCCATAGAGTTAGGTTGTATTATAATCTTACATCTTACTCAATACATAAACTCTATATTTTACATTTCTTTATTGTGCTGACATCAATTTAAATGTAACAGTGGAATATTAATTGTTCTAAAGTGGTACAATTAATATCCTTCAGCATTGCCTCTCACTTTTTGATGCTTTTCTTTGTAAATATATGTTTAAGCATTTTTAAAAAAAATTATTTTTAACTTTTTCCTTCGCCATTATCTTTATGAATATAGATGAACGATTCACTTTCAGAGAAATTTTTTTCAAAATCAAATGTTAGGTTGAAATATTTATATATTTTCAACAACCAAATTGAATTTGAGTACCTATACTGGATTGCTTAACTACATAAAAATCCTTATAAAGATACAATTGCGGTTCTAGTAAATGTTCCATTTATAAAGCCTTCTTCTTTACTTCTAACAAAAATATTAACAGCAGTAAAAAAAATCTCTACATTTAACTTTGGCCAGATGTTTGCTCATCTTTAAAGAAACGACATTCATACATTTACTTGTATTTCCTTTTGCCTATACTTTTGATATTCAGTTATACTTTTTGTCCTAAAATCTGCACCCAGTTTTTGTCTGTCTTGTACAAATTTGAATATTCTTTATCTTCTTATGTATTTCAAAAACTTGTAACCAAGTTCAATATATAGGATTTTGATCATATCCTATATATTTTTCCTATAAAAAAGAAGATGACTTTATTATGTTTCCTTCTATCAATTTATTATGTATGGCACTAAATTACTTTAATGTTGTGATAATAAAATTATTGATCTTTCTATTCACTGCGTCAAATTTTCTTAAAAAAATCTGAAAAAGTACGTTTCGCGTCATGCTTCAAACTTTATTCCATTTGAAATTAATGCTTTTGTTGTTGATGTAAATCAGTGATTTTTTTATTATTTGGGATCGAATTTAAAACAAAGGGTCATTACGAATAGACCTTAGTTGTTTTTGTTTCTCTATTTCCTCTGTTTTTATGACTTCTTAACTCTTTTATTTGTCCTCAGGAAGGGACAGGGCGTCCAAAAATTGGACAATTTCTATTGTTCGTTTCGTGGTTCATTTTTAGTGCTTGAGACACACCTTCGCTTATGAAACTTACCTTCCGGTTATATAAAGTGTGGTTTGTAAAAAAAGGTAGAAACAGGGAAAAAACATGGAATTTTTTGTTTTAAATGGTAAAGCTTGCGGCACATGAATGATAGTGGTAGCGTCATAAGCAAGCCACGTTAAATCTTTGCTAAAAAAAATTGGATAAGACTCATTCTAATTCTGGATTATCACTGATGCACACACGGAATTTCCCCTTGTTTTCCTCCATAAACAGATAAACAGGCGATGGACCTATCTCGCAGTGACATGAGACCTACTGAAGATTTGTTTTAGTATGTTATGGACTGTATTCTCTTTATAAGCTGTGTTCCCATGTGTATATCCTGTGTCGCATCTACTAATTAAATACAAGGTCACGGATGGAAATTTACATAAAGCACTAAAAATGACCAACGAGGCCAACAATTAATATTGTCAAATTTTTAGCTTTCTTCAGGCAATAGAGAGAATAAAAAGTAAATAAACACAAGTGAAAACAAAAACATCTAGGACTACAACTAAGCTTAACTAAGCTCTATTTATTTACAGTTTTACATTTCAAATTTTAATGTGGATAATAAATTGATTTGAAATGAATGCGGACAATTGCAACCGTGAGGCACGTCCGGTCAGTCTGGTCTCCTGTGGTGATGTGTAATTTATCTTAAAGGTCGAATTAATTATTGCTCATCAATAACTACAGAGAAGTAAATCGTACGTCGTTGTATTCTCTCCAAACATAGTGCTACTTAATAATAAAGTACATACCGAAATGAGTTTAATAATTAATAAAGGAAATTATACAAATATGACAAAAGGAGAGGAAGACTAATAACTCAGGGCCTCATTAGGTTTAGAAATGTTACTTTTAATTGGTATAGAACAATGGTAATATAATGATACACTGTATAATGATAAAATGGTATAAATAAGAAAATGTGTTAAAAAAGGAAGTAACAAGAGTAAAATAATCATCCGATTCATCAAGTTGTATAAATGTAGTTCGGCGGGGTCCTCTTACACATACTAGAAGTCTCTGCATCACAGGACGAGAACAAAATTTAAAGCTTCCTCCTCACTTACTTCCGATCATAAAGCAGTAAGAGATTTTCCAAAAAATTAACTTTGTTTTTATTGTTTGAGGTTATTTCCTTTTAAATTAGAATCAATTAGAACCAATAAAGAGCAATACCTAAAACAAAGGATGGGTTTGGGGGGGGGGGGAGGGGGGGTATGACCAGTATTTTTCCGTTAACCTTGTATGTGAATTTATCATTTTAAGCCCTCTTTTGGCAGTATAATCAAGACCTCCCATGCTATTATACATGAAAAAAAAAGTTTTTCTTCCGTGAATAACACCCTCCACAAGTTGAAAAAGTTTGTAAAACGTTCATATTTTTCATTTGTCTGTGGTTCATTTTTAAAAATTTTTATCAATTATTTATATGGTTGTCTCACTATTTGAAGCGATGGCAGAAGTGTCTTGGCAGCCAGGTTTTTGAAGAAAACGACATTTTCCTAGCCCAATTTTGCTCACAGAAAACACTTAAAATACCTACCAAATTACAGAAAAATGAATTATTTCCTGTTTAAAATGTCAGAGGAATTTTAGGAAGAAGATACTGTGACAGACCAGAAGAAAGGGATAACAACAACATATCAGAACTTAGTAATTATTCATATATGATAATTTAAGAATATTACCATGTTCAGCGACTGCATAGACATAGGCATTATACATGTAATTGTTTATTGGTAATTATACTTGGCAACAAGTAGCGTTGATACCTTCAATTTCTCCGAAAGATATTTCATGATCTATATGCGTTTATTTTGCTTGTAAAGGGAAATATCATATCAGTAAAAAAGTCGATTGTTGTTTTTCTTTATTTTTTTATTCTTTAGAATTACAGATGTATAAGTACGCAATAGAGATTTAAAGGAAATGTATGCTTGCAAATTCTAAAGGTATGATCTATATAATGAATAATATTGTAACACTATTACATGTATTTATGGATCCCCCATTCAGTTAATCAAAGACAACCCCATCCTTTTTAACAGATGATAATTTATAATATAAAATTTTCAAATCAAATTTATATTTAGACCTTGAAAGAACGAGTGCGCTTTTGATCTGGTTTTTGCAGGAATTTTGGCAAAAAGTGAGCATATCATTGATGATATTTTATTGATGAATCGGGTATTTGTGATATATAGGAAAGAAATGTTTTCCCCATATGGTGTTTTGATTTGCTAAAATATGTCTTGAAATATGATTTGCTAAAGTATGTCTTGAAATATGGTAAGATGAGTCATTTGGTACTAAATGATACTTTAAACACACATTTTTCTATGAATTTGATATCTCTTGGTCATAGTTCACGATGTTGAAACGTCATTTCCGTGCCTTTTAACTCAAAGAAACGATCAAACATTCAAATAGATAATAATAATAAAAAATAGATAGAAGACCCAGAGGCCATTAAAAGCTTTTTCCTAAAAATTACACAGTGAAAATGCTCTGCTATGTAGCGACGATAGCATATATATAGTGGTATATGTTATTTGTCCATGAATAAGGTATCAATATGTTTTGGCTAGATCCTCGCTTGAGACGATTACTTTTTTTTTTTTTTTTTTTTTTAAAATACAGTCTATTTATTTGTCCATTTAATTTTATTTACTGATTTATTAAAAAGAATCTTAAGAAAAGGTTATATTTTGATTCTTCTGACCCACTACCCACTAAAATTTCAAAGCCTTTGCATTTAACTATGCCCTATTCTTTGATACATGGGTATGTTGCATATTAAGATAAGCAGGCTTATATTATATATTTATGACAAGGTTTTTCAATGTAATCTTACAGTAACATTTTTCTATCTGCGTATCTTTTGTAAAGTCTGCCCATCTGTGGTCAGCCCACCATATCGTCTACTTGACATGAACATTAAAACTATGAATGATTCGTACCCATGATTCCTGTAGATTCCTGGGCAATATGTCCATCTTTATTGAAATAGTTAGTATGGTATAATGAGAGAGGGGACATTAAATAACTTTGATTAGGTTAAATTGTGAAAATAAGCTTAAGTTAATTTTATAAAATGATATTGATTCAAGTAACACTCACTAAGCTGTTTTAATGCGTCATATGATCAACAGATTAAACTACAAATGCATTCAGAATATATATATATACATACATACATACATACATACATACATACATACATACAAACATATATATATATATATATATATATATATATATATATATATATATATATATATATATATATATATATATATATATATATAGAGAGAGAGAGAGAGAGAGAGTTTCTATCTTCTACAGGAAAACGAATTTTATACCGAATTCTGCCCAAAAATATGTTTTCCCTGTTATTTCACTATATCTGCATAGTTGAAACAAATAGGTAAGTTTTACGTTACAGTGAAAAGAAATGAGGAGATTCCTGATGAAAGCGAACCTAGCATCCACTAAGATTTATCAATGGTAAAGGGCTTTCATATAAGAGACATTTTTTTTTTTTACTGTTTTCGTCACTGCTTTCTAAAATAAGTAAAACAACATACACTCATCAATTTATTTTATCTCACTATTTGGGATAATTCAAGGTTTAATGATTAACGCGTTCTAATATGCTTTTCCTGCTTGTTTAGTTCACAAGGTGCATTATTTGTTAGATGAGGATCTATTTATAAGATTACAGGTTTTGGTGGTCGATGTGTTTATAATTTGGAATTGAAGATCGATAAAGGAAATTGCATATTTAATAACAACCAATCCAGATTGCTCAAGGATAAAAGTATTAAAATAAGATACTGTTCTACATAATGGGATAGAAATGTTATTTCCTTGAAGAGTGTTTGTACAATTATTCGTGCATATGATATTGAGATATAACTAAAAGTCTTTTTGAATAAAATAAGTATGATCTATCCTTTCCTTGAACAATCCATGCTATATGCATTAAATAATTAAAATAAGTGTATACTGTATTTTTAATGTATTTAGAAATCTTAACACAAATATATTCAAAACATCCTTTTTTCTGGATATAATTTAATATTATTTCTTCAGATATTCAACATTTTTCCATGGGTAGTTATTATATTGATTGAATTGTTTACCTTACCTTGCTCTTCTAAATATAGAATAATTGTACATAGTTTATCTATCTAAACTGTGTCATTGAACAAGGAAGAAATATATCATGAAATCAAGGTGGGAGTTCATTTTGAACCTTTATTTTTGTTTTGTAGTTTCATTTGGATACGGTATGTTATTTTCAAACTTAATGCATTTTATAGAAGGTAAACTTGTCTATAATAATAAATTTTAAACATTCTTTCTTTGTCATTCGGATAAGAAAATTATTCTTGTTCAGTACATGCTGGTTCTTTTAACATATTGTGGCAATGCAATTCGAATTGTATTAAAAAATAATCAAGACCAAAATACAACGTACTATTTGATTTGGATGTTCCTTGACGTCACAAATGTAGATCAACCCGAAATATTTTTTCTTTAGTCAAGTCTAGGTGATAAGATGTTAAGGTCAGACGATACGTTCCTCAAATATCTGTTTTGTATACCTTCGAATTTTGTGGAAAATATTCAAAATCTTAATTACCTTCTGATTCATAAACTGGTTTCTCAGTGTCTTTTAAAAAATGAAACACCAAAAAATGTGTTATTGGCTAATTAAGCTTTTTTTCCAAAAGGATTTTATAGGAAAAACATCCTCTGGTATTTTGCACAAATGCCTGGTAAGGTACCTCAATTTTTTGCGAGTAAACATGTTAAAGAAGAAAATACTTCAATGACAAAATCTTAGACAAATTATATATTACTGAGGAATGTATCGTCTGTCCTTAAGCTATAAATCTCCTCGGGAAATAGACTTACTCTTGGGGAACTGGAATCTTGCTGACCCCCTCAAAGATATACTTTAACTGTATACTGACATCGGATACCCTGAACGATATTTAGTGTTCGAAGTGTGTGTGTGTGTGTGTGTGTTTTTTTTTTTGTTCTTCTTTTCTTTTATTTCAGGTCACCATAGTCAGCCAGATGACCTATTCCTATCTGTTTTTGTCCGTTGTCGTGCGTTCAGATTTGAACATTTTCAGCTTCTTCTCTGTAACCGCTGAAGCAATTTAAATTTTGACCAATGTTGGCATATGGCATTTATGGATAAAGGGAAGCAAAAATTGTCATGGTCCCCGCCCCATTGGGTCTGAGGGGTTGGGCTAAAACAATCAAAATTATTGCATTCTTTAAAAATCTTTTTTACTCCTGGACATTAAACAATTAAACGGTTGGCATGATTGTAATAAGCATAGAGTCCTCTACAAAACCTGTGCAATTCATTACCACTGGGACAAGGGTTCTGGAATTATGGTGGGACGCCATTGAAAATATACTGAAAATGCTTTAAGTCCTTGAAAATCTTGTCCTCTACTCTTTGGTATTTAACAGACAAACTAAGTGCATGGTATGATAAGCAACGGTACCTCTTCCGAAATTTTGAAATTGAGGTTCTGGTGGTAGAGTATCTATTGATTATACAGTGAAAATGAATTAATTCCTTGAAAATCGTCTTCTCTCCTTCTGAAGAATAAACAAAGGTGTCTCTTTCATAATTATGACATTCACAAGGGGCTATGCTGTAAGGACGGGGCTTAATTGATAAAATAGTGAAAATTTATTAATTCTTCTTTTCTGCTCTTGGGTACTTAACAGACAAACTAAGTGCATGGTTATAATAGGCAAGGGTATCTCTTCTGAAACTGTGAAATTAATGGCCCCTGGATAAGGGGTTCTGGTGTTGGGGTGAAGTTCTGTTGATTACATAGTAAAAATGTATAAATTCTTTTTAAAATCTTATTCTCTGTCCCTGTGCATTTACATGTACCAAGCGAACTAAATACATGCTTATGACGAGTAAGTGTCCAAAATTACGGATTTCATGGTCCCTGGGTCAGGGGTTCTGACGTAAGGGTGGGATTCTATCGAATAACTAGTGAAAATTCACCAATTCTTTGAAAATCTTCTCTGCTCCTGTATATTAAGCAAACATGCAACATTCAAGATTATGATGAGCATGAGTCCAAGATTATGGAATTCATGGCCCCTATATAGCTAGGAAAGAAGTTCTGGTGTTTAGGTAGGGCTCTGTTAATCATGTAGTCGAAATGTATATTTATTTAAAATTCTTTTTTCTCTGCCCCTTGGTATTTAGCAAACAAACTTAGTCCATGGTTATAATGAGCAAGATGCCTAGTCCAAAGGACTATACTCTGTAATGACCACTTTCTGTTCCCAAAATAAAACCTTGCGCTCATTAAATTCTATACTCACAATGAAATGATTTTTGTCTACTTTGTTTTTGTTCTTGAAAAAAAAAGAAAAATAATTAAAAAAAAAAAATTCAAATAGTTTGTGATGACAGAGAAGCAAAAATTGCTGATAATCTACTTACATACTATAATAATTTTTGTACATTTCGAGAGATTTTCAAGATTTGCATTTTATGGGGGCCAAAGATGTTTTTACCATATATAATCCCTTGAAAACCAGGGGTTTATATTACACTATTAAAATACATTAATTCCTTGGGATTCTTCTTCTCTTCACCTGGGCATCTAGGACGCAAACATAATACAAAGTTGTAATGAAAAAGGGTTGTTTTACCAGATTTGTGAAATTCTGGATCGCTGTGTTAAGTGTTTTGGTGCTGGGCTCTGTTGATATTGTAGGGAAATATGTACGCTACTGAGAGAAGCTATTCCCCTCTTTTGTTCATATATGATTATTAATAACTGTAAATAATGTAATTGATAGAGGTCGAATTGAATAAAAGAATTAAATAAGAATTTTTAATGTATAATACAAAAAGTACTTTCATTGTTTTTAATGGGCAGGTAGACTTGTAAATAATAGATGAATAAAAAAGGGACACGAATAATTAAGAACACATTATATATTCTTCAAAAACAGGCCAATGTGTAATAAGGGAATGAAAAGGGTTTACTCTATGTTCTCAAGCAATGCTGTATTGTTTAGTCTGCATAGTGATAATGAAGAAAGAGAGTGTATTAGTACTGGCAAGTAAATAGATCTACTTTATATGATTTACATTTAAATGTACCTGTTTTACTGAGTAGACTTACTATTTTGTTGATCCTTGATCATCCTATTTCGCTTGCTTTTGGGCAACATATCGTCATGTCTCAGTTTATTTTGTTTTTTATTTCATACTTCATTGGATCCTTTACAGTATTGTATTATTCTCAGGTGACCGGTAAGGCCATTGAGCCTTTTGTTTATAATTCATATCTGTCTGCCTTTATTTAATAAAAAGAATTACATCCATTAAAAATGAAATAGGTCATTTATTTAATAGATAATAAATGTCAGTATAGGACACAGAATTTCAAAATTAAGCAGAGTCAAAGTTATATAAACAGGTAAAAGTACTGGCAAAATATCAGTACAAATTGTCAAATCACAAATTTGAAGCTGAGAACAATTAGTTTGTAATGTGAAATATAATATAACGAGTAGAAAAAAAAAATTATGGCATACTTGGCATCGACTAGGCTAAAAAAAATTGTACAACTAGGAAACATCCGAAAAAAGTTTTCAGGTTCTATCAGCAACAATGAAGATTGTCAACAGCCAAAATAAAATATCAGTAAATATCAGGATTTCTCAGAAGAGAATAATATCTCAAATTATCAAACTGTATCAGTACACTGTTGTACTTTTTTAAAATTCTAGTTGTGTGTGCAGGACATGTGAACGTTTTAAATTAGCTTTTTTTTTTGGTAATGTGCATGTGCCATTTAACTTGCTGAACTTATATTTCTGTCCACTATTTGTAAAACAACTGCACAAACATATATCCAAGTAAAGAGAAACAACTATGATAAAATGCTAAACATTACTTTCTTACAGAATATCGTAGGGTTCTTTCAGAATATCATAGAGACATGTAAATGTAAGAAATTTATCAATTCACAGATAACTTGTCAAGTTTCAAGAAAGCAACACAAAGTAGCAGAAATAATGACACAAATGCTTCCCCTGCCAGAGCTATTGACAGAGATATCAACACATGTTCTTCTACAGGACCAGATAATCCAGCATGGTGGTATGTGGATTTACAGGAAATAAAAAGTATACATGATATACAGATTTACTTTTATGGAACAGACACAGCATATAGTGAGTATATGGTAGGGAAAACATACTTGTGAGTACTTCAATTAATATACCTTCATATATATGCATTTAGATTAATACACTGTACAACAGGTTAAAATCGCGGTCGGAAAAGAGCGCGATTTTTTCAATTTGTAGAAATCGCGGTCGTTTGAATTCGCGGAAAGGAAGAATTATACATAAATTTTTCTCAGCATTGCAAGTATTTTCCATACTATTGCGTCGATTCTGATATAACAAAACACCGGAGCGAGTCAAGACGTTGTAAATTTTCTTTTTCTTTCTTCCCCTTGTTTTTTTTAATGAATATTCTTAAATACATATGAATCTATACCCAAGTGATTTATTCATGTGATTTTAGGTCACATCCAAACCTATTAACATTCATGTAACATGGCCGTAGGAACCGGTGGGGGTATATATAGATTACTATAAGAAACATAGATATTATATGCTTGTGCCCCCTCAATAAAAACGTCTAATGACCTTTTTTTTTTTTGGGTTGTCAGGAAATTTTGGTAGTGCATCTCAACTGTCAACTGAAAATGTATGGCTGTGCCCCCCCCCCCCCAACTGAATTTGCTTCCTACGGGCCTGTGTAAAAAAATCCCTTTGGGAGGTGTTCGTTTATAGGTATGTTTTTAGAAGAGTGCAGAGTAGTAGTTACTGTAGTATATTTGAACCTCCCTGAATCTAAATCAGTTGTCAGTACCGGTAGTCAAAATGTTGAACTGTGAATATAATTGAATCAATGTGTAACAGTATTGTCTTTACTACGTAAGTACCTAGATTAAAGGTTATAAGACTGAGTGATACGCACGGATGAAATTAACAATACATGTTTATAGGTAATTACATCGCACCTCTACTGGGTGGTAGAATTAAATGTTAATTATAGAAGTTTATCTATCAATTAAGCTTTAAAAACACCAACAATTACGTGTTAATGATTGATCCGTACACCCGCATAATTAGGAAGACAGTCTACATCTCCTCTATAATATTATTAACTACTGTTTTTATGTATGTTTGCACAGAAACACACACAGAGTTATCGAATCTAATCACAGATAACAGTAATATTTTAATTTATCCTTATCATTTTCTAAAGAATTATTCACTGTATGTTGAATTCGCGGAATTTTTCTTTCCGCGAATATAGCGAATATTATCTCCGCGAGTTAATTTCCGGCTGTACAGCACCCTCTCGTGATTTAAATATATTTATTATCAGGTTATCAATTTTTTTAGCTGATATTAATCATAGCTATAGGGATGCGTTCTTTACTTTTCAATATAAATGAAGAGGAGGAACAAGTTATCTCGAAATTAAATAACAAGGTTTCCTAAAAAAACCCTTTTTAAAGCAATGTTCACATGCACCACTTCACAATCTACATTATATATTTTTGGGAGTATATCACACACAGTTATCAGTGATTCAAAGCCCGAGATTCGGGTAAAACTTCTCTTATTTTGGAATTGTGAGAAGCCTTTTAATCATCAGGTAGTAGTAATTTAAATAACTTAGATAACAAGCTAATTCAGAGAATTGTAGTATTCCCTTACAGGGTCTATCTCGTTTGGGTTTAATGATCTGTGGCATATTGTAACTCTTTGTCTGTCTCGTTGTCTGTCCATCATGTTATATTTGTACATGAAATATGGTGATAACGAACAATATTCAAGCTCAAAGTCCATTTAAATAATACAAATCGGGAGCAGAGCAAACACGGACCTTCAAAAACATCAGAGGTGGAATCAGGTGCCATGGAGAAGTAAGCATCCCCTACAGACTGGTCAAACCCACCGCCGTGTGCTCCTTGTCATGATCGAGATAAATGGAAAAATCCGTAGACAATTCTGTGTGTAAATAATGCCCTAACAATTAGTGTGAAAGACGTCAGTCAGCATTTGACTTAATCATAGGTTGTATTTGCTGACAAGATCATTGTATCGACTAGTAAACTTGCGAAATGATGACTTCAAACGAGACTGTTGATATCCTTGTATCATCAACTTGTTTGTAAATAGCTTGCCTCGTTTTAGAAATTTTTCATATTCAGAGCATGCATTTGCGTATCGAATCAACTGGAAGATTGATTGATTGTATGTTGTTTTGCGTCCCATTCGAGAATTTTTCACTCATATAGAGACGTCACCATGTACTGGTGAAGGCTTCAAATTTAGACCTTCACTCGGCACTCAGGGCCATTGAGCAGTGAGAGATCATTACCGTGCCAACGCTGTCTTGACACGGGGCCTCGGTTTTTAAGGTCTCATCCGAAGGACCCGCATCTTTCACTTCAAAATGCCGAGCGCTTGGCGAAGAAACAGTTGCTACCTATTTTTTATCGACTTAGGTCAGTCGCGGCCGAGATTCGAAATCACGACGTTCCGCTCACGGAGCAAGCGCTCTACCGACTGAGCTACCGTGACGGTCCAACTGGAAGACAGAAAAACATATGCAGGTGATAAGGGTATATTGCTACAGTAAGGAAATTTGACGATTGAAAAAATTGAAGTCATCACGTTTATCATAAAGCTTTGTTGTTAGGTTACCATTAATGTCTTTTTCTAGTAGAATAACCAAATATGAAACAGATGTGTCAGACAGTGTGGTATCTTTTTTTCAAGCTCACTGGGATATATCAAGTCAACATATGAATGGAAATAACTATTGTTAATTACTAATATGTCGTCGATATATCTAAATGTCGAGCTGAAGGCCACAGCAAGTGTTTTCTTCTTCTCATGTAGAAGTTTTTGAATAAGTTCTTGTTCATATGAATACAAAATAAGTCTGCTAAAGAGGGGTCGCTATTGGTACTCATTGGAATTTCAACAGATTGTTTGAAGATCTGATCTCCACAAAACTACATAGATATTATCAATCAGAAACTCCTCCGTGATCGGGAGGTCTTGAGTTCGAATCTCGGCCGCGACTGACCTAAGTCGATAAAAAATGGGTAGCAATTGTTCCTTCGCCATGCGCTTGGCACTTTGAAGTGAAAGTTGTTGGTCCTTCGGATGAGACCTTAAAAACCGAGGCCCCGTGTCACGTCAGGAGTTGGCACGATTAAAATCACTCACTTCTCAATGGCCCTGAGTGCCGAGTAAAGGTCAAAAGAAACTGGGGGGATAAGCCGAGCCATATGCCTACATAACGATCGATAAAAAATCAATAAATTCATTTTACAAAAATTTCACTTTTTGTTGAATTAATGTAATGCTTATTACCATTTGCATATAAATTTGACAAAACCTGAATACTGTAACAGCGAAAATGATTCTGATTAACACAACAAAATGGCATCACGCTCAATTTTCACAGAAACTGACATAAATTGGATGATATAATTACATTTTTTAAATAGAGTGGGTCATCGTACCATTTTTTTGAGAACGATTAATGAAAGGCAATGGAAAGATGTTACTTTTTACACTTGCAAAAATTTGGTATGAAGACCCACTCTACATAAAAAATTAAGTTAACTTACTTAAATTTTCACCGTGGTCTTAAAAAAATCTAAGTCCAAAAACGCTTGCTAAATATAGAGAACTGTATGCTATTCAAATGGAAATGTTAGTGTGACTCCGTGGTCTAGTAGTTAGCGATGAGCTCTTTAAAGGGACGTTTATTGAGGAAAGTGTTCGAGTCATGCTCCGATTTTTTTTTTTTTTTTTTTTTTTGTTGTTGATTTTTTTGGTTTTAATTTTGTTTTACTTTATAAAAAATGTCTATAGGAATAACATATTTTTCACTGGAAATAAAATAAATACATGTAGTAATGAACTTATTTACAGTAAATTATTTAAAATGCCGGATAAAAATTATAATAGATATTTGAATACTTTTATTCCCGTTTTATTTATTTTAAATAAAAGCGCTTCTAGATCACCATTATCATTATATACGATGTTAACATTTTTATAATATCTCCACAATAAGTGTAAACACTCAATATGCAGATTAATTAATAGAAGTCCTTACCCATGTTAGACATTTGTGACATTAAATGAAAGTCAACTGTTTAGCTTGTTTAGAATATAAATATCATTTTGAAAACTACGGTAAACATTAAAATGCTTAAGTAAATTCGAACAATTGAGAGATTTTTTCCAATAAATGTTCTTGCATAGCCGAAAAATGGGCATGGGCACATGGCTCGTCTTATCCCCCCAGATTCTTTGAAGCCCTTCACCGGTATATGGTGACGTCCGTATATGAATGAAAAATTTTCGAATGGGGCGTAAAACAACATAAAAACATAAAAAAAAAACCAATCAATCAATCAATCTGAAACGCAAGCATCTTTCTAATTCAACTTCAGAGTACTTGTGTGTACAATCAGAATTTTTTTTTACCGAAATAATATTGCAAATGACCAATGACAAGGTAAGTATATTGACGAGTTCCATTTGTTCTGCTGCAAAATACACTACCATGATTGTTATTATTTTATTTAATTTTTAAATGAAATTTCGATATCTAGGTCACGAGATCAAAAACATTATATTTGGAGAAGTCTTGACAAAGGTGATGTACACATGAAAAAATATGAAGGATTTATCTCCTCAGCTGCTTTACGCAGCTATGATAAGGCTTCCCGAAGTTTTAAAATGCGCTCAAAACATAATATTTCATTGCGAGGTCGGTTTTGTTTTTAATTTATAAGTGTTGTACTTTAGTATTTCCAATTTATATAGAGGGTTCCCTCGGCTATACATTAACATATTTGTTATGATATCACATGACTTTATTGATCATGTGACCGTCATTTATAATTTTTTGAAGTGTTTCACATAAATCACTTCGGCGCAGCTGATAGCACAATAATCATTAACATTTTGTTATATAAAATAAACTCATCGTATCCTTGTGTACCCAAAATGTGCTTGGGAAATGTCATAGTATTACTTGGGTGCAAAATATTTCGTGAGAAATTCAACTTACCTACAAATTTGAGGGTATTTTCCACACAATATCGTTATCTGTATTTAAGCAAAGCCATCACACATTTTTCCCAAGCAAGATTCAATTAGAGAACAACCTCTTCTTATAAATTTCCACAAAAAATCTCAGATTAATCCTCATTAATCACCTGCGCCAGACTCTTTTATACACACAAAATAAATTCGACCTCCAACCACGAGTATAAAACAGAGTGCATTTCAAAAGTATATTTTTCGTAAGCATTTTGAACATGCTGAATTTCAATAAAGGGTATGTAAGCGATGTATTTTTTTAAATATTCGGACACGTAAGACTTAAAAAACCTGTAACGACCCGTGAATTTTGTAATAGTTATCTAGCATTTTATATGCAGTTTGAAGTAAAGTGTAAAATTCATGACACTCTTCCCGTCATAACACCTCAAGTTGGCAGTGACTTGACGTCATTTTCCATTATGATGTCATATTTTGGTAGTTCAGAGAAGTGAAGGCACAGAGTGCACTGTGATATTCTATGGGAAGCCTTAACCTACCTGCGTAGCTACAACCAAGGTTAAAATCCTAATGTAGGTCAAACTTCAATTCATGTAGAGGTGAAAAATCAAAGTACATTCGAACAGGTCTTGTCAGAGGTAACACATATTAGATATCAGAATCACATCTTTTTTCATTCAAAAGTAATAATCAAAGTAAAGATTTTGTGACAGACTGACATATGGAACGACGGACAGAGGGACAGACAGAAAAAAGGGTTGAAAGTGGTTTTAATGTAACCTCGATTTTTTCAAATGCGGCAGATAAAAAAAAAATAAAACCAATTTTGCAATTTCAGCTCAAGAGTTTTGTACTAAACATACATTTTCAGTTAAAGGCGTTTCAGAAGTACAATTGTTTAAGTGGGATGAACATGATAAAGTAATGGCTATCCTTTAAAAGTCTTTATGCCTTCTAATGCTCGGCAGGCTCACTGCAACTGGCTTTTGCTGTCCTGTCAAGATAAATCATGCGACTAATAAATAAAACATTCCTATCTATTTTGCATATACATGTACTACAGATCTTAAATATCATAACATGTATGAGCAACAGTTCAACACATGCGTGTCATACATAAAATAAAAAAAAAAATGTATATTATGTTTATGTATAAGACATGTAAATATCAAAAATTGTCATATTTAAGTTATGAAATGTGAAGATTACGAAAAATGATCATGCTCAAAATCCATTTAATCAATTCATATTCTGAGCAGAGCCCGCACGCACCTCTGAAAACAGAGGGGTGGAGTACCAATAATTTAAATGACAG
Source organism: Saccostrea echinata (assembly GCF_033153115.1). Taxonomy (NCBI): domain Eukaryota; kingdom Metazoa; phylum Mollusca; class Bivalvia; order Ostreida; family Ostreidae; genus Saccostrea; species Saccostrea echinata. Next base: position 6,565,241 of record NW_026889777.1, read on the forward strand.
TAAATATTCACCAACATGTCATTTACTACAGTTATTAACTGATCTGTCTTAACGAATTACATAACAATGACACAAAATATTCATGATATGATTAAGAAATAAGCTATCGATTTAAAACAATTACGAGTTAGTCATATGATCAAATCCTATTTTCTTTTTAAATATAGTACAATATCTTCTCAATCATCAGGTATACTCTTTCATCTTAAAGATGACATCACGGTCACTTTCTCATATATCAGTTCTCAGCTTTCAAAGGTCATATCATTTGCAGGTCTCAACCCCAAGCATTTCAAAGGTAACAATTTTTGCATAGGGGTGGCCAGTCATGGCGAAAATTAGAATATTCTGAAAGTTGTATCCATCATTTTGAATGTAAGTTGGAATTCAAATGCTTTACATAGGTATATCATGAAAAAGTCATTTCAAGTTTAAGATACAAGCAATAAAACGTGACTTCTAATGCAAATCAGAACTCGTCTGTTCCTTTAAACCCTCTAAAATATTGAGATTCTGAAAATATACTCTTCAAAATAAATAAATAATTAATTAAATAAATAAATGTCAAAAGCTGTAAAAACCTGTGATATTTTGATTACTAGCTCTTCTTTTTCTGGGGCATAGATTTAAGATTATCAACGGGGGCCAGCAGCTTCTATAGAAGCATTTTAATTTACCTGATCATTCTATTTTGTCAATGAAAGTTAGAATTCTAGAAAAGATTTACCTTCATACTAATAGCCCGTAGACAACGAGAAGTATACTAAATTAGAAAACTACGCACAGCCTTTCCATATGGTAGGAATGACAATGTCGATAGTGTTGGGAATCTTTCAAGCCCACAGCGTAGCAATGTGAATGTGATGGGACGTTTTAACAGTACAAAGAGACGTAAGCGTAATTAGGACATCGGTCTTACAGTAAACCTATTATACACGATATTCACTACTACCTTATGTAAATAAACAATAAGGCCTTCATCACATTCGCACCAAACTTTACTCTCTTCCTTTTCAAAGTTTTGAATAGTCTGTTAAAGTCAAGGAAAGACCATATTTGGATTCCTTGAAACTAGAAATACAGGCTCAGATCTGTGGTTATGGATATTGTAAATCATAGGCTTTTTAAACCGCCACGTTTTACGGAAGAAAATAGAGCTAAATCTACCCGTTTTTTCCTTAAACTTCAATATGCCAACAAAGGAATTGACTCGGTTAACATGGTTAATATAACTAATATCTTAATAACAAAAGAGTCCAGTCTTATATACCACCATATTTCCAATTGAAAACTACACCCTGTATTTCCTATAAATGTTTTTACAAGAAAACATGAGAGAGCCTGGATATTGAGCATTTGATATATAATCCTCCATCGTGTTCATATTCTTCTTCGCCATTCAACTATAGTCTTGCTTGACACATTATTATTGGTGATGTAAATATAGTTAGTAATGAGGACCTTAAATCACTTGATTGAAAAGGGCAAAAATTTAGGGAACCCCGATCTTTCAACTGGAATCATAATGTCATCAATATTATAAATTTTGTGGAAGATTACGCAGGGGATGGGCTGGACCTAAAAAAGAAGACCTTGACACTTTGTCAGAATGGATTAGATATATAAGATGTATGTTAAAATCTCACATTAAAGGACTTATCGCATGATCTTTCAAAAATCGTTATTTTATGAAAAATATTATCTACAACCTTGTTTATTAAAATACTGAATACAATAAACGTTATTGAAAGCATATTTTAAGAGCGATTGAGAGCTGAAATTCAAAAACGGCAATATGCATATTTCAGTCGGATTTCGGCGAATTACTACTCTGACGTCATAGGCGACAATTCAGTGATAGAGAGATGAGAATATGTCAACTATTTACGGAGTTATCAACGACAAATGCAGATAAATTACGAAAAATGCTGAAAAAATTAATTCCTAGCGTGCTTTTTAATTACTATAGAAACATTAGCTAGTCTAAGGTATAAGGCTTTTGAGATATTTTCGTTTTTTATTCGAAACATTCAGAATCTGTACAGCTCCGATTACGGCAATGTATCGTGATCGGAAAATTATTTTTCAAGACTGCCATCCTTTACAAAACATAAGTAAATTAATGTTATGCTAAAAACGAAGAATAACAAAGTTATACAATATTAAATTTGTAAATCATGTGATAAGACGACAAATCAAATTGTATTGTGATGGCGAGTTTCTTTGTCTTCGCCGCGTCTCCTTCGATATCGTCGCTGCTATTTTTACAATGTTAACAGATTTTTCAGATTTTTTCTTGCTGACAATTCTAAACTATAAGGTTGGATATTCAATTTCGTATCGATAAAATCAGTGATGTGGTCGTCCACAATGCAGAATATCCATGTTGTATCGCGTATATTTTAGTAAGATTAACTATAGAGCTGATCAGCCATTGTCGCCTTTGACGTCACAGGGTCACGTGATCGCTATCTAATTAACTTAGATTTTTAATTCAGGGGTTTTCATTTGAGTCAATAATTGGTAAATTACCGCGGTTTATCCGCAGCAAAACACAAAATTTATAAACTGTGGTCATAAGGAACGTTTTACGCTTTTAATTTCAAATTATTTAGAAACATGCGATAAGTCCTTTAAGCGTTTGAGGGGCAAAATGAAAACCATCTATCCTTCGGTGTTCCATAATTCTAAAGTGAAAAAAAAGATAGACTACACGATCAGTATGCACTGGTCCCAAATGATAAAGCAGGTAACAACATTGTCTTTGTTTGTAAGGCTCATTATTTTAATTGTATTTAAGAAGAACTGGGATTTAATTCTACAAGTGGCAATCCAACTTACACCCATAGCTCCCTTTTTACGGAGGATATTCTTCAAAATCATATGTCAGTTTTGAATATTTTTGATATTCCCAACAACCAAAATGAATTTGAATTACCATATTTATATTAGATTCCGAAACTTCATAAAAATCCTTGCAAACAAAGATACATAGCGGGTTCCAATAAATGTTCTACCAAGCCTCTTTATTTACTCCTCACTAAAATATTAACAGCAGTGAAGAGGAAACATCAGGAGTACTGTGCAACAGTGGACAGTGGTGTAAATAAGATGTGGATATTTAAAAATTCCAAGAAACTTTTGGAACATTTAAAATCACAAAATTTTACCAAAATCAATAACATAAAAACTTACGAATTTTCAACTCTGTTTACAACCATTCCCCACGATAAATTGAAGTCCAGGCTTTTTGACATCATTAACAACTGTTTTTTAATAAAAATGGAACTCAAAAATTTACTTACCTTGTCGTTGGTCATTTGCAAAATTATTTTGTTAAAAAACATTCTGATTGTACTCACAAGTACTGTGAAGTTGATATTAAAAAATGCTCGAGTTTCTGATTGAAAATATCTGTGGTTTTTGGAGACGAGGTCTTCCAACAATCTGTTAGAATTGCCATGGGCACCAATTGCACCCCGTTGTTTGCAGACCTATTTCTGTATTCATATGAAGCAAAATGTATTAAAAATCTTATACATGAGAAAAAGAAATCTCTTGCTGTGGCCTTCAAATCGACATTTATATATATCGACGACATATTATCAATTAACAATATTTATTTTCATTCATATGTCGAGACAATATATCCCAGTGAGCTTGAAATAAAAGATACTACAGGGTCTAAAAATCTCTTTCATATTTGGATATTTTAATAGAAAAAGACGTTAATTTTAATCTAACATCCAAGCTTTATGATAAACATGATTTTTCAATCGTCAACTTCCCTTACTTATGCAGCAATATACACTTACCACCTGCATGTGGGGTCGCCCGCGTGGCGCAGTGGTTAGAGCGTCTGCTCTAGAGTCGCAAAGTAAGGAGTTGATCCTTATGTCGCGGGTTCTAATCCCACTGTGGGACGTGGAGGCCGGTCCTTCGGATGAGACCATATAAACCGAGGTCCCTTGTCGCAGTAGGTGCTGGCACGAAAAAGATCCCTCACTGCTCAATGACCGTAAGTGCCGAGTATAGGACAAAATTTGCAGCTCTCCACCGGCAAATGGTGGCGTCTCCATATGAGTGAAAAATTCTCGAGAGGAACGTTAAACAACAAACAAACAAACAAACCTGCATGTGGGTTGTATATCTCTCAGTTGATTCAATACGCAAGAGCATGCTGTATGTATGAACAATTTTTAAAATGAGTTAAGTTTTTGACAAACAGGTACAAACAGCATGGCACAACAAATGTTCGCCATAAATATGGCAGACCACGCGAGACAATAGGATCGTTTCAGTGGTTTAAATGTAATCTAATTTTTTATCTACATTTCAATTGACGTCGTCTACAGCATTAGATATCCCTGAAATATCTAACAAGACCGTTTGCAATTGACTACAGGATGCTAGAATATTCACCAGAGGATTGATGCATGCGTGGTTTAGCTATTAGTCCAATATGTTTATTGCAAAGCCTGATGTAAGAATGAGTGTACAGGTTTTGCAATAAATGTTTTACTAAAAACTGCGTCCAGGGGTATGAGGAGGTTTTTTTGATTTCGTGGTGATAGTGTAATGAAGTGGAAAACAAGTAATACTGAATTGGTTCCTATTCAAAGGATTTTAACGGAAAACTGAACTCTTACAATGTTACCTGCTCATGTCTTTCCAAATTCCAATAAGGCAGCATCCTGGAGCCGTATTTCAATCTGACAATTTTAAGCTTCATACACCTCGTTTGACAAGAGCATTCTTGCAAAGCCACAGCATCCTTTTAAACCCCATTGATCATTGGTTTCTTGGGGGGGGGGAGGGGGGATGCAAAATATCTATCTTTAATGACCTTGAATTGTCTATGATTGTAAATTCTTGAGTAATTATGACATTCAAATTGTAGACCTATTGTTTACCACATTTCTTCATTATCAAAACATCATCTCTATGTTCAATGTGTCACTAAATTTTTGAAAAGTAATTAAACATTCTAGATATCGATATCTAAGTTTTTTTTTCCAATGAAATTAAATAAAACGAACAAATATTATTTCTTGAATATTTGAGAGAACACGTCTGATGCCTAGACTAAGATTTCATTTTAAATTGCAAAGTTTAATGAAGAAGGTTTACCTGAAGTGCTAATATTTTCGGTCTTTAGCTACCGAGTTCAAGAAGCCACCACTAGAAAAATCTCTTAAATTCGATAATAGCGATGTTAAATTTGGTAATAATATTTGGATTAACAGGTAAAAGTTCCATCAAATATAAAGATGTGCATGTTTAAATTGGAACACATTAAATATAACAAGCTAAAATCCATAGTTATAATACTTTGATTTACTAAAGTAAAAACCTTGATTTACTATAGTAAAATCTTTGACTCTATAGCAAATTATAGTTTTAAACTATAGTATTTTTTTGTTAGGGTTATTTTAGTAAATTGTATTTCAGCTATTCTTGTATTCAAAATGGATCCTACAAATATCAAAGACATTTGATTATGATGAGTTTATCTTTCGTTAATTTTACTTGGTAACATGCTTCATATTCTTTTAATATATGTATATTGTTATTTCCATTGCAGTATCGATCAAAAACCTTTATTATCAAGTTTGAATAAATATTTTGAAATGCAATGGGTTTTTAACGTTCCATTGATCGGAATGCACTGACATGATATCATAATACCAGTCCAGACAATCAAGTGTTTCACTCTTTGTTGTATTTATTAAACAAAAATTTTCATGGCTTATCGTGGGAAAGTTTGATGAAAAATCTAACTAAATTGGTGGCTTTTATCCGATTCACTGGTTCTAAGAGTATCATTGTATCCATATGGGGAATTAGTTTTGAAAGCGCATGATTAAAATGATTATAATTGAACTTCGATATCTCGAATACCATAGATTTGTCAAAGTGATTTGGAAGTTCCAACCCTTTATTCTTTAAGTATTTTACCCTGGATACTTCGAATTCTCATATATATCGAAGTTTTCCTTGGTCTTAATGAGTTCGAGATGATGAAGTTTGATGTACTTTAAGTCATCTGCTAAATTAATTTCTTTCCTAGAACAACGACAAAGAGAGCTCACGTATGGCTACCAAATTTATGTTTCAAACACATTAGACTTAAGCAACTTGGAGAATTTGCATCATTGCTACAATCATAGTGGACCTGACTTACCAGACTTAATCTCCACACACGTTTGTGTTTCATTTGGACGTTATGCTATGGTATACAATGAGAGAATTCCTGGAGTTACTTACCCTTTTTCTAATGGAGTGATTCAAAATTTTACATATATCCAGATATGTGAAATTACAGTTAATTATAAGTTTTAAATATACAAGGGTTATCCCAGAAAAAGCGAGCATTTAAAATATACCATAAATTAGCTGACCTCATTCATCTTTTTTTTTTTAATGTTGCTTAAAAATTAAAAAATAAAATCTATATTTTTTTCCATTTTTGGCAAAATATTACAAAGTTCTGAAAATATATGCACGTAGAAATCTAAAATATCGGTGTTCGCCGCAATGCAATTTTTAAACTTAAAAATAACATTGTTGACATTGTTTTAATTATAACCAGGCTATACGGAACCATAATGTGACAAAATTTACATCCATTAGAACTCTTTTTGGAGACCGCCGTTAACCTATGCGAGTAGTTAAGTTTTTGATCGAGGTGAGAAATTGTCTATAAAAAAAAAATAAATTGCGCGATCTTTTCGTAATTGTAGTCTGTGTAAGATGGATAAATAAATCAAATGCAGTGTCGAATTTATGCTTTATACGATTTTTTGAAGACACAAGATTCATAATCATATTCATAAACAAGCTTAGCAGCAGAATTGTTGCGTTATAGTTCTATATATTAGTCTTTGACCATAACTCTACAATTTACGGCGCAAGATTTCTGCTCCAAACCCTTTACAGTCGTCTCTAGAGACCAATAAACTCGTTTGTTTAGAATTACCCCCACTTTCCAGCATTGGTCAATCAATTACCTTTCACTCCCTAATTCTAGACACAATTTTAAATCAACCTGTATATTTTATTCACCTCCTAACCCTTCATAGTCGTCGTCTTTATAGACCAATTAACTCGCTTGTTTTGAATTTTCCGCCATCCGACAAAAAATATTAAACAAACGAGAGACGACTGTCAAGGGTTGGGAAGTGGATAACCTATACAGGTTGATTTAAAAATGTGTCTAGAATTAGGGAGTGAATGGTAGTTGATTGACCAATGCTGGAAAGTGGTGATATTCTCCCCAACAGTGCACCTTATTTGCTTTACGGGATCTGTAGCGTTATGGTGAAAGACTAAATATATTTAAGAAATAAGGTTTCATTTCGGTCGGCAGGGAATGCTCACTCCTCCATCGCACCTGATCCCACCTCTGATGTTTTGGAGGTCCGTGTTTGCTCTGCTCCTATTCTGTAATGTTTAATGGACTTTTGAGCTTGAATACTGTTCGTTATCTCCATATATTTCCTTTTAAACATCTATCAGGATGTAAATACGGGTTGGTAACAAGATCACATTTTATAAACCCCGAAGGGCTTTATGGTAAATTTAATTTTGTACCAACCCGTATTAATATCCCAATGGATGTCTTAAAATGATAACTTATTACTTATATTTACATTTCTGACGTATTTGTATTTTATACTTGCCTGATTGAATCTTTAAAGCGTGAAATGGTTTATTTTTCAAACTCAACGACACGTGTTTGATCCATTGATTGATCTTCGACCCTTTATGACGTCACTGAAAAATTACGTCGAACATTTATGACGTGAGAAACCCGTGTTTATACGGAGATAAATACGCATTGCTTTCATAATAGTGTTATATAAAAGAAAACATTTGCAAATGTAAATATAAAACCATAACGCTACAGTTCTGCAGCTAAAATGAGCTTTGTTGTGTCGAAGTCAGTGTTGCCTGAGAAGAAAAAACTTTCCAATCATATAGATATTTTATTGAAATTTCTATTTAATACTAAAAAATCCATTGTGGTGCATGCCATTTTCCACCTGTTAATACTAGTGAAACAAAAACAAAAAAAATAAAATAAAATAAAACATTCGCTTTTTCTGGGACAACCCTCGTACATGTACATTAATGATTTTGATATAGAACATGTACCATACTTACATTTCTCATATAGTTATAATTATGCCCAATCTTTAATCATCATAAAAGAACCATCCTGTAATTGATACTCATTTCATTGTTGACATGCATAGCAAATCTGAAAATCAATTCAACTGCATTTTTTTCCAAGAGTTTTTCAAAATTTAGAAACATTTTACATGTAGTGAAGGAAGCAAACGTAATATAAAGGGAAAATTTTTGATGGTAAAACCAAAAGCATTGATGTCAGATATAAATAGCTGAAAATCAAAAGATTTGGATGTAATGCAATTTTTTTTTAAAGGTCAAAGTGATGTGCTAATGTTCTTGTACATGTACAGTTTCTTTGTTGTATGTGTTGGAAGGATGAGGAAGAATTTCAAGATTTTGAGATGCATTTTTGAAAGCCTGGCAGTCGATATGCATCGATTATTTTTATCTAGATGGCACTGATTAATGTATTTTCGCATGTTTAACAAATATTCCAGCAATAGGCTTGCCTAAATTTTTTCCTGCTCAGATGCACAGCTGACTCAGCCGTTGCAGCCATTGTTTACAACATTATTTGAGGTGTTGTTTGTGACGTCGAAAGTGCCGCTGCACGCGCACTGACCCTCCGGTGAATACGAACTCAAATAGAGTGAATACTAGTATGTAGTGTTATGAACCGATCGCATCTGTATTAGGTTACAGAGCAACAATTAAAAGACTATATAATAAAGTAAACCTATTGTTTTCTTAAATTGCAATATGTTCTAGAAAATGTCCAGACACACTTTTTTAAAGAGATATAACCTCTGTTAGGCGTTCATGTCCTTGCTAAGTAAAATAAAATTCTTAACTACATACACGTCAAAGGGTATTTTATATATTTCATCAATAAAATATGGAGATAACGAACAGTAATCAAGCTCAAAAGTATATTGTGTCGAAAATGTTACTAGAGTATCTGCTTAATTTAATCTTTTTTGTCAACACTCAAACCTTTCATACGATATATGTTTCTGGTAAAATATTGAGGAAAGGACCTGAAAATATTCACTTTTGTACATACCCTAAATGTCAACTGACTTCTTTATATCTGTTTGCCTGTGCGATATGCGCAATGGATGAATTTTATGGTCTGCATCTTTCTAAGGCCTTGAAAATATGAACTTAAGTATCAAAATTAAACTAACTTCCATTAATAAATTTTGTTTTATATTACAGGACAAATAAAAGTATTACTCAAAGTTTGCTTGATTATGATACAAAGCTAGCTATCTACCAAAAAAGTAAACTTCATGTTTTTGTCAAGGTACTATCCCATTTGGTAGGCCATGGCAATTTATAATTATATAAGTTGAACATACATTTTAATAAAAAATAATCAGATAGAAATCAAGTTGATTCTATTTATGTAGGTACAACAAGCTTTGAAATCTGTATCCCCTAGATACAAAAGTCAGGCACCCGGTTGGGAATAAGTTTGTTAAATACGAGGGGTGATCGAAAAGTTCGCGAACTAATTGAATTACTTCCATAAAACAAATAAAATTAAGTTTCAATTTTCATTATTTTGTAAAGTAGTCCTCTCCGATTTTAATGCACATCTGCCACCGTTCTGCCCATGCGCGAATCACGTGATCCAGGTTGTCACGTGACATGCTTAGTAGGCTTCTGTCCATATAAGCTAAAAGATTCTTCCGAGTCTTATATTTCTTACCATTCAAGTTATTTTTATAACAAAAACAGTACATTTGTCAGAAATGTCCAGATCTCGGCTATTGGATGGGTAAATAAGGATGTCCCTCCTAGAATGAGCATGATGACCATCAAAACCCGAGTCCTCCGTCTTGGGAGCCTCTTTTATCCAATGTGAATTAAGTGCGCAACTAGGTTAAGGACTCCCATATATACGTCAGCCTATGCAGAGGTTCGGGAAAGCTATTATGATGTTACGTTAAACCAATACAAATGAATCTCGTTAGATAATTACTATATGGTCTTTTTAAAACACTCAAATACCTTCGTTTCTCATTAATATTGTAAATTGATGTGCAACTTATCTTGCCATGATAGCACGTAGCGAATGTAGAATGAAAACCAGTTTGATCTCGCTGTATTTATTGAAATGACGTCATTTCTTAGTTTGACACGCAGTTTCTTTGTACTTGAGGCGTGGATCAAGCTATTATCGTAGTTTATAAAAAATAAGAATAAATACGAAACAAACGTAATCGGACCAAAAAAGAGACATATTCTAAAATATATTAATCCACACTTTATTGTCAAACTAAATTCATTTGATAATGTGTAGACTTTATAATTATAGAGCCTTAGAGAACACATTTGTACAGTAACGTGATAGAATGACAGGTCAAGCCCCTCAAAACTATCAAAAGTTCAACGTTACCCACTTCACTATAAATTATGAATTTTTAAACACTTGTAGCTATTATTCCTATTATTTTGAAAAGTGCTGAGAGCTAGTTGTGCATTGTTTATTTATTTCGTAATGTAACATTATTCCGATGCGTATTACATTATCTGGAGTTCATAGAAAAACGGATAATTTTTTCGCAATTCCTGAGCATGAGGAAGCTCCCAGCACTTTTCATGTTAAGAAATTTGTCTCAAAGAAAACAGAATAAATATTATAGTGGAAAGATACCCGTATATCGTTGAACTTTTACGATCTTTGTAGAAGTACATATATGTTCTAATTTCAAACCTGTCACGTGACAAACAGCTGATGCAAGCATTGTCGATTTGGCCGAACTCAGCATAGACCCGATATAAACAAGTGCAAACACCACAATTCACATTTATCAAAACTAATGCTGTTTAAAAAAGATATTAAGATTGTATTCCTTGTCTGAATATTTTCAGGCGTATATTGCATGGGCGTCCTTAACCTAGCTGCATATGGACGCCTTCTTTTATCATATCTAATATGGTTAAAGTCTAAAGTAAATGATATTTTAGAGATTTAATAATTATATTATTGTTAACATATTCAACTATTTTTCTAAATGTAACTTGGCGATCTTTCTTAACAAATTGCTAAACTAAGGACACATCTCTTCCCCAGCTTGCTTTCACTGGACAACAGAACAAACATAATTTTAACCCCCCCCCTTTCTTCACTAAAACAATCAATCCAATTAACGATTGAACATCTGGCAAGTCCTTTATCTTCATAAACCTTGTACTAATTATTATATGCTACTGCAAAGGGATTTCCAAGATATACGTTAAACTTTACAGCCCTTCGTTGTGCGCGTTAGACTGAATCAACCGTTTTTTGTCACAAGTTACCTACTTATTGACGTCATTTTCACAATGTGACGTCAAAAAAATGGAGCAAAACATTACCTAACAACTGCTATTTATAGAACATGTGTTTGACTATATGTGTGCCAAATTTCATTTTAATCTTAATTACGGTTTTGTAAGTACAGAGATATTTCGCGAATTTTTTTATCCCCCCTCGTACATATGCCTTTCGAAATCTTTATTCCTAGTTATTAAGTCAGAAAGTATAACCATGAAATCAAGTTCTGAACCCTTTATTTTTTGCGTCATTCAGAGAGCAGGTCAGGGCTTTACAAAAATATATCTAGATTCTAACATCTTTGGGATAACCATACTATACCTTGGGACAAAAGAGATCTTTACCTTGAAGTGCCTGTCCGACTCAGCTTCCCTGGGAAAGAAGTGTCCTAAGTGGCACTGAATCGGAAAATGAAAAACCTAAATTATCGCAAGCTTCAGGGACTCTGTTTTTTTTCCTCGTCAGTCTGGAGATGCAATAAAATAACCAGTGTTGTTGGGATTCTTTTAGGGGATGGGCAGGGTGAGGAACAAATTATTCGGATATGGTGGAATTATATGTATTTCCGTTTCCAAATACAGATACCCGTGTGACAAATCACGACCATGTCTTACGTAGGTGAGCTAAGGCTTGGTATAGGCATTTCTATGCAAATAATCTAATTAAAATGCCTAAGGACAATATCTATTAAAAAGAGAAAGTTAAAACTTATCGTCTAATACATACTTGGTACCCACGACATGAGATAGCCAGTACACATTATGACGTCATATTATGACGTCATTGTTCTTTACTACACAAGATTATAAGGGATATCAACAAAAATGCTTCGGCGCAAGGGCATGCTCTTTTTATTTAACTGAAACAAGGTACATTTAGAAGCAAAACATTCCAAAGTTGCACAAATATCAACAGCTCAGTTGTATAATTTCTATTTGTAAAGTTTTAAGTTGAATAAGGGTAAAAATGTACAGTCCGCTATAAGTTTGCTCAAATACCGATCAAATGAGAAAATGCCTAGGATTTGTGCAGTAGTTTTATTAATCTATAGAATATTCTTCTTAGCATTATACAATTTTTATGTAAAAATAAATAGGGTAATCCCTTGCACCGAAGCTGTTTTGTGTTTGATAAACTCCAGTAGGGAAGATCAGTGACGTCATAATATGACGTCATAATGTGCTTTGGCTATAACATATCGTGGGTACTAAGTATGCATAAGAAAACAAATCAACCCTTTCTCTGAATAATAAATATACATCTTATGCGTTTTTATTAGCTCATTTGCATAGAAAAGCCTATACCTAGCTTAACTCACATGGGTAAGAAATTATAATTCACGCATTACATATATATCTTTCTGCTAGTATTATCAGATATGAATAAAATATCACTTGATATTTTTCATTGGACAATGTTTGAAGCTCTCTCTTTAACTTGATATACATGTATTTACTAATTTACATGTGGACTCAAGACATTTCTGAAATACCGGTATGTTGAGTGAGCATTTAACCGCATTAAACCGCAATACATATAATTATTTAATAGGATGTGAAAGTGTTGGAAGGCATGGACAGAATTGCTACAGAAGATGTCCATCAAACTGTCAGAAAGAACGATGTTACATTACAAACGGGACTTGTGTAGGGTGTACAGTGGGATGGATGGGAAATGAGTGCAAAATTGTAAGAGGACCAACATTTTTATGACATGTTATTTGTATGAGGTTTGTTAGAAAAGTTCGAGGATAAGACAAAATTTTAGTAAATGGGTCTGATTTTTTACACACTAATAAACAAAAGATAGGAATTAAATTAGACATAAGTCATACTTCACAGTACACAATAGATTTTCCGTAAATCAATGTGTCCTCGAACTTTTCTAACAACCCTCGTACATGCAGAGACGACTTGATATACTTTTTTACACGTTAGGATACACGTCGTAAACACACAAGCAACTGCTCAATGTAACTAATACTATTTATTACTTAAGCCTCTAATATAACTCGAATTCTGTAATCCCAGCTCTGCATATTTTCATAATAACGAACAGAATTCGAACAGAATTCGAGCTCATAAGTCCATTAAACATTACAAAATAGGAGCAGAGCAAACACGGACCTCTAAGTTATCAGAGGTGGGATCAGGGGGTCGTAACATAAAGCTTGCTAAGTTTTTGACTTAAGTAGGGTCATAAGTATGTTTTAGGTGCAATCTTAAGACCTGCCTAAGTACTACTTAAGTATGTCTTAAACCGTAACATAAAACGGACTTAAGTAGGTCTTAGCTAAGTCAAACTTATGTTCAAAATATTTATTAAGAATCATCCTAGTTTTTCAATTTATTAAGGTCTTCCGTTTCCAACGGAAGACCTTCTACTGATTGTGATTATTAAGATTATTAAGGTCTTCCGCTCCAGCGGGAGACCTTCTACTGATTCTGATGGTTAAGATTATTCTTATTATTCTTTTTTTTTCCTAGACGCCAACTTTGAGACCTCATATCTTGCTCATTTCTCAACGGATTTTGCTCAAATTTGCAGGGTTTACAGACGTTACAAAACTCTATCAGAATGCTGTCAAACATTTCAAAAATCCACTTCCGCTTTTGGGTTATCTCCCTTTAAATGAAAATTTAGTAGGCTTCATTTCCAGACAAAGGCTCCGAGACTACAAAAGCTGGAGTAGAAATTCTACCGAATTTAAATAATAGAAGCACTGAAGTTGTGCACATCGGTTTTTGTTTTTCGATTTCTGTATTCAAAATGGCGCTAGAGAGGGGTCAAAAATTAGAACGCCGAAAAGAGTAAAAATTTACTCATGTTTTCCTTTTTATCTTCTAAACTACAAATATTTTGCTAAAACATGTAGAATAAAAGTTGTGCACAATTTTAAGGCCTTTCATTTGACACCACTAAAAAGGGTCTGGCCCCTTAAATTAGGGATCTGGGGCCCTTTAAAGTTTTTGCTTTATAACTCAAAAACGGTAAATATTTCGAAAAAGCTGCCGTAATTAAAGTTGTTATTTAACATCTTATTGATCTCAAGAAAACGTTATTTTGTTTGAGTCTTGTATTCTAAATGAGCTAGAAGCATAACACATATACAGGTAAGTGTTTTCATTCAGCAAGTGAACAAGAGCTCTTCATGCGTGTAATTTAAATAAACTTATTATAAATAATAAACTTAGCTACATTAGATGCTAATATTCTTTAGAATCAGGTTCATGAAGTATTCTGTGCTTTATTTCCAAATTATTTACTGACAACTTTCCTTTTTTTCGTTTGTTTTCAAATTTGGATAAACCAGTCTACTAAACAGGGGGAAAAAAAGATAACCTTTTCTTCTTATCATATAAAAACAAACAATAAAGTTAGAAAATAAAACAAAACTTTAAACATAGACTATTCACAGCCATTAAGTACACACCTTTTACATTCACCTTGTGTGTTTACAATTATGTAACCCCTCCCTCGATAGCGCGTGGCAAAGGAGGTCACCGGGGATCAATCGGCGTGTGAACCAGCGACCTAGGGTCATACACAAAACAAACCATAGAATGGCCATTCCAAATACATTTTGTAAACTAAGTGATGAGTTGATAAATATGTTGAATCTTTCAGATTATTTCATAATATCTTTAATTAAGTCGCTAGTACATTTCAATTTATATTTTATTCGCTGAATTACAAGAAAGTTGCATATTTATTTTTATAAACATTGTATTTCTCGATATCGAGATAATTGCGCTTTGTGGAAAATTACTTTAAAATCATTTAGAATCTTTCATATGATTTCGTCTTACTGTTTATCACTCGCTCGTTTTAATCAGCTAGTCTTAACTGACTTTAAATTCAATGCATTTTGAATGCCGAAAAGACCACTTTGTTTGCGTATTAAAGAAACAGTATATATATCTCTCTAATGTTATTATTTAACGAGTTGCTATTTCTTTCATGAACATTAAACAGCATGTATATAATTATCACGATAATTGTACGTAGAGGTCACATTTTTAATTGTCAGGAAAATCGAAAATAAAATTAACTACTTTTGAGTTTGTATTATTTTCTTCCTAACTTACAATATTATTGCATACAACATACTAGGTCGGACGCAAGTAACCTAAATATTTCACTTGTATTTGAAAATTCTATCGAGCGTCGAATGAATTTTACCCGTTAAAAAGTGTACCAAAAAAAACACCTTCCTATGCAGTTTTCTTTGGGAATCAATTGGCTTAGATAGTTTACTCCGACATGTGTTGACAAATTAAAACTCAAGCAATGAGAAGCCATACATTTCAAACTTGTGACCTCTTGGTCGGTGCATGTGAAGATTACGCATGGCAATTAGTGTCTGGAAAACGAAGTGTTTTATAAATGATTTGACAGGTTAGGATTTGTTCTTATTCCAAATCAAATACAAACACAAACCCGTTATTTTCTTTGTTATTTTATACCGTTAGTTATATTAGATAGATTGTTTTAAAAACGTGTTGTTTAGGAAGATTAATCTTATGCATTTGTTTTATTTCATCTAATAAACTGAATATACCCATGATACGAATTACTGGTACACATGTACGTGCATGTAACTACGTGTAAATGCGGTTTTATTTGTTTATGTGGAAGAGCGCCCAAAATAAATACACTTCGAACTCTGGAATTTCCCTATTTTACTGTTTAAATCTAGGTCCGCTCAGCTGACGAGTTGTTTTCATAACGGTAATAAATTATATTCAAGTCCTGGCCAGCCATCGTTACGCTTGGTGACATCGCAATTAAACAGTTATATACTAAAGTATTAAGATACTAACGGGTATATATATTTTCACCTAATATGTTTTCATTGAGTGTTTTCATAAGAAGTAAATTGCTGGAGGATATCATGTTCTCCCTGATCACATCGATAACGCGTAGAAACAGAGGCACATGAACACACGCTTTTGTGTACAAAGCAAACATGTACATGTAAATCAAAAGGATGAAAAAACAAAAAATGAAATAAAAACATTTCTCTATTAACTGAAATTATTGTCTTTAGACAGCTAAAAATAAATGAATATCCCCCTGAGAACATGTGAAAATTATACCCAAATACGAAGGATTTTGGGTTTAATTCGAGTACACAATAGCGATGATGTGTACATGAACGTGCAGAATACCGCTTTCTTTTTATCCTTCGTCCATGTGTTCCTCCTATACGGAAAAAAATATCAGTAAATTATATTATACCGAACGAGGTTGAAAAATGCCGAACTTTATTTCTTAAAATTAACACAATTATAAGACTTTTCTCATATCACTGTAAAAATGCCCTAAAAAATAAAACCGTCTGGTTTGACTTTGTCAACGCCTTTTAGATCGGGTTCGAGATTTTTATTAAATGTCTGGAGTATTTCGCCAATCTCTCACCAGAGGGCGTATTACGCTTCGCTACAACATAAGTGGAGCGTAGCGGGAACGATAACTCTGGATAGAGATTGTGAAAAAGAATGTGTTGTTCTCTTGGATGTCGATATCTGAATTATATTTTAATTAAACAGTCTGTCTAATATATCATGGGCGCCCATAGTAGGACGATTATTTGTTTTTAAAATAAAGTGGTTCTAACAGATATTTAAAAAACCCTTATAAACCGTTAAATAATTATTTAATTTATCTAACAAATGTTAGTTTAGTTCTTTGCTTACATAATCTAACTCTTATGAATGAACACGAATGTCGTAGGATCGAATACAAATACTCAGAAGCAATCTTTCATATTTAATGAACGTATAATAGGTGAATAAATTTCCTTTTATCACTATACATATACACCCATCCCCGAAATAAATAGGCCTAGAATGTTTTCCTTCGCAGTCGGTTGGTTTTACCAGGTACATGTAAGTACTTAAGTGAGGATAGAAGCAGGTGATGAATACCGAGAGAAAGGCACTGCCTATATTATATACATGTACATTCCTAGGGACCTGGTTTTCTGAACCGATGTCACTGTTATTCAAAGACCTAGCTAGATATTTCTCTCCCTCTCTTTGAAATGCAGGTCCGTCGATCGTAAAAAAAAAAAGACAAAATAATTTCAATTTTTAATAAGTATCTCATCTCCCAAGTCAAAGGCCCAAGTAAGCTTTTCTGTTCATAGTTCTTCATCTTTGTTTGTTTTCTTGGTGTATATACATGTAAGCGTTATCGTCGTTGTCGTTCTAAAGCTATGTACATGTACTTGTAAATTTTTCTCATTTTTATCTTATCAAGAACCACTGGGCCATAACAACGAAAATTAGCACAGAATATTTTTGGTTTTGTTCAAATGAAGGGTCACATCCTCTTTTAACAGATAAAAGTAGTAAAACTTAAATGGGGTAAGGCGCGGATCAAGGATTTTTTTCCACGGGGGGGGGGGGGGGAGGAGGGATCCCAATAAAAAAAAATATTTCAACCCAGAAATTTCTTGACGAGCCAAAAAAAGAAACTTTTCCCAAACGTGAAAAACATATTTCGTGTGTGTTTGTGTGTGTGTGTGTGGGGGGGGGGGGGGGTCGTTGACTTTTAAAGCTTCATACCTAAGACTTTTCATGGTTCATGGTCACTTTTACTTGGTTAAGTATATAGATTTAACTGCCCCGAACCCCCTCTAGATCCGCGCATGGGGTCATTTGAAAATATTATTCTCAAGAACCCCTGGACTAGAATGAGAAAATTTCAAACATAGTATACATTCATTTGTTTTATTCAAATCTTGATTCCAGGGAGAAGGTTTGGGCCGGAAAGAGTGTTCATAATTTAACATAGGAATTTATATATTCCCCCAAACGAAGTATGTGGGTTTGAGGTGGGGGTGTTTGAGGTCTTTTGGAATCACACTGTCCCTCTGCCTAGCTGTCCGTCTGTACGTGATAATTTGCCCAGGATATAACTTTGTTATGAAGAAACTGGAAGGTCATACTTGGTACAAAGATTACAAATGATCCAAGGTTGTGTCATGGTTTTGATCCAACATCATTCCGGCAAGTTCAAGGTCAATGGAAAAAATAGCAAAGTTTTGTCCGACCCATTTATTTGTAATAGAGAGTAACTGGAAGCTCATACTTGATACAGGAATTGCTTACGACAAAAGGGTTTGTCGCGACCTTCATCCAAGGTCATTCCTGTAAGTTCAAGGTCACTGACAGAAAGACGTAAAATTACTGTATGTGCTATAATTTTGGAAGCTCATACTTGGAACAAAGATTACTTATGATCTACCGGTTTGAGATAACATAGTACTAAACTGGCAGAAGAAGTTGCAAAATTTGTGCCTGGATTATGAATTTATAAGGGGTGGGAGGAACACAGGAAACTTTTTTTTCTGTCAGTAGGTGCTGGCACGAAAAAGATCCCTCACTGCTCAATGGCCATATGTGCTGAGTATAGGTCAAAATTTGCAGATCTCCATCGGCAAATGGTGGCATCTCCATATGATTGAAAAAATCTCGAGAGAGACGTTAAACAACATACAAACAAACAAACAAAAAGGTCTATAATCTTGGACAAGTTCAAGTTTACTGACAGGAGAATTTTACATTCCTTTACTGTCTTTCTACTGTTGAAACATTGCAAGTTGATACCCCTTACAGGATTGTTTATAACCTTAAAATGTTGCATGACCTTGATTCAAGGTCGCTATGTCCTGTCCGGAGCTCCAACGGAAGACCTATTCGTTGCATTGCAACGAGCTCGGCTCTAGTTCTTTTTTTTTCCTAGACGCCAACTTTGACGCTTCATATCTTCCTCATTTTTAAACAGATTTTGTTCAAATTTTCAGAGCTTTTAGACTTTACAAAACACTGTCAGAATACCGTAATACAATTTGGAAATTACCTTCTGTTCACGAGTTATTCCCCTTTGATTGAATTTTGCATGCCTCCGATTTCCAGACAAAGGCTCAGAAATGGTTATAAATGGAGCACAAAACCCTTTGAAATTGAAAAAAGGAAGCATTGAAGTTGTGCACATCGGTTTTTGTTTTTTGATTTTTGCATTAAAAATGGCGCTAGAGAGGGGTCAAAAGTTAGAACGCGGAAAACAGCAAAAAATTTGACATATTTTCCTTTATATCTTGAAAACTAGAAATATTTTGTTAAGACATGTAGAACAAAAGTTGTGCATAATTGCAAGGGCTTTCATATTATACTATTTAAAAGGGGCTGGCCCCTATGATTAGGGATCTTGGGTCCTTAAAAGTTTTTGCATTATAACTCAAAAACGGTAAATATTTCGATCTGGATCTTGGGAACAAAATTGTTCTTTTACACCTTTTTGATCTAATGAAAATGTTGTTTTGTTCGAGTATACCATGGGTATTGCGTAATACGTATTAGAAAGCAGGCCAGGTAAACAGGTAACGTTTTTCATTCGGCAAGGAAATCAGACCTCTTCATGTGTATAACTTAAACAGACTTGCTATCAATAATATACCCTGCGGTTTTTAATGTTAATTTTCTTTTTAATAAGGTTTAAAACGTGGTTTATGGTTCACTATTAAATTATTTATTACAACTAGTCTTTCTTTTCTTCTTTTTTAAATTAGGTTAATAGTGTTCAAAAGCGGAGAATATTAAATCTATCTTTTCTACGTTTATTATTACAACAAACTTTGTAAGTGATTTTAAACTGTATGCATTGAATAATTCACGATCATTAGCTGTATGCATATTACGGTCTCCATGTTCAGCTCGATGTTTAGTTATGTAACCCAACGCGCGAATCCCACGCTGTTGATCGAGGTCACCAGTGTACTAGCCACCTGTGGCCATAAACAAAGCTAGTATTTGTGATCGCGTATAATGTCAATTTTGTACAAAGAGCTATTAATTAATGGAAAGTTATGTTTTTAATTATATCGAATCAGTAAGATTACTTTACCGATCTTTTATAATCTTAATTCCAAACACTGGTGCATAAAAATCATTTTGAATTTTAATCGCTGTTTTTGTCTGTTCACGCAACAATACATTTAAAAAAAGTATTACTCTATCCCGTGTAGTTGTATTTTAATTCATCTGCAATTGTAATTGAATGGGGGCTTCGGTAAATAATTGTAATTACTACGCATGCTACGCACATATTATTTTTACCATCACCATGTGATCACTCTTGGGAATGTCCATTTATTATTTATAGAATTAAATAAACATTAACATAAATAAAAATTCCTTCAAATATACATGTACTATAATTCAAGTATTTGTAATATAGCAAACAGTTTCATCCATCTCTGCCGCTTTGTGTCTTTAAGTGTTGTAGTCCAGTCCTCGTTTACATACACGTGGCCACAGAGAGCCGCGGGCACCTCGATGTTGAAATACATTGTGTACTCTGATAGTTGTTCTACACCGCACAAACAACTAACGTGTACATGCAGTGTAGTAATTGGCAAAGATTGTTTGAAAAATATAAACTCGCATGTGTTCGCTACGAAGCATTCATTTTAAAATTTTATTTACATGTAGATACCTTATAAGAACAAAATAAAGTAAATGTATAACACCTAGAACAATGTTTAAAAATTAAAATACAAATATCGTGTGCTCGGAAGGGAAGATGGCTTGAAAGGGTGTGTCTGTGAATGCTTAGATCTAGCAACACACTTCGCAAAGTTAAGCATACTTGTGTCCAAATCCTTTAAAAGTGGGGGCAATCCCCAATCCTCGCACCCTTCCTTTTTGAATCTAAAAATATATACCATTCTGAGAGTTGTATATAGAGCGGGAATGTTATTTTATTAGTCCTTAAAGGCACAACTTAAGAAATGACTTATAATTTTTTTTTAGATAAGATTGTTTCGCGATACAGCTGTGATAAATCTTAGGAACTTCTAAAGTTATAACTTAGGCATATCTTAAGATAACTTAGGAAACGTTTTTGAAACAGGCATGTCAAGCATTCAGTCAGATCTATTACGACGTCCATATTACCATATAAGAGAATGAAATTTTGTTTTGTATATGAAGTGGTTATTACAAATATGCGTGTTACAAAAATGTATGTTGAAATCTTCAAAAGCTATCGAATTATTTGCATACGTGTACTCGTACATATGAACATTGATCAACACTGATCAAGTGTATACCGGGAACCGGGATAGTCTTATTATAGCTCTTGCTTTGTCAAATCATTACTTTCATACCCCTTGCATTTAAGAAAAACAATGTTATAAAAAAAAAAAATAATAATCTGACATATAACAAGTATACATGTAGCGTGTGCAATTTATTTGGCTAGGGGCATGTACACACGTGGTTCGAAACTGTAGGGGGCTACAAATGCGGCCATAACTAGTATACTTTTGAGGTGTTATAAAAAAACAAATGATACTCACAAAAGCTTATAAAATTGCCGTTCTATCGATACCTTATATGCCATGTTTCATCCACCAACAACGCCACGACATCGATGAGAAATACGTTTCTACACGGGCATTTTCTTCGAAAAGGATAGGAAGTTAATGAATTAAAATAATTAATTCTTTTAGTTAACGCATTATGTTTACCTCTTTATTTGTTGTATGCAATAAGTATAGACCTTACTAATAATGACTGTTTGGTTGTCACACCTGTGCATGTGTCGTGCGAGGTACAGCGGTAAGGTAAATTACCGAGAGTCGCGATGTGCGGGGTGATTCGGAATACCCTAAATGACTGTGGTCCATTGAATTTCTACTAGTAAATCAACCTGTCAAATCTAACATGGGCCCACATAATACGACTAAATTCGTTTCATGAATGAACTGGTTCTTAACAAATATATGTACAGTATACAATATCTTTTCTTTAGATCTGTTTGTTTATTATTTTCAACCACAATCTGCAGTACATGTATAGTAACACGAAATCCATGCACAACTGCGCTACACCTGTCAATCAAAATCACTCGATTTTGTGAACTCAGTCTGGTGTTACGGCAGCATTTCCGAAGTGATTCAAAATATTCTATCGGCTAATTCTAATTTTTCGCGTTGAATAATAATATTTTGGAACAAAGTTGGAATTAAGGCTGGAGCTGCATGCTGTGAATTTATCACACCTGCAGTCTGCAGTCTTCCCTTCTTACATGTATATGAAGCATCTGTTGAGTAATGAATCAGAGAGCATAATATGCGAAACAAGTTTGATTGAGATTTTTACTTTTCCTTTAAGATAAAATGATTAATAACATAATTTATGCATCTAATAGATACATATAAATGTACATGTATAGCTTTTTAAAAACAAGAATCTGTAATTGAAAATGTGAGAGTGAAGAGTTTAGGTAATAGTTCTTAACCAAAATTTAATGACAGTTCATTCATTCCTAGTCTCTATATAACTTTTAATTACGGCCGTGCCCTCTCCCCTTCAAAAGATGTCTAATACATGCTTTTAAATTCTGTTTATGTATCAAGAAATTTCCACAGGTACTTGTGGACAGGATCCCCCCCCCCCCAAATTCAACCCCAATGTTTGTTGGACATTTTTTTCCACAAATTATATTTATTACACTTATTCATCATGTGTACCATAGGCAAAAATCGAGTACAAGTACCTGTGGAAATTTCTATTTGCCCCCCCCCCCTTCCCAAAAAAACTGAAATTGTTTTCTATACGGGCTTGACAACAGGTACTTGTGGACAGACCCCCCCCCCCCCCCCCGATATTCAACCCCGGGGCTTGTTGGACATTTTTTCCACAAATTATATTTATTGCACTTACTCATCATGTGTACCATATGAAAAAATCGTGAAAACCCCAAAATAATCGTTCCACACAAAAAATGCCTCACTATGTATAGTTAAAACATTAATTTTTCATATTTCTTGATGAAATTAACATTAATAAAATTAACACAAAATTAATACCGTATTACATATCACTTGAATTTATCATAAAGCAGAAAATCTGTTCTGCGGGCTTCAAGGCCAGCTCAGGAACCTAAAGATGTCCTCATTTTCCAAGTCCAGTACAGAACGTAAATTAAATGAAATAAATCACACGATCACTGGGAAGAACTCAAAGAAAGAAGACTCTTGAGGAAAAGATATTTTGATTCGACTTATAGACTGAAATAAACCGATATTCTCTTTTTGCCACTCTTTCCTGGTGCCCTGGGACTCTGAATGTAGGATCAGTATTTTTCTCACAGGTCCGTTGTACGGATTGTACGGGGGGGGGGGGGGGGGGCAGACCTTCTGAAAAAAGTCTTTTGTTGTAGTTTTAATATGTAAATTTTGATTTAGTTGCTGCTTGCACCCTCCCCACTCTTTGTTTCTCTACGGTCATACATAGGCGAATCCCAGCAAAAATGTAATGACCCCCCCCCCCCCTCCAACACACACTTTTTTTTAAATGTGTATTGCAATAGGACTTAAAATTGGAAAACATTTTCTGTATATCTCTACATCGAAAAATATATAACAAATATTTTTTTTTTATATTTCCTTTTTAAAACAACATAGATAATTATGCATAGCTAATTAAATACTGAATTAAATATTTATCTTTGCAGACAATATGCTCTGGGTTATAGAACATGATGTGAAACCGTATCATAATGCACCTTGTAATCCTTTGGATTTTCAGATTTAAGGCCAATGCGAAAACCCAAAGAAGCCGACATTTTATTATGCTACTGTAATCGAAGATCCGGGGGGCATACAGTTTTTGTTCTGTCCACCTGTCTATTTGTCTGTTAGACTGTGTTAGCCTCTTTGTCCGCAAAAACTTTAACTATGCCCATAAAATTTGATTGGTTGGAATTACTGCTTTCATATTTCTTATGTGTATTCTTAGTAACAAGGACTTCCTTCAGGTACCAACATATTTGACCTCTTGACCTTGAACTTGGAGTTTGATCCTCTTTCGCAAAATTTTACCAAACTATAACCTTGGCCAAAACTTTTGAACAGTTGGTGCTATGGCTTTTATTCTTCACATCTGTATCCCTTGTGATAAGTCTCCTCCTTGGGTATAAATATGTTTGACCATTTGACCTTGACCTTGGAGTTTGACCAACTTTTAAACAACTTTAGCCTTGACAATAACTTTTGAATGACTAGTACTAGGGCTTTTATATTACATAGGTAATTTTCTTGTGACAAGACCTGTCATTGTATACCTTTAATTTTGACCATTTTACCTTGACCTTTGAGTATGTCCTACTTTTGAAAAACTTTAACCTTGGTTTTAACTTTTGAACAGTTGGTGCTAAGGCTTTTTAATACCACATGTGTATTCCTTGTAACAATTAAGACCTTCCCTCAAGTACAAACAATTATGATCCCTTGACCTTGGAGTTTGACCTTTTAAAGAAATTAACCTTAGCCATAACTTTTAAACTGTTGCTACTGTGGCTTTCATACTAGTATATATTTCACAGTATATTCTTTGTTCAAGACCTTTATTTGGGTAATAACATTTTTTTTATCTTTTGATCTTGACCATAGAGTTTGACTTGCATTTGAGAAACTTTTAACTTTTGCCATAAGATGCCATATGGGGGCATCAGTGTTTCAAAAATCACACGTTGTTCAGTATCCAAATCGGGCATAAAACATTTACAATGACCCTTTAAAGCAGTGAGTTGAACCTAATAAATTACGACTATAGAAATTATGATAATTTATTTCGATGTATGGTCTAAAAAAAACGTTTATTATACCTCTGTGAAAACTAGCTTACAAGTGAAAAATCACTAGTGAAATAGAATTTGATAGGCCGAGAAAGTCACGTGTCCATCATGTTTGCCCTGCAACAAAACGTCGTGTTTCACGATTGTGACGTCACAATTAAACGAGTGAGGAATTAGATTGTTTATAGCGACGCTGCTAACTTCGTTCGCGCGGTAACAACAACTAAAAATTCACCCCAAAAATCACCTTAATTAATGGAATTGCATACAGATAGTAGATTAAACGTTCTTTGTTAAAATGTTTGCACTTTTGAAAATTCGTTTATGGAAATGCAGCTAACATACGTCATGAGACGTCACAGTCTAGACGTTCCAAATGTCTCGTGCTGTTTGAAGAGGCGGATCTTAAAATTAAGTGAACAATGCACTCGCCCAACGGTCGCACCGTCAACATATTATCGTTGATTGATTGTGTCGATTTAAATGTGTAAAAATGTAATGGTGTTTGAATGTTACTGGTGTGATCACACAAACTTGTCACGTAGGAATTTTTTTTAATGAAACGAGGCTATTGGTGTACCTGTAACTTACATCTCTTTCATATCGTTCTCATCAAATGCATGTTTGCTTTATTCATTGGATCTCCTTTGTAATTCCTGCATTTTGGTTAATTCGGTATTATAAACAATTTATTGCATAATAGTGAAGGAGACATAAAGATTTCTTCGCAAATGAAAAATCATATTTCTCTCGGGCGTTGCTTTCGGGGAGTATGATTTTTCATGGGCGAAGAAATCTTCATGTTGCCCTCGGGGAATATGATTTTTTATGGGCGAAGAAATCTTCCTGTCTCCCTCACTATCATGCAATAAATGCAAACTGTGAACTTGTCAATTCCGAGACACACAAAAGGGTATCGCTGATATCATACAGAGTGTATCATTGCCTTGATCAGGCTCATAGGAAGCAAATTCGGGGTTTTTTTTGGGGGGGGGGCACAGCCATACATTTTCAGTTGACAGTTGAGGGGGCACTACTACCATAAATTTCCTGACAAGCAAAAAAAAAAAGGTCACCAACTACCAAAAATTCCTTGACAAGCAAAAAAAAAAAAAAGAAGGTTATCAGACGTTTTTATTGAGGTGGCACAAGCTATAGTATCTATGTCTACTATAGTAATCTATATATCGGCAAAATTATTGGGGGGGCACGCCCCCCCCTCCCCCCCCTCGGTTCCTACGGCCATGTTGATTAAATTTAGGGTCACTAAGGAAAGAATGTTTTGACTGGATGAATGGTCTGAAAGAACATGTGTTAACTTGTCGAGTCGGTAACACATAGATGGGGTTTGCTTATAACCAGAGTGTGTCATGGTTTGATGCAAGGTCATTTGAACGAGTTCAAGGTCATCAACGGAGAAACAACATTCCTTAACTGTCTTTCTACTGGTGAGACATTGCAAGTTGATACCCCTTACAAGATTGCTTATAACCTTAGAATGTGGCATGACCTTGACTCAAGGTCACTTCTTCCTGTTCGCAGCTCCAACGGAAGACCTACTCGTTGCTTTGCAACGAGCTCTGCTCTAGTTTATATATATATATTTGTAAAAATGATTTAGTTACGTTTTTAAGCGCATATATATTAAAGCTGACGTCCTTACCTAGCGGATTTAGCTAGGTTAGATTAATTTCGTATTTAATTAAAGTTAATTCTGTTTAAATTATTCGAAATACAATGTATTTGAAAACAAATATTGCACGGTCACAAAGTGGCACTAGTGGTTCATTGTAAATGCGTGAATATTGTTTATCACTCGAGACTGCGATGTTTTCAGTTTACCGTTTGTTGTTATTCGTTCGTTTGACAAATGTTCACTTTTTTTCAAATTGTCATTCTCGCAGACATGGCACGATAAGCGAACGTCTATGTACTTGAAATTGAAACTCTAATAAAAGAAGTGCAAAACAATAGGGACATTTTGAATTTTTTTACTCCCATATCAGCAAGCAAAGACTGCAGACGTTTTATGATATACTTATTTAAAATTTAATGAAGGATGGAAATTAAAGAATTGTTTTCAGAAAATAATTTTTCGTATATCTCCAACTTATCAACAATCTCTCTCTCTCTCTCTCTCTCTAGAACGTTAGTGAACCCTGTCTGAATCCTCGCTTGTTGCGTTCTACATTCAATCTAATGAACAGAAAATCTTTATTTGTTTTCTAATCATCATCCTTTAATTCACCGACAATTTTCAAAATCATTTCATCTCATTTTTTTCACAGTGAACAAACAAATCCATTATTACTGTATACAGTTTACTTATAATGATTAGTGTTTTTAACCTAGGTCCCACGTATTTCAAACGTATCCCAAAAATAATATTTTGCTTTTACATTTATATGTCATTTAGAGAGTGATATTGTAATCAGTGATGAATAACCCCCCCCCCTCCCCCGACGAAAAACTAAAATTATTATACCAGTATATTAAATATAGAAAATTATTTTTTAATGCATAATATAAATAGAGGAATATTTTAACATATGAAGTCAACCTTAAACAGCTCTAAATATATGTTTAAGAAAGTTAAGACATACTTAAGTCACCTCTACCTGCCGCCTAAGTTTTGCTAAGTTTGTCAAATCTTAGCACGTTTCTAGTTACGGTCTTAAGTTTAAGACTGTACTTAAGTCCTACTTAAGCATGGACTTAAACTTAAGTACCCTTTATGTTACGACCCCCAGGTGCCATAGTGGAGTGAGCATCCCCTGACGACCGCTCACACCCGTCGTGTGCTCAGAAAATCCGTGGACAATTCAGTGTGTAAATAATGACCTAACAATTAGTATGAAAAAAGTCAGTCAGCATTTGACGTAATGATAGATTGAATTTGCTGACAAGGTCATTGTAACGACCATAGAACTTGTACTTACGAAATGATGACTTGAAACGCGATTGCTGATATTCTTGTTTCATCAACTTGTTTGTCAATAACTTACCTCGTTTTAGAAATTGTTCATACGAAGTGCATGCTCCGGCGTATCGAATCAACTGAGAGATATAAACCCCGTATGCAGGTGATAAGGGTATATTGCTGTATAAGTAAGGGAAGTTGACGATTGAAAAGTTAAAGTCATCACGTTTATCATAAAGCTTTATTGTTAGATTACCATTAATGTCTTTTTCTAATAAAATATCCAAATATGAAACAGATGTGTCAGACTCTGTGGTATCTTTTATCTCAAGCTCACCAGGATATATCGTGTCGACATAAGAATGGAAATAACCATTGTTAATCGACAATACGTCGTCGATATATCTAAATGTCGAGTTGAAGGCCACAGCAAAAGTTTTCCTCTTTTCATGTAAAAGATTTTGAACAAATTCTGCTTCATATGAATACAAAAAAGGATCGGCTAATAACGGGGCACAATTGGTACCCATGGGAATTCCAATAGATTGTTGGAAAACCTGGTCTCCAAAAACCACAAAGATATTGTCAATCAGAAACTCGAGCATCTTTTTAATGTCAACTTCAGAGTACTTGTGTGTACAATCAGAATGTTTTTTAACAAAATAATTTTGCAAATGACCAATGACAAGGTAAGTATATTTACGAGTTCCATTTTTATTGAAAAAGCAGCTGTCATTGATATCAAAAAGCCTGGACTTTAATTTATCGTGGGGAATAGTTGTATATAAAGTTGAAAAGTCGTAAGTTTTTATGTTGATGATTTTGTTAAAATTTTGTGATTTCAAATACTCCAAAAGTTTCTTTGAATTTTTAAGCATCCACATCTGATTTACACCACTTCTCGAATATATTGTTACACAGTACTCTTGAAGTTTCTCCTTCACTACTGTTAATATCTTAGTGAGGAGTAAAGAAAGAGGCTTAATTAAGCAAGAAACAATATATCTGAGAGTTAGGGCTCTCTTACAGAATAATCAGTTTGATAAATTTTAGTACATGATAATGTACATGTAGCTTTGGTATAACCAGTAAAGTCTCAAGAGTTGAAATTCCTTCTTAAGAATTCTTGACATATTTTGAAACTAAATTAAAATTTGTTTTCCAACAGCGTTTATATCTTATCATTACGATCATTTTGGTAATTTACTTTACTTTAAAACTTTGTGAATTTTGGGGGAGTCCCTTAGGAATCATTCTTCCTGAACTCGAAAAAATGATGGCATATTTGGAAGTTATGAGATGGATATTAAAAAATAAAAAGTTATTTTTTCATACTTTAATTTCAAAATAGAAAGAACATGTTATTGGAATCTTTATGCATTATGGGAAAACTCTGAAACAAAACAGTTTCAATAGAATTAAATATTATCAGGAAAACTACAAAATAAAATGGGCAGTAAAATGACTGTCTCGTTCAAAAATGGATTAAACATACGAGCAATGAGAATTTCACCAGCCTATCCATATTTTCACTCAACCTTTGACCAATGATGATTATTTTGTACCATAATTACAAAAAATATATTAAAAATCAATATACATCTTATTAACCCCTACAAAAAAGGAAATTATTTATCTTTTTTTAACTACCTGTCAATTTCAACTAATTAATTATCTGAATTTTTTTACTATTTATAAAGAATGGATATCATTTTAATAAATCAATATTGATGTCATTTCAACATAAGCATGTGTGGATGGACTTTATGGACTGGAATGTAGAGATATTTGTTCAAACAACTGCCTGGATAACAAGACCTGTAATCATACAACTGGAAACTGTAACAACGGATGTTCAGATGGTTGGGCTGGTGGAAATTGTAACATAAGTAATGATCTAATTCAATTGCTTAGCAGTTTGTTTCCTATCGCAGTTAGCAACAAATGTCAAATTTGATGCATGTCAATGAAGTCCTACTGATACGAACAATTCATTGATATATAAAAAATGATCTATTAAGCGTTACTTTTTGTTTTTGAAAATCAATAACATTTCGACAGTTGGCGTAATAGATTGGATAATAGTATGATATCTGAAACAAGAAATTTATAAAACTAAAAATGCGCCACTCCCCCATCCGGAATTTTCAGTTATTAGATTAATTCTCTAATTTAAAAGAATCATAAAATGACCAGCAATACTTTGATGCATACTTTTGTGACTGATTGATGTTGATATTTATTGATTTAATGACATTCTAAGGTGTCGATCCTTTTACCGAACCTCTTGTGTTTTAACTATTAAAGTTAACGTAATTCTTTTTGCCCATTAACATCCCCGACAATTTTCTATTTACAGTTTTGTACTTTGCAATCTTGATCTTCTTTTCCAAAATTATGAAAACCCGTTTTATAATTCTGGGTTATGTAAGTCTTCAAAAGTGAACTTAATTTTTTCCATTCTAGTCAATGAAAAATTCCAAGAATTTCAATTTAATTTTTGTAATCGTTAATGATACATTTGATAGGGGAAGTAAAAATAGATTTGAATTGCCATCAATTGAATGAATTCTAGCATGTATTATGGGAAAATATGGAGCAGGATGTTCCAAAAACTGTAGTGGTAACTGTATGTATGATGCCTCCTGTAACATAGTGACAGGATTCTGTGAGAATGGGTGTACTCCTGGATATTTCGGCGCAAGATGCGATCAAGGTTAGATCTTTTATATATAGCAGCAACCTGGACGTTAAAACAAAGTATTACTAAAAAGTCTTAAATATCTTGCATAAACTATGTTTTGTGTTCTATCTGCATGTATCTAAAAACGTAAACTTTTGCAAATGATAGATACGGTCAAGTACAAAATACTAATACTTGTTTTGCATTTCCTTTTCAGATTGAGCTCATGGAACATACTGAGCAGTGTGTTTAGAAAACTGTAGTGGTGTTACATGGAGTTCTATTCAGACAGTTCCCACTACAGTTTTCTGAATACCCTGCTCCGTATATTCCATGTAATTGTAGCAATTTTAACGGAAAGCACATACAAGGTCGCAATGCTGGTTTTTAAGAAGTCTTTTGTGACAAGAAGAGTTTGATTTATCAATTTAACTGTTATTCGTTCTAAGACAACATTTCTTCACTATGCTTTAATCGAGGCAGGCTACTGACAGATAAACTTTGTTACAGGGATTTCAACAACCTCGTCTAAAGTCACCATTGCGTAAATTCTGCGTTTGTTATGATGACCTTCTTAACAAATTTAACCTATCAATGGGTCATAGTTTGGCAGACGTACTTCATATAAACTGTTTGAACTTTGTTTTTTTTACTAATTTGACTACGGAATATTCCGTCTACCTGATCAATACATAGGGTTCACGATGGTGTGACCGACTAACATTGGATGTTTTTTCCTCCTAGGCATCTGATCCCGCATGTACAATTTCCAGGGGGGGGGGGGGGTCGTGTTTTATTCCCTGTTCAGAGATTCGAATTGTTTGTAGATTTTTTTTACATCGGCAACTGTTCGGTACCTTCACCTTTTTCATTAGTTACTTCATACAACAGTCAATGTTTAATTTATTGTTGTAATAGATAATTTGATGATGACTTTTTTTCAAAAAGTAACTGGTTGAGTTAAGATGATTCTTTAATTTACCTATCGTCAATTAGCTCTTTAAAATTTTTTCGTTGCCTTCTTTGCAACAAAGTTCTCAAACTAAAATGTATGTTTATTTGTAAATGTGTTACAAAAATGAAAAGGTTCCGACAAAATATGTAGTTTAGATAGAAATATGCGGAGCGATTAGAAACATTGAAAGGAAAGTCAAATGTATAAAGTAAATACTGAATGTTATTTCTTTGCAGTCAACTATATTCCTATATTTGCAAGCAAGAATATATAGGAATTAAAAGTTTTTAATGCAAACATTTTTATTTTGTCTCCATTTTCTAAGATGTAAAGAGGAAACGTTTGATTAGTGTAGACAATTGTGTAGTGGACATTGTGCCAATAATGAAACCTGTAACTATGTTGACGGACATTGTAAGAATGGATGCAGTCCAGGGTATCATGGACAAGAATGTAAATCTTGTAAGTTTGAATAATGGTAGGTTTTTTGTTCAATAAAAAGAACACATATTCAGTAGTACAGAATGTTTATTACCAAAAGTTATCCCTGACACATTTTTTGGCAGTCTTACTTCTTAATAAGTCTTCATTCATTGGCAAGTAAATACCATTTTGTCGAATATCATAACTCTTGTATGTGCATTTTCCTACGCTGACTTTTTCCTTTGATATCCTTAAATCATACAGTCACTTATTTGTCAATGGTCCACGAGTTGAATGTAAGAAATACATGTGTATCCTATTTGTTTGTATAGATATGAATATAAATATGATATGATTGTTGAAGATCAAATTTGAATCGCAGAAACCTCGATAATATTTTTTCTATGATAGAAATTTAAATGCATGCTTCTAATCATTTATATTTTGTTATCTTAAAAACATTTGAAGGGTGATAAGGACATTTAGGACATATCTACAATCACAAACATACTTTCTATCGCAAATATTGTTTACCTGTATATATTTGCATTATCATCAATTCAGAATATTGCCGGTGACAATCTACCTGCATCTATGCTGTGATTATTGCAACATAAAATCTTTTGAATCAACAACAATATCTTGTAGCTACATGTACTTAGAATATGTAGCTGTATCTTATTTGACTTGTTATGGATAAAACCTAATAACCATTGTTTCTTCATGGTTTCCCTCGGCGTGACTTTACCTACTAGTCAGTTTGAAAAAAAAATCCATTTTTGAAATACGTCAGCACTTTTTTGTCCTTAACCAAAATATTTCAAGCTTTGAAATTTAATGACAATATTCCTATTCCGTAATTTCCGCCCCTCATCATTCTCTTCATCTACTTTTTTTCCGAATTTACCTTGACATAGTTTCTAAATTAAGGATATTGGCAAGGTTCCTGTATATCGTATAGAATTTTTCAAGAACTCTTGAGTAAGTTTAATGATATTAAACAGGGTATATTCTGGTTAGTTTTACCCACCAAGTTAACTTTCTTTTTTTAGATTTCGTCAAATCAATGATTTTGCAATTCTTAATGCATTTCCTATGTAAAATGTTGATAAAAGAGACCTACATAATTTTTCACCATAGGATTTCTCCAAAACCCATTTATTTGATATTGTTAATGTATTGTATATATTATTGCATCTATTTCATATACATTATTGTATCCTCTTTACCTATGACATCTAGATACTTGGGCTGAAAATGCAAATATAGAGACAAGACACAGACATACCAGTACCGTTCTTTATGTTTTAGCAACTTCCCTTAACACATATATAATTATTATTCATAATGGGCAAAAGACTGGTTGACTGTTTCTATTGATATGTAATTTACAAGATGTATTTCATTAGAAACAAATTGTCGTAAAAATATTGGTATGGATTTGTTTTTTTAATTTTTATTCGAAGTTACTAAGTTGTGCCTCCTTCACATGATCACATGACCTATAAACTGTCCTCATCCGGTCTACCTTTCAGAATCTTCTTCCCAATATAGCTATAGAAATGACCTTGGCTCTCTGTGCTTGAACACAAAGTACAACAAAGCAACCACTTCTTTTCTTTCTCATCGTAAAGAATAATTCTAACCGTTTTGTTTACTTCTGTAACATACGCTTTAGGGTGAGTTAACCATGCATCGGACACATACATGTACCTTGCTTCGGACAACTTTAACAATAAACTGTAATTGAACCTGAGTCTCCCCCCTTGTTTTTACTTGTTTCTGTATAAAGGTTAAGGTTTAAACTTTTTAATGATACCGATTTTTATTTTCAAGTTGTGATAAAAATACCACAAGAATGGCCTTGAAATTACGTCATATTTTGCATCATAAACAGGGAGTAACCAGAATTTTACGATTTTGCAATTTTTAGAATTGTCATTCTTTTAAATAGACTTCAACGGAACGAGTCAGACCTAGGTAAAATTTAAAATAATGATTGATTCTTTTAAAGGAATTTTTCATAAATTTTACTTCAATGTTTGTATAATATTTTCTAGTGTTGATTTTTACTAGTATGTTTATTTCACCGTACATCGGACTCAAATTAACCATGCATCGGACACTTTCCGATGCATGGGTAATCACTTCCATTTTCATATAAAACCCAAATAACAGCTGGGTTTTTTTTTTACGGAAATAGAAAATAAAAACTCTAAATTTTCAGTGAAAATACAAGTTATCGATATATGACGACTAGAAGTGGACTCAATTTATTTCTTTAAACTAGTTGATGATAACCCACGAGACAAAAGCGAGTTTTGCACATTACTAGCATTGTAAAGACTTTCTAAGGCGATGTGATGCATCTAAAATCTCTTCACATTTGTGGATCGAAATAGTCATTCAAATGTAATTAGAAGGTTAATTTTTAAATAAAAGATAAAAATGTTTCGAAATTTTAAAGCACTGAGATCAAGGTATGATATTTTTATGGTTTAAATACCGTATGTCCGATGCATGGTGAATATTGTCCGATCCATGGTGATTTCTGACTTACTTCGGAAAAATCGGTTTTTAGTGATATTTTCTCAATAAATAGCACATGATTGTGTCAAAAATTTATATTTTAACCAAATACTATATGTTAAGTTCCATTTTGATAATATTCGGTCGGTAGTGATATCGCTAGAACTTGTTGAAGTGCGAGGGTATCCGATGCATGGTGAATTCATCCTATTTTTTTCACCGCGTGGAGAATTCTACACGGGATATCACTCTCAATCACTGTTTTATGAGTGGAAAAAAACATGTATTAAACCGTTTTCGACGGACAACCTTGCCTTTCCAATGTCCTTAAGAAGTCAAAGCCATACTCGGTAAAGGCAATATGTACATATTTTATTTTGGCGCAAGAAAAATCAATGAGATGATAACGACCTGCATGAGCTGAGCCAAAGGCTTTAGCGAGCTTTTCTGGTAGAAGGGTGTCTGGCGTCTCTTTATAGTCTATCCTGTGTCGTCTTTCATCTCTCGTCTGTAAAAATTTTAAATTTTCGATTTTTTCATAGGAATCAGCCAATTCAACCAAACTTACCACAATGCATTCATGGATGAAAATTAGTCAAGTTTTTTATTTATTTTTATTTTTATTTTTATTATTATTATTATTTTTTTTTTTGTTCAAAGGAAGTGCCATACCCTCCTTCAAGGGGAAATAATTAAGAAGTGAAAATTTAAACTCATCTTTCAAAATTCTTTTTTATCAAGAACCACTGAACTAAAAATAAGAAATTCGTGTGCAAGTTTCATTACATAGTGATTGATTGATTGATTGATTGTTGTTTTACGTCCCATTCGAGAATTTTTCACTCATATAGAGACGTCACCATATACCGGTGAAGGGCTTCAAATTTTGACCTTTACTCGGCACTCAGGACCATTGAGCAGTGAGGGATCTTGATCGTGCTAACACCTGCCGTGACACGGGGCCTCTGTTTTTAAGGTCTCATCCGAAGGACCCGCAACTTTCACTTTAAAGTGCCGAGCGCATGGCGAAGGAACAGTTGCTACCAGTTTTTTTTATCGACTCAGATTAGTCGCGGCCGAGATTCGAACTCACGACCTCCCAATCACGGAGCAAGTGCTCTACCGACTGAGCTACCATGAACGGTCATTACATAGTAAAAAGTTAAGTTCAAATCGTGATCCCCGGCTAGGACTGGACCATATTAGGCAGTCAAAGTTTTACACAGAAATATAAAGCTTTAAAAATCTAATTCCTTGAAACAGCAAAGCTTAGATTTTTCACATACATGTAAATATGGAAGCTTCCTCTGATAGTGTTGATTCAATTTTGTTCAAATCATGACCTCCTTGGTTAGGGACGGGTCCACAAGAGGCAATCAAACTTTTATATAAGAATCTAAAATGAAAAAGTCTTTAAAATTCTTCTCTAGCGACCAGCGAGATCGGAAGGTCGTAGGTTCAAATCCAGACCGCGACTGACCTAAGTTGATTAAAAAAACGGTAGCAACTGTTCCTTCGCCAAGTGCTCGGTACTTTGAAATGAAAGTTGCAGGCTTTTGGACGAGACCTTAGAAACAGAGGCCCTGTGTCACCGAGGGCGTTGGCACGATAAAGATCACTCATTCCACAATGACCCTGAGTGCCGAGTAAAGGTCTAAATTTGAAGCCCTTCACCGGTATATGGTGACGCCTTTATATGACTGAAAAATTATTGAATTGGTCGTAAGACAACAATCAATCAATAAATCTAAAGAACAGCAAATCCATGATAAGGCAAATTAATATGGAAGCAACATCAGGGAGTTTAGTTTCAAGTTGTTCAAATTATGACTCCTTTAGCAAAGGCGTGGTCACAATAGTCTATCAATGTTTTAAATAGGAATAAATAGGGAAAAATCTTCCTCTTAAGAACAGCAAGGCCTTAATAATTCATATTTCTATGTAATATACAAGTGTATATACAAGTTTGTTCGAATCATCTTCTCCAAGGCTAGGTTGGGGCAACAATAAGCAGTCAATGTTCGAAATGGGAATAAAAATGTTTTTCAGTTGTTCAAATCTTGACCCTTGGGGAGAGGATGTTCAAAGATATGAGATCAAAGTTTTCTGTTGGAATATCAATGATAAATCTTTTGTTTGTTTTTAATTAAAAGAAAAGTCATGATAAATGAAATGCAAGCATCCTAAAGAACTAAAGATTCAAGTGTGTTCATGATCAGGTCAGGGCCGTCCGAAATAGATTAAGACTACATATGGGGAGCAGAGTTTTACAAGGAAGTACATAAGATGAAATCCTTAAAAATTAGTTTCAAATCACACTTAATTTTATTGACAAGCAAAACAGAACTAAGATATGTCGTGTTCATAATTAAATCATGCGCCCTGGAGTTAAAGTTCAGACGTTCTACATAATACATATGTACAAGAAAAAAAATCGTCTACAAAACAGCAGGACCATGTTGATCATATTGATATTGAAGCATTCCAATGTTGTGTTGATTTCACTTTAATGAAGTGATTGATATAAAAACAATACAAACAATACAAATCTGTGAAGAGGGCATAAAACTCGGACCCCTGGAAATTCCAGAGGTGGGATCAGGAGCCTGAGAGGAGTAAGCATCCCTTGTTGACCAGTCACATCCGTCTTGAGCCCTGTTTATTCATTATGTAGATGGAACAATATGTAGTCAAACGCAGTATAAAAACAAAGTTCTAACACTGGTATGAAACACGTCAACCAAAATACGACGATATGATAGGTTATATTTGCTAACAAGGTCATTATAACGACAATGGAATTTATAAAATGCTGACTTTAAACACGGTTGTTGAAATCCCTGTAACATCAACTTATCTGTCAGTAGCCTGCTTTGGTTTGATTTTATTCAGAGCATGCTCTTGAGTATCAAATAAGTTGGGAGATGTAAATACCATTGCAGATGATAGCGGGATATTACTAAATAAATAAGGAAAGTTGATAATGGAAAGCTCAAGTCATCTCATCTCGTTTGTCATACAATATATTTGTTAGTTGACCCTTATCGTCTATAGTCAGTAAAACATCAAAATATGAAACAGATTTGGCAGACTCTGTGGTGTCTTTTATTTCAAGTTCACTGGAATATATGGAGTCGACATATGAATGGAAGCAACTATTGTTAATTGATAATATGTCGTAGATATATCTAAATGTCGAGTTGAAGGCTACAGCATGTAGAAGTTCTTGAATAAATTTTCCTTCATAGGAATATAAAACAGGTCAACTAATAAAGGAGCACAATAATGCCCATCGTAATTCCAACAGTTTGTTGGAAGACCTGGTCTCCGAAAATTACATAAATGAATTTTAAGGTTTACTTAAAATAATTTATGTACATTGGAATGCTCTGCGTATAATAAGAATTATCGCGCTTGCATTATCCTTGGAAGTTTTTGGCGTGTCCAAATTAGGAGAGGCAAATGCAAGTGATTCTTGGAAATGAAAACATTTAGTAAATGCCCAATGAAAATCATGCGCGGTAAAAATCTGGACCCGGTCGTCCAGATAGCGTCGTTTTTCAGTTTCTTTTAGGACGCCGTGAAAAGTACATGTGTGTTGGATAGCTTCAAATTATTTTAAGTGGTAAGGTTACACTTTTGTTTTTTCCTCATACAATTTAATTGTTTTATTTGTCTAACAAATTTTTCGAAGATTAAGTACGTAATATTTTAATATGTTACTGATATTAATAATTGCTATCCAATGCCATTGTTATTTTGTATACTATTTTGCATACGTGGACAACTCGATGCTGTAGAATTAAAAAAAAAAAAAACTGACCGATAATCGCCATTATAGTAGCGATGGTAAGCCTGACTGTAGGAAACGTTTATATTATGTTTTCATTCTTAAAAAATAATAACAATATTGATAATTTATTTTGCTTTCATGAACAATGACTTAGTTAAATTTAATTTGGTAATAAAGAATTTCTATTAGACGGCGTCCGTTTTCGATTATCTATGTTGAAGCCTTTGTGGCCACGTATGTTTTACATGTGTAGGTCAACATGACCTCACTGCTGTAACTGCAGAAAAGATAAATCATTTTGGACAACTGAAGCCATTCCTATGCTATCTAAAGTGTACAAGGTTTCAACTTTTGTCCGATATAGATTAGAAATGCAAAATGCAGAAATAATAATGACTTATATATATATATATACCAGTTAATATGTATACTAGACGTACATGTATAAAAATATATATATTAAAAAAAAGCTAAGAAATTTTTGTTTGATACGATGACCCAGTTCTGAAAATGATTATAAACTTTGCTTGTTTCTGATAATCAAGATTCTCTCATTTCCGTGTTGAAATTTTTTTTATTCAATTTACTTATTCAATTAATAAATTAATTTGTTTACTTATTTAGTAAGTCATTGATTGATCTATTTAAATTTATTATTTATTTATTTTTTATTTCTTACTTATTTTACCTCATTGGGATCAACACAAGTGTGTGTGTGTGTGTGAGGGTGTGTGTGTGTGTGTGTGTGTGAGGGTGTGTTTGTAAACCCTGTCAATTGGACACGTGCTTTAGACGGCACACGTTTAAATGAACAGGGAAAAATCCAAATGAACACGAAATGGTGGTGTTCAGTTGGATTTTATCATAAATCAACTGGAAAATGTCCTAGGATGCATCCCATTTTAAAAAAATGAAGTGTTAATTTGACCGGATGCATGAGATCTGTGTAATGAGTGTGTATAAGATGACCACGGATCCATCATTTTTTCTTCTCGGCGAGACTTACACACATTGCGAGTGCGCATGCTCGTTACATCAAATGACGTCGTAAATGACATCATAATACAGTACCCGTTTCACACTTAGTCATGTACATGAGGACGAAGTAAACTTTGTAAAAGGTAAGTAAAAAATCTGTAAATAAATAAATGAAAAATTTTATGTATTAAATATGGCCTATGAATTAATGAGTAAAGATATGTGTCCATTATGACATTACGGCATTATTGTCTACTCAATATTTTTCCTACGGTATGTATACATGTATATGCTGTATAGTTACAATGTGCATCGTTGCATGATTGCAGTATAAATGGTTTTAACCAATATACTAAAAGTTATTATTATTAATGTTAGTAAAAACATAAAGAAATTTTTTTCTATATCTACATGTATGTCTCTGGGAAAATAAACACGTTCCGTATTGGCATTTGTTGTACTCGCGGAGAGAAACTATTTCTGCATCTAATATTTCAATTTTATTAAATCAACGTTGATCTTTTGCAATGTGTAGCAAAATATATTGTCAAAAATTTTAAATGTTTTCTTGCGTTTCGCATCTTGTTTATGTGTCATGTCAAGTTCGAAGGTTTCGTATTAAAAACGAAAGTAGAGTCGGTCACGCGGAAAAACACCTACATAACCTTATACATGGGCGCAGACATTTTGGACATCCAAAGTTGTGCGGAGAAGAAAATGCTACACGGCACATAATTGGTCATTAAGAGAAAAGACTTGTTATGTATTTGACAAGTGAAATAAAGGTGATAAAAATCTCATATCAAGACTTAGGCTTCTTTGAGATATGTAGGAGTTACAGGTAAAAATTTGAAGGGAGGGGTGCACTTTGGTTAGAGATTTTCATTTGGTGCTGAACACACCTAGTTGTAAACAAATGGAATTTGAAAGTAAAAGTGCAACGGCACGGTATATTTTTTCTGGCATGTTTTGTTTTGCTAGATCTTGAACTTTCACGGCAAGAAAGTTATTTGCCCAAAATTGAATATATGAATCAGTGACAGGGGCTCAACTTTGTATGGAAGTCTATGGGAAAACATTTGGTGGTGTTTGTCCACGCCATGTGTTATGGGCAGGGGAAACGTTCAGTCTGCCTGGGTTATATATAGGTACGTGGGCTACTAAAATCATTGTTAATATTGTGTACACATTAAGCTGTCAACTAAAAAAACACATGTACTTCTGAGGCGTGAATATTAGAAATAATTTCTGCACATTTAAATTATGAAAGGGGAGGGGGGGGGGGCAGCTGTTTACTTCTCCCAGGGACATAATGATATAATTGTTAAGCATGTATAGGTCCCTGCGTCAACGTGATCTTCTAGCCCTGACAAACTGAAGATATAGTGCAGCTTATAATATAAGTTGATATTTATGTCAAAGACATGCTGTGCATTTAGACAGTGACATGCCTTAATTTTAATGTACAAAGATTTCAAAGTATGAGAATTTAAACATTGATACTTGTCATTTTATTGACATGCACTCATTATTGCATTGGGACAATTTTGAGAGAATATGTAAATATAGCTGTGACAGGGACCTATATACTAGTATATAGGTCCCTGACTGTGATGATTCATGAAAATGATGCGACTTCTACTAAGTTACAGTCATTAAAGAATATTTTCCTATTTATTTATCATCCTGGAATTCATGTTTTAAAACTGATGTTATTATTATAATACATTTCAGGTAGATTCATTGATTTCGGATCAGAAAATTATCAATGTTCATGGATTCCCAGAACACAGCAGGGAGAAGTTTATGGTATGAATGCAATTATATAATATTCATTCATTTAATAGTATAATTAATTTAAGCTACATGTCAGGAAAAAAACAAACACTACCTGAAGTTCTAATGATCTGAGTTCATGTTCATGATAATGTGTTTGTGTATCAGCATGATCTGTATACCTTTTCCTGCATTGTTTCATACTACAGTCATGAATCAGTGTTTTACATGTAATATTTATTTACCTTAATGACAGTCTGTTGGCCCAAGACCGGCAAATATTTGGGAGGATCAATAAATTTAAAATTAAGTCTG
This sequence comes from Saccostrea echinata, assembly GCF_033153115.1. Classification (NCBI taxonomy): domain Eukaryota; kingdom Metazoa; phylum Mollusca; class Bivalvia; order Ostreida; family Ostreidae; genus Saccostrea; species Saccostrea echinata. The sequence goes on from NW_026889777.1 coordinate 6,606,727, forward strand.
TATGTTATCAGTTAATTGTGCCAGTATAAAAAAATTAAAGGTTCAGTTTAAAGGACAAAGATGGAACTTCACCAGTGATACATGTAGTCCAGATAAAGAGTAAAATAAAATTATTTAAATGGGATATTTAAAAAAAAGATGTTTGCAACTGACAGTCATACCAATAATTTTCATTATTTAGCTATTTTCCATAATAAACAGGACAGATAATTAATACTACACCATTGGCCATTGTTGTCATTGGGGTATACCATGTAATGTATTAATATATTAAACAAATAAGAACTACTATAAATTCTCTTTTATTGTGTGCACACTTTTATTTTCAGCAAAAAAAAAAAAAAACAAAAACAAAAAAACAAAAAAAAAAACAAAAAAACAAAGAAGGAGGGATACACACTTATACATGTATTTATTGGGGTATAATGCAACCACTGAAATTCAAAATGAAGAGATTTACTTCCATTCAGGGATTTAAAAAAAAAAATAAATGAAAATTAAGATTTTCCAAATGCAGAGAATACAAGTATGTTATATGGAATTATGATTGAACATTTACAAATATTCAAAATCCTTCAAAAGTTTTCTGTCATCAAGGGTGTACATCATAGAGACATAAATAACAGAGATTTGCAGCTGTTTGAAATCTTGCAGTTTTTTTTAACTCACTCCCACTCTAACATGAGGCACTGGAAAATGCAGGGAAAAGTCATTTTTGTTTTTTTTTTGAATATGGGATTAATTATGCATAAATTAGTGAAGCTAACATTGGCATTATGTAAAACTGGATCTATTAGCAATTACCGGTAGAATAAAAAAATCAAAAATTTCAACAGGTTTTATGATTTTTCCCCTCAAAGTAATAAAAAATGTAATCACACTAGATGACTCTGCTCACTTATTTACATTATCAATAGAAAGGCCAGAGAAGCTACATTTTATATATATACAATACATGTATATGCTTTTAAAGCAGAAACATTCCTTTATTTCGACAGTTGTTCATTGTTAACCATAATTGTTAACATTATCTATTCAACGAAATTAAATCCCACATGAAATTTTACATTTCAGTATAATGAGTAGGGTTACATTCGTAACAACGAAATTTAATGCCCACAAAACCTTCTCAGATAACAAATAACAAAATTTTATCCCCACGAAAATTTGTGCTTCTACAGTATATAATCAACACCTTAATGCGAGTAAAACTTACAGCAGATGCATTTAGTATTTTTAAGTGCAGTGACTGGAAAAGCACAGTAATTACTCAGACCAAAGTCAACTTAAATCATTATTTAGTGTTAAGGAACAAGTTGTTTGTAAGTGTATTAAAAATACTAAACAAGACAATAAAAGACAAGACAATAACAACAAAAAATATAAGGGGCCTCATAATCTTTTAGAGGGAATCATTATTAATTAATGTTTGATATCGATTGACTGGCAGACCCTGTAAACCTGAGTGATCAATTATGTTAAGAGAAGTTTGTTAATAAAGAGTATCTGTTACCACTTAAACCAGATATTAAAATTTCATTTAAAAGGTAAACATGTTGTTGATAGTGAACAAGTCTGTGTGCCAAGAATATTATATGTAATTTCAAATGAACAAGAAATGTTATCATCTGTGTATTACTTAGATTGCATAAATTAAGCTCTCTGTATATATTTTTGATGGAATTAGAAGAAATCTGAAAGATTGTAACCCCTTCCCAATTTTTTACCCTCCATGATTATTTTAATTTCAGTTTTCACATACAAATCAATTACACTCTATGTCAATTTTAAATTATATTCCACTTGAATATACTGTACACCAAAGAGCTCTGATTTTATGGTATTTTATGGAGATAGAGACTAATTCGCCCTGGGGTCTAAATCAAATTTAATAAATCTATTGAAATCCTAGCAGTCTGTTATTGAATTTTAGTTAATGCAAGCATTCTTAACAATTGAATAAGAAAATCATATTATATAAAGGCATACATAATGAGCTAATCAGATCTACTTTACTTTCTTGAATTTCAACATGTTCAGCATAGGGTACATTACACCCTAAGAAAAATATTCAAAGACATTAAAGTATTGATGAACAGAAATCTCTACACATTGTTTATTTAAGTGAGAAAACACATGCAAATAAAGTATTCAATTTATTTATCTTGGACTAAAAACATTTTTGATTTAGTGTATAGAGGGTCCTTAACAGTCCTTTAATTGTCTTTAGTCTAATCGGGATCGGTATTCAACTTAACATTCACTTTCATTTTAATCATGCGAATGTGATTTTGACAGCTGAAAAGAATATGTATTAACTGGTTGTGAAACTTTGTTGAGGGTGTACAGTATGAGATATGTACATTTTATGTCGTCTTCACAAGGAGGGTTTAATTCGAATTGAACGTAAGTTAATACAAATTAAATTTGAACCACATTCACATGGAGAATTTATGCAAATAAGTTAATTCAAATTAATTTACTGCGCATCAAATTTCTTTGCATTAACTCCGTGTGAACACTAAGCAAAGCAATAATTAGAATTAAATTTTGATGCATGCGTAATATAGCACGATTACATGTAAGCCACATGCCATATGTTTGTGGTCAGGTACATTATTTACATGATTAAATACAATGAAACAAATGAAAGCCACCAGTCCTCCTCAATGTTTGGAAATATAGGATTTTTCTTAATATGATGACCTGAAGTTGAAAATACACTGTTTTATAAATAACTATATTTTGTATTTCCTGTCCTATACATACTAACGGTACATTACTAGATATATTATGTATAATGATATACTGATGATGCTTTATCAATGGATAGTAATTATTCATTTTTATTCCTACATTAACTTATTCAGGTGTGACCGGTTAACAGAGGATGCTTACTCCTCCTAGACATCTGATCCCACCTCTGGAATTTCCAGAGGGTCCTTGTTTTTTGCCAGGCACTTCACAGATTTGTATTGCTTATAGATTTTCTTAGATTGATCACTATTCATTATATTTAATTTTTTTCATTCACATGTATATCTCTTTGAACTCAAAATTGAAGACACCACAGAGGCTTATACATCTGTTTCATATTTGAATATTTTACTAAAGACATTAATGGCAAGGTAACAATTAAACTTTATGATAAACACGTAACTTTAATTTTTCTATTATTAACTTCTCTTACTTATGTAGCATTATCACCTGCATATGGAGTTTAAGTCTCCCATTTGATTCAGAGGGCAAGAGCATGTGTACCAAGTACAAACAATAACTAAAATGAGGCAAGCTATTGGCAAATAAGTTGATGATACAGGTATAGCCAACATTTTGCAAATTCTGTGTTTGTTACAATGACCTTGTTAACAAATACAGTCTACAGATAAGTCAAGTGTTTACTGATGTTTTCATACAGAAATTGTTAGGCTGTTATTTTCATACTGAAGTGTCTACAGATTTATCCATTCACCCTATTATGACAAGGAGCTCACAGCAGGTGTAACTAGTTGACAGGGGATGCTTATTCCTCCATGATAACTCATCCCACCTCTTTTGAGCTTGAATACTGTTTGTAATCTTGATATTTCATTAAAGGTCTTCAACATTCTAATAGATGGGAATCACTTTATCTTTTCAGTTATGAACATTTCTTAGCAACAAACCCTGTAAGAAGAAGGACGTCTGTTCTACAGCTTGTGGTGGATTATAGAACACATGATATCAACCAAGTTTAAAGGAAGCATGTATAGCCACATTAGAAAGATTTAAGGATTGTGAGAAACCAAATATGACAAATCAGAATAACTTCCATGGGAGTGTGAAAAAAAAGAATAGTAGAGTGTAATCCTCAGGACTTTCTTCAGACTTCCATAAAGTCAGGAAATACTGTTGAACTGACAAAATTAACAAAAATCATGATTGTCAAAAATTCAAGGAAGATGTGCAAGTTAAGACTAAGACGGATTTTAGGAGTTTTGATGACAAAGAATCAACCTTTGGAAATATGGCTTTAAACTTGGATCTCTTTATTGGTAATTGAATTAAACATTTATCTTGATTGTTATTAACCTAACAATTATGATTACTACCATTTAATTTTAACTAATTTTTACATGTAGTTTCTCTCATTGATTTTTTTAAATACATATATTTTCAATTTTCATGAAAGCTAAAGGACAAGGTGCATGTATGACTTGACACCCCCTCCCTCTTTTTGAGTTTTTAGCTCACCTGAGATGAAAGCTCAAATGAGCTTTTCTGATCACATGTCTGTCCGTCCATCTGTAAACTTTTCACATTTTCAACTTCTTCTCAAGAACCACTTGGCCAAATTTAAGCAAAGTACAAAACATTCTTGAGTAAAGGGGATTCTAAATTGTTAAAATGAAGGGCCAATTTCCCTTCCAAGGGGAGATAATCAGGAAAATGCAAATAGGGTGGGGTCATTGTAACATCTTTTTTCAAGAAGCAATGAGACAGAAAAGCTGAAACTTATATGGAAGCTTCCTGAGGTAGTGTAGATTCTAAATTATTTAAATCTTGCCACTGGGGGGGGGGGGCACGATGGGGCCACAATACTTACTTACTTATAGGAAAAATCTTTAGATATCTCCTTCTCAAGAACCACTGTGGCAGAAAAGCTGAAACTTATATAAATGCTGCCTAAGGAATTGTAGATGATGAATTGTTCAGATCATGGCCCCTGGGGGTAAGGTGAGGCCTCAATAGGGAATGGATGTTTTACATTGAAATATATAGGAAAAAAAAATCTTTAAAAATCTTCTTCTCAAGACTACTGGACTAGTAAAGATAAAATGTAGTTGAAAGCTTCCTGAGGTAGTGTAGATTGTAAATTGTTCAAAACATGTCCCCCGGGGGTAGGGTGGGGCACAATAGGGGATCAAACTTTTACATTGAAATATATAGGAAAAAAATTAAATTATCTTCTTCTCAAAAAATATTGGACTAGAAAAGATGAAAATTAGGTGCAAGCTTTCTGGGGCACAATATAGGGATTATATTGGGTAAATCTTTAAAACGCTTAATTCTTCTCAAGAACAACAAAGCCATGATGAATCATATTAATGTGGAAGCATCCTCTGGTAGCGTAGATTCATTTTTTTTAACAAATAATGGCCACTATATATATGATGGGGCCACAAAATATAATCAAAATTTTACATAGAAATACATGTATATTGGGGGAAAACCTGTTGCAGAACAGCAGGGCCAAAGTGACTCAGGTGAGTGTTGTGGCCCATAGGCCTCTTGTTTTGTTGTCAGCCCCTAGCTTTGCTTTGAATCTAATCTCATAAATGCTTTCTCATTCAAAAATTACAAAGTCTAGAGTAAAGATTCATTGAGTTAAAAGTAGGGATGAGTATCGAAATGCAAAAAAAAATTAATCATGACAATATTTTGACTTAATTGTGTTTTATGATATATATTGATGCATATCACTTTTTTTTTTACTTCTGTTCTACGTGTTCTACTGTAGAATATAAAAAATCATAAAAGTTTTCACTGTAAAATTGTTAGGAATAAATGCATTCTTCAATCATTATGAAATAAGGTTTGTTTATAAGGCCAAATAAAAAAATATGTGTGGTTCCGGTTACCCGACCTTCCCTATTTTATACCCCCGACCCTAACTTTTTTTTTGGCAATTTTCATATTTTTTCCGGAATTTTGATTTCCATCAATGGCTCCAGTTTAAGTTTTAGTTTCAGCAATGACGGCCTCCTTGCAAAACATATTGCAAGTGTTTAATAGTGTTAAATCCAAAGCAAGCTAGCATATAGGTGTCCCCGACCAATATTGACTAGTATATTATCACACCACATCTAAATGCCATTTGCAAAGCAGTGATAGGTATTATTTAGAAAAAAATTAAGAAAATCATTTTGTTAAAAAAAAAAAAAATCAAAAAAAAAATCCCTACCTACCTACCCTAATTTTTTTGGAAGTGTAACCGGAACCACACATATTTTTTTGTTTGGCCTAAATATAATTTATAGAATAATTAATACAAAATTCTATATCTCAAAACAAAAACAAACAAAAAAAAAACCAAAAAAAAAGAAATTACATTTTGTAAAGTACAGTGTACTTTACGATGACTTGAATTCTTTTCTAATTTTTAAATTGACAAATAAAAAAAAGAGTTAAGATTATTTATTGCTTTTAACTGGAAACCAACTTCAGTTGAAAGGTATCTCCATACATGTATTATTAACTGGTATAACAATACACCCCTAATTAAAAGACTATGTGTGACAAATAAAGGACATATAGATTTAATGAATTTATAATTGCAATAAAATCATTAGATACTTTTAGATAAAATCTGTTAAAAGCAGACATGTCAGTTAATTTTGTAAATTTAACCGATAAGAGGGATATGCTGAAGACATTAAGTGTATATGTAGACAACATATTTAAACAAGAGTACATGTTTCAAGGAACACATGTGTCACCTGCTTTGTAGTTTCATTTCAGGTGTAAACAAATCTATGAGTGCATGGTCAGCTTTTTACTTAATTACTATATATAAAGTATGATAAACTGATAGTTCATGCATTTGCCTGTAAAAAAAAAAAAGACATACATGGATTAAGTATACGACTGCAATAGAATCTGACAATCAAAGAAAATATGGTTCCTTAACCCTCAAAGACATGTCAAATAAACATTTAAATTTGAATTTATTAGAAATAACTATTTATCATTTTATTAATTGTTTCCAACAATCCTCCAAAAGATTTCAGTCTGTCTTTACTGCAACCATTGTCAGTCTTCACGATCCATTGTTGAATACTGATCCCGATGTATTTTTATGGTATTTTGAATACATGTATAAGTTTGTGTGGTATCAGAATATTATACAGTTTCAAAGTACTTTTTCATGAGCTAAACATGTTTCCAATAAGCATTCAAAAGAGATTTCAGTCTATCTTTACCATGTGTTTACTGCAAATCTTAGTCTACATGATCCATTGTGAAATACCCATCATGATTTATTTTCATAGTATTTGAATATATTAAAGTTTGTCTGGTAACTGAATATCATAGCCGGTTTCAAAGTACATAATCATGAGATCATGAACATATATTAATGCTAATTATCTAAACCCTGCCTCTCAAAATTCAATATTCATAAGTTTAAATAACTGCCCAAGATATTTTTTGCAAATTAGGTCAAATGTCAAGGTCAAGTGGATCGTAATGCTGATATTTTTTATATTGCCTTATGACAAATAGTATACATGCTAAATAGCATAGACTTACCTCTTAAATGTCAAATATATGTTGTATATCAGCACTATGAACTATTTTAAAGGTCAAGGTCAAAGGTCACAAGGTCGGTACCTCCATGATAATTTACAAAAGCTGTAGTGCCAAGCAATGTATGTGCAAAATATCAAATCCATACCTCTAACAGTTCTTGAGATATAGGGTGTGACAGACAGACGGACAGCTAGACACAGACAGATGCTTGGTAAAGTGATCCCTCAGTGCCGATCTGCAGGCGACACCGAATAGTGAATGAATTCTAGCAATGGACAGGCTTTCTACAGCGCAGTGTATATATGTGAAAACTTCCTACACACAATATTGTCATTAAAAAGCCCCTGCAACCTTTACATCTAATATTCTTGATAATTACTTTCTTCAAATTTTAATCTGCCATAGCAAGAATGATGCAAGTGATGAAAAATATTTGCTAAAAAGGATCAATTAAAATTTCTAATGTTTAAAAAAATGTTTTCTTTACTCTTTATTCATCATAATTTTATGTGAATCTAGTTTTAAATTTTATATTCTGTTTTAATCACCAAATGTAAGATTATCACTATTTAGAAAAAAAATTCTCAATTAAAATAAGTTGGGTCTTTTAACTTTTGAGGGGGTGTAAACTTCTTATTTTATTAGTCCCCTGTGGGTGAAACTGGAGGGGACTATAGGTTTTCTCCTTCACGGTCTAACTGTCAGTCTGTTCCATTTGGTTTTCCACACTTCTTTGTTTTATTACAGCTATGCTCTGAAAAGTGGGGTTTTCCTTTTAATTTATTTAGTAAGCATGTTCTACATGTTCTACATGTATATGACACATCATGTTCATGTACACATGTACTTAGGGATCAATATTTTTATGATGTTCATTTTTAAATTAATGAATAAACTACTGTTTTAGAGAGTCTTCAAAATATTTGCACACCGTATGTAATTATTTTAATCCCCTACCAGTGACACCGGAGGGGAGTATAGGTTTCCCCCTTATCTGTCCATCAGTCTGTCTGTCAGTCTTCGTCACTTGGTTTTCTGGATTTTTTTTTTCTAAACACTCGCAGATACATGTGTATTCAGCTGATTTTAAGTATATGTGAGTGTACCTGGATAAGTTACAGATCAAGTTTGCATTTCATTACACTTTGTTGATTTTTGACAGAATTATAGCCTTTGGGAACCAGATTACTGTGACTTGCCAGTAGGCTTATGCAATACTCTCAAGATGATTGTTATTTTGAAATTTATTTTCATTTACAAATAACAATTAACATATACATATAACAGTAGAATGTATAAGGATTACATTTAAAACAAAAATAGCACATCATAAGTACATGTACATTGTAGGGCAACATACAGTTTATAAAATGATAATGTATAAATATGCAGGAAGGATTTTATGATTGGAAGTGTTTTTTTTAAAACATGCTTTATTAAATGATCATTTAAATTTAATTTCAATATAGATGCATGCATGATGGTGGGCTGAAGAAGAAAACCAGGACAAATGAAAATTCCTAGTGTTCATCAGAAAAAATGATCGAATCATGCAGCCATTTTGAGTGCTTGAATGCCCAACTGAGAGAGCCAGCCAATGCGGAAAATATTTCTTGGAAGTTACACCAAATCTGCTGTGACAATTGAATTAAAGCTTTAAAAGTACATTTAAAAACATACTGCCTTAAAATTACATTTGTATATGGTGTAATTATTTCAAGGAGATACAACACACCTGGTTTAACAGTAAGGTCCATAGCTAAACATGGATATGGAATTTAGCTCACCTGATCCAAAGGCTCAATTGCAAAGGTTCAATTGCACAATTCTGATAAAAAGAAGTCTTTGGTGTCCAACAATGCATTATTTATATGTTTGAGTGTTTACCTCCATTAACTTTTAACATTTTCTAATTTTTTTTAACATTTGGTCAATGTAAACCACATTTGGTACAATGTATCTCAGCTTAAAAGGAGTTATAAAGCTTACTCAAATAAAGGGCTGCATCCTTTTCCAAGGGGAGATAATGAAGAAATATGAAAAATGGGATAATGTCAAAGACATTTAAAAACTTTCATTTTATGATCTATTTGGTCATATAAGACAAATGTTATCCAAGAGTTTTCTTAATGAGCATAGATTCAAGTTTTTTTCATTGCCCCTAAGGCAAGGGTAGAGCTGCAGAAGGGGTTATATGTTTTGCATAAAAATAGATATAAGTGAAAAACTAGCAGGGTGACATAAATCAAAGTCATATGCAAACATTACAACATCATATGGATTTAATTTTGTTCAAATTATAGACATTGGGGCTAAAAGTAAGGTTTTCATTTTGCATGTATCTATGTGTCAACATTTAAATTTGTTTAATTTATGGGCATTGGGGTTAGAAACGGACTGAAATTAGGGTTTAAATTGTACATGTATAGAAGTGTCAACATTTTTTATAGGAATATGGAGGGGGAAAATCTTTAAAAACAATCTTTTTAAGAACAGTAGACACAAAATGTCTCAGGCAAGCATTTTGGCTTTTGGCATCTTCAGTGTATTAGATTTTCATTCATATAATTTTAAGATCATAAAAGTACACCCTAGCTTTTCTGAAGAAACAAAGTGAGTTTAATTTTTTAAAATAATAAATGATTTTAATGGAAAAAGATGAATTAAGCCTAGTCATAAAGGTCCAGTTTTCATTTTGAAGTCTTTGTGAGGGTTTTTACTTATTTGAGAAGTAATTTGAATTTGTACTTGGTTGTGTGTGGCACATAATTATATCTGTGTAAACCAGTATATTATATGCAAATATTGTTCAGAATTAGTTGACTTATTAATGAAATTAATTGTAAAGATTCAAGTGATCCTTCTGGTCAGGTGTTTTTTTTATTACAAGTTCTTTTTTATCATTTTTTTTTAAAAGCAAATTTGAAAATATGTAAAGAGATAGGCATTATTTACTATTTATATTACAAGTCTCAGTGGAAGTAATGTTTGAGGTCCAAAATTGAAATATATCAGTCTGTTTTAATATTTGATCTCCTAGCCTAGCCCGTATTCTTCAATGTGATAAAATATTCTCATTATATAAATGAATTAATAAAGTAATAAAGTAAATTTGTATTCATTTTTATCAAATATCTATGTATATCTTAAAAGATTCTTTGTTTGCATTTGCAATATCCGGTAACATGCCTCAGGCTGGCCCTACCAAATCTAGGGACCAAAATGTGTCACTCTCCCTGCCACCGTCCTTTACAACTTGGAGTTTATGATGAACTAGTGAATTGTGTATGAAATTACGTATGACTTGGGGTGTGGTGAAGTTTGAGACTGTGATGGCTGGGGCCATGAGAGTTACTTTGTTCAAGGAAAAAACGCTACTGAAAGACACACGCTTGGGTTTTTCTACAATACAGAGTACTAAATTTCATGGGTGGTATTGAGGATATCAAATCTACATTCAATAAAGAAATCAGTGACAATGTTAAGCAACCTCAACTCCCCCCCCCCCCCGCTCCACATTTTGTGTACTTGTATGAGAATCCCCCCCCCCCCCCACTTTTTTTTTTCAAATTTCCACTTTGATGATACTGATGGAAGGGGTTAAGAAAAATAATATATTATTTAATAAGGTTGGATACAGGTGGTATTGAACCAGGGCTTTGGAGCACACTCCATTAAAGAAATTCTGGAAATATTTAAGGAACCTAAAACCAGTTTTCTTCCTTCTATTGATAGCACATTGCCGAGATCACAAATCCACAAAAGTTCTGTTCACTAAATTCAATTTTCATGCTACAAGAGTTGAAGTGTCTTGATTTTATTCCTTAGTAATAATTCATCATTTATTTATTCAAAATGAAAATAAAAAAATAATAATTTAGCACGAGTTTCAGTGCCCCTCCCCCCCCCCCCAAAAAAAAAAAAAAACTCATAAAGTTCAACGAATGAACGCATTATCTGAAGACTGGGTATAAAATTGTTGTCCTTCCTCTTTGTGTTTTATGTATGCATCAAGATCATATCCCAGTCACTGTGGTATTTAAGAAATTTTATGTAGTACAGTGTATGTAGATAACCACTACATGTACAACGTTGACTGGTGTAATTTCATGTGCACCATGTAGTTAAACCTATAATTACAAGATTGGTGAAATCATAGTGCACTTTTGAACGTCACAGAAATTCTTTTTTTGTGACCATGGCAACACCGTTCACTGAAATAAAAAAAGTGAAACAAAGAATTCTGTGTATCTTAGCGTACTCTACTTGTATATACCAAGTTTTATTTAAATCGGGCAAAATTAACTGTCGGAAGAGATACAAGAAGTCCACACTACCATTGCATAAAATCTTTCTACCATATAAAATCGACAAGTAGAGCTTAAAACTAATTCAATGCATGCTTTATTTTGATAGCATCAGTCACTTCTCTTTAAAGGAAGTACAAGTATTACTTGTCAATTTATTTGTATTTCTGGGAAGTTTTTTTTCAGTTTTACTACATTTTAATTTGAAGGGGAAAAAAACCCTGCTCGCCCGGGGACGCAAAACACAGCATTTATTTACTGTGGCCTAATGAAATGAGCTTGTTAGTCCGTTGGCCTGTATATTATAGATTTTTGCAAGAGTATCTGAGGGCCCGGAAATACAACATCGTTATTTTGGTATATTATACTTTTATGTAAATTACTGGAATTTGATTCTTTGAGAAACATTTGTTTAAAAAACACTGTTACCCTCTGAATGATGAAACCACGCCTTCTAGATAGAATTTAGTAACAGTCAACATTGCTTGACGACGAGTGATATCAACCCCCCCCCCCCCCCCAAGAAAAATACCGCCCAGAATGTATGCGCGAGCGCTTCATCTTTATTTACAGTATTTGTATAAAACACCCAGAATAATATAATAAATACTACATGTAGCAGAGGGTATCATTTGAAAATTTACAATGTTACCCTCAACTATATACATGCAGTATTTATATAATATGATGTCCATGGATACTATAACCAAAGAAGTCACTTTTTTCGTTTATGCGATATAATGAATTACCTTTATAACGGATTAAAATTGTTCGTCCCTGGCTACAAGCATGTTTTACTTTGTAATGCGGAGTACACTGTATCTATTAACAATAGTCACAAGAAGTTCTTCAAAAGCGCGTGTGTCAACACAAACAAGTTATGTGATTTGCTGTTTCATTTTAATAATTTTCCATACATGTTTATTTAATATCTTTCATAAATGAAATTCAATTCAGTAAACACTGTGCCGTGTCAGCATAATGTGCATAACGTAACTAGAAAACGTAATTAAGATAGGTTGCGAGTTTACTGGGAAAAATATTCACGAGAAAACATATCCCAAAATTTTAATTGTTCTAATGTTCAGTGCATTTTGAGACATAACGGTATTATCTGTATTATTTATTTAGGTTGCCTATCTAGGTTAATTGAAATATTACTATAAACGCGGTGTAGTTTGTTGTGCATTTTTTTTTATTATTGTTTTACTGTGGAAATGCGTATTTAGAAAAATAGCGCTTTCTACATTTTTTTCGAATGGAGATATGATTTTAAAAATCAGATAATTTTTTTTATAAGGACTTAAAGGAATTATTCAAGAATATTTAAATGTTAAGACGAGGTAAAATTAAATTAAACCTATTGATATATTAAAAAATTAATATGTCTTCGGTGAAAATTTAAACGGACGAGGAGCAATGCAGTTACATTGTGTATTCCAAAACGGGAGGTCATTACTGCTACATTGCGAAAAATTTCAACTCATTACCGCTACATTTCTTTGAAATTTCGGGTGATCATTACCGCTACATTTTATCTATAAAACTATTGGCGATTACAACTCATTACCGCTACATATTCAAATCTGCCAGCAATGGCACGAAATATGCATGAGTTCTATTCAGGCCGGAAGGAGAGTAACAACACGAGTCAGAAAAAAAACTGTACGCAAAATATGAAAATGATGAGATTTCCAGACAGCACTAAGCACAGACGTCTGAAAGGAACTATTTGACAAGAAAAAAGTCTGTCGAAGCGAACGATATAATTTTAAAGTAGGTTAATGATTGATATATGAACAAAATACGAGCTTGAAGCGGGGGTGCTTGAAATGGAGTTAGGCACCTTGTGGTAAAAATAAGTATGGGTGCCCCGTATACGAAACAAGTGCCTGTGAGCACTAGGCCCACGTCAAGCAAATGGCCTTCATAGATCTATCAATTCTGTGAAGACTGTGTGTTTTATCCACAGGTACTTCGGGACAGGACCCCCCCCCCCCCCCCCCGATATTCAACCCAGGGGCTTGTTGGACATTTTTTTTCACAAATTAGATTTATTGCACTTATTCATCATGTGTACCATAGGAAAAAATCGTGAAAACCCCAAAATAATCGTTCCACACAAAAATACCCCACTATACATTATAATGTATAGTGGGTTTTTTTTTTTTTTTTGAGGGGGGGGGGGGTACTGTCCACAAGTACCTGTGGTTTTATCCATGAACAATTTCTCTGTTTTAATATTTTCGAAAACGTTTTATTACGTAGATTTTATATTCTAGTAAAAAAGTGAGAAAAAAATCTGCTGAAAGTCCTACATTCACTTCCCTCGTGGTGAGCAGAAAAAAAGTCTTATACATGTGTTTGTTGTACTTTTAATCAATATGTTCATGAAAAAGCTGCTGGCTATAACAAACGAGGCAATGTAGCGGTAATAATCTTTTTTATAGCGGTAATGAGTATGTAGTTGTAATGAAAATTTTGAAAATGTAGCGGTAATGATACGCACCCTCCGAAACATATGACTCGATCTACACCCCACCCCATTTGGTCGACTTATTTCAATACAAACCCCTTTTGATAATTTTTTATTTGTAACAACTTTAAAGATTAAAACGTTTTTATTTTATTTTATTATTTACGGATTTGAATTTAATATTCCAACAAATTTGTCTCTATTAAAAAACTACTGAAAACTATTACATGTACATGTATTACAGTAATAAGTAGATACATGTAAAAGGCTTTTTGAATTGAACAGTTTCATATTTTTTCCCGACTAATCAATCATTTAAGACGACAATAGTATTAGAATATGCACGTACTGTAGTCCCACGTGCAAGCCTATTTTCCGAGGCGAAGTCAGCAAGATTTCAGTTCCCCAAGAGCAAGTCTATCTCCCGAGGCGAAGCCGAGGGAAATAGGCTTGCTCGAGGGGAACTTGAATCTTGCTGACTCCTTCAATGATATACTTTAGCTGTTTTATTACATCGATACAAAAAATATTTTCAGAGAATCAGGAAAATGAGTCAATTTACTCTTATTTGGTGAAAATCAGTAGAGGTACAATATATATATATATATATATATATATATATATATATATATATATATATATATATATATATATATATATATATATATATATATATATTTGTATCGGATAAAATTCTGGGAGAAAACTTTTCTAATAATCAAGATATATTGATAACGTATATACTTGATATATCTATATGTTGCGTTAAGTTTTTTTTATTTACTTGTTATTAAGCGTTATTTTTCCCGATTTCTCTTAGTTTTTTTTTTATCGGTAAGTATCTATCGATGTATAATGGGGGCCTATAGCATATAAATTTGCACTTTCTGCTTGTATTTCACAAACACAGAATTTTAAAAGAAACCACTTTGTATGTCTATTGTTGCCACCACCTTTCCTTCTCTTAAATTTTAAAGTACTGTGGGTATATACTGTTCCTAAAAATAAATCAGCGCTCCGTTCATTAAATGCTGGGAGATAAAAAAGTTAATTTTGGCGACTAAAACTGACATTATTTTGTAAACCATATTGGAAAAACACCATTTCATCATGTCTAGAAAAGTAAACTGTTATAGGTGAATTAAAGCGAACAAATGCTTCCAGTCGAAGAAACCCTAAGGGAAAGATAACGAAGTACGGAGCTAGTGCCAAAATGGTCCGTATTATCGGAGGAAAAGTCACTGTGGATGAGTAAATTTGCACAAAATGCACCCTTAATTGGAATACATGTATATATAGACGAAGCTTCAGACTTCTTCTGATGATGGCAATTCAAATGCTAAAACTTTTTATATCGACACAAAATCTCACAATGTATACCTTTTGTAGATCATTTAGAAAAAAAATCTTAAAAACTGTTTCTAAGGAAGCCTGCACACAGTTATTTTTGAAGTATAATGTGATATTGCACGACAATGCACGTGCATCCCCCTCTCACTTGTCTAATGTACATATGATTAGAGATATAGATGTTATTGAAAACCTCCATAGGACTGATGAAATAGGGCGTTAAAATGTCTTAATTGGAATGAGAATTATTTCTCTCACTGGAGGGATATTTTGTTAAAATCAGAAAGTACATCAGTGGATTTCGACAATGAATCCCTAAATAATGAAGATTATAGTGACTTGACTGGAATAAAAAAAAAGGAATAGGTCACATTTAAAATAATATTTGTTTGCCCTTTCCTGACTCAGGGTAATAAATAGTGGGTCGATAGGTAGGTAGGAAAAAATGTTTCCCCCTAGAAATTTCAACATACACGTTGAAGGGATGAAAAAATTCAGAAATAAACAAGGAAAAAAAATATCGTTTCCTGGAGGTTTAAAAAAAAAAAATTTGAGTCGGGCCATTTTTAGCCGGTCGGTCGGAAGAGGGCAAACAAACATTTTTTTTAAAGATGGCCCTATGAAACAAATAATGCGTCCCAGACTCTGCAAAAGATACTGACACTGATGTTTCATCATCCAGCAGCGATGATACTGAAATTTGATTTTTTCAAAGATTTATTTCTTACACAAAGAGCGTAGTTCTCTATTATATTTCAACCTCATATTTGTCGGAGCACTTGGATTTTGCCAAACTAATTAATAAAATGTATATGCAATGAAATAAATATTCTAATTATGCACTAAATCATTCATCTTTGATTTTCTCTGTAACAGAAATTTTTTAGCAAGACAATTACATCATAACTAAATTATGAATTAATCATGATATAAAGAGGGGAAAATGTGTTGTAAATAATTAAAATACAAATGAAAAAAATACACAAAAATGCAACAAGCAGAAAATAACACTTATTTGGTACACAATTTTATAGTAAAGGTTAGCCAGACAAGGGGGTTTGACTCTTCGTTGACAAATTCATGCCTGCAGTCTGTTGTAGAGTTCACTGGATGTGACAACATTTGAGCACTGAGTTTTTCAAATTCGATCTCCTCCTCTTCATACAGGATAAGTGTTGGTCGTCTAAGAAGTATGTTCATCTTTTGGAAGACCGCATACATGTAGTTCAGCTTCCAGGTGAACATTGAACGAGCTGATAAAGAGTTCCACCATATGTTTTGCTGATTGACTAGGACCGGAAAAGGTACTGTTGCATGTGAAAAGACGTTTGTAATAGCGTAACCGCATAACACACATGCGAATGGAGTTTGAGCGGGTTATGACCCATTAAGTTGCAAATGAATTTAAGGTTCTGGCCTGGCCTGAATTTCGCTCATAAAACTTAGTGCATCTCGAACACGAGCTAAACTTTTAGTTTTTAGGCATATCTATACAGACCATGCTTAGAGTTCTCAACTAAAGTATGACAATGTTCTGATTTGAAAAGGTAAATTTTGTGTTAAAAAAGGGGCGAAATCGCAATGTAATGAAGAACCATCCTTTAAAGTGACATAGTGTCGTTCACTGGCACATATTGTCATCGTTGACATAATGTGCTTATATAATAATTATGCCTTATTTTTCTTCTGCCGAACGAGTGACAATGTGTGCAGAACAATTTTGCACAATGACGCTACAGGCTATACGGTGTGTGCCATGAATTTTCAATTAATTGCTAAATAGTAAAATTAATTTTAATTGCAACCAGCGATTATCATCTTGCAAACTCTGAAGTTCAGGCCGGCAACATGTGTCACAAGGGTCTGCACACTTTGTCGCCGGCGACAGTGTGTGCAGGTATGTGACGGTACATATTGTCGTTTTGTACATATTGTCGTCGGCGACAAATTGTACCTACCCTCACTGCACATATTGTCGTCCATAGGTACATATTATCGCCGGCTGAAAAGTTACACATGTACATATTGTCGATGGCGACATTATGTGCCTCACCCTCACTGTACATATTGTCGCCCCAAAGATTTCTTTCGTTGTTTTTTGTTTTTTTTTTTTTGTTTTTTTTTTTTGTTTTGGTAGTTTTGCGAATGCAATTGGTGTCTGAATCACACTGACGTGTCTCGTATGCTATTTCATGCAACTTGATTGTGACGGTACATTTTGTCGTCCTGTTCATATTATCGCCGCCGTTCTCAGTGGTGAATCAAGAAATTTCAGACTGAGGGGTGGGGGGTGGGTGCGGGCGGTTCAGAATTTTTTTGACAAGCAAAAAAGTCATTTGTGTGAAAAGGTGTGTTAGTGTATATGTTAAGTAAATTATTTAATTATGACATTTTACCTGTAAACTAACTTGAGAGTATCTAAAAGTTAAACAAACAGAATTTACCAAAGAAGAAAAAACAAAATCAAACTACCCGTATATACTCGCCTATAAGTCGGTTTTTTGGGAGTTAAATTTTGGTCCAAAACTCTATGTCCGACTTATAGGCGAGTCATAAAAAGATTGGTATATTTCTGAAGGGCGAAATGTAGTATTTTATAAACATTTTGTGGATATTTTGTATCATTTATGTATTCTAAGATTATGCATTTACACATGTTAAGGTACAAGTATTCACATATTTTCATAACTTTATTTCTATCTTTAGTCTGCATTACTTATTTTTTTTAAATGACTTAAGATTACATATCTGCGTCATTTCTTAAAATGTAATTGAAACCAGGTTACATTTGATGTAAAAGATCAGAGCATTGATTTGAAATTTTCAATCGATTCTGGCAAAAATATATACCGACTTATAAGCGGGTCATTGGCAAATCCCTCCAAACTAACCTCAAAAAATACAACCGACTTATAGGCGGACCGACTTATAGGCGAGTATATACGGTACCGGGCGGGGTTGGGGGGGGGGGGGGTGCGCCGGTGCTACATCTGTTTGATTTTTGAGAAGATTTTTAAAGATTTTCTTTGTATATTCCTATGTAAAACATTTATCAACCATTGTGGCCCCACCCTATCCATAATTTGAACAAAATTGATTTTTTTTTTTTTTGTTATAATGTCCATCTCGAAAATTTTTAATTCGTATATAGACGTCACCGCTTGCCGGTGGAGGGCTGCAAATTTAGACCTTTACTTGGCACTCAGGGTCATTGAGCAGTTAGAGATCTTTTTCGTGCCAGCACCTCAAAATTGATCGTACGATACGTAACGAAGCTTTCACATAAGTATCGTCTCCTCTGACCAAGCACTTCTTGAAAAAAAAAAAAAAATTGAAAGAATTTTTTCTAAACATTCCATGAAAAACTTTAATCACCTATTGTAGCCACACCCTTTCCCTGAGGGACATGATCTGAATAAAACTGAATCTACACTTCATAATGAAGCTTTCACGTAAGTTTCATCTTTTCTGACACTCAGTCGGTAGAGCGCTCGCTCCGTGATCGGGAGGTCGTGAGTTCGAATCTCGGCCGCGACAGACCCAAGTCGATAAAAAATGGGTAGCAACTGTTCCTTCGCCATGCGCTCGGCACTTTGAAGTGAAAGTTGCGGGTCCTTCGGATGAGACCTTAAAAACCGGGGCCCCGTGTCACGGCAGGCGTTGGCACGATAAAGATCCCTCACTACTCAATGGCCCTGAGTGCCGAGTAAAGGTCAAAATTTGAAGCCCTTCACCGGTATATGGTGACGTCTCTATATGAGTGAAAAATTCTCGAATGGGAC
The DNA here is from genome assembly GCF_033153115.1 of Saccostrea echinata. Classification (NCBI taxonomy): domain Eukaryota; kingdom Metazoa; phylum Mollusca; class Bivalvia; order Ostreida; family Ostreidae; genus Saccostrea; species Saccostrea echinata. The sequence continues at coordinate 6,625,932 of NW_026889777.1, forward strand.
GTAAAACAACATACAATCAATCAATCAATCTTTTCTGACACAGTGGTGCTTGAGGAGATTTTTAAAAGATGTCAGAAAATTTTTCCTAATTCTTAGCTACTCCCCTTGAAAGAGGGCAAGGTCCTTCATTTGAACAAACTTACATCCCCTTTATCCAAGGATGCTTTGTGGAAGTTTGGTTGACATTGACCCAGTAGTTCTTGAGAAGAAGCTGAAAATTTTACAGGCAGAGGGACGGTCAGATAAAATGTGACCAGAAAAGCTCACTTGAACGTATAGTTCAGGTGATCTAAATATGTCAACCCCATACCTATTATATCGGCACATGATTGTAAATAAGAATAACTCAAAAAGAATAATTTCCAAAAAATCATATCTACTGAACAAAAAACCAATACATGTATTTTATCTCTAAATATATTTTACAAGAAAAAGAATAGGCTGATTTATCAGATATCTCAAGAATTACGGCATCTTGACATATCATAGTGATGTATATCAATCCTGGACACAATGTTCTGACCAAAAAGTTTCCTCCCTACAGTATTGCGAGTAATGCCGTCTGTCTCTCTCTGTGCGTGTATGTTTGTCAAATTCTCAAGTAAATATTCGTCAATAGAATATATCGACGACAATATATGCCGACCTTGACTGTACATATTGTCGCCGACGACAATATGTGCTTATGCTTGACTGTACATTTTGTCGTCCATTATGCAGGAGGAAAATAAGGCTCGTTTCGGTACATATTGTCGCAGGCGACAATATACCGATGGACGACAATATGTGCAGTGAGGGTAGGTACATATTGTTGCCGACGACAATATGTACAAAACGACAATATGTACCGTCACAAGGTATAATTTATCCCTGTAAATTGTACCGATGGGCGACAATATGTGCCACAGCTCGATTCTTCATAAAATGTCGCCAGTGACAATATATGCAGAGCAACAATATGTGCCGCTACAGTTCTCTCTTGGCCCATTTAAAAGATATAGGTTTTAACCAGTTTTCACAAGAAATTCTACAGTAAACAGATTATCGCTATATGGTCTTTTTCTTGTAAATTATAATGCTTATTGTTTTGAAACTACGTATGTATATATGTTTTAAAAGACATAAAAAAATTTTGATAGATAATTGAAAGTGCAAAAATAATTACTGATCAAGGACATAAATATCCGATTGAAGAAGTTTGAATGAGTACTCCAGAAAGATAATATTCAGGTGTATTTGCAAATTGATGAAAACTGAAACGAAATAATCTCCTGTTGACAAGTCATCAAATGCTAGTCAATAAAACACTACTCTCTGGCTACATGTTCACTTCCGTGAATAATTTATCTAATCAGCTTATTTAAAGACATACGCAACGTAGTTTGAACTTTATTGTCTTTTCCCCTGGAGTTGAAGAGTTCCAATACTTAAAGGAACTGTGTGCTACATTTTAATGTCTATATATGCTGTTGTACATTTCTTCTAAAACAAGTTTGGATAAACAAAACATCTAGAATATATGTTTAGTAATTTTTGAATATTTTTCTTTGAATTATACAAGAATTTTCATCAATTGATATCTTTTCAAAACCCCTGGTAATGCATGCTGATTTTTTGTCTACGAACATTTGATTACACTATAATCTTAAATTAAGAATATCTTGAAAAATTATCAGCAGGTAAGGTACGTTGCGTATGTTCTTAACTTATATTTTGGTAGTCTAGTTGAAGTCTTGCCAGAGTGGCATGTACTGATAATTCAACTTGTATTATAATTTATTGAACACCGAAATATAGAGGGTCCCAAACAGGTTTGCGGGGATGAAATATGGAGCTCATTGAAGATACTGTAACAAAACGATTTGTGCCTCCACTTGAGATTGAACCCAGAATTAATCTCTAAAATGCCAGTCCAATACTCTTTCAACAGAATTCCAATTTAAGGAATTCGAATAAAGCCACTAGCCCAAGCTTATAGGAATCAACGTATCACACAATACAAAATTATACCCCTCCAGAGATAGATATGTCCTTATTTCTTAAGGAGTGCTAAAACATGAAGGGTAGTTCCTAGACCGGGGGGGGGGGGGGGGGGGGGCATTCACATTCACCCGATAAAGAATACACAGTCACAACTATGGTCATCAAATGTAAGAGAAATCCGTTTGTGCTTGGGATTGAACCCTGGACGTCTTGTTTGTCCAGTCCTCTACTAATCGAGCTAATGTGTTAACCGTAGAAACCGTGTTAACCGTCTTTGCATCACACACTGTCGTAATTTTACATAAATATTGCATTTAGTTGAGGGCAACATCGAAAATTTTCACCCCAAGGAAACAATTGTCAACGGAGGCGCAGCCGCGGTTGAACTTGGTGGGTGGAAATTTTCATTGTCAACTACATGCAATATTTATTATATTATACTAAATATTTTATACAAATACATCTAACGGTTAACCTACGCGTAGTAATTCCACGCATCATGATTTTTTTGTAATATCACCCGTCGTCAAGTAACAGGCATGTATAGCTGCCCCCTTTTTAACTGATAATATAGTATGGAAAAAGTTCATTGACTTAGCGGTCCCCCTCCCCACTTTTTGTTGCAGCAGAGCCAATTAATCCTCCGATGCTAATGTCATTTAAAAGAAAATTCTTGAAAACTATCTCCTTAACCCCCCCCCCCCCCCACCACCACCACCACCACCATCCCCGTGAAACATGGTTTCGAGTTTGGATAATTTTCCTCTTTTGGTCAAAGATTTTCAGGTACATGTAAGTTGTCATTTCCCCCCGGCTGTCCCCCAGTTTCAAAATTATGCTATGTGCATAAGTTATGGTGACTGTTGCTAAGTTCTATACCATGCTGGGGGCGTGGTTTCTTCATTTAGATGGTAATATTGTTTTTTTAACAAATGTAACTCGAATCAAATTCAACTAATTAACCTAATTTACATGAAAAATGATATAAAGAATTATTTCAAGATATCAATTTCCACACTACCTCTAGTTAATATTTTTATCGAAATATCATCATAAAGAGTATAATACATCTTAAATATAAAGGTATAACTATATTTTATATTCGTCTTGGGGAATCTACCTTGGCTATTCTACTTTCAAATATAAAATTCCTTAATTAAACAAAATTAAAATTGTGATATGTACATACAAGACTATACACGCTACACAAACGATGATACTTGATTAATTCTTTGTTGACAATAAGTTTTAGCCACTGTAAATAGCATAAAAGTTCACAGTCAAAATATTTCTCATCTCTGTATTTCTTTTTCAGTGCTAATTTCCTTTCAAAATAAATATGCAATTCTCCTCTAGAAGCGAACAAAATACTAGTAATCAAAAAACGTATTACAGTCCCTGAATCGTTCTACTTTCCCACTTGAATGGTGATCGAACGCTGAGTAAACGGCGAGCGAACACTAAACGCAACTTGGTGAAGGGTGATTGAACGTACACAGAAAGCGAATGGAGCGCAAAGTGAACGAAAGATGAACGATTTATTCGGAATTTCCTTGCCTTATACGTATTCCATTGTATTCTTTTGTCAGGTAAACAAAAAATTGTACATTATATATGTAGTCACAGAAAAATGATCGCCGTGGAACATTGTCACAGATATCGAACTCTGCCAGTTACTATAAAGAAAATTATTCTATAAAATGGACATGGTTATTATTTTTGGCCAATAAAATCATTACATAGCTCGCCTTTCAGAACCGTAGATGGCCTATTTACGAAATGAATTACAAGCACATTTCTGTACAAAGGCGATTCGGTGTGAAATGATAAAAAAGTGTCTTAATCAGAAATATTTTTCATAGGTCTGTGGATGTGTCGCAGAAATTATACATGTATAGTCAAATTTACTATTTTCCACGATGATTTTTTCTGCAGATACCTTTGGACACCTCCTCCCCGTGATTTATATTTGAAGATTATACAAAGAGGCATCTATATTATTTTATTATAGATTCAAATTTTAAGAAATTGATATTTAAATAACATGCTGTAATAGTTTAATGAAAATAGACAAATTATATGGCTATGGATTACATGTGATCACTGAGATTTATATTCAGTCTGTATTTTTTCACGTTATTATAATGGGACTGAAATGTCAAACATCCCAAATTCGCTGCAATACACCTGGCGGGGATGCTGAGATTTCTTATTATTGAATTAAGGATCAGTTAAAAAATGTAAATATAGGGAAAAACTGTCTGTTGATTGGAATAGATAACCATACTTGTAAATCCTTTTTATGTTGCATATATCGCCCTCCAAACTGGGATAGAAGTTTTTGGACTAAACTCACATGGTGCATTGACAAAGTAGACGAACTTCAAATATTATTAGTAGGTGACTTGAATGCAGATCTTCTTAAGTTCCACAAACAAACATAATTCGTGAAATTGTTTCAACACACAATCTTTTTAACATTGAACCGACTAGAACTTCACACACGTCGAGCACGCTTCTTGACCCAATTCTTACATCTGTTGACATTCAAATATGCGATTCGGGCACTCCAACAATAGACGCTTCTATTAGTGACTATAGAGCAACTTATATACTTGAGGGAAAAAGAAACGCAGGGTAACATAATATGAGAGTTGTTTTTTACTGCTCAACCGAAAATTATGAAAATTGGTCAGAGGGATATCTTGGTTACTGTGCATTAAAATCAGTGTTCAAAATTACTCAACCGTGACATGTATGACGTCACGTAGGGAAAGTGGTAAAAAGTCGAAAACACGTACATATTGATGACGACATGTTTTTCAACACATCTTTTCGAACCATTTGCTGCACTTAAGTTATACACATCGTTTTTCGGTATTTACAGACGATGTGCATTTTTTGCAATCATGGTACGGTTGACGGAGTTCCATGGGGTCTGGCTATTGCATTGCCTAAGTAAGGACAAAGGCAACAACAGGTTTCTGTGACGTTTGTTGTGTTTTCCACCATGGAACGTCTTATCTGTCGTCAAAGAGGGCGTAGAATGGTTTCCAACCAATCGTGTCGATGACGTTGACGCGTAACAGCGCCATGTCAAGATCTGGCTATTCATCCTGCCACCTGTATAATCACCACCACATTACCCCAAAACTGCTATTATTGCAAAAGGCTATGATAGTCGTTACATCCATGCGCGAATTTGGTTTGTGAGCTCGTCAAATTTACGTTGGTGTCCCTCTCACTCGCGCACGCGTGCGTCGTTTGCCTATTTTTTTCGGCTTGTTAATCCCCGTCCCAGTGCTGCCAGGGTTTGTCGACTTTCTCGCAAACTATCACATTCATCCACTTGACTGGTCTCCGTAAAGTCCATCTTTTCCGGACATCTTTGGGAGTACGTGGACGATAAGGTTCAAAATGCCCAAGCTGGTCTCAATCAACTTAAGGCTGCCTTGTCGGAAGGGTTGAATAATATCCCTGTTGGAAGGATAAACACACTGAATGGGAGAATCAAGGCTGTAACAGATGCACGAGGGAGACATGTGAGATAATGAGAATTTTCAATTTTCACTTTTGGGGGGTACCGTCATATGAGGTTCAATAACTCATGAATTATTGGAGAAAATCAAATGAGATTTTGGTTACATGTTTATTAAAGATGAAATTTAATGTTAGATAAGAAAACTGAAAAATACGTCTGAAACATATAACCTTACTTCACCTAAAAAGTTTACCATGCGCTTCTTTTTCCTTTCAGTATATTTCGCTTTCTTCCAGTATAAATTATGATCGTTCGTACAAGTTTAAAGTGTGGGCTTATAACAATTCAGATTTCAAAAACTAAACTCTCGAAAATTGTTATTGGATTAAATGCACCAACGAAGCTGAATCTATAGACCTTGCAGCTGAAATTTTTACATTGAAATTCCTTTCCTGTGTTCACGAATGTTCACATGAACAAACTATTACCGTTCCTTCTTCGTGACAAGCCATGGTTTGATTCAGTGCTACATGAAGCAAAAAGAATTAGAAATCGTCTTAGTAATAAAGCACTAAAAACTAAAAAAAGATTCCGATTGGTCCACATATAGAAAGGACTGAAATTTAGTTCACAATAAGAAAAAGCATGCAATATCAAATTATTATGACAATATAGAAACCTACTTGGAAGATTCAAGTAATATAACAATAAGTTGTATTGGAAGTTGATGAAAGACTCATTTAATATGAAATTATCTTACGAAATACCACCGTACAAATATTTACTGACCGAGGTTTAAGACAAGTGGCTTATTCAGACTTTAATAAGATTGAAGCATTAAATTCATATTTTTCATTTATTTCCTCTATTGATGATTCTAATGAAACACTGCCAAACATGTATGTGGTGCATTATTCAATATTATCATTGATGAACAAGAAGTATTAGATAATATATCAATACTTTCCGTAAACAAAGCTATTAATCCTGATTGTACTAGTCATAAAATGTTAAAATTTACTCTTTTTTACTGTTGTTAATCCACGTACTATGTTATTTAGTAGGTCTTTGTCAGAAAAGGTTTTTCTGTCTTTTTGGAAATTAGCTGATGAATTTTATTCCTCTTTTTTTAAAAAGGATGGCCCATCTGTGGTTTACAATGTAAAAAATATACTAATGCAAGAATTAATCTTTTCAATCTCTTGTTCATGCTTGAATTGGACACTATTGATATAAGTCTATTATTATGTGGTGATGTTGATTTGCCTTTACAGATAAATAATAGTATAGTTGCTGCTGTTCGTAAATTTATTGAAGAAACATGTAGATTCTCTTACTTGATATGTTATTTAAGGTTAGTCGACACGTTCCTCAAAAATATATAATTTTCCCCAAGAATATGTCATTGAAGTATTGCTACTTAAAAAAGTTTCCTCACAAAAAAATTGAGGTACCTTACCAGGCATTTCTGCAAGATACCAGCAGTTGGTGTTTCTTATTGCCTGATGCCACGTGCGTCAGGCAGTATTAGGATTAATTAGTTTTCCATGGTCCGAAACTAAGCAATCATTCTTAATGAACTAGATTTTGTGCAAGCTGATTTGCATCGGAATTTGTTACCTGCATTTAAACAAATACAGATTGCAAAAGAAAAAATCATATTACTGATGCAAAATAATGATGTGTTTAATTCCTCCAGTTTTTTTTTATGCACATGTTTATTCTTTGCGATTATCTGTACGGACATGTCCGTGTAACATTTTGTCAGCATTTCTAAACTACTGGATCAGTCCATTTGTTTCTACGAAAAGGGTGAGCAATCATTTCGCGCCAAATGTCAGAAGTAAATTATCTTGGCGCTTTTTTTCTGGAATTGTTCTATTGAATGGGTTTGATAACCTCTATGGAAATAAATAAAGTTTGTTCTTTTAACCTGATTCTTAAGCTTCAGGTATTTTTTATTAACTGCAAATTTTATCTCATTTTTTAAAAGAACACATTGTATATGGGCAGGCAACACTAAAGCAGTGGATGTTACTATTTTGTTTCCCAGTGATCCATTAAATGGACTAGTCCAATCATAAACAAACTCCCTCCACCTAGTAAAGTCATCTCTTCTTGATTCAGTCTGTTTTCCATCATTTCTTTCATTATTACATTTATTAATAATGTACGTTACAAGGTTAGGTTTGTACTCGTAGAGGAATGGGATTCACTCCCGTAAGGTTCTTAGTAAAGAATCGGCAAAATGAAGAAGACATCATGATCAGTACTGATTTTCATTTCATAAAAAAACACGTTATTATAGAAGAAACGAGAAAGGTCCTAAAATTGATGGAAAAGAAAAACTAAATTTTAAAACTGTACATAAAGATGTCTTTTAAACTCATTTATAATAGATGTATGTAGACCATCATTGCGTGAGTTGTGTCCGGGGGGGGGGGAGTATTAGTATCATGTTTTGCTCTAGCTATAAAGTGTGCAGGCCATTTACTTTGAGTCCTAGAGCAGCATTGAAACATTTTCGTCTCAAACACTTCAAGACAAGTTTCCCTGTTAAAACTGTTCATAATTTACTTCGTCGTCGAGAACGACGGAAAATAGACTATTTTTCCCAGAATTCCAGTCTACGCTAGCTCACTTGCAGTTTCATCCGAACATAACTAGTCAGCCCGTTGGCTAACTAATAAATGACCAAATAGTGGCATGTCTTCGATATTCGTTAATCTGTAGTATTTGGTTATGACATTTGAGAAAGTCAATTGTACATATACATCTTGTGTAATAAAGTATCTATGTCGCTCCTTGATTACGGAAACGTTTAGCACCTCTCTTGCTTATACGTTCCATAGATATTGATTGATTAGTCAGGCAAGCTTTTTGAAAAGCTATTACTTGTATAATCCTATAAGAAATAGCTTGAGTTTGCCAAAATCACAATTTTTGATATACTTATTTTCAAAAACCTTTTCAAAATAGTTTAGAATTCACAAGAGAATGGCAATTGTCAATAGATTTTGAAACAGTACAAAGAGAAACAAATTAAATATTTGAGGAACGTGTCGTCAGACCTTAATCGCTTTTCACTTAATATATCAATTGTATTATTTTTCCTAATTTGCACGACATACCAGTACTGTATTGTAATACATGTATAAGTACATTAGAAGAACTATTCAGTTATAAGAACTTGTTTCCAATCCTTTTGATGTTCAATAAAATATGTTCAAAACAATGTTTTGTGAACAGTTAACGCAAGCGGATGTTGAAAGCTGAACGCAAAACTGTGAACATTGAGCGCATGATGCTCTCATGGTAAGCAGACGTTGAACACACGGTGAACGATAGGTGGGCTACCGGAAAAACGGGAAAGCAGAACGTTTCCTAATATATCAATTATATGTGTTTAGATGACAGTGTGTGTCAGACGTGCTCAGTTGATCGTGTGTATCAGCGGTGATAAGTTGACTGTGTGTGTGCTAAATGTGTTTAGTTGACTGTGTGTATTATACGTGTTTAGATGACAGTGTGTGTCAGACGTGCTCAGTTGATCGTGTGTATCAATAGTGATTAGTTGACTGTGTGTGTGCTAAATGTGCTAAGTTGCGTGTGTGTATTATACGTGTTTAGATGACAGTGTGTGTCAGACGTGTTCAGTTGACTATGTGCCTTATAAGTGTTCAGGTGATAGTTTGTAAATGAAAGTGTTCAATTGGTTGTGTATCAGTTAAGTGTATACTTGGTATGTGAAAAATCAAGGAATAAAATAACCTTTTATATACATATTAGGTCTGATACTAGTATTATATGTTTAGTGGTGTTGTTTGCAGTGTAAATAAAAACTTGGCCTTTAAAAAAAATGAAGTTCAAAATAGGTAGGAAAAACTTATCAAAATTGTATTTTTAATGTATCAGACTTATGCTTGAATATGCTTGAGTAGTTTGGGATGGCTGCTCTAAACAATATTCTGAAAAGCTTGAAAAAGTACAACTTACCGCCGCTAGAATTGTAACAGGACTTCCTATTTTTGTGTCCAGAGAAGCACTTTATTCTGAAACTGGTTGGGAAACTTAAAAGATCAGGCGATATATTGCAAAAATGACTACTATATTCAAAATTCGCAGGGGAAGAGTGCCTGAATATTTGCACAATAGTGTTTCCAAAAAGCGTGATCATGTATCCATATACAATACCCGTGACAAACAAGATTATATAGTTCCGAGATGTAGATTAGAATTATTTAGAAATTCCGTCGTACCTGATTCTGCAAATCAATGGGATTTATTAAAAATAGAGGTCAGAAAAGCCATCTCAATAAATACATTTTGAAGAAAAAAAACTTGATAAAAAATTAAAAAACCACCATCGTACTTTTCTTTCGGTAAGCGAGATACCAATATCATTCCTACTAAGCTACAATATTACTGTAGAGTGTTTACTAAAGTATGATCCATATAAACGAAATTATTAATAGTCCATTATGTTCATGTGGAAAACATGAAGATGTGTAAAATTTCTTTTTTTGCATGCAGATGAATAATAGTATATTTGCTGCTGATCATAAATTTATTGACGAAACATGTAGATTATCTAGTTGATATGTTATTCAATTGCTTTTTCACTTGTATCAATTGTATTATTTTTCTTTAATTTGCATGACATAATGTAATACATAAGGAGAGAAAATAGTAAGTTATAAGAACTTGCTTCCAATCCGTTTGATGTACTCAATAAAATATGTTCAAAACAATGCTTTGTAAATCGGTTAACGCGAGCGATTGGTGAACGCTGAACACAAAACTGTGAATATTGAGCGCATGATGAGCTCATGGTGAGCGGACGTTGAACGCACGGTGAATGAAAGGTGGACAAACGGAAAAATGGGAAAGTAGAACCTTTCCTAATATATCTATATATTTACAATATTTCAAAATATGTTTATTTACAATTCTTGGCTGTGCTAAAATTCAGATTAAGATGAATTAATGGACTTTTCCAAAGTAAATTCTCAAAAAAGATTCATTTCTATTGATATTATTGTGCTTCAATTGTCAAGATTAAACGTTTTCCGCTGTAAGTGTTCTCACCATGAGAAACCAAAACACGAGTGGACACTTGTTTGTACGATTCGGTTCATCGGTGATCATGCATGAATTCCGGGATGCGTTAAGGAGGCTGGGGGGGGGGGGGTGTCAACAAATTAACCACAAATTAACCACCAGATTTAACTTAATTTTTTAGATATGATATCTTAAGCTGTCAACTATCATTTGGCAAAGAAAAATTTCAAAAATTTTAGTTTTAAAATTTGATCATTTTCTATATCTTTATATGGAGCTCTTCTTCTAAAGGAGATCAATATAGTCTAAAAATGGCCACAACCCCCCAGCCTCTTTAAATCTTGTCCATAAAGAATATTTACATGTATACCTGACTATGTTAACGAGTCAGATCGACTTAATATTTCTATCTTGTTAAACTGTTTTTTTCATTTAAAAAAAATCTTGTCCATAAAGAACATTTACATGTATACCTGACTATGTTAACGAGGCAGGTCGACTTAATATTTCTATCTTGCTAGGTTGTTTTTTCTGGAGATGGTATTGTTCATCGTATGTTTAAGATGCTTTTAATTAGTTGACTGTGTGTATCAGATGTGGTTATTTGATTGTGTGTTTGACAGTGTGTTGGAGGTGCACAGTTAACCATGTACAAGTATTTAAGAAGTGAATACTTGGCTGTGTGTGTTGAACGTGCTTAGTTTACGGTGTGCATTATATGTGTTTAGATGACAGTGTGTGTCAGACGTGCTCAGTTGATCGTGTGTATCAGCGGTGATAAGTTGACTGTGTGTGTGCTAAATGTGCTTAGTTGACTGTGTGTATTATACGTGTTTAGATGACAGTGTGTGTCAGACGTGCTCAGTTGACTGTGTGCCTTAGAAGTGTTCAGTTGATAGTGTAAATGAAAGTGTTCAATTGGTTGTGTATCAGTTTAGTGTTCACTTGGTAAGTGAAAAATCAAGGAGTGAAATAAACCTTTTTTGATACATATCAGGTCTGATATAATGTTTAGTTGTTATTTTTAGTTAAAAAATTAACATTTCTGCCTTCTAACTCTCTTTTACAAAAAGTGTCCATTTGCATGTGGGAAGTTAAGGTGTTCAGTCGGCACGTCATACACGTATGTGTGTGTGTGTGTGTGTTTCCCGAGGACAATACTGTATTAAAACTCCTCTATCGAGGTTTTCCTCATAAGGATAAAAAAAAGTTATTTGTGTTTCCTGAGGACAATATTACAAACTCCTCTGTTGAGGTTTTCCTCATTAGGATCAACACAAGTTGTTTGTGTTTCCTGAGGACAATATTACACACTCCTCAATTGAGGTTTTCCTCATTGGGATCAACACAAGTTGTTTCCCGAGGACAATATTGATTAAAACTCCGCTATCGAGGTTTTCCTCATAAGGATCAACACAAGTTGTTTGTGTTTCCTGAGGACAATATTACAAACTCCTCTACTGAGGTTTTCCTCATTGGGATCAACACAAGTGGTTTGTGCTTTTTGAGTGAAAAATTGGGCATGTCAACAGCAGAGTCTATAATGATTAAAAACGCTCACAGGGTTCAAAAAACCCCAACAGCAGTTACAAACCTGGAGCACCAGAAGCAGTCATTGTTAAATTCGTTCTTATGGAAGACCGTAATATGATACTAAATCATGCCAGAAACACTACCTTACCGAAAGGCTATGCAATACGAACAGATCTACCCGTGCATTTGAAGAGAAAGAGGGGAGAACTGGCTCAAAAGGCATATGAACTCAGGAATGAAGACGAGAATCCGTGAAACGAAAGACGATGTGATTCTGGAGTATCGACAAAAAGGAGAAAAAGAATGGCTCGCTTTTAGTGATTCTTTCTAATTGATCTAGATAAGAACAAGATTATTTGCAGGAGATGACAGGTTGTAGGAGTATGATATGGTGAAGGTTTTGTATATCTGTAAAGTGCTGAGTTATGCTACAGTTGGTATCGTGTTGTTTACTTGTCAAATAATAAGTATGTTTTAGATGCTATTAGAAAGATATACTAAGGTATGCTGCAGATGTTTAAAAGTAAAATACCAGTGTTTTGAGCTTTGGATGATATCTGTAAAATTCAGAGTTATACCTTAGTTGTTAATAACTTGTAAAATATTGAGAATTTTTGGTATCGTTATCTGTGAACTACTGTGTTATGTCATAGTTGATAACTTGTAACATATCTAGTATGTCTCAGGATATATATTTGTTTGGCAGCTTATGGTTTGCTGTATAAAGTACATGGGGACATATTGGTTTTTTTCTTTTTAATGTAATAAATACCTAAATTTCAACAAAGATTACTGGTAGAAGTTCATAAAGGAGCTTGTATTTATTATTATTTTTTCTCTGAGAGAACTACGGTTCACTATCTTATTTAGGTGGCTAAGTTAAATTAAAAAGACCCAATGCGATGTAATACATGAATTTTCTTGATTTGTTTTGTTACCATACAGGAAGTATTTTTCATTTTTTATATATGTGTGAAAGAATGGAGAGTATGCAACATGCATATTTTTTTGCCTTTATTCAACTGCGTAGTGTAATCTATGACTAAGTTAAAAATTACTTCTGTAAACTGCAGAGGTTTACATGATTCTATGAAAAGAAAGGATGTCCTAAACTATTTAAGAAATTTTAAATCATTTATCTATTGTTTACAAGACACCCACTGTACAGAATTAGAGAAAAATTCAGTTTATGCCCAATGGGGTAATGACATACTCATCAGCTCAGGAAAATCAGATGCAAGAGGGACTTTAACCCTTTTTAATAACACAAATGAAATAAAAATTTCTAAAGTTTATAGTGATAATGAGGAGAATTTCATTATGTCAAATATGATGGTGGATAACAAGTACTCAATCACTTTGGTTAATTTATATGGTCACAATAAAGATAATCCTAAATTTTATGCAGAAATAAGTGATATAATGGATGATTTTTTTGATACTGACTTTATAATTATGTGTGGAGACTGGAATGTAGTACAAGATTACCAGTTAGACTGTTACAATTATGTTAGAGAAAACAATCCCAAAAATAAACTTGAAATTGAAAAATTAAAATCAAAATTCAATTTAGTAGATCCTTGGAGAATCAAAAAACCAGATGCTAAAAAATATACATGGAGTAAGAAGAACCCAGTAAAACAGCTAGACTTGACTTTTTTTTAGTATCAGAGGAACTCTTATCAATTATAAATGATGTTCACATGATGCCAGGCTATAGGACTGATCACTCTATCATAGAATTAGATATTACTATTAATGAATTTAAACGTGGAAAGGGATTCTGGCTTTTAACAATTCCTTATTGAGAAACAAAGAATTTGTGACAAATGTTAAAAAAATTATAAGGGAAACAGATAATGAATATCGTATTGATGAATCAATGTTAGGAATACCAGATAATCTTTTTCTTGATGTTCTATTAATGAAAATAAGGGATATGGCAATACAATTATCTGCAAATTTGACCCGAGAAAGGAGGGATCACAAAGCAAAGATTGGAAATCAACTTAGAATTTTACATGATATGATATGATAAGTGACCTTGAGACAGAATTAGAGGAAATTAGAAAATATGAATTGAAGGGGCTATTGTTAAGAAGTCATTGTAAATGGATAGAAGATGGGGAGAAACCTACAAAATATTTTTGTGCCTTAGAAAAAAGAAATTATGTCAATAAAAATATTAGCAATTTAATCAATAATGATGGTAAATATGTAAATAAGCAAGCAGATATCTTAGAAGAAGTAAGGAACTTTTACAAAAAATTATATGAAAATAAAGATCAGGAGCTTGATGATGTAAATCTTGAAGACTTATTCCAAAACTTTGAGGTTCCTAAAATAAATAATGATATGAAGAACATTTTAAATACTGAAATTACAAAACAAGAAATACTTCAAGCTCTTAAAAATTTTAAGAACGACAAAACACCTGGAACTGATGGTTTTACAGCAGAATTTTTCAAGTTTTTTTGGACAGATATTAATTCATATATTCTCAAATCCTTTAATTACAGCTATGAAGTAGGTCAATTATCTTATACTCAGATGCTTGGAATTATTTCTATTCTACCAAAAGGCAATAAGCCAAGGGAACAATTAAAAAATTGGCGACCAATTACATTATTGAACATTACATATAAACTCTTATCTAGTGTCTTAGCAAATCGAATGAAACCAATTCTGTCAAAAGTAATACATGAAAATCAAAAAGGGTTTCTTGCTGGTAGATATATTGGTGAAAACTCAAGGTTATTATATGACATCATACATTATTGTAAAGAGAATGATCATTCAGGTCTTGTTTTATTGATTGACTTTGAGAAAGCATTTGACTCTATTTCTTGGAGATTTATTTTTAAAGTACTCAGATTTTTTAATTTTGGTGAGAATTTTTTAAAATGGATAAAGATTTTGTTAGAGAACCTAAGTTATGTGTTATTCAAAATGGTATTTTTTCTGAATTTTTCCAAATGGGACGAGGTTGTAGGCAAGGTGACCCAATTTCACCTTACTTGTTCCTACTATGTGCAGAAATAATGGGAATTATGATTAGAAATAATAAATTAATAAAGGGCATTGTTATTGAAGATAAAGAATATAAACTACTACAATATGCTGATGATACAGTTTTATTAATGGATGGTTCAGAGGACTCAATTAGATCAGCTTTGTCTTTAGTCAATCAGTATTCCAAATTCTCTGGACTGAGGCCAAATTATGATAAAACTCAATGTATTAGGATTGGATCTACTGTTCATACTGATGATAACTTGTGTGATAAATATCAAAACTTGATGTGGTCACAGGAACCATTTACAGTGTTAGGTATAGCATACTGTGTAGATCTAGACACAAACACTATGTTTGATTTGAATTTTTTGCCAAAGATTGACTCTGTCAAATAGCTTATATCATCATGGTCTAGAAGACATTTATCAACGGCAGGTCGTATAACAGTAGTAAAAACCATGCTTTTACCTAAATTTAGTCACTTATTAATTAGTTTACCGAGCCTTTCTAAAGAAAAACTCAAAGAAATTGAAGCTATATTTTTTCATTATATCTGGAATACCAAAACGGCTAGGGTGGCTAAAAATATTATATGCCAAAGTTATGAAAACGGTGGTATGAGAATGACATGTCTTGATTCATTTTGTAAAAGTTTAAAAATTACATGGATTCGCAGGTTGTTTGATAGTTCATGTAAATCAGCATAGAAAGAATTGCTAAAAGATTTAATTCCTGACATTAAATATTTAGTTATCTATGGTAGGGATTTTTCAAAAAAACTTAAGAAAGATACGAAAAATGTTTTCTGGAATGATGTTTTTTCAGCATTGTTGGATTTGAGATTATGTATTGATGATCAAACATCTATTTTAAGTCCCATATGGTATAATCCATCAATATGTATAAACAACAGAAGTGTTTGTTATAAGTCATGGCTGAGACAAGGTATACAATTTGTTTTTGATTTTTATGATACAAATGGGACTTTGTTAGGATACCAAGACTTTTGTAAACAATATGATTTAAAAACACCTTTTACAATGTTTTTAGGCATAACAAATTGTATTAGAAAATTACAGTTGAATTATGATCATAAGATAATTCAAAGAAATCAACCTTTCTTCCCAAAATTCTTACAAACAATAACAAAAAGCAAACAAGGTGCAAGAGATTTCTATGATGTTTTTATTAGTCAGAAATACAAAAAACCAAAAAGTGAAATGAAATGGGAAAACATTTTAGAACTAAATGTTGATGAATTTTGGTGGAAAAAACAAAACATTCTGTTTTTTAACATAACAAATGATATACAGTTAAGATGGTTCCACTATAGAATTGTACATAGAATTTTAGCTACAAATACATATTTATACAAAATTGGTGTTACTGACTCAGATTTATGTAGTTTTTGTAAGAAACACCCAGAGACACTTTGTCATCTTTTCTGGGAATGCGAGTGTGTTGCAGAAATTTGGGAAAATGTACTGGATTGGATGAAAGAACAGTTTGGAGTTGATATATCTCTAAACAAAGTTGATGTTTTGTTGGGAAAACATTATAAATATAACAATATATTTAATTTAGTAGTATGTATAATAAAAAAGCATATTTATAGAAATAGATGCAAAAATGTGTACCATCTTTTGAGAGGGTCAAACAAGAGGTTATGTATTATTTTAATTGTGAAAAATATATTTATAAGAAAAATGGGGAAATGGACAGTTTTAAAAAACGATGGAATTTGATAATGTTTTAATATGATTAATATATTTGAAAAAACAATGCAGTTACAGATGTACATCAACTTTTCACTGATTATATTAAGATTTCAGTTGTTAAATATTATTATAAATATAATCATATGCATGTTATGTAGCGAATGGTGTGTGAATGATATGTGAAAAAAATGTCCTGTCACATTATGATTGTGTAATATATATGTGTATTATGTATGTTACTTAGTAAACCCAGGGCCCCAACCCTGGCACTATTATATACTTGGACATGTGATGGGGCAATAAAAAAAAAAAGTGGTTTGTGTTTCCTGGGGACAATATTGTGTTAAAACTCCGCTAACGAGGTTTTCCTCATAAGGATCAACACAAGTTGTTTGTATATCCTGAGGACAAGAGATTAAACATTCTATGGTGAGATTTTACTCTTTGAAATCAGCATTACTTAAGATGGTAACTGCCTTATTCGGATAAGTCTAGTATTTGACAAAATTAAAAAAAAAATACGGATTTAAGATACATGTATTTATCTATTTGTTGTTGTTTACATGACAAATCTAGAAAATATAGATCTCATCATATCTCCTACTTTTTATTGACAAAAAGTAATTCTTTTTACAGCATCACTAAAAAATTAGAAGTATATATTTTCAGTATATATACAATGCCTTCAAAGAGACAGTCAAGTAGGGCACGAGCGGTTCCACCCACTACTTCCCGACAAGGAAAGAAAAGACGGCTGGTAGCAGACCAAATCTCGGTACCTGATGATGTGGTGGAAGAAATCACCAAAACTGTCACTGATAGGGTTACGGCTTCAATAACAACACTTATTAATGAAGTTGTCAACACTAGATCATCGAATTTGAATAATCAGGGGAGTATAGACAATAGTAATGTGCAAGCATCTCCACAGATTACCATCTCAGATAATAGTGTCACTGTAAATTCTCAGTCTTGTATATTGCCCGAGGCCACTGAGTCAAATAAAGGTAGGGGACAAACAGGATTTGTCAGCACGGCAGTGCCAATAGAAGCTCTTGTGTCTGACCAAATCAAGGCTAAGATATGGTCTAATCAGTGCATTGATTTTGTTAAACTTTTATCAAAGGAAAAACAGAAGAAGGGTAAGTTCTCTTTGCAAGTAGAAAATAGTGATACTCAGGGGAAGTTAACCATTCACCAGGTTGAGAACGATGCCGAAAACAAGTCAAGTGTTTCCTCTATGCATGACTGGATTACAGCTTGGAACAGGTATGCAGCAATATATTGTATAAAATATCCTGAACAGCAGTCAAAATTAGCCAAGCATTTAGAGGCAGTAAGAGATATTGCTGATGCCAAAGGTAATTGGAAAAATAACGATGCAGAATTTAGACAGCTTGTATTTCAAGGACAGGTTGCATGGGGTGATGTTCACATGGAATTGTATGTAAATGCTAGACTCAAAACTGTTCTATTGACAATAGTAAGTAGTGAAAATAAAGACGCACCGTCAGGGCCCATCCCAAAAGGGGCTTGTTTCAATTATCATGCAGGTAAGCAGTGTCGTGCAGGTTTATCCTGTCGCTTCCAACATATGTGTTACAACTGTGGTAGCAACCACCCATTTAATCACTGTAACAAACAAACACAGCAGCCCTTTCGTTTCCTTAGAAAATTCTACACCCAAACAAATAAAAATAACAAAGAATTTACCAACCCTTCCAAACAAAGGAATGACACCAGTAAAAGTAAGTAGATTGGCAAAATGGTTAGCTGGATATGATGAAGATGAATCCAAATATCTAATAAATGGTTTCTCTAATGGGTTTTCGTTGGGTTTTGTTGGTGAATGCCCTGGTACTGAATCAAAGAATTTAAATTCTGCTTTCCAAAACTCACAGCTTATATCTCGTAAGATACAAAAGGAAATTTTGGCTGGGATGGTTTATGGACTTTTTGAAATCAAACCAATGCCTGATTTACAATGCTCTCCATTAGGCTTAGTTGAAAAGAAAGAACTTGGGGATGCAGAATGATTCATCATCTATCATATCCAGAAAACAAGTCCATCAATGATGGGATTCCACCGGATGAGTCATTTGTTCAATACTCATCTGTTTCAGATGCTATTCCATTAATAAAAAAATGTGGAAAAGGTGCATACTGCTGCAAGACAGATATAAAATCGGCTTTTAGAATTATCAACATGCATCAATCGCAATTTAAGTATTTAGGTTTCAAGTGGAATAACAAATATTATGTGGACTCCTGCTTGCAATTTGGTCTTAGTTCTTCTTGTAGAATTTTTGAAAGATTTTCAACAGCATTACAATGGATAGCTCAGAATAAACTGAAAATATCTTGCATATCCCATGTTTTAGACGATTTTATAATCATTAATAAATCACCTACTGAATGTGTTAAACAGTTGAAGGCATTCCTCGATATGTTGATGGATATAGGGGTCCCAATATAACTTGAAAAAACATGTAGACCCAGCCAGATCATAACTTACTTGGGATATGAATTGAATTCAGTTAAAATGGAATCTAGGCTTCCAGATGAGAAGATCCTTAAGTGTGTTACGAAAATTGAATCAAGTTTACAACAACAAAAATTGACACTTAAGGAATTGCAGTCACTGATAGGTTTATTGAATTTTGCATGTAATGTAGTATTGCCCGGTAGGTCTTTTCTTAGGAGACTGATAGACTTGACTATTGGAATTAAAAAACAATACTATAAAATTAGAATGACAAAGGAAGTAAAAGAAGATCTAAATGTTTGGCTGAGTTTTCTTTCAAATTACAATGGATCTACCATGTTTTTGCCTGATAGGTGGTTAAATTCTACTGAAATAAAGTTGTATACTGATGCATCAGGGTCTATTGGATATTCTGCAATGCTTGGTAGTCGGTGGTTTCAAGGAAATTGGGATATTAATTGGAGATACCAGAATATTGCTATTTTGGAATTTTATCCTATAGTACTTGCTGTGCAAACGTGGTCAAAATACCTTGCTAATAAATGTATTTTGTTTAACACTGACAATCAAGCACTGGTTCATGTGATCAATGAGCAAACAGCTAAGGATAAACACAAAATGTTTTTGTTGAGGAAACTGGTGTTAACCTGTCTAGAATTTAATATTTATTTTAGAGCAATACATTTGTCAAGCAAAGAAAATTTGCTATGTGACTATCTCTCTCGTTCCAAGGTACAGCAATTCTTGAAACTGGCTACTTGGGCAGACAGACATCCGGTAGAGTTACCTCCTCTTCCGCCTTTTCCCTCTTGATTGGCGTTAAGGGGAAATTACCAACCCTGGACATTTCAATGGAGATAACCTTTTAATTTCTGATGCATACAACATTTGGTGACAAGTTTGAACAGTAACTGTTTTAAAAAATATAATGATATATTAAACGAAAACCCTTCATTATGCGTACATAGGAGTGTGACAAACGTTCAACCTAGGCAAGAACACGTGTTTATATGATGTCGTCGGACATAATTTACCAAAGTTAATATCAGTGTCTGTGAATAAACTTTTCGTGACATATTCAGTCCAGGGCATATGTTTATCCCTGATTTGGATTTAATAAGCAGTTCACTTGTGGCATATTTATTCCCTAGGTAGCAGTAGTTCTACTAATAAACTGACATGAGTAGACTTACTCTTGTGAGTGACAAGCAGGGCATATGTTTATCTCTGACTAGGAATTTTTCATCTAGTTGTACATTTATGACTCTTGGTTTCATTTGGTACATAGTACATAGTTCCTACTGAACTATTATACAAACGTTTCAAAAGGACAAGCAGGGCATATGTTTATCTCTGCTGACTTACAATTACTTTTTATTTTGACAGGTATAACTGCACTTTGCCCCTTTTTCGGCTTCCTTTTTCTTGGGGTCTGAACTTGATAAAATTTAATTTAAAGTATAAATTTAATCAAGTACGTGGCGGTTTCAGACCACAAGAAGGTTTTATATATTATGTAATCAATTACGCCACATATTAGGTAATCACTGTTTACATATCAATCATATTCATAATTCAGCTTCATTCTGTTGTGAATTTTTGATACAGATAATAAGAAGTTAATTAATAATTTTATGGATTTCTTGACCAATTATTACATAATTAATTACAAGTATTTCTATAATTAAAGTCACATTAGTGGCAAAGTGCAACATACCTAAGTGTTTTGTTGTTTATGAAAATGGAGAGTGAAGGCGGTTTCTCAAAATTCTGCGATAGTACAATAACTGTGAGTTGGGTTCATGACAGTACACGGAAATGTTAAAGAATGAGAAGTTCCACAGATTAGTTATTTTATCAAAATGAATTTGCATTGGCAATTGTACAATTGAACTCCAGCATCCTTTTAATATCAACATCACTGTACTCGTGTGAAGAATCAAAGTGTTTTTAACAATTTTGGTGAAGACCAATCACAAAATAGGAAAATCTCCGACTTCCATTTTTTTAATTAAAGATGCAGTTGTGTATGATATCATAAAGCCTAGTTTTTAATTAATTGTTAGAAATGGTTCTATAAAGTGTAGAAAAGTCGTACGTTTTGATGTTACTGACCTTTGAAAAAAAATGCTATTTTGAATTTTCTAAAACATTTTGCGTTTTTGTGTATCCACATGAGATTTACACCACTTCTAGAATAAACAGTACGTCTGAAGTTTCTTCTTTACAGCAGTTAATATTTTTATAAAGATAAGGGGCTTGGAAGAACATTTGCTGGATCCAGCAATGTACCTTTGTAAGGATTTTTATGAAGTTTAGGAATCCAGTATAGGTAGGTAGATCGAACTTACCTTGATTGATTAGAATGGTTAACATATTAAACACTGCATCATGATTTTGAAGAATTTAATCTATAGAAATTGAACTGCGAGAATAAGTTGGATTTCCAAACGTAGAGTTTATAACCGACTTCCAGGAACCATAACATATTGTTCATGTAGTCTATCAAATTCTTTGATCACCTTCAATTAATGAAAAATGGAAGGATAGATGGTTCATAATTTGACGTAACTCTTTCCGGCTAGATTCTGGTCCACAACATGAAGTGAAAGTTTTTATGAAATTAAAGAATGAAATGTAAAATAAAATGATTCAGGTGAGCGTTGAGGCCCAATTACCTCTAATTTTAAAATCACTAAAACTATTGTTTATCGTAACTGTTGCGTAGTACACTTTTCACAAAATCTACAGACTGCAAGCAGATACCAAGAGGGATTTAAAGAATGCATCATTTTTTTCATGTTCAAAATTTAACAAAATAATTTGACAGTTTGAGAAGATAAAGAGGAGTTGAATGTTATAGTCTTTATCAGCCATGAGTTTTCTTTTAATTACTTCCCATATAGATCCACTATGATTAAAGAAAATTTTATATTTTATCATATTAAGAGTAATTTTCTGTCTTAAACAGAAACTTCATACACTTTCAATACACTAAAAAATCCAAAATCTACATTGTTTTGGGTCTATTTAATTAAAATAAATATCCTATTAAATTGTTGTAAAAATATAACAATTGTCATTTGTCATTTTTTTTCATTCGCAGTATTCATTTGCGTTATTTAATTTTACTCGTCATAACAGCTCTTAATTATGTCTTTTAACCAGACCAGATCTGAAAGATACTTAAAATTGTAATTAACATTTATGAAGAGGGATATAAGCATTGAATTCTTGTTTTTGTCTGAAGAATAAACCAAACAAATGAGGCCCCAGGTAGTGTGAGATTTCTAGCAAATCGCATACCTTTATTAATTAAATTCAATATCTAATGTATTTTTTAAAAATATTATTTCATACATCATTGCATAAATAGATTTTCTGGTTTAATGTTGTTGTTTTTGATTCAGTTACTGGTGGCATATTTCTGCCTCCTAAATGCAAGATATTTTTCTATAGATTACGTCGACATGTAGATAAATATATTGTAACGTGTTCTCTTTCCGATGATTCGGACCAGTCTGGGAGGATGTATAAAAATGATCAAAATTACAAGAATTATGTACAAAAGCTAATATAGGAACGAGTCAATATATACAAATATATCTAGGGTTATCTATCCCTTGATTATAAAAACAAATCAAAAACAATCAACTATGATTTAGAAATCTAACAGGGCTTTGTCCTGGGTATCTATCCCTGGGACGTGTCTCAGGAATGTGTTCTGTAGGCTGTGGCCCAAGACGGCTGTATCCCTTTGATCTTACACAGGTTGCAGCCAGGTTCTAGATATATATTCACCGCTCGTATATACAGTTAAATGCCACTGTATTTTCCGTAACAAGCTAGAAAACACAATACAACACTGGGCAGTTGTATTTAACACTATAATTCTTTTTATTAACTCTAATCACCGTACCTGTTAGCAACCTTCTCCTTTGACAGCTAAACACAGAATGACCGGATGCGCTCTTATATATACTAGCGACACCCGGACTAACCTCGGATTCCATCATACCCCTTACAATAAAGCCCGTTATAATTGAATCCCGAGCCCGATCGTCACAATATAAACATGCAACATAAATATGTCCATATGCAATACAGTGTACATGTAACTAAGTTGGCATGCAAGATAAATGTAATGGATTAAGATTCAATTTTAAAAAAATTCATGTCAACACATTTATCGCATGTTAACATGAATGAGTTGTATGTCAAAATAAAAAAAAGTTGCATTTAGCATTTTTGAGGTCTTACGGGTGATATTTGATAATTTTTGAAAAAATTCGAAATTTTTCATTGATTACATTTTTCTTGCATGTCAACATAATCATGTTGCATGAAAAAAATATTTATGTTACATTCTGACATAATTATCTTGCATGTCAACATAATCTATGGAAAGACAACTTGCATAGAGGCAGAGATATGC
This sequence comes from Saccostrea echinata, assembly GCF_033153115.1. Lineage (NCBI taxonomy): Eukaryota > Metazoa > Mollusca > Bivalvia > Ostreida > Ostreidae > Saccostrea > Saccostrea echinata. Next base: position 6,649,643 of record NW_026889777.1, read on the forward strand.
CACCATATTTATTTCTACCAGGAGATATAAATATGCATCAATCGATAAATTATTATAAATTACCTTCCTTATTCTTCTAAATATAGAATTGTCGTGACGTCGTTGTTTTACCTTATCTGTGTCATTCAATCAGGAAGAGGAGTGTGAATTATGGGTGGTTATTCCATTTAAACTGCGTCAGTCAACAAGGAAGAGAAAAATGAAATCAGGGTGGAGGAATATTTTGAGTCTTTATTTTAGTTTTGTAGTGGCATTTGGATACGGTACGTTATATACATAGATACGTATTTCTTCCTCGTTATTACCCAGTTTTATAAGTGTGTGTATTTTTTGTTGTTTTTAACTTGTCCTTCTATAACAATAAGTAACTTTGAGTTTGCATCCAGTGAATTTAGTACATATGCTACATGTAGTGCAGTTATAGGCATTGGCTAAATAAATATGAATCTGATAAAACACATTAACCTGTATTGATAAGTACATGTTAGATTAAGATGCATTACTTGACTATTATAATAATATACATGTATACACATGCCCTTTGAGGTCACAATGAAGGTCCCCCGGAATATGTTTGCTATATTTTGATTTGAACATATTTTATGCAAAATATACATAACTGGATTATCTATTAAACTCTCTCCGTAAGGTATAAGCTATATAAAGTATGGAATAAAAAAGAATGTACAGCAAAATAATAAAGTAAGTTGTTTCAGAGATGTGTATCTCTGAAAACAATGAATCAAATCAAAATATCTATTACTTACATTAAAAAAATATATGTGAACAGAATAAAACCAGGCAATATTTTTATGTCGCCTGCAGAGCAGAGCAACGCTTAGGGGTTGATAACTTTACCCGGCGTCTGTATGCCTCTCTGTCCGTCTGTCTGTTCAGTCCGTCTGTCACGACTTATTTCTCGAGAATTGTAAGAAGTTTGGATTTGATATTTTGCACATACAATGTATATTTCTTGGCAATATGGCTTTGTAAAAAAAAATGTTACCGACATCGTTATCATTTAACTTGACCTTTATCCTACTTTTCAAAATATTTCATAGTGCCGATATGCAGCATATATTTTTTTTTTACATTGAAGAGGTGAATCTACATGTATGCTATTTAGCATTTGAACTGTTTGTCATAAAATATTGTAACGAAAAATTCTGTGACTAAATATTTGTATTAAAACTTGGTATGAAGAATGACTTTTCTTGTATTCTACAGCAATAGTTATAAATAATACGTGGGCTCTGTACCTTTTGACAGTCAACAAAACAAGAGAAAGTCTTTGTATAAAAGATATATATTATAATTTACTTAACGCGTTATTTGAAACTTTCCGGTTACGTGGGGAAAAAAAAAAAAAAAGAAAGAAAGAAAGTGCACCACTCTGGAAACGAAGGTGCAATATACGGTAATGCAGGGGCAGTAGCAGGCGTTGCTAATGTAAACAGAACGAGAAAGGAGAATATGCTGTAACTCTGGTAACTGGAGAAGTTGCACACTATTGCAAGGAAATATTTACCTTCTGTAATTTCGAACGGTTGTTTAATAACACCTTCTGAGCCATTTTATTACAAATCTCTGTTAGCCTCGGACTTTACGTGACATTCTAAACGCTTGATAATTACCGTCAGTCAAATGATGATCTACATTCTAATTGGTTAATAAATAAATAACATCTGCAACTTTAGATTGTTGGTGACAAAGATGAGATGATTTAAGCCTCACCTCTTTACTATAAGAAACGCTGTCATTGGTTTCTCGCTATACTCGTTGCTATTCTATCCCAAGTCTATTTCAACCGTGAATGAAAAGCTGTGAAAATATCATTTGTTGTTCTAGTACGTTATTTGACCGACTTTCAAATCAAATTCAAAAAGTGAGACCACACTATTGTATTGTAATTAAAATAGAAGTGTACAACTTTAGGAAAAGAAAGAAAAGTTTTCGATGGAAAAAGATGCGAGGGAGGGGGATATGGATGTGTATGCAGTATGTATAAGGTATATATAAGTGTGACAAGATCTAAGATTTATACTGTTTAGAGATTTTTTTCTTCTGATGGAATTTATCAACATTAACCATTTTCAATTCAAAGCCACTTTAGTCTTTTCGATGACCTTTTAATATGACTTGACTTACATGAAGTCTTTGGAAATCGTTACATACACGACGGTTAGCCCCTCTTGAAAAGTAAAAAAAACAAAATGAACGTTGTAATAATTTTTGGATAGAGATATTAAAATGTTAACTTCGAGGTATTTCATATATATAGTGTTGGTAGATTCCCTCTATAATTAGATGCTAAATTAAGCGTTTTTCAGTTCGACTTGGGGCAGCTTAGGCTTTTTTTTTAATTCTTGTTATTTGTTTTTGGAAGCCCATCCCTTCTTAATTTGAAAAAAACTTTGCTACGGGCCTAACTTCTATGCAACCTATTCACAATCTAAATTCACATCTGCTCTGCAGGATCCTAATAATGTTTCCATTTGAAGTGTTCCAAAGCGAGAAACTGTTTATTGCCACCAAACTATTCAAAATTAAATATCATTAAAATACAAAGACCTATGCTTATTTTTGCAAACTAGACAACGCGCGGAAAGAACTGATCAACAATTTCGCGTTTTCTTTTCCCTACTTATATAAAATAATACAAAATAATTCAAACTGACATCATTCTAGTTGTTTGTGCTATGTAGCTATGTTATGAATAATTTGTGGCGTTTTTCGGGGTTTATCCGGAGGATAATTCTAGGAATCAGTCCTTAGTAAACGACTATATTCACAACGTCCCTGTGTCACAAAATATTGTGGATCCTGTGTTTAAGTTAGGAACTAAAGATCTTTATAGATCTAATTAAAAAAAAAAAAAACAACAACAGCAGAGTTTTGCTTCAACGAGTATAATAATATCCAATCGCAGTTTACATATCAAGTACAAGCTATATGTTTCTATTCTCTCTCTCTCTCTCTCCTTATATACCCTGTCTGACACCTAACGTCATTAGGGCACCCGTTAGGGCATTAGGCTCCATATGTAGGGCATTAGGCTCCATGGTTAGGGCACTCGTTAGGGCATTAGGCTCCAAGCATTAGGGCATCCGCACCATCTTCAAGTGTCAAGATACCTAATACATCTAGAACATCTGTAAGGCGCAATAATTAGGACGCTAATTAGGCTCCAAGATTAGGGCACTAATCAGGTTCCATGATTACGGCCTTTCATATAAAAAAATATATTCCTCTTTTATTTATAACAATAAAATATTTACATTGAGGTATAGCAACCAATGAGAATCTAGGTCACCAATTGAGAGACCCTAATTATGCAGAGTCGAGGATTCCACCCCCAGTGAAAGTCCTAGGTTAACAGAGATTTGTACTAAACACCGACAAAGCGAAATGGATATCTTTATAGGCTGCTACCTTCTGCGAGCCTCACTGTTTATATAAACAAAGAGCTATGCACCTATCCAATCAGCGAGCGGCTAACAAACGAAGTGGCGCGTGAGAAACGTCAAGCCGACGTAATGAAACTTGGAGGGAAATCAAAAAATAGAGCTGAAAAAATGGATTATGGATAAAATATCACTTATGGTCGATGGTAAAACACCTATAGACGCAGGTAAACACTACTGTGCGTAATGACACATATTTAATGCCACCCGGGTTGGGAACAACATCTCGAATGTAAGCATCACATTCGGTCCTTGTGAAATGGCATGTTTCTACTTTCGCTTTCAATAAAAGCAAATGATTATAAATCAAATGGAATATACCACATATTATATCTCGAAACATCGTATCTACACTCCGTAGTAATATTTAAGTACCCATGTTAAACTTGAGGCGTTCAACAAATAATAATCACAACGTGATAACCATGAATGGCGCAAGGTACAGGCCAGTGTAAACTCATCAGGGCCAGTCCAAAGATTATTCTTACCTACGTGGCTATAAATAGCTACCTAGGTATTTAAACCTACTTGGAGTAGCTACTTCTACCAATTTTACCTGTCTTTGAAAATAGAAATAATCACCCAGTTCGCACAACAACGTTATTAAAACGTTGTGAAAATGTTATGAAAACATCTTCTAAAACGTTATTACAACGTTTTTTTTGTGTGGGTTTTTTAACGTTATTATAACGTTTTTCAAAAACATTGTACTGTTAGGTTTTGAAAATATTTTTAAAAACGTTTTGAAAACATTTTTAAAAAACGTTTTGAGAACATTTCTTAAAATGTTTTTAAAACATTTAAAAATCAATTTTACAACATAATGAAAAAAGTATTTCCTGTAATTTTAATAAATCTAAATCCATTCATTAATGTTATCTAAAAACTGTTTTTTAACACTGCACAGTAAAATTACAGTCTTCCTTCAAATGAGATTTGTACTGTTTGAAGTAAGAAAGATCACAGCATCCTCATTCCATTAGAAATTAATCCGTTTGACACTTGGACTTCTCTATTTTCTTCTGAAAAATAAAATTGGATATAAAACTTTAATTGACTAAATGATTACCCATGCATTCAAGTATATATTTCTTTTCAGTTAACATTTCCATATATTAGGGCATCTGACAACTACACATACTAGTAGTTTGTTTATATAAAAATCTGATAAACACAAGGAATGTATGTTTTGGTATGCAGTTGTATTAATTACATGTGTAAATATCTATGTATTTCTGACAACCAACTTCAAACATATCATATTTAACAAATTCCTCCAGGTAGGTATATGGAGCAAACCTCTTCGTCCCACCTCTCATGTAATCGTAAGAAATTGTCTTTGATGCTTTGTAAGCCTTGTAAGCAGCAGCTATTAAAATGTAATGTGAAATTCATTATAAGAAATGTAAATAAGTGAATGTATAAACTTATTTAACAAAGCCGTCGGAATCAAATTAAAAGTGGGGGGGGGGGGCTAAACCAACAAAAACGTTGGGGGGGGGGTAAGCTCGAATTTTCACTAACTATATTATATGTTTGCAAAGAAAGTTGGGGGGCTAAGCCTCCCTAGACCCCCCCTCCTTCCCGGTTCCGACCCCTATGTTTAATAGTTAAAGGAAAACAACACAGCAATACTAGTATTTAGATCGTTTTCCTTTTGCTTTATTTATTTTCTAATGATTTATAAGTTGATATGTTAACTGAATCTTGATGCATTTTCTTAGCATTAATGGTGTTAAAACTTACTTTTAATAATTCTTATAAAGGGTGCACTTTTCAACCCTCAGTCCAGTCTCAGTGAACTGACACATGCAATTTGTTTGCGTCATTGTCCTCCTTATATCTCAACCTTGCATTGAAACCATTGCGTTCATCTAAAATGAGTGCTGTGAATTTCAAATCTTTGATTGCTAGCAAATGTATAACCAAGCCTGTGGTTAATTAACACCTCTTCTTTCCCTTCCAAAAGAAAATACAGTAGGTTTAACGTGGCATTGTATTCTTTAATAACACAAATTTGGAAAAATCTAACAAATCATTTTACATCTCTTAAGAATTATTTAACCCTGTCTTGTTAAGACCCCCTCCCACACCCATCCCGATCCCCAACTATGTTTTAATCATGTTTTGAAACTCGTCACACATTTTTAATACATGTAAATAAACCGAAGTTTTCAAACAATAAATCACTTGCCTAATATTCAAATGCCAATGAACTTTATAAATTCAACTCAACAAACATATATACATCTAAGTCTATGAGAATGAAAGATCTAAGATTCTAAAATGCATATGTAATTACATCTACAATACGATTGTAAATATACAGAAACATACCATATGTTGATAGTGTAAGATATTTCCCTATTCCTCTTCTTTTTTTTTACAAGAATGCCGCCGGGTTTTTCAAAACTTTGATTCTGTTGACCTATATAGATGACATGGAAATAGTTTGAAACAAGGATCAACTGCATCAGCCCTGGCCATGGCATCCCGCTGTGTCACTCAATTAACTCTCGAGAAACACATTAATGAAGGGGAAACTTAATTCCCATAGCACAAATAAATAATAATAATAATAATAATATTTTATTTAAAGATGGTAACCCGATTAGTGCAAGCACTATTCTTCCCCGGGGCCTTCTGTAGACAAAAATCAATATACATACATATACAAATACACACAATCAATAAATAATTATGAATTATCATGATTATTGCGACATTCTTTTACATATTTTTTAACTTTGTGCTTGAAAGCATTGAGTGTTGGAGACATTTTTATATATACAGGTAAATCATTCCACAACATAGCACAAGAGTATTGGAAGGAATTTTCAAAGAGTTTACATTTATGAGCTGGTACACACAGGTCTAAGTTTGATTCAGATCGAAGATTGTATCGATTATTACACTGGAAATCAAACATACTATTTAAATAAGTAGGGTTAGAGTTAAACAGTGATTTATATAACAAAACATATTTATTTACAGTAAGTTGCTCATACACTGTGAACCAATCAAGTTTCTCAAAGAGAGGTTGTGAGGGCGGAGCATCTAAAATATACCTTGCAGCACGTTTTTGAAGCTTATGAACTCGGTCAAGATTTGAGTGAGATGCATTACCCCACACGGTTAAACAATAATCAATTGAAGGCATAATATAAGCATTGTAAAACAGTTTGCGCGTTTGAATAGGAAGAAACTTTTTAATTCTACGGAGGGCAGAAATTTTATGTGACAGCGCTTTACACACATGGTCAATATGTACATTGTATTGTAAGAAATTATCTAAATAAACTCCAAGGATTTTTTCATTGTATTGTAAGGAATTATCTAAATAAACTCCAAGGATTTTTTCATTTGATACAATGTCTAGTTTTTGGTTTGATATGCATAGATTAAATTCATGCTCAGAGATATTTGATCTCTTTTGATGCGTACCGATTAACATGCATTTAGTTTTTGTAGCATTTAGAACCATTTGATTCTGAGAACACCATTTTTCTATAAAAGCAATATCCGTTGATAATGCATCTACAATAGTATGGGAATCTTTGCTGGATGCATGTAAAGTGGCATCATCTGCAAATAAGTCTATTTTGGATTTTGTAATGCATAATGGAAGATCATTAATGTAAAATAAAAACAGAAGAGGTCCTAGTATAGACCCCTGTGGAACTCCCGCTGTGACTTGCTGATAAGATGAATGTTTGTTGGACAGATGGACACTTTGAAGTCTGTCACTTAAATATGATCGGAACCATTGTAAAGTTATTGCATCAAAATTATAACATTGTAGTTTTTTAAGTAGAATATCATGATTTACAAGGTCAGAAGCTTTACTGAAGTCAAGAAAAACAGTACCAACAAGTTTTCCTTGGTCCATTTCATTTAACCATTCATCTGTAATTTTTGTTAGGGCTGTTTGGCAAGAATGTAGTTCTCTGAAGCCTGATTGAGATTCTACTATAAGATCAAAGTCTGAAAAAAGAGATCGTATATACTTTGCCACATGTTTTTCAATAATCTTGGATAATGTTGGTAAAATGGAAATGGGTCTATAGTTATTTGGATCTAATCTGTTTCCTTTTTTATAGACTGGAGTAACTTTTGCAAGTTTAAAACTCTCAGGGAAAATGCAAGATATGATACTTGTATTTATAATATGGGTCACAGGTTTATGTATTATTTGTGAAGTAAGTTTTAATAGACGTGGCCCTATGGTATCGACACCTGAAGATTTACTAATATCTAGTTTATTGAGTAAAGATAGTACTTCGTCATGAGTAATAAGCGGAATACCAAACATGTCTGTACCCAATTTAGACTTTACAAAGTCCAAAAGACCTGTAAAGTCATTTTCCTCCTTACCTACGCCTGCAAGAAGTTCTTCAGAAATATTTGAAAAGTGAGAATTAAACATTTCTACCATTTCTTGTGTATCCTCTGTGATATTATCATTTTTTGCAAGTGCAGCTGGAATATAATTATGTGATTTAGAAGCTAAATTGTTTAATATATCCCACATCTGTTTTGGATTTTTGTTTTGTTCTATAGTTGTTTTGTAATAACTAATCTTGGCGTTTTCAACAAGTGATGTAACTTTATTGCGCCATATTTTGAAATTTTCGAAGTCTTTATTTTTATGAAGGTTATCGCGCATGTGTTGTGCTTGCAGAATTTCTTGAGTTAACCATTTAGGTCTTGTATCGATGATTTATTGATTTATTTAAATGATTTATTCAGGAACTTTATTGAACAAATATTTTTTTAGAATTTTTTTTTTATTTACTCTCCTTGTTATATATAAATATTTTTTACAATCATTATGGTATAAGAGATACATATGAAAACATTTCCGTGTTTTTTTTTTGTTTTTTTTTTTTTGTTTTTATTTTTTTTTTGTTTTTTTTTTTTAATTTTTGGATTTTATTTATTTATTTTTTGGGGGTCTAAATTTTATTATCACAACTCAAAACACTTAAAATCAATGATAACTCAAAAACTTTGGAGCCATTTATAAGAAAACAGAAGTTTTATAGATATACATGTAACGTCTTACACTATATCGTTAAACTTGAGATGCTTGGTATTTCTGTAACGTTTTTACAATGTTTTGCAAACATTTTAAGACAATGTTGTATTCATGTTGTCTTGTAACATTTGTATTTCATGAAAATTATAATAATTATTATACAAGGTATGATTTTTTTTTTAAATCATGCTATTCAATCTATAGCTACACGTTATTTTTTCATAATAGAAGTATGCTAAATGTTTTCTGAAAACCTCCTTGCAACAGGAACAAAATGTTATGAAAAACAGTTTTAAAATAATTGTTAAGAACGTTTTCTAATAACGTCTTTACAACCATAATAAAACGTTTTAAAATATTTTACATGTATAAATGTTTTATTAAAAACGTTTTCAGATATCATCAGTACAACGGGAATAAAATGTTATGAAAACGTTTTGTGCTATCTGGGTAATAATTAAGGCGCATCTTTAAAACAGATCAGACTTGTTAATTATCATATGCAGTTGCACATCAAATTTCCGGGTGTTAAATTGAAACTTTACGAGCGTTGAGAATTGAAAAGAATTGCATGAAAAATCATTCAAAAACTTTTTATATAAGAATACATGAAGGTAAATTTTAAAATTTGTACAGATTACAGACTTGTAAGACATTTAGGCTTCTTACGGGGTAGCTTTGATCTATATCTTCCAGAAAATGAAACTGGGTGTAGTTATTGATGCAAAATGGTTTATTTGGAAAATAATCGTTATTTGACCCAAATTTTTTTCGTATTCATTATCAGTGTGACTGTATCAAGAAATTTGGTACTAACCATAATGCGCCACAAAATGCAAATAAAGCAAAAGGTAGGTAAAAATAGCTACTTGGAGTAGGTTTAAATACCTAGGTAGCTATAACTAGATACATAGGTAGAAATAGATAATTATTTCTAATAATTTTAATTTTAATAGTCATTGAGAGTTGGGAAATCATATTCTATTTGATTGTCAGACTCTATCACAATTTAACTATCCGTGCGTGTTTTTTTTTTCTTTGCAGGCAAATACATGAACTATAATGCTAATTGCAAATAAATAGGTGACACTCTTCGAGTTATTTACATCTTTTTAGTACCGTGACAAACCTAGAAAAAGATGCTTATTTTTCGATTTTAATGCACCGACAAACCCTTCGTTTTTTAAGGGATCGCGTGCTTCAGCTATATTCCACATAGTTACTTTATGCAATAATTTACGAATATTTACCTAAATATTGGAAAGATATATAATTTTGCTAACAATATTTTGTGATCAAATAAGACCTAATAAATCAGGATATCTTCACACTACTATTTTATTCTCCTTGATCTGAAATTGTAAAGGGTTTGTGTAACCGTAAACTAATTATAGAATCCCAGCACTACCTGTGATAGTGGCACCATCGATTGATATTGTTAAAACATATTAATCAAAATTTGCTAAACATATAACATTGTCTTCTTCTATTATCAAAAAAGGCTAAAAGATTTTATTGTATTTAACGATGTTGGATCCTAATATTTAAAGCCTTAAGAATTTTTGTCAATTATATCTTTAGTATCTACACACATAGCTAAAAAACCAAAACAAAAAATATGGGGCCAATATGCTTCTTTTGGCGCTAAGGTACATTTAATATGACTTTTTTGCACTGAAATTGTGTCTTAATCATAAATAACATCTTAGAAGTTTTCTCTCCAATATTTTTTATCCAAATAAATTATGAGACAAAATACACTATTATTCTCTCATAAAAAAGAGACATTAAAATTGTTTCAAAGAAAAAGTTTCAAATTGCTGCGCATAATCAATTATTTGACCTTTCTGCACTCACAACATGTCATTTTTGTGACATTAAAAGTAAAACAAGCAAGAAAATTATTTTTAAGTCTTAAACTTTTGCTGAATTTAAGTAGATTAATTTAAGTTATCTCATATATTTCAGAAAAGAAAATCAAAGGTGAGGGTCTATGATGTAAATATTTAGATATTACTAAAAAGAGTTAATTTCATGTTAAAATTGACTCAATTTTTTCCTGGAATTTCAGAAAATATTTACTATATTTGTTGCAATATTATGATAGAATTCGTAAAAATTAATTTTTTAATTGATATTTCAGACCAGCGTAAAATATTGCACTGCACAAAATAGCTATGTGTGCAACAAACATGAAAAAATAGAAATCTGAATTTAACAGTATTGTAACTACACAGAGTTTCGAAAGGGAATTGATCATTTTCTTCTAAAAGAAAAACCTTCAGCCACAAAATATAGGTCCTGACTTGCTCCTATTTAAATGGAATTTAATCGCAGTTTTTTCATTGAAAATATTTGAATAATTTGCAATATAAAATCCAAATTTAATGTAAGAACTTAAATATGGTGCAGAAATTTAGATTAAAGGACCAGACTAAAATCTGCTGAAAAGCTCAGAATCGAACCTCCTTAACTTAAAGTTTTGTTAAGACAAAATTCTTATCTAAATGTAAGCTCGAGCGAAAGCACACACTCTCTGGAGAAAATATGCAAGTTATGACAACCTTTCAAATATTCTCCTTAACACGCCAAATAAAGTCTGGATTTCAAGTAATAAGCATTTGAATGTAATTTTTCTGTTTTATTTTTCAATTAATGAAGACGTAAAGGTCAAGCATGTAACTTTCACTTCACATTTCTATTTGAACAGGTTGTTTTGTGCATCGTACGCGATGCTAAATTGGATGAAATAGAAAGAGAAGATCGATATAAAGTTTATTGACACATTGAAAAAATGTAAGAATTAAATTTTAATATATCATTGGAAGGACTCTCTATTATAAAGATCAAGTGACTGGGGTAGTTGGCAATCCGTATATCCTTCCTTCCGTTACAATCTGGGTGGCCATCTTTTATCCACAACTCCTCTTGCAAATTTATTGGATTATATACAGAATCTTTATTACATAGTGCCAATAAGCACCTGCTATTTTACATTTCCATCGGAATACTATTTGGGGTTTTCCAGTACCAATCTCTTATTCGGAACTCCAACTGAATGAAATTGAATGAGATTTTTACAGAATCTTTTTTTTTAAAGCAGCATTGTGCACTTTTAATTTTTCGTTTTGATCGGACAGATATTTAGGATTTTTTGTATCAAAACATGGACTTTGCCATTTTTCTTGACAAAGCGGGTATCCATTTTTTTAACGCAGTTCCTTCTTAACCCCTGAATGAATATCGATGGAACTTTCACAGAATCTCCTTAATATTTACTGCCCAAAATTCACTTTGCTATTATAAACTCTTATTGGAGCGGTGGTGTAATTTTGTGAGCTCAGTGCTTACAGTACCTCTAGTTTTCTTTTGAATACATGTACGGATCAAACAACAAAAAAGAGTAGGTGGAAGATGTGATTCGAACGGAACACGAGAAAGCAATCCATCAGTGGACAGCGATATAAATACTGTTTGTGTTGTCATAAGAAAGTTTTTAATGTCTTCTCTTTTGCAAATGATTGACCCTTTTCTGTCAAAAGAATTGTTTGTCAAATATGCATCTTACAAATTGCAAATATAAAAGATATGCTATTGGTTTTCAACCACAACAATAACAAGACACTTCTTAAATTCTTTTCAGCAGTTCTGGTATAATGACAGAGGCTATTCAGCAACAAGCCTTTTATCAGATTTAGAAATGAAGTTTCCAGTATGCAAATGAAGATCACACACTACATGTAGATCATTCAATGTTTATATTGCGCCTTGAGAAATATTTTGCACTGTTTTTTTATATCATATTTTAAAGTCGGCTTTCATCAAACTTACCTCTGTTACAAAGTCTTTATTCTGCTTTTCAAATGAAACATATCCTTGTAAAGTGATGTAGACCGAAGTAGAGAAATTACAGCTCTAGCAAATGCATAACGTCATTAATTTAAACAATGCTTTCTTTGTCCCGTTTCAAAGAATAGCAACCATATCACCAATACGGGTTTATAATCTTTTTTGCTCCTGAATCCTCACAACCGGGTATGTAACAGACAGAATTTACAAGTTAAATAACGCTTATTCGAAATCTCTTCAGAATATCATAACCTTTCGAAACATAGACAAGAATCAGTAATGATTTTTTTTTTTTTTTTTTTTTTTTTGCAAAGTGTATGAGGGAGACGAAAACTATCCAGAGTTTCAGCACTCTGTTGCCAGGTGTAACCCCTAAAAGAAACCTAAATGTCCAAAGGCCATAATCGTCGAGCTTTTACGTCGAAATATGAGATCCCTTTATAAAATGCTTTCAAATTCGTAAAGTTGTTTAACGAGTCTTTAATTAAACACACACACAAAACAGAAAACAAAAAACAAAAAAAGTTAATTATGATCATCATGATGTTTATTACCGTTAAATCTGAACAGTATAATATTGTAGTAATAAAAACAAAGAAGGGTTGTTCGAAAGTTCGCGGATATTGACAATCTTCTTTATACTGTTTTCAAGAAACTCTAGATCTGTTCAAAAATTCTGTTTTATTTGTATGTGAAGTTTTTGTTTATGTTACGACTCCCGATAGTTCTGCCGATGTCGAGATACAGAAGTTTACCTGTATGAAATAGAACTCATGTGTTTGAATTGGTTTGTTGCCTCGGAGCACACTTAATGAAGTTGGATCCTATCAAAAAGTCTTAATAATTTACTATGTATAGTTTTAGTATCTACACATAGCTTAATTGAAAATCAAAACAAAAAAAAATCAGGTCAATATGCTTCTTTTGGCGCTACACTGGTTGAAAATGGTATACATATATGTTGAGATATGTGTTAAAAAGCTATGCAAGTTTGGTAATTCAAAATAACATTTAGAGGGTCCGATATCTGGTAATTTTAACATTAATGTAAACGAGGAAGAAAATGGTATTTTCCTATCAGAAATACTATGGTAAACTTTTAATAAATGAAAGTGAAAGTTATAAAATAAATCAGTTTTCAAAGTGATAGCATTAGTTATTCAAAAATGCCAAAGTTAGTTCTATAGTTAGCCATTTTTGTGTGATAGAAGTCACATTTAATTGCACAACGTAGATATCCAGTTATTGTCCAGTTTAGCACATTTCTCTTATCTTACCAAAGATATCTGTTGAATTTTTTATATTTACAACGAGAATTCAATGCACTTTGTATTCAATAGTTTTTATTTTGTTTGTTTGTTTGTTTGTTTTTCTGTTTTATTATTATTATTTTTTTTGGTTTTGTTTTGTTTTGTTTTAAAGTACAAAATACCTTCGAAACCAAATATCTTTTAATGAATGCTTAAGACAAGATATTTCTAAAATGAATGAAGATTTGTCTCTCATTTCCATTTGTGGTTTTTACTCTCTTTTTTTACGAGTTGATGGTATCAGCTCATGTTATGTGACTTGTAAGGATTCCCCAGTGTATCGAAACTAATCACATTTTCGTTTGAATATTTTTGCGTACAGGTTCTTGTATAATATTGATTTATTTACAATTTTCATGATCTACAGAACAAGAATATTTTTCATGACATGCTTAGAAGTGTTTATAGACTTAAATACTTATTATTAATTTTATTGGAATTTGTGTCAATCCGCGAGAGAAAATAGTGTAAGGAAAATTCGGTCAACAAAAGTGACATGTCGTGCAAACAAATTTTGATTTATAAATCAATAAATGTTTTCTATAATATAAGCAGTATTTTGAAAACAGATTTTTAAAGAAAATTTACAAAATTGATCAATTGTTCAAACCAGGTTATTTTTACAAGATTGACGTGCTGGTGGTATATAAATAAACTAATTCTTGCGCTGTTATGCTAATGAACGGAGCAGTTTTCCCGCGTTAATGATGATCGAATCGTTCAACACAGAGAACACTGTCTAAGTTTGTAAACAAAGCGAGAAGTTTGCAGTAAAGAAGGTTGAAGTAAATCAATTGCTAAGCTCATACGGAAGAAATGAGCTGTACCAGTTGGAAAAATAATTTTGAAATTAAAGTTCAAATTTCTTGTGCAAGCAATAAAAGATTTCAATTGCTAGTGAGTTATTTTGCGGTAGACATGTAATTAAATCCATAGGTAAAGACGCCGTTATGTATTGTCATGTGAGTTTAGCATGTTTATTTAGTGACATTAAATGTACTGGTTGATATTACATGCGCGTATCAGTGATACTGATGTCTAAAGATAATGGTTTTTTTAGTTTTCACAATTTTATGACCCTGAAATATCGAAAACTTATAACTGACTTTTTTTATGTGTCAAATAGGCTTAAAGTGTTAGATTTTTTCAGCAGTGGACAACGTTGTGCTCCTTTTTTTCAGATTGATCTAAAAGATACCCGAGACAAACGTCTAGATAAATTACATGATATATATTTATTAAAACCACTGTTGAGAATTCATGTCTTCTACTATCTAGATCTGTTCCACAGCAAGCTTTAAATACATTAAAGGTCACTTAACATGCCTGTGATTCTTATCTCATTAAATGTTTGCACTACACAGAAAAGCGTTTTCCTTTATTTCCAGCTGTGTCTTGCTATCAGATGCTGACCATGTGATAATGTGAATTAATAGTACTAAAGGCAGTAAATAAAAAAAAATTAAGTCGGATTTATTGATAAATGTTAAATGCATATTTATGAATGTGAAAAAAATTGAGAAATCAAATTAATTCAAGAGTATAAATTGTTAAAAACACTGTAGATAATTCATGTAAACAGTCAATATTCCATGCCATTGTGATGAATTTAAAGTCTTCAGTCGAAAGAATTGAAAAATTAAACGTGCATACATGTACGTGTAAATGAAAGTCAAGAAGTTGAATTGCAAGAGAGCTAAATCGAGAGAAATGAAATATTAAATGTGCATATCAATTAAAGTCAAGTAGTTATATTTCAAGAGTGACTAAACCAAAGGAAATGACATATAAAATGCTCATTTCAATTAAAAGTCAAGAAGTTGAATTTCAAGAGTAGCTGAATCAAGAGAGTTGAAATATTTATTGTGCATATCAATGATCATAAAAGAAAGGGAGTTGAATTTCAAGAGTGGTTAAATCAAGAGAATTGAAATATCAAATGTGCATGTGAATTTTGAAAGACAAAGGAGTTGAATTTCAATAGTAACTAAAACAAGAAAATTGAATAATGTAATGTGCATATGAATGAAAGTAAAAGATGTGAATTTTAAGAGTGGCTTAATCACAAGAACTGTGCAGACCTGCCAGGGGAAAATCTCAATTACTTCTTTGCTTTTTGACAAATGTTTAAATTTAAAATATTGATATACATTATGAGGTTCTACAATATGATATATGAAAATTCTTGCAAGCATGTGTGCTGCAATTTTCTTGGTTGAAACATGAAATGATTTTGTCAAACTCAGTGTCCGGCCCAAACCGTGAGAAACGAGAATCATACTTTGTTTCACACACGATAGTTGTTCTTTCGTAGCCATATGTCCAAATTGTATATGAAAAAAAATTAGGGTACTTGAGTCAAAAAATTTAAATATAGTTCTGTATAAATGTTCCATTTAAATCGTTTTAAAATTTATACATAATACATGTATGTCGTTGGTTTTTTTTTTTTTTCTTTTTCTTTATATTGCTCCTGTATATTCTATGAGAAAAGGTAGTTTAAATTGTTATCGTGTATGTTCAAGACTGCAAAATGCCAATTTTCTCAGAAAAAGTAATCGAAATATCTATATATATAAAATTTATCTTATTACAGATAACTTGTCAAGCTTTAAAAAAGCAACACAAAGCAGCAGAAATAATGACACAAATGCTTCCCCCGCCAGAGCTGTTGACAAAGATATCAACACATGTTCTTCTACAGGACCAGATAATCCAGCATGGTGGTACGTGGATTTACAGGGAATAAGGAGTATATATGATATACAGATTATCTTTAATGGAACAGACACAGCATATGGTGAGTACATGTATATGGTAGGAAAAACACACAACTGAAGAGAAATATAGTGGAAGTAGATTTTTAATATGCTGATAGATTTCAAATATTCTCTTATGATCTCAGTTTATTGGGCGATTATAATATTTCTTTTATTCGTGCTTAAATAAATAACATGAGGGCCTTTGCTATTCTGATCTATTCTTCATATAATATAAATAACAAGTAATTTGAAATGGTTTCTAGACTTAATGACCAGCACTTCGTTTGAAGTGTTTCTTTCCTGTTTTAATATTCCTATGAAGCAGATTTTATGCAAAAAATTCTACATGAAATGAAGAAGAAAACGATTGCTGTGGCCTACAACTCGACATTCAGATATATCGACGACGTTTTATATATCAATTAAAAATAGTTATTTCCATTCATAGTTCGAATCAATAAATTCCAGTGAACTCAAAATGAAAAAAAATCAGTCTGCCACATCTGATTCACATATCGATGTTTTACTGATGTAAATCCATAAGGACTAACTAACAACTAAACTTGATAGGAAACGAGATTACTTCAGTTTTCCCATTCAACTTTCTTTATTTATGTTGCAATATTCCACTATCACCTGCGTATGGTGTTCAAGAGAATAATCTCAGTATGATCTTTTTTTTTAAACCGAGGCAGGCTACTAATAAATAAGTGTGTTAGAGAGATTATAACAAACCTCGGTTGAAGTCAGAATTTCGTAATTCTTTAATTATCGTTATAATAACATTATCGTTATAATAACATTGTTTGCTAATATAATCTGCCAATGGGTTGTACATTTATGATAAATGTCATACCAATTGTTAGGCTATTGTTTTTTCTTTCTTTTTTTTCCAAAATTTGACTACGAATGGCTTCATCTACATGATCAATATAAAGGGCTCACATCAGGTGCAACTGGTTTGCAGAGGAAGCTTACTCTTCCTAGGCATCTGATCCCTCCTCTCCAGGTCCATGTTCTATGCCCTGTATACGGATTTCCATTGTGTGTAGGTTTCTAAGTTCAATCACTGTTCGTTATCTTCACCTTTTGCATTTCGGTACCAATTTGCATGACTGTGCAAAGATATCAAAAACTCAAAATACGTTTAACTTGTTATTTTGAAGACGAAAAAAGAAGATGTGTAATTTAAGCTAGTTGTATAGAATAGTATGAGGATAACAATTTTTAGCTCTGGGATTTTTCCAACCATATTATTACATGTTTAAATAAATGAATTGCAGGTATACAGTATAGTGTTACTAGCATAAATATGAATAAATGCTGGGTTTTATTAAAAACATTACAACATGCACTTTTTAGCTCACCTCAACGAAGTTCGGGGAGCTTATGTAATACCCTCGGCGTCGGTGTCGGTGTCGGCGTTGGCGTCCCAGGTTAAAGTTTTTGGTGCAGTTTTCTTTTAAAGTACTTCTGTGCCCTATATTAATCAGAGATGCATGGAGGATGCTTCTAGTATGTTTCATTGTACCAGTCAAGGTTTCAGATGCTGCAATTTCAGCGGAGGAATGACCAGGTTAATGTTTTTGGAGCAGGTTAAAGTTCTTAGAGCAGGATAAAGTTTTCGGAGCAGGTCTCATTTCCAAGTAACTATAAGCCCTATATTGACCAAACTTGCATGGATGATACATCTAAGGATGCACACTACCACACTTGCTTCGGATTCTGGATCTGACCTACATTTTCCGGATGAGTGACAAGGTTAAAGTTTTTAGAGCAGGTCTCATTTCCAAGTAACTATAAGCCCTATATTGACCAAACTTGCATGGATGATACATCTAAGGATGCACACTACCAGACTTGCTTCGGATACTGGATCTTACCTACATTTTCCGGATGTGTGACCAGGTTAAAGTTTTTAGAGCAGGTCTCATTTCCAAGTAACTTTAAGCCCTATGTTGACATAACTTGCATGGATGATACATCTAAAGATGCACACTACCAGGCTTCCTTCGGATGCTGTATCTGACCGACATTTTCCAGATGAGTGATCAGGTTAAAGTAAACTATAAGGGCTATCTGAACCAAACTTGCATGGATGATGCATCACAGGATGAACACTCTCAAACTTGCTTCAGATGCTGGATATGACTTACTTTTTCTGGATGAGTGACTAGTTTAAAGTTTTTAGGTAAGTCCATTTCCAAGTTACTGGAAGCCCTATCGGACCAAAATTGCATAAATGTTACATCTAGAGATGCACACTATTAGATTATTAGTATGGGAATTTGCCTTAAAGACAACATTCGTTGAGGTGAGCTCTGTAATATCTGGTTACATGTACCTATGTTTATTTCCTTTTCTGGTGCAAATAAATCTCTAAATTCTCGATTTCAACCTATTACGGACTCCTTTGTAATTGTTATTTGCGGTTCTTAAGAACCAGGCCATTATTCAGTTGCAGTAAAACCCGGTTACAGAGAAACGCTTACGATGAATTTGATTCCCTGTACTTTAAAAACGTATTATGATCTTATGGGAGATAACACAGTCCATTCATAACGAATCAAAATTGTTCATACCTGGCACTTTGTGTTTGACACCAAAATTCTTAACTAGATTTATGACATTTATCAATGTTGTTATCTTCACCTTTAAAATCAGAATTATTCTCAGATGGGAAGGATTATTAATCAAAGTGTCAAGGAAAACCTTTTTGAGAAAGAAAACTGACTTTGAGATGTGTGTTTGTAGGAAAAGTTCTTTAATAATAGTTTCGTAACAGAGGTAAACAACGCAGTTAATGTGTTGTTATGCATAAAATTTATGTACGTAAAGGATCTATGGAAATGTTCTGCATTACAGCATTATAATAAGACACCCTATTTTCGTCATATGATTGCAAATTAACAAAATTGTCACGGCATATTCGAGAATAAAGGATGGTCAATATTAAGCAAATCGCCACATTTGCATAATCAGATACAACGTAATAACTTATACCCATAGGTTTAAGTCATTAACAAATTTTACAATTCCTTATACAGAATTCAAAGATATTTTTGATAGATCCTAAATGAGATTTGATAGTAATGTGATAAAATTGCATATTTACTGACACTGGACTATAGACTGTTTATTAATCTACATTTGTATGACGTTTCATATAAATGCTTCTTTTTCAAATTCTTCTCAACTTCTCAACTTTCACAGTTGTGTATGTATTAAGCTTATGATATGATAAAATGTATGATTTGTAATGTACGTTATAAGTATGCAAGTTACATTAGTTGAAAATAGGCTAATTTCATTGTATTGATTGTATTTATTCGAAGATAGAATTATATTTTTAATTTTATAGAAAAACGACAAAGAGAGCTCATGTATGGGTACCAACTTTATGTTTCAAATACAACTGACTTAAGCAACTTGGATAATTCGCATCTTTGCTACAATCATAGTGGACCGGACTTACCAGACTTAATGTCCACACACGTTTGCATTTCATTTGGACGTTTTGTCATCTTCTACAATGAGAGAGTTCCTGGAGCAGCTTACCCTATTTCTAATGGAGTGATGCATAATTTTACATACATCCAGTTTTGTGAATTTACGGTATTTGGTGAGTCTTAATTATAAAACGCATTTAAATTGGTAAGTTTACCATTTCGTCCAATAAATATATTTTTATTGTATGATTACAGCGTACTATCCATTCTCAAGTTTTTTTTCTTATATCATCGTCTACACCAGTGTACTATTACAGGAAATTTTTTTCAAGATTTACAAAACGTCGATGAAAAGGAGATGAATATTATACTAAGTTTATGGGTTGAATAATTGATGTACATATACATGTAAGACCACCAAGGTTTATAAATAACTGGAAGTCAAAATTTGTAGACGCAAAAAAATATTATACTAAGGTATGAAATTTTAATTATGTGATAATGTACATGTATTTAATAGAATGAAAGAAAAAGTGAGC
This sequence comes from Saccostrea echinata, assembly GCF_033153115.1. Taxonomy (NCBI): domain Eukaryota; kingdom Metazoa; phylum Mollusca; class Bivalvia; order Ostreida; family Ostreidae; genus Saccostrea; species Saccostrea echinata. The sequence goes on from NW_026889777.1 coordinate 6,670,054, forward strand.
AAGCTCACATACCCAGCGCTCCCCCCAAACTTGACAATGCAACACATAATGAATGGCACGGTGCACTTTAAATACACAGCATAATTCAAAAATTGGCATTACTTGTAAAAAATCATCACATCAAAACTTCTTGCATATAAGGACATTCAAATCTTTGTCTGTTACAAATTTGATTGGGCTGAAGTTTCTAAATAAATAATAGAATCAAAATGTCTTGTTAATATACCTACAAAGTTTCAGGAAATTCAGTGCAGGAGTTATGCTGACAAACTGTTATTTAAATTCCTCAGTGATTTCGATTTGTTAATGAGTGTACGTCCATGTTCAACGTTTGTCAATTTACACATTTTTAAAAATAGTTGATGGAAACAAAATTATGATCTAATCATATAAATTTATTTATATACTGTACTTATGGAATTATTTAAGGCAAAGCACTAATTTGAGGTGTGTGTGTGTTGGGGGGGGGGAGGGAGCTGTTTGTGTACTTCTATCCAAGATTTGTGTTTGTGTGTGTGTGTTGAATCATTGACATTTTTATCTCAAAATTAAAGGGTGTCTAAAGGTCATGAAATATTTTACGTAAAATTTCATTACAAAAGCTGATTCCAATGGATTTCCTTATTAAGTAGGTGGAAAGTTTCTTCAATAAAAGCCAAAACTCTAAGAGCAAAAATAAGGGAATTGGAATTTCCTGGTAATATGTACACCTACACAATGTGTTCTAAATATCTTTTTAAGTTTAAGTTTGACGAAATTCTGTGCAGCGGTGTAAGACAAGTTGCGCTGACAAACTGTTCATCTATATATTCAAAATATGGCCAAAACTCTAATTTGAAAAGTGCCGAAATTCCCGAGAAATAAAGAATGGGAATGTCCTGGCAATATGCACAACTACACACTGTGTCCTAAATATCTGCAAAGTTTGACGAAATTCTGTGCAACGGTTCAAGAGGAAATGCTCTTTCAAAAAAAAAAAGGACTGACTGACTGACGGACGGGTCAAAAACATTATATATTACATATAAATTGAAAGGATGAGATTTAAAAGAAAAGATTACAGTGAGTTTTGATGAGCAAAATTTAAGGGGGGATGGGATTTAAAATAATAATAAAGGACTATTTTGGCATAAAAAAAATTAAATTGATTTTTATCTTCTTTACATGCATGCCTCTGTCCGATTAGCTATTTTTTTTATACGATTCATTCGCAAAATTTTTGAATAATGCTTCATGTACAACTCAAGGATAACAGTTACCTTGTTTATTAATCCAATCTTTAATATTTTTATGAAGACTATAGAATGGGGTTGTTAAATATCTAGAGTCATAAATAATTATAAGAGCATATGCTCGGACAGAAACTTTTATTAATTTAAAATGAATAAATAAACAATAAATAAATAAATAAACAGCAATGTCGGGTCAGCCGACAGACTGCATAACTTGCCTCATTAATGTTTAAAAAATAAATAAATTAATTAATTAAATATTCTAAATTATAAGAGTACAAGTAGTTTGTATTTTTTTCATTTACATTAAAAAATAATAAACAAATCAAAGGTTTATTTCACAATTTACATCCTAACGATCAGGCACGTTACACGAACGATTCTGCTCGATCGTTCGTCAACAATAACGTTGCAGCCACTGTACCATATTTGTGAAATTAACTTTGGTCAAGTGTTCTGGTGCTGGGCAGGGCTCTATTAATTTGTATTCTTCTGAGATTCAGTAAAGACCAAAAATGGCAAAAGCCGGTTGAAAGCTGGGAAAACAATTTTTACCTGGCTAACGGAAGAGGTACGTGCTAAAATAAAATCGCTGAAAGCAAAAAAATATAATCGCCGAAAAGCAATATAATGTGTCGTATCGCGGAAAAAAGTGCTATTTAATATATGGTAATTAATCACTGTAAATAATGTCATTGAAAGGTCAATTGAATAAGAGAATTATGCAACCAAAGTTAAATTGTACGAGGGCTGTTCGGAAATTATTGAGACATAGTGTATATTCTTCTTTCTAATGAACGTTTTCCAGTGAAAATTTGCATATACGTTTGACAAACACTAAGAATTTATAAAAGCAAAACTATTTTATTTCTTCTTTCAGTGATATATCAATGTGTCAATGACAGGGGTACCCGGCGAAGTCACGAAATCAGATATTGAAAATATGTAACACCAACGTTCACACTCCCGGTGGACCCGTAGTAAGAGCGAAAATAATTCTATATATATATATATATATATATATTATATAAATAGTGCACGTTTTTGAGGGTAACAGTTGAAATTGACACCCCAAGGAAAACCATTGTCAACCGACGCGTCAGCGGAGGTTGACAATGGTTTTCCGTGGGGTGTCAATTTCAACTGTTACCCTCAAAAACGTGCACTATTTATTTTATTATACTGAATGTCTTATTGATTTCGGATGTCATTAAAAAATTCGGAGATCGTCGTTAACTTCACGCTTAGAAAGCTTTCAAACTCCCCGCTTCTATTTTTCTCAATAGGAAAGCTTCGTAAAAGATTTACCAACCTCTTTATTATTTGTTTGCTACTCAAAAAGTCCTTTATCACCTAAAGTTTGCACTCGCAAGGATGTTTCGTCTGTCATTTGTCTTTTTCAAGTAAGCTACATCGGACGCAAGCTTTTATTGACGTCGTTTATTCGGCTTCTTTCAAACGCACAATCGACGTTTTGAGAATTCTACGGTGAACCGTACGCGCATGATTTGAACGCATGTGATATTTTCGTAATGTTACCCGTTGTCAAGTGTGTTGCTAACGCTGAGGATAATATTACGGATTGTTAAATGTGTCTAAACCAATCAGATTTTAGTATTTAACATGAAAGTATAATATATATATATATATATATATATATATATATATATATATATATATATATATATATATATATATATATATATATATATATATATATATATATATATTTCAATTTAATTTTAACTTCATTTTGTGCAGAATTGTTAGAATTTCGATCAGAAATACGGAGATCATAAATAAATTTAAGCGCGGTATAGAAATTTGATAACGACGACAAAATGGATTTTGACATCAAGGCGGCGCAGCGAGCATACATAAAATTTTGTACAGTGCTATGAAGAACTCTTCAGACTAAATGACATGCTAAAACAATAACAAAGAGAAGAAAAAACTTGTCTAAGGGTTTGATTTTTTCATTGGTATATATTTTTTTCCTACAAATAATTCAACCAGAGTAAAAACAAAAGCTCCGGACAACCATCAATTATTACGGACTAAATAACGTTGAACCGCGTTGCATAAATCGGTTCTGTATGATGCTAAATCAACCTGTATATGACTCTTTATGTATATTTTACACTAGGGTAGCAACAATACACACTTTATGTTATTTTTTTTTAAATCGTTAAGAAAAGAGACATTTGATTTTTGGAATGTTATATGTGATAACAAAGAAAGAAGAGTAAACGCTTCCCGATTGTTATCTCCGGCTGACGTGACGTCAAAATGACGTAGCGATGTTGCTCCAGGTCGATAGACATATGTATGTTTATAATTTCACCGTGTAACGGGATGTTACTCAATATAATATATCACTGGGATGTATAGACGGTACTTTGGACACCAGAAAACTTACTGAACTTTAAACCAATTGATTTTTAAGTTAAGTAATGGACTCTGGTAAATAATTAGAATAAGATTCAAATAACTTGAGATGAAGGTTCATCCTGGCTTAATCTTTTAATAAACAAATTAAATAAAATATAATCAGTGATAAAATTCAATCAAGACAAAAACAATAAAAATAATAAAAATATTGGCTACAGTCGTCTTAACCCTAAAATCCCCCCAAAATATTAAATTTCCATGAAACATATCAATTAATTTATGAAACGACTCTAATAAATAAATACTAAAATATTACTTCTTCAAATTACTGTGTGATAGAAATTAAGAAATATTCCCCAAAGTTCTTAGAATATCACCTATATCTTATCCTAACGACCCGAAAAATCTGGAGTCCCTGTTGTACAAGGGGTGCTCACTTATATACCCTAGGGAAACGGTATCCGTTCCAAAACAAAAGGTAATCTGTTAAATCGCAACGGAATCCAATTGTAAAATACAATGGAAAATAGTTCCCATCTATAAAAATTACTTTAACAAGTTTAAAATATGAATGAAATATAACTCTAATTCATTAATATATCATGCAACATAATTAATTACCTTAAAGCTCATTTTTCTAATAAAGAGAAAAATATATCAGCGTATAAATATCTGGGGTGCGCGGATGAAAGAGGTAAACGAAAATTCACCCATAATGCATTGCGCCGCCATGTAAATAGAAAAATTAGATTGTCTGCAGCTTAGAACACGTGTCTGCACAATACAGGTAAAATACCAGCAAAAAACGTAATTTGATCAAAACATCTAGTAGATTATACTCTAGTTACAACTTTTATGCAACTATTTCAACAAGGACATCGTTAAATACGAATTTATATGCATATATTACATGTGCTCGTTCTACTTTCACTTTACATACGATAACATGAAAAGTTGTGAATCCAATTTTAGAACATCAAGTAATAAACATATAATACATACGATCAAAATACTCAAAGTATGAATCATTTATAGTGATGGATTACTATGACAAAATCTGTATTTTAAATACAAATAAAATGTGGAAACTTGAAGACCAATCTTTACCTTACCCCTCCGCTAAAAGCATTCATGTCCTCATGAATAATAATCAAATACTATGACAGTACTATTGCAAGTATGAAAATGAAAAATATATACAGTTGATAAGATTATGAACGTTGATAACAAAACATTATTAATAACAAATTATCAGCATTTTAAGGTGTATACTAACTACACAACAATTCACTCACAAAAACTTTCCATTATATACATACATTAAGTCCATATCAATGATGCTTTATAAATATGTTATACCCATGTACACATATTTAAATATATACAGTCATACTGACATTTTTTTTTTTTTAAAAATCCACCTCTAACCCAATATTTATAAACAATTTACCCAAATGTACAGGTTTATTTTTAACAACAAAGTTTATACATTATCCATCAATTATGAAGAACACTAACAAAACAAATTCAGATTAATCATAGTAATATTTTTCTTACTTCCTCCTTTTATATGGTGCTTGGTACCTTTGACACTGGTTGTTTCTTTTTTTTTTTTTTTTTTTTTTTTTTTTTTTTTTTTTTTTTTAATTTCCGCTTTTCAATATTCATATAGCAGTATATTTATACAGATAAACATTGCAGATTTTTATTAAACATTCACTCTCTGACTCTCATTCACTTAGAGTATCACCTACATATATATATATATATATATATATATATATATATATATATATATATATATATATATATATATATATATATATATATATATATATATATAAATTCCATATATATATATATGCATGATTACAAATTACAATGTTTACTATCTTTACAAGAAAAATAATAAAGTAAAAAACTGCAATTTTTCTTTATAATTGTAATACATAGCTGATTATTTTTCAAATAAATGGTACCAAAATAACCATCTCTTTTTGAACTGAATGTCCTCCATATTTATTGCAAACAAATATTTTTCAAAGGTATAGTATTTACATATTATATTTTTAACTTCATCAAATATCAAAGGTTTACAATTTTTAGATTTTTGGTATACATAATGTTTAACAAGCAAGATAATGACATTTAAAGCTGCATTTTCTTTGCCAGAAATACCTAATACAACAGAAATTGGGTCTAGGTTTATATTTTTTTCCAGTTTTTTCTAAAATCCATTCTTCAAAACAATCCCATATTCCCTTAACAGGATGACAGTAATAAAAAAGATGCTTCAAAGTTTCCTGCTCAAGATTACAGACCGAGCACAGTGGGTTATCTTTAATTTTAGATAAAGACAATAATTTACAAGTTCCAAGAATTCTATGTATGATCTTATAATTGAACCATTTGAGGTTTGAATCTTTAGTTATGTATTTCAAATTTGTAAAAAGATCTTTCCAGTTAAAGTCATTCTGCAACCCTAAATCTCTTGTCCATTTTACTACACATACTGGTTGGTTATAACGCTTGGATAGAAAGAAGTTGTATAATGATTTACAGCCAGAACCATCACGACAAAGGAACTGAATATGTGTAGGAATAGATATTCCAATAACTGATGTTCTATTTTGTTTAACTTCAGGCCATTTTTTCAAAATGGAAAGTCTAAGCCCTTCATAATTAGTAAATGGTATCAAAACATCATAATTAATGGATATACAATTAAAAGATAACAATTTGCCTTCAGTATCCAGTAGATCAGACACAATATGAAAACCTTTTGCATATAATTGTTTATAAAAACAGACTTATTTTGTACTCTGATACTACTGTTAAACCACAGAGGTTCATTCATAACCTGAAAAATATTTTCAGGTTCAAATAAATTAATAAATTCTTTATAATCAGAAAGAACTTCTTTCCAAAACATATTATTTGTTGTTTTACTAAAATATAAAGCATATTCTGATCCAAACTGTAAGAGTTTTGTAATATTACAGCCTGTAGATTCCATAAATATTCTAGACCAGGTAGAATCTGTATGTATTAACCTCCTGATCCAAGTAAGCTTAAGTGCCTTAATAAATGTTGGCAAATGTGGCATTCTAAAGCCACCATCATCAAAATCTAAAATCATTATATTTCGAGCTATTTTATCATTTTTATTGTTCCATACAAACTTAAAAAAAGATTTCTCAAGGTTTTTCATAGTTTCATCACATGGTTTTGGCAACGTTAACAATAAATGTGTAATCTTTGAAAGATGGAGAGATTTTATAACTGTAATTTTACCAAGAGGTGTAATATGTCTCTTTTCCCAGTGGCTCATTTCTTTGTTTATATCATTAATTCTGTTAATAAAATTTATCTTTTCAATGTTGTCCAGACTGGCATTAAATGTTATTCCCAATATTGTAAAGGTCTCAGATGTCCACTCTAAATTATATTCCTTGCACAAATTGTCATTACAGTTAATTTTTGATCCAATCCAAATGGCTTTAGTCTTAGAAAGATTAGGCTTTAAACCTGAAAATTTAGCAAACTGGAAAAGAAGATCTAATGCACTCTTCAAACTTTTTTCTGATCCATCCAAGAATATAACTGTGTCGTCTGCATACTGTAATAAGCATACTTTTTCCTTACCAATTTTTATACCCTTTATATTTTTATTTTGTCTAATAAGGTGACCCATTATCTCAACACACAGATTAAAAATATATGGCGAGACAGGGTCTCCTTGGCGGCACCCTCTACCTATGCAAAAAAATCTGGAAAAAATACCATTTTGTAAAACACATAATGTGGCATTTTTATATAAAACTGAAATCCACCTTATAAAATTATGACCGAAGTTAAAAAATTCTAAAGTCTTGTACATAAATCTCCAGGAAATAGTGTCAAAAGCTTTCTCAAAATCTATAAGTAACATCATCCCTGGGATTTGTTTTTCTTTTGTATTATGTAGAACATCGTATATAAGTCGAGTATTTTCTCCTATGAATCTTCCTTTCAAAAAACCCCTTTGGTTCTCATGGATTAAATAATCTAAAACACTTTTAAGTCTATTTCCAATACACGCAGATATAATTTTGTATGAAACATTGAGGAGAGAAATAGGTCTCCAGTTTTTTAAATATTCCCTTGGTTTTTCACCTTTTGGTAATATAGACAAAATTCCCTGTTTCTGTGTTTTAGATAATTCTCCTTTCAAGAAACCAAAGTTAATAGATCGAAGTATAAAATCTCCAATATCCTTCCAAAAAAATTTAAAGAACTCTACGTTGAAGCCATCACTGCCGGGACTCTTGTCATTTTTCATATTTTTCAATGCCAGTGATGCTTCTTCCTTGGTTATCAGACCCTCTAATTTGGAAGCCGACTCCTCATTTAAGATGCGAATATTGTCCTTAAGTATCAAATTATTTAAATTTATATCTAGTAAAGTGTTATCACAGGAGGAGTATAAATTAAGATAAAAATTTTCAATTTCTTTCAGGATTTCTTGTTGCGAGGTAATTGTTAAACCATTATCATTAATTAGTTTTGTTACTGTTTTATTGATATAATTCCTTTTTTCTAGACTCAAGAAATATTTTGTAGGTTTCTCACCATATTCTACCCATTTAGCTTTTGTTCTTACAAACAGACCATTTATATAATGTTTTCTAAGTTCTTCCAATTTAGATTTTGCAGTAGAAAGTTTTTCATCAGTTTCGTGAGAATTGTTAAAATTTCCGATGATTTCTAATTCTTGTATTTCTTCTTCTAAAATATTTACTTCTCTGTCTCTTTCCTTTTTCTTTCTAGAACAATACTTTATAGTGGTACCTCTTATCTCAAGTAACAGCATTTCTAGGAATAATTGATCATCAATTGTAAAATTAATTTTTGTGTTTTCAATATCCTTAATCATTGCACGATTATATGGTGTCACTGCATACTGAAATTTAATCCTATTTATTGTTTCTTTAACTAAAGTTATATAATTTTCATCTTTTAAGAGAGAGTTATTAAACTTCCAGAACCCTTTACCCATCTTAAAATCGGAAAATAAAATATAAAGTTCAATAATTGAGTGATCAGTTCTGTACCCCGACTTTATATCAACCTTACACTGGTTGTTTCTTTGTCTTGATGGTGATCTTGATCTTCTTGTAAATTGATTCATGGCATCATTTCTGGTTGTCTGTCTTTTATGCTCATTCCTAGTTGTCTGATTGTGAATGGAATACTGGTCCCTGAGCACCTTCAAAATGTCAGTCTGTGTCTGCATTTCATGATGAATGTCCTGAAGAGTCCTCTGGACGTTAAATAGGTGACCCAGTTGTCGTACAGAAGACGAGTCTGTGACCTTGATCTCGATCTCTCCCTTGATCTTTCTCTTCCTCCTGTCTTTGTTCTCTTTTCAGTACTCTCTGTTTCTTCCTCACTGGAACTACTGCTGCTTCTACTTCGTGATCTTCCTTGTTTTTCCATGGACGTACTCGGTGCTTGTCTTCCACCTACTTCTGTAGCATTGGTAGTTTGTATAGGAATTACATTTGCTCCCTCTGCTTTCTTCTGTGACAGGCAAATTGGTGTAGTAGTAGTTTACTGTTGAAGAGGCTCCCCCAGAAATGAAAAAAAGTTTTGGGTCAACATCGTCTAACTGCAGCAAATCAGGGAAGGTGGGAATGGGTTGGAAGGTGGTGTTGCTAAAGTGGCTTTGTTTGTTGCATTTAACACAGTTACTATGGAGGGCAATACTGGTTGAGTAACAACACTGGGACAATGATGACTCAATGATTGAGGTGTAGGGGTAGCAGCAGTCTTACCGGTGCCCTTCAGTCTGTCCAGCCAAACTTTCCTTGACTCCTCTATCCCTAGTCTTTCGAATTGCTGGTCTTCCTTTGGGATAAAACCATCTTTGTTCCTCTGTAAGTAAGTTTCGTCACTTCCTGGCTGTCTTCCCAAGCGTACCAAGTTATCTCTGGCCCCCTGTTGTCTGCTGTAGTTCTTCACATGCTCCTTGAGCTTATTCCCCTCATCCGTCTGAAAATGGCAGAGGGAGCAGTAAAATGGAATTGAATCTAGTGGTATGTGGTATTTGTATATGTAGCTTATGACGTACCGCGTCTCCCCCTCCTGCTTGTCACAGAGAAGACAGCGATAAACTCAGCCCCTCTTCAGAATTTCCTTGGCAGTGGACACGTAAACTTCAGCCATCTATACAATATAAATATTAAACATATATACAATATCAGGTACTATATTATATTATTAACATTAGGTACTATAGTAATAACCTTAATATAATATCCAACCCTTCTCCAGGATTTTCTTAGCTGAATAAAGTTGACGACTGCAGACCACATCTCTTTCATATGAGGTACTCATATTTTATTGTCCAGATTAAAAACTTCACAAAAAGGAATATCCTAGCTTCCTTTTTATTATAATTACTTTTCTAAATTGTATAAGATGAAGATATTTTGTATGGGGGATAAATCCGGAGATTATCAGTATATCTACTCATGATAGGGTTTTAGCTTGTCATGATGTGTAACTTGCTGGGTACGATTATCAAGGGATTTCACTCTGTAAGTAAGGTCTGAGATTTTCTCCACAAGTTACAAGGTCCCCAGTAACAGTTACTGAATTTTCCTGTGTCAGATTCATTTAGAACCCATACTCTGTCTCCAGCCTTGTAATAATTGCAAAAAGTTTTAAGATTATAGAAGTGTCTTTGTCTTTCTGTAGAGCTATTTAAGTGCTGTCTAGCTATCTCATTTGCTTGTTGTAAGCGATTTCTTAGTGATTCCACATATTCCCCATAATCTTCCACAGAGTTATCGTCCTTAGTTCTACTGCCAAAAATAATTTCTGTAGGAATACGCACTTCGCGTTCTACCATCAAAAGATTTGGTGAAACACCTGTCGATTCATATACACTTGATCTATACGCTGCACGAAGGCATCCTAAATATAAGTCCCAGTCTGTTTTGTCATCTTTTGTAGCTCTTAATCATCTTGAGAAGTGTTCTATTGAGCCTTTCAGTTTTTCCATTTCATTAGGGATGTCTAAGTGTTGTTCTTTATTTCAAGTAAATTGCATAATTCTTCAAAAATCTTGCTGTCATAATTTCGACCTTGGTCAGAAAGTATAGATTATGGGCACCCATAACGACTGATGACTTCATCTAGCAGAACTCTTGCTATAGTGACAGCAGTTAAATCTGGGATAGGAATAATTTCTACCCAGTTTACAAAGTGATCTGTGTCAGTCAGAAAGTATTTATTTCCTCTGGCTTTTTCTGGTAATGGCCCAAGAATGTCAGTTGACAATCTATCTAAGGGTGCTCCTACAGTCATTTGTCCTAATTTAGCTTTTGGACTTCTATAAGGCTCTTTTATTCCTCTGACAAATTTTACAACTGGCCACATAGGCACTCAAACCAACAGAAATTGCTCGATATTCTCTCTTGTTTTTTTTCTCCCTAAATGACAACTCAACAGATTATCGTGAGCAAGGGACATGGCCTCTTTTCTAAACTTCTTAGGTGTAACGAAATGTAAATGAAACCTGGAGTTATCCCTTTTGTGAAATTCCTTCACCAAATGTCCGTCCAAAATTTTCAATGAGCTAAAAAAATATGCCAGAAATAGCGAACTGGTTAAGATTTCATTACTATGTCTGAGAACTCTGGTCTACAATCCTCTTCAATTCATTTGTAAATTTCAATGATGTCAGGGTCATCAATCTGTTCCTTTTGAATCTGTGATTTACTGCCTTTCTCCCAAATAGAAGAATGTCCCAAGCTAGTTGTGTTGGTCTCCTGTCTTGTTCTAACAGCTCTAGTGCATTCTGCAGTGTCTGGAACTAATGAAGGGTCATTTTTTTTTTAAACAATAGTGTTTAGGAAAGAACTACACATGTCTGTAGCCCTTTTCTTACATTTGTTACATGGGCCACACTTTAAATACTCAAGACTGTCTGTCTCAGGACAAGTACAGTCTGCTGGGTTCTCACATCTGCTCAGAGCATCCACATTCCCATGCTTGTGACCTGGGCGATATTGAACTGAAAAATTAAAGTATGCGCCCTTTAGGTTCCTTGAGTTTGAATAACCAGACAAGTGCCTGATGATCAGTTCGCAGTGTAAACCTACGTCCAAGTAAATTTTGTCTGAAATACTCAACAAAATAACGCAGAGCAAGTAACTCTTTGTCAGTAACAATAATTTTTCTCCCGACTTGTTTAATGACCTACTTCCATATGCGATAACTCTTTCAGTGCCATTTTGTATTTTTGACAGGATGCCTCCAATTTCCACATCACTAGCATCAGTGTCTAATATATATCCCCCCCCCCATCCAAAGGATAAACTAAAATGTTGGGACTAGAAAAAGATTCCTTTAAATTTATGAATACATGTAATTCTTCACATTCGTCAGTCCAAAGGAATTGTCTCCCCTTTTTAGTTAATTCTACTAGAGGTCTAACTAATTTAGAAAAATCTTCTGTAATAACTCCCCATCCCTATACGTTGTCTAACTTCTGTAACTGTGGTTGGGCGAGGCCACTGTAAAATCTTTGAAATATTATCAGGATTAGGAAGTACTCCTTCAGCTGATACTACATGACCTAAGAATGTGACACTTGTTTGGAAAGAATACACTTTTCTGGTTTAAGTTTCATTCCAGAAATTTTATTCTTAAAAACACATCTTCAGCTCGTTTCAGGTGCTCCTGGAAAGATGATCCAAAGACAACAATGTCATCAAGTTAGATAATACAAGTCTACCAGTTCAGTCCTTGCAAAACAATTTCCATAAGTCTCTGGAATGTGGCACAAGCTGTGCTTAAGCCCATAGACATTGTAGTAAATTCGTAAAGTCCATTTTAAGTAATGAAGTTCGTTTTAGGAATATCTTCCTCTTTTACTGGTACTTTGTGGTATCCAGATGTAAAATCAAATGTAGAAAAGTAGACAGATCCTCGGACTGTATCTAAGCAGTCTTGAACTAGAGGAAGTGAAAATGCATCCTGGCATGGTACTGTGTTGAGACGCCTATAGTCAATACAACATCTGTGTCCGGGGCCATAAAACTTAGACGAGCTCACTTTTGATCTCAGTCTCACTTTTACATAAGGAATTGATAGTCGAAAAGTGAGAATTAGATCAAAAGTGAGATCGTCTAGGTTTTATGGCCCCGGGGCCTGGTTTTTCCATTTTTCTTTTTAACAAATACTATGGGACTGGCCCAAGGAGAACTTAATTTTCTAATAATTCCTTGTTCCATCATTTGTTTGACAGCTTTTTGTTCTTCATCTGCAAATACCAAAGGCATTCTTTGTCTTATAGGCTTAATTGACACTTCCAGTATCTATTTCATGATGTACAAGAGTGGTGACTCCTAAATCGGTATTATCCTTTGAAAAGATAGACTGATAATTGCAGAGGAGATCTGCAATTTGCTCGCATTCTCTATGAGTTTATTTTGAATTGCTCTGTAATATAAATCTGAACGATAATTAGGAACGGATGACTCTGAAGAGTTGCCTCCCTTGTCAGAGTGATCTATTTGTACTTTCCTAATTTGTTCACTACTTGATTGAACCTTGCTTTCTGAGGACAAGTCCTCTGTTACATTTAGAGGATTGATAAGTTCTGCTTCTCCTAAAGACGTCATCCTGTTGTATCTTGGCTTCTGTATTAAAAGGATTTAAACCTCTTATCTTTGCTGAGACTTTATTTTCCATGTGTGTCAAACAGGAAGCCATCAAAAGTGGAAAACGGTTATTGAAATCATTTGTAGGTTCAATACGAAAGATATTATAAAGCAAATTCTTGTCAGACTCAAATCTGTCTACAAAAAACATCTAATACTTCTCACAGTTAGCTTAAATGACATAATCATCAGCTGCTATAACCCTCTTAGTTCTGTCGAATGTTTGTCTAAATTCAATTTCTGTTCCCTTAAAATTGATAGTATTTTCATATAAGTTACTATTGACAGGTCCATTTTCTGGCTTTAACAATATATCTAGTCCTAATAGGGCTTGGTGTTCTATTTCTGCCACAATTATCTCCTCTTGGAAAGTTTGATGATCACGTTGAATTTTAAAATGGCCTTTCAAACTCTTTCAATGGTTCACCACTTACACTTGTGAACAAATTAGATTTCTTTAACTTTGGTCTTTTGGTATTCTGTCAAAAGTTTACTTTGATATAATGAATCTTGTTGCACCAGTATCTGTGGTACATGCCAAATCTACTCCCTGTACAGATCCACTTATATATATTCCTGGGCAGCTGTTCATTTGTCTTAAAACACTAGTAAAATGGGAAGAATGGTCAGATTCAATAGCTGTGCAACACCTCGTATTAAAGAATTTACCTGCATTTGTATCAGGCATATCACTTGATGTATGTTGAGTCTCAGACAGACCAAATGTCTGATTGTGACTATCAGGGTTCACAATGGGCACCACACCACAGTCCACCAAACTGTCTCCAAGTGTGTCCAAACTTCCAACAACCCTATTTTCCTCTACTTCACAAAGTTCCAGCATCATAAAATACATAATCAGTTAAGTCGCAGTGATCTCCCTTAATTTGTTGCAAACTTTCATCTACTGTCTCAATGTTTTCAGACAAATCAAAGCAGGAATCTTGTTTCTCATTTGTACAACAATTTTGAAATAGTTCGTCGTTTTTAAAATCCACTTGGGTCATCCCTAGGCCCTAAGAGCTGACCCTTTCTAGTTTGTCGGAGGTTTAAATTCAGTGGCTCAACGGTTCAGTTTACTCTCCACATTTTCCTTTTGAGCTTTTTTGCTTGAACAATCTCTCGCAAAATGCCCTTGTTCACCACAGCGGTAACATATCAGGGGGTATCTCTGCTTACGTGGCTGTTCTATGATGGAAGATTTTAAAGAGAGAACTTCCTTCGAGATGTCCTTAAGTTCTGTTATAAAATTAGAACTTTTCTAATTCTGTTTAATTTTACTGCCCTGTTCAGGAGTAAGTTTTTGCTGAGATATTGTTTCTTTTGGATAATTTTGAGATTTTGTAAAAATTCTAGGATTTTTGTCTTTAGCCTTTGGAGAGCTAGCAGATTTACTCTGTTGGCTTTCTTGTCGTATTTGTCTCCGCCTGTTATAGCGGTCGTTTTCATCATTATCTGCCTTGGGTAGCTAGTTTTCTCCTCATACTCAATTACGAACTCGATAGCTTCCTCAATGGTAAAAGGGTCTTTGTTGAGCTCAACATGAATCCTAGCCTCCTCATTCATAATGCCTTGTAAAAATCGTGAAACTAGATCCTCTTGTCTTGTAACATGATCTCTATTTGGGTAACCCTTACTATGGAGGTTTTTTGATGCTGCTCCATAAGACTGAACAGATTCTCCTTTTTCATTGATCCTTTCTCCTGAATTTAGTTTGAAAAGTCTTTGGTGATTCATAAACCCCAGAGTGATTACCAAGTTCCCTTCTTAGTTTCCTATAGTTTGTCAAAATTTTTGAGCTAAGTTCCTCAAAAGCAAACTCGCCCGCAGTGCCTTGTAGTCTCGACAAGAGCTGTCCTAACTTTTGTTTGTCTGTCCATCTATTGTGACTGGCTACAGTCTCAAATCTATTGATGTATGCTTTCCAACTTTCATCTGGGTCTCCTTTGAAAGCATGTAGTTTTACTGAAATTTGTTTTTCATGGAAAATTTTACTTGTAGAGACAGACCTTGCATTTTCATCTGAGTCATATTCACTGCGTGACTCATTGCTGTTTAAGTCCCTGTTGTTACTCTTGTTGAGCTTACTTTTTGTCTGAGTTTTGTTACGTTCTTTATCGACATGGCTTGTCTCTTTGGAATTTGTGAACTCAAAGTGGTTTTGAAAATATTTTCTATGGTCTCAGTCTTTTGCTGAGTGCTCCACTTATCATTTGAGCAAACGTGTCTAACATATTTGTGTTGCTTTGATTTGTTGAACTTTCAGTTCTTTTGTCAGGATCTATTCCTTCATTTTGAGTATTTGTATCTTGAGTGAGGTTTAAGGGTCTTGACACTCTTTTAGTGTATGCCTTGTTTCTCTTGTTTTTAGAAATGAGAGGACTTGCAATTGAAGACTTGTTGGCTTTTTGTGGGGATTGTACAATAATTTCAGGGTACAATGTAATGTTTAATTGATTTTCTGAATCTGAATTGCATGTGAAGTTGTCCTCATATTCTGTCAAAATTTTCTCCTCACTTTCTTCATTGAAATTTCCTATTTCCTTAGGACAGATAATTTGATTTGTCTCAGTATTGTCTATTTGTTCTTTCAAAGCTGCCTGGTGTCTTGTAAACATTGTTGGAATATCGTGTATCAAAAAAGTATAATATTTGGAGCAAGTCCGTATCGCTGGATCCACGCCTAGAAAATTTGGATCCCACTTCTGACACCAATAACATATGTAACGGGATGTCGATCAATATAATATATCACTAGGATGTATAAACGGTACTTTGGACACCCGAAAACTTACTGAACTTTAAACCAATTGATTTTTAAATTATATAATGGACTCCGGTAAACAATTAAAATAAGATTCAAATAACTTGAGATGATGATTTATTCTGGCTTAATCTTTTAATTAACAAATTAAATAAGATATAATCAGTGATGAAATTCAATCAAGACAAATACAATAAAAAACAAAAATAATGGCTGCAGTCGTCTTAACCCTAAAATCCCCCAAAATATTTAATTTCCCTAAAACATATCAATTAATTCATGAAACGACTCTAATAAATAAATACTAACAACCCGAAAAATCCGGAGTCCCTGTTGTACAACGGGTGCTCACTTATATACTCTACGGGAACGGTATCCGTTCCAAAACAAAAGGGAATCTGTTGGAAAGCAACGGAATCCAATAGGAAAATACAATGGAAATTAGTTCCCATCTATAAAAATTACTTTAACAAGTTTAAAATATGAATAAAATATAATTCTAATTCATTAATATATTATGCAACATAATTAATTACCTTAAAGCTCATTTTTCTAATAAAGAGAAAAATCTATCAGCGTTTAAATATCTGGGGTGCGCGGACGAAAGAGGTAAACGAAAATTCACCCATAATACATTGCGCCGCCATGTAAATAGAAAAATAGGACTGTCTGCAGCTTAGAACTCTTGTCTGCACAATACAGGTAAAATGCCAGCGAACAACGTTTGATCAAAACATCTAGCAGAACATACTCTACAGTGTAGTTACAACTTTTATGCAATTATTTCAACAAAGACATCGTTAAATACGAATTAATATGCATATATTATATTACATGTGCTCGTTCTACTTTCACTTTACATACGATGACATGAAAAGTTGTGAATCCAATTTTAGAACATCAAGTAAGAAACATACATTACATACGATCAAAATACTCAAAGTATGAATCATTTATAGTGATAGATTATTTTGACAAGATTTGTATTTTAAATACAAATAAAATATGGAAACTTGAAATGACCAAACTTTACACACCGGAACCAAATTATCTTATAAATTAGAAAAATTGCTCATTTGTTTTATGCGTTCTTTATAAAATTTTGACTAATTTTCATGAATTTATCTCTGTTCTTAATGGAGTAAAAGCAAATTCTCAATAATTTCTGAACAACCCTCGTATAAGACAGAAACACTTTCACTGTTTTAATCGTCTTATAAATAATTTATAAATAAAGATGAGATGAAATACTTTATCTTAAAAAAAGTGTGTACATCAAATATCCTTTAACGACCAAAAGAAGCCAATGTGAGAGAGAATGAGTTGGTTTCACTAATAACGCTCAAACATTATTGTTTTGTCTAGTTTACTTGGTGAAAGTGATAAATGGGGGCAAGTACAGGCAAGTAGATAGGTCTACTTTAAGTTTTGTTATTGGGTACTAGATAGATTATTTTATTGATCCAAGATCATCCTCTTTATTTTGTTTTTGGACAACAGAGCTTCATTTATCAATTTATTTCGTTTTATTTTATACATGTACTTTTATGGATCCTTTACAATATTGTATAAAACGCAGGTGACAATTAAAGTCCTTGGGCATCTTGTTTCGCTCACCTCAACCAAAGGTTTTTCTGGTAACCTTTTGTTCGGAATACGTCTGTAAGCTTTTCACATTTTAGACTTCTTCTGAAGAATCAGTAGGCCCATTTCATCCAAACTTACCAAAAAGTATCATTTGATAAGGGAATTCAAGTTTGGTAAAATGAAGAACTACGTCCTTTTACAATTGGAGATAATTAAGAATTAGTGAAAATTAATGGAATAATTGATGTGTATTGATGACAATGTTTAATTGTAGAAATCCTTTCTTTTTAAATACATAAAAATAGGATTTCGATCGATCTCTCTCCAGTGTAGATTGAGCTACAAGGAGTATGAATTAGCCTTGAATGGGTGACTGTTTTACGTTACAGTATCCCGCAAAAAAAAATTGTAATTGTCGTCATTCACACCAGGCACGTAGTTCGGAGGGGGGGGGGGGAGGGTGTCCACCCATTTTGTTTTTTCAAACATAAACAAAAAATAGGATATGTTCATTGAAAGGCTGGTCCCCCCACATTTGTTGTAGCATAGTTAAATCATAGTCATTTGGTATTGTATAAAGAAAATTTGGTCGTAACGAGAAGTTTAAACCTAACCCCACCACCACGAAATACGAATTTCGAGTTTTTTTTTTTTTTTTTTTTTTTTTTTTTTTTTTTTTGCTTGTCAAATTTTTTTCATGTAGGTTGTCATTTTTCTGGCTGCCCCCTTTCAAAAACGATACTATGTGCCTACACACATAGAATGACGGAATAATGACAAGTAGAGCTTTAAACAAACATTTATTCAGCCCAGAAAAGAAATCCCAGCATCTCAGAAATGTATTGATTGATTGTATGTTGTTTTACGTCCCTTTCGAGAATTTTTCACTCATATAGAGACGTCACCATATACCGGTGAAGGGCTTCAAATTTTGACCTTTACTCGGCACTCAGGGCCTTTGAACAGTGAGGGTTCTTTATCGTGCCAACGCCTGCCGTGACACGGGGCCTCGGTTTTTAAGGTCTCATCCGAAGGACCCGCAACTTTCACTTCAAAGTGCCGAGCGCATGGCGAAGGAACAGTTGCTACCCATTTTTTATCGACTTAGGTCAGTCGCGGCCGAGATTCGAACTCACGACCTCCCGATCACGGAGCGAGCGCTCTACCGACTGAGCTACGGTGAACGGTCTCTCAGAAATGTAATTTCAAAGACTGTAAAATCAGATTAACATTTCGTGGAGGACATTGATTCATGGTCATACCAGGAAAATAACGAAAATTAAACCCCCATGAAAATAAGTGTTTTACAGTACCTTTGGACGACGTAAAGAAAAAACTGTATTTTTAGCAAATTCTATAACGCTGTGACCAGTAAAAAAATTCAACTTATTTCTATCATATCATAATTGACCTATGGTATTTTACAATTGTGGAATTATACAAACATAGGATACTTGTATAAACGGTAGCACAAAGTCAGGAACCTCATTCATTATTTTGCAGGTGGTAATGGTATGTTACTACAATAACAAGGGAAGTTGATGATAGAAAAGTTGAAGTCAACACTTTATCATAAAGTTTTATTCTAAGGTTCCATGTACCATTAACGTCGTTTTCCATAACAGTTAACCTATTTGTGTGACATGTAATGTGTAGTGTACATTCCTGGGTATGACGTCATAATCGTGATGACGTCAAAATGGTGATGAAATCATTAGTATTTTGTATTGTGTATTATTATACTTTCATGTTAAATACTAAAATCTGATTGGTTTAGACGCATTTAACAATCCGTAATGTTACCCTCAGCGTTAGCAACACACTTGACAACGGGTAACATTACGAAAATATCACATGCGTTCAAATCATGCGCGTACGGTTCACCGTAGAATTCTCAAAACGTCGATTGTGCGTTTGAAAGGAGCCGACTAAACGACGTCAATAAAAGCTTGCGTCTGATGTAGCTTACTTGAAAACAACGAACGACAGACGAAACATCCTTGCGAGTGCAAACTTTAGATGACAAAGGACTTTTTGAGTAGCAAACAAACAAGAAAGAGGTTGGTAAATCTTTATTGAGAAAAATAGAAGCGGGGAGTTTGAAAGCTTTCTAAGCGTGAACTTAACGACGATCTCCGAATTTTTTTTTATGACACCCGAAATCAATAAGACATTCAGTATAATAAAATAAATAGTGCACGTTTTTGAGGGTAACAGTTGAAATTGACACCCCTCGGAAAACCATTGTCAACCTCCGCTGACGCGTCGGTTGACAATGGTTTTCTTGGGGTGTCAATTTCAACTGTTACCCTCAAAAACCTGCACTATTTATATATTGTTACCATGAAACTAACTGGGTCATTTTTAGATAACGTTTGTACCCTCCAGATGTGTTTATCTATCTCTCATTACAGCAAGAGACTTTTTTTCATGTAAGATTCTTTTAAATAAAGACTGATTCATATGAATGCAAAAATAGGTTTGCTTAATAACGTGAATTCGGACGTTGTTGGAAGACTTGATCTCCAAAAATAACATAAATACTGTCAATGAGAAACTCAAGCATGAAGTATGGAGATAACGAACAGTATTCCAGCTCAAAGTCCATTAAACGATACAAATTGGGAGCAGAGCAAACACAGACCTCCAGAAACATCACAGTTGGGATCATGTGCCATGGAGGAATGAGCATCTACTGCCGACCGGTCACACGCGCCGTGTGCTCCTTGTCATGATTGGTAAATAACGGGAAAATCTCTCTACAATTCAGTGTGTATATAATGGCTTTACAATTAGTATGAGAAACGTCAATCAGCATATGACTTAATGATAGATTGTATTTGCTGACAAGGTCATTGTATCGACCATAGAACTTACGGAATGATGACTTTAAACGAGACTGTTGACATTCTTGTTTCATCAACTTGTTTGTAAATAACTAACCTCATTTTAGAAATTGTTCATACGTAGCATCTTTTTTATATCAATTTCGGAGTACTTGTGTGTAAAATCAGAATTGTTTCAGTAAACGAAATAGTCCTCTTTTCTATGTGACATAAACGCAGCAACTGTATAACATTGATAACAATTTAAAATTGACCTTGAATTTCGCAAAATGAAGAAAAATGCTAAATCTTTAGCGCCACAGTTAAAAGATCAGCGCCAAAGTCCGCAACAGTAAAATAAATGTATTAGCTCCACAGTAAGATCGTCATCGATCAGAAAGATAAATATACAAATTTATAAAAATAAAAAAAATGATCCTCCAAATTATATACCCTTTTTTCAGTTTCTTATGCCTACCGTTAATTAACTCTATAGAGCCGATTGCTTGGCTTGCACAATCAATTATCTTCTAGACCTCGCTGGACTTGACGTATGAATGAAAAGAGACAAACCATTTTTTTTTTCACACTCCCCGGTTATTGCAAATGAGATTTTTAATATTATTTAAAATTACATATAGCTTTAGAAATTTCATACGTGTCTCTTAATCATGTAACGATGTAATGTTGAAAAATTAACGATAGACCCTTCAAAATAGCATATATTATGACTCTAAACTGCTACTGTGTTTTTAATTCACATGTTTTAAGACACCAATAATTGCAAACATGTATACATAGATGAAAGCATGATTGGGTGACTTAATAGAATTTCATCTGTCCTTTAATGGACAGTACGTTTATAATTTACCTTTTGTAAACAAAATTATTTGTTTTAAATCAGGGTAAAACACTTAAAACTAGTTTTACTGGTACTAGTATTTTCAGATTTTGCATTCTTTTCTTTGTTTATTTATAAGTGCGTCTGTAGTTTTTTTTTTTTTTTGGGGGGGGGGCTGATTTTTTTTACATACCCTTTTATATTCGAAACATTCAATTTTTTTATTTTAAACTATGTAAATCTCGTTATCCATTAATTGTTTTCATTCATATTTTTTTTTCAATTTGCCAAATATTTAGTAACATTTGTGAATTTAACTAGGGATTCAGCAAAGCTGTTTTTTTTTTAATTTATTAAGTGGCATCGTTGTGAAGTTGGTCGATAAAAGACCGCATATATTAGCACTTCTCGTAAGGCTTGTGCCACATTTAAATTTAAAATGATAGAGAACCCTGATTATAGTGTTAACATTTAATTTCAAGCCTTTAAAGTAAGTGATTTTTTTTGTGCATCCACATTGAAAAAAATGACCGTTTGCTAGTAAAACATCTATGACCATGTTTTCATAGTATCCGTGACCCAAAACATTTTTAATTTTACATAAATGGATCAAAGTGCAAGAGAAATCTATCCGTGGAAATCAATTAATTCTGTGAATCCTCAGACTTCACTTATATATCAATTTTGTCTCTTTTTTTTTTTTTTACATGGACTGGCACCTAAAGACAAATATATCGTTTTACGTTGAAAGCATTAAGTTCATCTTTTTCATTTTCAATATAGGGTACATGCCAATGATGAACAGAAGTAATTGTTGCGAACTTAGATATAAATGAGGAAAACAAATGCAAATGAAGTATTCAAAAACTTCATTTTGGTAAATATACTGTTAAGGATGTATGGCACCAAGGATTTTCATTTTTATTCAAATCTAAATCAAAAAGCAGACCACTCATTGCATAAAAGTACAAGAAAATTAAAATTTTTCAGTGTGCAGTGTATATATGGTCCTTATTTGAATCGAATCGCAAGGAGGAGCGCAGCGTCTAAGAGATATGAAACAGGAACATTATTATGTAATATCATTTCTGCTTTTTTTTAACCCATTGTTAATGACAAAATATAAAATACAAGGAAAATTTTTGCTTTACTTTTAGATACTAGAGTTAAAACAAGTAACATTTTTACTAAAACTGAAATTTAGATTGCAAATGAATTTGAAAAAAAGTATCTTGTCATTATATTGAATCATGTCGTGTGCTGAGTTGATTTATGGCAGTACACCAGTGATCAAACTGCTAAGCCATTTTAAAGTTTCAAATTCGGTTTACATCATTTTAAAATGATATGATAAATCTTTTCTCTGTATAATTTTCCATTTAGAAATATTGTATTAACATTTTTTTTCCAAGCACGACACCCGGAAAGTATGAAAAATAAAATTTTATTCTATATGTTGGCTTTACCGAAACCTTAAAAAACACACAAGGTAAGGTAAGCCAAAAAAAAATCCAGAACTATCGACCTACTAAACACACTATTAATTGTTTTCGGCGTAAAGAAAATGCTTAATTTCAAAGAAACAAGAACAGTGTCCAAATGAAAATTATAAGTGCCCTTCATATTCAGAGTACTATGCTTTATTCAAGGTCTAGAAAAAAAAAATATCCTTGAATTGAGGCAATTCATTCTTTTATTACACCTAGGATTGCATGTTGTTTTACGTCACGTTCGAGAATTTTGAACTCATATAGAGTATTACACCTAGCTATAGGAAGAAGACCTATTCATCATGACAATGTACTCTGAACCTAGCTGCAGAACTAAACCGTTATGGTTTTATGTTTTTAGTGTTTTACCATAACCATGGTCGAAGACAAAAATATAAAACCATAACGCTACAGTTCTGCAGCTACTCTGAACCCTGTACCGAAAACTGGATTTTGTATCTCCCGAGATTTAGGTCCAAAGGAAGGGTTTTTTTTTTTTTTATCATATATTGACAATGCATTATATCGTTGTGACATGTTCTTAGCTCTAAAGCAGAGGAAAAATCCTACAAGCATTTGGACAATGAAGTAGGATTGATTGATTGATTGTATGTTGATTTACGTCCTGTTCGAGAATTTTTCACTCATTAAGACGTCACCATATACCGGTGAAGGGCTTCAAATTAAGACCTTTACTCGGCACTCAAGGCCATTGAGCAGTGAGGGATCTTTATCCTGTCAACGCCTACCGTGACACGGGGCCTCTGTTCTTAAGGTCTCATCCGGAGGACCCGCAATTTTCACTGCCGTACGCTTGGCAAAGGAACAGTTGCTACTTTTTTATCGACTTAGGTTAGTGGTGGCCATGATTCGAACACACGACCTTCCGATCACGGAGCAAGCGCTCTACCGACTGAGCTACCGTGACGGCGACAATGAAGAGATAAAACTTAACCTTAATTTTAAATCCCTGTTACTCGATCAAAACTTTCAAGGAGTTTGGCATAGCACGAAAAACTTAGGATTCTCAGGCTCTTTAACCTTTTGCTTTTTTTCTTTTCAATGTCAATGTGAATACCAGATAAAATATCTAGAGTTGATTTGAATTATGTGATTGTGATTGAAATGAATGTAAAGAACATATAATCGGTTTGAATGAAGTTATTTTTGCAAGAAATATATGAGGAAATATAAAGATAAATAGAGGATATTCAATGTTTTGTAGATGAATATGGAATTTATTTCACGAGTGGGACGGGATTTTTTGATATTTTCACGAGTGCGAAGCACGAGTGAAAATATCAAAAATCCTGTCTCACGAGTGAAATAAATTCCATATTCATCTACAAAACATTGAATTTTCTGTTTATTACATTTCTTTTTATTTTCCCTTTGCCTCCGTCTTTTCTTAACACAGTGTCATAGGCTTGACGTTATAGTTGAGCGGTTGAAACGTCATAGCTTTATTACCAGTTGTGAGATTGAACACATTACATAGCATGGATTTTAGCAATATATTTGGGAAGAAATTTGCAGTTTCATCTCTATCAAATGGTTAGTTACTATCTCTATCTTATGACAGGCCAGAAATTATTTTTTACTTACTTCGATATCCTTTCACAATGTGAGAGAATATCATTTTGGTATCCTTTCACACTGTGAGAGAATATCACTTTTATTCAATAAATAAATCACAGTATTTCACTGTTGAAAAGGTTATTAAGCTCAAAAATCAATTGGGTTAATACAAATTTGAGCAGAGCAAACACGGACCTCTGTAAACATCGTAGGTGGGACCAGATGCCATGGAGGAGTAAGCGTCCTCAGCTGTCGATCGGTCACACCCTTCGCGTGCTTATTGTCATGATCAGTGAAAATCCTTAGACAATTCATTGTGGAAAAAAGTTGCCTAACAATTGGAATGAAAAAAGTCAGTAAGCACTCGACTTTCCGAAAGATTATATTTGCAAACAAGGTCATTGTACTGACCATGAAATTTGCAAAATGTTTACATCAAATCATCAACATTAAATGTCAAAAGCTTCGTTTTAGAAATTGTTTGTCCTTAGAACATGATTTTGCATATCAAATCAACTGGGAGACAAAAACTATATATGCAGGTGATAAGAATGTATTACTTCATAAATAAGGGAAGTTAACGATAGAAAAGATGAAGTAATGATATCCATGAACTTATGAAGAGATACTTTCATCCAGTCTATGTATAGAATATGCTATTGTTTCTCACCTCCTTGGTTGAGAGTTCATATTCAAGTAATGAAAAAATATAAATAACTGAGGGATATCAGCTTTCTTTTGGTGTAGAATATTAAGCTCATCCAAGCATCTAAATATTCTAGAATTAACTAAATTATAAGCAAATTTGCTTTGACTATTTACCTTTTGATACTATCCTACGAACTGATGTACTTACCGTTCTATACTCAAGGGTTCTCAGTCATACTACATGTAGTATTATCTTAATAGAAGGGTATGCTAAAACTTTATTGCATATATATTTCATAGGATGTGAACCTGATAAGTATGGACAGAACTGCTTCAGGAGATGTCCATCAAATTGTCAAGAAGGACGATGTTACATAACAAATGGGACTTGTGTAGGATGCACCGAGGGATGGACGGGAAATGAGTGCGAAAATTGTAAGAGGACTAACATTTTACATAGAATTGTTTTGAAAAACTTGATTGTTATTATTACTACATGCAAGTGGCACAACAGTGTTGAAAAAAAGAGTACAATTTTCGAGTGCGTGGAATAAATTGCCTTATGCCTTAATTATCTTTTATAAATATCACATAACAAAATTGTTGAAGTGGTTGGATATTCTCAAATTCAGATAAAGCTAGCACAGAATATAGCCTGAACACCTAAACTGTTCACCAGCGGATCTGTTTTGTTTGTTTGTTTATTTTTTGTTTAATTTTTTAAACGAAAGTGTAAATGGGTTTCTCTGAGATATTCATATATCATGTAAATCAAATACTTATGACATGACGTCGTAGGAATTATATACTAACTCTAGATCTCGATAGATTTTAAAACACTCATCTTTTTTATCAATTTACTTACTTGTCATCAATACGTACACGTTGAAAGAGAGAGTTTCTTCATGCTTAATAGAGAGAGAGAGAGAGAGAACTGTTAGCTATCATTTTATGAATATAATCTGTCGAAACTCTCCGGGAAAATGCGACTGAATTATCTTTTATCACACGTACATGTACGGATCAAAATTATAAATACAAACATTAAGCAGTTTCTCAAAAATATTCTCTTCTGTCTTACAATCAAAACTCTTCAAATCTTTTCGATAAACTCAAACAGAAATCAATATGAAATTTAAAACAAAAATCTCCATTTTGTAAGTGGAGTTTGAACGAAAATATTGACTATGATTTTGTTCAAAGGAATAATTGGCCTGAAAGGCAAGGAGAAGAATAAAATAAAATAGAATAAAATTGATATATACCTCCTTAAAAATAAGTCAGGAATTAAAAATAAGGGGGTTTGCTTCGTTATACTTCTTTTTATTTAAAATTGATGATAATTCAATAGACTTTGGCAGACGTTTTGAAGGCGTGCATACCTAATACTTTTATTTTCTTTGAAATTTTTTTGGGGGGGGATGGGGGGACTGCAGGATTTGGCAAAATTTATGTTAAATAGAAAAATCGCCGTAAGAAAATGTAAAAAAAAAAAATGTTTAAGATCTTAATATTATAGTAAGAAAAACATTCTACTAAGAGAAACAGAGAGAGAAAGAGAAGGCATAGTGAGGAAGAGATAGAAAGCATACCTTTGTTTACTATAGTAGGAAACCTATGGAAAGGTTTCTGAAAATTACAAACTTCAGAAATTCTTATTTTGTAGAAGTAATTAAAACTTTGAAATCATTATTTCGAAACATTTGGTTTTTCTCTTTTTTGAACAACAGTACTGCTACTGCCTGATCACTTGAGTTTAAAAACAAAGTGCTCACGGATTGGGGATGGGGTGGGAGTAGGAGGGGCTAATGTATATTGTTCTGAAGCACTTTATGTATATATAGCGATAAAAATCAGCACTACATCATTATTATTTTTAACCACTCTTTTGATATATTTTAGAAATAAATTTTGAGCACAGAAGCTAGACATTTTATTCAATCGACTATTCTCCAACATTCTCACATATTTACACAAAAGTAACACATTTTAAAAGTCCGCGAGGGAGTTTTACTGTATGTGTAAAATTAATTATTTAAGGGGCCATGCCAGTAAGCATTGAGCTTTCCATGGAAAGTCAAAAATATGAATTTTTATGGAAAAAATGTCTATGGATTATTTCTGTCACAGATAACAAAAAACAAAAACAAAATTAGTGATTTCAACCATAATCAATGTGTCGTATCCAAGGAAAAACATTTCCTTACTTACCAGAACAACTTTTTACATTCAAAACGGGCAAGTATTGACATAATTAAAGTGTATGTTCTCACAAATGTTTTCAAAAGGTTGTTAAAATTTACCTATTCTTTAAAGATGACCTAATTGATAGTTCTACTGTGCCTGATTAAATTAGATTAAGTTTTTCTGTTACGTTGGTATGACAGTAGGAAAATAGCAACAATTTTAACATAAAATATAGCTGAATTTAAGACATTGTTTTAAAAGGTGTTTAACAATTCCGTGCTATTGCTTATAAACTCTATGATGAAATTTTGCAACTGTTAGATTATATAAAAACATTAAAAAACAAAGTTGGATAGACTTTCAAAAACATTGTTGCAATGGAAATTCAAAAATATGCAAATTTGGGCATTTTTAGTTGATTTCCTGTTAACATTCAGATTACTAGATTACTAGAAGTAATTTATGGTTTAAGAAACAATGTTTCCTTATACCACATGGGTGCAGCTATAAAAGAAAATGAGTTATGCACTACTATGTCCTTCTCCTCACCTTGACCTTTGACCTCAAGGTCAAATTATTCTGTATTATATATTCTATGTCTAATAATTTCTTATCTAAATCTACGTGGTTCTTGATATTTTGAACCTTGCTCCAATTCTTTCATACATTAATGTACAGTGTATATACTGTTAGACAATTCAAGAAGATAAATCCATGTTCTACTGTTGACCTTGACTCAAGTGGCAAGGTCAAATAATTAATTGAGGTCCAGGTTAAAAATTTTAACTGTATTGACTTGTTCTTGAAATACATGTATTTGAAACATGTGCAAAAATACATGATAAACAAACTTAAGCCAACACTAAATAATGATGCTTCAACATCATTAATGATAATAATGACCTTGATGTTCCCTAAGACCTTTCTCCCCTGCACTATGGAAAATTTGATCCCTGATTTTAGCTCAATCTATATCTCCAGATTGACAATCTGAGGGGGAGAAAACTAAAATCCACATAACTTGGGAATCTTTGCAAATTAATTGATATAATTTAGTTTGTTTTGCTATTCTTCAAAAGAATATTTGAAAATACATTGACTGTCATGTATTCTCCCTTAAAGCTTTATATGGCGTATCTGAACTAAAAAATAAAAATTCGAGATTGAGTGTAGATGAACATGATTAGTTATTTACGTTCAAATTAATTTTTTTTTTACCGATTTTGAACTTGAATAACCCCACGTATTTATAGTTAAATTGACTTGAAACTAATGACCCTGTTAGACGTCTTGGTCTTCTGTGGGACGTGAAACCGTTCACAAGGAGGGGATACTATCTACAGTTAATAGTATATATAGCCCTTAGGGTACATCGCACCTGTAATATTAGGAGGCAGTCTGGTATTGAAAAAGGCCATGACCAGCAAAGTGGATTGGGATGAATCTCTACCAGATAACCCTGCACACAGAATAGGAGAAGTGGAATATATCATTATCACATCAAGAGTCACTCAAGGTTCCCAGAAGGTGTGCCAACATTCAGCACGTGAGCAAAAAGGAGCTACACACATTCTGTGATGCGTCCAAAGAGGCCATAGGAGTAGCAACATACGTCAAATTGAACAATAAACATGGAGAGTCAGATCATGGGTTTGTATTGGGCAAGTCAAAATTAGCACCACACCACAGTCATACTATTCCACGATCAGAACTGTGCACAGCATACTCGGAGTAGAGATAGCAGAATTTGTAGCAGAAGACCTCAACATACCCAAAGAAGCATGTTACTTCTACACGGACAGCAGCTGGATAGTCCTAGGCTTCGTCTTCAAAGAAAGTCGTCGATTTCATGTCTACGTGGCCAATAGAGTGGACAGAATCAGAAGGGCTACTTTCCCTAGTCAGTGGAACTTTGTAGCCACAGAAAACAATCCAGCGGACCAGGCAACTCGATATCAAGAAGCTCACAAAATTGTAAACAGTATGTGGCTAAAGGAACCGCCTTTACTAGAGTTCAAAGATCAAGAATCCTTCATTTTTATCAATCCAGATGAGGACAAAGAACTAAAGTTAAACACTTTTAAAACAGAAGTGACAAAAATGGGGGCATTGATTTTCATCATGGCATTCTTTAGTAAAAACCCTAGCAAATATACATAAACTGGCTGCGAGGTGTAGTAAACAAAGTTCTCCTAAAGATCCTCTCACCCTTTACAAAGAAGCAGAACGATTCATTCTGAAAACCATTCAACAGGAATTTTATTCTAAGAAGATGAATTGTTTATGCAGTAACCAGGCATTACCAAGGAATAGCAGCATCTTGCACCTTTCTCCCATCCTGGACGAGGAAGGACCATTGCGAGTTGGTGGGCATCTGAGGCAAACTTCGAGGCAAAACAGAGTACCAGAAGATGTCTGATCTCCCTACAGAACGCCTAGCACCGAGCCCACCATTCAGCTATGTAGGGGTGGACGTATTTGGTCCATGGACCATAGTGACCAGGAAGACAAGGGGAGGCAGTGCAAATTCGAAACGCTGGGCAGTCATGTACTCCTGTCTTGTTACACGTGGAGTCCATATTGAAGTCATTGAAGAACTAAGCTCTTCTTCCCCCATTAATGCACTGCGCAGATTTGTATCTCTCAGGGGACCGGTTGTTGAGTTCCGATCGGACAGGGGAACTAACTTCATAGGTGCGACAGATGACTTAAAGATAGATGCCATCAATGTTGAAGATGGACCAGCAAATCGTTTCTTGTTTAACAGCGGCACTGTATAGAAGTTTAATGTACCCCATTCATTACACATGGCCGGTGCTTGGGAACGAATGATAGGAATCGCACGTCGCATACTTGATTCCATGTTATGTCACCTACCTTGCAAAGGCCTTACACCTGAGGTCTTGTGCACACTAATGGCAGAGGTGTGCGCAATTATGAACTCGAGACCTCTTGGTGCAGTGTCCTCGGATCCAGATTCTCCAACAGTCTTATCCCCGGCAACAATCCTAACACTAAAGACAGGTCAACAAGTGGAGCCACTTCAGCATTTTGGAGTTAAAGACATGATTAAGTCACAATGGCGTCAAGTACAAGTCTTGGCTGAACAGTTCTGAACACAGTGGAAAGAAAGATACAGACCCTGAAACGTGCTACTACCCCCAAAAAGCGTGTGACTTTCGTGCGCTTTTCGTTTCGTGCAAACCGTGTAGCGTTTCATGTAAACCGTGCAGCGTTTCGTGCAAACCGTGTAGCGTTTCGTGTAAACCGTGCAGCGTTTCGTGTAAGCCCCAAAGCGTTTCGTGCAAACCGTGTAGCGAGCGTGCGAGAAGCGTGTGAGAAACGTGCGACTTTCGTGTAAAAACCGTGTGAGAAACGTGCGACTTTCGTGCAAGAATCGTGTGAGAAACGTGTAGGATTCATTTGGAATTCATTTTATTTTAAATATGGCTACTGATGGATCAACATGTCATTCTCTGTTGTTTGTAACTAATATTATTCGAATATATTATACCGGTGGTTTTTTAAGAGAGAAAAAATTACAGAAACAACAAAATAAAATTACTCGGTAATGCATTACATATTTGTTTGATTTTCTTTCTTTTTTTATTTAAATAAAGAAGGAAAAAAATATGTTCAAAGTAATTAATTATACGCACATCAATTTTAAGATATTTGATTCAATACATTTTTTAAAAGGGAGCAATACTGAACATCGTTTTAAAAAAATCATCAATAATCCGGTCTTGTCCTTTTCATTCATTTATTTGAATCTCTTCACCATTTTACAGTTGTGGTATATAGATATTACAAAAACGTTAACATATGGGTGATTAATGCAAAATAATAAATAGATAATGCAGGCGTGAAATGTAAAATACTAAGTTTATTGCGTTGCTATAAATGTGAAGTATGATAATTCTAGGCCGGGGAGCACAATTATTTTTTTTTTCTTTATAAACGAGCATAATTTTCTTTTATTACAAGATTGTGATAGAAAAAAAAAAATTAAACGATGAGTCATTTATAGTCTTTTTAAGCATTAAATTGGTTGATTAATAATTATCTTATAAATGAATCATAATTCACATGCATCTGCAAATACAAGGTTAAAAATA
Source organism: Saccostrea echinata (assembly GCF_033153115.1). Lineage (NCBI taxonomy): Eukaryota > Metazoa > Mollusca > Bivalvia > Ostreida > Ostreidae > Saccostrea > Saccostrea echinata. The sequence continues at coordinate 6,701,428 of NW_026889777.1, forward strand.
TTTCCGGGGGTTGGGGTGTGTGTATAAATGTAAACACAAACTTTGAGTTTTTGTTATTTACATGTTTTTTATAGATAATTTTCTTTTTAAAGAAAATATTTTTTTTTCGGGGTGCGCGTGATGCACCCCTTAAAAATGTATTGGAATCTTTTTTTTACACTTCCGACACTCTTCTTACGACTGTGATCAAGGTCATTTACAACAGCGATCACGGGCTCCGCGTGCCGGGAACTGAAAACTTGTTCTGCTACATGTACGTGTATTATCTTTTATCAGTCATGGCTAAGATGACACCCGACAATAACGATTGATTTTTAATTCGTGAAATTTAATAGTTGTATTAGTATTTAATGGGTAAAAATAAATACCCGTGGATTTTATTTCTTAAATTTATCCGATTCTCTGTAAACAGTGAATTAATTTGCCAGTGTATTCGTGAATAATAAAATGTAAAGAAAAAAATCCGGAGTAATTATATATTAATTGTTTTTTTAATCACGCAGTTCTAGAGCATATTTTTTAGTTTTTAGGGCACTGGACATGTATTCATGTATATTGAATGTATTGTTAAGGGCCGCGACTATATTGATTACATTGTACATTTTTTTTTTTTTTTTTTTTTTTTTTTTTGTCTGGACGGGATTTGAAATCAAGGATTTTACAAGGTGGTGGGTATATTGTTTTTATTTGATAAACACAATGCCTCAAAATGGAGAACTAAAGCATTACAATACCTATTCCCCCGGCTTCTCTACTATATTAAATTTTAATGATAAGTTAAAGTTTGATTCTGTAATGAAGCGATATATTTACCATTCTAATTAAAGTGCAGTATATGAATTACATGTATCGGGTCCCGCTGAAGATATGGATATCTTTTTTTTCCTTAGAACGAGCATTTGTTTCTATAATAATTTTTTCCCAATGGTATACTTACTGAAACAAGTGCCAGTTATACTTAGCCATGAACAGAAGTAAGATCTCGGTAATCTACCCTCCCCCCCCCCCCCCATCCTGCACAATGTTCCTACTTGATTTAGTGTACATATTACCTTTGCAAATTATAGACAGAACCTAATTCAATCAAATGAAAGTATTTATTTACTAAATCAAAAATTGAATAAATCAATCAATAATAAAAAAAAAGAAAAGGAAAGAAAATCAATCCGTTTACAGAAATCATACACAATTTAATCATTTTTTTTTTTCAAATCAATAACTGGGTTTATTTGTCAGTAATAAAACGATTTGTTAATATCAAACTATAATTGTAAAAACATTGAATGCTGTAATTAAAGATTATGAATTACAAATATAATTATTTTTTTCGGTGCGTAATTTAGAATCTAGTGAAAAAGTTTTGTACATAGACGATGATAGGCATTTCACCGGGCGCGTCACATACTCATTGACAACTATAATATAAATTAAATACAACTTAACATTGTGTATTTTTATCTGTTAATATAGTACTGGAGTAGCGAGCTCTAATCCTAACTTAATCTGAATAATTGTAATTCTTAACTAATCTTTGATTAATCCGTAATTTACTTAATTTAATAAAGTCCGAAAGATTCCGAATAGAAAATCCAGATCGAGGCCAAAACGTGCGAGAATCGTGTACAAAGCGTGTGAGAAACGTGTACAAAGCGTTTCGTGCAGGCTTTCGTGTAAACCGTGCAGCCTTTCATGCAAAGCGTTTCGTGTAAACCGTGTAGCGTTTCGTGCAAACCGTGCAGCGTTTCGTGCAAACCGTGTAGCGAGCGTGTACCGTTCGTGCAGCGAGCGTGTGGGGTAGTAGCACGTTTCAGGGTCTGTACTTGAAGACACTACAAGCGCGTCAGAAATGGGATAGTGAACAGCCAAGTTTCAATGAAGGTGACCCTGTACTAATGAAGGACACAGAGGCCCCCAGTGGCAGTGGCCAACTGGTGTCATAGAACAGTGTTTTGAAAGTGAGGATGGCCGAGTTAGAAAAGTGTCTGTACGTGTAATTAAAAGTGAGAAACCAGTGTTGTACACTAAACCTGTAACAGAGTTGATTTACTTGTTTAGTGCGTAGATTCTAACTGTTCTCGTTTATTAAGATGTTGTATATTTTTGTTGAGATGATTTCTAGTAGAAATAAGCGGGGAGTGTAGTGGAACCATTTTATGAACAAACTGTCTTTTATTGTTTGTGAATTCAGGTACAAGTTATTTTTAGGATGTAAACACATGATGGCTGGAAGTGCAGCACACCGCATGTAATCAATAGAGATAAGTTTGATACACCACAGAGTAAGTTTCATATGTATTATAAGTGATAAAGATTTATGTTTTTCTACCATTTGAACTGTACAGTAAGCATTTTTACTGATGAACTATTTATATGATCAGCATGTAGTGTTCTCTTGTACCAACGACACAGGTTCAATTCAATGTCTTTATTAACATGAACACATTCTGGCATTGTATAGCAAAGTCCTTGTCTCTGACATAGTATGACAAAGTCCCTGTTTCTGACATAGTATGACAAAGTCCCTGTTTCTGACATAGATTGACTACAAATAAAATGTAAATATAATAAATACTTGTACTCAAAACAGAATATACATATAATGTAACCTTTTATCAATATAAATCATGACACAAAAAGTGCTCCTTCTTTTAAACTTTGCAAATAGTGGTAATATGACAAATTCCTATTCAAATTCAATGTAACAAGTAAATGCATATAGCAGACAGTATGTAATAAATAATTAATATATAATTACCGTGATGTATGTCTGGTACTTTCAGCTAGAACACAACAAACTACTGCACTCACTGATCTAAATATGGCGCTCGTGCATTTCTCAACATTTGATAAACGTATCATTCTGATAAAATTGGAATGCACAGAAATCGAAACTTACGGACAAAATTGGAATTCAAAATAAGATATACAGATTGTCCATTACACCGGCCCCTAAATGTGTTTTTACAAAAACATATTTCTCAATATACCAAAAATGGACAAAACGATGTATCCAAAATGAGTTCATTCACTAAACATTTCATTGCACAAAGGTTCACTGATTTGTTTTCTCTTTTTCACAATCTGTTTCCAAAAGAAGACAAAGTTTTGTCACTGGCCTCGTTATAATGGAAGACAATGTCTTTATCCTCGCAACACGCACAACATCATAGTTGTCCTTTATCACTTCGAGCACTCTACCGAGATTCCATGCGTTTCTTGGAGTGTTTTCCACGATGAGAACTAAATCACCCTCTTGTAAGTTTCTTTCCTGCTTCAGCCACTTCTGTCTCTGTTGGAGAAGGGGTACATATTCTCTGATCCAACGTGTCCAGAAAACATCAGCCAAATACTGAATCTGCTTCCATCGACGTTTTGCGTAGTTGTCAGAAGTATGGAAAATTCCAGGGGGAAAGCTCTCTCCTGATCTCATGAGTAGTATATGATTTGGTGTAAGTGCACAAAGGTCATTCGGATCATCTGAAGCTTCTGTAAGGGGTCGTCCATTCATAATAGCTTCAATTTCACAAAACAAGGTTAACAGTCCCTCATCATCCAAATGAATTGTTTGTTCATGTAGAACAGAATACATGATTTTCCTGACTATCCTGATGAGGCGTTCCCATACTCCTCCAAAGTGAGACGCAGCCGGTGGATTAAAGCTCCATTCAATTCCTGACTGTAATAATTGACTGGAAATGCTGTTCGTATTCCAGGAATGAAGTGCTGTTCTTAGCACACGTTCTGCACCAACGAGATTTGTTCCATTATCAGACACTATATAAGTTGGTTTTCCTCGTCGTGCAATAAGCCTTCGAATGGCGTCAATACAGGAGTCTGTATTCAAGGAAAAGGCAACCTCTAAATGTACTGCTCGGGAAGATAGACAAGTAAATATGACACCGTACCGTTTTACTATGCTGCTTCCTCTTTTAAGCTCAAATGGACCAAAATAATCCATTCCCACTCGAGTAAAAGGGGGTTCATCAGGTTTCAGTCTCTCGCTGGGAAGGTCTGCCATTTTCTGTTTCAAAGTAGGTGCCTGATATCTTCTGCATATAACACATCTGGAAATGATGGACTTCAAAATTGATGACACACCAAGAATCGAATATTTTTCACGGATAAGTGCCAGCGTTAAATTTTTTCCCAAGAGTCCGACAGATTTATGTGCTTCCTCTGCTATCAACCTGGCTAATACAGACTCTTTGGGAATAATATCTTGATGTTTACTGTTAAGAGTTGTATCCAGTTTCTTAAGTCTACCGCCTACACGTAGAACTCCATTGTGAACAATTGGGTCTAACTTGGCTAATCTTGATAACCTTTTCACAACTCCATTTTCACTTGAATTCAAGTCTTTAAATTCTTGGGCAAAATGCTTCATCTGCACATACTTCAAAATGTCTGTTTCTGCTCTGTCAAGAATGTCTACATTTAATGAAGGTCTTTGTGTAGCATTTTTCAATCTGTTATGCATTTCCTTCATTTCCAATTCTTGTATTTTCTCTTCTGTAAATCCCTCCGATATCATTCTTGATCTCCGTTCTCTTTTCCTCTCCATTATTCCTTTGAGGTTTTCTCGTGCTAAGAGTAGCCATCCAGTCACTGTTTTCAGCTTTTTCTAGGAAGAGAAGTGCTGGAGTAATCTTTCCATTCCTTCCACTGTTTCTGTTTTAACTGCTGTGTTGATGCTGTCCTTTATTTCAGCACTGTCAATTTCTGACGAATCACTAATGATTTCAGAAGACGGCCATGAAACATCCGGTTTCCATAACCACTCAGGACCACTGAACCATGCTGCTGAGTCAAGAAATCTACTTACTACTAGTATTCCCCTTGACACACAGTCTGCTGGATTATCTTTAGAGTTGACATAGTGCCACTGGTTGACTGTAGTTGCTGCATGAATTATGGCAAGCCTATTGGCAACAAATGTTTGAAAACGAGTTTTTGTGTTATTTATGTAACGAAGAACTGACATGCTATCTGTCCAGAAGTAAACTTGATCAACTTGGTTATCCAACTGTTTTGTAACTATCTTGCATAATTTCACTGCTAAAGTTGATGCCGTCAACTCAAGCCTCGGTATCGTCACTGTTTTTAACGGTGACTTTCCAAGAACAAAGGAACAGTGGATTTTTCCAGTCTCACTGATGAGTCGTAGATATATAACAACTCCTATTCCAACTTCACTGGCATCTGCAAAACAATGCAACTCCTGACATGTCGTTCTCCCGAAGTCTTGTGGCTTGTAGCATCTTTCAAGTGTTACATTTTCAAGTTCCTTTGCTTGCGTCAGCCAATTTTTCCAGTCCTTAAGCTGACTTCCTGTATTCTCTTCATCCCATCCAATTGAATTTTTGCACATTTTTTGAAGAAGTGTCTTTGCTGTCATCACAAAAGGTGACACGATACCAAGAGGATCAAATATTGAGCTCACTATTGATAGAATTCCTCTTCTGGTTGTTGGCTGATTTTTAATGTTTATCAGGAATCCTAAATGGTCACTGTTAGCAAGCCAGTACACACCTAGTGCACGTTCTACGAGTGTTTCACTTTCACCTTCAAGGTTCCATTCCTGCACATCTTTAGCTCGATCATCTTCTAGAACAGATTCTAAGACTTGTTTTGAGTTACTAATCCATTTTGTCAGATGAAAACCACCTTTGCTACAAAGTGTAGACAGACCTTTAATGAGTAGGGCCGCTTTCTTCTCTGTGTCAACCGAAGCCAAACAGTCATCTACATACATATCCTTGAGTACTGTGGTCACCACTGTAGGATCAAAGTCGGAACCATATTCTTTAGCTGTCTGTTGTAGTGCATAGTTACAGCAAGTTGGAGAGGAAGTGGCTCCAAAGATGTGAACTTTCATTATGTATTGTTCAGGGATGGCATCTAGATTGCCATCCTTCCACCACAGAAATCTTAGACAGTTTCGATCTTGTTCGGGGATTAATACTTGGTGAAACATAGCCTCAATATCTCCTTGTATAGCAATTTTCTCCTGACGAAATCTTAAAAGTACACCAAGTAAACTATTTGTTAGGTCGGGTCCTTGGAGTAACTGGCTGTTTAGTGAAATCCCCATATACACTGCAGAGCAGTCAAACACAACTCTAATCTTCCCTGGTTTTTTATTGTTGTAAACTCCGTGGTGCGGTAGGTACCACACTCTGCCAGCCTCTCTTTGTAGCTGACTTTGTGGAACAGGTTCTGCATATCCCTTCTCAAACAGCTTGTTCATAAAAGTCACATAGTCATCTCTAACCTTTGGATCCTTTATCAGTTTCTTCTTTAGACTCCCAAGTCTCTGAAATCCTTGCATGATATTGTTGGGTAACTGAACTAAGGGATCCTTAAACGGAAGTCCAATTGAGTAATGACCATCCTGAATGTGAATAGATTCTGAAACTTGAGTTAAGAAGCTCTTATCTCCTAAAGAGTTTTCTTTTACGTCATCCACAAGACGTTCTGGAAAGTCATAGTTTATGGAATCTTTCACCATCTTTTCTAAGTTTCTGTCTCTTTCCTGAGCATCTTCTATAGCTACTTTGTTTACGTCATATGTATCTGATGCATTTTCTCTAATGACATTCCATACTATCCATCCTAGTCGTGTCCTTGTTGCGTGGGGAGAACCACTTGGCCCAGCAATTACTTCGAATGGAGAATAGGCATCTGGAATGTTATTTCCAATCATAATTCCAATTTCTGCATCTATTTCTGATGTTTGAATTGTTGAGAGATGTGGCCACTGTTTTAACTCTTGCTGCGTTGGAATGTGTTCTTTTGATACAGGCATATGTTCCTTTGTATACACATTCGGTAGATCAATCACATGTTCCATTGAAAGTCCACACACTTGCAAACCACTGATAACATATGTGTTCAATCTCTGAGAATTCCCCATTGTCTTTATAGTGATTTGTTTCTTCTTGCCATTTGCTCCAAGCCTATGCATTATGTTTTCTGTACAAAATGACACACTGCTGCCAGAGTCAAAGAATGCATAAGTTTCTATGCTATACGGTTTATTTTTCAGTTTTACTCTCACTGGAATTATTGCCATAGCACAGGTTGTTTCTCCGGCCCATTTATCACTAAAGGCAGTGATGTGAGGTTTGGAGAACTTGCATGTAGTTTTGACATCTGTTGACATAGGATTAATGTTTTCTTTGTCTTCATCTGTATGTTTTGATACACATTTCGCAGGATCATGTAGGATCGTAGGGTGACACCTGCTACATATGGAACACTTAAGTCTTGCTTTGCATTTTTTAGTTATGTGGCCTTTCCTAAGACATCCATAACACTATCCATTATTTCGCAGGAAGTTGTATCTGTCTTGAAGTCCTTTGGTTACAAACTTCTTGCAGTCATTCAGTGCATGGGTTCTACTTTCACAGAATTCACATTTCTGTTCTCGTAGATTAAAGTCTTGTACTTCACTTGTAACATCAGTAGACGCAACAGCTCTCTTCTGGTTACGATCTTGATTTCTGGAATTTCCACCAATAGATGCATTACCATAAGTAGGATCATTCGATTTCTTAGCTTCTGTTTTCACAAAACTTACAAAATCTTTAAACTTCACTGTCTTCTTGGCTTCTTTAGTTTTCAGTACAACATTTCTCCACCTATCATGCATATACACAGGAAGTTTTGTCATAAGTCTCTTTATGTTGTCTGAATAATTTAAGACAGAAACACTATCGATGCTTTCAGCTGCATTCTGACACTCCACAAGGAACAAGGAGAACTCATCTAGCATCTTTGCATCCTTCACTGCTGGCCAGTCTAATGCCTTCTTTATGAATGCTGTTGCAATTACCTCACTGTCTCCATACCGCTCTTCAAGTTGATTCATAGCTGCTTTGTAGGCTCTGTCTCCTGACATATGACTAAATCCAGACACTACTCTGTATGCTTCCCCAAAAGTCATTTGCTCAAGATAATTCATTCGTTCATCATTGTCTTTAGTATTCATCACTACTTTGGTATTAAACTGTCTGACGAAACGTCTAAATTCTAATGGATTGCCTCCAATTTTTTTTATCTCTGGTACAGGTTTCCGGAGGTATGTACAACGCACTGCATAGCATCAGATTCAGAGGTCTGTAGTTTTGTTTCATCAAGGCAATGAAGGTCAAATGGTGGAATTTCTTCACGTTTAGGTATGAATGTCTCTGCGTTTGGATTCAGAGGCCTCTCAAACAAGGACGGTACTGATGCAAACTCACTATGAAACAAAGGCGTTCTTGGCGTTGGTTTTGGTGCTAATGTTCTAGGATTCACTATATCAATGTTAGAAACATCATCATGAAAATCAGCATCACTACACCTTTCATATTTCTGAAGAACTTCTGTTTTAGCATTCGCAATAGCAATATTTGTATTCAAGTCCAACTCTTCTTCTTCAAGTTTTAGTTTGACTTTCGCTATCTCTAACTCCTTCTTATGAGAAAGTGCTGCTTTGCGAGCTTCTAACTCAGCTACTCTTTGTTCTTCTTCAAGGCGTTTAGATGATATACTTGTAGCTATAGATGTGCGAGACTTGGAGTTCAAGCTTCTGACAGTTTCTTTTGTTGCTTCTACTTGTGATTCCTCCTTTACACTCTGGTGGTAGGAAAAGAACTCCTCTATTTCTTTCGTAAAGTTCATGAGAAACACATCGTAATCATAATGAGTCTTAAGCAATTCTTCTCTCTCCTCCTTGTCAGTCAATTGAGAGATAAGTTCATCAAACATAACAAGAAAACGCTCATAATCCTCAAGCCATGCAGCATACTTTCTTCTTACTGTTTCTGGAGATTCATTATCAGAAATAATCTGTCTTTTTACACCACTTGTTATCTTCAGTGTTCTAAATGTTTTATTGTATTGTTCTTGTTTATATACCTTTCCTTTGTCTGTTAATTTTCTGTTTCGTGTTCCCGATCCTGTTTCTTCTGTAACGGGCATTATGCTCATAACCTGGATCGCTCATGGAATCACGCCAATGTTGTAGTGTTCTCTTGTATCAACGACACAGGTTCAATTCAATGTCTTTATTAACATGGACACATTCTGGCATTGTATAACAAAGTCCTTGTCTCTGACATAGTATGACAAAGTCCCTGTTTCTGACATAGTATGACAAAGTCCCTGTTTCTGACATAGATTGACTACAAATAAAATGTAAATATAATAAATACTTGTACTCAATACAGAATATACATATAATGTAACCTTTTATCAATATAAATCATGACACAAAAAGTGCTCCTTATATTAAACTTTGCAAATAGTGGTAATATGACAAATTCCTATTCAAATTCAATGTAACAAGTAAATGCATATAGCAGACAGTATGTAATAAATAATTAATATATAATTACCGTGATGTATGTCTGGTACTTTCAGCTAGAACACAACAAACTACTGCACTCACTGATCTAAATATGGCGCTCGTGCATTTCTCAACATTTGATAAACGTATCATTCTGATAAAATTGGAATGCACAGAAATCGAAACTTACGGACAAAATTGGAATTCAGAATAAAATATACAGATTGTCCATTACACAGCATATAACATGTAAACAATCTACAGCTACAATATTTTCCCGCCATTATAATTGTCCATTGTCTCAAAGTTCTTATTTTAGAATTTGTGTTTGTGTCTCATAGTAATGTTTTGTTTTTGTTTTGTTTATTGTAGTTTTTTTTTACCTCTTCTGAGAGAATCTATAATAAAAGCAAACATTATAACCTACATATCTTTATTTACCTACCTGAAGTAGCTTTATTTACCTACCAAATACTTATTTCTTAAATTAGCATTTTTCTTGGGATGTGCAGAAAATCACACATTGATGCAGTGATAATTTTCAGCTTTAAACTCATCTGAAAACAATGTATGAAAAAAACACTCTTGAAAGCGTGTCTTTTTCTGCGCAATTGCAATAAAAGTTCTAAATGTTTTGGGGCTATATACAACAGTTAATTTGTGACCAAACAGTTACATCTTGAATGAAATAACAAAGAAGACCAGTTCTGGATTGATTTAGCACAATGTGAAGTAATCATAATTATCCATGCCTCACCGCACACAAAGTGGTGTACAGTTACTCTAACAATGAGAATACATCTTTAGCTTAAAAGTGTTCAAACGCAGTAATGTTTAAACTATCTGTGCTTTCGATTGCTTTTTTTTTTAAATCTCTAGTATAAATATTAGTAGCCATATACTTGCGACTTTTGTCTTTTTTATATAAAAAGCAAAATTGTGAAAAGTTGCATTGAAATAGCTAAATAAAGCTACCTGAGGTAGCTAAATAAAGCTACGGTAGGTAATTCTAGCTACGTAGCTAAATGTACTGATTTTACTGGACTTGGTTATAGGAAAGAGAAATGAATCTGTGAGTACCTTCCTAATCTTTAATTTTGGTTTAAAGAGAAACTTTAGTTATCAAAAGTTTATCCAAGAATATACATGAAAAATACATATTCAATATAACACTATATGTTTTTGTCCTACTACTCCATGTTTGAAGTTTTCCTTTTTCTCCCGCAATTCCTCCATTGTTGTCTGCTTCATTCTTTCCGGTCTCTTTTGTTAGCTAATGCAAGGGAAGTAATCCAATTGTTTTCCAACAAAGTTTTACAACAATTCATTCAGATATTTTTCTTAAAGTCTTTAGTGTCTACCCTATTTTGTTTATTTAATCTATTGAACAGTGCATTCTCATTCTACAGATTTATGTAGAATTTTCTAAAGGTGTCTGGATTTTGCAAACAACATAGCTCTTCATGCGATATAATTCTACAGGTAAAATCTAATAAAAATTAAAAGTTAAATTGTTCTTATAAAAAAGAAAAATAGATTTATTATACATGGAGTTTGAATGTAAAATACATGAATTTTAACAGGAAAGTCCAGTCCAAATATTTCTGTAATAAAATATAACAAATGCTCTGGTTGCCATGGAAACAAGAAGTCATATGTCTGGGTAGATATATTTTTTGAAAGACTATTCATATGCATCATGTTCACAAAATTTTAGCCAGAAATATTTTTTTCCACTTTCCATGGTTATATAGTGTGAAGCTCAATGCTTACTGGCATGGCCTCTTAATCACTAAGTATCTCTACATTTAGACTGAAATATGTTCAAATAAATATTTTCAAAAACAGAAAAAAAAATGAAAAAGGGGGAGGGGGAATGGAGCTAGATCTGCCTTTTCCATAGTAAGGGGGCTGTATTTCCTTTGAAATTGGATGTCCTTAGTTACCCCCCCCCCCCTTTTGATTCTTAAACCAAACAATTGACCACGAAAAGTACTATTATTTTCTGAAATACACACGTGAAAGATGTAAAAAATTAATATATTTCCTTTCCATCCCTCAGGAATAACTTTAAATTACATGTAGTATTTTGTATTTGGTTGCTAAATTTTCATTCCACACCGTCAAAAACGCTAAAATATAGGTCGTATTATTTTTACAGTTTTAGTTTTGCTTAAATCCTGTTAATTTGATATTTATTTAAATTAGCTAAGATTTCTATACATATACTAGCATTTTTAATGAAGCTTTAAAGTTGAATAAATGAATAATGATTTTATTTCAACATAAGCATGTGTGGATGGATATTATGGACTTGAATGTAGAGGTATTTGTTCAAACAACTGTCTGGACAATAAGACCTGTAATCATACAACTGGAAACTGTGACCATGGTTGTTCCGATGGCTGGACTGGTGGACGTTGTAACATAAGTAAGATTCTAATTGTTTGCTTAGCACTTTCGATTTCAGTTGCCTCAACCTGAAATAGATTTCATATCAATACAAATTCCAAATTCATGGATGTTAATAAAGTTCTACTGATATAAATAAGCTTCAAATAAAGAGCTATAGGAGTGATTTTGAACGTTAGATAAAAATCTGGACGTGTTTTTTAATCTGTGACAACCAAAGTAGTCCAGAATTCTCAAAACATGTAGAATAATTACCCCTTACTCTGATTTTTAAATTGAAAGATTGTCACTGCTTTTTCCAAAAATTTAAGACGTGCAGATGATAAAGACATACGTAAGGTTTTTGTTGATATAATACCATTTTTAACACAAAGATTAATGGTACATGTCGTAAGGAAATAAGAATATATATACAAAATGCCATAAGATGAATTTGTTTTGCATATTATTATGCTGAATATCTTTTAGCGTGTATGCCGGGGACATATGGACCAGATTGTTCTAAGAATTGTAGTGGTAACTGTCTGAAGGGAACCACCTGCAATGAATTTACAGGGATTTGTGACGAAGGATGTCTTCCTGGATACAAGAACGATAAATGCGATGAAGGTAATACAACTAGATAAATTCCCTAGTTTATAGGAGTATGTAATACAGCTTTAGGTAGCAAAATGATGCTGTTATTCAAAATATATTCAAAGACATGTATTTTTCTTATTTCTGTTAAGTGTAATCAATTTTGAGTGGATAAGGAAATACATCATATATTCCATGCATGTACATGTACATCAAAATTAATATTGAGTTACTTTTCTTATTCAGACTGGTCGCCCGCGTGGCGCAGTGGTTAGAGCGTCTGCTCTAGAGTCGCGAAGTAAGGAGTTGATCCTTACGTCGCGGGTTGAATCCCACTGTGGGACGTGGAGACCGGTCCTTCGGATGAGACCGTATAAACCGAGGTCCCGTGTCGCAGTAGGTGCTGGCACGAAAAAGATCCCTCACTGCTCAATGGCCTTAAGTGCCGAGTATAGGACAAAATTTGCAGCTCTCCACCGGCAAGTGGTGGCGTCTCCATATGAGTGAAAAATTCTCGAGAGGGACGTTAAACAAAATACAATCAATCAACTTATTTAGACTGTACCCCGGGTACATATGGTGCTAATTGTTCCAAGAATTGTAGTGGTAACTGTTTTAATAAAATGTCGGGAAATTGTGCAGACGGTTGCACTATTGGGTATACCGGCCAGAGATGTGATCAAGGTATATTTCTAAACTTTTTATATTTCCTAGTTAATATGTAGCCGAAAAAACTAAAGCATGCACACCGTTAAGGCCATACACAACGTAGTTTGAACTTTATTGTCTTTTTCCCTGGAGTTGAAGAGTTCCAATGCTTAAAGGAACTGTGCACTACTTTTTAATGTCTATATATGCTGCTGTACACTTCCTCTAAAACAAGTTTGGATAAACAAAACATCTAGAATATATGTTTAGTAATTTTTGTATATTTTTCTTTGTATTATACAAGAATTTTCATTAATTGATATCTTTTCAAAACCCCTGGTAATGCATGCTGATTTTTTGTCAACGAACATCTGATGGCACTTTAATCTGAAATTAAGAATATCTTGAAAAATTATCAGTAGGTAAGGTACGTTGCGTATGTCCTTAAATGTGCACTTTAAAGTTAATGTTAGATTTATCTTAAATTTCTTGTTTTCCAGTTTGTAATTCAGGAACTTATGGGGCAGGATGCTCACAGAACTGTAGTGGTAACTGTCTGTATGGGACTCCTTGTAATACAAGTACTGGAGTATGTGATGAAGGCTGTAACCCTGGGTATACTAGAGAGAACTGTGATAAAGGTAAAAAGTTAACGCCTTTGCTTATAATTAATCTATCGTGAATTGAGCTATAAATCGTTTATTACATAAAAAATACTACCAAAATATATAGGGAAGATTTCTGCTTCTGAACTTTTGTTAATACAGTACGAAGTCTATTACTTTCTTTTCTCTATCATGATTAGAATGCCCTGTCGGTACCTTTGGTCCAAATTGTAAGAGCAACTGCAGTGGGAACTGTGTGAATAATGAGACTTGTAACAATGTGAACGGAAGTTGTTTGCATGGTTGCAAAGCAGGCTTCCAAGGATTCTACTGTAAAGAAAGTAAGTTTGCTCCTAGCTATTCTACTTAATTTTTTTGATTATCATCGATAATCAAATCCTTTCGTTATTGTAAATATTTACTTGCTTTGACATTCACGCCTGTAGCTTTTACCCGCATATGAGTAGCAGAATCACAATTCGTTTTTGAGGATTTTATTAAGCATTACAAGTATAATGTTGGAAAGATGAATAATTATATTATATGTACATTGTATAAAGTAATGATTCCCTTAGGAAAACGTATGAAAAAAAGGTTTTTTTTTCTCGTATACTTACTGCAAATTACCTATTCACGTCAATCAAAGTTTACAGTAACCAAAATATGTCCTCGAGGTGTAAATTTATAAGTAGATAACAAAAGAATTGGTTTTTGATTTTATTAGCGTGATTAATTGAATTTTATAAATGTTATCTTCGACTGATTTATAAGAAAATTTCAAATCAAGCTTTTTCTTCTAATTGAAAGGGAATGGAATACTTTGTCAGATTACATAGGAGCAGGTGAAATACATGTAACTGAAATCTGAATTTTAAAAAAAAAACTTTGAAAAAAATATACATGAAGTAGAAAAAGTCAAAGGTTGTTGAAAATCAAAGTATCAATGAAAGTATAAGTGAAATAAGGAATCTATCATGTATTTTTATCTACTTTCAATGTATAGAATGTACCCATGGGACGTACGGAGACTGCAGACAAAGTTGTAGTGGACATTGTGCCAATAATGAAACCTGTAACTTTGTTGACGGACATTGTAAAAATGGATGCAATCCAGGGTATCATGGACAGAAATGTAATTCTTGTACGTATGAAACTGCTTAACCTTGGTAAATGTAATGCACGATGTACACGAAGATAAAGAGGTGCAGATCTATACTGTGATAAAAGACCTCTATTATGAGTTGATCTATCGCTTTTAAGGGGTTGGAATTTACGGCTATTATATTTATCTTTTATAGTGGTGTTTGATTTATAACAAATAATTATCAATAATAAATATGTTAAACAAAACGATTATTGTATACTTTAAAATTCATTACTGAAGATTCCTAAATATACGCGAGGAATGTATAATAGCGTAATTTCGCGAGTTGCGCCTCTCGCGAATTCATCTTTTCGCTATTTTACGTCAACGAGTCAAGTCGCAATAAAAAGTACTCGCGTTAAATAAGGAATCTACGGTGTATAGTTAACTTTAACATCACACTTAATCCTCTATGCAGTTTTTTAAGTCTTTAATGCCTTTGAAGACTAAATACTTAGACAGGGATTAAACACATTCTTCTGATTTGCATTTGTTTTCATTCTGATTGCAACTTAATCGTTTAGTTTGTTTTGACTACATAATTATCGATTTGTCAATATTCCTTGATTAATGAACGAGCATATCTTTAGAATTCGGAAATAAACATACATTTTGTGTTTTTTACATGTAGATATATTCATTTATCTTTTCTGATTTATCTCTTGGTTTTTTTTTCCTATCAATAAGCATGCAGTCCTGGTTTATATGGTCAAAATTGTTCGAATATTTGTCCCGAGAATTGTAAAGATTCCAAGTGTCATCATGTATATGGAACTTGTAAATGCAAGAATGGATGGAAAGGAGAAGACTGTTCTACAGGTTTGCTTTACAAGGAAATACTTTTGATTTTATTCTGGAAATAACATTCGAAAAATGTTGCGATAAAAAGAACTGATATTCTAAAGTTTCTAATGTATTTCATTTTTTTTTTATTTCTTAAATAAATGAAGAATGTTCAAATGGCACTTTTGGAGAAAATTGCCATAAAAACTGCAGTAGCCATTGTCGCAATGACAAAATATGTGACAATGTCAATGGAACATGTCCAGATGGTTGCCAAAGTAACTATAAGGGTGAAACCTGCAATACACTGATTATACGTAAATACTTTCATTTTTTTCTACTTATATAAAAGAACAACTTGATTCTAATACTTTTTCCTATGTTACTCTTAATCTTTTTATATTTTTAGCAGTTAGCATATGATTGTTTCTGTGGTGGCACATTTTTACATAATTTTTGGTTGACACTTAAAAGATGACACTTCGAATAGTATTTTTAAAATACTTTGTTACAGTGTTTGACAACCTTATATAAATATAGTATTATCCCTTTCTCCAGATGAGTGTATTCAGTACGTATCACACCCATTAACCTGTAATTGCTTAGTGTTAAAAAAATCTAAACCTTATATATTATAAATGTTTTGTGACCCCGTAGTAAGTTCATACAGAATTAAACGTTTTCTCTTCAATAGGTTCATCTAAAGAAAATATTTGCAAATGTATATATTACTTTGGTACTATGTTTGATAATCTTATATAAATACATTATTATCTTTTTCTTCTGGTGAGATTATTTAGTACTCATCACACTCATCAACTTGTGATTACTTAATGTTCAAATCAAAACCTTATTCATAAAAGTATTCAACTCACAGTGCTCAAAAATTGTTGTTGTTGTTTTCATTTTTATACAATAAAATTTCTTTGGTGCGTCTGGCTGTCCTTCTAAACATCTCTCCCATAGCTAGTTTTGATTAGATTTCAATCAACTTTGTACAAAAGTAGAAAACAATTCCTTATCTGATGTCGATATGCAATTTTGCTTTTATAACTACAATAATAGTATTATGTTTTTAAACTCTCCTGCATATATTTGTTATGATTCTGTAAGACTTGGTATGTGGATTAAAACAATACCAATGATTCAATTTATAATTCATAACTTTAAAAAAAGGGATTATGTTAAAATCATTCAAAAATTTATTCTTCCTATATCAATGATGAAAACAAACATTTTAGTACTTCCTTAATATTTCTGATTAAATGATTCTCATTAGTTTAATGTATTATTTCGAAGCTTCATGTGCCAATTTATATTCTATATCTTTAAGAAAAAATTAGTCAAATGTCATTATTGAAAATGATAACTTTTAACTACACAAATGAATTATTATTATAGAACCAACAAAAGGAAAACCAGAAAATGATATTCTACCTATAATCCTCGGTGTGGTTGTTGCTGTTCTTATTCTGATAATCATCTCAGTTGTGATTATGTCCAAACGGTAAATATTTTACAATTTATTGTTTCAATGACTTCTGGATATTTAATACCTTTATGCATTTCATCGACACTTGTTACAAAGTTTTTCTAAAAATGCAGAGTAAACGTTTGTGTATACCTTTTAGAATTTTATAGAACAAACTCCATCATGTACTTCATTGCTTTATTCTGCAGAAAATCTAGACGTCGCAAATATAAACATTACATTGGGCATTCTAAGCTCATCACTTCCATGACTGAGTTAAAAGGTAAGTGGTTAGATTAATTTTCTTATTTCAATCTTTGCCTAGTCCGGAACGACAATAACTCAAATACGTTTCAAGATGTGGAACTAAAAACTGAAATATAGATTGCTTAATTTTGATAATTTAATGCTTGTGAAAGTTCCAAATACTACCAAAAATTATACTGTAATCTTAGAAGCACCTATAACAGAGTCTAGAAAATAGATAACTGGAATTATAATCATATAAAATATTTGATATACTTTTGATGCAAACAGAACATAAAGAAATCCATTCGTACGAAAATGATGCTGCTCAGTTACATGGAGAGGCAGAAACGAGGAACTCAAAGGAGAGAATTTCTATAAAGGAGCTTCTGAAGACCAAAATAGAAATATGTGAGGATAATGGTTCAAGTTTCAAAGCAGAGTACGAGGTATGAGGCTACGAACAACCTAGATGAACTATAAATACATGTATGTACAAAAGACAATCTATAGCTGCATAAACTGTGGCTATCTGAGCCAAATACTTCACCGATGACGTAACATTTAAGTTGTGTATGCTTCAAAATTCATGTCGTGCTTACCTTAATCTCAATGTATCTACAATGTGCTTACCTAAATCTGCTGTGCCCTTAATATTAGACTTGATACCGTCACGGTAGCTCAGTCGGTAGAACGCTCGCTCCGTGACCGGAATGTCTTGTGCTCGAATCACTGCCGCGACTGACCTTAGTCGATAAAAAATTAGGTAGCAACTGTTCCTTCTCCAGGCATTCGGCACCGTGAAGAGAAAGCTGTGGGTATTTAAGATAAGACCTTAAAACCCGTGGGCCCGTGTAATGTTTGGCGTTGGCACGATAAAGAACTCTCACTGCTCAATGGCCTTGAGTGCCGAGTAAAAGTCTAAATTTGAAGCCCTTCACCGGTATATGGTGACGTCTCTATATGAGTGAAAAATCCCGAACGGGACATAAAACAACATTCAATCAATCAATCAATCAATATAATTAGATTTGCTAATAGAAAATTTAAAATTAAAAATGAAGTATTTCTCATACATGTACGGAAACAAATGATCATGAAATTTAAAATAGTACTTTTATAACTCACTTCATGCCTTTATAGGATCAGTTACATAATACATTAGGAAATATAAAATTCAACCACGACGAACATAATACTGGAATTGAAATTCATATTTTATCCATAGTGGTAACAGGTTGATTTATTTTTTGTTATATACGATAGCATTTTGTAGTTTTTTTCCAACTTTTTCTTCAAAAGTATATCAGGCACATGGAAATCTGATATTTTATTAGTGATATATTTATTTTCCCTAACAAAAATTTACTATAGTTAACTATAGTTTACTATAGTTAACTATAGTGAAAACTTTGATACTTTGATTTACTATGAATCTCTGGAACATTTTTTGAGATTTCAAAGCTTAAAATCTCTAAAATTCGAAAACAGTAATGTAAAACTTGGAAATAATCTGTGAATATACAAATAATATTTCAATTTAATATTTAAAAAAAATGTGCATGTATGAATTGAAGAACAAAAAATATAACGATCTGAAATCCATAGAAAAAATATTTTGATTTACTATAGTGAAAAAACTTTGATACTTTAGTTAATTATAGTAAACTATAGTTAACTATAGTTCTTTTGTGTTAGGGTTATCCTAATTTATTTTTCAGCAAATTCCAAATGGTGAATTACATTCATGTGATGCTGGAAAAAGGGATGAAAACAAAACTAAAAACAGATACAAAACAACATTTCCGTGTAAGCACCCTTTAAAGATATGTAAATGGGAATTGAAAGAAATAGAAATGTTACAAAAGTGCATTCTTTAATGAACGCGAATTCAACTATATTGTTGAAGCTTAAAGTCTTAAAAGTATTCAGTATTTACTATACTACGAAAAAAAATTGCTAGGAATGGAATTTCAGCTGATATAAAGTAAAGCAAATCAAATCCAATTCAACTATTCTGGGAAATGCATCAGCGTTTGTATATCATAATTTTTTCACAGGTATGTTAAGGCAGCAGCCAGGTTATTATTCGGCAATTACACACTTTTTTGTAAAATGTTATATTGATAAATCAGAAAAATCAATGATAAAACATTTACTATTATTATCCATTGTAAAGACGTCAATGAGTCTTAGACTAAAAGCTGTACTCCACTATGACGTCATTATGTGACGTCTATAAATGAAAATATGCTTGGTAAAAGTGAAAGGTTCAGCACTACCCCGGGAATAATTCATTCAAATTGTTAACTTTGTAATAATGAGGAAGAAAAAAAAGAAATACATCTCTGCAAAATGTTCGATCAATTTTAATCAATTTATGTTCACCACACGATTTTAGCAGTACTTTCGAAGTGCTATAGAATCCAAGCTCTCGATAATAACAAAAACTATGTTTCAAGGTATGTGGTGTAGTGTAAAACTTTGCATCTTTGTTGTTAAGAATGACAGGGAAAAGGCTAATCGCGATTTCAACACACTGCCAGCCTTCGTTATAAGAAACAATTGATGAAAATATATCTGCATACCTGATTCTCAATCTTTAATTCCTGATGAATCGCATGTGATAATCACTGAATATGGTATTTGGCTCTCATTTCATCTATTTGTTTACATGAATTCTATTTCGGTTCATTTTCATTTGGCAAGTATCCGATCAACACTTATGACCTCATGGGTAAGGCATTTAGCCCTCGTGACAAATACTTCGATATTAATAACATCTAAGAATGACAAGATTTAGTTCATGTTTTGCATGTTCCTATTTATTTCTAGGACTAAAAATGAATCCTTAATTATAAATATTTAGAAATCGTTTTCTCTTAAGTTCACGTCATATAGCTTATTATGATGTCTGTAGAATATCTGGGTTTAGCTTTAACATACCCGCGCTGTTTTTCTATTCTTTGTCTTTTTCGTAACAGACGACCATTCCAGAGTTAAGCTTCGAATGGCAAACCAGAGATCTGATTACATAAACGCCAACTATATTAAGGTTTTTTGTTTTTTTTAATATTTTACTTTCCTTGATATTCAAAGAAAAATATTTTAACTTAAATGTAAAATATGTTAACTATTAAATGAAAAATATATTAATGTTGGATAAGTATTATAATTAATTTACAATATATACATGTAATTTTTTGTATCTAATCAAAGGTAAAATTTCTTAAACAGTCACCTTGCATGAAGATGATACTTTATGTTTAAAAATGTATGCTTTTATATGTTAGTTTCATGTTTACAAACATCATAGGGAGTTTCAAGATTTTTCTAAGCTAAGTCACAATTTCAAATAATACTTTGTTGACCTGTTAATTGTGTTTTAAATTATATTTTATCAAAGGACATATCAGGGGAGCAGAGATACATAGCTACTCAAGGTATTAGTCGTTTATTTACTGTAATGGTAAACAATTGGAATCTAAATATAGTCAAATATTTCCCTAATGTAATCTGTGAAATTGTTTCTTCTGTCCTTCTTAACCAGTTTTCAAAATAATATCTTAATTAATCGTTATATTGAAAAAGGCATTAGTATATTCTACATTTTCAACTTCTTGGATACAATTTTAATTGCGTTTCTCATATATAATGATTAAGGGTAAAATACACAATATTTACCATTTTGTCATATGAAGGTGTATTTCATTAGGTCCAAAAAAGGGAACAGTGCCTGATTTTTGGACAATGATTTGGCAGGAATCAGTCAAAATTATTGTATGTCTGACCAATCTGAAAGAAGGAAAGCAGGTAAGTGGATGTGAAATTATTATGCACTTAAACAAATACGAAGAAATCTCTTTTCTTTACAACTGAGGTTTGCTTGATTTACCTTTTGAAAATGTTTGTTTACAAGCATTTTTTTTTCTTTAGGGAAAGTGTGCACAATACTGGCCAAATTGCAATGATAAAATCCAAAGTGGAAATTTTGCTATTCGGAACCAAGAGGAAAAGGCGTACTCAAACTACATTAAAAGACATCTGAGATTACAAGATACGATTGTAAGATGAAAGGGGCAGAAACAAGAACTTCAGAGTTTGCTAAATTAAAATATCATTTTCTCATATCAACCTATCTAAAATCTTTTTTAATTAGGTGCATCAAATTCTCTCTCTCTCTCTCTCTCTCTCTCTCTCTCTCTCTCTCTCTCTCTCTCTCTCTCTCTCTCTCCATCCAGATCTTCATCTTATCTAGGGTAAAGAGGAACAAGATGTATTGATGTTTCATTACACCCAATGGCCAGACCACGGGGTCCCTGAAGCTATAAATCTTGTCGTGTTCCACCGGCATGTTATGCGAGCTTTTCCAAAGTCTTCAGATAAAGATAAAATGGTGGTCCACTGCAGGTAAGAAAAATCTGAATAACGAGGGTTGCACATGAATTATTCCTCGAATTTGACATAACTTGCTATGAGTTGTAAATAAGAGTTTTTGGATCATGTTCAACATTTGTATCGGACTGGCCACAGAGTATAGTTAGTTTAAGATCTGGACATGAAAAATCATTTCTGAGATATATGACTTTCGAAACTTTTTGCGAAATTGATGTCTTTCTTAAAGCCTTTTTGTAAAAAAAATAGAAAAAAAGATAAATGTATACAACTGTTTACATGTGATTAATGAAATATAAATATAAGGAGTAATCGGGCTCAAAAGACAATTATAAACATTACAAATAGCGAGGAGAGCAAACACAGAGCTCTTAAACTATTTGAGATGGGATCAGGTGCCAAAGAGAAGTAAGCATCTTCTGTAAACCGGTAATATCCGCCATGTGCTCAATGTCATGAATGGGTAATTGGAGAAATCCGTAGTCAATTCAGTTTGAAATAATGGCCTATAAAAGACTTCAATCAACACTCGACATAAGAACATATTGTATTTGAAAGAAGGGTCCTTGTATCCACCATTGGATTTGCGAAATGATTACTTAGAACGAGATTTTAGATTCCCGTATATTCAACTTGTTTGTCTGTATCTTGACTCGTTTCAAAAACTATTCGTTCACATAACATGCTCTTGGATATCGAATCAACAGTTAGACACAAAGCACATTAGCAGGTGATATAGTTTGTTGCTATATAAACAAGAAAAATTGATGCCAGAAAAGTTAAGTCATCCATTTTTCATAAAATTTATTTTTTGGTTTACCATAAATATTTTTCTCTAGTAAAATATCTAAAAATGAAACAAATATGTCAGACTCTTTAATGTCTTTTATTTCGAGTTCAAAGGGAGATATAAAATCAATGTAGGAATGAAAATGAATGTTGTTAATTGATGACACGTCGTCCATATATCTAAATGTCCAAATCAAAGGCCAAAGTCAGAGATTTCTTCTTTTCATGCAAAAGTTTTTGAATAAATTCTGCTTCATCAGATTACAAAAAAAAAACAGGCTAATAACGGAGCATAGCAAGTACAAATGGATATTCCAAAAGATTGTTATAAAACCTAATTTTCAGAGACTGCATAGATGCTGTCAATGAAAAAAATCAAGTAATATCAACTTAATTGTTCTTGTATGTTGAATTAGGATGTTTTTAACAAGTATGTCGATGACTAATTACACAGTAGGAAAATCTGCAACGACCTTTTTTTTTTTTTTTTTTTTTTTTTTTTTTTTTTTTTTTTTGAAAAGAAATGATTTTGATATTAAAAAGCCTGATAATATTGCTTTTAGTGCTGGCTTGGGTAGAACGGGTACCTTCATAGCTTTGGACGCCCTCTACCGGGACGGTTTGAGTTCAGGACCTGTTAATGTGTCGGAATATGTCTCACAAATGCGTAATGACAGAGTGAACATGGTACAAGGAGAGGCATGTGGATATTATTCTGATAAATTTTAATACTTTTGACATAATAATTCAGAAATATGATGATTAAAACCATAACTATCTTATTCAGAGAGAAAATTCTTTATTCCTTAGTCAAAATATTTTTTGCTTTCCACATATATAATTAAATATATCATACTTTCATTATTGTCCATACAAATCTTATGTACAGTTGAAAACATCTCGTTGTAGGATCAATACAAAATGATTTACACTGCTTTATCTGAATCATTCAGAGGACATCTGCGTCCAGTTACTGCTAAATCATTCCTGTCGCAGTACCAGGCATTAAATAATACATTTGAAGAAAATGGAATCAAGAAAGCGCAAGAGACTGATGATTTTAAGGTTTTTAAGTATTTACTTTAATTATCATAAATCATTATGGCAGATGTATTCATTGTATCATTGTCACGCCAAGTCATATGTATGTGTATAGACTTAAGAAGTTTTTTTGTTTTTGTTTGTTTGTTTTTTTTTTCTTTTTGGGTTACAGTGATAAAGGTTTTGTACATTTTCAATATTACATAACTATGTAATATTGTCTGGGTAAAAATTAAATGCACCACATTAAAGAATTTTTTAAAATGTTGATTTTAAATTAAAGCAACCAGTTTTTAAACGTACGGGTAGTGCGCTTATTGTAAATTGAATAGAAATAGAAAAAGCATCTAATTATTTTTTTTTCTTTCAACAGGAGCTAATTTCACTTAAAACACAATACGATACAAATGAAAAATCAGCGCATAACAATGCAGCATCTAATTTCACACCCGATGTTATGCCAAGTAAGGAAATGATTTCGTCTGTCTTTTTGTTCTATACAATAGCAAGTGTGTAGAAAAACTTAAGGTTTATTATAAATCATATCATATTAATGTCTAAATATTAAAT
The DNA here is from genome assembly GCF_033153115.1 of Saccostrea echinata. NCBI lineage: Eukaryota > Metazoa > Mollusca > Bivalvia > Ostreida > Ostreidae > Saccostrea > Saccostrea echinata. The sequence continues at coordinate 6,725,439 of NW_026889777.1, forward strand.
ATAATTACCCGCAGTGGTCAAAATTTAATTGCTTTGAAAATAATCTCCATATAGTTGAGAAATATAGATGCTGTGTGCTTTCTGACAACGATAGACCAGTTTACTACAACGCTGTCATTCTGCAGGTTTGCAAATCTGATTTTTTATGTTGTTTCAATTATACAAAGACAAATATTTTTTAGTACAATACATGTATATCACATATAAACTTGAATTCATTATTGTTTTGTTTTCCTTAAAGTCGTTCACGAGACCGGATGGACTCATCAGTGCCCAGTACCCACTTAAGAACCAGTGTGAAGATTTCCTGTATCTTGTGAAAGAAAGCAGAGCTGGCACTGTTATTTTTCTGGGACCTCTTGAAGATTTACCCTCGGTATGACTATAAAGTTTTTGCAAGGATATTTGTGACTGAGTTAATTGCTTTGCAATTATTGATACCTTGTACTTTTATCTTAGACAAAGGTGTGGTTTCCATCAAAGAATGATAGCAAAGTTGTAGGAAAGTTTACAGTAAAAATGACTAAGTGTCACCCCTCAGATGCTATCACCAAAACTAATATCATTATTCAAGGAAAGGTGATATAATATTTATTGACATCTCTCTCTCTCTCTCTCTCTCTCTCTCTCTCTCTCGTTTCTTGTTTTGAAAATATGATTTTTTTCAGAATTGAATATTTAGTAAACAAAATTGTACGTACATATTATTTTAGGGATTCCATGACACCCGTATTTCTGTTTTGGAATGCAACTTCTGGAAAGGTGAAGCTTTAACTGCCGATTGTAGGAAAGTTCTTGATGCAATCAATGAAACAAAACTGGAAGAGAGGACGCACTCGAACAATAGAACACTGGTCCTTTCAAGGTGCATTCGGTTAACCTATCAAATTTGGTCCAAGCATATCCCCGTTTAATAAAATAGGTGTCCTCTATAAGGAAAAAAGAAGTTTCTCTTCCTATGAAAACCCACGTGTTATTCAGGAATTGTAGTCTCCTTTAAATGTGTGTGTGTGTGTGTATATATATATATATATATATATATATATATATATATATATATATATATATATATATATATATATATATATATATATATATATATATATATTAGGGATGGCAATCGAATACAAATTGCCAATCGGACAACCGCGAGACGTTCCGACCGAATAGTCGGGTAATCGTATCAAAAAACTTTTGACATATTCCTCCATTTCAAGCTCTGCTTAACTCACATAAACAAGACTATACAGATGTGGTACTGTAATATTATGCTTATATTTGATCAAAACACTATAAGCTATTTCAATTTTAATGGGCCAAAAATAAATTTAATTAATAAATAAATAAAAATTAAAAAAGAATGTAAAGAAGAAAAAATATATATTCGTGAAATATGCCTAAAGTATCATAAACATTTTTAAAAATCAGAAGAGATGTCACGCAAGTTGTCACCATAATCAAAACTTCAGTTTATCAAAGTCAAGAGACATACATCTCATAGACAATATTTACAATCATACATTTTAATACATATAATGATGATATTAACTTCCAACATGTACAATACATATAATATTTTCAACCATTTATAAATTAGTTAAATACACTGATCTTGTTGCACTCGCTATTTGCAAAAATTTTCCTAGATTACATAATTCTTTTACATTCTATTTGCAAAACACTTGGTCTTCGGGAGTAGTAGCTTTTAATGTAGTTTTGTCTGAATGTATTATAATATGGACATTTTAACACAAAATAGAATTCATCTTCTATGTCACCTGATTGGCAAAGATTACATGTTCTATTATTTCTCAAAGTTTTATTATATCTCCCTTGTTCAATCATTAAGTTATGAGCAGATAATCTTAATCTGGTAATTGGTACTATATTTTAAATGTATTTGGTTTACAGAAGTAAGACTGAAGGGTAAAATTATCAACAAGGTGTTGATAAATGAGACATTTTGGTGGTGATTTACATAAATCTGACATAATGTTTTGGTTATATTCATCACATATTCTCTGCTGTAATATATATATATATATATATATATATATATATATATATATATATATATATATATATATATATATATATATATATATATATATATATATATATATATTGCTTTACCAGCCCTAATAAAAATTTACTATCGTTCATATTATAGCTTACTATAATTAACTATAGTAAAAACTTCGATATTTTGATTTACTATGAAATTTTATTCTGAATTTTTTTTAATAATTTCGAAAATTAAAATCTCGTAAACTGGATAACAGTGAAGTAAAATTTGGAAATAATAAGTGAATATTAAAGTGAAAGTTTCGTTTAATATAAAAAAAAAATGTACATGTATGAACTAGAGACCATGAAATATAACAATCTGAAATACAAAGTAAAATTACTTTGATTTACAATAGTCAAAACTTTGATTTACTATAGTAAAAAAAATTGATATAGAATACTGTAGTTACATGTAACTATAGTATTTTTTGATAGGGAACAACGCACATATCTACTGAATAGTTTTATAGATGGATTGTAACGATATCCTTGTTAAATATAAATTAAATTTACATTGTAGTGACGGGGCCCAGCGTTGTGGTCCATTCTGTGTCGCTTACAATGCAATAGAGCAACTTATTCTCGACAAGGAAGTTGATATCTTTACAGCTGCACGTCTGATACAAATTCGTAGACCAGAATTTATCTCCACTTTCGTAAGTAACTGTTGATTAATAATCTTATGATAAAATTTTCTTCTTTATTCTTATAATTCTTATTATTATTTATTTTTATGTCAACTGAGTCACTCAAATGGCCTATTATCATCATTTTTGTCCTTCTTCGTTCGTTGTGCGGGTTTGCGTCGTGCGTTGGTCGTAAACTTTTGAATATTTTCAGCATCTTCTCTGGAAGTGCTTTACTAGCTTCAACCAAGTTTGACTTAAAGCATTCATAAAGTGAAATTCAAATTGTGAATTTGATCCCCCCCCCCGCCTTCTGCCCTCCCCCCCCCCTTTTAGGGAAGGGGTTAAAATCAAAAATATATTGTCATTTTCAAACATATTTTTCCTTTACTCCTCGAAATCAAACAGTCTTTTATTGTAAATTTAATTGACTGATGTCGTTTGCTTTCATTTTACTGATATATATATATTGGAATATCATGCTCAATTCATCTATCTCTGGGCTACATAAAACGATAGGGGCTAGAAATACGTCGTAGTTTTGTCTCCCAGTTGATTTGATACGCAAGAGCATGCTGTGAACAATTTCTATATTATAATTTTGTAATATATTATTTACTTATTATAGGAGGCATTGAAACCAATCCAGGTTCTAAATTGAACTCCAATATAAGAATTATACATAACAATGTTTGTAGCCTTCTCCCTAAAATTGACTTTATATATAATGAGTTATGTGATTATGATATTGTTGCCATTACTGAAAGCCATTTAGATCATTCTGTTACTGATAATGATATTGAACTTGATGGATTTCAGGCACCTGTTAGACTTGACCGTAACAGGCACGGTGGTGGTGTCATGCTTTATGTAAAAAATAACCTTAGTTTTAAGAAACGTGATGATATATTTACCTCCAATATTGAAATTATATGGGTTGAGATTGAAAATGGCAATCATAAATTTTTAGTTGGTGTTATATATAGACAACCAAGTGCAAAAGCAGATTTTGTGAATCAGCTTGCACTATCCATAGAAAGTGCTTTGAATATTGAATTACCAATATTTTTATCAGGCGATTTTAACTTTGATATGTTAGCTGATGGTAACAATGCATTTAAACACATGTTGAAAAATTTTTCTTTGTCAAATGTCGTTACAAAACCAACAAATTTCTCAACATCAAAAGGTACATGTATTGATCTTATTATCACCAATGCTGTTGAAAGAATAGAAACTGTAAATGTCTTAACACCTTTTTGTAGCACACATAGTCCAGTTGGTGTTGATCTGCATTTTAAAACTTTCAAGCAACATTCATATAAAAGATACATAAGAAATTATGCAAATGCTAACTACCCACAACTATGCACAGATTTGTCAAATGTTGATTGGGACAGGGAGGTATTTAATACTCACAATATTAATGACATATATGACAACTTTATGAAAGTATATAACTATTATGTTGACAAAAATATACCCAAAAAAGTAGTGACCATTCGACCTTCAGATAAACCATTTATGACAAGTAAGATGCGACAAAGAAATAGAGTACGTTACAAGGCTAGATTAAATAATAACGAATACCAGTGGAGTAAATACCGTCATTTAAGAAATGAAGTAATAAGTATGGTACGTAAATCAAAACAAGCCTATAAAGAAAAAATTACTTCGCAAATATTAGATAGAACAGTTCCACCTGGGAAATGGTGGCGAATTGTAAAGTCTATCACTAAATTCTCTAAAAAAAAAAAAATACTAAACCCTCACCAATAAAATCCAATGGTAGAATTTTTATACACCCTATTGATAAAGCTAATATACTCAATAAACCCTTTTGCAGAAATATCACATATTGATGTTAGCACAGAACCCCAATTACCTCCACAAGGGCCAGGTCCACCATATTCAATAAACACAATTCACATGACACCCAAAGATGTGGAGGATCAATTAAAAAATATCAACCCATTTAAACCCCCTGGACCTGATGAAATTTCTCCACATATACTAAAAAATATAATTCCTTCAATTACTGCACCCTTAGCAAAATTGTTTAATGCATCATTAACCAATAAACAGCTTCCTCATATATGGAAACTCTCAAATATTACACCAGTCTATAAAAATAAAGGGAGTCCTGAAGAGCCAGGAAACTACAGACCAATTGCTTTACCAAGCATTCTTATTAAGCAAGATTATGGAAAAAATTATATTTAAATATCTTTACAACTATATGCTAGAGCATAATCTTCTATCTAAAAATCAGTCTGGACTCCAACCTGGAGACTCCACTGTAAATCAACTTCTAGAGATATACAATACTATTATAAGCAGTTTAGACCAAGGTAAAGATGTAAGATTTGTCTTCAGTGATATATCAAAGGCATTTGACAGGGTCTGGCATAAGGGATTATTATACAAGCTTAAGCGAAATGATATTGCAGGAAATTTATTGGACTGGATTGAAAATTATCTTACTGATTGTGAACAAAAAGTTTTATTAGAAGGGTACTCCCCAGTTAGAGAAAGTATAAATGCAGGTGTTCCACAAGGCTCTGTATTAGGACCATTTCTCTTCTTGGTATATATCAATGACATAACTGTAAATTTAGAAAATCAAATTAGGTTATTTGCAGATGATACTCCTTTGTTTGTTATTGTAGACTCTGATACACTAGCCCCTACCCTCTCTTTAACAGATGACTTGGAAAAAATTAAACAATGGTCCAGACAATGGATGGTAGATTTTAACCGTAATAAAACTGTAAATGTTAATTTTACACGGTCAAATAAATCACACCCACAAATTTCATTTGGTTACACACATAACTACATAGAACAGAAACAAAGTCATTGTCACCTTGGACTTATATTATAATGCAATCCAATGGCGGTTGGTCTGAACATATCTCTAAAATATATGACAACGCATGCCAAGGTTTAAATGTTCTTCGCACACTCAAATATAAGCTAAACAGGGATTCCCTTATTAGAATTTATATTGCATTCATTAGACCTATTTTAGAATATGGCAATGTAGTGTGGGATAATTGTACACAGGAGCAGAGTATTCTATTAGAAAGTGTACAAGTAGAGGCTAAGCGTATCATTACTGGACTAAGGCGCAATTCTTCGAAACAAAATTTATATAAAGAATTAGGATGGGAAACACTGAGTGAACGAAGAACTAAACACAAGCTTACACTTATGTACAAAATACTTAATAATTATACACCTGAATATTTGCATGATATGGTTAAACAGTGTCTACCTGTTTCACACAATTATGCTTTACGCAATAATAATTTGTATCATATACCAATCACTAGAACAGTTGCATATTATAATAGTTTTTTACCATCTACAATTAAGTTATGGAATGATTTGCTAGATAGCACGAAATCTGCAACAAGTGTAGCTAAATTCAAACAAATTATACAAAATAAAAATCTTGATTATAAATTAAAATCAAAATTATACAGTTATGGACAAAGGAAATTAAATACATTCCACTGTCAGTTGAGAAACTTGTCAAGTAATCTTAATGCAGATTTGTTTAATCATAACTTAGTTGGTTAACCTTAATGCTTAAAATGTGGTTATTCTTTTGAAGATTCTGTTCATTTTTTCTTTCAATGCCCATGTTATGATCTTGCCAGGAACTCTTTGATTACATATATGATTGATCATGACATACCAAGAGATATCAATATTGTATTGTCTGGTTATGATTGTCTATCTCTTAAAGAAAATTTGTTACTATTTGATCAAGTTCATAATTTTATAAAAAAAAAAAAAATACTAAAAGATTTTAGTATGTGAAAATGTAATAAGCATTAATATGCAGCATGTAGACTGAAAGAACATATACATATATGGTTCTGAGCCTTTTCCCCTTTTCCCTTTTCCCCACCCTCCTTTTTTTTCTTTCCTTTCATTATTCCACTTTATTTTTCAATTCCCCTCTTTTTTCAATTTTATACATTGTATCCTCCTTAAAAATTAGTTTAAAATACATGTCTTTGTAAAAGTTGTGATATATATTATTGTAACATTTCATGATTTGTACCTTGATCTTTAATGGAGAGAACTAATATAGGCCATTTTTGCCTGCTATTCAATCCATATTCATTGTATATACATCTATGTATATCGTGAATAAAATACTTCTTAAACTAACAATTTCTAGGACGAGACATGCTATTGACAAACAAGTTGATGAAACAAATATTTCAACACTCGTTTGAGGTCATCATTTCGCAAGTTTTATTGTCGATACAATGACTTTGTCATCAAATACAACCTATCATGAAGTCAATTGTTGGCTGACGGTTTTCATATTAATTGTAAGGCTATTATTTAAAAACTGAAAATCCACGGATTTTCCGTTATTTCCCGATCATGACAAGGAGCACACGGCATGTGTGACTGATCGGCAGGGGATGCTCACTCCTCCATGGCACCTGATCCCACCTCTGATGTTTTTTGAGGCCCTTTCTTGCTCTACTCCCGATTTGTACTGTTTTAATGGCTTTGAGCTTGAATACGGTTCGTTATTTCCATATTTCATTGGATCTATGTCCATTTAGATCAAACTTCTTAAAAATATTAAAGCATTAAGACTGTATACTTTTTAAAAAAAATTATGTAAATATATATTTATATCTTATTGCTCAGCGATGCTGTTGCTCTACTTTATTATAAAATCAATACTGTTAGTTGCAATCTTTATCACATAGTCATTCTTTACTCTATCATCGAAGTGTTTTTAAAATTGTAAGGAAAAGCTGGTAGATGTAAAAAAAAAAAAAAAAAAAAAAAAAAAAAAAAAAAAAAAAAAACTTTAATCGTGCAAGTTTAGAAACATATGAGAACAATATCAAGGAATGGGTACTTGCGAAATATAGACAGTTTTGAGTATTCGAAAATATCCGTCCATACAATACCCGTGTCATTTCAGTGATATCTTATCGGGAGACCCGGGTTCGATTTTCGTTTTCCGCTCCGCGTCAATCCTACGACGTAAACATACGTGGTGACCATTCTTTCGCTAAGCACCCAATATTAGAAGTGAAAGTCAAGGGTCTTTTTGGTGAAAACTTAAAATCCGAAGTCCCTTGTCACGGTACGCGATGGCACAAAAAGAACCCTGCTCAATGGCACTGAATAAAAGTCAAAAGTTGAAGCCCTTCACCGGTATAAGTATGGTGACGTCCCTATATGATTGAAAAATTCTCGAATGGGACGTAAAACAACATAAATTAATGAATCAATCAATGATAATTTTCCATTTGATCTAAAAAAAAAAATATAGTAATAGTTTAATCACTAAGAATTTCATTTTCTTTTTTATTTAGGAGGAATATCAATTCTGCCATGAACTCGTAGCGGAATATCTGCAGAGCGATACAGTCTATGCCAACTTTTGATTTTACGTACCAGCACACTTTTAAAGTTTTATATATATATATATTCTAGAAAGTGTAGGTACTGCATTTTAGTTATTTTTTAAATTCTTTCTTTCTGTATTGATATTGAATAGATTAACATTCCTCTACCTATTGAATATTTTTTTATCACGGTTATATTACATTTTTGTAATACTTGTAAATGAAAAGAAACATTCACAGTTAACAGGGAAATTTTTTTTATTAAATTGCTAGCCATGAAATATTCAAATGCTTTACAAATAAATTAAGATAGCATATTTACATATATTTAATTGCATTATTACTCCGGTCTATCTGGTTTGCTTCTTAATACCTTTAATTTGATAATCCCTGTGAATTTGTGATACTTTATTAAAGAAAATAGATGTTTTGCTTTATCGTCTTCTCCTAATTTATGTAGCGCAATTAAAGTAGAAACCTATTCTCTATATATATTAATTGACTGCAAAATGTTTTCTTGTTTACGAATATGTTCAATGTAATAAATAGTGCCAATGGTTTTTGTTACAGAATTACTATGAATATAAACTTGTTCCATGTATAATTTTCGATGAATTTAAAAACTGCACCTAATGTAAAATAAAGTTTCGTTTTCTTCGTGTAAACGTTATAGGGGTTTCGTACAAGTTGTACATCTTTTTGTTTACCCAATGCCCTCTATATTTTTTCATGAAAGAGTTATTCTACATTTAAAACAAATCTTAATTATAAATGTTTAATATGTGTTTTTTCTGATTTTAATTGTCAAATAAAATCAATAAAACAATATGTAATGATCGTTTGTTCTGTCTATTTTGAGTACTTAAGAGCAATCGGTACGTAGTATGCAATTATGAAAACAGAATGTTTACTTTCATGATCTTTTTTTTTTTTTTTTTTTTTTTTTTTTTTTTTTTTTTTTTGCTTATTTTCAAATATATGCAGTTACCAGTTTTATGATATTTTAGTAAAGATAAGCAGAAAAGTTGCAAAATGTAAAAGTGAAAAGAAATGTATTATTAAGGACCTAAATATATTCAATATATCAAATTAAATATTTCTTTTCAATGTTATAATCGAGTTGGCAGATATTGTCCTGAATGGTCAACAAAACAGTGGGTCAGTCGGCAACCTGGCATACACCCAATATCAACAATTTCCCTGACGGGAAAAGTAGCACTTTGTGTATATCTCAATCGTCTAAGGACGCATTTCACTAAAATTTATTTGTATACTTATATAAATAAGTTTGCTTTAGATTTACTAAGATATGATTTTCAAAGTCAAAATTACATATATCAATATCGACCATCTCATATATCAACATCAGCCACAAGTCAATAATATAAACAGTTCAATGTTTAAATTGAAGATGACAATATCGCCACATGGGCGCTGCAGATGCCGACCGCCATCTAGTGGGGGTAGGCAGCTTAAATTAAACCTAATCAACAAACAAGAGGCCCATGGGCCACATCGCTCACCTGAGCACATTGGCTAGACTAAGGCACAAATCAGCACAAACGGGGGGGGGGGGGGGGGGGGGCTTGAATTTTAAACTACCTGATGATGCTTCCATTTCAATATAACAAATGAATTTGTTGTACTTGGGAAGATTTTAAAAGAATTTTCCCATTTATTTCTTTGTAAAAATTTGATTCCCCATTGTAGCTCCTCCCTATCTCAGGGGTCATCATTTGAACAAACTTGAATCTACATTACCTGAAGATGCTTCCATATCAATAAGACTAACATAGCTCCTCTGTTCTTGAGAAGAATTTTTTTTTCTCTATGTTCTTATGTAAAACTTTCGATCCGCCATTGGGCCCCACCCTACCCCCGGGGGTCATCATTTGGACAAAATTGAATCTACACTAACTGAGGATGCTTCCATATAAATTTGACTCATCATGGCTTTGCTGTTCTTGAGAAGAAGATTTTTCCTATATATTTCTATGTAAAACTTTGATCCTCCATTGTGGCCCCGCCCTACCCCCGGAGGTCATGATTTGAGCAAACTTGAAACTACACTACCTGAGGATGCTTCCATATAAATATGACTCTTCATGGCTTTACTGTTCTTGAGAAGAAGATTATTAAAGATTTTTCCTATATATTTCTATGTAAAACTTTGATCCTCCATTGTGGTCACGCCCTACCCCTGGGGGTCATGATTTGAATAAAATTGAATCTACACTTCCTGAGGATGCTTCCATATAAGTATGACTCTTCATGGCTTTACTGTTCTTGAAAAGAAGATTTTTCCTATATATTTCTATGTTAAACTTTGATTTTCCACTGTGGCCCCGCCCTACCCCCAGGGGTCATGATTTGAACAAAATTGAATTTACACTTCTTGAGGATGCTTCCATATAAGTATGACTCTTCATGGCTTTACTGTTCTTGAAAAGAAGATTTTTCCTATATATTTCTATGTAAAATTTTGATTTTCCATTGTGGCCCCGCCCTACCCCCGGGGGTCATGATTTGAACAAAATTGAATTTACACTTCTTGAGGATGCTTCCATATAAGTATGACTCTTTATGGCTTTACTGTTATTGAAAAAAAGATTTTTAAAGATTTTTCCTATATATTTCTATGTAAAACTTTGATCCTCCATTGTGGCCCCGCCCTACCCCCGGGGGTCATGATTTGAACAAAATTGAATCTACACTTCCTGAGAATGCTTCCATATAAATATGACTCTTCATGGTTTTACTGTTCTTGAGAAGAAGATTTTTAAAGATTTTCCCTATATATTTCTATGTAAAACTTTGATCCTCCATTGTGGCCCCGCCCTACCCCCCCCCCCCCCAGGGTCATGATTTGAACAAACTTGGATCTACACTACCTGGGGATGCTTCCATATAAATATGACTCATCATGGCTTTACAGTTCTTGAGAAGAAGATTTTAAAAGATTTTTCCTATATATTTCTGTGTAAAACTTTGATCCTTCATTGTGGCCCCGCCCTATCCCCGGGGGTCATGATTTGAACAAACTTGGATCTACACTACCTGGGTATGCTTCCATATAAATATGACTCATCATGGCTTTACAGTTCTTGAGAAGAAGATTTTTAAAGATTTTCCTATATATTTCTATGTAAAACTTTGATCCTCCATTGTGGCCCCGCCCTACCCCCCCCCCCCCCAGGGTCATGATTTGAACAAACTTGGATCTACACTACCTGGGGATGCTTCCATATAAATATGACTCATCATGGCTTTACAGTTCTTGAGAAGAAGATTTTTAAAGATTTTCCTATATATTTCTATGTAAAACTTTGATCCTCCATTGTGGCCCCGCCCTACCCCCGGGGGTCATGATTTGAACAAACTTGGATCTACATTACCTGGGGATGCTTCCATATGAGTTTCATCTTTCCTGGCCCTGTGGTTCTTGAGAAGAAGATTTTTGAAAGATGCTATTCATTTTTCACTAATTCTTAATTATCTCCCCTTGAAAGAGGGCGTGGCCCTTCATTTGAACAAACTTGAATTCCCTTCACCAAAAGATGCTTTGTGGCAAGTTTGGTTGAAATTGGCCCAGTGGTTCTGGAGAAGAAGTCGAAAATGTGAAAATTTTACAGACAGACGGACAGACGGACAAACGGACTACAGACAAAATGTGATCAGAAAAGCTCACTTGAGCTTTCAGCTCAGGTGAGCTTAAAACTTAATTTGAAAAAAAAATTCTATCATTCAATATTTGAAAATTTGCATTGAAAATGAAGTCCTTCATTTCATTGATTAACTGTAAAAATATCGAAAGGTGAAGCTTACCTCAATATTGTGCAGTACATCGTTAAACAAGTTTACATTTCTCGAGTACGAGAAAACTAACAATGACGTCACACGCAAGCTAAATAAGCAAGATAAGATAATATACCTACAGATGATTTATATCATCAACCATGCAAAAATAATTCTTGTCTTTCCTGATTCACGAAATACCCCACGATGTGCTGATTATGACCCGTTTTACGTAATGTAATACTTGTATTTTATAGTACTTGGATTCACCGAGTATGAGATATTTTTATTAACTGGCAATAAATATTTTTATATCAACTGACAAATGTAAAAAACCAGAAGTTGAAAAGGCCACTGTGAGATATTTGGGGGTTTTTTTACTTAAAGACAGAGGCCAAAGGTCATAACTATTAAAATATTTATACTGATACGTCCTTGACCTTGAATAAAGCGCCAAACAGTTAAATCTACAAGCTTACCATTTTTATATTCGCTCACTCTCTACGATTAATCAACTAATTAACCTTTCCTACGAATTTTAATGAGTGTATTTCTAAATTTATTTTCTTCATTCTAAATCAAATTGATATTAACAAAATTCATTGGCTACATTATGATCAGATAATTTTGTTTACAAATGTATACCAAACACCTCTTACAAGAAAAACATGAATGAATTTTGTTTAGAAATAAAATATTCAAATCAAATATAATTTTTTTTTCTGTTAGGATACTGAAATGTATATGTGAAGATGATGTTTGATATTTAACTAGATTGTGAATGTCTAAAGAAAATTAGATGAAATTAGTGATAACTTTTGTGTAAAACAACATATCACTTATAGGCACACAGTTCATCATGATCAGATAGCAATTTCAAGACTTTTGATTAACTGAATAGGCAATTGAACAGTGCATGTATACATTAAAAACATCCCTAGGTAGTACAGTATACTAGTATCTATTTCATTGTAACAACGAGTCCATTTTGTTTGTAGACATTGCATCAGGTATTATGATATAGTATTCCCCTATTATTTTAAAGACGGGTATTTTTATTTTAAAAAGGGGGGTGAGTGCACTGACCCGTTTTGATTCATATCAATTTTACGTTTGAGGTAGTAATATTTGTTACCCTGTAAATATAACTACTTCCTACTCATTTCCCCGAGTGGACGTATCATGGAATCTTTGTTATTTTTTACTGTATTTCTATCTGTCAACGTCCTTGAAGTATTTGGATATGGTACGTATGCATGTATTACATATATATATATAACTTTTTATTCATACACCACCTTCGAGCTTATGATTTTTTGTGAATGAATGAATTTCTTCACATCTGCTTTTGATTAAAAGTTAATAGTTGAATTTTATACATGTACGAACTAGCAATTTTTTGTTGAATATAAATATTTTTGAATAAAAATCAAGACAAACAAACATTTGTATTTTCCCTCGAGTGTTCTCATTTTTTTCTCGGGGGGGGGGGGGGGGGGGTCAGGACTTCTAGACGTTCAATTTTTTCCTACACGTGAAATATTTTAACATTCTTCTTAAATTGTCGAATGCTAAGAGGGAAAAAAATATCAGGATTTAAAAATCGGTGATCCCTTAGTTGAACTTTATGTCACAAGGTGTTTGTCGGTGACCATATATCGTAAACAAATATATATGTTTGAAAATCTTACAACAAGTCCTCTGTCGATCGATTGTAACGGAAAATTCTGAACGGCTTATTGATAATAAACTTTGAAAACATTTCCTTATATTTTGACATTTTGTTGACATTATTCTTTTACAATCACAATGAGTGGTAAATCATTTATAAATCAATAATTTTATTTGTCTTTGTTTCATGCGTGTAAGCGCCAATATCAGGATAATATCTGGAAAATAGGAAAGATTCTGACATATATTTTGGTGCTAGGAATGTCGCAAAACTGTGTTGCTCTCTGAACTATTTGAGTGACTTAACTACTTATATGAATCACCATATATACATGTTAAATGCTTTGACCGTAAATTTACAAATGAAGAAGAGATATATGATCATGTTATATATGAAGTTTAGCCAGTAGGTTTGCTGTAGCAATGACGTAAGATTAAAAGTATTGCCAAACCATAACTAATAGTAAACCGGACTCAACTTATTTTAAGAAGCGCAAAACTAAAGACAGTCAGAGAACCCATGTCTATGCCAAGCTTTATGAATATCTATAGGTATTTCGTCTATAAATCTTTTCTGTGGTGATAGAACCCTTTAGAGAAAATGATCTACACCCGTTTCATTTTATCATAACCATATTTTTTTGGAAAGAGACTTGGTCCATCATTTTAACAAGCATGTATTATCTTCATGTAATTACAATGTAACATTTTAACAAGCATGTATTATCTTCTTGTAATTACAATGTAACATTTTTGCTTGACATTGCCGAGAGCTTCTAGAGAGAAAGAATGCTGCTCTTTTGACTTCAAATGCCTTACTGGCTAGCTTGATCAAAAGCGAAATAAACTTTGTTGTTTACTGTGTGTATCTTAATATATGACATATGTCAGACAAGTCATGAAAAAAAAATTGAAACTTTGTCAGAATGGATTAAATTTATCAGATGTATGTTAAAATCTCGCATTAAGCGATTGAGGGGCAATATGAAAACCATCTATCCTTCTGTGTTCAATAATTCAGAAGTAAGAGAAGAATTAGATAGACTACACGATCAGTATATACTGGTCCCAGCTGACAAAGCAAGTAATAACATTGTGTTTGTTTGTAAGGCTCATTATTTTAATTGTAGTTTAGAAGAACAGGGATTTAATTCTAAAAGTGGTAATCCAACTTACACCCATAGCCCCATTTCTAGGAGGAAATTCTTCAAAATCATATGTCAGCTTTGAATATTTTTGATATTCCCAACAACCAAAATGAATTTGAATTACCAAATTTATATTGGATTCCGAAACGTCCGAAAAAATCCTTAGAAACAAAGATACATAGCGGGTTCCAGTAAATGCTCTACCAAGCCTCTTTCTTTACTTCTCACTAAGATATTAACAGTAGTGCATCAATATATTTGAGAAGTGGTGTAATCAGATTTGGATTCTTAAAAATTGCAAGGAACTTGTGGAAAATTTGAAATCTCAAAATTTTCCCAAAACCAATAACATAAAACCTTACAACTTTTCAAATCTGTATACAACACGATAAATTAAAGTCCAGGCTTTTTGACATCATTGACAGCTGTTTTTCCAATAAAAATGGAACTCGTAAATATACTTACCTTGTCACTGGTCATGTACAAAATTATTTTGTTAGAAAGCAACACAAGTACTTTGAAGTTGATATAAAAGATGCTTGAGTTTCAGATTGACAATATCTATGTGGTTTTTGGAGACCGGGTCTTCCAACAATCTGTTTGAATTCCCATGGGTACCAATTGCACCCCCTTATTAGCAGACCTATTTTTGTATTTATATGAAGCAGAATTTATTCAAAAAAATCTACATGAGATGAAAATACTTGCTCTTGCTTTCAACTGGATATTTAGGTATATCGACGACGTATTTTCAATTCACAATTGTTATTTCCATTCATATATCCACTCGATGTATCCCATTGAGCTTGAAATAAAAGGTACTACAGTGTCCGACACATCTGTTTCATATTTAGATATTTTACTAGAAAAGGACAATGGTAACCTAACAACAAAGTTTTATGACATACATGATGTCTTCAATTTTTAAATTGTCAACTTCCCTTACTTATGTAGCAATATACCCTTATCATCTGTATATGGGGCTTTTGACTTCCAGTCAATTCCATACCCAAGAGAATGCTCAACATATGAACAAAATCTAAAACGAGGCAACAAGTTGATGAAACAATGATATCAACAGTTTTCTAAGTAAATACAACATATCATTAAGTAAAATGCTGACTGACATTTTTCATACTTATTGTTAGCCCATTATTTACACACTGAATTGTCTACGGATTTTCTTTTTTTCCGATCATGACAAGGAGCAAACGGCGGGTGTGACCGGTCGGCAAGGGATGCGCACTCCTCTATGGCATCTGATCCAACCTCTGTATTTGGAGGGCCGTGTTTGCTCTGCTCCCGTATTGTTTTAATGGACTTTGAGCTTGAATACTATTCGTTTTTTCCATATTTCATGCATATAATGTATTGCATCTTTTAAACCTTGTTGTTTAATGTATGAAATATGTGGAGATAACGAACAGTATTCGAGATCAAAAGTCCATTAAACAATACAAATTTTGGAACAGAGCAACACGGACCTCTAAAGCATTTGAGGTGAGATCAGGTGCCATGGAGAAGTGAGCATCCCCTTCCGACCGGTCACACCCGCTGTGTGTTCCTTGTCATGATCGGGAAATAACGGAAAATTCCGTCGACAATTCAGTGTGTAAATAATGGCTTAACAATTAGTATGAAAAAAATCAATCAGCATTTGACTCAATGATAGATTGTATTTGCTGACTAGGTCATTGTATCGACCATAGAACTTACGAAATGATGACTTTAAACGAGACTGCTGATATTCTTGTTTCATCAACTTGTTTGTCAACAACTTTCCTCGTTTAGAAATTGTTCATACGTAGAGCATGCTCTGGCGTTTCCAATCAACAGAGAGGTATAAACCCCGTATGCAGATGATAAGGGTATATTGCTGCATAGGTAAGGGAAGTTGACGATTGAAAAGTTAAAGTCATCACGTTTATCATAAAGTTTCTTTGTTAGATTACCATTAATGTCTTCTAATAAAATATCCAAATATGAAACAAATGTGTCAGACCCTGTGGTATCTTTTATTTCAAGCTCACCGGGATATATCGTGTCGATATAAGAATGGAGATAACCATTGTTAATTGACAATACGTCGTCGATATATCGTTATTTCGAGTTGAACGCCACAGCAAGTGTTTTCTTCTTTTCACGTAAAAGTTTTTGAATAAATTCTGCTTCATATGAATACAAAAAAAGGTCTGCTAATAACGGGGCGCAATTCGCACCCATAGGAATTCTAATAGATTGTTGGAAGACCTGGTCTCCAAAAACCACATAGATACTATCAATCAGAAACTCAAGCATCTTTTAACATCAACTTCAGAGTACTTGTGTGTACAATCAGATTGTTTTTAACAAAATAATTTTGCAAATGACCAATGACAAGATAAGTACATTTACGAGTTCCATTTTTATTTAAAAAGCATCTGTCAACGATGTCAGAAATCTGCGCTTTAATTTATCGTGGGGAATAATTGTATATAAAGTTGAAAAGTCTTAAGTTTTTATGTTGTTGATTTTGGTAAAATATTGCGATTTCAAATGTTCCAAAAGTTCCTTGGAATTTTTTAGTATCCACATCTTATTTACACCACTTCTCGAATATATTGTTGCACAGTACTCTTGAAGTTTCTCCTTCACTACTGTTAATATCTTAGTGAGAAGTAAAGAAAGTGGCATGGTAGAGCATTTACTGGCACCCGCTATGTATCTTTGTTTGTAAGGATATTTATGAAGTTTCGGAATCCAATATGGATGTGGTAATTCAAATTCATTTTGGTTCTTGGGTACATATTCAAAATATTCAAAAGTGACATATGATTTTGAAGAATTTCCTCCTTTGAAAGGGAGCTGTGGGTATAAGTTGGATTACCACTTGTAAAATTAAATCCAAGTTCTTCTAAAATACAATTGATATAATGAGCCTTACAAACAAAGACAATGTTGTTACCTGCTTTGTCAGCAGGGACCAGTACGTACTGATCGTGTAATCTATCTAATTCTTTTTTTCACTTTTGAATTATTGAATTACAGAAGGATAGATGGTTTTCATACTGCCCCTCAATCGTTTAATGCGAGATTTTAACATATATCTGATACACTTAATCCATTCTGACAAAGTGTCAAGGTCTTTTTTTCATGTCTGACCCAACGCCTGGTGTAATCCTCTACAGAATCCATAATATGTACGAAATTACGACGCCAGTTAAAGGATCGGGGTTTCCTATATTTGGGATTTTTTAAAATTAGTGATCTAATGTATGTATGTAATGCATGTAACAATTAATTATGTAATAAAAATTAAATGCGTTGATAATAAAAAAAAAAGGTAGTAACTGAAAATTATAGAAGACAAACACTTGGTAATATAAATGAATTTATTGAATTCCAATACACTGTATAGACGTAAAGAAATTGGAGATATATTAATTTTAAAATTTCTGTTTTTGGTCATAAGGTACGTCACTCGTCAGCTTTTGAGAAAAGTTTGTTCAGGACATCTTACTTCAAAACTTTTTTTTTATTTTACAATTTAATTTTTGTGTCGCCTGCAGAGCAGAGCGACACTTAGGGACACTTTACCTGGCGTCTGTCTGTCCGTCTGTCAAACCTTATATCTCCAGAACTATAAGAGGTATTGATTTGATATTTTGCACATAAATGTATATTGCTTGGCACTATGGCTTTTGTAAAATACCATGATTATCGACCTCGTGACTTTTGAACTTGACCTTTGACCTACTTTTCAAAACAATTCATAGTGTGGATATAAAGCATATTTTTGACATTTAAGAGGTAAGTCTATGCTATTTAGCGTGCACACTGTCATAAAGCATTATGAAAAATACCAGCGTTACAGTCCACTTGACTTTGACCGTTGACTTACTTTGCAAAACATACTCCGGACGGTTTAATCTAACTTAAGTCTTTTGAATTTTGAAAGGTACGGTTTTTATAATTAGCATTTTTACATGTTTAGGAGCTCATAACATTGCTTTTTGAAACTATATGATATGCAGTGAGTGATATTTAAATACTATGAAAATACATAGGGATCGGTATTCCACAATGGATCGTGTAAAATGACAAATGCATTGAAGAAAACTGAAATCTCCATTGGAGGATTGTAATAAAATGATGAATAATTATTTCTAATAATTTCACTTTCATTATTCATTTGAGGGTTGGGGAACCATATTTTTCTTTGGTTGTCATATTGTATTGCAGTCCTATACCATCCGTTGGATTTTTTTTTTTTTTTTTTTTTTTTTTTTTTTTTTTTTTTTTTTTGCAGGCAAATGCATGAACTGTAATATTATAGTAGCTAATAAATAACTGACCATGCGCTCATAGATTTATTGATATCTTTTATGAAGCTTCAAAGCAGGCGACACATGGGTTCCCTAGAACTCTCTAGTTATAACATATTTGAATTAAACAATGCATATTATACAATACTCACTTTAAAAAATTCTCTTTTCCTTGTGATGGAAGGGTATTTAGAAGAAAATTCTTTAAATCTACACAATTGTTAGATTTAATATCTAGGAAATTTAGCCCTGCATATTGTTACTCAGAGATTTTTTTTTCGTTATTTTATGCTAGGAATATTGGATATAGCTTTCCAGTAATAATTTTAGAACAAACTTAATACATTCACTCAACGACTTTGCCAAGAAACTGAGATGAATTGAAGAAGTCAAGACAAAATTATCACGGCCTTTTGCCTAAAATTGCATATTCTGACCAAGATCCTAAAATTTAAATCACTGGCCCCAAATTTTTCTTTCATTATTTTAAAGTATGGATTTGTTCAATGATAAATATTTTCCAAACTATTTTACGTAAAATAAGATTTTATTTATATCCATAATTGCACCTAGTAAAATATGATAAAGGTTAAAATGATTAACCAAAAAGTTACAATTTAAGTGCAAAAAGGCCAGCTAATTGCATAGCTGCTCAGTAAAATGAACAATTATTCCCATTTTTTTTCGATTTTGTGTCATGCTATTTAAGTAGTTATCAAAGATAGACTTCTCAATAATGCTTGATTTAATGCATGTCTGGAGTGACCTTCCTTAAAACAAATCACCTAAAAATAATCAAGGTGTACAAGCGGAAGGTCGAGAATTAACATGAGTTAAATTTCTGATAATTTTCATGAATTATCACTGAATGTGGTGAACTTATGTTAAAATGATATATATGTTTAGCAATCATATTCTCTTTAGCTATGATTTCAATTTTCTATATGCTAATTGATACAGATTGAGTTGTCTTCGGTAGATAACCTCATGCAAGGTTTTAAATTACTTGCGCCTTTTTAGTATGTTTTTGTAAGATTTAAACGGGAAAGAATTGTTTCTATACACATAGTAATTAAATACATTATAAATTTGAAAATCAATAGTTTGCCTTAAGTGCACTACTTTGACTTCCCCCTGCTCCGTTTCCGTATTTTAATTTAAATTGTGGGGAATTATTTGTCTTTTTGTGCATTGGTAATAATATAAAATTCATACAGTTAGAATTCAAAGAAAAAAGATGAAAGTATGTTTTCAAATTTCTTTTTGTCTCGAATAATAAAACATTAAGAATATACAATCAAACCTCTTTATCTCGAACTCGATTGGACTGAGCAAAAACTTCGAAATATCCAAGGGTTCGAGATATTGATGGTAAGATATTTAGAGTATTAAGTGCTTAGGACTTCCAAATCACTTCGATACATCCATGGTCTTCGAGTTATCCTTGTCCGAGATACTGAAGTTATACTGTATATACTAATTCAAATAAATGCAATTATTTGAAAGTTCTAAAATAAATGTACGAAGGTTGTCCGGTAGAATCGTGGACATCGCTTTTTTATCGGAAAAAAAATACACAAATTGAGCTGAAATTATCATATTTAAGAACGTTTTAATGTTTTTCATTTATTGTAGGCAAAAATATGGATTGTATGATACTTCAATATGTACAGGATATGGTCCTTCGGCTCACGACCAAAAATTCAGGGTTATATCAGGGAATAATCGAGTGTTATTTCGAAATAAATGTTTTTATTAGATAAGGTCGGGGTAAAAATTATCATATTTTTAATACCTTGTCTATTAGGTCGTAATTTGGAAAATTTCAAAGAATTTGTCTATTTTTTTTTATTTTTTTTTTTTATTATTATTATTTTTTTTTGCAGTTTTTCCAAGACTATGAAATGGGAAAGTGGTAAACGCAACATACAAAAAATGATGACGTTAGGGCGCACTGGCGAGCAGTTAGTTATATGTTGATTGAGTAATGACCCCTTAAGAGACTTTAAATGATAACAGAATATACAAAATATTTAAGTACAATAATACGTTAGAGAACAATTGGAATGTGCGTATTTTTTTTAAAACGGGAGCTTTTTGATCGAGTATCCCGATAGAACAAAACATACTGATAATCAGTTATTGGCAATAACGAAAGACGTTATCAGCAGACCGCCGAAAAACAACTGTACATTAATTTCAGTGAAAGTGAGAGTACCTCCCATTATTTACTTGTAAAATTTAATATAGGCTGCTTTCATTTATATCTCTTACAAATGATGGTAGAGTTTGGTGATTCTTTTCTGCTCTATGACCCTTTTGCCTACTATCTGCCTGACACAACAATGAAATTTAATGACGTCACATTGCACCTATGTGCTTCGGTTCGGAGATACCGCTATGTCCAGAATTTGTTTTTAAAATTATATTTTACGTAGGCAGTTTATAAGATAAAACAAGCTTGGTTAAATTCCAATAAGAACCCTCTTACAGCTGTAGATATCTATATCTCGTCCCTATATAGTTGTACACGTTTGCCTTCTTAGAAGAAAAATATGTCTCAAAATTTTGTTTAAAGAAAGGTATGAAAATTTTGGATCATGTTTTAAAGACAGGTATAAATCTTAACATTCACATTCAATCCAAAATGGATTCAATCATTACTGTAGAATCGCTTTTTCTTAGGGTTTCATTTTTCTATTTCTTTAATAACTTGTACCAAAGATCTTACAAGCAAAATGAATATTGAGATTATGTCTTAGAAAATGAAATGTTTGGACAAGAAATAACCCTCATCACACGATCATTTGTCACAATGATCTTAGATTATTGAGTTTGATATAAAAACTTGAGCTTTTTAATCTACCATTTAACTATCGTTGGAATGCATTAATGACTGGTGTAATTTACGCGGGTATGTTAAGGAAGCATATAAGTCAATTCT
The DNA here is from genome assembly GCF_033153115.1 of Saccostrea echinata. NCBI lineage: Eukaryota > Metazoa > Mollusca > Bivalvia > Ostreida > Ostreidae > Saccostrea > Saccostrea echinata. The sequence continues at coordinate 6,747,390 of NW_026889777.1, forward strand.
CTGGAAATTTAGACTTTTTAAAGAAAATTAAGTTTGATAATTTACCAAAACCGCTGATAAATGTAAACTATTATTATCTATTGCATAGAGATAAAAGAGTGTCTAACGCAAAGACGTGCACCACCACCACGGCATCACGTGACTTCTATTAATAGCAAAATTTTCCTTAGTAAAAATGCTAACAGAACAACAATACCCCGAAGTGTAATAATTTCTTTGAGTAAATAATATATTTGGAAAACATCTATTTTGCCTAAAAAGTGCTGCTAGAATCCCACTGTCCCGTCAGTCAAATAATAATTCCACACATTCGCACGAAACCTTACCCGATGTTTTGAATTTTATACATATAAACCGAGATTTTTCGTAAAACCATGCTTAACTCGGGATTCTAGCAGCACTTTCCAAGTATTTTAGGAGGAAAACTTTCCATCTGTACAAATCATATGTTTTGAAATATACAGCTTATTGTTGTTCTGCTGCATTATTTTTGTCACAAATGACAGAGGAAAGGCCGACCGGGATACGTATATAGCTGACTGTCTTCGAAGAGAATACAATCGATGAAATTAAATTAGCATACCTGTTTTAGTAACTGAACTCCATATGAATTTCACAAAATATTCAGAATATTTGCTTTTAAACTCCATTTTACGTATCTTTGTACATGCCGTCTTAGCCAAATTCTCTTTACACGACATGATCAATTCCCAAGTTACTTGAAGTACACATATGACGTCATCGGTGGTAGATTTTAATCAAAATGACAGATACAGCATAACATAACATAACAGCATTTTTTTGTTAATGTTTACACGTTTCTATGCATTTTCTAGAGTTAAATTACATCTCTAAATACGAATATTAAGAAAACTTGCATTCTAAAATTGACGTCATCTCGCCTACTATGACGTCATAATGTAGCACTGATTAAGTCAAGGTAGAATATTTTGTATGCTTCCTTATTACCCCTGCGTATAATCTTTTATAAATTTACTAACAGATAACCTGTCCAAGTTTGCATATGCAATGCAAAGCAGTAAGAATGATCAAATGGATTCTTCTCCCACAAGAGCAACTGACATGGATATCAATACATGTTCTTCCACAAACAGAGACAATCCTGCTTGGTGGTATGTTGATCTGCAAAATGTGAAAAGCATTCACGACGTTCAAATTTACTTTGACAGAATAAGTGGTACATACGGTAAGTTTATAATTAATGACTAAATAGAATTATATATAACAATGAAATTTTTTAATTAATTGTGTCAATAGAATAAATTCAATACAGAAGTCAAATGAAACCGATTTATTGAATTATATTGAGAGCAATTATTCTATGTATTGTGTTAATGTTTTATAGAACAACAACAGAGACAGCGTATGTATGGTTTCCATCTGTTCATCACAAATACGACTGAAATAGACAGTTTGAAGGATGGACATCTATGCTACAATCATAGTGGTCCTGATTTACCGGACTTAACCTCCACACATGTCTGTGTCACATTCGGTCGCTATGTATTCTATTACAACGAGAGACTTCCTGACGTGACATACCCAGATGGATCTAATTCTACACGTGTTCAGCTTTGTGAGGTTATAGTACATGGTAAGTGTTTAGTGCACAAGTGCCCACAAAACTACTATTTCTTTTTTATGTAACAATGTGTCTCGGCTTTCATATTTGTACTTTACCTATTTCCATTGTACCTTCAAAATGAAAGAGAATTCCAAGATCTAGACAGCACTGTGAAAATGAAATATGCTTACTTTGCCATCATTTGAAATATATAACCTTATAAATTATGAGTTATATGTCTTATTTGATGTTATAGTGTTGACGATAAATACTACTTACGCATCTTTCATCGAATGTTTCCACAGATCTAAATGATCATTTCATGCCCATTTTCAATGAAAATTGTTGATAAATTTCAAATATATATATTGCAGATAAAATCACATTTCCCCCAAATGAATACCTTGTACTTTTTTTCATAAATTTGCATAGCAATTCATAATTTGAAGAAAATATTCCTAACTACTGATTTCGTCGCCCGCAGGGCGCAGTAGTTAGAGCGTTTGCTCTAGAGTCGGGGAGTAAGGAGTTGATGCTTATATCGCAGTTTCGAATCTCACTGCGAAACGCGGATACCGGTCTTTCGGATTAGACCGTATAAACCGAGGTCATGTGTCGCAGTAGGTGCTGGCATGAAAAAAGATCCCTCAATGCTCATAGGTCGTAAGTGCCGAGTGCAAGTCAAAATTTCCAGCTCTCTACCAGCGGGTTGTGGCGTATCAATATGACTGAAAATTTCTCGAAGGGACGTTAAACAAAGACATAAATACTAATTTTCAATAGTCATTTTATGAAATATGTAAAAGATTATACATTGCAAAGGCTGTGAAACTAATGGAGTGTATGGACCAAACTGTTTCAATAAATGTCCAGCAAATTGTCAAGAACACAGATGTTATATAACAAATGGAACATGTGTAGGATGTACTAAAGGTTGGAATGGAGACGAATGTAAAACACGTAAGTCAACATATGTTTAGTGGAATGTCTTTTCAAATCGACTTAATTCTAGATGTCAGCAGATATGCATATGAAGTAGCAAAAACTTGAAGTATTATTTATTTTCTGAAGTCCTTTTTTTTGGTTCTGTATAGACAATTTTAAAGCTGTTTACGGTTGTTTGTACTGTAAGTAACCCCTTTTAAAATGAATTTCTGTTTTACTTGCCGAAACACATTTATCTTCCATTAGTCTTCATATAGCAACAATATTTTGCACAAACCTAAAAAAAAAAACCTTTAGATAATTCATATCTGTTAGCAAGCACAGTGCCCATTTTTAATTTTAAAACGTTTTGCAAGCAAAATTTTATGAAAAGGATCTGCTACAATGTAGTTGAATTTTATATTCCAATTATATAACAATTCTATTGTTTCCTTTCTAACACTCAAAGTGCTAATAAATACTTTCTTCTAATATAAAATAAATGATTTCAAAAATTTTTTCCAGTCCTGAAAATTAAAATAAAACTCTAGAAAACTAATTTAAAATCCACCATTACTCATTAAATGAGAGGCGTTCAAAAATATAGAAAATATTCATGATTAGTTTATTTTCGGATGTCAAATTTCATAAAAATTTATAAGAAATATTTAATTAAAAACTCGATATTCATATTTTAAAGGATCATTGTATCATGCTCAACATTAATCTTCTACAAGGGTATTTTTGTCTAATTGATCTTACATCTTAAATACGCTGTATATAAGACAGGAAAAAGGAATAATGATATCAATTGCAAATGTTCTCCATTATAAGAGCACATTGAATCTTAAAACAAAAATACAATTAATTCAACATCCATGTAAAAATTATTCTACTTCTCTTTTGAAAGGAATATAAAATTTATGAATTTTCCATCATGTCATCTCAAATTTGTAGTGACGACGTCATTTGCTATTAATGCGTCATATCTAGGTAGTTCAGAGAAGTTCCACCAGATATGCTCCGCGATATTTTACGGACAGCCATATCCTAGCTGCGTTCTTAAAAGCAGAATAATCATATCGATTCCAAGTTTATAGATTAATGTGAATATTTATTTTACTACCTTGTTAAATTTAACCTGACATATCTTATCATTCAATGAATGTCAACAATAATTTCTCTATTGCTAAATTTTAGCGTGTATTGAAGGATATTTTGGCTTGGCATGTAAGGATAAATGTTCAGGCAACTGTTTTAACAACACAACTTGTAATCACACAACAGGGTTTTGTGACAGCGGTTGTTCTGAAGGCTGGGCAGAGTACTTTTGTAATATAAGTAAGTTTATCTTTGCAAGATTCCATTCAATTTAATTTCATAATATTATTAGAATATACAGTAAAGTAATCATTATTTTCGTATGAAATTTAGAAATATTTATTTTCTGAAACAACGAATTCAACACTTAGACCATGAGATACGTGCGACTTTCTCGTCACAAGCGTGTAAAAACGTGTTGGATCCATTCGGAAGTCATCTCATATTAAATATTGCTCTTGATCGGCCAAGATGTCTTAAAGTGTTGACTGTTACCAGCATTATTCTGGTTTATCATACCGATGGTATTTTAATAAATCTTTGGGAACATCCATAATTTGAAACATATCATATAGTGTTAGTACATGTATGTTAATTTGCTGTTTTTCTCTTTCTAAATATAACAAATGTAATGATATCCAAAGCAAATTTAAGGACATTAATTTAATACCTTTAGGTACACTGCATGTTTAGAAATCTTAGTTCTTTACTATTTTTCTTTCATAAGAAATCAATATTAAAAATAACTTTTCACATTACAAAAAAATTAAGAAAGACTACACTCTTGACTGTGTGAGAAATTATTATCAGTTTACAAGTTTGGCTTTCCAGAAAGCCTGAAATGTCATCTCTCTGGCTTCATTGATGTCATAAAAGTGGAACATTTTTTCTCAGCTATACAGGCAGTAAGATCGTTTTGAAAGTGGAAGGAGGGGGAGGAGTAGTCATAAAACTAGATGTGTCGATAATGTTACGAATGCCCTTGCAAACAGCCAAAATTTCAAATGCAATATTAAGTTTTAAATTTGTATACTTACTTGAACCGTATTTTCTGGTCAAATACCTGCATATGCAATTTCAACCTTATACATAGATCCCTAATAACGTTAGAGATCGGAAACTGAAAATTTCTTATTTTTTCCGAAGTTCAAGAGGGGTAACTGTCAAAAATCATCGGACCAAACCAAATTCGATCTTTACCTGTATTTTCGGCTAATATTTCTGCATATCCATTTCAACCTTATACATACATCCCTACAAAAGTTAGAGAACGGAAACTGAAAATTTCATATTTTTTCCTAAGTTCAAGAGGGTTATTTCTGTCAAAAATCATTGGACCAGACCAAATTCGAGCTTGACCTGTATTTTTTGGTCTAATACCTGCATATGCAGTTTCAACCTTATAAATACATCCCTACAAAAGTAAGAGAGCCGAAACTGAAAATTTCTTATTTTTTCCTAAGTTCAAGGTCTTCCAATTATCTGTTGGAATCCAGATGGACACCAATTGTGCTCGTTTATTAGCCAACCTGTTTTTTTATATTTACCCTCTAGATGACGAAGTTTCTCAGAAAAGTCTTCCAATCAATGTCCAGAAGAATACGTTAAGAACCTAAAATGCATTTTTTCCAAGGCAAATCTTGTCCTACCATTCATTACTCTTAGATTTTAGTAAAGGGCTTTTTGATCATTATTTTAATGCAAACATTTACATACGAGATGACAAAGAGTAACAACGAAAGTATAAAAAAAAATATCATTCATTTTCAATACCTGATTAAACATGTTCAATCCTGGTTCTCTTTGCCTAGAAGTAGTACATTTTAAACCTGAATGACTCAGGCAACTCAATCAAGCAAAACCATCAATGTTAATACTTTCTGATGTTTTCTTCAGCATGCCCCAAAGGGACATATGGAAGAAATTGTTACCAAAACTGTAGTGGTAACTGTCTTAATGAGACATCATGCAACAGGGTTACTGGGTTTTGTGATGAAGGCTGTTTAGTTGGATATCGTAACGAAAAATGTGATCAAGGTAAAATCGTATGTTTTAACGCCCAAAAATATTTGATAAAATAAACAAGAAAATAAAACAGCAAAATTCAATAATTGGCACAAAAAACTATTAACATAATTCACATGATGCATTTTTCTTTAGAATGCCCTAATGGCACCTATGGTATAGACTGTATGAAAAACTGCAGTGGTAACTGTATCAATAATGAGACGTGTAGCAAAGTTGATGGAGGGTGCGCAAATGGTTGTGCAACAGGCTTTCAGGGATATTTTTGCAGTAAAAGTTTAGTAAAAGTTTCAGTTTCTTTCTGTCTCTATTCGGGAACTGGTTTCTTCCTTTCAAAAATATTTAATGGCATATATATATATATATATATATATATATATATATATATATATATATATATATATATATATATATATATATATATATATGCACTCGTATTACACTAAAACATTTTTTTTAAAAAGGGCAACTTTATTTCATTGTTAGAATCCAAATATATGTTTTAATCAAGTCTTTATTGTTTTAGACTTTTTTTCAGCTTGCACCAAAGGAACATATGGAGGAAATTGTTCTCAGAACTGTAGTGGTAATTGTCTAAATGGAACTTATTGCAACTGGTTTACTGGGTTTTGTGATGAAGGCTGTTTAATTGGGTATCGCAGCAAAAAATGTGATCAAGGTGATTTTTTTTCTCATATCCTATCGGCATCCAAGCACTTCCAGCGTTACAAGGCCGTAACGATATAAAACATAGCACAATGTAAGAACAAATGAAATTTTTTTCATTCCACTATACACTGGACGAAATTGCTAATGAACCAAAAAGAAAATTAATATTTTACTTTTCTGAACTTATGATGTGTTTGATATATAAATATGTAACCAAAGTAAAAATGAAATATTTCAATCTCTTAAGGCATTTTCATCCTTACAAATGAATAGGATCAAAGTAGAACAACTGCATATAGTTTTACTGAATTTGGTTTAGATTAACAAATAATCGCGTAAAAATATAGAATCCCATATTTTGTTAAGATGTAAGACATATATAAACAGAAGCATATGTCAGCATTAAAAATTGTAGATTTTTAGTAAACAGTATTATATATAAATATTAGGCATATACTGGTGACCGTATGAAACATATACATGTTTCGTATGGAGAGTACATGACAAAGTAAGGTTTTTTTATAAGTTATGTACCTATAATTCTGTTGACAATGCCTGCGACCTTATAGTCCTGTGGCCAATTATTGGGTTAAGTAGATCCACGTTTTGTTTTATCGGCTAATTGTATTCGGCGAGTCGGCGCGCTCGCGCAACAGATTTTGTTTATAAAATAAATTATCGCTTATACAATTTTGTTAGCATCAGGCTCGATGTCATAAATAAAAAGAGAAAGTTTCATAGATGGAATTATGTTTCTGAAGCTTCAACATCATTATTTAACTGCCTGTGGTTTCTTTTATTCATGGCCACTAATTAATACACTGGTTTTTATCAATTTTCATTGGCATCAATTTTCGTGCAATCAGCGAATGTTTCAGTATTTTGTGAACACATGTCATCATAAAACTTTTTGATATGCTTCTTACTTAAATGACCATCAAATTCTATTTTAATTTTCACTCTGCAAAACACAAAGCCACAAAAATTAATGTTTAAGGAATGTTGATGGAACCATTGTACATGTATTTTATATGATTAGATTTTTAATGAGATCAGTGGTTGAGAAGACTACAATATGAGGAGGCAGGATTTATGTATACTGGCACATGATCTGTAGTTCAAATGATCTGTTTACGTTTATAGGCTAGCCATTTCTGTAACTAAAGTTACTTCCCCCTCCTCAAATAAAGACGAGTTAATTTTTAGTAGTAGTATTATTTCAATACACAACAAGGAATCTTTGTCAAACATTGATACCTATGTATGGCAGCTTATTGCAATGATAATTAGGTCTCTAAAGAGGAGATTAAACTCTAGAATCTAGGGTCATTACGTAATACCGGTAAATTTTTGTTATACATCAAGAAAATTTATAAAAAAAAAAAAAAAACCAAAGCACTAACTGAATATTTTTAAATGCTATAGTTAATGTTTGGAGAAATATATTTATATATATATATAGAGAAAGAGAGAGAAAGAGAGAGAGAAATCGAAAGTAGGCCAACTCAAAAAATTGGGGTAAATTTCGGATAACTCTATCACAAATTGTTGTGAGGCATGCATGGATCAAAAGGGGTCCGGAACCCTGGAAATTTCAAATTCATTTAAACTGACATAGCAAAATTACTAAAGTTATGCCTCGAACCTCTTCCCCTTGAGATTTGAGCCAACACCTCCAAGGGAAAAATTTCTGGATCCACCCAACAAAAATTACAATCGGGCTCGGGCTGTCGACTTGAATATAACAATAATGCTTAAATTATAAAGAAAATCGATGTCATTTGAGTGTTTTAATGCAGGGAGAAAAATCTTTTGTGATATTGAGATGAGATGGACGCGCTGGCGCGCCGACGCGCCGAATACAATTAGCCGTTTTATCGATTCCTTTCCAAATCGATACCGCTTCCGAATTTCCTTGTCACTCATGTTTTGTACAGAAAAGCGTTCTCTAAAAACCCTGTCCGCTCTTCTTCTACCCAACTTACCAAACATTACGTTGGCCGTCATTGTCAATGAGCGTTTAAAGAAGCCCTCTTGGCTTCATTAAAATTAGAGAAGTTAATGAAGCTTTAATGCACCGATTCTTTCATAGAAGCATTGATACAACGGAATTTAATGACACATTAAAATGATCAGTTTAATGAAGCTTTAATTATTCATTAAATATTAATACAACCGGATCTTGGAAATATGTATCCGTTTTAATACGCTGAGACTGTCCCTCGCTGATGTAACCCCGGTCTACTATGTAACTTAAGTCGAAAGGAAAAAGAAAATTAATACACGTAATCATTTAAACTAATAATTACAACTCTAAAGCGCAGTAATATGTGCATTTAATGATAATTAATTTCAAGCACTTTTATTCTGTTAGAATGTCCCTATGGCACCTATGGTATAGACTGTATGAAAAACTGTAGTGGTAACTGTGTCAATAACGAGACGTGTAGCAAAGATGATGGAGGGTGCGTAAATGGGTGTTCAACAGGCTTCCAGGGATTTCTATGCAGTGAAAGTTCGTTGAAAGCTTCATTGAGATTAAACCTCTATTTACGAACTGGTTTCTTCCTTTGTATCAATTTTCGTAATTGCATGCAATTAATTACACTGTCAAATATCTAGAAGACAACTTCTGAAGGTGTAACACTTTTGCAATAGGAACTTTTTCCTTCCATATCTCTCAGTTGATTCGATACGCAAGAGCATGCTCTACATATGTACAATTTCTAAAACGAGGTAAATTACTGACAAATAAGTTGATGAAACAAGAATATCAGCTGTCTCGTTTAAAGTCATCATTTCGTAAGTTCTATGGTCGATACAATGACCTTGTCAGCAAATACAATTTATCATTGAGTCAAATGCTGACTGACGTTTTTCACACTATTTGTTAGACCATTATTTACACATTGAATTGTCCACGGATTTTTCCGTTATTTCCCGATCATGACAAGGAGCACACGGCGGGTGTGACCGGTCAGCAGGGGATGCTCACTCCTCCATGGCACCTGATCCCACCTCTGATGTTTGGAGGTCCGTGTTTGCTCTGCTCCTATTTTGTATTGATTAATGGACTTTTGAGCTTGAATACTGTTCGTTATCTCCATATATTTCACTATATATCCACTTGATTTTTTGTAAGGTTTAACAGTTATATATTTTAGAAATATCACATACCCGCTAGATCCTAAGGGGTCAGAATTGCAATGTTAAACTAAATCAATCAATCCAGTGATTAATTGCATTCCGTCCTTACAGAATAACATAAATGATTTTAGTGACTCAGTTAACTATAATCATTCATATTATGTTCCGTGGATATTTTTCAGCGTGTTCTGCTGGGACATATGGAAGAAACTGTTCCCAAACCTGTAGTGGTAATTGTCTAAATGGAACTTCTTGCAACAGATTTACTGGGTTTTGTGATGAAGGCTGTTTACTAGGATATCGTAACGAAAAATGTAATCAAGGTGAAATTCATTGTTTTCTTCAACAAGAAAAAATAAGAATTTAAAGTACATTTATTCTACAAGATGTAAATGCAAAGTTTAATAATGTATCAATAGGAGGTAGAAATAATTAATATATATATTTTTTTCTATTAGAATGCCCTAATGGTACATTTGGTATAGACTGTATGAAAAACTGCAGTGGTAACTGTATCAATAACGACATGTGTAGCAAAGTTGATGGAGGGTGCGCAAATGGTTGTGCAACAGGCTTTCAGGGATATCTCTGCAGTGAACGTTGGTTGAAAGTTTTGTTGAGATTTGTTTTCTTTACTAACAAATTGTTTCTTTCTTTTATGGCAAATTCGTAATTGAATGTGCATACAATTTGAATACAAATATAAATTCAAATTTTCATTTTCATAAACATTATTTTGGGGTCTTTCTATCCTGAATATTTTATTTTACAAGTTATATTAAAGTTTTACAGCAAATCATCAAAAGGAAGTTATAAAAGCATTCTTTCAATTCTTTGATTCAAAGTCTCAAGTATTTGTTAAGGAAAAATAGAAAAATTACTTTTCTGCATCAAAGGATTTCAAATTGAAATTTGATAAATGTTATTTATATAAACCAGTATATATAGCCTTGGACATTCAAAAAACTTGAAAAACAAACCTTATTTATATTTTGTCTTTCAAATTAAGCGGTTTACAAATGAATTCTGCTTTTCGAGAAAAAAGAAATTCAAATTGGAAATAATTTGAAAATCCATGAAATAATAATAATGAAAAAGAATTTTTATCATTTTGAGCTTGAATGTATTTTCGTAGTTTGCAAAAATGAAACATATGGGACTAATTGTACTACACGATGCAGTCCTTATTGTGCAAATCATCCCTGTAATCATATAACTGGATCCTGTTTTGGTGGCTGTTTACCTGGCTGGCAGAATGACAAATGTGATAAAGGTAATAATGCTTTAATCCGACAACCATTTACGAGGGTTGATCCAAAGGTTCGTGGAATTTCATTATATTTTATTTAATTTTTAATGGAAGTGATAGAAAATTACAGATTAAAATATATACGCTTGTTGAATTTTTTTTTATTAAAAAAAAATATATTTAAAATTCATAATAGTAACACTTTCACAGTTGTCATAGAAACGGACGTTTAAAATTGCGAGGGATCCATTTAATTGTTTCTTTTTCATTTCAATTCTTCAAACTCACTTTAAAAAAAAGCTGTGTCATATAGAACGAAAGTTATGTCATAATTACGATTGGTTGAACTCTTCTAAAACATTTGTGTGAAAGTTTCACCGATTTTACTGGATATTTCGTTTTTCTATTAATGATTTGTTGACCATCATGACACGGTTAGACAACGTCGAAATTCGATCAGTTAATACGTTTTGTGAAAATCTCGGGAAACATCCTTACTCAGACGCATATACTAATGACACAGGCAGAACAAAGGTGAAGTAAGCAACTGGTTTTCAAGTGGCTTGAGACCTTTCATGAAAATAGAGCTCTGATGATGATGAGAGGTACCGTTGTCCATTGAAAGGTCGTTCTTTATTTGTAAACAAATTGAGAGAGTTAATGGACGTGAACCGCCGATGCACTGTGTTTGGCATTGCTACTGAAATCGGAACATCACATGGAATGACAGGGCGTAATATGTAGAAAATGGGTGCGAGATGGGTATCCAGGCTTTCCTCGAAGGCAGAATTGGAGAAAAGAATGCAGTGTTTCGTATAACATATCCAAATCGATTTGAACGTAAGGATTAAATGCTTTTATAACGTGACGTGACATACCTAATTTAACGTTATGTCAAAGTCTCCCCCGGATTTCACCGATGTCCGTGTTAAGAAACCTCGTGTGACCTAAATGGTAACTGGAATTGATGAAATTTTTCCAGTACTGTTGCATAATGCCTCTATTTTATAGATATTTATTTTGGTTGCTTTGATCACATCACAATAAAAGTTTAGAGAAAAATTCCAAGAACGTTTTGATCAAACCCCGTATTCCATATTCTAGAGCAATAATTCAAATTGCAAAGTCAGAGACAAATTAAATTTCCTTAAAAATTTTTAGAATGTGCTATAGGAATGTATGATGCACAGAAATTGTAGTGGAAACTGTGTTAACAGTGAATTGTGTATGGTTGTTGATGGTCATTGTCTAAATGTTTTGCAACCAGGATATCGGAATCATTAATTTGATCGGTGTTAATGTAAATATTTGAAACATGCATGCACTTTCAAATCTAATAGAACATTTAACCAATTAGTTTGCGAAAAATGATGTTAGAATCCTAAGTTTGTCAAATGTTATCTATATTCAGATAAAGTTTTCAAAGAAGAAATACCCTTTGACATAATTTATAGATCCTTCTTTATAAACAAGTATTTTATAATTTAATTGGTAATTATAAAACGGAGTTTACGTATGAAATTTAAACGTTGTTTTATTCCTGGATTTCTTTGTAATGAATGTTGACATGTTTCGTTTCTGAACTGTGTTGATTTCACTTGTCATCCTGGGAATAGATCACGTTACATGAAAGAGGTACATTGCTGTGAAAGTTGATTTGTGTTAAATGCTCATAACTTAAATAAAATGCCACAAATAAAAAAATATCTAGTAATCTATATACTTTTTTTACTATTTTAGTAACCTTCAAAAGTATTAATTTCATTTTAATAAAGCTTGTTCGGCTGGATATTTTGGGGAAAATTGTACACATACATGCAGTAGAAACTGTATAGACAACAATACCTGTGATCACGTAAATGGACTTTGTTTGAAGGGTTGCCTTGACGGATTTTGGGGTAAACGCTGCGAAAAGAGCTGTGCTAGTAAGTATAGAAAACTTGAATTGTGACATATTTCCAGAATTATTTAAGTCATATAGTGTCACATACGTGCAGGAAAATGTACTACATGAAAACATAACTACATAATTTATGTTTTTGCTCCAAGAAACATGAATTTGTGTAATAGGATGAAAAAGGTGAAGTTAACAGTGATCAATTTCGTAAATCTTATTAACAATCGTGAGTTTAAAAACATGGACCTTTTTAAATACAAGAAGTTAGATCATATGCCTAGGATGAGAAAGAACTCTTTTTCAGTAGTTATTTTGATTCTTTTGAAAACTGCAAGTTGTGACTATTTAATTCATATAAAGGTATCATATATGTGCAGAAACATGACAAAAACAGTTGTAGCTTATAGCACAAATGCAAAATTTAGTTTTAGCTTCAAAGGACAATGAACTAGACAGTGGTGTTGTCATAGGACTTTCTTCTTCATTGGTATATTTGATTCTCCTGAATGCTGCAAGTTGCATGTTCTTATTCTGTCGTTATAGAAGGTAAATTTATTTAGCTCTTAAGTAAATCACACTTTTTTCTCACTTCAAGAGAGGGATTTATACATATGAACATGTAATAATTGAAGATGTTTATCATTTATTTTGCAAAGATCGAAATGTTAAATAAAGAATTAACGTTTTTAAAAGCTAGATTTTATTTAAAAGTTTTTGCTTTATTTTGAATTTAGAGTTTTAAGTTACATGTTATTATGTTACAATACAATAGCGTATTTGAGAAAGCCTATTATTACGCACTAGTCTTCAGCATAATCAATTCATTTCTACATTTCTTAACTGATTTTTTCAATGGCTTAAGGTCCAATAAAAGAAAATCAAGTCAAAAGTGTAGTACATATACTCCAAGCTATTTCCCAGGATCCTTTGATGACAGAATTTCATCCAGTCTACAAGACGATACACACACATATGAGGAATTTCATCGAATGTCTCAAGTCTACCATACGATTTCCAATGACATGTACATGTAATATCATGTCTGGAACGACATTGCTGAAAGCTATAATTTTAATTCTTTTACAAACAGATATTGTGTTGCTTAATTTAATTATTTTCCACTTGATTTCTCAATAGATTTTATCATTTTGTTTACCTTTCTACTGCACTAAATATTTGCTTTTCAAGAAGTCCTTTTACATCGACATTTAAGCATGTAAAATAGTGAATAAGGCAAAATGCTTTTGTATTCTTTACAATAAATGAGATAATCTCAACATGATTTTTTTTTTTTTTTTTTTTTTTTTTTTTTGTAAATTCTCCAAACCGGATTGACATTTATTCATTTATCATGTTTATGAATATTCAACATTTTTTTTTTCAAATTTCAATACACATTATACATTTATACACTGGGTTCGAGGGCAACATGCGTTTTGTCGTATCCGAGAACCAATCTGTTTGCCTTCGGCTTACGGTCTCCGTCAAACAGTTTGGTTATTGGGTCCGAAAAAGCGCATATTGCCCGAGAATACAGTCAATAAATGTTTTGTTATTCCTTTATTTTTTTTTACATACATGCATCTTGTGCTGGCTTTCATGATGTAAATATCCTTTACCCGAACTGCGGTTAATCTTGGTCAATTCCATCATTGTTGAACACCAACGAATGCAAAGAGATTAAGTTTATCCCACCCACAGTGTGACACAGGCTGTCCAATATCTCATTGATATGTACAATATTTCACTCCGCGGTCTTGTTTATGACTGCTCAGTAAAATACTGGGATTGTTAGACTTTTAAGTATATGTTTATATAGGAACTAATTTTTAAAGGTATAACGATAAAATGTGATACAATTTGTTTCTTTCTATGCATCTTTTTATTACTCTATATGCAATGACTTGAATAATAATGTAAGCTGAACATTTCTTACCTTTCATGTACATGTAATAAATCCAATTGAAGCCTTGTTTGCACATTGCAATCAAAATGAGATAATCTTCGCTCTTTCGTTTTTTATTGTGTTTGTCTACTGCGTACGCACTGATCTATATATAACCAGGAGCACACACGGTAAAACAGCTTAAAATATGCTGACGTCACCATAATGACTTAATGAAGTTACACCATAATTAATTAAAATATTTCCTTGATATTGATCTTTATTGTAATACATGTAGTTCATTAGAAAGAGAATAATGACAGGATTTGAAACACAACAGGTTCTATCTTTGATGCGTTTAAAAGGCTAATTCTCCTTAAATTTTCAGATAAGAAAAGTATATATATCGAAAACATACCTAAGTCTTTGCGATTTAAATGCTTTGCAGATAGCGTCAACAACGATCTAAAATAGCATGGAAATTATACTCAGTCTGGACTTTCTTTTGTTTCTCTACATCAACATCTTTGTGATATCAGGATATGGTACATATAAAACTTTTTTTTTTAAATTGAAATATTGATTATCTAAGATTTTAAAATGATTATTGATTTTTGTACATTTGTTTTGACTTAAATAATACATCTTAAGTGAGATCTCCGAAAAAGATCAGCACTTCTCCGATTAATAGATAAGAGAATAGTATATGCGAAAATAATAATACAGCTATTTATGTCTGAATGTGTGGCTAAGACATTTTTGTACTTTCGATTTGTCATTTATCGATCAATGAGACTGTTGTAAACATTCCACAAGAATTATTTATTTAAACCTCCATGATTATATTTTTTGTTGATTCAAGGTAGATGTCCTTTCGGTGCCGATGAAAAACAATGTTTGGTTTTTTTAAGACTTCTTAAACTTTCTTATAGGATACCTCTATCAAAACTTTTTATTTTATCTTTACTTAGTTGATCTCTCTCTCTCTCTCTCTCTCTCTCTCTCTCTCTCTCTCTCTCTCTCTCAAGTATATAATTTTTTACGCTTTGAGAATTTAGTAACAGGAGACGTGTCTTCATGCAGGTAAATTGTTAAATTTCTTAAAATCAGTTTTCTTTTGAATTCATTTTACCATAACCACTTGTAAATGCTTAAAATGATTAAAAAGGGACTTTTATATAGTATATTTTAAATTATCATCCTTCAAGTACATGAAACAATTTACACAAGTGAAGTTCAGATGATAAAATAAAAAATAGATGTTGCTCTTTAATAAAAAAAAAAAAAAAAAAAACTAATAAAATTTCTGAATCTATGTAGGTTCATAAATTTTACTAGATTTGATTTCTTGACGAATATATATATATATATATATATATATATATATATATATATATATATATATATATATATATATATATATATATATATATATATATATATATATATATATATATAAAAGATGTTAAGATGTTTTGATAGTATTACTAAACATATGTATTAAGAATATGAGTAGCCCGTTTCGCGCAATGGTGCTCAAGAATCGCTGAGTAAGGAGTTGATTCTAACGTCGCCGGTTTGATTCCCACTGCTGGACAGGGAGACTGGTCCTTCGGACGAGATCGCATAAATCAGGGCCCGTGTCGTAGTTGGTGATGACACGAAAAAGATTCCTCACTGCCCAATGGCCCTGAGTGCCGAGTATATTTTAAAATTTCCAGCCGTCCACCGGCAAGTGGTGGCATCCAAATGTGGATAAAAAAACTCTCAAACGGACGTTAAAAACGAATAAACAAACGAATACGATGAGTTTTTTAGTTTACAATTAACGAATAGGCTGATGGCATTGAAGAGAAAATTAATTTGATCCCACGTATTATTACTTTAAGATCTATCCTGGTTCACTTCAGAAAACCCCAGTAACTTTTCAACCTTTAGATCAGGTCCAGTTTCGCTTTTCTTCTACACATTGTGACACAAAAATATTTCCACGGAGTTAATAGTTTAATGAAGAAAATTTGTTTGGTTCAAAGTTTACTTAACGAGATTGGATCCAGATATTTAAAGTCTTAAGAATTTTTTGTCGGGTATATTTTTGGTATCTACACACATAGCTTAATTGAAAATGAAAACAAAGATGGGGTCAATATGCTTCTTTTCTGCACCGAACTTGTCTTAATCATAAATCAAATCTTCGAAGTTTCCATTCCAATATTTTTTATCCAAATAAATCATTGGACAAAGTATGCTATTATTCTATCTTAAAAAAAGACACATCAAAATTGTGACAAAGAAGAAGTTTCATATTACTTCGCATAATCAATTATTTGACCTTTCTACACTCACATAATGTCATATTTCTGGCATGAACATTTAATAAGCAAACAAAAAATCATTTTAAAGTCTTAAACTTTTGCTGAATTTAAGCAGATTGATCAAAGTTATCTTATATATTCAGATAAGAAAATCAAAAACGGGGGTCTCTCATGTAAATTTTTAGATGTCATTTCATGATAAAATTTCCTCTTTTCATTTCCTGGACTTTCAGAATATATTTACTACAATGTATGTTTGTCACAATATAATGATAATATTCATTAGAAATAATTTGATCGATATTTCAGAACCAACAAACAACATTTCAATGCACAAAATAGCTCTATGTGCAACTATAATTGAAAAATAGGAATCTAAAATAAACAGAACTGTAAATACTTCAAAAGGGAAAAATTGAGGGTTTTTTTTTTTTTTTTTTTTTTTTTTTTTTAAAAAAACTTCTGCCACAAAGTAGAGTTCCTGGCTAAATCCTATTTGTATGGAAATTAATCGCCGTTTCTTTTCTTTTCTTTTCTTTTTCTTTTTTTTTTTTTTTATTTTATTTTTTTATTATTTTTTTTTTTTGGTTGAACACAATTTAATTTGCACTAATAAATCAAACTTGTATGTAAGAACTTAAATATGATGCATAATTTTAGAAATAAAGGTCCTGATAAAAATCTGCTCAAAAGCTCAGGATCGAACCTCCTAATAATCAAATTTATTTAGTGAAATAGAATTTTTTGTAATTCTAGCCGAACTACTTAACATAGGATTCTTCACATATTACTGTTGTGATATGTGAAAATACGAGAGGTTATGAAAAAGTTCGTGGACTGTCTCCATAAAATTAATACATGTATTATGTAGAATATGTTTACAAACATTATAAGGAACATGAATTTTAACAAAAGTGTTTAAAAATGTTGAAAATTTCAACTTTATACGTGGATAATTTTCCGACATATCATTCAATACAAAAGACAAAATATAATTATCCGGTGATGTGTTTTATGACGTTGGACAAAGTCATTATTTCTTAATTTCCGATCCCTGTGCCTCAATATACTTTTCACGGAACAATTGTGTCAAATAAAACGAGTAAATGAATGTGAAAATGCTCATATCAATTTCTCTATAGAGGAAATGATTAGCTGTATTTTAGAGATGTTATCAGAATAGAAATAAAGTTCATGTTGTTGTGAATGCTGTAATATAATCTCCTTGGTTTCTAAATGTTGTTTGAAATATAAACAATAAACAACATTTCTCGACCTCCGAGGTTATCCTTCAACATTCATGAAAACGCAAACTTTATTTCTTAACTAACAAACAAACTGTATATCAAACGAGACAACTTTAGCTATTTCATCATCATATTTCCTTATTTATGTAGTGGTATTCCACTATGACTTGAATATGGTGTTTAATATAATATGACCATATAAGATAATGTTACAGGAATTTCGAGGGAAAAAACCTCGTTTGAAGTCAGCATTATGAAATTCAGTATTCGTTGTAATGGTTGTTTGCAAGTTTTCATTTTAACTGACATATTTCTTTCCAATTGTTAAGTCATTGTTTTTATAGTAAATTTAACTACAGATTACTCCACCTTCCCGATCAATACTGACTCACGGCGGTTGTGGCCGGTCGACAGGGGAAACTTACTCCTCTTAGGCACCTTATCCCACCTCTGGAAGTTCCAGGGGTCCCTTTTCATGCCCTGAATACAAATTTGTTTTTGTTTTTTTAATCGATCACTGCTAAATACTTTGATTGAATGCTGTTCAAGCGTACAATATGTGCATATTTGATATTATTCTTCAAATCGTTATTTTTTTTAAACACAGAATATATTGGTAATTAGAAATCTATTCCATTCTGTAACATTTGTCTGTATTCTTTGATACTTACGTAAATAATTGAAAAAGCAAATATTTTCCACAAAATCTTAAATCATCAATAAAAAGCTTTTATAAACTATTTACCTTCAGATTTCAATGAAATATCGCAATTAATTTATTGTATACAGTTTTAATTGCACGAAAGATATAAGTTCAAACTTTTTTAAAATCATTATATTCTTCTAAACTGCCAGGAAAAGTTTGCTACAGTACTTGTTCATTCAGTAATTATTCGCTGCTTGACCTAAAAAAAAACACTTTTTTTTCAGATATCTAAAGTAATATATATATATATATATATATATATATATATATATATATATATATATATATATATATATATATATATATATATATATATATATATATATATTACTTCTTTCGATATCTGAAAGAAAAGTGTAAGAAAATATGTATCTAAGTCAACAATCTTTTGATAGATGATATCTCCAAGTTTAAAGAAGCAAGACAAAGTAGTAGGTATGAAGATAGTGAGGTTTTTTCTCCTGACAAGGCTGTTGACAAAGATATCAGCACATGTTCCTCTACAGGAGCAGACAATCCGGCATGGTGGTATGTTGATCTACAGGAAATAAAAAGTATACATGATATCGAGATTTACTTTAATGGATCACAGACAACAGCTTCAGCAGATGGTAAATATTTGGCAGGAAAATGAGTGATTCCAGGAAATGTGTCTTTTCACCTCAATAGATTTGAGATATTGTGTTACTTTCTGGAAGGTTGATATAACTACTCCTGTGTGGGCGGGTGTGTATGTGGGAGTGTATGTGACAGAATAAATTGTGTTCTAAACATTGTATTAACTAATATTTTTTACGCATGATAAAATACATTATGAATATTAAGCATGTGTCAAAGTAGTAAGAATTTTATAATTTGATGAGACTTTCAATTCTATTTCTTGAATGCATTACATTGCTTGTGTAACTTTCCTACGGTAGCATTATGCTAGTTGCATGAAATAAGGGAAGAGTTTGACTGAACATGATCATATTTAAACTGAAAGTTTTGATCAATATTTTAATTTTAGAGCACCAACAGAAAGAAATTATGTATGGCTACCAACTATATATTTCAAACACAACAGACTTACACAGGTTGGGAAATTCGTATCTTTGTTACAAGAACAGTGGGAGTGATTTACCTAGCTTAAACGCATTACATATTTGTGAATCATTTGGACGTTATGTCATATTTTACAACGAGAGATTTCCTGAAGTGGCTTACAGTAATGGAATGTTCCAAAATTTTACCTACGTTCAGTTATGCGAAGTTATTGTAAGTGGTATGTCTTTAATTCACATAAATACATTTAATACTATGTGGTTTGGTAAATATAGACATAGTTTGCAAATTTTTTGATCACCCCTCGTGATATTAATACCTTTACTATGTTTTGCAAGAAACTTGGAATACACTCAGTTACGTCAAGAAGGGCCTGAGTTCACATCTGTGATGCATCGTGTGGGAAATTTCATTGTTATGTCATTAAAAATTTGACATGCGACAAAAATTTATTTAACCACATGATGATGCATACATTACAACTTGCACTCATTTATTTAATCAATTATTTATAAAAGCATGTAAAATCACAACATTTGATAACAATACTGCCGAGTTATTAGGAAGCAAATCTTGTGTCATACATGACGTCACTAGCCTTGACTTGACGCAGTATAAGTGATCCATTGCTTTGAAAATTACAAAAATGACTAAATTAATATAAAACCATTGCCAATGTTTAAATCTAATCAATAAAATCAAAAGGAAATAATTTGTTTAAAAACAATAATGTAGATTATTAATTTATCTAGATGCTATGGAGCTGCACAAAGACAAAGAATGTAAAAGAATAATTTTTCTCAGACATTATTTTTTATTTGGATGTAATAGTCCTACCTCTTTGCTGAGATTTCAAAGAAAATTTAGATCTTGCTATATATTTTTCTATATTATATTACAAATATACTTTCAGCAGATCTCTTGGTTATTCTAAGTTTCTTAACATCATAAACATTTACACCTTTAATATGATATCTAAGAAATTTGATATAGTTAAATTTTCTTAAGAAAAGACTTAATTTTTTTTAACAATTGTACATACGTCTTCAGTTACAGTAACGTTGTGGTGATCGTTCGCTTCGTGATCGGGAGGTCTGGGTTCCATTCTCCTTTGCCACGCCGCGTCAAACCTAAGACGTAAACATAGGTAGTGACTGTTTCTTCGCCAAGCGCTTGGCATCAGAAGTGAAAGTCATATGTCTTTTGGATGAAAACTTAAAATCCGAAGTCCTGTGTCGCGATAGGCTTTGGCACGATAAAAAATACACTTCTCAATGGCCCCGAGTGTAGATTTATTATCAAAATTTGAAGCCCTTTACAGGCATACGGTGACTTCTCTATCTGAGTGAAATATTCTAATGGGACGTTAAACAACATACAATCAAGAAATCAACCAATGCCTTTTGTCATAATTGATTATCAAAAATCCTTGTATATTTTATAATGTCTTAAAAAGTTGCAAGTATTTTTATCCTTTCTAAGCATTAACAGTAATATTAATGAAATATGGTAAAAGCTTATTTGAATTGGCATCTTAATTTTCGGTAATCTTAATTTGAATAATAAGGAAGATGGATATACCGTATAAAAATATGCGTTCATGTTGCAAATTTAGAATATTACAGATACATACATAGTAGCATTTTTCAAAATCACCTTTCTTTCTCATATCTCTGTTTTAGCATTCACCTAAAAAGGATGGAAAGCAAAACTTGTCTACTGTGATAAAACTTCTTACAAATGGATGACATAAATCTGATTCTCTTTAGAATTGAATATGCAATCTAACCTAAGTTTGTAGATATACTAGATTTTATAGCATTCATGAAATGGGCAGTACTTGTCATAATACGTCACCCTATTATAGCTTTGGGACTATCTGCTTAACCTAGTGCATTTCCTATTTTACACTTAAAGGCCTTTTCTTTAGCAGAACGATATCACTTACATGTGTATATTTCATAGGATGTGAAGCCACTGAAAGGTATGGAAAGAATTGTTTCGATAGATGTCCTGCAAATTGTCAAGAACACAGGTGTTACATAACAAATGGAATATGTGTGGGGTGTATCGCTGGATGGAAAGGGGCAAAGTGTGATAAAGGTTATATAACTCTCAATAACACTATCAATCTATTTAACTTATTTTGATACCTTTTACTTCTAGTGAAATATTAATATGAATTTGTTGTCTCAAAAATGTGTACTCATTATATTAATAACATGAAATATCTCATGATCAGACTACATAAATTTAATCCTCTGGTTCCCAGGCCAATTTTCTCCAATACAGATGAGGGAGGGAGGCTTTTTTAATTAATATATCGGCGACAAAGTATATGAGGGAGATATGTTTTATACTCGATTTTTTTTTTTTTTTTTTTTTTTTTTTTGATAAAATAATGATAAAAATTCTTTGTTCATAAATATACTCTCTGATTAAAGTACATGTAAATCTACTTAACATCTCACAGTGTAACCAAATATTTGATACTTGATGCAACTTTATCATAAAGTTATTTAATTGCCAATATCAAAGTCTTCATTTTTGTTCCTTACAATCAAAAAATGAAGCACTGTCTTATATAATCAAGAATGCTAAATTCGAAATTAGATAGCTTTATAAAAAAGTTTATTGAAACTACTAGAATTTCAAAATGTACACTGATGATATTCATCAGGTTTTAAACTTATATTATAGAAAGAGGAGTTAAAAACACAATTTGAAATATTTGTAAAATGCATTTAGATTTTAAATAGCCAAAGACATACATACTTATTAAGTACATGGTAAACCAAGTGTATATGATTGAACTTCTGGTAGCAAACACCTTAAACAAAAGATAAATAAATGGAAACAACAAATATATTATTGTGTAAACCTATGTATATTTATAATCTACATAAAATGCATTTGCACCTACTTTTGTTTTCAGCACGTAAGTATAGGGATGGCTTGTTTTGATATGATAAGAATTCGGCATCTTGTAAATTGTAATACTATTAATGTCTGATCTACAGGGTTGTTTTATACCCATCGCATATCAATGTGTGAAAATTGTACGCATTATCTTTGAATGTTTTTATAAACAGAGTAGCCATCTCTCTTTGAAAATAGTCTCGTTCAACAAGACGCTCGGTTCTCTCAGTAAAACTGGACCAGGAGAGAGTCTGGTAAAGAGCCACGATAGCGTTTGTAACCGACAAGGGGGTGTTACTTTGTTTTTATTTTGATAACTCCTTTGAAAACAAATGTTCAATAATTTTTTTCTGTAGGATTGTGATTTTATATCAATAAATCGATATCTCATTAGATATATAAAAGGTGAAAGAACAATAACAATCGACGAATTATGTTCTTCGCCGGTAGGGTACACTACTTTCTCTTTTGCTTCTGAAAATGATTTTGGCAAGACAGTGTATAACACACTCACCCATAACTGGTGGGCAATACCGTTAAAAATTCCTTTCTAGCTGCTTTTACTAACAGACATTCAATTTTTAAATCTTTTAAGTTTTTTTCTACTGATTTATATGTGTTTGATTTAATTGTGGAGGTGTGTTCTTTTCAGCCAATCACAAATTTACCAGAATTTCGGTAAGCCTCGTTATGACGCTATCATTACTCTTTACTGGATTCTCTGCTGGTCGGAGCTTACGGAGACAACCGAGTGTCTGGTTGAATGAGACTTCTTTGAAAATGCTCACAAGAAATGGAATTCGAGAATAAAACTAAGAGACAATTGGAGGAGATTTTTTTCCGGATTGGTCTCCGCATAATATGCGATGCGGCTCCTTTAAAACGGATACAAGTGGATATGAGAAGCATAATTTTTATTTCATATAACCTACAAAGGCAATTTTTTCTAGTATAAATTTCACCGAAAAGAAACATAAAGTTGAAGGATATGCTTAGTTAAGATAACTTCAGTGTATATGTCAGAAATAAATGTTTGGTCAGTGAAGGAATCTTTTAATATCTGTTTAATAGCGATCCGTTCAACTATTAATTTAAAAATGTCATTGAAATCACAGATTTATTCACAACATAGATTTGGAAGCATTTATCTAATAGTTTAAATCTCATTTTATATGAGAGAGAGAGAGATTTCATATTCTAAATACCATTTTGTTCAGCTGTTGAGAAAGTAATCTTAATCTTACATAAATATCTTACATAAATCGCAATTCCACAATTGATGGTATCATGTCCCCGAATAATTGCTAATTAATACACCCTGCAATTGTTTTTTTGCTCAACAAACTTGCACAGTTATTAATGACACGTGATAGATCTACAATTTTTTTTTCAAAAATCTTGAAAATAACAACTAAATTTACTAACAACTAAATACACGTTGTAATGAAATTAATTTTATTCATAAAGCAAATTTTAAAATGTACTCTTTAACTAACATAACTGCGTTTAGTGGAGAAATATTAATATAGAAAGCACAAAGAAATTCACTTTTATAAGGATACCCACTTCCGCCCCAGCCCGGGGTTGAACTCTCGACCTACGGAATCTGTCTCCTAGCAGTACAGGAACAGCGAGCTAGACCGCTCGGCTAGATAAAATGTGCTTTATAAATAAAAGTTAATTTCATTGCAACGTGTATTGGTAACGATCCTCTAATAAAACTAATGCCTAAATAACTGTATCTCACTTCCATTCTCAATGACCGTGTAGTGTAGAGCAGCGCCGTGAGAATTCCATCGGCATCGAAAGAAAGTTTTTGACTTGCTAAGATAGCCGAGCGGTCTAGCACGCTGTTCCTGTACTGCTAGGAGACAGATTCCGTAGGTCGAAAGTTCAACCCCTGGCTTGGGCGGAAGTGGGTATCCTTATAAAAGTGAATTTCTTTGTCCTTTCTATATTAATATTTCTTCACTTAGGGCAGTTATGTTAGTTTAAGAGTTGTTGTAAAATGTGCTTTATATATATATATATATATATATATATATATATATATATATATATATATATATATATATATATATATATATATATATATATATATATATATATATATCCAAAATTGAAATAAAGTCTCAGTAATCGGATTACAATATTAAACAAATATAAAAAGAAAACACAAGAATCCTCCGTAAAGCTTTAGCGCTTTCATTAAAAATCTTCAGAAGCTTTACATTACAAAAATGTATACAACGGTAACATAGTAACAATGATTATGACGTTAAACTAAGCGGAACGTTTAATGTCTATATTGTGACGTCATAGATAAAATACTGCAATGATGATGAAAAAGTTCGGGAAAATCATAGGTAGTTTATAAGAGACTATTAAGTTTTGGCTTTAGAATACAAATAAAATGTTTTTCTTTTTCCCGTCTCTGGATATCACTGGCACATCTGAGTTTATAAAAAGGGAAAATGTTAAATCGTTTTTTTCCACAAGTTTCCAGGTGTGCACTTAACTGGATTTGTCTATATTCAGGTGTACTGATGTGTTGCTTATGTACACGTACACGGGCACGGAGACTGTTGCCAGTTTCACCAATATAATATTCTTTGCATCCAGGACATATGATGGCGTATATGACATCTTTCGTATCACATGACATGTTGGCATTAACTTTAAATTCACGCCCGTTAAAACTATAACTCGTCCCTTCTGTAATGTAGTCACATGTGCCGCAGCGAGGGTCCGTACACTTTGACACTGTATAATTATGGTCAGCGAATTGGGAGGAACAAAGTATTCTCTTAAGGTTTTTAGGCTGACGTTTACTGCTGATAAAACGACAGTTTTTGTATGTAGTTTTCGTTTGTTCATCCTCTCTAAGTAAGCTATTTAATTCATAAACAATTGAATTGATGTTTTTATTTCTCGGATTGTACGTGTGAACAAAGGGTATAGTTTCTCCGTCCTTCGCACGTCGTGTGTTTGAAAGTAATTGTGTTCTATCACACTCCTTGGCTTTCATAATACTATTATCTACCAGTTGCTCTGGGTATTTTTGGCTCACTAAATACAATTTTAATTCCTCCAAACGGATATCCCTCGTATTAATATTGCTCACAATGGTACAGATCCTTCTTGCGAGATTATATGGTATAGCCGTTTTAGTATGGTGGGGATGGCACGATCCGAAATGCAGATATTGGTGTGTATCTGTCGGCTTATAGTATATATCCGTATTTAACCTGGTATTATCTTTTGATATAAGAACATCGAGAAATGGCATTTGCGTATCATCTGTTTCCATCGTGAATTTGATATCCGAGTTCATTTGGTTTATTAGATCGTAAAACTCCGATAATTTGTCGACATCATCATCCCATAAGATAAAACAGTCGTCTAAAAATCTTTTCCATTTAGACTGTATATTATTTGCAGATTCTATTCCCCACAACGAACATAATTGTTCATGTAACTTATGTTCTAAATAACCTAAGGTTAATGTTGCATAGGTAGGTGCGACTTTCGTCCCCATTGCAGTTCCCTTAGCTTGAAGGTAATGATGGTCAGAAAAAGCAAATGAATTGTTTTCTAGAACTAATTTAAGTGCTTCTAAAATAAAATTCTGTTGGAATCTGTCATTTAGTATATCGGGATAACTTTCCATCCAAAATTTTACAGCTTCCAATCCTAATTCTGTAGGAATATTAGTATATAAACTAACGACATCAAAAGTGACAAGTTTTGTGTTACAGGTGATCTGAGTAGGTAAATGATTTATGAAATCAAGATCGTCTCTTACAAAGCTGGGTACTTTTTGACAATATGGTTTTAAAAGTATATCCAATAAGTGACTCAGTCTTTGTGTTGATGAGTTTGGTCCTCCTACAATGGGTCTGAAGCATAAATCACCTGGATCTAGACACGTAATACATACACTATTTTGATTTGCTATGGCGTCCTTAATAATTTTAGACTTGTGAACTTTAGGTAAACCATAGAATTGGCTCTCTCGGAATTCAAAGTTTGTCAGGTAGTCCAGTGCCAGTGATATCCAGAGACGGGAAAAAGAAAAACATTTTATTTGTATTCTAAAGCCAAAACTTAATAGTCTCTTATAAACTACCTATGATTTTCCCGAACTTTTTCATCATCATTGCAGTATTTTATCTATGACGTCACAATATAGACATTAAACGTTCCGCTTAGTTTAACGTCATAATCATTGTTACTATGTTACCGTTGTATACATTTTTGTAATGTAAAGCTTCTGAAGATTTTTAATGAAAGCGCTAAAGCTTTACGGAGGATTCTTGTGTTTTCTTTTTATATTTGTTTAATATATATATATATATATATATATATATATATATATATATATATATATATATATATATATATATATATATATATATATATATATATATATATATATATATATAATGTAGTAAAACCCATTTTTTCCAGCTTGTATTCCAGGGACATTTGGGATAGGATGTTCCAAACACTGTAGTGGCAACTGTCTGAAAGGGACCTCATGTAATATTGTGACAGGAGAATGTGATGAAGGTTGTTCCCCTGGATATGTCAGCAATGGATGTGATCAAGGTTAAAGTTACTGTTTAAAATTCAATGTTTGACGGATCGAACTTCGAAAACATGAGGGGTTATTTTGGTTTCGGGAATAATTGAGAAATTTGATATCAAAATTGAGTTTGAAATATTAGTGTTATATATTTTGGCGGATTTCATTTTTTATCATTTTTTACTCATATATTTTATTAATAAGTCATCAAACGCATTGAGATATTTAATTAATTTTGGCTTAAATGAAATTCTGTATTTTTATAAATTTCGAAATCCCACACGATTATCACTAAATGATAATTTTAATTAACAGTTTAAATCATATACATACATGTAAATTTATTAGAAAAAGGTACAAAAAATAAAATAATAACGAATAAAAATGCTTTAAAATTCATTGTCACATATCTGCGGCTTATTTCTTTGATCGTTCTGTTGTGATACAGCCTATATCACACGTGCGATGATACTTTCCACGAGCCCTCATATACATGTATTACTGTAAGAGACACCTAGCTATAAGAAAAAGTGTTACAAACAATGTAAGAATGAATTCTAACGCTTCTTGATAAAATGTTTTAAAACAAAACGAACTGAAGGAAAAAAAATCAAATAAATCATATTAATTTACATGTAGCTCTTTGTTACAGAACAAATTATCCAAATTATCAAAATGTGAAGATTTTAAAGTGATACATTCCAATTCCATTACATTCGAAGTATATCGTATTCCCTCACAATTTCTATATAATGACTAAATTTTAACGCCTGACACACGCGTCATCAGATATGTGACAAGTTACTTACATCATAAAAGTCTCGTACTATCGGATATACAGTTTCATGAGGTGTGGTAATCTCTGGAAATCCACGCCCCACGAAACTGCATATTCAAACTTTTCGACATCTATTATGTCACCTATACTTACTCATTTTTATGATGTGTCTATCATTATTTTGCCGATAGACATTTTGAAAATGTTTGCTTTTGGAGGGGGGGGGGGGGCATATTTTACTGATCGGCCAAAAAAACTTCAAATTATTTATATCACCGTAATCATGGAATACGGTATAAAGGCATGCAAACTATTTCAAGTTTTGCTGAATACAATGTATGAGGAAATCTAATTGATATAATTACCCTCCTGAATAAGGCGTTATAAAGTTTTTTGTTGTATCCATTTAGAATGCCCTGCTGGTAGATTTGGTAAAGACTGTATCAAAAACTGCAGCGGTAACTGTGCGAATAATGAAACTTGCAACAATGTAAATGGAATGTGTGTTAATGGCTGCCAAACAGGATTCCAGGGATTAATCTGTGATGAAAGTGGGTTTTTCTTTTTAATAATGTGCAATATCAAAAAGTTTTAACAGATTTATGTTATGTTTTCCATGTATCCTGTGCTTTTTACAGATGTATAACCTTTTGTTAGCAGAAATGTGGGGGTGGTTGGTTAGGAGTTACAAGATTACACGTGGGGTATGAAATAAGCTTTAAATTTTCTTTAATTAACATCGTTTATTACATCTTTTTCTACGTTTGTTATAAAATCCTCAAGACATGTTCAATTGTGAAGTTCTATCGAACATGTGAACAATGCTTTGTGTTTAATCAACGTTTTCTTAGGAATACACATTTTTATAAAGGGGAATACATTTAGATGTACATATGTGTATCACAGGGAAACGTGGCTTACATGATATTCATGTGATTATCTTTTTATTTGAAAATTATGTGAAAATCATGTAAAAATTATATAAATATTTTTTCATGCGATTATCATGTGAATAAGTTTGTATGATAATATACAATTATGGACTCTTTCGATGGTGAATATGGTTTGTTATTCACCAGAATAAGCTTCGCCTCGGGCTTCGCCTCGGTCATATTGATATTTTTCTGGTGAATTACAAACCATATTCACCATCGAAAGAGTCCATAATTGTTTTATTATATAGTCAGGATTTAATGAATAAGACATTAAAGGCCGCCTGACGAACGAACTTCTGTCGTATAAACTTAACAAATGTCCAGATTACAACTTATAACTTCCGTGTTTTCTTTTCGCTGTGTGTAAGACATCGAAATGTTAAGAAAATAATCTTGTGATAGACTTGCGAAATAATTTTTCCTGCTCATATATTCAGCTAGCTCCGGCCGTTGCAACCATTGTTTTCAACGTTGTTTGAGGTATTGATTGTGACGTCACAATGCCATTGCACGCGCACTGACCCTCCGGTGAATACGGCTTCAAATCCGGTGAATATGTAGTGTTATGAACTGTCTACGTTTGTATAGATTATACAGGGGATATTTATAGACTATATAATAATCACATATATATTTTTTAGAACTTTCATGTGGAGTTTTCTCTGCACGATTTTTATGTGATATGCTCTTCATGTAAAATTCATATGAAAGTTAGGTCAAAATGGCTTAAAGTTTTCACATAAATTTCACATGTCTTGTTTTTTTGTCTCCTTCTCATGCAAAGAATTTACATGAAATTCGTGTGGATTTCTTATAAAATTTATGTAAGCCACTTTTGCCTGTGAATTAACTAAAAGGAAACCGGCGCTGATGTCAAAGTTATGTTGCATAGCCTTTAATCCACACATACACAATCAAAGTTATTTATATTTGAAATTAGGAATCTAACATTTTGGGTATATATGTTTTATTTCCATCAACTAGAATGTACAGAGGGTACCTACGGTGACTGCAGGCAAAGGTGTAGTGGACACTGTATCAATAATGAAACCTGTAACTTTGTTGACGGACATTGTAAGAATGGATGCAATCCAGGGTATCATGAACAGGAATGTAATTCTTGTAAGTGTGAAGTCTTATTTCTTACAAAGTCTTCATTCATCAGCAAGGACAAGAAACGTATTTTACATATCATTATGTCGAATATCATAGTTTAGTTTGTGCATTTTCCCTCTGCTCTGATTAAAACTTTATCCTTCGATATCCTTAAATTATACAGTCACTTATTTGTGCATAGTCAACGAGTTGAATGTAAGAAATACATGTATATCCTATTTGTTTATATAGACACTAGATAAAATCCCGCGCAAGCGCGGGGAATTGAATTTCTACCACTACCGACAGAAAATATATTGTAGTTTCTACTGATTGCCTATAGGATTACAGCAGGAAGAAATACTTTGTCCAAAATCCCGCATGAAGTAGATGTACGTCTCCACCCCCACCCCCTTTCGTAAAAACTTGAAAAATAACAATTTCATTAATTGAAGTTTAATTTATTGTGAAACCTGTTATACTATGTTATGGATATATGGATATTGTTCTTCAGATGCTTTTATTTCTTTTCCCTCAAGGATGAAAGCAATGGATATGCACATTTTACTGATAAATTGATTTTTTTTTGGGGGGGGGGGGGGTTAGAAATTCACAGGTACTTGGATCTTGGTTTATAAATATGTACGTACCTCATTGATATGTAAAAATGTACTTTACTTTTTTTTACATACATATATCAACAAGCATTCTGAGAGTATTGCATTAGCAATACTAGTCCCCTACCGGCAAGTGTAATCTGGTTCCCGTTAAGAATCGAAAATGACATAATTCCGTCAAAAATCAATGAAGCGGTCCGAAATGCAAACTTGGTCTATAACTAATCAAGGTAAAGTCACATACCAAAGATCAGCTCAATATCTGAAAGCGTTTAGAAGAAAATTGCGGAAAACCCCTAAAACTTGAAAAGGCCGTAATTCCGTCAAAAATCAGTGAAGCGAAACGAAATGCAAACTTGATCTGTAACTCATCAAGATACACTCACATACCAAAATTCAGTTCATTATCTGCAAGCGTTTAGGAAAACAGTGCGGAAAACCAAGTGGGACAGACTGACAGACGGACAGACGGACAGACAGACAGACAGACAGACGGACGGACGGACGGACAGACTCAGAGGAAACCTATAGTCCCCTCCGGTTTCACCGGTAGGGGACTAATAAGGCTCATACTTATCTATAAACCAAGACCCAAGTACCTTTGTTAAAATTAGCATTTAACGCCCTATGAATAGGCCGAGTATTTGATACAAAAGACTGTATTCAGACAAAAATTGAAATGTATTGATTAAAGCACAAAATTTTACAGCTTTGATTGTATTTGAATAATACCTTATTCATTAATTTTCTCTTTTCGTGTAAGAAAGTTTATTAAGGTCTTCCGTTTCCAACGGAAGACCTTCTACTGATTGTAATGATTAAGATTATTAAGGTCTTCCGTTTCCAACGGAAGACCTTCTACTGATTCTGATGGTTAAGATTATTAGGGTCTTCCGTCTTCTGCGGAAGACCCTTCTATTATTCTATTGTTGATTTTTCACTTTTCTTTTTATTATTATTATTCTTTTTTTTTTCCTTACCGATTTTGTGCAGAAGATTTCTCGGAGATCGCTTGATTGATTTGCTTCAAATTTTCAGGGTTAAGGCGTTGCTCTCTGAAGTTTATAACGCTGCTTCAGTTTTTGAAAAATCACTTCCGGTCTGAAGTTATCGCCCTTTGATCGATTTTTAGATAGACCTTGTGTCTGCACAAAAACTCAAGAACGACAAATGCTAGAGTGTTGAAACTTTCAGTGGTGATAGAGGACATGTTCTAGATGTGCACCTTGGTTTTCAAATTTTCCGGAAGTGCGAAGTATGGAGGCTCGGTAGGGGTCGAAATTTAGGACGAAATTTTTGAGTGAATTTTAGAGACATTTCTTATAATAACATTTTAAATAAAAATATTTTGTTAAAATATATTGAACAAAAAGTCTTCAAAATCACAAGAACTTTTATTTGATATCAAGAAAAAGGGGCTGACCCCTCAAATTAGGGGCTCAGAAGGGCCAAAAGTCTTTTATCTATAACTCTTTAATGATTAATATTTTGTTATAAATTACTGAAGCAAATATGTTCATCTTAACATTCTGCAACTATATATTATAAAATTTTGATCATATGTTACGTAATAGGGGGCCATAAGGGGCCAGAATGCTAAATCTTTTACACTTTGTATCTCGAAAAGGAGAAATATTTTGATAAGCAATATTGAACAAAAGATGTTCGGAATAATGTTCTAAACAATATACACCCTTTTAATTTTTGCAAGACATCCCCATTAAGGACTTGGAGGGCTGGCCCCTAAATATTGTTATTCTATATATCTCTTAAACGAAAGGAAATTTCTGAATAGTTGTTGAACAAAAAGTCTTCAAAATCACAAGACCTTTCATTTGATATCAAGAAAAAGGGGCTGACCCCTCAAATTAGGGGCTCAGAGGGGCCAAAAGTCTTTAATCTATAACTCTTTAATGATCAATATTTTGTTATAAATTACTGAAGCAAAAATGTTCATCTTAACATTCTGCAACTATATATTATAAAATTTTGATCATATGTTACGTAATAGGGGGCCATAAGGGGCCAGAATGCTAAATCTTTTACACTTTGTATCTCGAAAAGGAGAAATATTTTGATAAGCAATATTGAACAAAAGATGTTCAGAATAATGTTCTAAACAATATACACCCTTTTAATTTTTGCAAGACATCCCCATTAAGGACTTGGAGGGCTGGCCCCTAAATATTGTTATTCTATATATCTCTTAAACGAAAGGAAATTTCTGAATAGTTGTTGAACAAAAAGTCTTCAAAATCACAAGACCTTTCATTTGATATCAAGAAAAAGGGGCTGACCCCTCAAATTAGGGGCTCAGAGGGGCCAAAAGTCTTTAATCTATAACTCTTTAATGATCAATACTTTGTTATAAATTACTGAAGCAAAAATGTTTATCTTAACATTCTGCAACTATATATTATAAAATTTTGATCATATGTTACGTAATAAGGGGCCATAAGGGGCCAGAATGCTGAATCTTTGACACTTTGTATCTCGAAAAGGAGAAATATTTTGATAAGCAATATTGAACAAAATATGTTCAGAATAATGTTATAAACAATATGCATCCTTTCACTTTCATAGACAGATATCTCAGTCAAGATCTTGATTAATCTCATCTAAAATCAGACGGAAGACCCACTCGTTGCTCGCAACGAGAACCATCTAGTTCTTATTATTCTTTTTTTTTTCTAGACGCCAACTTTGAAGCTTCATATCTTCCTCATTTCTGAACGGATTTTGTTCAAATTTTCAGAGCTTTTAGACTTTACTAAACACTCTCAGAATATTGTAATACAGTTCGGAAATTACCTTCTGTTCACGAGTTATTCCCCTTTTATTGAATTTTTTATGCCTCTGGTTTCCAGACAAAGGCTCTGAAACTGTAATAATTGGAGCACAAAACCCTTTGAAATTGAAAAGAAGAAGCATTGAAGTTGTGCACATCGGTTTTTGTTCTTTGATTTTTGCATTAAAAATGGCGCTAGAGAGGGGTCAAAAGTTAGAACGCGGAAAAGAGCAAAAATTTTGACATATTTTCCTTTATATCTTTAAAACTAAAAATATTTTGTTAAAACATGTAGAATAAAAGTTGTGCATAATAGCAAGAGCTTTCATTTGATATCATTTAAAAGGGGCTGGCCCCTATAATTAGGGATCTAGAGCCCTTGAAAGTTTTCGCTTTATAACTCAGAAACGGTAAATATTTCGATATGGCTTTCGGAATTAAAGTTGTTCTTTAACACCTTATTAATCTCATACAAATGTTGTTTTGTTCGAGTATTGCGTAATATGTCGTAATATGTAGGTAAAAAGCAGGTCCCGTAAACAGGTAAGCGTTTTCAATCGGCTAGTAAATCAGAACTCTTCATGTGTATAACTTTAACAAACTTGCAATAAATTATATACCCTACTGTATTTTATGCTAATTTTCTTCTAAATAAGGTTTTAAACGTGTTCTGTGGTTCACTCATAAATTATTTTTTACAACTTTCTTTTCTTTTTTAATTTAGATTTAAAGGGAACACGTCTTCAAATAAAGGAAGGAATTAAATGTATCTATTAATTATTCGATGCTTAAAGTTTAATATTACTTATATTAAACTTTAAGCATCGAATAATTAATGAACATTAACTGTACGCATTTTACCAGTTTACGTTCTCCATGTTCACTTCGATGTTATGGTTATGTAACACAACCCGCGATCCCACGTTGCCGAGGTCACCAGTGTACCAGGCACCTGCGGTCATAAGCCATGTAAACAAAACAAACATCTGAGAAGACAAATCCATTGTGTAGAAACAACGATTAATGAAACATTGTTTTTTTTATTTATATCGAATCTTTAAGATAACTTAATCTCATCTTTGATTTAATCTTTACGAATTTTAATCGCTTTCATCGACCTGGTCACTGTTGACACAACAATACGATTAAAAAAAAATATTTCTCTATCCCGTGTTATAGTATTCTATTTCAATTGTAATTGAAAAGGTGCTACGGCAAAGAATTGTATTTAGTGATACTTGTGTAAAGTATAATTTTTACTATCAGTCTCTTGTTTCTTCATTTAATTTTTCATTTAATATTAAATAAACTATATACGTAAAATAATACTTTTAAACAAACAATAATTCACGCCTTCTTACAGCAGACAGTTTATATTCCGCTCTGTCTCTGTGTTTAACTTCAAAATTTGTAACCCACTCGTCGTTCACACGTGGCCGCAGAGATTAGCGAGCCGCGGTCATATCGGTGTTAAAAATTTAATGCAATGTGTACTCATAGCGATTAATGGAAAATTGTACATGTGTTTGAAATCATTTCAAATCTTAAATATTATTTAATTTCACTCTATCTCACGCTTATTTTTATCATTATCTTATCCCCCTGTGTATTTATTCATTTTAAGTTTTATGCATTTTAATTGCCGACTTAACCACTAGGTTTGCAACAATTTATTTTTTTGGCTCATGTTTTAAACTGCATGTACACATGCATAATAATTGTAAGTGGAGGTGACGTTTTCAATTCTCGGGAAAATCGAAAATTAAATTAATCACTTCTGAGTTTGCATTATTTGCTACCAAACTTACAATTGTATTATACAGAATGATATACTTATGCATTTCTTTTATTTCGTCGAATAAACAGAATATCCCAATACACGATTTTACGGATACATGCTTGTAAGTACATGCAGTTTTACATGGAAGAGCGCCCAAAGTAAATACATCCTGAGCTTTCAGAATATACATGCTTGTGTACAAAGCAAACGGGTAATTCACAGATAAGGAAAAACAGAAAAAAACATATCTCCATAAATTAAATACACAATCGCAATGATGTTTTGATTGATCAGCATACGGTTTTTTATCCTGCGTCCATGCATTTCGACTATACGGAAAAAAGATCCGATTCGGTAAAATTATAGCAAACGTGGTTGAAAATTGTCGGACTTTTTATCCAAATTAAAAAAAAATGTGTTGGTCCTTTGAATGGCAATATATCCGAATAGTAATTAAACAGCCTATCAAATATATCACGGCGTCCATATAAGGGTGAAACTTTGTTTGGTAAATAAAGTGGTTCTTACAAATATGTCACAAATCTTAAACATCTAATTTAAATAATTATTTAATTTATCTAACAAATACTAATTTGGTTCTAAGAAAGCCACGCAGTTGTATACAAATATTCCAAAATAATCTTTCATGTTTAATGGACTGACAGGTGATCAAATTTCCTCTCATTACGATACGTACCCCCCCCCCTCTTTAAAGAATACAATGTTTTTCTTTAGAGCCGAAAATGTCAATCGGTTGGTTTGTTCAGGTACGTATATATATAGGTGAGGGCTCGTGTTGAATTCCGAGAGATATCCACAACCTATTTTAATGTAAACCAATAATCATACGCGACATTCGTTATTCGCGAATCGTCAAATGAATGAAAAACAAGGTCTGCAACGATTATTATCTGTGACTAAGCTTTCCTATTTTATAAACTTTTTAAGGTCTTTTATTTTATTTTAAAACTTAAAAAATGTAACGACTTAATGTGTTCATTGGAGTGGTCAATTGAGCGTCGAAGTGTTTACTAATAGTTTCTTTGGGTGAGGGGAGTTACCATTTTCGGTTTTTGCATTTGATTTCCGGAATTTTGCATTGCACTTTCGACAATTAATAAATTTCACTTTTAACATTTATTATTTTCATTCCTGATTTTTGACTATATTTCCAGAATTTAATGTTAACAAAATAGATGGAATTAAAATTTTGATAGGATATAAATGGTGAATGGCTGAAAATTTATACATTTTATAATGTACATGGTACTTACGGCCTTTGAGCAATAAGGGATGGAAATCGGAGAAAATGATCAGCATTCCACAGGTGAAATGTTAACGAAAAATGTACTTTTTCTTTGTGGAAAAGAGTGAAAGAGAATAATCTAAATGTGGATACTACACTCTCTTTATTTGATACATATGTAGGTTCTGTTCTTCACTATGGATGTGAGATGTGGGGATTTCATAAAGCCCCACATGTTGAGCAAGTACATATCAACTTTTTGAAGAAAATTATGTCGCTTCGAAAATCTACAAATAACTTAATGGTTTATTTCGAATTTGGTAGATGCCCAATGTATGTTCAAAGAAAACTTCGAATTCTGAATTATTGGTGTAATTTGCTCAATACAAATAATTACATTCTGCGGACATGTCATAAACATATGTGAGTATGAAGAACAACAGGGAAATTGTACAAACTGGTTAAATGCAGTTAGAAAGCGTTTTTTAAAACACTATTTGGTTTGAGTAATAAAATCCTTCAAAAAGAATATTGATGACTACCCTAACTCATCTGGAAAATCTGCAGCAAAATTTAAAATTCTAATGAATCGATTTCGACTTCTTTATCAAAATTTTTCCCGAACTTTTCCGTAGACCTCTGGCTTTTCCCTTTAATTCTGTAACACTCGGAACTCGAGAGTTACCCGCTAGGTGTCGTTTCTGCATCACTTCCGTATAATTTCTACTTTGATATTTCCAAATCTTACATTTCTTACGTTTGACGATGAATACTCGGATTATTGTGGAATGCATAGGCAATTAAATAGCACGATT
This sequence comes from Saccostrea echinata, assembly GCF_033153115.1. Taxonomy (NCBI): domain Eukaryota; kingdom Metazoa; phylum Mollusca; class Bivalvia; order Ostreida; family Ostreidae; genus Saccostrea; species Saccostrea echinata. The sequence continues at coordinate 6,784,745 of NW_026889777.1, forward strand.
AAAGACAAAAAATATCTACCGAAACAAGATATAATAACATATTTTGGTGACATGTGGTAGGTATATGATATTTTAGGCCCGATATCCAAGAGAGGTCCAGTGTTAACAAAATAAATGGAAGTGACTTACCTTCTCTATTTCATAATACCGCGAGTATGATTTTTGAATAAAACGTTAATTCTACGGTTATTTTTGATTTTTCATATGGAATACATTGTAAATGTGTACTAAAAGATTAATTTATGGAAAAAGACGAATAAAAATATTCTTGGACCCCGGGGTGTGTATTGGGGGGGGGGGGGGGGGGGGTTCCTGTCCACAAGCACCTGTGCAACATTCAAGCTTAAAAGACCATTCAAACAATATATACAAATTAGGAACAGTGCAAATCTTTTGAAATCAGAGGTAGAATCAAGTGCCATGGATCTGTCATGTTGTAAATTTTGAACTTACCTGTTGTCAGTAAATACAAAATTTACATGTCATGTTGTAAATTTTGTATTTACTGCCACCCGGTAAATTCAAAATTTATAGCACTCATGCTAGCACTTACCCCGACACGAGACCTTATACGGTCTCATCCAAAGGACCGCTCTCCACGTTTTACTACTTATCCAAACTGAGCATAAAACATTCTCAATGAATTTTTAAATCATTGTGTTGAACCTAACAAATTATTCCGACTCGCTGTATGGTCTGAAAAAACATGGCTGAACTTATCCATTCAGAAACTCAGACTTGGATTGCTCTTAACCAGTGTGTGTTATGGTCTTGATGCAAGGTCATTTGGTCGAGTCAAGGTCACTGACAGAGAAACTGTAATTTCGCTACCGTATTTGTACTAGTGAAACATTGCTGGTATCATGCAGAGTGTGACATGGCCTTGACTCAAGTTCAAGGTCACTAAGGATAAGATGTTTTGACTGTATGTATGGACTAAAAGAACATGGCGTGTCACTGTGAACTTTTCAAGTCGGTAACACACAGATTGGGTTTTATGACGAGAGTGTGACATGGCTTGTCATTTGGTCATTTGGAATGTTCAAGGTCACGTACATTCCTTTACAGTTTTTCCTAGCGAAATATTGTAAGTTGCTTCCCCTTACAAGATTGCTTACATGTATAACTTTAGAATGTTGCATGACCTTGACTCAAGGTCACTTCTTCCTTCCGCAGCTCCAACGGAAGACCTATTCGTTGCTTTGCAACGAGCTCGCTCTAGTTAAGGTCTTCCGTTTCCAACGGAAGACCTTCTACTGATTGTGATGATTAAGATTATTCTTATTATTCTTTTTTTTTTTTTTTTTCCTAGACGCCAACTTTGACGCTTCATATCTTCCTCATTTTTAAACAGATTTTGTTCAAATTTTCAGAGCTTTTAGACTTTACAAAACACTGTCAGAATACAGTAATACAATTCGGAAATTACCTTCTGTTCACGAGTTATTCCCCTTTGATTGAATTTTGCATGCCTCCGATTTCCAGACAAAGGCTCAGAAATGGTTATAATTGGAGCACAAAACCCTTTGAAATTGAAAAGAGGAAGCATTGAAGTTGTGCACATCGGTTTTTGTTTTTTGATTTTTGCATTAAAAATGGCGCTAGAGAGGGGTCAAAAGTTAGAACGCGGAAAACAGCAAAAAATTTGACATATTTTCCTTTATATCTTGAAAACTAGAAATATTTTGTTAAGACATGTAGAACAAAAGTTGTGCATAATTGCAAGGGCTTTCATATTATACTATTTAAAAGGGGCTGGCCCCTATGATTAGGGATGTTGGGCCCTTAAAAGTTTTTGCTTTATAACTCAAAAACGGTAAATATTTCGATCTGGATCTTGGGAACAAAATTGTTCTTTTACACCTTTTTGATCTAATGAAAATGTTGTTTTGTTCGAGTATACCATGGGTATTGCGTAATACGTATTAGAAAGCAGGCCAGGTAAACAGGTAACGTTTTTCATTCGGCAAGGAAATCAGACCTCTTCATGTGTATAACTTAAACAGACTTGCTATCAATAATATACCCTGCGGTATTTAATGTTAATTTTCTTTTTAATAAGGTTTAAAACGTGGTTTATGGTTCACTATTAAATTATTTATTACAACTAGTCTTTCTTTTCTTCTTTTTTAAATTAGATTAATAGTGTTCAAAAGCGGAGAATATTAAATCTATCTTTCTACGTTTATTATTACAACAAACTTTGTAAGTGATTTTAAACTGTATGCATTGAATAATTCACGATCATTAGCTGTATGCATATTACGGTCTCCATGTTCAGCTCGATGTTTAGTTATGTAACCCAACGCGCGAATCCCACGCCTTTGATCGAGGTCACCAGTGTACTAGCCACCTGTGGCCATAAACAAAGCTAGTATTTGTGATCGCGTATAATGTCAATTTTGTACAAAGAGCTATTAATTAATGGAAAGTTATGTTTTTAATTATATCGAATCAGTAAGATTACTTTACCGATCTTTTATAATCTTAATTCCAAACACTGGTGCATAAAAATCATTTTGAATTTTAATCGCTGTTTTTGTCTGTTCACGCAACAATACATTTACATCGAAATATTTCGAAAAAGCTGCCGTAATTAAAGTTGTTAGTTAACATCTTACTGATCTCAAGAAAACGTTATTTTGTTTGAGTCTTGTGTTCTAAATGAGCTAGAAGCATAACACATATACAGGTAAGCGTTTTCATTCAGCAAGTAAGCAAGAGCTCTTCATGCGTGTAATTAAAATAAACTTACTATAAATAATAAACCTAGCTACATTAGATGCTAATATTCTTTAGAATCGGGTTCTTGAAGTGTTCTGAGCTTTATTTCTAAATTATTTACTGACAACTTTCCCTTTTATTTCGTTTGTTTTCAAATTTGGATAAACCAGTCTACTTAACAGGGAAAAAAGATAACCTTTTCTTCTTATCATATAAAAACAAACAATAAAGTTAGAAAATAAAACAAAACTTTAAACATAGACCATTCACAGCCATTAAGTACACGCCTATTACATTCACCTTGTGTGTTTACAATTATGTAACCCCTCCCTCGATAGCGCGTGGCAAAGGAGGTCACCGGGGATCAATCGGCGTGTGATCCAGCGACCTAAGGTCATACACAAAACAAACCATAGAATGGCCTTTCCAAATACATTTTGTAAACTAAGTGATGAGTGGATAAATATGTTGAATCTTTCAGATTATTTTTTAATATCTTTGATTAAGTCGCTAGTACATTTCAATTTATATTTTATTCGCTGAATTACAAGAAAGTTGCATATTAATTTTATTTTTATAAACATTGTATTTCTCGATATCGAGATAATTGCGTTTTGTGAAAAATTACTTTAAAATCATTCGGAATCTTTCATATTATTTCGTCTTACTGTTTATCACTCGCTCGTTTTAATCAACTAGTCTTAACTGACTTCAAATTCAATGCATTTTGAATGCCGAAAAGACCACTTTGTTTGCGTATTAAAGAAACAGTTTATTAAGGTCTTCCGTTTCCAACGGAAGACCTTCTACTGATTGTGATGATTAAGATTATTCTTTTTTTTTTTTTTTCCTAGACGCCAACTTTGACGCTTCATATCTTCCTCATTTTTAAACAGATTTTGTTCAAATTTTCAGAGCTTTTAGACTTTACAAAACACTGTCAGAATACCGTAATACAATTCGAAAATTACCTTCTGTTCACGAGTTATTCCCCTTTGATTGAATTTTGCATGCCTCCGATTTCCAGACAAAGGCTCAGAAATGGTTATAATTGGAGCACAAAACCCTTTGAAATTGAAAAGAGGAAGCATTGAAGTTGTGCACATCGGTTTTTGTTTTTTGATTTTTGCATTAAAAATGGCGCTAGAGAGGGGTCAAAAGTTAGAACGCGGAAAACAGCAAAAAATTTGACATATTTTCCTTTATATCTTGAAAACTAGAAATATTTTGTTAAGACATGTAGAACAAAAGTTGTGCATAATTGCAAGGGCTTTCATATTATACTATTTAAAAGGGGCTGGCCCCTATGATTAGGGATGTTGGGCCCTTAAAAGTTTTTGCTTTATAACTCAAAAACGGTAAATATTTCGATCTGGATCTTGGGAACAAAATTGTTCTTTTACACCTTTTTGATCTAATGAAAATGTTGTTTTGTTCGAGTATACCATGGGTATTGCGTAATACGTATTAGAAAGCAGGCCAGGTAAACAGGTAACGTTTTTCATTCGGCAAGGAAATCAGACCTCTTCATGTGTATAACTTAAACAGACTTGCTATCAATAATATACCCTGCGGTATTTAATGTTAATTTTCTTTTTAATAAGGTTTAAAACGTGGTTTATGGTTCACTATTAAATTATTTATTACAACTAGTCTTTCTTTTCTTCTTTTTTAAATTAGATTAATAGTGTTCAAAAGCGGAGAATATTAAATCTATCTTTCTACGTTTATTATTACAACAAACTTTGTAAGTGATTTTAAACTGTATGCAATGAATAATTCACGATCATTAGCTGTATGCATATTACGGTCTCCATGTTCAGCTCGATGTTTAGTTATGTAACCCAACGCGCGAATCCCACGCTGTTGATCGAGGTCACCAGTGTACTAGCCACCTGTGGCCATAAACAAAGCTAGTATTTGTGATCGCGTATAATGTTAATTTTGTACAAAGAGCTATTAATTAATGGAAAGTTATGTTTTTAATTATATCGAATCAGTAAGATTACTTTACCGATCTTTTATAATCTTAATTCCAAACACTGGTGCATAAAAATCATTTTGAATTTTAATCGCTGTTTTTGTCTGTTCACGCAACAATACATTTAAAAAAAGTATTGCTCTATCCCGTGGTGTTGTATTTTAATTCATCTGCAATTGTAATTGAATGGGGGCTTCGGTAAATAATTGTAATTACTACGCATGCTACGCACATATTATTTTTACCATCACTCTTGTGAATGTCCATTTATTATTTATAGAATTAAATAAACATTAACATAAATAAAAATTCCTTCAAATATACATGTACTATAATTCAAGTCTTTGTAATATAGCAAACATTCAGTTTCATCCATCTCTGCCGCTTTGTGTCTTAAGTGTTGTAGTCCAGTCCTCGTTTACATACACGTGGCCACAGAGAGCCGCGGGCACCTCGATGTTGAAATACATTGTGTACTCTGATAGTTGCTCTACACCGCACAAACAATTAACGTGTACATGCAGTGTAGTAATTGGCAAAGATTGTTTGAAAAATATAAACTCGCATGTGTTCGCTACGAAGCATTCATTTTAAAATTTTATTTACATGTAGATACCTTATAAGAACAAAATAAAGTAAATGTATAACACCTAGAACAATGTTTAAAAATTAAAATACAAATATCGTGTGCTCGGAAGGGAAGATGGATTGAAAGGGTGTGTCTGTGAATGCTTAGATCTAGCAACACACTTCGCAAAGTTAAGCATACTTGTGTCCAAATCCTTTAAAGGTGGGGGCAATCCCCAATCCTCGCACCCTTCCTTTTTGAATCTAAAAATACAGGTAAACTTCGTTATCTCGACATCGACGGGACCATCCGAAAATGTCGAGATATCCGAAGTGTCGAGATATCAGAGTTGAGACTTGACGTCCAAGATTTCACTGCATAACCAAACACATACACGTGTATAAACTTATTATACGTACATGACATAGACTTTAGGTCAACTTATTTCAGCAATCCCTCTATTTTTATTAAAAATCTAAGAAATTATTTTTAAAAATCTTATTTATAAAACCTGTTCTTTCTCTTTATCAAAATCGTTCTAAATTTTTGTAGTTTTCCATTCAGCATTCGCGTGTTACTTGCTTTTTTGTCAGAACAGGATACGAAATGCGCTCTATAAACTTCGAACCGAACCGTATAAACATGATAAAGTCGACATCCGAGATACGAAAACATGAAGTGCGTAATTGTTTTTTTTTCTTATTTCATTCAGGAAGAATGTGCATTAATATTAATTTTTTAAGAGATTTGTGTATCTAAACTAACGTAGTGATATCACAGATGCATGAATTACGGATGATTCGGTTAATCGTGTCGTAAATCGGATTATTTCCTGTTGAATGCATTTTAACTACGAAATATCATTAGAACATCGTTTAATTCTTTAGTTTGAATTTATTCAATATGTTTATTATTCTTTGTAATTTAGTTATCTTTTTTCAGTTTTAAAAGTTATGTTAGGTTTCGACATAAATAAACACCTGTAAATTTAAGCAGAATCGTGTAGATTTATCAGTGATATTACCCAAGCTGAACATTAAGCAATTAACGTCTCAAAGACGCCGAGGGGGGCTTTGGATTCACCTACAAACACAGTCTATAGAATTAATTAAGCAGCGTGCAGTCAAAACATGGGTGTGAAATGTGTAAATTTTTGACGACGTCGAGATACCCGGAGCTGTCCGTGCGTGACGAGCGACCCTATCTGACAAACAGTTAGGTTCAGTGGAGCAGAAAATTGCCGATGTCGACATATACCAGGTAAATTTTGCTCTTGGGACTGTGAATATACGTCGAGATAACCAGGGTTGTCGAGATTACCGAGGTCGACATATCAGGGTTTTTGCAAATCATTTATATAGTAAATACTGCCGGGACCGCGGACGGACGCCGACATATCCCAGGTTGTCGACATATCCGATGTCGAGATACCGAAGTTTACTTGTATATACCATACTGAGAGTTGTATATGGAGCGGGAATGTTATTTTATTAGTCCTTAAAGGCACAACTTAAGAAATGACTTACAAATTTTTTCTAGATAAGATTGTTTCGCGATACAGCTGTGATAAATCTTAGGAACTTCTAAAGTTATAACTTAGGTATATCTTAAGATAACTTAGGAAACGTTTTTGAAACAGGCATTCAGACAGTCAGATCTATTACGACGTCCATATTACCATATAAGAGAATGAAATTTTGTTTTGTATATAAAGTGGTTATTACAAATATGCGTGTTACAAAAATGTATGTTGAAATCTTCAAAAGCTATCGAATTATTTGCATACGTGTACTCGTACATATGAACATTGATCAACACTGATCAAGTGTATACCGGGACCCGGCATAGTCTTATTATAGCTCTTGCTTTGTCAAATCATTACTTTCATACCCCTTGCATTTAAGAAAAACAATGTTATAAAAAAAATAATAATCTGACATATAACAAGTATACATGTAGCGTGTGCAATTTATTTGGCTAGGGGCATGTACACACGTGGTTCGAAACTGTAGGGGGCTACAAATGCGGCCATAACTAGTATATTTTTGAGGTGTTATAAAAAACAAATAATACTCACAAAAGCTTATAAAATTGCCGTTCTATCGATACCTTATATGCCATGTTTCATCCACCAACAACGCCACGACATCGATGAGAAATACGTTTCTACACGGGCATTTTCTTCGAAAAGGATAGGAAGTTAATGAATTAAGAGCCCTCTATACACTGCACACTAAAGAGTTCTGATTTTGTGGTATTTTTATTCAGACAGAGTAATCTGCCCTTTGATCTAGAATAAAATAAATTGACGTGTACAGTTTATTTCTTAATATTGTGATCAAATAAAGCATTTATAACATTTTAGTAGGCTAAGATGAATAGACTGAACACTTTAATTTGCTGGTATTTTGCCCATTTAAGTAAACAACAGTGACTTTTGTTCATCAGTACTTCATTGTCTTTGAACATTTTTCCTGGGGGTAAATGCAAGGTGCCCTATGTTGAACATGTAATAGATAAGCTCAGCATTTACACCTTTACACACTATAATTTTCTCAATGTCCAAATAATCTTTTCCTTTAGTGTATAGAGGGTCCTTAAAATAATTAATTCTTTTAGTTAAATTATGTTTACCTCTTTATTTGTTGTATGCAATAAGTATAGACCTTACTAATAATGACTGTTTGGTTGTCACACCTGTGCATGTGTCGTGCGAGGTACAGCGGTAAGGTAAATTACCGAGAGTCGCGATGTGCGGGGTGATTCGGAATACCCTAAATGACTGTGGTCCATTGAATTTCTACTAGTAAATCAACCTGTCAAATCTAACATGGGCCCACATAATACGACTAAATTCGTTTCATGAATGAACTGGTTCTTAACAAATATATGTACAGTATACAATATCTTTTCTTTAGATCTGTTTGTTTATTATTTTCAACCACAATCTGCAGTACATGTATAGTTACACGAAATCCATGCACAACGGCGCTACACCTGTCAATCAAAATCACTCGATATTGTGAACTCAGTCTGGTGTTACGGCAGCATTTCCGAAGTGATTCAAAATATTCTATCGGCTAATTCTAATTTTTCGCGTTGAATAATAATATTTTGGAACAAAGTTGGAATTAAGGCTCGAGCTGCATGCTGTGAATTTATCACACCTGCAGTCTGCAGTCTTCCCTTCTTACATGTATATGAAGCAATATGCGGAACAAGTTTGATTGAGATTTTTACTTTTCCTTTAAGATAAAATGATTAATAACATAATTTATGCATCTAATAGATACATATAAATGTACATGTATAGCTTTTTAAAAACAAGAATCTGTAATCGAAAATGTGAAAGTGAAGAGTTTAGGTAATACACTGTAAAAAATAAGTATTTTAAAAATAAACACCAAATTGCCACAGATAATAAACACTTCAACACGTTTAAAATTTAAACACTTCGTGAAGTGTTTAAGAAATAAACACGTTAGAATGTTTAAATTCTAAACACATGAGGTTTAATATTTAAATACTTCTTTCTCATTCTGTTTAAATACTAAACAATTCAAAAACACAATATGTTTAAAGATGAAACACTGAATAAACACAAAGAGTTTACTAAATAAACACCGTACGTGTTTAAAATTTAAACATTTCATGTTTTATTAATAAACACATTCAACCTAAACACTTAAACACTTAAACATGTTTATTCCATGCAACAGATAATAATCACTTAAACATGTTTATACGTCAATTTTTAAACACTTCAACGTGTTTAATTTACCAAATTAATAAACACTTACACGTGTTTATTAGTTTTCAAAATTTTATTTGAAACAAACATAAAATAGTACAAAACACACTGTGCTTGTTGATGAACATGTACATAAAGCTTAATGAATAAATGAATTAATGTTGAATAGAGATTCAAACTTTATAAACAATTATAACATTAATCAACGCATTTGCTAACACATAGATACATAATTCAATTCATGTTGAAAAACAGAATTATGATATCAAAACAGACTAGCATGAACATGTAAAACCTGCATATTAACTAAAATCCAATAAAATTGGTGGCGGGAAGGGGGGGGGTCTTTGAAATAGGAAAAAAACATACATTATCGCTTAGTAAAATGAAATATTTTTCAAGAGTAAAATTTTGAAACATTATTTAAAAAGGGCCAGGTCGTCCTTTACATCCTTTTGTTTTTTAAATAAAACAAACAAATTCATAAATAAATATAATGCAAAAAGACTGAAAATGTTATTTGTTGTCTGGGTACGGGATATATATGTATTACACTAATAAATCCAGTTGTAAATGTTACAAGTTTACTTTCATTAATATTCAGAGTTTTAACCAAATGAAGAAATTTTCCAGTTTTGACCTATAAAGGACTAATTCATTAAATATTCTTGCAACTAGATAGGAGCTGCCGGGGTATCACTCACTACATTTCATATAATATTCTAACCAAGTTAAACAGTCTAGCTCTTCTGGTTGTGTGAAAAATTCAGGTTCTTCTGCAACGGATGATGATCTCTAGCTTTCCATTCTCCAAAACTGTTTTCACCCAAGTAGTTTTGGTTCCTTATTCTCTTCAGAAATATCCCGAAAAATAGAAAGATGAAAAAATATTCACTATGCAAATTCAGAAAATTATCTGTAAAAGAATACATTGAGATAAAAAAAAAATAATTTGTTATTCTTCATGCCAATTTTAATTATATAATACATACTGAGAAACAAGTTTGGAATAAAAATCTGCAATACAAATAAATCATATAAGCATACAAACAGTGTATACACTAAAACAATTTAAATGTTCATGTACCTGCAGGAGCAGCCCAACGGCTACAATTAAAGGGGGGGGGGGGTACCCAAGGCGTTTTCTATCATGTAAACAAGACACACCCCAAAAATGTAAAGTTTTCTTAAAGAATACATGTACGTGCGCGGGCTGGAGGTGAAAATTATTGTTGGTATATGCGCGATTATAGTATCATTGCATGTTGTTAACGTTTATGTGTTGTGTATGGTCAGCAAATAATCATAGCAATGCGTGATGGGGAGCATAAGGTTTACCAAGGGCGGGTAATTCGATTACATTTACTTACCAGGAATCAATGGTGTTTGTGTATGTGTGTGGGGGGGGGGGGGAGAGGGGGGGGTTGACCCCTTTTCTTTGAAATGCTTTTTAAACTCACCTCTCAAGGTTAAGTATGATCTTCGTTTAAAATCCCTTTCCTTTATCAGGTAATGTATGCTTCTCAGGATTCACAATAACAGATGAATGTCCCTGCAAATTAATTAGATATCACAAAGTATTAAAAAGACTACAGTATTTTATCGTCTATACAGCTGCGCATGGCCGCATTGCACTCAGACGATTACTAACGATAGGAAACAGTCCTGCATTTCATAAATGAAAAGCATTATAGATCTCTAATGTATTTAACATTCTTTTTTATCAGATTTTATATAAAGAAATGAATAAATACCTCCTGTTTCTTTGTTAGATATGGTGTTTCTTGTCAGTATATGCGTGATTCTGCATCTTCTGCGTTCAAATGGCATTTTATGACATAATCAACTGCGTCATTTTCTATCATAACGTTTTAAACACTGGTGTTTAATTTGCAACTTCTATATAAATACCATGCGTTTAATTTATAAATATATATGGTTAAGAAATGAACACTCGTGTTAAACACCGGTGATTAAAATATTGATACAATTATAAAAATCATCATGATATTTGTTTCTCTTTCTCTTTAACAGTTTATAAATAAATTGAATTCTTGGCACAAAATTACTATAAATTAATGTTAATTGTAATTGCTTTAAGTATGATCTAAAGTCAACATATTGCCAGGCTATTCGTATTTTTTTCTGTGTCGAAAAATATCTACTATTATGTGCGGAATTACTTCATAAATTAAGACATTGTACAAATGGCAAATGCACACAGATAATACTGAGAAGCAACACCTAATTTATTTTTTGATTTGATGCATATGAACATTACGTGTTTAAGATGTATGATTAAACATCATACTTATTGAACACCAGTTTAAATAGTCGTGTTTATATGTTAAACGCTAATGTTTTGTGTTTAAACACACTATGTTTAATTGTAAAACACGACTGTTTAAAAATTAAACACAAGTTAAACATCATTTTTTACAGTGTAGTTCTTAACCAAAATTTAATGACAGTTCATTCCTTCCTAGTCTCTATATAGCTTTTAATTACGGCCGTGCCCTCTCCCCTTCAAAAGATGTCTAATACATGCTTTTAAATTCTGTTTATGTATCAAGAAATTTCCACAGGTACTTGTTGACAGGACCCCCCCCCCCCCCAAATTCAACCCCAATGTTTGTTGGACCTTTTTTTCCACAAATTATATTTATTACACTTATTCATCATGTGTACCATAGGAAAAAATCGAGTACAAGTACCTGTGGAAATTTCTATTTGCCCCCCCCCCCCCACCTCCCCAAAAAACTGAAATTGTTTTCTATACGGGCTTGACAACAGGTACTTGTGGACAGACCCCCCCCCCCCGATATTCAACCCCGGGGCTTGTTGGACATTTTTTCCGCAAATTATATTTATTGCACTTACTCATCATGTGTACCATATGAAAAAATCGTGAAAACCCCAAAATAATCGTTCCACACAAAAAAGCCTCACTATGTATAGTTAAAACATTAATTTTTCATATTTCTTGATGAAATTAACATTAATAAAATCAACACAAAATTAATACCGAATTACATATCACTTGAATTTATCATAAAGCAGAAAATCTGTTCTGCGGGCTTCAAGGCCAGCTCAGGAACCTAAAGATGTCCTCATTTTCCAAGTCCAGTACAGAACGTAAATTAAATGAAATAAATCACACGATCACTGGGAAGAACTCAAAGAAAGAAGACTCTTGAGGAAAAGATATTTTGATTCGACTTATAGACTGAAATAAACCGATATTCTCTTTTTGCCACTCTTTCCTGGTGCCCTGGGACTCTGAATGTAGGATCAGTATTTTTCTCACAGGTCCGTTGTACGGATTGTACCGGGGGGGGGGGGGGCAGACCTTCTGAAAATAGTCTTTTGTTGTAGTTTTAATATGTAAATTTTGATTTAGTTGCTGCTTTCACCTCCCCACTCTTTGTTTCTCTACGGTCATACATAGGCGAATCCCAACAAAAATGTAATGACCCCCCCCCCCTCCAACACACACTTTTTGTTAAATGTGTATTGCGATAGGACTTAAAATTGGAAAACATTTTCTGTATATCTCTACATCGAAAAATATAAAACAAATATTTTTTTTTTTTATTTCCTTTTTAAAACAACATAGATAATTATGCATAGCTAATTAAATACTGAATTAAATATTTATCTTTGCAGACAATATGCTCTGGGTTATAGAACATGATGTGAAAGCGTATCGTAATGCAACTTGTAATTCTTTGGATTTTCAGATTTAAGGCCAATGCGAAAACCCAAAGACGCCGACATTTTATTATGCTACTGTAATCGAAGATCCGGGGGGCATACAGTTTTTGTCCTGTCCACCTGTCTATTTGTCTGTTAGACTGTGTTAGCCTCTTTGTCCGCAAAAACTTTAACTATGTCCATAAAATTTGATTGGTTGGAACTACTGCTTTCATATTTCTTATGTGTATTCCTAGCAACAAGGACTTCCTTCAGGTACCAACATATTTGACCTCTTGACCTTGAACTTGGAGTTTGATCCTCTTTCGCAAAATTTTACCAAACTATAACCTTGGCCAAAACTTTTGAACAGTTGGTGCTATGGCTTTTATACTTCACATCTGTATCCCTTGTGATAAGTCTCCTCCTTGGGTATAAATATGTTTGACCATTTGACCTTGACCTTGGAGTTTGAACAACTTTTAAACAACTTTAGCCTTGACAATAACTTTCGAATGACTAGTATTAGGGCTTTTATATTACATAGGTAATTTTCTTGTGACAAGGCCTGTCATTGTATACCTTTCATTTTGACCATTTTACCTTGACCTTTGAGTATGTCCTACTTTTGAAAAACTTTAACCTTGGTTTTAACTTTTGAACAGTTGGTGCTAAGGCTTTTTTGATACCACATGTGTATTCCTTGTAACAATTAAGACCTTCCCTCAAGTACAAACAATTATGATCCCTTGACCTTGGAGTTTGACCTTTTAAAGAAATTAACCTTGGCCATAACTTTTAAACTGTTGCTGCTGTGGCTTTCATACTAGTATATATTTCACAGTATATTCTTTGTTCAAGACCTTTATTTGGGTAATAACATTTTTTTTTATCTTTTGATCTTGACCATGGAGTTTGACTTGCATTTGAGAAACCTTTTAACTTTTGCCATAAGATGCCATATGGGGGCATCAGTGTTTCAAAAATCACACATTGTTCAGTATCCAAATCGGGCATAAAACATTTACAATGATCCTTTAAAGCAGTGAGTTGAACCTAATAAATTACGACTATAGAAATTATGATAATTTATTTCGATGTATGGTCTAAAAAAATGTTTATTATACCTCTGTGAAAACTAGCTTACAAGTGAAAAATCACTAGTAAAATAGAATTTGATTGGCCGAGAAAGTCACGTATCCATCATGTTTGCCCTGCAACAAAACGTCGTGTTTCACGATTGTGACGTCACAATTAAACGAGTGAGGAGTTAGATTGTTTATAGCGACGCTGCTAACTTCGTTCGCGCGGTAACAACAACTAAAAATTCACCCCAAAAAATCACCTTAATTAATGGAATTGCATACAGATAGTAGATTAAACGTTCTTTGTTAAAATGTTTGCACTTTTCAAAATTCGTTTATGGAAATACAGCTAACTTACGTCATGAGACGTCACAGCCTAGACGTTCCAAATGTCTCGTGCTGTTTGAAGAGGCGGATCTTAAAATTAAGTGAACAATGCACTCGCCCAACGGTCGCACCGTCAACATATTATCGTTGATTGATTGTGTCGATTTAAATGTGTAAAAATGTAATGGTGTTTGAATGTTACTGGTGTGATCACACAAACTTGTCACATAGGAATTTTTTTTTAATGAAACGAGGCTATTGGTGTACCTGTAACTTACATCTCTTTCATATCGTTCTCATCAAATGCATGTTTGCTTTATTCATTGGATCTCCTTTGTAATTCCTGCATTTTGGTTAATTCGGTATTATAAACAATTTATTGCATAATAGTGAGGGAGACATAAAGATTTCTTCGCAAATGAAAAATCATATTTCTCTCGGGCGTTGCCTTCGGGGAGTATGATTTTTCATGGGCGAAGAAATCTTCATGTTGCCCTCGGCGAATATGATTTTTTATGGGCGAAGAAATCTTCATGTCTCCCTCACTATCATGCAATAAATACAAACTGTGAACTTGTCAATTCCGAAACACACAAAAGGGTATCGCTGATATCATACAGAGTGTATCATTGCCTTGATCAGGCCCATAGGAAGCAAATTCAGGGGGGGGGGGGTGTTGGGGGGGGGGGGGGGGGCACAGCCATACATTTTCAGTTGACAGTTGAGGGGGCACTACTACCATAAATTTCCTGACAAGCAAAAAAAAGGTCACCAACTACCAAAAATTCCTTGACAAGCAAAAAAAGAAGGTTATCAGACGTTTTTATTGAGGTGGCACAAGCTATAGTATCTATGTCTACTATAGTAATCTATATATCGGCAAAATTATTGGGGGGCACGCCCCCCCCCCCCTCCCTCGGTTCCTACAGCCATGTTGATTAAATTTAGGGTCACTAAGGAAAGAATGTTTTGACTGGATGAATGGTCTGAAAGAACATGTGTTAACTTGTCGAGTCGGTAACACATAGATGGGGTTTGCTTATAACCAGAGTGTGTCATGGTTTGATGCAAGGTCATTTGAACGAGTTCAAGGTCATCAACGGAGAAACAACATTCCTTAACTGTCTTTCTACTGGTGAGACATTGCAAGTTGATACCCCTTACAAGATTGCTTATAACCTTAAAATGTGGCATGACCTTGACTCAAGGTCACTTCTTCCTGTTCGCAGCTCCAACGGAAGACCTACTCGTTGCTTTGCAACGAGCTCTGCTCTAGTTTATCTCTCTAATGTTATTATTTAACGAGTTGCTATTTCTTTCATGAACATTAAACAGCATGTATATAATTATCAGGATAATTGTACGTAGAGGTCACATTTTTAATTGTCAGGAAAATCGAAAATAAAATTAAGTACTTTTGAGTTTGTATTATTTTCTTCCTAACTTACAATATTATTGCATACAAAATACTAGGTCGGACGCAAGTAACCTAAATATTTCACTTGTATTTAAAAATTCTATCGAGCGTCGAATGAATTTTACCCGTTAAAAAGTGTACAAAAAAACCTTCCTATGCAGTTTTCTTTGGGAATCAATTGGCTTAGATAGTCTACTCCGACATGTGTTGACAAAACTCACGCAATGAGAAGCCATACATTTCAAACTTGTGACCTCTTGGTCAGTGCATGTGAAGATTACGCACGACAATTAGTGTCTGTAAAACGAAATATGTTTTATAAATGATTTGACAGGTTAAGATTTGTTCTCATTCCAAATTAAATACAAGTTTACACAATCCCGTTATTTCTTTGTTATTTTACACCGTCAGTTATATTAGAGATTGTTTTAAAAACGTGTTGTTTAGGAAGATTAACCTTATGCATTTGTTTTACTTCATCTAATAAACTGAATTTTCCCATGATACGAATTACTGGTACATGCATGTAAGTACGCGTAAATGCGGTCTTATTTGTTTATGTGGAAGAGCGCCCAAAATAAATACACTTCGAACTCTGGAATTTCCCTATTTCACTGTTTGAATCATAGGTCCGCTCAGCTGACGAGTTGTTTTAATAACGGTTATAAATTATATTCAAGTCCTGGCCAGCGATCGTTACGCTTGGTTACATTGCAATTAAACAGGTATATACTACTAAGATATTAATATACTATCGGTATATATATTTTCACCTAATATGTTTTCATTGAGTGTTTTCATAAAAATAAATTGCTGGAGAATATAATGTTCTCCCAGATCATATCGATAGCGCGTAGAAACAGCGGTATATGAACACACGCTTTTGTGTACAAAGCAAACGTGTAAATGAAAAGGATGGGGAAAAACGATGAAATAAAAACATTTCTCTATCAACTGAACAATGTTGTGTACATGTACATGCAGAATACCTCTTTTTTATCCTTCGCCCATGTGTTCCTCCTTAACGGAAAAAATTATCAGTAAATTATATTATACCGAACGAGGTTGAAAAATGACGAACTTTATTTCTTAAAATTAACAGCAATTATCAGACTTTTCTCATATCACTGTAAAAATGCCCTAAAAACTAAAACCGTCTGGTTTGACTTTGTCAACGCGTTTTAGATCGGGTTCGAGATTTTTATTAAATGTCTGGAGTATTTCGCTTATTCTGCAAGTCTTTATAACAAGGTTAGCTTTTTAAAAAAAAAAGCTGAGAGTCAGCCACTGGAATACAGAAAGTTTCTTTCTTGGTTTGTGATGGTATATGATTTGTTTTATCCATCATGTTGTGTTCATTAAAAGTCATTGTCGTCTAAGTTAAAATTCGCCCAGTCGTTTTCTTATTTGTAACATAATTCTGTACATAATAAATAATAAAGCATAGAATAAATTTTAGTTAAACTACATCGTGATCATTATGATGACCTCCAATTAATTTCTCTTGGGCGCGGACATCAGATAAAGTTCGTCTCAGAAATGAACAAAGCCACTATGATCCCAATCATTGAACGTGTAAGAATGTATACATTTTCATTTTTACTGTTAAATTCTATAAATAATATAGATTATGATGCTGAAAAGGAAGGTAGACCTTGGGTTAGATTGTGTTAATTATTATTAGATAAAAGTTTTTTAATCGTGCAGGTTCGAGGCAATGCATGATAGGGGAAGGGGGAGGGTGCATACTGTATGTATATTTAATTCAATTTCTAAATTTAAGCATCCATTTTAGTGTTATTAGGAAAGAAAAGAATTGCTTCCAAAATAAAGTAATAAACTGGAGATTCAAAATATCTTATACATACAGTACGTATACCCTAAAAGATACTGGATTCCATCTCGCTCACTCTCTCTAATTGGGGGGGGGGGGGGGTGTCTATAAATCCGCGCAGTTTCTCTCAACTATCGCAGTTCTACTGTGGTCAGTTTCTCACCTGTGGGCGCGGTTCACGTGCACAAGCGGCACTTACATGTACATGTCTATCATCGTGTAAATTATAAGAATTTACACATCTTAAGTGATATTCTGACGTTTTCATAACTTTCATCATTAAAGTAAAGAGATTCTTTTTTTTTCACTGTCTTGGGACCTTTGTGCAAGTGGATTATTGTGTGAATTCCGACCCGTACCTGTCTTATGCAAGGTATTGATCGAGGGAGTCTTGCATCAGGCATTCAGAGGAATACACACAAATCCTTGAACTTGCAACGGCGATTGAGGGTATATATCAAGTGTTTAATGTGCTCTGCATATAAACTTCGCATCTTCTATAAGAAGCACTGAAATATTTTCATAGTATCTTATTTCCCACTTAGAACAATCTCTTCTTTAATTTTTCGTCGAGAACGACGAAGAACAATGCAGTCTATAAATAGATCGAGGTCGCGTCTTTGTTTAGAGGGTGTTTGTGAAGAATCACGCCCTTTGGTTGGAGCAAATAGCACGAGTTTCTTTAGAACAAGTCGTGTACATCTTTTTCCTAGAATTCCAAATTATGCAAGCGTACTTGCAGTTTTATCCCACCGTAACTAGTCAGCCCGCGGGCTGACTAATGAAAAAAAAAAAAAAAAAAAAAAAAAAAACACTGGCAGATTTAGAGGAGGTTCAGGGGGCCTGTAAGCCCCCTTTTTGTATCCAAAATATACACAAGATTTAATAAATCAATTTTTATGTGGCTTTGGGCCCCTACCCCGACCCAAAACTGGTCGGGCCCCCTTTTCTAGATTCCTTTATCCGCAACTGAAAAAAAGAATGTGTTGTTCTCTTGGATGTCGATATCTGAATTATATTTTAATTAAACATCCTGTCTAATATATCACGGGCGCCCATAATAGGACGATTATTTGTTTTTTAAAATAAAGTGGTTCTTACAAATGTTAAAAAAAAACTTACAAACGGCTAAGTAATTATTTAATTCATCTAGAACAAAAATTAGTTTAGTTATTTGCTTACATAATCTAACTTTTATAAATTAACACGAAAGTCGTGCGATCGTATACAAATACTCAGAAGCAATCTTCATATTTAATGAACGTATAGGTGAATAAATTGCCTCTCATCGCTATACGTATACCCCCATCCCCGAAATAAATAGAATGTTTTCCTTTGCAGCCGGTTATGTAAGTACAAGTGAGGATGGAGCTTTACAGAAGCAGGTGATGAATTCCGAGAGAAAGGCACTGCCTATTTTATATACATGTACATTCCTAGGGACCTGGTTTTCTGAACCGATGTCACTGTTATTCAAAGACCTAGCTAGAAATTCTCTCTCTCTCTTTGAAATGCAGGCCCGTCGATCGTAAAAAAATGACAAAATAATTTCAATTTTTATTATTTACATTTGCAAATATTTTTCTTAGATAAACCTATCGAAGAGAAAATATGTTCAATTCTGTACAAACTTAGTCGGGGGTCAGAGGTCATGGCGTGACCGTATCACACAGCGAGATGATATCTTGTCTACATGTACATATTTCTGTCCCGGTGACACTGGTTTCGGAACTTCTAAGCCGTTAAAGCGATGAAAAAGATAAAATTATTGAAACATATATGTTTTTTTTCGTTCAACAAATGATCATTAGTTCTTTCTTCGATGTGAGGAATGTTTTTAATTAGCCTAAAATCACGCTTACCTTTTTAACCCGAAATTCCTTTGAAGGTTTGTAAACTGAAGACGATATCACCGCTTTTGACTTCATATAAAGAACTCATACAATGATGGTAAGATCATTCTCAGTAGATCTAGCGATCATTGTTTTTTTTTATTAAGAATAGATATTTCCTGAACTGGACTGCTGAACAGCAATATAAGTATTCAAATGTTGGAGCGAGGCGAACTCTCAAGACCAAACAGCTTCTAGGTCACTTCGCGTCACAACATAGCATGAATACGGCGGGCCGTTCGTGTAATAAATGCAGTTCTTTTCAGAAAATTCGTCTCAAATGTAAATAAAAGTAATAAACAACAATGTTAAAAAGTTCTCTGGGAAATGAACTTGGTTGGTACCTGATCAAATCTGAGAAGCCCTTAGGGCTTCACAGGAATTGATTACGTGACCAACCAAGTTCATTTCCCAGAGAACTTTTTAACATTGTTGTTTATTTCTTAAATAAATATTTTCAACACTGCTGCGAACCTATGTACATTCTACTATCTAATTGCTAAAATTACATTTGTTAAAACATTGTTGTTTATTTCTTAAATAAGTATCTCATCTCCCAAGCCCAAAGGCCCAAAGTAAGCTTTTCTGTTCATAATTCTTCAGCTTTGTTTGCTTTCTTGGCGTATATAAGCGTTATCGTCGTTGTCGTTCTAAAGTTACTTGTAAAATTTTCTCATTTTTATCTTATCAAGAACCACTGGGCCATAACAACGAAAATTAACATAAAATATTTTTGGTAAAGTTTTGTTCAAATGAAGGGTCACATCCTCTTTTTACGGATACATGTTGTAAAAATTAGATGGGGTCCAGGCGTGGATCAAGGAATTTTTTTTCCACGGGGGGGGGGGGGGATCCCAATAAAAAAATATTTCAACCCAGAAATTTCTTGACGAGCCAAAAAAAAAAAGAAATTCTTTTCACAAACGTGAAAAACCTATTTCGTGTGTGTGTTTGTGTGCGTGTGTGTGTTTTGTGTGTGTGTGTGTGTGTGGGGGGGGGGGGGGGTTCGTTGACTTTTAAAGCTTCATACCTAAGACTTTTCATACCATTTTAACACAGATCCGCATTATCGAGGAAGGGTCTGCGTTTTCTAGGGGGGGGGGGGGGGAATGGTTACTTTTACTTGCTTTAGTATATACATTTAACTGCCCCCAACCCCCTCTAGATCCGCGAATGGGGTCATTTGAAAATAGTATTCTCAAGAACCCCTGAACTAGAATGAGAAAATTTCCAACATAGCATACATTCATTTTATTTTTCAAATCTTGATTCCAGGGAGAAGGTTTGGGCCGGAAAGAGTGTTCATAATTTAACATAGGAATTTATATATCCCCCCAAACGAAGTGTGTTGATTTGGGGTGGGGGTGTTTTGAGTCTTGGAATCACACTGTCCGTCTGCCTAGCTGTCCGTCTGTACATGATAGTTTGCCCAGGATATAACTTTGTTATGAAGAAACTGGAAGGTCATACTTGGTACAAAGATTACTAATGATCCGAGGGTGTGTCATGGTTTTGATCCAACATCATTCCGGCAAGTTCAAGGTCACTTAAAAAAAAATAGCCAAGTTTTGTCCGACTCGTTTATCTGTAATAGAGAGTCACCGGAAGCTCACTGGATACAGGAATTGCTTATGACAAAAACGGTTTGCCACGACCTTCATTCAAGGTCATTCCTGTAAGTTCAAGGACACTGACAGAAAAGTGTAAGATTACTGTATGTGCTATAATTTTGGAAGCTCATACTAGGAACAAAGATTGCTTATGATTCAAGGTCACTGGCAGATAAATATTAATTTTTTTTTTCCATGCTATAACTTTGTAATATAAAATCACTAGAAGCTATTACTTGATACAGAGATTGCTTATGATCCAAGGATGTGTTTTGACCTTGATCCAAGGTCTTTCTGGTAAGTTCAAGGTCACTGACAGAAAAGTGCAATATTCTTTTTCAGGAATATCTTGGTCATTGAGTATCACTGGAAGCTCATAATTAGTTCAAAGGTTGTTTTTGACCTTAAAATAGGTCATTTAGGCAAGTTCAAGGTCACTGATATAATAAGTGTAAAATTCAAAAAGGTCTAGTCGCCCACGTGGCACAGTGGTAAGAGTGTCTCCTCTAGAGTCGTGGATTAAGGAGTTGATCCTTATGTCGCAGGTTCGAATCCCACTATGGGACGCAGAGACCGATCCTTCAGATGAGACCGTATAAACTGAAGTCCCGTCTGGCAGTAGGTGCTGGCACAAAAAGATCCTTCACTGTTCAATGGCCATGAGTGCCGAGTATAGGTCAAAATTTGCAGATCTCCATCGGCAAATATGGTGGCGTCTCCACATGATTGAAAAATTCTCGAGAGGGACGTTAAACAACATACACACAAACAAACAAACAAAAAGGTCTTTAATTTTGTAATAGAAAAAAATTGCATGCATTTGCATTTCACTGAAAAGATGATAAATATATCATCCAAAGTGTGTAATGGCCTTGACTTAAATTCGAGGTCACTTAGAATATGATGTTTTGGATGAATAGTCTGAAAGAATACGTGACTGTGAATTTTTTTTTGTCGATGACATACAGATGGTGTTTGCTCTTAACCAGCTGCAGAATGTGTCCTGGCTTGACGCACGATTATTTGGACAAGTTCAAGTTCACTGACTGGGGAATTTTACATTCTTTTACTGTCTTTCTACTGTTGAAACATTGAAAGTTGATGCCCCTTACAGGATTGTTTATAACCTTAAAATGTTGCATGACCTTGACTCAAGGTCGCTA
This sequence comes from Saccostrea echinata, assembly GCF_033153115.1. Classification (NCBI taxonomy): domain Eukaryota; kingdom Metazoa; phylum Mollusca; class Bivalvia; order Ostreida; family Ostreidae; genus Saccostrea; species Saccostrea echinata. The sequence goes on from NW_026889777.1 coordinate 6,806,790, forward strand.
TGTTCTGTCCGGAGCTCCGACGGAAGACCTATTCGTTGCATTGCAACGAGCTCGGCTCTAGTTCTTATTATTCTTTTTTTTTCCTAGACGCCAACTTTGAAGCTTCATATCTTCCTCATTTCTGAACGGATTTTGTTCAAATTTTCAGAGCTTTTAGACTTTACAAAACACTTTCAGAATACTGTAATACAATTCGGAAATTACCTTCTGTTCACGAGTTATTCCCCTTTGATTGAAATTTTTATGCCTCTGGTTTCCAGACAAAGGCTCTGAAACTGTAATAATTGGAGCACAAAACCCTTTGAAATTGAAAAGAAGAAGCATTGAAGTTGTGCACATCGGTTTTTGTTTTTTGATTTTTGCATTAAAAATGGCGCTAGAGAGGGGTCAAAAGTTAGAACGCGGAAAAGAGCAAAAATTTTGACATATTTTCCTTTATATCTTTAAAACTAAAAATATTTTGTTAAAACATGTAGAATAAAAGTTGTGCATAATAGCAAGAGCTTTCATTTGATATCATTTAAAAGGGGCTGGCCCCTATAATTAGGGATCTAGAGCCCTTGAAAGTTTTCGCTTTATAACTCAGAAACGGTAAATATTTCGATATGGCTTTCGGAATTAAAGTTGTTCTTTAACACCTTATTAATCTCATACAAATGTTGTTTTGTTCGAGTATTGCGTAATATGTCGTAATATGTAGGTAAAAAGCAGGTCCCGTAAACAGGTAAGCGTTTTCATTCGGCAAGTAAATCAGAACTCTTCATGTGTATAACTTAAACAAACTTGCTATAAATAATATACCCTACTGTATTTAATGTTAATTTTCTTCTAAATAAGGTTTTAAACGTGTTCTGTGGTTCACTCATAAATTATTTTTTACAACTTTCTTTTCTTTTTTAATTTAGTTTTAAAGGGAACAACGTCTTCAAATAAAGGAATGAATTAAATGTATCTATATAACTATGTAAGTAATATTAAACTCTAAGCTTCGAATAATTAATGATCATTAACTGTACGCATTTTACGTTCTCCATGTTCACCTAGATGTTTTTTGTTATGTAACACAATCCGCGATCCCACGTTGCCGAGGTCACCATCGACCAGCCACCTGCGGTCATAAACCATGTAAACAAAACAAATATCTGTGAAGACTGTGATCACGTTTTAAATCCATCGTGTAGAAACAACGACTAATGAAACATTGTGGTTTTTTTTTTTTTTTTTTTTTTTTTTTTTTTTTTTTTTTTTTTGAATCTTTAACAGTTTAAGATAACTTCATCTCATCTTTGATTTAATCTTAAATTCAAACACTAGTGCATAAAATCATTTCGAATTTTAATCGCTTTTACCGGCCTGTTCACTGTCGACACAGCAATACGATTTTTTTAAAGTAAAAACAAAACAAACCATTTATTTCTCTGTCCCGTGTAATTGCATCTTTGATTTAATCTTAATTTCAAACACTAGTGCATAAAATCATTTCGAATCTTAATCGCTTTTACCGGCCTGTTCACTGTCGACACAGCAATACGATTTTTAAAAAAAAAAACAAAACAAACAATTTATTTCTCTGTCCCGTGTAATTGTATTCTATTTCAATTGTAATTGAAAAGGTGCTAAGGCAAATAATTGCAATTAGTGATGGAAGTATTAAGTATTAATACTTGTGTAAAGTATAATTTTTACTATCAGTCTCTTAATTGTTTCTTCATTAAATTTTTCATTAAATATTAAACTATATACATCAAATAATACTTTTAAACATACAATAATTCACGCCTTCTTACAGCACAGTTTACATTCTGCTCTATCGCCTTGTAACCCAGTCTTCGTGTACACGTGGCCGCAGAGAGTCGGGGTCATATCGGTGTCAAAATACATTGTGTACTCATAGCGATTAATGGAAAATTGGGTTTGAAATCATTTCGAATCTTACATATTATTTTATTTTACTCTATCTCACGCTTATTTTTATCAATCCTTACCGCCCGTGCATTTATTCATTTCAAGTTTTACGCATTTTAATTGCCGACTTAACCATTAAGTTTGCAACAATTTATTTTTCTGTCTCATGTTTTAAACTGCATGTACACATGCATGATAATTGTAAGTGGAGGTGACTTTTTCAATTCTCGGCATCCTCACAATGTCAAGGTATTGTGATTTCGGAACCTGAATTGACATTGTGAGGATGAATTCTCGGGAAAATCGAAAAGTTTTACGGATACATACATACATACATACATACATACATGCAAGTACAGAACATGCTCTTTTTATAAGCACGATCATAAATTCGATTGTACAAGTGTACATGTATATGCAAGAGCGCCCCAAATGTACGCATATCGAGTGTTTAAAATACAGAGAAATACAAAATCCCCGGTCTCTGTTTTACATTATCTTTGCAACAAAATATTGGTTAATCTGAAATCAATTTTATTGATCTATAGCTTATTTTGAAGTAAATTATTGGTCCACTGAATTGATAATGAGTATTTTTATAACGGGTACATTTAGAGTATTCCGATTCACTTTTTACATTTTGACTGTAAACGATTTTATCAACAAGTTTATAAATGGTTGGTTGGTATTAAAGGAAAGCCAATTCAATGAAAAAGCAAATCTACAGTACACGGCGAGTCTATCTACGATACAGCGGCCTTGACAGGGGTTATATTTACATCACCTTTTTAGTGTATTGCAGGTCACTTCCGGGTATTTCGAATCACCAGGTAAATGGCTAAAAACAGTCAGATAACAACATTATGATTAATGAATTAGTTGGTATTGTTTACCAAAAGAAAAGAATTATTTTCTTGTTGAATGTTGTTGTTTTTTATATTAAGTTATTAAAGCCCCCCCCCCCTCCCTCCCTTCTGTAGACACACTATAAAACAGCGTTCAAGTTCAAGTTCAATTTATTCACTCAAACCAATTAATGGTACATGAGGTTCTATGTACAATATATACAAAAACAATATACAAGATACACGTGAAATGGCGGAAATACATTCAAATTATAAAGTAACCAAAAAAAAAATAATAATAATAATAATAATAATTATGGAGGACAGACTTGTGCATATACCCTATCTATGTAGCTGCATAGTTTGATTAATACCTTGGAGTCAGCAGTCGACAACAATTCTGAGAATTTGTAGAAATTTGGTCTATTACAATATTTACCAGGTAGATACTTTTTTCTGCATTCTGAGAAAAATTGACATTCTAAAATATAGTGATACTCATCAGCTATTTGTCCATTATTACAGATATTACAGAGTCTATCATTTTTGGGAATTCCAAACCATCTCCCAGTCTCAACTGGGAGATGATGATTTGCTGTTCTTAATTTAATTAAAATTGTTCTAAATTTTTTAGGTAGAAAGTCTAAATATTTTTCAAATCCAAATTCTGTTTTGAAGATACTATACATATGACCTTTAGACGAATCGCGCATATCACTTTGCCATTTCTGTATGTACTGATCTTTAAGACGTTGTTCAACTATAATTTTTAGCCATTTTATATTTAAAAAGGCCTGTTCATTCCATATATTTGAGAAGCCACAAGTATCAAGTATATTCTTAATACATAAAATCCAAGGGTTCTTATGACTTCCTGAACAAAACTGTTCAAATAAATTCTTATATGTAACATAAACAATCTTATTTTCAGGGCTTACCAGTAATTTTGCCCAATGTGATATCATTCTTATATACACCGTTATATACAAAGGGAATCGACCCGTTTCGCCATAAACCATATAACTAGGAGTACTACTTTTCAGATTAAAAATATATTTCAAAAACTTGAGATGGACGCGTTCAATTATTCCAATGTTCTCAAAACCCCATATCTCGCATCCATACAAAAGTACTGGTGTGACAACTTTATCGAACAAATCAAGCTGGCAATCTACTGGTAAATTAAATTGTCTAATTTTTCGTACAACACCATACATGGCTTTTTGAGCTTGCTCACATAAATGTTTTTTAGCCTTACAAAATGAACCGGATCGGGAAAATAGTATACCTAGGTATTTAAATTCATTCACAATTTCAATAACAGAATTATTGTAGTAGAATACATTTTTTACAGATGGACCTTTCGAAAAAATCATAATTTTTGTTTTGTCTACATTGACATTCAGTTTCCATTGTAAACAATACGAATGAAACTCATTAAGAGCGTGTTGCAAACCCTCAGCAGACTCAGACATCATAACTGTATCGTCAGCATAGAACAAAATAAATAATTTAAAATACAGCCAAAATTGGTTTTCTACAGTATTTGAACTGCTTGCATTAAAGGATAGCCCATGCACATTTTTACTAATGAGAAATTCTTCTAAATCATTAATATACATAGAAAACAAGAGAGGCGATAAATTTTCTCCTTTGCGTACACCAATGTTACAGTTGTAAAACTCAGATGAAAAACCATTCATAGTCACAAGGGACTTAACTCCATTATACATATTTTTTATAAATGTAAAACATTTACCACTAATGCCATTATTTAACAATTTGTACCAAAGCCCATTTCTCCACACCGTGTCGAATGCCTGTTTAAAGTCAACAAAAGCACAGAAAAGTTTCTTTTTGAAAGACATAACCATATTTGTAAGAAAATGTAAAGTCAGTATATTATCTAAGGTCGAATATCCTTTCCTGAAGCCAGTTTGACTTTCACTTATAAGGTTTAAATTCTCTACATAGCATTCCAAACGTTTACATAAAATGGAGGTAAAAAGCTTACCAAGACAACTTAAAAGTGTTATTGGACGATAATTTTCTGGATTTGTTGGGTCGCCTTTATTTTTGAAAATCGGTTTGACAATACCTGTGAGCCATTCGTCTGGAATGACTCCACTATCAAAAATCAAATTAAACATTTTTTTGTATACAGGCAAAAAAAATAGATACTGTTGATGAAATATGCTCGTTTAACAATTGATCGTAGCCTGCGGCCTTATTATTTTTCAATTTTTTTACTGCAAATAAAATTTCTTCCTCACTAATCTCAAAGTTCAAAAAATCATCACATTCATGGCTGTCTGTTGAGAACCTTAAAGTATCACCATCTTCTAGAGTTCTCAGAGGCGGATCATGCAGAAAAGCAAATACCAACAGAATATTACTTTCTGAAATTACCTGATTGTAAATTGTTGTCCTGTAAATATAATCATGATAATTATGTAATTTTTTTTACCTTTATGATTTTTTTAATGCAAATAATTAACATTGAACAGTCATAATTCTACGAGTAGGCTACCAAATAATGATATAATGATGATAAAAAAAATTGTGAAAAGGAATTAAACCAACTCATGTTTAGATTTCATGATTATCAAGAATGACGTATATCACTGCATACGTGTACTCGTACATATCACCATTGATCAACACTGATCAAGTGTATACCGGGACCCGGGATAGTCTTATTATAGCTCTTGCTTTGTCAAATCATTACTTTCATACCCTTTGCATTTAAGAAAAACAATGTTATAAAAAAAATAATAATCTGACATATAACAAGTATGTTACATGTAGCGTGTGCAATTTATTTGGCTAGGGGCATGTACACACGTGGTTCGAAACTGTAGGGGGCTATAAATTCGGCCATAACTAGTATATTTTTAAGGTGTTATTAAAAACAAATAATACTCACAAAAGCTTATAAGATTGCCGTTCTATCGATACCTTATATGCCATGTTTCATCCACCAACAACGCCACGACATCGATGAGAAATACCATGCAACGTTTCCACACGGGCATTTTCTTCGAAAAGGATAGGAAGTTAATGAATTAAAATAATTAATTCTTTTACTTAACGCATTATGTTTACCTCTTTATTTGTTGTATGCAATAAGTATAGACCTTACTAATAATGACTGTTTGGTTGTCACACCTGTGCATGTGTCGTGCGAGGTACAGCGGTAACTAAGGTAAATTACCGAGAGTCGCGATTTGCGGGGTGATTCGGAATACCCTAAATGACTGTGGTCCATTGAATTTCTACTAGTAAATCAACCTGTCAAATATAAGATGGGCCCACATAATACGACTAAATTCGTTTCATGAATGAACTGGTTCTTAACAAATATATGTACAGTATACAATATCTTTTCTTTAAAGCTGTTTGTTTATTATTTTCAACCACAATCTGCAGTACATGTATAGTTACACGAAATGCATGCACAACGTCGCTACACCTGTCAATCAAAATCACTCGATATTGTGAACTCAGTCTGGTGCTACGGTAGCATTTCCGAAGTGATTCAAAATATTCTTTCGGCTAATTCTAATTTTTCGCGTTGAATAATAATATTTTGGAACAAAGTTGGAATTAAGGCTGGAGCTGCATGCTGTGACTTTATCACACCTGCAGTCTGAAGTCTTCTCTTCTTACATGTATGTGAAGCATCTGTTGAGTAATGAATCAGAGAGCATAATATGCGGAACAAGTTTGATTGAGATTTTTACTTTTTCTTTAAGATAAAATGAATAATAACATAATTTATATATCTAATAGATACATATAAATGTACATGTATACCTTTTTAAAAACAAGAATCTGTAATTGAAAATGTGAAAGTGAAGAGTTTAGGTAATAGTTCTTAACCAAAATTTAATGACAGTTCATTCCTTCCTAGTCTCTATATAACTTTTAATTACGGCCGTGCCCTCTCCCCTTCAATTGATGTCTTATACATGCTTTTAAATTCTGTTTATGTATCAAGAAATTTCCACAGGTACTTGTGGACAGGATCCTCCCCCCCCCCCCCCAAATTCAACCCCGATGTTTGTTGGACATTTTCTTTCCCCACAAATTATATTTATTACACTTATTCATCATGTGTACCATAGGAAAAAATCGAGTACAAGTACCTATGGAAATTTCTATTTGCCCCCCCCCCTCCCAAAAAAACTGAAATTGCTTTCTACGGGATTGACAACAGGTACTTGTTGACAGACCCCTCCCCCCCCCCCCCCCCCGATATTCAACCCCGGGGCTTGGACATTTTTTCCACAAATTATATTTATTGCACTTACTTATCATGTGTACCATATGAAAAAATCGTGAAAACCCCAAAATAATCGTTCCACACAAAAATGCCTCACTATGTATAGTTAAAACATTAAATTTTCATATTTCTTGATGAAATTAACATTAAAAAAAATCAACACAAAATTAATACCGAATTACATATCACTTGAATTTATCATAAAGCAGAAAATCTGTTCTGCGGGCTTCAAGGCCAGCTCAGGAACCTAAAGATATCCTCATTTTCCAAGTCCAGTACAGAACGTAAAATAAATGAAATAAATCACACGATCACTGGGATGAACTCAAAGAAAGAAGACTCTTGAGGAAAAGATATTTTGGTTCGAATTATAGACTGAAATAAACCGATATTCTCTTTTTGCCACTCTTTCCTGGTGCCCTGGGACTCTGAATGTAGGATCAGTATTTTTTTCACAGGTCCGTTGTACGGATTGTACGGGAGGGGGGGGGGGGGCAGACCTTCTGAAAATAGTCTTTTGCTGTAGTTTTAATATGTAAATTTTGATTTAGTTGCTGCTTGCCCCCTCCCCACTCTTTGTTTCTCTACGGTCATACATAGGCGAATCCCAGCAAAAATGTAATGACCTCCCCCCCCCCCCCCCCTCCAACACACACTTTTTTTAAATGTGTATTGCGATAGGACTTAAAATTGGAAAACATTTTCTGTATATCTCTAGATCGAAAAATATAAAACAAATATTTTTTTTATATTTCCTTTTTAAAACAACATAGATAATTATGCATAGCTAATTAAATACTGAATTAAATATTTATCTTTGCAGACAATATGCTCTGGGTTATAGAACATGATGTGAAAGCGTATCGTAATGCACCTTGTAATCCTTTGGATTTTCAGATTTAAGGCCAATGCGAAAACCCAAAGACGCCGACATTTTTTTATGCTACTGTAATCGAAGATCCGGGGGGCATACAGTTTTTGTCCTGTCCACCTGTCTATTTGTCTGTTAGACTGTGTTAACCTCTTTGTCCGCAAAAACTTTAACTATGCCCATAAAATTTGATTGGTTGGAACTACTGCTTTCATATTTCTTATGTGTATTCCTAGTAACAAGGACTTCCTTCAGGTACCAACATATTTGACCTCTTGACCTTGAACTTGGAGTTTGATCCTCTTTCGCAAAATTTTACCAAACTATTATAACCTTGGCCAAAACTTTTGAACAGTTGGTGCTAGGACTTTTATACTTCACATCTGTATCCCTTGTGATAAGTCTCCTCCTTGGGTATAAATATGTTTGACCATTTGACCTTGACCTTGGAGTTTGACCAACTTTTAAACAACTTTAGCCTTGACAATAACTTTTGAATGACTAGTACTAGGGCTTTTATATTACATAGGTAATTTTCTTGTGACAAGGCCTGTCATTGTATACCTATAATTTTGACCATTTTACCTTGACCTTTGAGTATGTCCTACTTTTGAAAAACTTTAACCTTGGTTTTAACTTTTGAACAGTTGGTGCTAAGGCTTTTTTAATACCACATGTGTTTTCCTTGTAACAATTAAGACCTTCCCTCAAGTACAAACAATTATGATCCCTTGACCTTGGAGTTTGACCTTTTAAAGAAATTAACCTTCGCCATAACTTTTAAACTGTTGCTGCTGTGGCTTTCATACTAGTATATATTTCACAGTATATTCTTTGTTCAAGACCTTTATTTGGGTAATAACATTCTTTTTTATCTTTTGATCTTGACCATGGAGTTTGACTTGCATTTGAGAAACTTTAACTTTTGCCATAAGATGCCATATGGGGGCATCAGTGTTTCAAAAATCACACGTTGTTCAGTATCCAAATCGGGCATAAAACATTTACAATGATCCTTTAAAGCAGTGAGTTGAACCTAATAAATTACGACTATAGAAATTATGATAATTTATTTCGATGTATGGTCTAAAAAAAAAGTTTATTATACCTCTGTGAAAACTAGCTTACAAGTGAAAAATCACTAGTGAAATAGAATTTGATTGGCCGAGAAAGTCACGTGTCCATCATGTTTGCTCTGCAACAAAACGTCGTGTTTAACGATTGTGACGTCACAATTAAACGAGTTAGGAATTAGATTGTTTATAGCGACGCTGCTAACTTCGTTCGCGCGGTAACAACAACTAAAAATTCACCCCAAAAAATCACCTTAATTAATAGAATTGCATACAGATAGTAGATTAAACGTTCTTTGTTAAAATGTTTGCACTTTTCAAAATTCGTTTATGGAAATACAGCTAACATACGTCATGAGACGTCACAGTCTAGACGTTCCAAATGTCTTGTGCTGTTTGAAGAGGCGGATCTTAAAATTAAGTGAACAATGCACTCGCCCCAACGGTCGCACCGTCAACATATTATCGTTGTTTGATTGTGTCGATTTAAATGTGTAAAAATGTAATGGTGGTGTTTGAATGTTACTGGTGTGATCACACAAACTTGTCACGTAGGAATTTTTTTTTAATGAAACGAGGCTATTGGTGTACCTGTAACTTACATATCTTTCATATCGTTCTCATCAAATGCATGTTTGCTTTATTCATTGGATCTCCTTTGTAATTCCTGCATTTTGGTTAATTCGGTATTATAAACAATTTATTGCATAATAGTGAGGGAGACATAAAGATTTCTTCGCAAATGAAAAATCATATTTCTCTCGGGCGTTGCCTTCGGGGAGTATGATTTTTCATGGGCGAAGAAATCTTCATGTTGCCCTCTGGGAATATGATTTTTTATGGGCGAAGAAATCTTCATGTCTCCCTCACTATCATGCAATAAATGCGAACTGTGAACTTGTCAAGTGCGAAACACACAAAAGGGTATCGCTGATATCATACAGAGTGTTATCATTGCCTTGATCAGGCCCATAGGAAGCAAATTCATTTTTTTTTGGGGGGGGGGGGGGGGCACAGCCATACACTTTCAGTTGACAGTTACGGGAGCACTACTACCATAAATTTCCTGACAAGCAAAAAAAAAAAAAAAAGGTCACCAACTACCAAAAATTCCTTGACAAGCAAAAAAATCAGACGTTTTTATTGAGGTGGCACAAGTATAGTATCTATGTCTACTATAGTAATCTATATATCGGCAAAATTATTGGGGGGGGGCACGCCCCCCCGTGCCCCCCCCCCCCTCGGTTTACGGCCATGTTGATTAAATTTAGGGTCACTAAGGAAAGAATGTTTTGACTGGATGAATGGTCTGAAAGAACATGTGTTAACTTGTCGAGTCGGTAACACATAGATAGGGTTTGCTTATAACCAGAGTGTGTCATGGTTTGATGCAAGGTCATTTGAACGAGTTCAAGGTCATCAACGGAGAAACAACATTCCTTAACTGTCTTTCTACTGGTGAGACATTGCAAGTTGATACCCCTTACAAGATTGCTTATAACCTTAGAATGTGGCATGACCTTGACTCAAAGTCACTTCTTCCTGTTCGCAGCTCCAACGGAAGACCTACTCGTTGCTTTGCAACGAGTTCTGCTCTAGTTACTAAGTACAAATTGTACTTCGGGTTTGTTGCCACTATGCTCTCAGTGAGGAATTAAAATATACAAATTTTACCAATAAAATTAGGAAAACCTACTACATATATGTAATAATCTTTCGATATATAAATATATTCACAACTTATAGTCACTCACGGTGATATCAATGATTTGCCATTATTTCAATGATCATTCACACAAAAGCTTTTTTTTATGTTCATCGCCTCGTTTTTTTTTTTTGTTTTCTTTTTTTTAATAAACATCGGGCTCGATGCTATATGATGTTCTAGAAGCTTCCGTCTATATTAAGATCGGTGAATGACGAAAATAACTTGCACATTTCCCTTTTAATCGGTTATCACACCTTATTTAAATCAAGTTTTGATTGAATAATTCAGTGATGACCTTTTATGAAATAAATAAACGATTGCTTGTTGCCAGTTTCATTAAAAATTGCCAGAAACTTAGATCCGCCAACCGGAAACGCCACCGTACTCACGTTTCTGCTATTTCATGGCAGTTTGTAGAAAATGAAAGTAGACTTTTAATTTAAAGCACAATACTTACTATGCGAGTGAAATCTAAATATAGTTTACGGACAACATCTTGTATCTAGTGTATTCTTAGAGGAGTTAGTAAGAACTCGGGCGCAACCAATTCGGAGTTTATTTGCAAAGTTTGTTAATTTATAAGTATAGATGTATGATTGTTTGATATACATGTATCCTATTCTTCTGAACCATTTTTTGATGTTACTTATAACAATTAGCATGCAGTCTTGGTTCATATGGTCAAAATTGTTCGAATATTTGTCCCGAGAATTGTAAAGATTCCCAGTGTCATCATGTGTATGGAACTTGTAAATGCAAGAGTGGATGGAAAGAAGAAAACTGTTCTACAGGTTTGATTTGTGATAAATACTTTTCTATCTAGTCTTGAAAAAACGTTCGATAAGTTTTCCTAAAAACGGATATTCTAAAGTTTCTAATGTATATTAGGTCAACTTTGAAATAATGTTTGTTTGCCCTCTCCCGAATCAGGATGAGAAAATTGGGTCGGTAAACAGGTGCAATTAAGATATTATTTCCCAGAAAATTTCAACATCCACGCTGTATTTTCACAATCTGTTATCCGGAATGCATAAAAAATAATTGCTTCCTGGAGATTAAAAAAAGTTTTGAGTAGGTCCATTTTTAGCCAGTCGATCGGGAGAGGGCAACCAAACATTTTTTTTTTTTTAAGATGGCCTTATGTTTTATTTTATAAATGTATGTAGAATGTTCCAATGGCACATTTGGAGAAAATTGCCGTCAAAACTGCAGTGGCCATTGTCGCAATGAAGAAATATGTAACAAAGTCAATGGAACATGTCCAGATGGTTGCCAAAGTAACTATGAGGGTGAAACCTGCAATACACTGAGTAGACGTAAATATTTTCATTTTATCTACTTATATAAAAGAACAACTTGATTCTAATACTTTTTCCTATGTTAGATTACTCTTAACCTTTTTTTTTTTTTTATATATTTTTAGCAGTTAGCATATCATTGTTTCTGTAATAGCACATTTTTACATAAACTTTGGTTGACAAATGAAGATGACACTCTGTATAGTATTGATACTTTGTTACTATGTTCGACAATCATATATACTGAAACGCAAAAGAAACGCAACATTATATTTTAGGGGGAAATATTACATATAAGATATTATTTTGTATCTAAAAAGTAAGGACATCTTCAACTTTTTAAATATCGGTAATTTAACATTTGAGTGATTTTTTATACCATTACCGGAAGTTAAGTTTGAGTCTGCTTAACAGAAATCAACAATTGCATGTTTAACAATACATTTGGCAACATTATGATTTGTACATGTATCTGTTCATCATAAGTAATGCTGCGATGTTCCGAAAAATAATTTCCCCTTTCTTTTCCGTAAGCGATGCCATGGCTTCCTGAAAATGACTTAAGTATGCATTTCCATTGCTCTAGCTGGAAAATCTTAAAATAAAGGTGATGGAGCGATGTAGATGCAAATATGACCCACATCATGCCTCAACAGGCTCTTACGTATCATTAGCATGGATGACAGTCCTTGGACCAGAAGTCCAAGGTTTACTACAATGCGCTTGGCTAGAAAAAATTCGACCTCATCATCCCAAAAACAGGCATTTAAAAATGGCAAAGAATATGGCTTTTGCTCATATTTCGAGATTGATGAACCTACTGCATCGTAGAAATCAAGCTGCAACTGTTATGCATGGCAGTCTTGCACGCTGTAATTGAATGGCCGGGGTGGGGGTGTTTTAACATCATGTATTACTTTCGAAAGTTAAAAGATAACATTTAACATTTTTATCAAATCTCTGATGTTTTCAAATCGACTTTTACGTTAGTGTATTCATTTTTGAAAATCATTCGATAAAAAATTCAAATAGTTGTAAATTATTGCTTGTTGCGTTTCTTTTGCGTTTCAGTATATATAAATGCAGTATTGTCCTTTTCTCCAGATGAGAGTTATTCAGTACTCACCACATTCATTTACCCATAATTGCTTAATGTTAAAAAATCTAAACCACATTCACAATGCTCAGAAAATTGTTGGGTTTTTTTTCTCTCATTTTTATTCTTTCGTGCGTCTGGTTGTCCGTCTGAACATTTCTCCCATTATTAGTTTTTATTCAATTTCAATCAATTTTGTACAAAAGTGGATCAGATGTCGATATTCAATTTTGCATTTATAAGTACAATAATAAGATTATGTTTTTTTTAAACTCTCCTGCATATACAGTGTCATGCCAAAATTGTTTCAAGTTATCATGACGTCAATCTTGCGCAGTACTACAGTTCAGTGTTTCAAAAACTCCACTTACCTTACTATAGTTGATTACAGACTTTTGACTCTTTTAGTATTTAGTGGCATGACCTTTAGCTCTAATTACAGTATTTAGTCTGTTGGGTAAGGTTTCGTTTAAACTCTGTAAATACGCTGGGGTGAGGGACGTCCAGATCTGCAGTACACAGTCAACAAGTTCTTGTTTTGTTTTGATGTTATCTTGCTCCCTTGAAAGTTTAATTTTAATTGGTCTCCATACATTTTCTATGAGATTTAGGTCTGGTGATTGAGATGGCCAGTCTAAGCAAGGAATATTATTTTGTTCTTTTCAAGCCCTAGCCCTAGCTGACATGTGGGCAGGACAATTATCGTCTTGAAACATCCAGGGGTTGTTACTGAAGTGTTTGGCAACAACTTGCAACACATTTTTGTCCAAAAGTATAATGTACTTATCTATGTTTAAATTCCCATCTATTGGTGGAAGTAAGCCTACTCCTGAATAGCAGATACAGCCCCAAAACGAAAAAGATAGGCGGACTCCACCATAACGGACAGAAAGTAATCCAAGGCACTCCGGTCTCCATTTTACATCTGCCTTTCTCCAGATATAAACTTTACTGTCTGTCCCTAACATGACTTGGGTTTCATCAGAAAATATAACTGTTATCCAATTTTGATCCACGGTCCAGTATTTATGATCACGACAATACTCAACACGCTTTACTCTGTTCACTTTCGAGATGGTAAGAGTCTTGGCAACTTTCCGACGATTATAATTCAAAAACTACGCTGAACTGATCGTTTTGACAGTGGATTTGGTATAGATCTATTTAATTCTGATGTTAAATTGCTCAAACTTTTCCTACGATCTTTTATAACCAACCTGTTCAAGACGCGATCTGACTGATCAGTCATATGTTTTGGTCGTCCGCTTCGAGGATTATTCGTGACACTTTGTCGTACAGAAAATCTCTTCAAAAACTTGGAGACTGTGGAGCGATCATATCCGTAATTTTGGCAATTTCAGATTTTTTTTTTCTACCTTCATTATTAAGACGCACGATCTGTTCCTTTAGAGCTGAAGACATTTCAGGGCGATTCGAAGCCATGATTGTTTACGTCTGCCACAGTATCTAAAAATAGCCCCACTCACACCAGGGGAATCCCAAATGACGTACATAACTTCTATTTTCTTACGTCCAAAAATAATTATAGAACAATGTATAAAATTAGAGAATTAAGGTTGGAAGATAGTTTTAATTTTTTCTTCAGTAATGTGTAAACTTGAAACACTTATGGCACGACACTGTATTTGTTATGATTTCAATAAGACTCGGTACATATGCGAATTAAAACAATACACATGATTCAATTTATAACTCATAACTTTAAGAAAAAGGATTGTGTTAAAATCATTAAAAATTTATTCTTCCTATATCAATGATGTTAACAAACTTTTATAGTACTGCTTTAATATTTTTGATTAAATATTGCTCATAAGTTTAATATATTATTACGAAGCTTCATGTGCCAATTATATTCTATATCTTAAAAAAATGTTCAAATGTCATAGGTGAAAGTGATAACTTTTAGTTATACAAATGAATTATTATTATAGAATCAATAAAAGAAAAACAAGAAAATGATATTCTACCGTTAATCATCGGTGTGGTTGTTGCTGTTCTTATTCTGATAATCATGGTAGTTGTGATTCTGTGGAGACGGTAAATATTTTACGATTTATTGTATCAATGATTTCTGGATATATAATATCTTTATGCAATTCATGACACTTGTTACAAAGTTCTTTTAAAAAGCAGAGTAAACGTTTATGTATACCGTTTAGAATTTTATAGAACAACTATATCATGTACTTCATTGCTTCTATTCTGCAGAAAATCTAGACGTCGCAAATATAATCATGACATTGATCATTCAAAGCTTATCACTTCCATGAATGAGTTAAGAGGCAAGTGCTTAGATTAATTTTCTTATTTAAATCTTTGCCTAGTCTGGAACGACAATAACTCAAATATTAGCATGTTTCAAGATTTGGAAATAAAAACTGAAATATAGATTGCTTAATTATGATAATTTAATGCTTGTTAGAATTTCAAATAATACCAAAAAATCATACTGTAATGTTGGAAGCACTTATTACGGAATCTACAGAATAGATAACTGGAAATATAATCATAAAAATATATGATATAATTTTGATGCAAACAGAGCAAAAAGAAATCCATTCGTACGAAAACGATACTGTTCAGTTACATGGAGAGGCAGAGACAAGGAACATAAAACAGGGAATATCTATACAGGACCTTCTGAAGACCAAGAAAGAAATATGTGTGGACAATGGTTCAAGTTTCAAAGCAGAGTACGAGGTATGAGGCTATGAACAACCTAGTCAGAATAATCTAACTGCGTCAGGAGACAAACCCTCACCACAGTTAAAATACGTCCCATATACTTGCAATATAGCAAATCGGAGCGGATCCGCTCGGAAATGATTTTTAAGTATACTAAAGGAGTTGCACTGAAAATAACTACCAAATTAATCTTAACAAACCTTTTTGAGATTGTTTATCCCTTTTAACCTATAATAAATAATCCATATAAAGACGAAAATTCAACTCATTCAACGTTTTTTCTCGTTTCAAATTGACACGCTATGTTGGCATTCGGAACTCTCTGGATTGATCATAGTACATGCACTTAGTTCGAGTTATCACTTTTTGCTATATTGCCAATACACGGAACGAATAAAGGTCCGTAGGAGAATATCATTTTAACGATAGAACGTTCCACATATATCTATGCACAACCTTGATGAACTAAACACATGTATGTACGAAAGACCAAATCTATAGCTGCATAAACTGTGATTATCTGAGCCAAATACTTCACCGATAACATAACATTTAAGCTGTGTATGCTTAAATTTCATGTCGTGCTTATCTTACTCTGCTGTGCCCTTATTATAAAACTTGATACCATCACTGTAGTTCAGTCGAAAGAGCGCTCGCTCCGTGATCGGAAGGTCTTGTGTTCGAATCAAGGCTGCGGCTGACCTGAGTCGATAAAAAATAGGTAGCAACTGTTCCTTCGCCAAGCGCTCAGCATTTTGAAGTGAAAGTTGTAGTTCTTTCGGATAAGACCTTAAAAACCAAGGCCCTGTGTCACGGTAGGCGTTGGCACGATAAAGAACCCTCATTGCTCAATGGCCCAGAGAGCCGAGTAAAGGTCTAAATTTGAAGCCCTTCACCGGTATATGGTGACGTCTCTATATGAGTGAAAAAGTCTCGAACAGGACGTAAAACAACATTTTATCAATCAACCAATATTAGACTTGGTATTAAAAAAATTAAAATAAAAAAGGTCCATATTGGTAACAGGTTGATTTTTTTTTTTTTTTTTTTTTTTTGGTATCGTATCGTATTTTGCATTTTTATTCAACTTTCCTCCAAAAGCATAACAGACACATTGGAAATCTTATATATTTATTAGTGATATATTTATTTTATCAAAATTTACTTTTCAGCAAATTCCAAATGGTGAATTGCATTCATGTGATGCTGGAAAAAGGGATGAAAACAAAATTAAAAACAGATACAAAACAACATTTCCATGTAAGCGCCCTTTAAAGATGTAAATGGAAATTGATAGAAATGGAGATGTAACAAAAGTGCATTCTTAAATAAACGAGAATTCAACTGTTTTGTTAAAGCTTAAAGTTTTAAAAGTATTCAGTATTTACAATAGTACAAAAAAAATTGCTAGGAATGGAATTTCAGCTAAATATGATATAAATTAAGCAAAACAAATCCAATTCAATAATTCTGGGAAATGAATCAGCGTTTGTTTATTATAGTTTCTTCACAGGTATGTTTATGCCGCAGCCAGGTTATTATTCTGCATCCGCGAATACACACTTTTTGTAAAATTATATATTGATAAATCAGAAAAAAACCAGTGATAAAGCATTTACTATTATTATCGATTGTATAGACATCAATGAGTCTTAGACTAAAAAAGAGGTACTCCACTACGACGTCATCATGTGACGTCTATAAATGAAAATATGCTTGGTAAAAAATGAAAAGTTCAGCAGTACCCCGGGAATAATTCATTCAAATTGTTAACTTTGTAATTATGTGAAAAAAGAAATACATCTCTCTGCAAAATGTTCGATCAATTTTAATCAATTTATGTTAACAAAACGATTTTAGCAGTACTTTCCAAGTACCAATAGAATCCAAGCATTCCAACAATTCCCACAGGGTCCAATAGTAAAATTTGACTACTTTGAGATCCCCCCTAAGAAATCGGGACGGTAAACATTCGATTTTTTAATCTTAAAACAATAAATATGATAGGAAAAATGAATTCAACAAAATTTATCAAAATCTCAAGGGTAGAAATAATTAGACTCGGCCTCGTTAACATACTCATGCTGTTTTTCTATTCTTTGTTTTTTTTTTTTTTCGTAACAGATGACCATTCCCGAGTTAAGCTACAAATGGCAAACCAGAGATCTGATTACATAAACGCCAACTATATTAAGGTTTTTAAAAAAATTCTTGTTTTATTTTCCTCGATATTCAAAGAAAAACCTTTTAACCTAAATGTAAAATAAATTAACTATTTAATGAAAAATATATTAACTTGAATGTACATATGTTGGTTAAGTATTCTAATTAATTTACAAAATATAATTTTTTGCATCTAATCAAAGGTAAAATTTCGTAAACAGTCACCTCGCATAAAGATGATACTTTTAGTTTAAAAATGCATGCTTTCATTTGTTAATTTCATGCTTAGATACATCTTAGGAGGTTTCAAGATTTCTTTAAGCTAAGCCACAATTTTTAAATAATACTTTGTTGACCTGTTAATTGTGTTTTTTAATTATATTTTATCAAAGGATATATCAGGGGAGCAGAGATACATAGCTACTCAAGGTACTAGTCGTTTATTTATTCTAATGGTAAACATCTACATTTTAAAAATTGGAATCTAAATATAGTCAAATATATCCCTAATGTAATTTATGAAATTGTTTTTTCTGTCCTTCTTAACCAGTTTTCACAATAATATCTTACGATAAATCCTTATATTAAAATGCATTAGTATATTCTATACATTTTCAACTTCTTGGATACAATTTTTAATTGAGTTACTCGTGTATAATGATTTAGGGTAAAATACACAATGTGAACCATATTGTTATATGAAGGTGTATTTCATTAGGTCCAAAAAGGGAAACAGTGTCTGATTTTTGGTCAATGATTTGGCAGGAATCAGTCAAAGTTATTGTATGCCTGACGAATCTGAAAGAAGGAAAGCAGGTAAACGAACATTTATTATGCATAAAAAAAATTACAAATAAATTTATTTCTTTTCTTTACAACACGGGTTTACTTGAGTTACCTTTTGAATATGTTTGTTTAAAAGCATTTTTTCTTTAGGGAAAGTGTGCACAATATTGGCCAAATTGCAATGATAAAATCCAAAGTGGAAATTTTGCTATTCGGAACCAAGAGGAAAAGGAATACTCAAATTACATTAAAAGACATCTGAGATTACAAGATACGATTGTAAGATGACAGGATTAGAAAAATGACCTTCAAAGTTTGCTAAATTAAAATGCTAATTTTCCATGTCAACCTTTCTAAAATGTTTTTAACTAAGTGATGCTCTCTCTCTCTCTCTCTCTCTCTCTCTCTCTCTCTCTCTCTCTCTCTCTTCGTTTCCATTCAGATCTTCATCTCATTTAGGGTAAGGAGGAACAAGAACAAGAAGTATGGATGTTTCATTACACCCAATGGCCAGACCGTGGTGTTCCTGAAGCTATAAATCTTGTCGTGTTCCACCGGCATGTTATGCGAGCTTTTCCGAAGTCTTCAGATAAAGATAAAATGGTGGTCCACTGCAGGTCAGAAAAATCTGAAAAAAGACAGAATGGTGTTCATTGCACATGAATTACTCCCCGAATTTAACATAACTTGCTATGAATTGTATATAAGATTTTCCACAATTGTATCGGTCTGACTGCGGAGAATAGTTAATTTAAGAGGCATTTCTGAGATATATGAGTTTCAAATTTTTGCGAAATCAGTGTCTTTCTTAAAGCCTTTTTGTAAAAAAAAAAAAAGATAAATGTATACAACTGTTTACATGTAGTTAATGAATTATAAAGATAAGGAGTAATCGGCCCAAAAGAAAATTATAAACATTACAAACTGCGAACAGAGCAAACACGGAGCTCAAAAATTATCTTAGGTGAGATCAGGTGCCATGGAGAAGTTAACACCCCATAGACCGGCTACATCCGCCTTGTGCTCTTTGCTGTGAATGGGTAAATGGGGAAATCCGCAGTCAATTCAGTATTAAACAATTGCATATAAAAGACGTCAATCAACATTTCACATAAGGACATCTTCTGTTTGCAAACAAGATCATTGTATTGACTATTGAATTTGCGAAATGTTTAGTTCCAAGGAGATTGTAGATACCCGTTTATCATCAACTTGTTTGTCCGTATCCTGCCTCGTTTCAAAAACTATTCGTGCGTGTAGCATGCTGTTGCATATCGAATCAACTTTAAGACATAAACATTTGCAGGGGGATATTTCTATGTTGCTATTAACAAGGGAAATAGACGGAAGAAAAGCTTGAGTCATCACGTTTATCATAAACTTAAGTTTTTAGTTTGCCATCAATATCAGTTAAACATTCAAATATGAAACCGATGTGTCAGATTCTGTAATGTCTTTTATTTTGAGTTCAAAGGGATATATAAAATCAAAGTAGTTATGATAATGATTATTGTTTATAAATTGATAACACGTAGTCGATATATTTGAATGTCAATTCGAAGGCCAAAGCAAGAAATTTCTTCTTTTCATGTAAAAGACTGTGAATAAAGTGTGCTTCATAAGAATAGTAAAAGAGGTCAATACGGAGCACAATAAGTACACATGGAAATTCCAAAAGATTGTTGGAAAACTTAGTTTCCAAAGACTACATATATGCTGTCAATGAGAAACTCAAGCAATATCCACTTCGTTATACTTACAAGTGTGTAGAATTGTGGTTTTATAATAAAGCAAGTCCTCAAAAGACCAATTACAAGAAAGGAAAATTTACAAGGTCCATTCTTATTTTTTTAAAAAAAAACAAAAAAAAAAAAACAGTTGTCTTTGATTTCAAACAGCCTTGTAATATTTTAGTGCTGGCTTGGGTAGAACGGGTACCTTCATAGCTTTGGACGCCCTCTACCGGGACGGTTTGAGTTCAGGGTCTGTTAATGTGTCGGAATATGTCACACAAATGCGCCATGATAGAATGAACATGGTACAAGGAGAGGCAAGTGAATATTAATTTGATAAATTTTATTACTTTAGATATAAAAACTCAGAAATATCATGATTATAATCATGAATATATTTTGAGGGAGAAAACGCTTTATTCCTCAGAATTTTTTGTGCTTTCCATATATAATTAAATATATCATTCTCTCATTATTGTCCATACGAATCTTTTGTACAGTTGAAATCATCTCGTTGTAGGATCAATACAAAATGATTTACACTGCTTTATATGAATCATTCAGAGGACATCTGCGTCCAGTTACTGCTAAATCATTCCTGTCGCAGAACCAGGCATTAAATAGTACATATGAAGAAGATGGAATCAAGAAAGCGCAAGAGACTGATAATTTTAAGGTTTTTAAATATTTACTGTTAATTATCATAAATTATTACGGAAAATGTTTTCATTGTATCATTATCAGGTCAAGTCATGTGTGTATGTATAGACTTAGGATTTTTTCTTTGCTTCTTTTGCGGTACAGTGATAAAGGTTTTGTTCATTTTCAATTTTACAAAGCTATGTAATAATGTCTGGGAAAAACTAAATGCATCACATGAAAGATTTTTTTTAATGGTAATTTTTAGGCAACCTATTTTTAAACGTAGGGGTTCAGCTGAAATGAGCATTGTAAATTGAATAGAAATCGAAAAACCATCTTATTAGATATTTTCTTTCAACAGGAGCTAATTTCACTTAAAACACAATACGATACAAATGAAAAATCAGCGCATAACAATGCAGCATCTAATTTTACACCGGATGTTATGCCAAGTAAGAAAAGATTTCGTCTCTCTTTTTGTTCCATACAATAACAAGTGTGTAGAAAAACTTACGGTTTATTATACATTATATCATATTAATGTCTAAATATTAAATCTTACCCGGAGTGGTCAAAATTTAATTGCTTTGAAAATTATCTCCATATAGTTGAGAAATATAGATGCTGTGTTCTTTCTGACAATGATAGACCAGTTTATTACAACGCTGTTATTCTTCAGGTTTGCAAATATGAATTCTTATGTTGATGCAAATATACGAAGACAATTTTTTTTATTACAATACATGTATATCACATGTAAACTTGAATTCATTATTGTTTTGATTTCATTAAAGTCGTTCACGAGACCGGATGGACTTATCAGTGCCCAGTACCCACTTGAAAACCAGTGTGAAGACTTCCTGTATCTTGTGAAAGAAAGCAGAGCTGGCACTGTTATTTTTCTGGGGCCTCTTGAAGATATACCCTCAGTATGAATATAAGTTTCTTGCAAAGATATGCGATTGATTTAATTGCTTTTCAATTATTAATAGCTTTATTTTTATCTTAGACAAAGGTATGGTTTCCGTCAAAGAATGATAGCAAAGTTGTAGGAAAGTTTACAGTAAAAATGACTAAGTGTCATCCCTCAGATGTAGTCACCAAAACTAATATCATTATTCAAGGAAAGGTGATATAATATTTATTGACATCTCTCTCTCTCTCTCTCTCTCTCTCTCTCTCTCTCTCTCTCTCTCTCTCTCTCTCTTGTTTCTTGTTTTGAAAATATGATTAATTTCAGAATTGAATATTAAGTAAACAAAACTATACGTAAACATTCTTTTAGGGATTCCATGACATCCGAACTTCGGTTTTGGAATGCAACTTCTGGAAAGGCGAAGCTTTAACTGCCAGTTGTAGGAAAGTTCTTGATGCAATCAAGGAAACAAAACTGGAAGAGACGACGCACT
This sequence comes from Saccostrea echinata, assembly GCF_033153115.1. Lineage (NCBI taxonomy): Eukaryota > Metazoa > Mollusca > Bivalvia > Ostreida > Ostreidae > Saccostrea > Saccostrea echinata. The sequence goes on from NW_026889777.1 coordinate 6,829,310, forward strand.
CGATCAATAGAACACTGGTCCTTTCAAGGTGCATTCGGTTAACCTATAAAATTTGGTCCAAGCATATCCCAGTTTAATAAAATAGTTGTCTTTTATAAGGAAAAAATAGTTCCTCTTCCTATGAAAACCCGCGTGTTATTTTCAGGAATTGTAGTCTCCTATAAATAGCAAAAAGCACAAGTTTTGTGTATTAAAAATAAAATTATAAATATAAAAAAAAACCTTAAATATTTGAATTTTTTTGTTTAATTTTAATATTGAATAAATCTTTAGCAAGCAAATGTGATTATATATATCAGTATTCTCTGGTTATAAAAGTCATATTTGGATCATTATTTGGAAGCTTGTGAAATTTTTTATCCACTATAATTAAGATATTCGTTTTTCATAATGTGCCAGTCCAATTGAATCGTTTTTTTTTATTATTAATAATAGCTAAATAATTAGCTAACTAATTTGATCGCATATAAATATATATTACCTTACTAATCCTAACAAAAATTTACTACCGTAAATATTATACCTTACTATGATTAACTATAGAAAAATCTTCGATATTTTGATTTACTATGAAACTTTACTCTGATTTTTTTTTTTTTTTTTTTTTTTTTTTTTTTTTTTTTGAGATTTCAAAAATTAAAATCTCGTAAACTCGATAACAGTGAAATGAAATTTGGAAATAATATGTGAATATACAAGTGATAGTTCCCTTTAATATAAAAAATGTAAATGTATGAATTGAACACAAAAATATAACAATCTGAAATCCAAAGTAAAATTACTTTGAATTACCAAAGTCAAAACCTTTTACTCTGGTAAAAAAATCTGAGATAGAATACTGTAGTTACATGTAACTATAATATTTTTGGATAGGACACAACAGCCATCTCTACTGAATAGTCTTTATAGATTTGATTGTAACGATATCATTGCCTCCTAAGAAAATAAAACAAATGATTATGTTTCACATGCTATTTATTGTAGTCAAATTTAAACTTAATTTACATTGTAGAGACGGGGCCCAGCGTTGTGGTCCATTCTGTGTCGCCTACAATGCAATTGAGCAACTTATCCTCGACAAGGAAGTTGATATCTTTACAGCTGCACGTCTGATACAAATTCGTAGACCGGAATTTATCTCCACTTTCGTAAGAATCTGTTGTCTAATAATCTAATGATAATATTTTTTTCTTATTCTTATCATTTTCATTATATATTATTTATTTCTAGGTCAACTGAGTCACTCAAATGACCTATTATTATCTTTTTATCTTCTTCGTCCGTTGTGCGGGTGTGCGTCGTGCGTTGGTCGTAAATTTTTTAAGCATCTTCTCTGGAACTGCTTTACCATCTTCAACCAAGTTTGACTTAAAGCATCCATAAAGTGGAATTCAAATTGTTAATTTCATTACCCCCCCCCCCCCCTATTGAGGGATGGGGTTAAAACCAACAAAAATAGTGCCATATTTAAACACATTTTTCCTTTACTCCTGGAAATCAAACATTCGATTGACTGATGTCATTTGCTTTCATTATATGATATATGTACTGGAATACCATTATGAATTCATCTATTTCTGTGCTACATAATACGATAAGGGGTAGAAATATGTCGTAGTTTTTGTCTCCCAGTTGATTCGATACGCAAGAGCATGCTGTGCGTGTGAACAATTTCTAGGGCAAGGCATGCTATTGACAAACAAGTTGATAAAACAGGGATATCAACACTCGTGTGAAGTCATCATTTCGCAAGTTTTGGTCGATACAATGACTTTGTCATTAAATGCAACCTAACATTAAGTCAAATGCTGACCGACGGTTTTCATACTAATTGTACGGCCATTATTTACACACTCGTCCGATGTTTTAGATGTCCGTGTTTGCTCTGTTCCCGATTTGTACTGTTTAATGCCCTTTGAGCTTGAACACGGTTCGTTATCTCCATATTTCATTGGATCTAGTCGCCCGCATGGCGCAGTGGTTAGAGCTTCTGCTCTAGAGTCGCGAAGTAAGGTGTTGATCCTTACGTCGCGGGTTCGAATCCCACTGTGGGACGTGGAGACCGGTCCTTCGGATGAGACCGTATAAACCGAGGTCCCGTGTCGCAGTAGGTGCTTGCACGAAAAAGATCCCTCACTGCTCAATGGCCGTAAAAGTCGAGTATAGGACAAAATTTGCAGCTCTCCACAGGCAAGTGGTGGCGTCTCCATATGAGTGAAAAATTCCCGAGAGGGACGTTAAACAACATACAAACAAACAAACAATTAAGACTATATACTTTTTTTTAAAAAATATGTTAGTATATATTTATATCTTATGGAATCTTATTGCTCAGTGACGCAGTTGTCCTATTATAAAATCAATACTTTTGGTTGCAATCTATATCACAGTAATTCTTAAGTCTATCATCGAAGTGTTTTTAAAATGTGTAAGGAAAAACTTGTATATGTGAAAACTTCAGAAAAATATAAGCACAATATCAAGGAGTGGGTACTTGCGAAATATAGACAGTTTTGTGTATTCAAAAATATCCGTCCATACAATACCCGTGTCATTTCAATGATAACTTATCGGGAAGCCTGGGTTCGATTCTCGTTCTCCGCTCCGCGTCAAACCTAACGTAAACATAGGTAGTTACCGTTCTTTCGCTAACCACCCAACATTAAAAGTGAAAGTCAAGGGTCTTTTTGGTGAAACCTTAAAATCCGAAGTCCCCTGTCACGGTAGGCGATGGCACAAAAAGAACCCTCACTGCTCAATGGCACTGGGTGCGGAGTAAAGGTCAAAAGTTTGAGCCTTCACCGGTATATGGTGACGTTTCTAAAAAATTTCTCGAATGGGACGTAAAACAACATAAATTAATAAATCAATCAATGATAATTTGCCATTTGATCTCAAAAAATATAGTAATAGCTTAATCACTAAGAATTTTCATTTTCTTATTTATTTAGGAGGAATATCAATTCTGCCATGAACTCGTAGCGGAATATCTGCAGAGCGATACAGTCTATGCCAACTTTTGATTTTACGTACTAGCAGACTTATTAAGTATTTTGTTTTTATATTCTATGAAGTGTAGGTACTGTATTTTAGTTATTTTTTAATTCTTTCTTTCTGCATTGTTTTAAAATAGATTAACATTTTTCTTCATATATATTATAGATATGCTACATTTTTTGTGATACTTGTAAATAAAAAGAAACATTCACAGTTAACAGGAAAATATTCTATTAAATCTATAGACATAAAATATTCAATTGCTTTATAAAAAAAAAATTAAAATAACAAATTTACATATATTTAATTGCATTATTACTCCGATTTATCTGGTTTGCTTCTTAATACCTTGAATTTGATAATCTCTGTAAATTTGATACTGTATTAAAGAATACATGTTTTGCTTTAAGGATATCCGATCCTCAGCTAGGAAGGACAACTCTTTAATTTATTATTTAATTCAAAAAGTCTCAACATGAAGCTTAAATATGAAATCTTGTCATGCAACAATTTTCATTTTATGCATCTCAATGTGATTCAAGGTTCTTTGAAGTTTTAGAAACAGTCTTTTAAAACGTTGATATTTTTACCCTATAAAGGTATGTTAAAAATACAGATTTAAAGAAATTGACTTTTCCTTTAATTTAGCCGTAGATACCAACGCTAATTAGCATGATATGAAATTAGAAATGATTTGTGATGTTTTACAATGATATGAAGCACTTTATAAACTATGCATTATAAATAACTGAAGTACACAGAAGAAACTAAAGCACTGTATAAGTAGAAAAATCATGCAATTTTCTTCAAATGTCTGGATACCTATAGTTTTTAATCCTAAAATATTTTTGTTGATCAATTTCCAATTAGAAAATGCATAGTAGGTGTCTCTATTCGCATTTCCTGAAATTTTATTTGAAATTTACTAATTTTTCCTATATACTATGATTAACTTGAATAATGAAGTTGGAACAATTGCTGTGGGTAAATTCACGTTACTTTGAGAATTCAGAGACATTTTTGTGAGCATTTTCAATTATTCAGTGCCTGGTTTTCAGAACCTGAGGATCGGACTACCTTAAGTGTCTTCTCCTAATTTATGTTGCGCAAGTAAAGTAAAAACTTTATTTGAAAAACCTTTTAATTAACTGCAAAATATTTTCTTGTTTACGAATATGTTCAATGTAATAAATAGTGCCAATGATTTTTGTTACAGAATTACTATAAATATAAATATGTTTCATGTATAATTTTCGATGAAATTAAAACTGCACGTAATGCAATATAAAGTTTCGTTTTCTTCATGTAAACGTTATGGAGGTTTCTTACAAGTTGTACATCATCTTTTTTTTAACCCAATGCTCTCTATATTTTTTCATGAAAGAGTTATTCTTCATTTAAAAGAAATCTTGATTACAAATGGTAAATACGTGTTTTTCTGATATTTAATTGTCAAATAAAATCAATAAAAGCAATATGTATCGATCGTTTGTTCTGTCTAAAGAGCATTTAGTGCATAGTTTGCAATTATGAAACATCACACTAAATGGTAATTAGTAATTTCTTCTTCATCATTTACTTACTGGTGAAAAAGCGTTTTTAATTTCTAAAAATAAATGAACAAAATATAATCAACAGAAGATAAATTGTAAGGATTATTTTCAAATAATCTCTCTTTCTCTCTCTCTGATTACGCTAGTCTTTCCTGATTCACGAAATACCTCAACATGTACTGATTATGACCCGTTTTACGTAGTATAGCCAGTGACGTAGCTGCCATTAGGCACTTAAGGCACGTGCCTACACTTAATTTTTTTCAGAAAAAATTAGAAACAAAACTGTAAAAAGAAAGAAAAGAAATGACTAAATATCGATTTCGCCATTGACAGAGAGATCATGAATATATAAATAACCACCTATCTGTTCAAAGTAACAATAACCTGCAATAGTTAGGCTGTTTCACTGTAGGACTTCTTATAAAATGATTTGTAAAATTTCTATATGCAAGTACATGTAATTAAATATAGATATACCCCCCCCCCCCCGACGCTCACAAGATATGTGTGGTATTAAGTTTCATTTTATTGAATTTGATTTAACTTTTTTATGGCTGTCCAACCGAATTTACCACTTCTTTGTGAGTAGACTAGCTTTTTTCCCAAAAAATATTTGTTTATTATTTATTGGAAAACATTGTTTTGTGTCTCATTTTTTAAAATACTTTTTTAATATGTTTGTTTGCTGTTTAACGTCTCTCTCGAGAATTTTTCGAGAATTTTTCACTCATATGGAGACGCCATCACTTGCCTGTGGAGAGCTGCAAATTTTGACCTATACTTGGCATTCAGGGCCATTGAGCAGTGAGGGGTCTTTTTCGTAACAGCACCTACTGTGACACGGGACCTCGGTTTTTACGGTCTCATCCGATGGACCGGTCTCCACGTCCCACAGTGAGATTTGAACCCGCGACCTTACTCCGCGACTCTAGAGCTAACGCTCTAACCACTGCGCCATAAAAAAATAAGAAAACTCTTCTAAAGATTTCTGATTAAAAAGTTGGACTGCACTCTCTTAGGTTTTCTTCTTAATATGAAATTTCATTCTAGGATTTTGCATTTTAAACGCCCAGAATTTGTTACCCGGGGGTCACAAAATCGTGAAAACTATTTTCCGTCTGAACCCCTTACCAGGGTGCTGCCCTGGACCCGCTGGGGGCCTTAGGCGGCCCCAGACCCCTCGCCGCACACAGGGTAATTTGTGCCTTTACTTCATCAAAGTTCTAGCTACGCCCCTGATAACACTGCCAGTGTTTTCAACGAGTATGATATATAATATAATAGATATTTTCGTTAACTGACAATAAATATTTTTAGGGCAACTGACAGATGCAACAAATTAGAAGTTGAAAAAGCCACTGTGGGATACGTGGGGTTTCCCTTAAAGACAATGACCAAAGGACATAACTATTTACTAGTAAATAATTATCAAAATTATTATACTGATACGTTCTTGACCTTCGGCGACAATATGTACCTACTCTCACTGCGCATATTGGCGTCCATCGGTACATATAGCCACCGGCTGAAAAGCTACACGTGTGCTTATTGTCACTGGCGACAAAATGTGCCTTACCCTCACTGCACATATTGTCGCCCCACAGATATTGTTGCTTAAAGTTGTTTTTTTTTTTTTTTTTTTTTTTTGTAGTTTTGTGATTTTAATTGGTTTGTTAATCACATTGACGTGTCTAGTATGCTATTTCATCCAGCGTGATTGTGACGGTTCATTGTATATACAGCTTGTATATGTGAAAATACAATATAAATTTAGAAAAATAAAAACACAATTTCGAAGAAAATGTACTTGCTAAAAAGACCATTTCAATTAATCCTAATAATACCCGTGTCATTCAAATGATAACTCTCCGTGATCGGAAGGTCGTGTGTTCGAATCACGGCCGCGACTGACCCAAGTCGATAAAAAATAGGTAGTAACTGTTCCTTCGCCAAGCGCTCGGCACTTTGAAGTGAAAGTTGCGGGTCCTTCGGATGAGACTCTAGAAATCGAGGCCCCATGTCATGGCAGGCGTTGGTACGATAAAGAACCCTCACTGCTGAATGGCCCTGAGTGCCGATTAAAGGTCAAAATCTGAAGCCCTTCACCGGTATATTGTGACGTCTCTATGTGAGTGAAAAATTCTCTAATGGGACGTAAAACAACATACAATCAATCAAATGATAACTGACCGGTAGGCCCTGGTTCGATTCCCGTTTGCTGCGACACGTCAAACCCAAGGTGTAATCATAGATTGTGCCTGTTCCTTCGCCAAGCTCCAAGCATTAGAATTTGCAGTCAATAGTCTTTCGGGTGCAACCTTAAAATCCGAAGTTCCGTGTCACGGTAGGAGTTGGCACGATAAAACACTCTGTGATGGTACATATTGTCGTTTTGTACATATTGTCGTCCATCGGTACATGTAGTCGCCGGCTGAAAAGCTACACGTGTACATATTGTTACTAGCGACATTATGTGCCTTACCCTCACTGCACATATTGTCGATCAACAGATATTGTTGCTTAAAGATTTTTTTGGTAGTTTTGTGATTTTAATTGGTTTGTTGTGAGTTACTATATATGTTGAGTAAATTTTTTATTATGAAATTTTACCAGTGGACTAAATTGAGAGTATATACAAGTTAAACAAACAGAATTTACAAACAAAAAACAAAAACAAAAAAACAATTACCGTAAAGCAGGATTTTTTAGCGGGGTGCTAATTTTTGCGGTTTGCTGGTAGTACATGTTGTCTAACACTTTAATCGCTAAATTTGCAACTCTGCCTGAAAACTCGTCTGGAAGATGACCTTCCTCGCTCTGCAATGTCACTGAACTCTGTGTCCGCCAAAATAATTTGAATATCTTTTAGCAAGCAACACGCCAAATTTTACACCCGCAAAAGAAATCCGCTATACAGTAATTCAATGGGGGAGGGGGGGGGGGGGGCTGTGCTAGACCCGCCTTTGGTTCTTGTGAAGAATTTTTAAGATGTTCTGTATATATTCCATTGTGGCCCCACCCTACCCCTGGGAGTCATGATATGAACAAAATTGATTTTGTTTTTGTTTGCTTGTTTTAACGTTCCTCTTTTTTTTTTTTACTTTTAATATTATGAAGCAGGGATGCATGGGGTAATCGTAATCAGCTGTAATCGATTACAGTTTGCAATGTAATCATGAGTAATCATTCAGCAATTTCAGAATACATGTAATTGTAATTTAACTGATTCCTCTGAAAAAAGTCGTGTAATCATGGTTACTTTTTGATAACAATGATTGGAAAGTGCATAAAATCGTGATCTTTGATGATATACAGTGTATATTTTTCAGTGTGCAACTTTGTTTATAAGCATTTTTTTTTTAAATTATAGGCTATATATATATACATGTAAGTATCATCTCTCTCGATCGATCGATCGACCCCAGTAAATATTCTTCAACACAACATGTAAGCGACAAAATGTGCAAATGTTTAAAGTACATATTGTCGCCGACGACAAATTGTGTCGATACGTGACTGTACATTTTGTCGACCATTATGCATGAGGAAAAAGGGTAGTCTCGGTACATATTGTCGCCGGAGACAATATGTACCAATGGACAACAATATGTGCAGAGAGAGTAGGTACATATTGTCGCCGACGATAATATGTACAGAACGACAACATGTACCGCCACAGGCTTCTTCTCTTATTCAACGTTTAAAATGTTGAAAACAATCTTATGTTTTCAGCAAACTTTTACAAATGTTCTATGCAATTATTATCTAAAATTATTAAGTTTTTTCTTGACTTGTCATAGCACCAATATACTAGTCTTGCTTCTTTCAATTACATATTTTTCCATAATGATTGTTTATTTATTTGTTTTAATGTTTACATTGAAACTAAAATTAAATTGATAACAGACATCAATTCAAGTTCTTAATGAACACATATTTCGAATTATTTGCAAAATGCAGACTAGAAGAAAATTATTAAGACGTATAAGTTTCTTGATACATTCCCATTGTGTACCGGATAACTTTCAGGGCTGAGTTCATCTACCCTAAGCACAATTATTTTGATATTGACTTTAAAATATGACCTTGATATTTCATATATCACCTTGCACCCAGGACACATCTTTATCTTACGAAAAGTGATATATACTGATATTGAAATAATTCCAAGAGTTCCTAATTTTGGCTTGGACACGATTTCACATCTTTATCGTGCCAACGCCTACCGTGACACGGGGCCTCTGATTTTAAGGTTTCATCCGAAAGACCCGCAATTTTCATTTCAAGGTGTTGACCGTTTGCCGAAGGAACAGTGGCTACCTAATTTTTATCGACTTAAGTCAGTCGCGGCCGTGATTTGAACACACGACCTTCCCATCATGGAGCTACATGTATATGAAGATAGCAAAGGTACTCATGATCAAAGATTCATTGAAACAATTCAAATTTTGAGCAGAGCAAACAGGGACCTGTAAAAACAACTGAGTGGGACCAGATACAATGCAGGGGTAAGCCCATAAACTATACTTCCAATGAATACGAAAACAAATCTGCAAATAACCGGTCGCAATTAAATGTAATATCCATGGGAATTCCAACAGATTGTTGGAAGACCAGATCAACTGGTACATGTATGTGCAGTGATGAAAGACGCAGTGCAATGTACTGGACTGTTTACTGGGTACTAGTGACTTGTGATACAATGTGCTGAACAATTTAAGTATAGTATAAAGCACTGTTATGTTTTGAATGCTTTGAAACATTTTTGTATGATTAATAGTGATGTACATGTATTGTGCATATTTCTTCAGAAATATCAAGAGCAAATCTTAAACATAAAATTATAGAAAATCAAACAGACTATTGGTTCAATACATAATCAAAGCATGTATGTATAGAAATAAAAAAAAATGATACAAATGCATGAACGTGCATGCACAGAGTTAACGTAAGAGATATTTGTACAAGCAACCATTGCCGAAAAAGAATACTTTCACACAATACCTAAGTCAAAAAATAAAATTTTGTCCTGAAATAAATGTAGGTCTTGCATACTTGGACTCAAAATGGGGGGGGGGGGGGGACCAATAACTAAAATCCATAAAAGATTAACATACATGTATTTGCTTACAGATTTTTGTTTCTTCAACATACAGTGGACTCCGGGTATAACAAGATGATGGGGACATTGATTTAGATCCTATAACCGATATTCGTTATTTCCAGTGTCTGCATTTTACAAGCTGAAAGCTGTTCTTTAATTTATCATGAGGAATGGTCGTATAAAGCATAAAAAAAATCATATGTTCATGTTTTAAGAAACTTAAGGTTTTTTGAGTTTTTTTAGAATATGAATTGATTTACAACACTTCTTGAGTATGTTGTAGCACAATACGTCTGAAGTTTCTCCTTCACAGCAGTTAATATTTAGGAGTAAGGATATGGGCTTGGTTGAACATTAACTGGACCCTGCAATATATCTTTGTAAGGATTTCAAAAATAAGTTTTGGAATCCAGTATAATTATGGTAAATCAAAAACTCTTTTCCATTGACTAGAATGTTAAAAGATTTTAAAATTGAAAGGTGATTTTAATAAATTTCATCTTTTGATTACCATACATATGTGGAATTAAAACTGAGTTCTTCAAGAAGTTGAAATAATGAACTGGATTAAAGATTGATCACTGTTCGTTTACATTATATAAGATCTTCTCTTGGTAAATAAATTTAGTCACTTGAAAGGGTCTTATCAAGTGTATTCTAGTAAAAAAAAAAAAAACAGGGGGTGCAATTTAAAATTGTTCAAACTACATAAAATGGAAATAATTGTATATGATAGGACAATGCCCTAGATGATTACCAAAAATCCGCATGCTCGAGGAATTGCTTGAGGGATGAATACCAGAATAACCAGGGGATTACATCATTATGAGGAGGGAAATTCCCTGGTCCCCTGGTCTTAGGGACAACCTTGTATTAAGATAATTATTATAACAATAAAAGTTAAAGAATTTAACTATAACTTCTTCTTACAGACTGTTCAACATAAAGACTTGTATAGGAATAAACAATAAGGGGATTAAGGGGAAGCATGCAAATTCTCATCATGGACACTAGATTGTTGTTAACTGGTTGTTTTAGGTTACATTTCATTTTCACAACAATATAACATACTACAATTACATATATATCATATTTCAAATTGATCAATATTATAAATGTGTTAAACATTATGAAGTTGAATAAAAAATATATCCTTCCAATTAATTTTGAAAATAAAGATCAATACATAATAACACATCATGCACACTTTCAATCTTGAAATCTGTGTGACATATGTATTTTCTTTTCTGAATGTACATTTCTGAATGTACAACATTACCTGGACATAGTAAACCATGACTCAAAACTCTTGATACAATTTTAAAATGGAGCATCCACGTCACCCATTTCCACATAGACAGACTTAACCTGTGTGTAGTAGTCCAACGTGTCAGGGCCATTTTCCCGACCTAATCCTGATTTCTTGTATCCTCCGAAGGGTACCCCTACAGGGTATACATTGTAGTTGTTAATGTATAGAGACCCTGCCTCTAGGGCTGAGGCGACACGGTATGCTCTCTGAAGGTTGCTGAAAGAGAAATAAATCTTGTTGAATCAAAAGAATGTATTCACTTTTCATACAAGTGAAATATAAAATACTCATCTTGGATGTATTTTCTGTAGATTCTGTTTACCATTCTACTATTAATTTTGCACCTTGCCATCATTTACCTATATCTTTAAGGTCAACTGCTTAAAAGAGGACAAAATTAGGGATATATATTTTGCAAAGGTTAACACCTTTCCTAACTGGTACAGTTCAGGATGCCCTCTTAATAAATGTAAAGTTGAACTTTCAACTCAATTAAAAAATCATGTTCATTGAAATGTTTTTCAAAATACTGAAATAAACCAACTTTGTAAAGATTCCAGCAGCTAGTCCAAACTCTGTATTGTTGGCACGACTGATGACTTCTTCCTCTGTGTCAAAAGTCAAAATGGACATGACGGATCCAAACACCTCGTCCTTGACCACAGTCATGTGATCCTCGCAGTTGACTAGAATACAGGGACTGACAAAGTATCCCCCCAAACTAGGGTCAGGATGTACTCTCTCACCCCCACACACCACAGAGGCACCCTAGGGTCAAAAGAGATACTAAGCTTATTTACAAAGATACAGTGAAACCTGTCTAATCTGACATGGACTTGGAGACAAATGCTTATGTACAAAGATACAGTGAAACCTCTCTAATCTGACATGGACTTGGATACAAATGCTTATGTACAAAGGTACAGTGAAACCTGTCTAATCCGACATGGGCTTGGAGACAAATGCTTATGTACAAAGATACAGTGAAACCTGTCTAATCCGACATGGACTTGGGAGACAAATTTTGTTTGGAATAGACAGGATGTTGGATTACACAATGTAAAAACATTGAAAACAGTGAAATGAGACTGAAAATAAAGGTCAAAATTCACAATGAAACGGATTGAAAAGGTGTCAGATTAGATAGTTTTCACTGTAAGTAAAATTTTCTGAACTTTGTAGTTGTACTATGTGAGTGTTTTTACTATCCTTTTTTTAAGTTATGTTGTTTTCAAACAAAATATGGTAAAACAAATAGAGACATATTTGAATGACCTTGGACATGTACTATATGAAATTATTTGAAGTCATTGATATTTTCCGTAAATTTTATAAAACGAATTCATCTTGATTTTTGCTATCTTAAAGCTAGTCCACATGGATTTTAATGGATTTCAAAAGGATACCTTCATTTATAAGCCTGTTACTCTTGAGTGCACTGTAAACATGGAAACTACTGCAAAAGGTACTTTTTGCAATTTTTGTCTACTATACATGATACTAGGATTGGAAGACCATATTGTGTTTAGGTTAAGTTTTGTAAATTTTTCACTTCAAATTACCCCCAATGATAATATTTTCTCGTTTGCAGAAACTTGTTCACTTACCTCTTTTTTGGCGATTTCGATGTAATGCATGACTTTGTCGAATTGCTCCTTACTAATTGTGGCTCCAACTGTTGTATCATCATGGAATGGGTTTCCAATCTTCATGCGTTTGGTCCTCTCTACCAGCCCTGCCAGAAATGGTCCCATAATGCTCTTGTGAACAAACACTCGAGTTCCATTCGAACAAACCTAATAAGAATCATTCTCTTAATCAGATTGATGAAACATGACATTGCCAAAATGAGAACACATTACTTTGCCTTTTATAAATTAGACATCAGTCATAAAGAGATGAAACTGAATTTTCCCTGCATTAAGACTTAAGATTTGACTTGTTTATTTATTAACACTTTAGATTAGACTTGTTCATTTGTTACAACTTAAAATTTGTCTTGTTCCTAAGTTCCATAGTTCAGAGTTAAGATTTTACTTGTTCCTTTGTTAAAACTTAGATTTAACATGTTCCTTTGTTAAGATTTAAGATTTGATTTGCCCCTGTGTTAAGACTTAATATTTGATTTACTTGTGTACTACATACTGTAAGACTTAAGATTTGACTTACTGGCGTGCTAAGACTTAAGATTTGACTTACGTGTGTGCTAAGACTTAAGATTTGATTTACTTGTGTACTAAGACTTAAGATTTAATTTACTTGTGTACTACTTAAAATTTGACTTACTTGTGTGCTAAGACTTAAGATTTCATTTACTTGTATGCTTAGACCTAAGATTTGACTTACTTGTGAGTTATGACTTAAGATTTGACTTATTTGTCCCTGTGTTAAGATTTCTAGAACTCAGGATGTTACTTGTCCCTGTGTTAAGATTGCTAGAACTCAAGATGTGACTTACTTGTCCCTGAGTTAAGATTTCTAGAACTTAAGATTTGACTTACTTGTCCCTGTGTTAAGACTTAAGATTTGACTTACTTGTCCCTGTGTTAGGAAGTTGGCTAGCATAGCTCCAGACACTGCATTGTGAAGATCAGCATCCTCAAATATAATACAAGGGGATTTCCCTCCCAATTCCAATGTCACATGTTTTATATCCTAAAAACATGGGTACCAGTTTTAAATGTATAATACTGAAAGACTCATCATACAATATGCAATTAATTATTTTATAATACTTTCTGTAAAGTTGAATAACAACTACATATATGATCAAATATTCAATCTGTTTTCAGCTGCATGTATATTTGAGGACATAATTAAAATTTACTGGACTGTTACCTTGGCACAGGTCTCCATAATTTTGCTGCCAGTTGGCACGCTGCCAGTGAATGACACCTTAGCAACATCAGGGTGAGAGGTTATCAGCCGTCCTGTCTCAGTCTCTCCCTAAATAACACACATACACACAACTGACATGTATTAACATAAATAACATTACAGTAAAACTCGGTTATAGCAAAGTTCTGGGAACCTGTCAGTTTGCTTTGCTATATCCGTAATTCGTTATATCCGTATAAGGAATTCTGAAAAGTATGCATAACCAATTCACAATATAGATTTTTTCATTCAAGTATGACTACCAAATGTATTTAGATAGTACGAAATACAAAATCAACCTTAGAGTTCAATAGTTTTCAGATGAATTGAGTTTCAAATGTAAATTCTTACAAAAAAAATGTCAGTTCAATATTTTGAAAATGTAGATCTTTGAAAATTCTCCGTAAAAGATGTAAAATTTGTAATTTTTAACTTCTAGGGGACACAAAATCAATTGGCTATAACCATAAATTACATAAATCTGAGTTTGTTATATCCGCAAAATTTTACTAAAATTGTTAAGAATTTTTCTGGGGATTGCAAAAAACTTTGCTACATGTATATCCTTGTTCCTACTAAACAAGTTTTACTGTATACAGTACATAATTTGCTATATCCGTATTTGTACTAAACAAATTTTACAGTATATACAGTCCTTAAATATAATACATATACATCCATTATTAGCAGTATAAAATTATTTTATGACTATTATAGACACAGTCAAACTCCTGATAAACTGTTGCCTAAGCTATTTTCAGCTTTGCTCTACCATTAATAAGATAAATCAACCTAACATATTTCCATAGACAGTCATTAAAAATATTAACAAGTAAAAAAGATTCCTCTTAACTCCACATCACAAAAACACAGACTTGTTTTACTCCATAGATTAATGTATACACACCTGTTTCACATTAAAGCAGCCATCAGGAAGCCCCACCTCCTTATAGATTACTGTATAACATAAGTACACACCTGTATCACATTATAGCACCCATCAGGAAGCCCAGCCTCCTTATAGGCCTCTCCTAACATGACAGCTGTCAGGGGGGTGAAAGGTGAAGGTTTAAACACAAAGGTGTTACCACAGGCAAGGGCGGGGCTGGATTTCCAGGAGGCCATCTGGAGGGGATAATTCCAGGCCCCTATACCCCCAACCACTCCCAAAGGCTCACGGACTGTGTAACTAAAGCTTCCATTGGATAGAGGTAGGAATTCACCTAAAAGAAAAAACAGAAACAGTGATAAGGGTGCCCAGCACCAGTGTGTGAACTTTTCCATGTATAACAAGAGGTCCATGGCCTACAGTGCTCACCTGAGTCCTGACAAATGAATTTTATATATGTAAAAAATGCAGTCTCTAAATGTCACCTTCACAATAAAATATTATTTGAACAAAATTAAAAAAAAACTTACAGTATATTAGGCTTGTTGTTAACTTTAAGCAAAAGGTCGATCGACCACAATGCTCACCTGAGTTTCTTTAATATAGTTCTATGTGAAATTTTGATCACCTATTGTGATGCCACCTTACCCTGGGGTCGTGAGTAGAACAGTTTAGAAACTACACTACCTCAGGAAGCTTTCACATAAATTTCATCTTTTCTGGTGTAGTGGTTCTTGAGAAGAAGATTTTCAACGATTTTTTCTTTGTACAGATAACTCTTGATGGCTCAAAATTCGATCTCTCAAAGTTCTCGATTGCTATAAGTGAGTCTTCGGTCAAAATTCTTTCCCTTTTATACCTAAGCATAACATCCAGTTAGACTAATTTTAAAAACTATCAACAAAAAAATTCCAGAATCTTGAAAACTCATACTCTTGAACTCGACATTTTTCCACTGTCCCACAGACACTGAGGTATTGAGAGGTACCTCCATATTTCAAAGTAAAGCTTTCATCACTTGATTGTGGCCCAAAGGGGGGTAATGATTTGAACAGTTTAGAATTTATGTCTGGAAGCTTTATAAATTTCATCTTTTCTTGTCCAGCAGCTCTCAAGATTTCTAATGATTTTTTTTTATCATATTTCAATGAAAAACTTTCATCCCCTTATTGTGGCCCCACCTCACCCCAGGGGGGCCATGAATTGAACAGCTTAATAATGACAAAAATAATGAGAAAAATAGACATCAAGAAAAAAAGTACCAAAAGAATTCTTACTCTCCGCAGATAATCATTGACTTAATCTAAATATAGCATATTCCTGCACCAACCTGAGATCCTGGCAGCGAGTCCCCCATAGTAATCTATTGTATCAGCACAACCTTGTATATCAAATCTCGCCTCCCAGATTGGCTTTCCTGTGTCTAAAACCTCCATCTGGGCAAACTTCTCCAGCCGCTCCTATATAAACAATTCGAAACATTGTAAAAAGATCTTCTTTTAACCAGCATTGTAATGCTTTATATTTTACTGGTAGATTTTGCAACAATAAATAAAATTCACTGAAAATAAACTCAATACTAGTAAACCTGACCATATGCTTACATGCAAGTTTGTGTGATTTACACATCAATAACATTCACAAACTGAAAAACATTCTTCTATTTACATTCAAAATGTTTAAAATCAACAAAAATATACAGCAAAACTGAATTTTGAATTTTTGAATTTTTTGTTACCCTATATTGCTACATTTACATCACCATCTCTTTAACCTTATTGTGACGTCACTTGTCCGAGTTTCTCCTTGTATATTTTTAAACTTGACTTTACACAAAAATGGTATTCCCATCAATTTCATAGTTGGTTTAGTAGAGAAACAGCAAATGTAAATACATGTATTCACTTATATTTCCTCTAAAAATAAGTAGCTTTATATTGGTAATTAGTTTCTATAGCAGTTATGATGCAATATACCATGGCATTCCAAAAATAATCCTCATGTGAAGAAAAAAACAGTATTCGGCCTAACTAACTAAAACATGATAATATAAATCGTTACAGTAAATTTCATTTTAAGTTTGACCCTGTGCATGTACAGATATAAACAGTATCCATGGGCAGATCTAAAGGGGGTTCAGGGTGCAGCTGCAACCCCCCCCCCCCTTTGGAATTTTTGGATTATTAAATTTCTTTTTAAAACTAACAAAACAATACCTTGGCCCCCCCCCCCCCCCCCCCCCCCAGGAAACACGGGACTCCTCTAAAAATGGTAAGAGATTCATCCATTTGATTAAAATTGGTTTAGAAAAGTGTCTTCTCCTACCAACCAATCAACCCCCCCTTCCCCAAAATAGGATTTTCAGGGTTGCTTAGTTTCCTTTTTTCTAAATCTGACATTTGTTATAGTTGTGGGGACCTCCCTCCCTGAAAAAAAAATCCTGAATCCACCCCTGCATAGAGCAAAATTTGTCTAATCTGGATACCTACCACTGGTTCCATAGAAAATAAACATTAAAAATAAATTTTAAAAAATAATAAATACATAAATACACACTCAATATTTGAAAACATTTTAAACAATTGGATTTACTGAAAGGGACTTAAAGACTGCATCATAATGAACAAGAATTTGGAATACACAACAGATTAGACAAGTTTTTCCATATATACACATATTTTTTTGGCACAGATTCAATCTAACAATGAATAACCTTTAGATTTTCACCTATTGATCTTTAATATTCTTCATGTAAAGACTCATTCATTATCTGAAATTGATCATTTGTCAATCAGACATAATTACATAAAGAATTCAATTAACAATTTCAATCTGAAAATTCCCAAATTGTGATAAAAAAAATTGCTGGGAAATTTTTCACCATAATTTAAAGAAGAAGAGTAAATTTTAAATCCTTTTATTGTAGCAATGAATACTAAGCCCTGCATACAGACAGATGGACTTGGCTATTCCTACATTCAACCCATACTTTGTTTCAAGAGGGAATATTAAATGACAGCTGATTATGTAGATTACCCTAATTATGTTTGCTGTTCTCTTGAGGACATTGCCCCGTTCGAACCCTGACAGCTTGGACCATGACCTGAAGGATTCCTTAGCTTGACCCACAGCTTCATCTACATCCTTCTGACCCGAGGAGGGCACTTGTCGTAAAACTTCATCTACAAAGAAAAGGAAGAAATTGCATTTTTAATGCAAGTTCTGGCAGAAATTTCTATTTCATCATAGCATCACTTCCAGCTTTTATTTTTTACACAATTTGCATGCAAAAGTTCAAATTATAAGCATAAATAACATATTCCTGATATCATAACAGGTAAACTAAGCTGTTATATTGATTCTTGCCACCTTGTTAAATCTTTATCTTCTCTTTGAATTAATTCAAGGATTAATTATCATATTTAAAGAAGCAAAGACATGGCATCAACATTATGTAGAGATGTCAGATATCAACATCATGTAGAGATGTCAGACATCAACATCATGTAGTGATGTCAGACATCAACATCATGTAGAGATGCCAGACATCAACATCATGTAGAGATGTCAGACATCAACATCATGTAGAGATGACAGACATCAAATAAATATCATGTAGAGATGTCAGATATCAACATCATGTAGAGATGTCAGATATCAACATCAGGTAGAGATGTCAGATATCAACATCAGGTAGAGATGTCAGATATCAACATCAGGTAGAGATGTCAGATATCAAATCAATGTCATGTAGAGATGTCAGTTATCAACATCATGTAGAGATGTCAGACATCAACATCATGTAGAGATGTCAGACATCAACATCATGTAGATATGTCAGATATCAACATCAAGTAGAGATGTCAGATATCAAATCAATATCATGTAGAGATGTCAGTCATCAACATCATGTAGAGATGTCAGACATCAACATCATGTAGAGATGTCAGACATCAACATCATGTAGAGATGTCAGACATCAACATCATGTAGAGATGACACACATCAAATCAATATCATGTAGAGATGTCAGATATCAACATCATGTAGAGATGTCAGACATCAACATTATGTTGAGATGTCAGATATCAACATCATGTAGAGATGTCAGACATCAACATCATGTAGAGATCACAGACATCAACATCATGTAGAGATGTCAGATATCAACATCATGTAGAGATGTCAGACATCAACATCATGTAGAGATGTCAGACATCAACATCATGTAGAGATGTCAGATATCAACAACATGTAGAGATGTCAGACAGCATGTAGAGATGTCAGATATCAACATCATGTAGAGATGCCAGACATCAACATCATGTAGAGATGTCCAACATCAACATCATGTAGAGATGTCAGACATCAACAACATGTAGATATGTCTAGGCTAAACTTAGGAAAAGAAGGACATTCATTTTCTAACATATGAACTATTTATTTGGATTGAATGGACTTCACCTGTTGCTGGATACTTCAGGTCAAATTTTCCAGCAGTGTCTGTCGGGTCACAGCGTCTACCCTGGAGGAAGTTCAAAGGTTGCTGGACCTGGGGAGAGGAACCAGTGACCGTCACCACATGTAGACTGCGATGGAAACAACGAGCAAATGGACAGGGTCTTAACATCTTCAGTCTGCAACAATATTTACATTTGTCATGTGTATATATAAATACCATGCATCTCCAACAGTTTAAGAACTTAAAATAAACATGAATAGCTGACTTTGTGATGGTACATCAAAATGAAGATTATTGCATTATGATACATTAGACGGGGGGATAAATCAAGGCAACTTTTAAGATCATAGAATCCAACCTATAGCTGCTAGGCTAGATAGCTTGGTCTGCTAAATTCACTGTCTGAATTAATGTTTGTTATGATTATGATGAGTCTAGCATACTGTTCATGATCATAGCTGCTACATTCTTGAACGTTGCCCAGCACTATCAAAGTGGATCAATTAGCTTAGATAAAGAAAAAATATAACATTTTTAAAACACCTAACACCTTGAATTAGAAAAAAAAGAACTTTAAGCCTAGATCCAAAAATAAAATACAGTTGAACTTCGATCGGTATCTTGAACACCGATATCTCGAATACGATGGATATGTCAAAGTGGTTTTGAAAAGTCCCAAACCACATATTCTTTAAGTATTTTACCCTCATTGATATCTCTCAGTTTTTTTCTCAGTCCCATCAAATTTGAGATAACGAGGTTTGACTGTAATAAAACAATCGTGAGTAAAGTAAATCAAGGATTCTTTAATTATGGTCTAAAAGAAAATTCTTCAGTGTTTTGTTTTACTTAATTAAATGACAAACAAAAAATGAAGAATAAAACTCAGTGTTCAAAGCATCTTAAAAACTAGAGATCTTATTTTTGGAAAAAAAGTGTAATTTCAACTTGGAATTAAGTTCCAGAGGTTTCAATAATTTTGAAGTGAAGAGGTGAATTTATCCATTTGAAGAGTCTGTTTTAAAATTATTTTCAATAATTATAATAGTTTATTTTACCAATTATGAAACTTAAAGCACTGCATGCCAATCATTAAAACAGTGATAAATCGCCTCTTGCCACCCTTATTGAACAGGTCTAGGTGGCCTCCATTATTGGGACACCACCTACCAGACTTTTCATAACAAAGGCACTTAAGAGCCATTCTCTGTAATGACTTGAAACTTTATATAGGAGCTGTGGCACGCATAGTCTCAGAATTTCCCTAAACTCTCTATGATGAAAGTCTTTGATATCGTAATCTCAAATTAGGAAATAATTGGTTGCTATATGTCAAGGTTACTATGGCAACGAACCATAAAGTCTGAAAAATGCCATATTTTTCAACATGTTCAATCCCATAGTTAACGTTTGCAGCAGTGCAAACAAGTGGCAGTTATATGACTAATTCCAAAAGCTGAAGTCCAGATGTCTTGAATGCATGAAAAACATTTGGGAATTTAAATCAGCTAATATACAAGTAATGAAGTTACTATGGAAACAAAGTATTCAAAAATATAATTTCATTCATTCATTTTTATAAAGTCATACACTCAAATATAATAAATAATTTCACATTTCAAAAAAAAAATCAAATATAATCCAGTACATTTTTTCCATGGTTACACTGCAAAGTAGCAGTTACTTTTAATTTTTCTTATGTTATCTGTGTTACAAGGTCCTAGCAAAGTATGTCATTGCATTTGCCAGTCTTGAATTTCAATGATTACTAGCTTCTCTGTGACTAGCATACACAATCTTTACATTTTTTTATCATATCATTACACCTTTTTGTCAATGTATATGTAAATTGTTAATAATATACATGTACTGGTCAGAAAGTAAATCTTTATGAATGGGTTGCTAAAAATGACATTATAAAACTTTAGTGGTGTTGGTGATTTATTCTATTTTCAACAATCAATTTATTTGACAATTTCTACTTGAAGCACTTCTGTGGATTTCTGATTTTATCGTATCTTTTAATTAAGATGTTTCAAAATACATATGTTCAACCTATTCCCTTTAGAGATGTAGGCGAAAGCCTGTCCACTTCTCTAAAGAGAATAACGTTCAAGCAAATAATTAAAACTCAAACATAAACTGTTCACACACCGATTAAACAGATAAGAAGGTATATCCAGCAGGGACCTAACTTATATAGGTCCCTGCTGGCTATACCCTCTTATCTGTTTAATCATGTAAACAAAACGTGATATTGATAAACTTAACGTTACATGTAGATGTGTTTGTTTCTGCTGA
This sequence comes from Saccostrea echinata, assembly GCF_033153115.1. NCBI lineage: Eukaryota > Metazoa > Mollusca > Bivalvia > Ostreida > Ostreidae > Saccostrea > Saccostrea echinata. The sequence goes on from NW_026889777.1 coordinate 6,850,808, forward strand.
ACATGTATCTAACCATCGTAAAACCTTTAAAATTATTTAATTCTTTTATTAATTAACTTTTTTCTTTGGTGCACTTACTTCTTCGATATATTTCCTATAGAATTTGAATTCCTTTTATTTTCTGTCAACTCTAGACTGAAGGAAATTCAGAATACCCACCGGTACGCTTTTCTACCTTCTCTACTAGAGAGTCCGTCGTGAAGGATAACTCTGGCTGGATGTACTTTTTTTAATTCTTAAAAAGGTAACAGATATAAGATCATTAAATAAATAATGATCATAAGTATGTTCATGCTTATAAATTGGATTGGGTGTTTTACATAGCAGGAATAATCTTTTTTTTTTATATTTTCATAATACAGTGGCAAAAATAAGGCAGAAGTTGAGCCTTTTGTGTAATTTTAAAAAGGAAATTAGAGTAGAGTAATAGGTATCATTTTATTACTTTATTTTAGGTTAAAATTATCGAAATTTAGAAACAAACATATACCATCTTTTTTATCAATGATTAACCTCCTGTTTTTTTTTTTAAAATACAACATGAAAAATTAAAGAACCTGAAAACCTAAGCTTCGAGAGCTACATCCATAGTGACTCTTAAGCTTGACCTTGGATTCCCTTTTCTTCAACACTGAAACATCGATGTAAGCACTCATTTTATTATTTTTATTTTTATTTTCCCCCGAAAGTAATGATTGTTTTGGTTATATTACAAATAAAACACTTTCGAGCTTAAAACACTCAAAATATGCTGTTTATCAATGTAACACACGCCAAAAAGAGTCAGAAAAAACATTTTATTCCTGTTATAGCAAAATAATAGCCGTGAACATTTTTTAAAATATTTTTTGGCTTAATTTTTTTTTTAAATTTATAAAATCTTCCAGAAACATTTTATTTAAAGGAAATATATTTTAGATGGAATTTGAAAATGAAATTTAATTAAAAAAATGTTTATAATAATAAGATGCAAGCTTTGATAGGTATAAAGGATATAAGCATGAAGCATGCGTGTGTGTGAGGGTGTGTGTGTTAATTATCAGGTAAAACTAACAATTTTCCTTTCCGTGCCTCATTCATTAAGCCTGGATAGCTACCAAGATGTCATATCTATTGTGCTAAATATAAATATTCTCTTTATTTATAGCGATGTACGAACTTTGCAACTGCCTTAACGAACTACAGATGCTGGTTTTCACAATTTTGCACAACTTGTAGCTAGCACGATAATGGAGGAATAGAATTTCATGGAGAAATAAAATAACTAATTCATCGGAGGCCGGAAATTAATACAATTGGACAATACGCATATATAAACATAATCCGGTAAGTTGTTTACACTCAAAATGAAATATCATTCAAGCATTGCAAGGTATGGACGTAGTGTTCATGTATTTAAAGATCACGTGCACACGAACCTAACAAGCTGCACCGCGGTATGCAGGTGCGTACAGAACGACTGTAAATTTCTACAATAGAAATGCATGTGGAATATGTTAAAATATGTGTAGTATCTTTCTACACCTTTTGCATGCATTATTACATCACTAAACACAAGTTTCAAATAATTAAATATACAAACCAATTATCTTCTTATAAGATACATATATGCATAACATTTCTGTTATACTCTAAATTTGAAGAAACAGATTTGATTTGGTTTGAAATATTTTATTGACTTTAAATTACAATTGGGATCGGGCAAAAGTTCTTAAAACTTAAATCGCCCTTTCCCTACATGTGGATTAAATCAAACATTTTTACACACATGGATCTCAGCTTAAAATGAATAAACACAGAAAATATAATAATCAGAAGATAAAATATTCTATAGGCCGGATATGTACAGTCCCCTTTGCTCTTGTGGAAGATTGGGGGATACCCATCGTCATTTCTCTCATGCAAAAAATATACAGAAGCCAGAAAAGACTTTTTCGACAAATTTATGCGAATGAGGAAAATGAATCGCTAAATAATGACGAGAATGAATTAATATACCTTTTTTTAATTGTTCAAACATTTATTAAAAAGTCAGGTGTTTGGGCTGTTGCAATAATTACTTCTTGCGATTTTTGTATTATATAATCAACGTAAGAAACACATTTCATGTACCCAGGCTATCGAAAAGTATTTAACCGACATCTTCTTTAACAACCATGCAGAAAAGGTTACCATCTGGTTTGTCAACAAAGTGAACTAAGCGTAATATGTAATTATGTCACCCGAACGAAATCGGGGGACATATTGCTTATTGTGCGCCTGTAAATAACGTTGTCCGCAGACTTTCTCGCAGATGGCTGGGACAATCATGCTGAAACTTTCCATAAAAGATGATGACCAGCTGTATAGTCATGAAGTGAACATTTTCAGTTTCAACATGGCTACCGTTGCAATGGAAATGTATTACTTGCATATGAATAATTTCATTCAACGGTAGTTAGAATTATTTAAATTTAATTTCCATCGTTTTTATTAATTTCGAAAATCCTGAGATCCGCTCCCACAGGTGCGTGAAGGCCTCATCACTACTGTACACAAAACATTCAACACACCGGAAATGTTCATGATTCTTCTTATCAAAGAAAGTTTACAAATAGTTCATCATCTCATAAAGAAGTCCCTGGTCTATGAAAAAAATGCCCGAACTGAAGAAGAAAATTCAGGAATTATTTTGCTTCAGCCGTGTTTCGACGTGAACCTGGCATTCTGTTAATTAAGGTCTTTCGTCTTCTAATGAAGACCTTCTTGTTATTCTAGGATATCCGAGAAAAATTAAGAATTTTATCTTTCACCAATCGGATCTCTCAAAAACAATTTTCTTCTACAAATTACCTTGTATATAAGCATTGAACGATCTTACGGTTTCTGGTTCAGTTCGGGGTGCCATACGGTATTACTTGCAATAGCAGATTTTCTAGATTTTCTTTCCTTTTTATATAAATTAATTGTCTGGAACGTTTTGCACTGTCATGTTGATAAAATTAGATTTCTTCAAAATGGTAAACAGATAAGATACGATAAGATACGATAAGCATCATGCTGACCTTTTCACCATTCGACATCTTCTTACAGCACGTAAAATGAAACCCGGCCTAATTAGAGAGGACCTAGTTATAACCGATTACATAAATATTTCAAGTAACAGGTAACCTTTGACAAATAAACTTCATCCAGGTACTTAATTCTGTGTATCAGTTATAAATTCTGTTTATCGGTTATAAATCTGTGTATCAGTTATAGGTTATAAATTCTGTGTATCAGTTATAAGTTATAAATTCTGTGTACTAGTCATAAATTCTGTGTATCACCCAGTTATAAATTCTGTGTATCAGTTATAGGTTATAAATTCTGTGTATCAGTTATAAATTCTGTTTATCGGTTATAAATTCTGTGTATCAGTTATAGGTTATAAATTCTGTGTATAAATTCTGTGTACTAGTCATAAATTCTGTGTATCACCCAGTTATAAATTCTGTGTATCAGATATAAATTCTGTGTATCAATATGTTAATATACATTTTGACGGACAATGTTGCTGCGGTCACCGAGTGTGAAAAAAATCGTTATACTTACCATAATTCCTAAATGTACCTCCCTTCTTGTCCATTGCACAAAATCAGTATGGTTTGCCATCGAAAGAATCGATTTTTTTGTGAAATTCTTTCAAAAGGTTACTCCTCCAATTTTCATCCGATTTCAAAAAAACAAACAAACAAACAAACAAACAAACAAGATGTGTTTGTGAAACACTGATGTATGGAAGCTTATGGCGAAGGTTAAAGTTTCTCAAATGCAAGTCAAATCCAGGCCAAAAGATAAAAAAAATGTTTGTACCCAAAGAAAGGTCTTGTCTCAAGGAATATACCTGTGAAATTTGAAAGCCCTAGCTGCAACTGTTCAAAAGTTATGGCGAATGTTAAAGCTTTTTAAAAGTAAGTAAAACGTCAAGGTCAAGGTCAAAGTGGTTGGTATCCAAAGGAAGATCTTGTCAAAAGGATTACATATGTGAAGTATGAAAGCCCTAGCACCAACCATTCAAAAGTTATGGCCAAGGTTTAAGTTTTTCGAAAGAAGGTCAAACTCCTATGTCAAGGTCAAAGGGTCAAAATGGTTGGTATCTAAAGGAAGGCCTTGTCACAAGGATTACATATGTGAAGTATGAAAGCCCTAGCATCAACCCTTCAAAAGTAATGGCCAATGTTAAAGTTTTTCAAAAGTAGGCCAAACTCCTATGTCAAGGTCAAAGTGGTTGATATCCAGAGGAAGGTCTTGTCACAAGAAATACACATGTGAAGTATGAAAGTCCAAGCACCAGCTGTTTAAAAGTTATGGCCAAGGTTTATGTTTTTCAAAAGTAGGTCAAACTCCAAGGTCAAGGTCAAAAGGTCAAAGTTGTTGGTATCCAGAGGAAGGTCTTGTCACAAAAAATACACATGTGAAGTTTGAAACCCCAAGCACCAACTGTTCAGAAGTTATGACCAAGGTTAAAGTCTCATAAAATTTTGCAAAAGTGGGTCAAACTCCAAGGTCAAGGTCAAAAGGTCAAATATGATGGTACCCAAAGAAAGGTCTTGTCACAATGAATACACTGTATTGAAATATGAAAGACATAGCTCCAACCAATCAAAAGTTATGGGCAAGGTTAAAGTTGACAACAGACAAACAGGACAAAAACAATACACCCCCAGGATCTTTCGATCCCGATGCATAAAAACTGCTACACAAGAAGACTGTACTAAGATAATCTTTTTTTTTCAGTGGATCACTCTTGAACTAGTCTTGTTTGACTTTAAAAATAAAACATGGCGTCGCACAAACTCTGTAAGGTGTAAGATTCTGTATTGCGTTTTTTTATGCCCCCGGATCGAAAGATACCGGGGGTATATTGTTTTTGTCCTGTTTGTCTGTTTGTTTGTCTGTCTGTTGTCAACATTAACTTTGCCCATAACTTTTGATTGGTTGTAGCTATGACTTTCATATTTCACATGTGTATTCCTTGTGACAAGACCTTTCTTTGGGTTCCATCAAATTTGACATTTTGACCTTGACTTTGGAGTTTGACCTACTTTTGCAAAATTTTATGAGACTTTAATCTTGGCCATAACTTCAAAACAGTTGGTGCGTGGGGTTTCAAACTTCACATGTGTATTCTTTGTGACAAGACCTTCCTTCGGATACCAACAACTTTGACCTTGACTTTGGAGTTTGACCCACTTTTGAAAAACTTTAACCTTGGCCATAACTTTTGAACGGTTGGAACAGGGCTTTCATACTTCACATATGTAATCCTTCTGACATCACCTTCCTTTGGATACCTTTGGATACCAACCACTTTGACCCTTTGACCCTATATTCCTCGAGACAAGACCTTTCTTTGGGTACCAACATTTTTTTATCTTTTGGCCTGGATTTTGACTTGCATTTGAGAAACTTTAACCTTCGCCATAAGCTGCCATGAGGGGCATCAGTGTTTCACAAACACATCTTGTTTTATTATTTCATTGAAGGAGTGTTGTCAAGATCACTTAAAATAGAATTATCTGATTTTTTTCGGCCATTTTTTACCCTCTTACAATATATGCCTGATATCAATAATTTTGATTCTATAATTCATCTGTGTATCAACTTGTATTAAAATCAGATCAAAACTAAGGCGTACAAATGGAGGTAATTTTTGGAAAAGATTGTTCTCGATTTTTTTTCACAACTCATCCATTGTGACCTATAAGTGGTTCCACAATGCATAATCACACAAAAGATCGTTCATAGAAACTCATCTTCCTTTGATAAAAAGGGTGTTATAAGAAATTGTTTTTCCATGGCAATTAATTATACATTTGTACATGTACATTTAAAAATCTTTTTTCCCCTTCAGAGAGCAAAAATGTGGCGGAATCTATGGAAACTAGCGCTTGGTACAGACATTGCAGACGATGAATTTTTCGAACCATTTTCGGCAAGCCTTGTGTACTTCTCGTTTGTAATGGGCTTAGGGATTATTCTCCGGATTCTCAATAGAATGTTTTCTCCGGAAGCTCTCAAAGAATACATTGCGGATTTCCTTGCTACAATGGAAATGTGTGCCTACTTCTTTGAGAACAATTTCATTTTTAAGCATTACGGCTCCGTATGGCTGTTTATCGCTGTTGTTATTGAGTGTTTCATCGCCAACAGGACATATTTTGGTGCGTCTGAAAATCCAGTTAAAGCTTTTTACCAATTCTGTAACTGCGAAATAGGACTCACCACAGCCGTTCTAAAAATAGCAGTGCAAACCCTAGCAGGTTTAGCCTCGTATCGGTTGGCAAAATTAGTTTGGTCCCTTGATCTGGTTCCCGACCACAGAGAAAGATTTTACGAACAAGAGTGCGCTTCTGACCTTAACGTGACCTTTGTTGTAGGCATGTTGGTGGAGTTTGGTGCCACTCTAATTGACACGTGGTTAGGGATGCAAGTGTTGATGAAAAATTCAATAGTGGATGAATTAATAAAACTAAGCAATGGATCCCTAATGATTGTAATGGGTAAGTTGGTGAGAAAATCAGCCCCTATATAGCTGAATGTGAAACACTGGTGGTCGATAGTATATTGACTATTAAGAGTAATTCCAATGATTATTTTGAGATGGAGCAACTAGGCCTAGCGTGTGATAAAGGAATTATACATTTTCTTTGTAGTTTTACTTTCAAACTTCAGTCGAACCAAAACTTTTAGCAGAGATTGTCAGCTGTAAATATTCTTCGGTCTAGCTGTTAACGTTATCTGCAAAAGAAATAATTATATTAAAGACCTATCCTCTCCCATTATTCTTAGAATACTCACTGATAACCTCAATGTTATCATGTTCCAGGGATTAACCTCACCGGAATGTACTTTAACCCAGCTATGGCCACCGGGCACCTGTTTGGCTGTAAGGGGACGGAGGCATGGGAACACTTTGTGGTTTACTGGATCGGGCCGTTCATTGGCTGCTTCCTGGCCATGGTTTTAGACCGGATGTTACACATCGACGCCACTGCCACACCGCTCGACCAATCAAAAAAGAAAGAATAAGAGGCGATATCTTTGTCCCGTGATTTTTTAAATATAGATTCCCAAGCATTCCCTATTGTATTGTTAAATATGACTGAAAATCATCCTTTATTTCATGTTGAAAATATATGTTAATGTTTTCCCCATAAAGGATTGTTACAGAATGTGTATATACTTATTACATTTATCTTCTGTCCAACTTAACGATAGTAGAGAAGAAAGTGAGGGAGGAATATAGGAAAAATTATAAAGATTCGGAGGTAATGCAGTAAATAATAAATTAAAAGTTAGCAAAAAAAATGTCAGCGAAAAATTGCTTCTTTGAAATACATTACACTTGCTTATCATAGCTATGCACTTAGTTTGCTTAATACCTAGGAGCAGAGAGGATTTCAAAGAACTTGTGTATTTTCACTATAACAATCAATAGAGGCCGTCCCTAGAACCAGAGGCCCTAGACCCAGAAATTCACAATTTCGGAAGAGGCACTCTTACTTATCATTATCTTGGATTAAGTATGTTTGCTAAATACCCAGGAGCAGAAAAGATTTTAAAAGAAATCAAGCATTTTCATGCTGTATTAAACAGAGACCATCCTAACACCAATACCCCTTACCCAGGGGCTATGAATTTCATAATTTCGGAAGAGGCATCCTTGCTCATCATAACCATACAATTAGTTTGTCTGCTAAATACCTAGGAGCAGAGAAGAAGATAGTTGAGGAATGTACACATTTTCAATATCTGATCTATAAAGTTCTACCCTAACACCAGAACCCCCTGACCCAGTGGCCATGAATTTATCAATATTAGAAGAGACACCCTTGCTTATTATAAATATGCACTTAGTTATTCTACTAAATACCCAGGAGCAGAGAAGAATTAATTTATGTTCACTTTTTTATCAATATACCGTGACCCAGGAGACATGAAGTTTACAATTTGGGAAGGGAACCATTGATCATCATAACTATGCACTTACCTTGTTTGTTTAGTACCAAGGAGCAGAGAAAAAGATTTTCAAAGAAACAATGTATTTTCACTATGTAATCATTAGAGATCCCCTCCAACACAAACCCCTGACCATGGGGCCACAAATTTCACAATTATGAAAGAAACACCCATGCTCACCATAACTTTGCACTAAGTTTTTTTGCTTAATGAGCAGGAGCAGGAAAGAAGATTTTCAAAGAATAATGCATTTTCACTATATAATCATTTAAGCCCTGTCCTAAAACCTCAAACTCCCTGACACAGGAGCCATAAATAATATTCCTTAATATTAACTTCGAAAAACACGCTGACAACATTAATTTTCATTATGCCTTGCTATTTTCAATGGCTTAAACACTGTTGAATCCTTCGTCGCCAGAGTATATACATGTATATACTTGATGCGGGTTGGCAGCAAAGAGCCCTTAAAGAGCCACTTCACTGATAACGATGCGCATCAAAAATAGTATTTAAGTTCTGGATGATTTCATCTTTTGGCTCAGGATTTTGCAAAATACTGAATTTAAACGAGATTTTTGTAAGCCCTGTAACATCAACTTTTTGTCAGTAGCTTATTTTTATTTTATAATTGATTATACACAGAAGATATTAGATTACCATTAACTTTAAAAGTATCCAAATATGAAACAGACGTAGTGTCTTTTGAGTTCACTGGCAACTATATCGAGTCGACACACAGATGAGAATGAAATTTGTTAATAAAACGTTGTCATTACATCTGAATGTCGAACTGAATCCAGCAGCAAGAGACTTCTTCTCGTGTAGAAGTTTTAAATAAATTCTGCTTCATGAGAATACTCAAAGCTAGTTAGGGGAAAAATCTGTGCTTTCCATTTCAATTGAAGAAGCAATTATCTTATAAATACGCCTGCATACGTGTTTGTGAATCCCGATTTATATTGCTCCACGTGACGACTGTGACACAGTTATAATTCTGAACCAGTGATGTTTTATTATATGTTCTATCAAACCTTTCCAAGGGCCCATGTTTTTCCTTGTTTACAGATCTTATGAGGTTGTTCACTGTTCGTTATCTTCCCATTTTCCTACACAAAATCGATATCTTTTACTGGTGCTATAGCTGCTTATTTTTATTAATTGAGCCATTTTTTTTACATGTACATCTAGGGCTGGGTATCGGCTGGGAATTTGTATTGCGATATATTGCGGTATTTTTAACTGTATTGCGATATGTATTGCAATATTTTTAATGACAGTTAAAATGCTCTTTTTTCTTATTTTATTAACCTTCATCTATAAGAAGAGTGTGTAAAACTCTTATAAATACATTATGACAAAAACAAAGTTCTTGTTGATTCACTATAGTTTTGGAACGAAATGCAACCATACAACAGCAACATTGCCATTTGGAACTCTTTGGCACGATTGCAAACATTTCTAACCTATTAATTTTCATATTTTACTTAAGAAATCTAAAGCCCAAGCAGTTTGCCGATATCGGTACTGGAGAAACGTATCGCTATATGATATTTTTTGTTAACGAATCGCAATATACTGGAATATCGATAATTTTGCGCAGCCCTATGTACATATATAAATGTATAAATGCGCTGTTGAACGATCGTCCTGATATGTTAAACATAAAAAAAAATAAACATTGAAATCATTAAAAAAAACTTTTTATTACTTTAACTTCTAATTTATTAAGACATAGATCATTCTTTAAAAACCGGAATGCTATAATTATATTTGATTCAATCGTAAAATATTTTGATTCATTATAATTATATAGACATACATATATATATATGTTGAAGTACAATGTACTGCTTAATAAAACAAAAAGTAGCCTATCCAAATTAAAAAAAAAACAAATCAACATCAAACACTTGTCGAGATCTAACAAATGGCAAAGTAAAGCATATAATTAAAAAACTCACCGGTAAGCATCTCTTTCTCTCTCTCTCTCTCTCTCATTGAATACAATTATTTAAATTCCGCTGCCAGTCACACAAAAAAGGAAGCTCTATAAATAATGCTGACACAAATCAACGATTTTATGCAAGTACTGGTTTTGACAAAACACCGCCTTTGTGTCACACAGAAAATGACATGCGTAAAGAAAGGTATGGATGGTTCAGAGAAAAAAGAAGATCCATGAGTCACACAGTTCTTACCTGCATTAAGATTGTCCTCCCCCGGTGGATGGGGTGGGGGGGGGGGGTAGGGGGGTCATGCTATTCCTTTAAATATATACTCCAATTTCAAACTATGAATATCTGATTTGTTCCCACCCTAATGGACCATATTGACCCTGCTGTTCTTAAAAAGATTCTTCTTAATTCCATGTATTGTGATCACTCTTACAATATATATACGCTGGACAATTCGTCAGAGGAACTCACTTGAGCACCGAACTCAAATTCATGTGAGTTAAAAATCACGATATATCGTTATTGCGGAAAAATTTAGAAGTGGCAAAATGCATGTTTAATGGCTGGGTATTTTTTCTTGATCGAAACTCTTATTTTCAGACATTTGACTTTGGCCAAAAAAAAAAAAAAAAAAAAAAAAAAAAAGAATTAAAATTTTCTTGTTTCTTGACATCTAATCGGAATGTTTATTTATTTAGTTTTGAATTTTCTTTGATTTCAGTGGTTTGATTGCTGGCACTTTAGGAATTATACCTGTTCTAAGCAATGATAATATCACTAACATACCACCAAAAAGCAGTTATTTTGGAGGACATTTTTCTCACGAGCCATACCTTCGTTTACCCACGTTTCTGTATATCTCAGTTGCTGTCTATGACAACATACAAACTGGTATCTATATTATTAAATATTGCACTGTTCTGGACTTCAACACGTGGATTCATTGATGTATTGCACTTCCGTTATGTAAAGTGAGCGGTGGCTCGATTTAAAAAAAATTGAAGGTGCTGTTTTCAGCAAAGATTCTGTGGGACTGTGTCTAATCAAGACTTCTGCTTGTTTTCCTGGGGTACAGCAAATACGGCGATTTCTTTGACTATCACCCAAGTCTCTTGTTTGTTGGTAATAATGATATTCAAACAGTGAATTTTCTGCTGCTTGGTGACAGATCGAACGTCATCAATTTTAAGATCGCCATCTTCAAAATAACCCAGCAGTTTGTTGTCTTTACATACGGGCATCCCAGGCCCCTTTGAAACCGAGGCAAGACTAGCCTCGAGTTTGGCGTAATGAATTTTATCGCCCGGGTGAGATTCTGTTCCGGTTTGTATGATTATTCTGTCCAGTAACTGGGGTTTATCAAACACTACAGACACCCAATCGTTTGCTTTTCCATTCCTTTTACTCCAGAACACACCGTCCTCTTTGTTGTACGCTTTATCCGGGTTAAAATATCCCTCGAAGGGTAGACTGGTGTAGATTTTGGCGGGTGGATTATCTCCCTTTAAGGTTTTAGGATGGGCCAGAAAGAAGCGATCTTTAAGAGGTTGTACTTTACCCGGAAGAGAAGAGTGATAGCCTACATGTTCAAATATGGTGGGTCGACGAATTCGTCGCTTAAATTGCAACATTTGTACATTGAAATTCAAATATGTTACGTCACAAGGCTGTTGTGCGTAAAATAGAAGCACCATTTTGGCAAGTTTTTCAATATCGGTAGAGTGGTATAACTTTCCTATAAAGCCTAGTTCTGAGAACTCTAAACACACCCAGCGGTCCTTCATCTTATTAATGTAATCTTTAATGACCGTTAGATAACCCGGTATAGTGTAAATATCGTCCTCTAGCTGTATGTAATACGTGGAGAGAACCTGACTATACAGAAACAAGAAAGCGTAATCTACATTCTGCTTAGCCCGCCATCTTTTCTTGGTCTCTGGATCCACAAACGTATGTTTTAAATTATCCAATGGCGGATAAAATGACTCCCATGCCTGAATTACGTGCAGCGTTCCCTTGGAGATAATGTTTTGAAAGTTTTTTCGTAATCTCTTGCTTATGTCCTCCTTCCATTTCGCGTCAAAATCCGCGAGGAAAACAACAATGTAAATTTCCGTAAGTTCGTTCTCTGTTGTGCAGTTCACTATGGACTGAACGGTGTTTAGGATGTATTCGTCTTTCTCACGTTTAACTGTTGGTATACCAATTGTCAGGAATCCTATATAATGCAAAACATTTTTTAGTGAACATGCTACTGAAAATCCTCCATATTAACCTATATACATATGTGGCATATGACAATGAAAAGTATCAGTATGTTGCGTGTCCACCTGCAATTTTTGCAAATCTTAAAAATATACTTTAACATCTGAAAATTGAGAGCTTAGAAATCAGGCTTCAAACACAGTATTTGCAATACAAAATTGTATTGAAATGATTTCTTATATCTTACTTTGTTTATTGCTGGCGTTCTGTATAATGCGGGCATCGGCTCTCCAGTTTGCCCGTAGCTTGGTGAGATCAACTGATGGCTGTAAGTTCAATTAAATTCTGTATAGTGATATAAGATTTTTAAAAAAAATGGTAAAACATAAAAGTTACCTTTGCAACTTTCATATGAAATGAAAGGCTATATATAAGAGTTATCTCCCTTTCAATTAACCTAAAGATCAAATTTGTGCCGTCCGCTGTTTTATAATTTTTCCCTCCATTTTAGTACTGTTTTATTAATGTTAAAACAATTGATGGGCTTTATGAAGAGATCACACAGCTAAAAACTATCAACAGTTAAAAACTGTTTACATATGAACCACTGTTTAAGGTTTACTTACCCTCTATAAAGAGAGATAACTCTCTTTGGGATTTATGTATATTATCCCCTTAAATGTCAAGTAAAAGGGCAATATTTACGTGAAATTTTGCACAAAAAGATATGCTGATATTTCTTGTCTATAAAGTAGTTTTAGTTAGGTTTCAATTAGGAATCATTACGACTTTATTAATGCAAAATTAATACGAGTGAACAAAGGGAAAATGAACCTTAGTGAGTGTAGAAGAAAAAAAAACCCATGCAGTCCGTGAATATTGCACAACCGTTTAGAAAATACAGAGTGTTTGGGAAATACCATCACCATTTTTGTTCAAAGTATTAAGGACATGCATGAAATTATTAAATTCCCCACATTTTACAATCATATTTTATTATAATACGGACTTCTCGGTGACTTTTGTATAAATTAATCCCCTCGGCAGCCTCAGACTTATAATTTGGTAGTCCAAAATTAAATAAGAGGGTGCATTATGAAAATGAAAGTTTAAGTTGTATGAATATTTAATATTAGAAATTAAAAAAAAAACTTTAATGACAATTAAAAACCCGCGATATCCATATAAGAGATTGTGTTAGGCATAATATTTCAATGGCAGTCAGTGTCGACTAACAGAAATAAATATTAATAGAAAGCAAGTAAATAGGTAACTCAATCAGTAGAGCTATAAATGAATAAATATTGCACCTAAATGCTTAAACGTATTTGCTGAACGTATCAATAAAGTTCTTGAAAAAGAATATTATGTTTTTCAACTTCAATCAGATACAGTTAACAAGTTGTGTTTGTGAAACACTGATGCCCCCGTATCCCTACAGGTAAATGTTGTTAGCTTATCTTGTCATAAGGAATATCCATGAAATATAAAAGCCCTCGCACCAACTGTTCAGAAGTTATGAAGTTTAGAAGTTTTTCAAAGGTAGGTCAATCTACAAGGTCATGAGTTAAAAAATGTTGATATTGTCACAAGGAATACACATGTGATATATGAAAGCCTTAGAACCAACCATTCAGGAGTTATTGCCAAGATTTAGTTTTTCAAAGGTAGGTCAAACTTCAAAGGTCTGGGTCATGAGGACAAAAAATAATGGTACCCAAAGAAAGGTTTTGTCACATGCATGCCAAATCGTAGACCAAATCATTATGATTTTGTTTCTGAAATTTTGTGGCAGTTAATGTTGCTCCCTGGAGGGGCCACTCGGGTGAGTGTTACTTGGTAATGGGGCGTTTGTATGTTACCTGGTTTAAGAAGTCTTGATATGACACCTGTCTTGGTACATAATCCTTTGCGTCATTTCCTGACGACAACTCTTTTGTGTTGGAGGAAAAATCTGAAGAAGAAAACATTAATTACTTAGTGGCTTGATTTATATTTTCACAAGTGTTTTATTTTAGTATACATGTATGACCACAGAATTCCCGCAGTTTGTATGAATTGTGCGATTTAGCACACTTTGATGTGCAATAAATACTTCATCAATACATAAACCACTTATATATTTATTTTCTTCTTATCTTTGGCACACGAGGGAGCATAAAATTTGAAGAGACGGTCGCCACCAAGTCATCCTAAAGCTGTACATACCTGTCTGGCAATACCTTTGATATCACGTGTGCATGTCGAATTCGTTAAAAAGGATGAAAGTTAATTTCAAAAACAGCTCACGATCAATGGTATTACAGCAACGAAAAAAAAAAATCATGGTCAAGCTGACAGCATTTTAGGAGCCTTCCACATCGTGATAAATATTGTATCGGTGTATCTTAAAATGATAGCAGTGGCGGATCCAGGCATCTTGAAAAGGGGGGGGGGGCGACCTGTTTGGAGTCAGGGTAGGGGCCCACAGCCACACCAAAAAAGAATGATTTATTAAATCTTATACTTCGGACACAAAAGGGGGACCCGGGCCCAGTGGATAGTTCGATAAAATATGTGTGCAAGAAGTTTCAGTCATATACACATTGTAGATGTAGACGATAGAAGCTCACATGCATAAAGTATAAATGCTAGATGCACGAGAGAGAGAGAGAGAAAATATAATTGCTAGATGAAATATAAATAATAATAAATATAAATATAATTGTTAAATAACAACCAAAGAGATACTAATTAAAAAACGAGGGAGGGAGAGAGAGAGAGAATAATTGCTAGATGCACGAGAGAGGAGAGAGATCGAGATCTATAAATCTCTGTTCTGTTTTACTTACGGAGTGTATAATTATCAGTCTGGACTACCACGCTTTCTTTCTCTGGATTTCCCTTGTCTCTGAATGACTCCCATTGCTGTGTTTCCTATCAAACAGTATCAATAATACTTCAGACTGGTGCGTCTAGATATATAATGTTAACAACGTAATCAATAATAGAAAATTCAGTTCATACTGATCAATTTCAGGTCATGTGGGCCGTCATGTTGCATATATTTTGACTTGATATTTGTACATTGTAATGACTTTCTCATGAAAATTCTCATTTCGACACGTACAATAAGACGTCCTAGCAGTTTAATGGTCATATCAAAGTTGATATTTATACATATTGTAAATGATGTACCATTTTCCTCGAATCGGTACTGCATTTCCGCGAAAAAAAAAAATCATAATCGATTTTCAAAGTTTTTTTTTCTGCATGCCCCTTCTGTTAGCCGACTAATGTACTGCATATAGCCCCCCACCCCCCCACCCCACCCCACACACACACCCTAACACACACAAACACACGACTCTTAACCACTTGGAGGTGATGGAAAGATTTTAACCTTGAAAAGTATCTGTAAAATGAAAAACATCATTAAGAGACAAAGCAATGGGTAAACACGTCTTAAATATCGTTGAAACGTGCACTTGATTTAAAATTATCCGCAGAATTTTTTTTAATCCAAAAAACCTTTAACGTGTCGATGTCAGCTGGGAGTTGAAATCCCAATTGACAACTGGATCTCTGTTGGAACGTTACTTGAAATTGTTGTAGCAAAACTACTTGCTCTGGCTTTGTAAGGAAATGTCCTTTCAAGACAGCACAACTATAGATAAAACGTGGTGGTTTATATTTTTAATATATTAATAATTATTATGTGCAGAATTTAGATTTTAAAAGCGCGGAACAGAGTATATATATATATATATATATATATATATATATATATATATATATATATATATATATATATATATATATATATATATATATAAGTATTACATATTATCTGTGGTCATTTAAAATCGCTGAAAGGACAAAACAGATTTTGGACAACCCTATGTAAATTGATTCGCGGAAAAGCAATGTGAAGTACTACCGGAAAAGCATCGTAAATCTGAGAGAGAGAGAGAGAGAGAGAGAGAGAGAGAAATAAATAGAAAGAGAGAGGAAGGGCATCTGTTTTACCTTTCTATTATTTAGCCACCTGTATTCTTTTTGTGACAGGTCTTTTGCTCGAAAAGTAAGAACATCACCTGGAAATAGAAAAATAAACTAAGAAAAAAAAATATATAAATGATTAATTAAAACTTTTGAGTAAGTTCAGTTCTAAAATATTTTTTTTATTTATGAAAAAGGTTTCGACGTTGGATGGATCAAATTGTGTAGACGATGAACCAGAAGTGTGAAGGAGAACCTCCCCCCCCCCCCCCAGCATGAATGAAGATACGGCGTAAATCAACCATGAGTAGTCAACTGCAAATCTCTCTTTTTCCAAGCAATTAGAAAGAAGAGAAGCATGGAAGGTTTGGTCAATTGGAATATGTCAGTGTTACATGTATAATGCATTTCAATACAGTAATTATACAATGTGATAAAAAGGCCCGTTGGCCACAACACTCATCTGAGTCACTAATGACCCCATGTGCGGATCTAGAAGGGGGGTCAGGACCCCCCCCCCCCCCTGGAATTTGCAGAGGTATTAAAAGTATATACTGAAGCATATAAAAAAGACCTTGGACCCCCCTCCCTAGAAAACGTGGATTCCCCTATCCACATCACGAAATAGGTGTTTTTGCCGTCCGGAAAATGGATTTTACGGGGGGGGGGGGTTTGTTTTTGTTTTTTGTTTTGTTTTGTTTGTTTGTTTTTTTTTTGCTTGTCAAGAAATTTTTGGGTCGGAAATTTTTTTTTTGACTGGAGTAGACCCCCCCCCCCCCACACCCTGGAAAAAAATCCTGGATCCGCGCCTGGACCTTGCTGTTCTATATCAGCAGATTCCCCCCTATATATTCCTATATATGTAAAACTTTGATAAATTGTGGCCCCATCCTTACCCCGGGGGTATTTATTTACTTAATTTGAATACAATCTACCTGAGAAATCTTCCATAAAAATACGACTAATCATGACTTATATATATATATAGGTGTTCTTGAGAAGAAAATTTAAAAAAAGAAATTCAATATATTTAAATAGTCCTAATGCTCATCTGATATTTCTCATCAGCAGAGTCCCCTACGTAAAATTTTGATTGCCCGTTGAGGCCCCATCCTTCCCCTGGGGTTATTGATTTGGATAAAATTGAATCTGCACTATACCTGAGGATGCTTCCATAGAAATATGACTAATCAGGGCTTTGATTTTTTTCTATCCAATGAAATAACGTGTTACAATCTGAATTACATAATATTCTGAAGATTAAATATCAATTGTTAAGTTTTTATTTTTTTCTGCCTTTTGTCAAGACTTTTTGTTGTGTACGGTTCTCATCGCTTTGCCAAGTTTATAGCTTTTTATTAATTAATGGTAATATCCAGGGGAATAATACTTTTTTCCCCCAATCTCTAATGACGTTTTTAACGCCTGCAATATAATCATATGATTACATATAAAAATATCCAAATACGGAAGAGCGAGAAAAACCAGACGGCTTAAAATAGCAGTCGATTTGCGTTTATTTTATTATTCACACGTGCGTGTATATATATATGTACTAACTGGGACAAGATTTACCAACAGGAATAGCACAAAGAAGCAATATTAAATCACTTGATTTAATCACAGGCACTTGTGGATTAATTTTATTACACTCAATAATCATATATACCTTATGGTAATATTTCCAAATTTTTTGTTGTAAACATCATAATTAATTAAGTCACTAATAATCACAAGACAGGGGATTGTATTGGGGGTGGTGATCCACAATTACAACTATATCTGCAGATTACTTGGAAATCAGAATTAAACATGCCTTTTCAGTGACAAAGCAGAGCATTTTTTTAAATGATGAAAAGATTTGATATCCATCTTTTCAGCTATAGGTTTCTACATACAGACAGTGTATTAAGTTTCAAATCAACAAAAGGCACTGCTTATCTATATATAGTACCATCATGATAGATATTATGTAATACATCAGATTATCATCAAGGTATCAAATCACACCCCGTTTATTATGAGAGAATGATAAAGGCTTAATATTTAATAAATAGCTGCTCATACACGCAGCAAAATAAGTAAAATGAGCCTATCTTCGATCAAACGGTTTACTCCTTTATAATTTGAAAACTCCATTACAGGGTTCAATCTAATGCTTATAAAACCATTATTATTTACTACCATGACGTGCCAGATACATATAAATTTTACAGCTCATTAGCTTTTTTCTGCTTTTAATGATAATGTTTTTCCTTGGAGACGTCTCTTATTTTGTGGTACATATATGAACAGCTCTAACAACGCAAATCCCTTCGTCGCTCAACCATCTTCACAAGCCAAGAGTTTGTGGTGGAGCGATGGGGGACCGAAAACCCTTTGCTTGTGAAGATGACGTACACACAGACGATGAAACTTCAAACCTCCTGTAATTCATTTTTTTCCGAGTTGATGTCTACGTCTCAGCAATTGGCAAATCCTCGTCTGACTCCGCTACGCTCGAGGAGCTCTGAGTGACGTCTCAGAGGCCGTATAAAAGATTACGAAAGCCTATTAGGATCAAACTACGGTAAAAAAAAAATTTAAAAGGCGTTATAACGCCTTTTCAAAAGGCGTTATAACGCGAAAAAAGGCGTAATAACGCCTTTTGAAAAGGCGTTATAACGCGGAAAAAGGCGTAATAACGCAAATAAAGGCGTAATTACGCCTTTCCAAAAGGCGTTATAACGCGAAAAAAGGCGTTATTACGCCTTTCCAAAAGGCGTTATAACGCCTTTCCAAAAGGCGTTATTACGCCTTTCTAAAAGGCGTTATTACGCCTTTCCAAAAGGCGTTATAACGCCTTTCTTAAAGGCGTTATTACGCTTTTCCAAAAGGCGTTATTACGCCTTTCCAAAAGGCGTTATTACGCCTTTCCAAAAGGCGTTATAACGCCTTTTGAAAAGGCGTTATTACGCCTTTTAAAAAGGCGTTATTATGCCTTTTTAAGGGCCATTATTATGTCTTTGACAAGCCCGTGCTTTTAAGGTGGGGGGGGGGGGGTCCCATGAAATTGACAAGCAAACAAAAAAAAACAAGACCCCCCCCCCCCCCCCCCGAAAAAATAAACTGTCTAAACTTGAGGGGAAACCTTTTCTAATTTTTCGGTAAAACTTTTTTTAAATGCAATGACTTGCCCGAGTTTAACCATACTGCAACAAAATGTTAAGGGACCAAGCAATCAATAAATGATTTTTTATATTTAAACTATAGCAAGACTATTCTCCCAAAAAGTGGGGTGGGGACCCCCCCCCCCCCCCACTCACATTCGTACTACTGGCCTGTTCGAAAAGGAATTGTATCCAAAAATGGAAAGGCGTTATTTTAAAATAGTAAATATATGAAAGATTGAACCAAAGCCATCTTTATTTATGCAATATTTAGATTATAGTTTTAATATTATAAATTATATTATAAATTATAGTATCATCAATATTCCTGCACATCTCGCAGACAGTTGTTTGCATTTTGCATGCATATTAAGAGAAGTCATCACTCTACTTTTGAAAATCCAGGATATAGGCAGAACCAGCTTTGGGCTTTGCTAGCCACGTATTAAAAATTCATGTCAAATTTGAAAATATTTTTCTCTCCTCTTGGTAAAAAACAGGGAAAGTATTTGCATAGGTATAATGAGCAATTAGCCTTCAACAAAATTTCTGAAATCCATACACCTTGGTAGAAGCGTCTGGCATCAGAGAAGGACTAAGTTGGTTTAACACTGAAAATATTTTACATATTTAAAAATCTTTTTTCCTAGAAATCTAATTATAATCAGCCCCCAGGGTGGGCTAAGTAAGTCATGTATTGAAAAAAAGAGGCGTAATAACGCCTTTTCAAAAGGCGTAATAAAACCTTTTGGAAAGGCGTAATAACGCCTTTTAGAAAGGCGTAATAACGCCTTTTGGAAAGGCGTAATAACGCCTTTTAGAAAGGCGTTATAACGCCTTTTGGAAAGGCGTAATAACGCCTTTTTTCGCGTTATAACGCCTTTTAGAAAGGCGTAATTACGCCTTTATTTGCGTTATTACGCCTTTTTCCGCGTTATTATGCCTTTTCAAAAGGCGTTATTACGCCTTTTTTCGCGTTATAACGCCTTTTGAAAAGGCGTTATAACGCCTTTTAAATTTTTTTTTACCGTAGTTTGATCCTAATAGGCTTTCGTAAAAGATTACATCACCATAGGTTATGGCTTATTACGACTCTCTTTATAAAGGGTGAGAATGTCCAAAGGCGGATCCAGCGTCGGCGCGTCGGTCGTGAGCCCCCTTCCCCCCCCCCCCCCCCCCCCCCCCCGGTTTGAATTTTTTGTATGTAGAACTTATACGTTCATTATCCTAAAATCAAGGAAAAAACACCTCTTATTTGCAAGGATTCGTCAGCTTTAGGGGGCTTCGCCCCCGGACCCTTTGCCATGGACCCACTGGGGGCTTCAATACAGCCCCCAGACCCCCCTGCCTTCTACTGCCCCCCCCCCGTTATGAAATTCATGGATCCGCCACTGATGTCTTAAGTATTGAGGCCCATTTGTTTGACAATTTTCGAAACTTTTACCATTTCTATCCTACTATATATCTATACGTACTATTTCACAATTTATTGCTGAGGCTCACTTGCTTGTTTTGGCTTTGAACTTCATTTTTATCCTATATATATGTTTCTTAGTATAGAAGATGCTCTTAAATATGAGATAAATTTTCATTACAATATGCACAACCTTTTGAACCCCCCCCCCTCCCCTCCGGGTCCTATGAAATAAAACACAAATCATGTTGAGATTCCCTTACATGTTATTTCGACACACTTGGTTTGTCTCTCAAAGATGAAGATCTTTAAAACAAATGAATTTACACTACATGCTTTCATGACAGCCCGCCCTACAGGAACTGAACCGATTGGATAGATTTCAGAAATTTCATACTTTATATTTAGAACGCCCGGAGTTTTTACTCTAACATCCATGTACATTTGGTTTTTCTCAGAGATGCTTGCTAGTAAAATGAGAAGCTTATTACAAATTAATTGTATTTTTTTTTATACTTTATATAGAATATAAGAGATGATAGCCCAACCATCAGGCAGGTGTCGCCTTTTGACTGAAAAATCCTCTTCTGAATATAATTATTAATATTTGTTAGTATATATTGGGCACGTGATATAAAGCCTCTAGAGTGGGTTTGGGCGAATTTTGGATGAAGCAGGAATTTATAAACACTGTATGTTCAATTTATGCATACATACATGTATGTATAAAAATAGAATTCTAGTTATATATCAATAAGAGTGTACTGCTTTCATGGAAAACTCGATCAAATGTGTTTTTATATAAAAACTTCGTACTTTAAAATTTTTGTTAAACACAACTATACTTAACAAAAAGCATTTAAGTAAAGACTTTCGTCGCGTGACTTTATTAATCTGGATGATACCAAGGCAAAAGCAGTCAGGATAGGGGTTATACAGGATAGATTATGTAATGTTTATGGCACTCTTAAGAAAATAATTTTCATTCATCTTTAACTGTTTTAAATACATCTGTATTTGAGTTTAAGGAAAAAATACATTAATGAGTATTATATCACAAATCATGCACCAAGTTCATTTAGATTATTACGTCGGTTATTGGTTCGACATTACAGATATTTAACGTTGTCTTGCTAGGGGCAATACATTCATTTTGATGCTCAATCATGTCAATACAACTGCTGCATATCGCTTAACAAATATATTTTAGGTAGTTCTTTGCTTTATATTAACCATTAAACTCAGTTTGTTTCTGGAAGATGTTAAATATTGCATAGTCATTCGCCATTTTGACCCCGTCCACAAAGTCCCTGTGAGTGTACTTCATGAAATTAAAAGTTTTTGGAACCTTTCACTCAAGGGCGCTCCAGATTAATGGTGGTTTAAAATGGCCAAAAAGTTTCAAAGGAATATTTGAAAATGCAGACAGTCAATGCAGGTCCTTCAAGTTTTGACATTTAATTATAAAATGCACAATATACTCATGATACTTGGGAATCATTTTTCTATCTTAACTTTTTCAGTTGCTGTCGTTTGTCATTTAACATTTTGCCATATACTCTCATTAAAACCCCGTATGTGGCCCAGCGTCAAGCCCAAGGGTAAACAGAGCAAAGGAGAAAGAAGCATTAAGATCAATAGCTGTCTGTCCAAAATTTCCAGAGAGTACTGTTAAAGTCTGTCTTCTAATGATCACAGACAGATGTTGCATATAATTAAACTGAGACGCCGATAAGTTCTCCAACATCGTACAAAGTATTCACTTATTTCTGGATAAGAGGCCCATGGGCCTTGACGGTCACCTGCAGTAACATAAGCTTCTCAGGTTATGAATGAGGTTATGGACACTCTGGTCCACTACAGAACTTCAACCGGAACGTCACTCGGCCTTTTCCGTCAATTTTTTTCTCGACTTGACGGAAAAGGCCGAGTGATGAATTTGTCTCGTGACGAAAATTTACAATTTGGTAAGGATTCTATCATCGTATTTTTGCAGCTTATCTCCTACAAAATTCAGAAGCAAAGAAAATAATGTACATGATTGTAAAATAAACTCAATGCCCGACCAACTAAGCATCACCCTGGGTTCTAAAAACTGAGGTTGCCATAAAGACTCGAGAATATGCGATTGGCTCAACTTAGCGGAATTTTGTCTCAGATGAATGTTATGATACATAGTCTATGTTCTATTGTTCATTATTATGACGTTTCAAAAAATAATTGGGACATAAATAATCAAAAGCAGGACTGCAGTCGTATGCATTTCAAGGTGTGTGAGTTTTGCAATTTTGGTTCACTGATGGCTTAAAGTAACGTGGAATCCACCTGCTCATCTAAATTTTAAACTTGCCACTAATCCGAAAAATGAAGGTCAGGAGAACCCACTGAAGACTGATGAAGGACAGTTAACTTTCCTAGAAGCACCATCCATCTTTAAAGTCTGATTCACGTAGAGCTTACAATTACTTTGGAGTGAACCTGCTCTAAGAATCTTTACCCTGACCATTAGTGACCAAACATTACTGGTATAAAGACACTCTTTATGCATATTTAGCTATCTTTCGTGAATGTTTCTGGTAAGGCTTATAACAGTTATACTGGGAAATGAACCAAGATACTTGGGTAAGAACCAAGATACTTGGGAATGAACACAGATACTTGGGAATGAACAAAGATACTGGGGAAAGGACTGAGATACTTGGGAATGCACTAAGATACTTGAGAATTGACTAAGATACTTGGGAATGAACAAAGATACTGGGGAAAGGACTGAGATACTTGGGAATGCACTAAGATACTTGAGAATTGACTAAGATACTTGGGAATGAACAAAGATACTGGGGAATGAACCAAGATACTTGGGGATGCACTAAGATACTTGAGAATTGACTAAGATACTTGGGAATGAACTAAGATACTGGGGAATGAACCAAGATACTTGGGGATGCACTAAGATACTTGAGAATTGACTAAGAAACTTGGGAATGAACAAAGATACTGGGGAATGGACCAAGATACTTGGGGATGCACTTAGATACTTGAGAATTGACTTAAGATACTTGGGAATGAACTAAGATACTGAGGAATGGACCAAGATACTTGGGGATGCACTAAGATACTTGAGAATTGACTAAGATACTTGGGAATGAACAAAGATACTGGGGAATGGACCAAGATACTTGGGGATGCACTAAGATACTTGAGAATTGACTAAGATACTTGGGAATGAACTAAGATACTGGGGAATGGACCAAGATACTTGGGGATGCACTAAGATACTTGAGAATTGACTAAGATACTTGGGAATGAACTAAGATACTGGGGAATGAACCAAGATACTTGGGGATGCACTAAGATACTTGAGAATTGACTTAAGATACTTGGGAATGAACTAAGATACTGGGGAATGGACCAAGATACTTGGGGATGCACTAAGATACTTGAGAATTGACTAAGATACTTGGGAATGAACTAAGATACTGGGGGATGAACCAAGATACTTGGGGATGCACTAAGATACTTGAGAATTGACTAAGATACTTGGGAATGAACAAAGATACTGGGATATGAACCAAGATACTTGGGAATACACTAAGAAACTTGAGAATTGACTAAGATACTTGGGAATGAACTAAGATACTAGGGAATGGACCAAGATACTTGGGGATGCACTAAGATACTTGAGAATTGACTAAGATACTTGAGAATGAACAAAGATACTGGGGAATGGACCAAGATACTTGGGGATGCACTTAGATACTTGAGAATTGACTTAAGATACTTGGGAATGAACTAAGATACTGAGGAATGGACCAAGATACTTGGGGATGCACTAAGATACTTGAGAATTGACTAAGATACTTGGGAATGAACTAAGATACTGGGGAATGGACCAAGATACTTGGGGATGCACTAAGATACTTGAGAATTGACTAAGATACTTGGGAATGAACTAAGATACTGGGGAATGAACCAAGATACTTGGGGATGCACTAAGATACTTGAGAATTGACTTAAGATACTTGGGAATGAACTAAGATACTGGGGAATGGACCAAGATACTTGGGGATGCACTTAGATACTTGAGAATTGACTAAGATACTTGGGAATGAACTAAGATACTGGGGGATGAACCAAGATACTTGGGGATGCACTAAGATACTTGAGAATGGACTAAGATACTGGGGAATGAACAAAGATGCTGGGATATGAACCAAGATACTTGGGAATGCACTAAGAAACTTGAGAATTGACTAAGATACTTGGGAATGAACTAAGATACTGGGGAATGGACCAAGATACTTGGGGATGCACTAAGATACTTGAGAATTGACTAAGATACTTGGGAATGAACTAAGATACTTGGGGATGCACTAAGAAACTTGAGAATTGACTAAGATACTTGGGAATGAACTAAGATACTGGGGAATGGACCAAGATACTTGGGGAATGGACCAAGATACTTGGGGATGCACTAAGATACTTGAGAATTGACTAAGATACTGGGAAATGAACCAAGATACTTGGGGATGCACTAAGATACTTGAGAATTGACTAAGATACTTGGGAATGAACTAAGATACTGGGGAATGGACCAAGATACTTGGGGATGCACTAAGATACTTGAGAATTGACTAAGATACTTGGGAATGAACAAAGATACTGGGGAATGAACCAAGATACTTGGGGATGCACTAAGATACTTGAGAATTGACTAAGATACTTGGGAATGAACTAAGATACTGGGGAATGAACCAAGATACTTGGGGATGCACTAAGATACTTGAGAATTGACTAAGATACTTGGGAATGAACAAAGATACTGGGGAATGGACCAAGATACTTGGGGATGCACTTAGATACTTGAGAATTGACTTAAGATACTTGGGAATGAACTAAGATACTGAGGAATGGACCAAGATACTTGGGGATGCACTAAGATACTTGAGAATTGACTAAGATACTTGGGAATGAACAAAGATACTGGGGAATGGACCAAGATACTTGGGGATGCACTAAGATACTTGAGAATTGACTAAGATACTTGGGAATGAACTAAGATACTGGGGAATGGACCAAGATACTTGGGGATGCACTAAGATACTTGAGAATTGACTAAGATACTTGGGAATGAACTAAGATACTGGGGAATGAACCAAGATACTTGGGGATGCACTAAGATACTTGAGAATTGACTTAAGATACTTGGGAATGAACTAAGATACTGGGGAATGGACCAAGATACTTGGGGATGCACTTAGATACTTGAGAATTGACTAAGATACTTGGGAATGAACTAAGATACTGGGGGATGAACCAAGATACTTGGGGATGCACTAAGATACTTGAGAATGGACTAAGATACTTGGGAAAGAACAAAGATGCTGGGATATGAACCAAGATACTTGGGAATGCACTAAGAAACTTGAGAATTGACTAAGATACTTGGGAATGAACTAAGTTACTGGGGAATGGACCAAGATACTTGGGGATGCACTAAGATACTTGAGAATTGACTAAGATACTTGGGAATGAACTAAGATACTTGGGGATGCACTAAGAAACTTGAGAATTGACTAAGATACTTGGGAATGAACTAAGATACTGGGGAATGGACCAAGATACTTGGGGAATGGACCAAGATACTTGGGGATGCACTAAGATACTTGAGAATTGACTAAGATACTGGGAAATGAACCAAGATACTTGGGGATGCACTAAGATACTTGAGAATTGACTAAGATACTTGGGAATGAACTAAGATACTGGGGAATGGACCAAGATACTTGGGGATGCACTAAGATACTTGAGAATTGACTAAGATACTTGGGAATGAACCAAGATACTTGGGGATGCACTAAGATACTTGAGAATTGACTAAGATACTTGGGAATGAACAAAGATACTGGGGAATGAACCAAGATACTTGGGGATGCACTAAGATACTTGAGAATTGACTAAGATACTTGGGAATGGACTAAGATACTGGGGAATGAACCAAGATACTTGGGGATGCACTAAGAAACTTGAGAATTGACTAAGATACTTGGGGATGCACTAAGATACTTGAGAATTGACTAAGATACTTGGGAATGAACTTAGATACTGGGGAATGAACCAAGATACTTGGGGATGCACTAAGAAACTTGAGAATTGACTAAGATACTTGGGAATGGACTAAGATACTGGGGAATGAACAGAGATACTTGGGAATGAACAAAGATACTGGATAATGGACTACGATACTTGGGAATGCACTAAGATACTTGAATTGGGAATGGACTACGATACTTGGGAATGCACTACGATACTTAGGAATGCACTAAGATACTCGGGAATGGACTGAGATACTTGGGAATGGACTACGATACTTAATTGGGAATGGACTGAGATACTTGGGAATGAACAAAGATACTGGGGATGTACTGGCGCTGTAGGTGCTGGAGAATTGGGCTACTCCGATGAAAATTAAAACCAGGTCATTCATCCGGAAACAATAGAGTCAGATTCAGCAATCGTAGCATGATTGATTTTAAACTTCCCCTAAATTGCTGCAACCTTGATGCAAGTTTGGCCAGTAGTGACTACAAGAAATTGAACTCTATCCCGGGGACACCTCTACCATGCGTATAACAGACAGTGTTTTTCACTTACTAACAATTCTCCATTGCCAATGCATACTAGTATATGACTAATACAACTTTAAAACTAAAAAAAGACGTGTGTAAAACACTGATGCCCCAATATGGCAGCTCTTCGCAATGGTAAAAGTTTAATTACTCAAATGTAAATCAAACGTCATTAAGGTCAAGGTT
Organism: Saccostrea echinata; assembly: GCF_033153115.1. Lineage (NCBI taxonomy): Eukaryota > Metazoa > Mollusca > Bivalvia > Ostreida > Ostreidae > Saccostrea > Saccostrea echinata. The sequence continues at coordinate 6,878,313 of NW_026889777.1, forward strand.
AAGAGGTTATAAATGATGGTATTGTCACAAATAATACACATGTGAAATATGAAAGTCCTAGCTCCAGACATTCAGAAATTATGGCCATGGTTAGAAGTTTTTCAAACGTAGGTAATACTCCAAGTTCAAGGTTGAGAGGTCAAAAGTATCCAAAGAAAGGATACACATGTGAAATAGGATAGCCCTATTAAAACATTAAAGCAATATGAGCTGCATTTTTAAGAATTTTATTTTGCTGTTAAAATGTGTTATTATGATGAATTTGTATGCAATTTAAACTTTTTTGATCAATTAGACAGACATAAAGTATCAAATTGTTTCAGAATAAAGGATTCTGTACATGAAATATATAGCATTATATAAGAAATCAATATTGTACAGGACGACAATAATGTAACTTTGCTTCAATTAAAGCTTATAAATAGTTCTTCTATCGCAAATATGAACAACAGAAGTTTATAAACGTTCTTTTTTCTGTCGCTGAAATAGTAAAATTATTTTGAAACAAGAAATTCTGACATCAAAGTTGCAGCTCATATTGCTTTAACTGTTTCAACTTTATAGGCAAGGTTGTAATTTTCGGGAAAATCACACATATGAACAAAGTAAACTATATATATTTATATATACATATATGCCAAAATCTTAAATTACGGGGGCCTAAAAATGTAATTTGGGAGAGAATAATAGCATAAGCTCATTTCGATCAGCTGAATTAAAATTCTTTTGACTATCAATTTACTTACTATAGATAAGTTTGCACGTGATATCGATCATATGTTGATATGAGAAACACATTTTTCTTTTTATCATCAATATTAGATTTCCGGCTCCCCTCCCGTAATGTTTCACAATGTGTTACAACAGCTGTGACCTACTTTTATTTTTAACTTGCTATTATCAGGTGTTAATGATTCAGAAAATCCTTCTTTCTTTATCTATATATATTATGGATAAAAATATCCCCTCAAGATATGTTATTAATACATTTCTCTTATATCTCTGTTCATTTCTTTTTCAAGTTTACACAGGCCTGTAGGAAGCAATTTCAGTTGGGGGGGAGGGGGGCACAACCATGTATTTTTTCACTTTAGAAGCAAAAAAAACAAAACAAAACAAAACAAAACAAAACAAAAAAAAAGGTCATCAGACATTATTATTGAGGGGGCACAAGCATATAGTAGTTATATGTTTTCTATAGTATTCTATATATCGGCAAAATTATTGGGTTGCCCCCCCCCCCCCCAACCCACCGCCACTCCCACTTCCTACGGCCATGTTACACACTTATTACATAACTCCTTTTTAACGTTAATATTCATATTTTCCTTTATTAATTGTTTTATTTGAAGTTGTTTAATTATATCCCGGTTTAAAAGGCTTGAGAGCATTTCATATATACAAGTAGTTGGAAATATCACAACTAGTTCTATATCTTCCTTATTAACGTTACGTGGGTATGTTTAGACTAGTGTAGAATGTACAAATATGTATTGAATATTTACAAAAATCTTTAACTCACGTTGATAATTTGGCTTTCGTTCCTTTTGTTTGTTAATTTTAGGCTTTGTCTCCAATCCTATTCATTTCTATGAATTAGATATCTTTTTGGATAGCTGACTAAATATTGGTAACAAATCTTGAATGTTAATTTCCGCTTCAATCCCCGACATGTTGCGAATTAGTTCAAAAGTAAAATTAAATGCAAAATGCGTCACCATCACTTACGGTCGGCACGTACATGTAACTTTGTTTTTCATAAAACAAATAAATGGTGAATATATAAAACATATATACATAGTGAAGGGGAGGACGGTCAGAAAAATAGTTAACGATCAAAAAGGGGGGCTTGAACAATTATTTGACAAGCAAACACCAAAGTTGAAATTGATGGAAATGGAAGTGCAAGAAAATGGAAGGAATGCCTCCTTCGACTAAAAAAAAAATATATAAAAACTATTTTAACAGCAGAAAAAATATTGTCAGACCCATCGACTCCCTCCCCCAGTTACTATAGGCCTGTACGTACAAGTATACTGAAAACTGAGATTATACAAACACATTCTAAAAATTCACAATTTATTGGCATGAGAGCAATAATACTTAATACATAGTCACGTCACACAAGTATAGGTTTAACAGTTGTTTTTCCGAGGGTTTATATATTTGTGTCAAATATTTCATAAGAAATATAAGTCCTCTTTATTTTAAATTTAAGCTTAATGAGTTATTTTCAAGTTAAAATATTAGCAGTATGAAAAGCAATTCAATGTAAATACATGGCTATAGAAAACTAATTGTCTCTGTACGAACGCGAAACAAATGATCAATAGACCCTGCAGAATATTAACTCCTCTGTCCACAGAAATAGGATTTTAAGGTATTATTCCAAAAATTGGACCCGGGTTATTCCGGAAAAGAATAAAATATATGACTGAATCATTTTTTCTGACTTTTTATACCCCCAGCAATATGCCCCTCCTTATAACTGTGATTTAACTAAAGACGTGACACACGATTCTGATAAGTGTATACAAATACTACCGCTATTTTCTTCATGAATGCATTAATGGACCGTTAAATACATTTGACTAGGTTTGAATTAACCTTGACAGTCGTTCGTTATCTAAAGGTTCATTGCTTTATCTCTATGTAACATGGCACGGATAAAATTAATTCTTTGCCTGGGTAGAATTGCAAGTGGCTTACAAATGAAAAAAAAAAAGAATGTTAACCGGCGAAGGAAATATATCTTTTTTTGAATTAGCTTTCGATGATGGTGAATGTGGCAAATTGCTTATCATAAAAGAAAATAGGACACTCATTATAACATGGACAATTGCCTTTTGTGTCGATGTTTCTAATTATTTCCAGTGACACAAACCATGCTATTGCATACATTTACTACACAATGGACTTTTCAAACATGCTGTGCAACTTTTTACTAGATATATATGTTTCTAAAGGACAGGGACGTATCATCTTCAACCTTTTTTGATATTACATTAACACAAGTGGAGTTGACTATGTTGCAAATAAATGGTGCTAGTTCAACTGGCCCGTCTGCAAAAATTTCCTAGGTAACTAAATTATCAGCAAAAAATTATGCTCGGAAAAATGGGAGGGGGCAGAACCCCTACTGCTCCCCCATACTACGTGTTACATAAACCAGAGCTGTGAATATGGTTAAGATAAGTCCAGTTTAGAGGAAACCGTCTGCATGGCCGAGCGGTGTATTGATTTCTTCCTTTACACTAGCTATCCCCATTATATACAGTATCCTCTACATATACGCCTTACCAGCAGTTCTTATGGATGATCTAACTACAGAGTTTAATAAGCATGCCCTTTTAGATAACACACACGCCCTCTCACACATTCTCACAGAGAGAGAGAGAGAGAGGAAGAGAGCGAGAGAGAGAGAGAGAATCAAAACAGACACAGAGAAGAGATTAAAATTTATCTGATTTTTTTGGTCGAGTTTCACACGTGTTACCTTCCTGTTTTAAGTTCTTAAGTACAAAATAATCCTTCCTTGGTAAAATTTTATACAATCGTGATAAAAGGAAATCAAAATCCACTAGTAGGGAAAAATACATCACTATACATGTACACATAATAATTTGGCAAGCAGAGTGATCATTGAATCACAAGTTAAAAAAAAAATAATGACCTTACATATGTACACTTATCGCCAATTCATCATGTTCATGTCTACGTTAGGTACCTACGGGCAGGCGTTTGTAAATTGAAGAAACAACGCCAATCATACAAGTACTTGTAAAGTAAACATGTTATAAATTTTATTTTAGTCTAATTTGGTGACAAAAAAATCTAACTATATCTTCAGCATTGAAATTAGTGTCATTTATAACACAGGGCTTATATTAATTTATACTACGCGCATCGCAAACGACCTTTCAAAGCAACATGTGTTTTTCCACAATGCTTTATCGGAAGATAAACACTTACTTGATCGGCGCCTATTAAGCACAGTAACATGGAAGACTATCGTCAGAAAAGAGAGTATCAGAATCCCATATCCGATCCGTTTTAAGAACCCCAGCTTCATTCTTTCCACAATGAAAACATCCTCACATGTCTGTGTGTGTTAAACGTCACAATGAACCGCTTATCAAGGGGGCGCTGTAAGGGGAATCGATATGTACAGTTGCCAATCCTTTTGCAGTCGAGACTTGAGGTGAAACTCAAAAAAAAAAAAAAAATACACAGATTATGATAATCCCTGGTATTCCCCTAAGAGTGGTTCAGCAGCTTTGAGGGATGATCCTAAATTTTACAGGCTTTGAATGGAATTATTTAACAGTCCGTTATTAGCTTTATTCATGCACTTTTTCCCTTAATATATAAATGTATTTTTAGGTCCCGGATTCAACCTAATACATTTTTAGTTGCAAGGGAGGGGGTGCTGATATATATATATATATATATATATATATATATATATATATATATATATATATATATATATATATGGGTGCTCGATCGAACATCCGAGTATCGAATATTAAAAGCGGTACTCGATTACTCGGATCTATATTTTTTTTTCCATGTTTCGAAGTGCATACATGAATATTTATTCAAAACTTACCAAAAATGTTTTTTAAATGTGTACTGTTGATATATCTATACATGCAGAAATAAGCTTCACCGACACTAGTTAATATACCCGTTATCGCCTGTGCCTTTGTACATGTATATTGTAATAATTTCATTTTTGTCTGTTATGGGCTCTAAATTAGAAAATAAATGTTCTGTTCTGTATAGTAATTAATGTGACCAATCACTTTCATTCATTCATCTTTTATTTCTTCTGTTACAGAGATTTTTTTTAACATGACAATTATATCTTAAATAAGTTATAAATTAATCATAATGTGAGGAGTAAAAAAGAAAGAATACATATTGTAAGTTATAATGTAATGAAAAAAACCAAAACAAACAAAATCAAAAAGAAAAGAAAATTCAAAATGTAAAAAAAAACAATACACAGGATAGCGAAATCGAACATACCTGTACATAGAAATACCGATACCAATTCAAAAGTGAAGAAATATAAAAAAAAAATAACTGAAGATTTAAAAAATGTTATAAGTCAGCAGTGCAAAGTAAATTTAGCGTATACGGGGGGGGGGGGGGGGGGGATCAACCATATATATAAGGAATCACTGTCTACTTTGTTGGGTATGCCAGGGCATCAAGGGCAGTTTGAAACGTGGGATAATTCTTGCATAACGGTGAAGTTGTAGTTGAGAAATCAACATAACTTTCAGAGTTATTACAGAGGAAACATTTGAAAATGTAACTAATATTCGACTCGCGATCACGACAACGTTCATTCCTATTCTCTTTCGCTGGTCTAATTATTACAAAGACTATAAGTCCTTATCTTCCTTTGGTCAGATTGTCTTCCTAAACAAGAACTGTAAAGCATTTGTAATAATTGGTGTATTAATTGATCATGTCTTAAATTGTGTTTGCTTGACACATAAAGTACCAATAAATCGTTTTCGCTGGGCTTGATGTTTATGTACATTCATTATTTTTTAAACGAAAGAAAACATCGATGTGGTAAACAGGTCTCAATAAAATCATTCAACTTATATATGTATGTACACACTTTTTTCCGAGTACCCGGGTACTCGATCGGAAAATTGCGTGTATCCGTTTATCAAATTTTGACCAATTGACCAATTTGACATACCTAATATATATATAAATATATATGTATACTTACATACATACATACATACATACATATATATATATATATATATATATATATATATATATATATATATATATATATATATATATATATATATATATATATATATATATATATATATATATATATATATATATATATATATCACTAAAAATTAAAAATAACCAACGACACTAACAATGAAGAATTTTCAAATTTTCGGGACGCCCTGTTCCTTCCTCAGGTTATGAAGTCATAAAAACAAAAGAAACAGAAACAAAAAACACTACAAATAAACTACCAAACACTATATATTTACAATTTTACATGTTTAATTTGAAAGTTTATAACCAATTGTAAAGAAAGAAATCCGGGCCGCTATGAAATACGTCCGGTCTGTCGGATGTACTCTGGTGAAGTCACCTGACAGATCGGACGTATTTCCCCTGGAAGTCTTGCTCTAGAGTAAGCCTTCCCGCTAGGGGACAGTTTTACTCTAAAGCAATGCTTCCCTTCCAGAGCTATACCCCCCCCCCCCCAAAGAAAAAGTACCAAAAGAGAGTAAGCCTATACTCAAGGGGGAGCCTCACTTTAGAGCCTTACTTCCTATACCGCAAGATTTGTCCAACAATGATACTATCCCCTAGTGGAAAGCCCACTCTAGGGCCATGTTCCCCCGTTGAAGTCTTGCTCTAGAGAGAAACACCCCCTCCCCATTTATGTACATTCTTAATTTGTCAACTTATTGGAAAGGAAAAGGAGTATATAAATTTCATATTTGAAGTAATATTAATTAATACGAAAGTAGTGTTCATGCGGTCTTATAACTTTTATTTCATACTCCATTAGACATACGACTGCGGTGTACTTATCTAAACCATACGAAAAAAATAAAATTTCATTGCAAGAAATCAAAGGTTTTTTTTAGATCGAAAGTGTTAGGCATAGACAGAATAAGATCTAGTCGGACGGACGGAGAGACAAACGGACAGTCAGATCCTCCACTTTCAGTAAAAGCGGGGACAACTAATGCACCGCTGTAAATGTTTGGTGACTAAATCATCTCTATAGAGTGATTGTGTACTAGTAAAAGCAAGATAAAACCAGAGGAACTTTGAGCACTGAGCTCACAAAATGATATCCCCCGCCCCCATATGTTTACATGTATCATGGCCTTAGGAACGGAGGGAGGGGTCACGGGGGCCGTGCCCCCAATAATTTTGCCGATATATATGTATAGATTACTATAGTAAACGTAGATATTATATGCTTGTGCCCCTTCAATAAAAAGTTTGATGACCTTTTTTTATTTGTTTTTTTTTTTTATTTTATGCTTGTCAGGAAATTTTTGGTAGTGCCCCCTCAACTGAAAATGTATGGTTGTGCCCCCCCCCCCCCCCCACACTGAAAATCTGAAATTGCTTCATACGGGCCAGTTTATAATGGCAAAGTTTATGTTTTGCTATGGGAGATCAGAAATAAGTGTTCGATCAAAAAGTAAAATAAGAGGTATACAATGGCACTATGTAATAACGATTACGTGAAAATATCATGAAATTTTATTTAGCAGTATAGGAGGAGTTGCGGATAAAAGATGGGTACCCCTCAAAATTATAGAAAGAATGGCAATGTTCTATTTTGTGCTTTTAGAAACCCGAAATATGTGTCAGATCAAAAAGTAAAACATAATATGAACAACATATCAAATATGTTAAAGATGACATTACTGACAACATAATTTTTGATTAAAGTTTTACATACTAGTCTTAGGAATAAATAGGAAAAAATCTTTAAAAATCTGAAGAATAGCAAATTCATGTTAAGTCATGTTGATGTGGAAGCATCCTCAGGTAGTGTAGTCAAAAAATAAAACATTTCCATGAACTTTGAAATTTGAGTTCGTAATAACTTAATTCAATAGTTAGGAGGGAAAACAAGTCCTTTTGTATCATACATGCTTCTAAAAAATTATCGTCCTCATATATTGCAGTTTTAATTTTTTAAAAGGATGTATGATACACTTAGACTTATTACCTTTCCGGACAATTGAAATGGGTTTTTGATACTCTATTTGTTTTCAAAATAATACAGAATTATGAAATAGCATGACATTTCCGTGAAGAATTGTTAATTGAGTTGAATTAATAGGAAACGTTCATATTACGCACGTAATAATCATATTACGTACTATAAATAACTACTGAATACTGAAAAAGTCATTGATTATGTTGAATCCCTACATTTTTGTTTTCTATCATCTAAAAACGAGATTTCTGATTGGCTGAAGCCTATCCCGACATTGTATGTAACAATACTGATCAAAATTTTGCTATACACGTCGGGTTCCTTTAAGTTTAGGTTTTAGATCTATGTCGAACATACGTGTCACTAAATATAGTTAAAAACTTTGTAATGTACAAAATGTGTACAAAGTATACAACCAAATCTTAAAATATATGCACATTCTTTTTTTATTTAAGGCAAAAATATCCCTTATTATTTTTGTTTATTAGAATCGGCTTTGTTTATTCCTTTAAAACTTAAAATTTTTTTTGTTTATATACATGAATATGTATGTATGTTTTTTTAAAAATAAAAATTCATTCGTGAGGTTAGGTCATGTGTGTAATTTTTTTTCTTTTACAATTGTGAAGGATCAGATATACATCTGAAACCGTCTCAAGTTCTGGAAAGAAAACACGTACATGTACCTGTATTGTTAACTCTCCAGATGTAATTTTATGGATTTATTTTTGTCATTAAATGTAATAGTTTTCAAAAATTCAATCAGGGCTTTTCAACATCGAACGACCTATTATTTTAGCAGTTTTATTATTTTATTAAGTCGTCAAAAATTTAGAGAAATCTATGAAGTTGACATATTTTGGTCTGACTCCATTCTCTCCCTTTTTGGACTTCTTGTTACGTAACTTCCTGTTAACAGACTTATCTGTAAAATTCAAACATTTTCTTTTCTCGAAATGTCAGACTCGGAGGTGTTAGAGGTTTGAGAATTGAATTCTACATTACCAGACAAACAAAAAAGTACCTTATTACCTTCTTAGTGAAAGTTATCCTGAATACTTGAGAAAGTGAGTGTTGGTAGTTTAACTCAACTAAGAAAGTATCAAACCAAATTATAATCGCCCAATTTCTTCCAATATTTGTAAGAGAGGTATAATAAGTCATACTACTTAGTTTCAGAGCATGTGGATTAATGGAAACGCTTATCATCCGAATGAGAACCAGAACATTAATTGGACGTAAAAACAAAATTAGAGTCGATCTTGATATATTATTATTATTATTATCAAATTCAATATACATTACAAGTTACATACATTTAGCCATTCTTGATACATCATTAATGTCCAGCAAACACAGCACTGAGGAATGAACATAACTGCTCGGGAGAACACTTGTCGAATATCCTTAAGGGCCCAGATGCCACGACGTCCCTACGGCAACCTAAGCGTTTCTACGGCGTTCTCGCGGCGTGCTACTGCGTTCCCACGGAGATCTCTTCGCGATTGACTGCGCTTCCTCGGAGCTTTTACGGCGTGTTAGGAGTTGTCACTTCGCGTTCACGGCGTTCTCACTGCGCTTGCTGCGTTCACAATGCGTTCTTTACTATGGATGTGTACGTAACACATTTTTTTTTTCAAAGATTCAAGTCACATGACGAAAAGACTTCTACTTATGCCAAGAAATATTCTTTCATTAAAAATGATCTATATGAATGATTTAGTACTAGATTATTGAAAGTTTTATTTTTAGAACCCTTCTTTTTTCAATTATATCAATTCAGATGAGTTTTTATCTTTTCTTTCTTTGATTTTATTATGAATGTAAAAAATAAACACACTGAAAAGTTGTTGTAAAATTTAAGTAATTCCACCGCAACTCCACTGAAACAACAGAACAAGTTCTGGTGTAATTTTCCTTCCCAATTCTACTCCCATGCTCCTGGTCAGGAGTGCAACAAACATAGGCGTCGGAACCGGGGGGGGCTGGGGGGGGGGGGGCTTAGCCCCCCCCCCCCACTATTTTTGCAAAGATAGACATAATATAGGCATTGAAAATTGGGGCTTACCTTTTTTCGTTGGGTTAGCCCCCTCACTTTCAATTAGCCACCCCACTTTCAATTTGCTTCCGACGCCTATGACAAATACGCTAGAATTATTGCTGATCAAATATGAGGCCATTGCTCTTGTTTTTGAGTTGGCTGACAACACTCTAACAACGCCGTGAAAGCGCATTGTGATCGCCAACGACGAGGTAGAAACGCCAAGGGAGCGCAATGATCGCAGTGACAACTCCTTGTTGTCGCTGTGTAGCTTTCACTGCGTCGTTGGAGATCTCACCGCGCTGAGCACTGAATTCGGCGATCATACTACGTTTCTACTGCGTTCTTATCAGACCGCGATCATACGGCGCGTACTTTGTGCATACCCAAAGTGCGCGCCGTCCCATGGCGTTCTAGGAAACCCTACGCGACCCTACCGCGTTCATTGGAGATCTCGCCGCGTTGTCACGACGCTCTACTGCGCTCACCTCGGCGTTTTGCATTTTTTATGGACGCCGTGCGATCGCCGTGAGGACGCAGACCCGGTGTGACAGTGGTTTAACGAATTAACTAAATTAATGGATATTTGTTTCCAATGCATTTGAATACTATTTGTCTTCAGAATTTAAGTTTACAAATATTTTTAAATAGGTGAAAAAGTTTTACAACGTTATATTTTTAAATTTTTTTTATATGATCCGAACATTCTATCAATTTACGTTAATATTTAATCTTTATAATGTATTGTAACTTTTATTTAAGCAGAGCTCTATTACCATGCCAATAGGACGACCCTTGTTGAAAGATGATTGTCTTTGTCTTGACCTGTACAATAACAGGGTGTGCATAGGCTTTGTCTGTTGCCCAATCCTTACTGATTTGTCAATAAAACATGTTTAAGGTAAGGGGACAATCGTTTGATTTCGGTGGGTGAGCGGCCGGGGGTTGGAAATAAATAATCTGTTCTCGAAAATATACTAAATTAATCTGTCTTCACTGAACTCGAAAGAAAATACACTTTAAATACTAGTAGTATGTCCTTGTCTTGTGTCACTACCTCCACTCCCTTTCCCCCAGAATGAAGTTTTGTAGTTTGCCATTTTTTCTTCTTATTTTCCCAAAAATTTTTTCAGTGAAGAAGAAAATAAATAATCTTTTCCTGATAATCTTGAACATAAAAATCTGACGTCCCTCACTAGCCTAGCATGAAAATAAATAAATCTTACACGAAAAATTTGTCAGACAGCCCCCTCCCCTTCAAAATCATATGCTCGTACCCTAAAGAAAACCTTTAAGACAGAGAATAAATCAAATTCGACTCTTATTTCTTATTTTATGTTTTATACTGGAATTAATTAACACTGAAATTCTTGATTCCTAGCAATGGAATTAATTTCTTGATTTATCATGTTCATATAAATTTATGTTGATTACGCTGGATTAATTTTTCTTTATTCTTAGCATAATAGCTAATTTGTTCATGTAAGACAAGCTTTTCAGAAAAGAAAATAATTGTATCTAGATTAGATACAGCGATATAATCATATCATTATCGAAATATGTATTGTATGACTTACCCATTGAAAGAAAACCGGAAGTAAATAACATTTAGCGCGCTCTTTCAAAAGATGGGACAAATATCGATAGAGTATGTGGTCTCCTTCACTTCACAGGTATGTTTTGCATTGTAAAAATATATATATTTAGAAAAAGAGGCTTTGATTACATTACGTATATTGCTGTAAATATTTGCTCGGATATTTTGTCATTTTGCGGAAATAGATTAACATGTACGCGGGATCACATTATATCTCTGATTGTGTAATTTTCCCCCAGTTAATGGTATTGACACATTAACTAACATTTTCTGCTGGTTTGAAAAATATTCCAGGGGATATTTTAAAAAGTAGAAGGGGGTTCCTCCCCTAACAGGAGATTGAGGCGGGATACCAGAATAACCAGGGGATTACATCATTATAGGCGGGGGAATTCTTAGGGACAACCCTGTATACATGGTATAATGATTTCGATATATAATGATTTTCTCACCCCCCCCCCCCCCCCACCCCCTCCACAAGTTGCTTATTTTCCAAAATTCAATGGTCCCAATTCCAAAAAGTGATGAGCCCTGTTCATAAAGATCAGGCCCGGCACAATCTCTTGATTAAGCTATATAGCTTGATTTAGCTATATAGCTTTATTAAGCTATTCAGAATAGCTTAATTTAGCTATTTTATCACACTTTTTTCTCAAATCATTTGAGACAAATGTGTTATTTTCCAAGTATGCACAAAAAGTCGCACCTTGGTGCAGTGATGATATTCAACCTTGAACTCTTATGAAAATAATGCATGTAAAAATCACTCATCAAATTGCGTCCCCTTAAGAGACTTTGTACTCAAAGTTCTAAAAGTTTTGGGGCTATATAAAGCAATTGATACAGTTACTTCTTCAATGAAATTATAAAGGAGGCCAATTATGGTCAACAAGATAATTGATTGGTAATAATTCAGTACAATGAGAAGCAATCATACTTATCCATGACTCAACGCACACAAGGTAGTGTACAGTTACCCAAACAATGGAAATTCATCTTTTGCTTAAAAGTATTCAAATGCTGCAATGTTAGAACTATCTTAGATTTGGGTTGTTGATTTTATGACCCATATTACATATATGAATAGTCAAATACTTGCGACTTTTTGTCTATTTTGTACCAATAACATTTTTGTGAAAACCTGCATATAAATAGCTTTATCAAGCTATTTTGAATAGCTTAATAAAGCTATATAGCTATTTCAAGCTATATAGCTTAATCAAGAGATTGTGCTGGACCTGAAGATGTGAATAGGGAATAAACTTTCAATCAAACCCTTTGTTCAACACTCAACAGTAAACCTTAATTTAAGACATCATATTTCCAAATGTTGCCAGTATTCGATGTGAAATTCCCAACTGAAAGGCTACAGGACGTTGTTACAAAACCTGCATTAGTGCAAGGTATGATCTGTCTAACTCTGAATTACATCCAAGGAGTAACCCAGAATTGCAGTCATACACTTTCAGAGAAAAAGCACTGGCAAACTTTTTTTTCACCATTCTCTACTATGATATTTTATCTACACAAACATATTTGGCATTCTTGTCTTTACTTTCTTTTATATTTAATGATCTGCAGTACCATTATCATGATTAGGATTTGAAATTATAGAAATAATCTGGAAACATATATAGTTTAATATAAGATAAAGTTGGTGGGTTTTCTCCATCCAATAATTTTTTAACAACGAACCATCTGTTGCCAATAAACTTGGAAGTTGTTGATAAATAACATTAAGTATTCCAATCAACTATTTTTTTTTTTTTTTTTTTTTTTTTTTTTTTTTTTTTTTTTTGCAGGATGAAAAGTTTAAAGCAAATAATCTGACATGTAACACAGGGTATAAAAAGTGGCTGACGTCCCCCTCAGACAGGTCCGGACAGGCAGTGGTAATGGTCCAGCTTAAACGACCATTAATCATCTCATACATAGACCTAGGTAGGTTAATATTTTAATAAGCCTGGCTGTAAATAAATTTTTATATGCATAAAAACTTGTACAGAAGGCATGTAATATCTACTGGTGTAATGCACTAGCATAAATCTAAAATTTACCTTAGGTAGGCTTAATCCACATTTTACTTGTTGTTTATGTAAGATTTATCATCATTCTAAACATTATATGAACTGACTTGTAAATAGGTAGCACTAATATTATTTTGTTTTTTTACTGTCCACAGAAACATGAGAAAAGGCATATTGCATTTCCGCAAATTTTGAGAAATTTCCCTTTTATCACAAAAAGTTTTGTTACATTTCTGCAAAATAATATAAAATTATTATTGTACCCAAGCACTATTGCTTTGGTGTCACTGACAGACTAGCAACAGTATGCAACAGTGATAAAGTCCGACTAGAGTATCAGTGTTAAGAATATACAAAATTATAAATACAAAACAGGAACTTTCCAGGATAGAATTTCAAAGGACTGCTGGGTGCAGTTTTGGTGCCTGAACAAATATGTAAGATGTTCCGACACCAAATTTATACCAGAAGGTGCCTGTGATAGTATATTTAGAACATTGAAATGTAATATCAAATTATCAATTTAAAGAGACTTGGTGAGAGGGCATGTGCTCACTGCTGTCTACAGAGCAGTAGCCTAAATCCAAAACTTACTGATCCCAAACCATCAAACCATCACTTTAAATACTTTGAGCCCTGAAAAGTTCACCTGTCCAAGTATAGTCAACTAATAGTGTGTTGACAATATTAATTAAAAATTATTTAAAAATACCTATATCAAACTTTTCAAAAGATTAATTTGTAAAATCATAGAAGTTTGGGACCAAAAAGGTTATTTATTTATTTTTTTGAACAGTGAAGTTCAGACTCAATACATGTATCCTCTCTGTTTTTTTCCCCACAAGATATTACATAAAACAATTGCATAGGAATACATGTTTATTGGGAAAAAATCTGCTGCAGAACAACAGAGCCAAAGTGACTCAGGTGAGCATTGTGGCCCATTGGCCTCTTGTTTTCCACATGATATTTAACTAAATAATTGCATTTATATTTTAATACTAGGAACCATATGGTGTGCCACTGTGGAGATCAAAGTTGGACGATCAGAATTGCCGCTAGATCAGGAATTTCTTACCCTGGTCCCTACGTCAAGTATAATGACCCCCCAGGACTGTAGGACTGAATCCAGCTCTGGACAAACCCGCATGTTTGGACCAGGTACTGATGACAGAACTATGTAAGAGTCTAAAAAGAAGGGGTGGTCACAGCTGTTTTTTTTAGACTATTTAAATCTCATGGAAAAGAAGAGCTATGTATAAATATTCTAAATATTGTAGGTGGAAATTGTGGGTTTTTTTCTTTACTAAACAATTGTTTATGTTAAGAAACGTCTTAATTCATAATTTAAGATGGATCTGTTGGGTAATTTGTTGACCACCCAACTTCCTTAATATTGATAAATTGTCTCCAATTTCTTTGTTTCAAAATGAATTAAATGATATCTCCATGTGAACAAAATACATCAGCATTATAAACCTGAGATGTTTTAGTCAGTGATTCATTGAGTAAGAGAAGAAATTCAGTCTCGTATGTCAGTGGATCAAGTTGTGTTTAGGGTTGGATGTATTATATATTTTAAACAATTTAAGTGTGTGAATTTACAGATATGGGTACTGGTATCAAATATCAAGTTTTAATCCAATAACAATCAACATAAAATATCATAACAAGTAACAAACCGTTTCTTAACCACCATTTTTATTTACAAACAAAAACGACGTTTCGAATGGAATCACGTGCCCGATTTTAATATTACACCTCGATGGAGACTTTATAAGAAAAATTTCAGGGTGTCATGTGATTAGCTTTTATCCAATCAGCAATCTACAAATTTGTCTGAAATGGGATAATGAAATTTATGGGCTGCTTCTGTCAACATCTGATTTATTGGAATTTTTAATAGGTGATAAATTGTAGAGTGAAACATTTATGTTTGTTACAATGTTTGCTATAAACACACAGATGACAAGGGATTATATGCAGATATAAGTTTATAAATTTTAAAGTAGTTTGTCATTTTCATTTAGCTGACTTTGCCTCTGATGTTGTAAAACAGAAATGGGACAGAGTGAAAATCATTTGTCGCCAACCATTCAAAAGAAACGTACAGATGGGACTGTCTTTCATCTGTGTTAAAATTCCGGGAAATGGCGAGGCATCTCCAGAAAAGAAACAGAGCACACCCAAGACTGTCAAATCCATACAGAAACATTTCTTTGGAAAATTATCATCCAGGTAAAAACATGTTGTACAATTAATGAATGTTAATTACTTAATGGCAGCTATCATTGTCCGAGTTCTTTGAAGATTGCAATTAATCACAACAATTTACAGAATCATAGAATATTTTTTTTTTTTTATATCAAAGAAGTAAGTGCAATCAAACATGAAAAAATCAAATATTTCAAACATCAGAAATTCTACACACATCATAACCCTTAAACATTGATTTCCCTCATCATAGGATCTCGCATTGAAAATGTCAGTTCAGCATGCAATTCATATTTTTTTCAAGTACAGTTGAACTTCCTTATCTTGAACACCAATATTTTAAAATCAGGAATACATAGAGGTGATTTGGCAGTCCCAATGATTTTTTGTGTTTTTTACCCTAGTTATCTGGAATTCTTGGATATATCAAAGTTTAGTCTTGAACTTGCTGAATTTGAGATGAAGTTTGACTGTTTTTGCATGTCAAATATCTTAAAAATGGGATCCATTACTAAGTTAGGTTTTGAAAGTTTATCAGTAAAAAATATGTACAACTCCAATGTTATTTTTCATTTCAATAGTGACAGCAAAACATGTGAACTGAAATCGAGGCTGATGAAAATTGCCAGCTCAGGAGAGGAAGGAAGTGAACAGGAACACTGTCTGAACAGGAATGCTAAACTGGTTCTCGCTGCAACAGGAAGTGTAAACCAGTTCTCTGTCCCTCCCAAAATAACCTCTCCAGAGGGAAAGTCCAAACTATACTCTAGGCATGTGGCCCAGCAGCTTTCCCCACAGGTTTGTTCTCAGTTTTGTAGAAGGCATGCAATAGGTCCTTTTCAAACATTACTTCCCTTGATGTATTATTTAAGAAATGAAAACGAGTTTCAGTCCCTAAAATCACTTGTCTGCCCCACACTCCCATGTCACCAAAGCTTCACTTTTTTATTAGCTCACCTGAACTGAAAGCTCAGGTGAGCTTTTCTGATCACATTTTGTCTGCTGTCCTTTAATTTTCAAATTTTGTACTTCTTCTCAAGAACCACTGGGCCAATTTCAATCAAACTTGCCACAAAGCATCCTTGGGGAAGGAGTTTGATTAAAAGAAGGACAGCACACTTTTTCAAGGGGAGATAATTAACAATTAGTGAAAATATACAGGTAACTCTCGATACCTCGAAGTCCGCGGGACCAAGGAAAAACTTCGAGAGATCAAGAGTTCGAGTTTTCAAGAGTCCGGAATTTTACGGGTTTGTTGACAGGTTTTAAAATTAGTCTTACTGGATGCAATGATTTTCATGTAGTGCTAACCTTTTACATGTGGTTTTTATAAAACAACGATATCTTTTCGTAATTTAGATGAATATTTCATTAAACTGAGTAAAGCAAAACATGTATATCGTCATTTCATATATATTTATGTATTCTTTGTAATATGGACATCATACTACACATTCGTTACATAAAAAACGACATTTTACAGCGTCATACATAGCATTGACTATTCCAAACATGATCATTGAACGCAATTCTGTATTTGTCTAATAATACTCGTCATATTGATATTGAAGCTGTTTCTGCTTTTTCATGTTTCGTTTAACTTTGACACTGACTCGAAATAAAAATTAAATCAGTATTTGGTCTTTTAACCAACTACTACTTTTCACTGAACTGCATCTCTAAATTATCGTAAGACAGTCGTTGATAATTATTAAAATAGCATATAGGCTAAATATGATTAATTATTAACTAATTATCACCTCGCAGCATAACTGTTACCCGAATAAACATCCCATATTTCGAGACCCGCGACTCCTGCCTGGGGCCATTTAAATGTCCAGGTAAAGGTGCTAATTATATAACCTTGTATACACATAGCCACTTCGAGGTATCAAGGGTAAATTCCAGTAGAATATGCATAGTGGGACCGCATTTTGACTTCGAGGGATCAAGGGTTTCAAGAGATCAAGAGTTCGAGAAATCAAGAATAAATTTGGTTATTTATAAAGAGGAAAAATTTGGGACCGGAGACTCACTTCGAGCGAACAAGAGATCGAAGTTCGAGCCATCAAGAGTTACCTGTAGTAATATCTTTTAAAAATCTCAAGAATCAATTTGCCAGAAAAATTGAAATTCATAGGAAATACACAACAAACATTAGAATTGGAAAAATCTTTGAAATCTTGAAGGTAGATGATAAGATCTGTGCTTAGCCTTAATTTCTTTGATTATCCACTGACTGAACAATATATAGAATAATCATTAAATAACCTCATAGAAATTAAATTGTATGTATAATTATGGTGATTTTTTTTTTCAGTTTGAGGAGGAAGCACTATCATTTTTGGACAATGACTATGAATTTAAGAAAGAAGAGCTGGACAAAATCACAATAGCAGGTAAGAATAAAAGGCTGGACAAGAGGGTACAGTAAAACTCTCTACAGAGACGGTACAATTTTGACTTCTCCAGAACCACTGGACAATTTCAACCAAACCTGGCACGGTATCCTTGGATGAAGGGGATTCAAGTTTGTTCAAATGAAGGTTCACACCACTCTTTCAAGGGGAAATAATTAAGGAAAAGTAAAAATTGGTTGTGAAACACTTTAAAAAAGATTTTTTAAAGATTTCCCCCAATGTGCTGCTATGTAAAATTGGGGATGAAAAATGTGAAAATTCAAGTTTGTTCAAATCACATCACTTTTTGGGAATGGGGCTGGGGACATAAAGATTGGGAAAAGTTTGGGGAATTTTGGGATAACCGTTATACTTTAAAATCATGATCTATTGGGTTTATGGTCTTTGTTATCCACTAAATTATGTTTTTTGCAGGTCAGAGGAATGTGAATAGCAAGTTTTAATACACTTTTTAAGATATTTTAATCAATTTTATATACAAGTTATATATTGGTAAGAGCAATCTAACTATCATAATTTTTTGACTTTGACCTTCCTTAGACTGTTCTTCCCTTGACCTTCACTTTTGAAGAATTATTTTTTATAAAATTCCCTATATACTAAGATACATATTGCTTAAAGCAATTCCTTCATAATTTTTTTTACCTTGTCCTTTCCAATGACCTTGACCTCACTATTCCTTCATATTTTGCAGTTTCATCACATTATTATCTCTGACAATAGAAGGACGGTACATTCATGTTGCAATACAAACATACTTTTGTTGGGGCATTTGTTTCATATTTCTAGTTTTCTCTATTCATTTCTTTCCTACCAGATATAAGACACAAGTTTGAGAAGAAAATAAAAAGGAAGTTAACAGCAGAGGAAAAGAAAGTATTCATCAATCTAAGCAGCGAGTATATTTGTGAAATCTTCATGGAGAAGGACAGAGAAAAAGAAACAGAAAACGAGACCTACTTAGCTGTAGGAGGAAAAAATAGCTTCACATCAGGGGTAGATGGGAATCCTTTTCAGGAAAGAGACAAAAATTGTACAAACAAACCAACAGAGAGTGTGTCAACAAGTTCTAGTCAAAAAGCATATGGACCATCCTACAAAAGCACAAACAGTGTAGATTGTAAAACTGGTACTTTTGTGAATACATTGAAAAGTCCTTATAAAGTGAGGCAAAGTTCATTTGTCAGTACAAGTGTGTGTAAACAATTCGTGACTCCACTACCGAAATCCTCCACAGACAATGAATGGCTCAGCTGTGCCACTCCACCCAGCAATGGAAAAAGAAAACGAGAGTCTGATGAAGCCGGATCTGATAGAAAGTTAAACAGGGGGGCTAAGAGACAGCAGCTGGAGGCCGAGGAGAGAAACTGGCTAGGGATAGAGGGGGTCAAGTCTGGGTGGGTGTCCACAGCAGCCACTCCAGGGGTCACTCCTAATAAGGTGACCAAAACTGAGGGAGGAAAAGCAAGGTGTGTGGACACTCATGGAGTTTTAAAGTACTGTAAAACTCGCTTAAAGGAAGTGGAATACACAGAAATCCTGGTTATAAGGAAGTTATATGTTTTGTTTATATTTATTTCCCTCATACGATATAAGGATAACTTTTCTTTTATAAATACATATTTAAGGAAGGGCTAACTTTAAAAAAAGAATGCTTGCTTGCCCTCTCCTGACCTGGGATAAAAAAAAATTGGGTAGATAGGAAGGAAGAAATTTATTTATTTTTTTCAGAAATTTTCACAATCAATGTTTTAATTTTAAAATTGACAGGATGAGAAAATTATGGAATGAATAAAAAGTACAATTGTTTCCTTGAGGTTTGAAAAAAAAAGTTTGAGTTGGGTCATTTTCAGTCAGTCAGTCAGGCGAAAACAGACAATTTTTTAAAGGTGGCCTAGGTCCCTACTTGAGAGGTGTCATCAATAGTAGTAATGAAAATATCTAACAATCAATATATACATTTGTGGTATCTCTCTATTATATAAACATGCAGAGAGCAAATATCTTCATACCTGTATGAAGTTTTTCGAAGGTCATAGGTCATTACGTGACCTAATCACACAGCGCATTAATATCTACATAAAAAGACTTACTCCACTAAGCAATATAGCATGTTTTTCATGCATAAAAATGTACAAAATACGCAAGCAAAATAATAATCATTTTATTTACAATGTTAAAGAGTATTTAATACAGTTCTTGATCGATTTTACATAGAGAATAGAAAACTACGTGTTATAAGTTTCATGTCTGAGCTGCATAGTCTCTACGTTTACCCTTATTTTTCTCGCAGACCTCTGAATGCTATAATTTTTTTTCATTAAACTTTACTCACAATAAATTTGAAAATCTGTTGAAAAATATCAATGTAATGCAATCACGCCACAAACAGCTGACAAGCACTGCACTTTGGAAGTTCGGTAGGCACACCTCCATCATCGAGATCGTTGTGACGTTGTCTTAACAATGTAAGCTGTCGCCAGTGTCTCCATGTCAACATCATAAATTAATAAATATGCCTTACTGAAATCGTAGATTTTATGTTTTTGATCAAATTTTGTACTTGATTTCAAGTTATCTGGTCCGGACAAGTCTCTCCATCCATCCCTTTCCAACCGAAATTCCTCCAACTTTTTATTATCAAACATCGGACGTGTTTCTTGTGTTTTTAAACATCGAATATGGATTCTCATGAATACAAAAAATTCCAAGACACCAATATGCTCACTATAATTGATCACAAGTAGCCTTTCACAGAATATTCCCTTCAAAACAGAATCCTTTGCCAGATGAATTTGAAGCGTAACCGCTTTTCAAGCCGATTTACACCTAGCGTAATTAGTCAAAATCTACGACGTGCAGTTAGTGCAATATTTATATTCGATTACATTCGATTGTCCGTCTCAAATGTATATATAAGTAATAAATAACAAGTTTAAAAACTTCAATGGGAATTGAAGTGGGTCGGTACGTGATCAAATCTTCTGAGAAGGCCTTCGGCCTTCACAGGATTTGATCACGTGACCGACCCACTTCAATTCCCATTGAAGTTTTTAAACTTGTTATTTATTTCTTAAATAGAAGAATGATTGTAAACCTTTCTAAATGATATCATATTAGTAAAAGTTTCCTTTATTCAGTGTGTAATGAGGTTTTGATTAACTTTACAAAATGTTGTTAATTGTACAGATTTCATGTACTGTTCATACAAAAATTACTGTTTCATAAAAGATGTATGTAGTGCCTTAGGTCTGATTTTTTCATCCCCTTCCCCCCCCCCCCCCCCCATCTTCATTTTTCATGCATAATTTTTCTTACTGTACTGAAATGCCTGATGTCTTAGTGTCTGGTTTTGAGTTTTACTATTTTGACATGGGTCCTTAAAACATTTGTGTTAAGAAAAACTATTGCACAAATCCAAGTACATAAAATAATGAGAATGGTTAAAATCACATGGACTGTATGATTTTCTTGCTTATGCATATTCACGTTTCACTTTGTTACACATTAAAAGGAACTAAAAATTCATGTGCACAGGACTTCCCTATAAGCAAGTTTTTCTGTATACCATATGGTAGATTGATTTTTGAGTGATTCGTGGGTTTTTTATTGTAGAAAAAAAGAGAAGAACAAAAGGGCATCCCAAACGCCAGTTAGGACTGTAGAGAGTCAAGGAGCAGATGTCACCAAGTCAGAAAAAGGTACGGGGAGGCATTATGTCTAATATCATATAAAGAAGGAAATTTACAGGGTTCCCAAAGAGTTTTACAACTCCAGCCTTCCACTCTTGTTTTCTTTCACTCAATTGACATTCAACATGGGCTTTGCAATTGATGTGAAGTATTAAAACATTTCCGGCACTTTATATGCCTATTCTGTTGTTACGTACTAAATGGTGCCAGGTAACTCCACAAAAAATATCCCATTGAAAATGATACTTTAAATAAGGTTTGAAAATTTAATACTTTTTTAAAGGTAACATACAAATGTAGGTGAAGGAAGGGAATATCTCGTAAAAGGGTGAAATTTTATTATTTGTACCTGAATTGTGATACCCTTCTTTGGCCATAGGCTTTTAATGTATTTGAAATTGATCTCTGTAGAGGACTCAGAGAGGGAAATTTTTAGATTATCTTGTGAACGAACTTGAGTAGAGAGTCATCTTTGAAATAATGGATCCGAAATAATCTCAAATTTGGAGGAAAAAAATTCTGATTAACTCTGAATTGGACCGTTTTAAAGATGAAGAAGAAAACAATTTATCATGGTTTATATGACAATGTAGGTCTTGTGAATACTTTTCACATTTTCTACTTCTTCTCCAGAACCTCTGGACCAATTTTACTCACACTTTCCACAAATTGTATTTAATTACAAGAATTGATTCAAATTTATTTGAATGAAGATACAGCCAAACTTTGTAATCTCAAATTCAATTGGACTGAGAAAAAACTACTATATATCCGAGAGTTCAAGATATTGAGATTAAAAAACATTTAAATAAAGGGTGGTTTGGACATCAGAATCACTTTGACAAATCATTGGAGATATTGAAGTTAGAGATATTGAAGTTAGAGATATGGAAGTTCAACTTTAAAATGAAATCTTAAAGACATAAAACAGATCACCAACACTTTGTGAGAATGCAGTGCTCAGTAAATTTATTTTGTTGACCAGTTTTGACCAGGGACAGTCGTCATCAGAACAATCAAGCATGTAAATTTATCTATTGAAGTAAAAAATGTGGATGACATTGCAGCTATAAACAAATTAATATGGGGAATTTTTTTTTTTTTTATATTTGAGGATCTGCTTAACAACTGTATTTTATACAAGATATAGTCTTATATAGAGACAAGATATAGATTGATTGTTTATTGTTTAATGCCAAGTTGGCAATAGTTCAGCCATATTTCGGCGGAATTTGGTAGATGTATGATGTCATTATGTAAAAATACGGAAGGTTTTTACATTTTGATTGCTTTAATCCTCTGGTCGAAACCAGTCAATGAGATAAATTTACTGCTGCATTCTCACCAAGTGTTGATGATCTGTTTTGTGTCTTTAAGTTTACAACATTACATACAGACCCTATTGAATACCGTTCGATATCCACTTGTGGAAAACTTCCACATTTTCAAATTACGGTTTTGGTTTCCAGTTTGTTGGAAAATAAATAATGAAAAAAAAGTGGAGTCATCTTTAAAAAAAATTCTTCTCATTAACCAACTTGGCAAGAAAAGACAAAACTTATCATGAAATAACGTGTTATTTCCCTTTCTCTGTTTGACTGTGTTGTGAGTAAAAGGTGAAAATACATTTAAAAAAAAAAGAAGTCTTTTGTAATGTATTGCAGTGCCTAGGTAGATATAATTTGGAGAAAAGTTAGACACAATTTCTGCTGTTAGGGGAAGTGGGGGAATTATTAAGGTCAGAATGTATGTATTTTGAAATGGTGTTCATACAAACCTAATGAAAAGTTTTTTCACCCTGGGTATTTAGAAACATTTTTCTCATTAACTAGTGCCTAAGTGTTCATGTTTTCTCATTATTATGAAACCTCATTTACATTATTAGATGTGAATATGTCAACATTTTAAGTATTTAATATTCAGGGATAGTAAAAAAAAAGTTCAAGAGTTCAATGAAGCTGAGCCACTTATAGTTTTGCCAAATTTACATTAAATTACATATATGTCATTTGAACCGTAGACAGAGGAGTGAAAAGAGTCCAGGTTTTAAAATAGACTTGAATTCTATGGATTTGTATTTCATAGTACTTAGAGAGACAAATGCTTGACCAGAAAATAATACTAAAGACTCCTGACCTTTTTATTGCTAGGAACTCCAGCAACAGAGCTTGATGTGTATGAAGAATACACCCTTGATTCACCAACAGCTTTTGTGGAATGCCCAATCTGCACGGAAATGTTTTCCAAGGAGTCCATTGAGGTTCATGCTGCCGTTTGTGTAGAAATGAATTCTGTTATTTATTAATGACATTTTCTTAGCTTAAAGAAGAATTCATTGATTGCTTGTACATATTCATCATATATAGAATGAAACTTGTACACCTTTTTAGGATCTTAATAAGAAAATTATTTACTGAACTCAGTGTTTTAAGTTTTTTTCTGTTCTTCCAGCTAAAAGCATTATTATGCAATAGGAAATCATTAAAACACTACTAGTCTTTCCTAAATGGGATTGTTTTTGTCTTTTTCAATTTTTCACAGTTATGTAATTTTAACTACAGCTTTTTTTACATAGACATTTTAAGCACCTATTCTGGGATTCAACAGCAGTGATATTTTTGAAGCTATTCAGATGCTTTTGTGATCAATAATTGTCATATGCCTGTCTGTTATCACTTTTCACATTGGCCCAAGGAAATAGGGAGAAAAGGGGACATAAAAAAGTTTGGGGAGGGGGGATTAAAGTATATCAGGAAAAATCTTTTAAAATTTCTTTTCAAGAACAAAAAGGCTACCAGTTAGCCAAATTGATGTACAAACATTAAGGAAAGATTTAAGTTTCTTCAGATGGCGTTCCTAGATTTGGTACACAATATTGGGTCAGATGTATATGCAAAATCTTTAAAAAAAATGTTCTGAAGAAAGGAGAGGAAATAATTATTCATTTATATACAAACATCATCATGTATTGAAGGTTCATATTTGTTTAAATCATGGTCCCTCTGAAAGAATGGGGCCTTAGTTGTGGATAAAAGTTTTACACACTCAGATATAATGGATAAACCCTGAAAGAAAACTTAATTTATATTTATTTTTATTTCAATGTTAAGGTGATTCTGGTGAGCATTGTGGCCCTTTGTTATATCACATGACTAGTGCTAAGTGTGTTTTGAGTATAATGGCTGTTTTCATGTATAAAACATATCTAGGTAAAAAATTTATTTTTTATTTAAAAAAAGGGAACTCATCCGAATAATGTATCTCATCCACAAAATGATTGAAGGAAAAATGAAAGGAGGTGGGTGAACAAGGCATGCAAAATGCCTTTAGCTTCAAATGTACAACAATTTTATTCAGTTTGTGAATTAAGTATCTAAAGTAGGACAAACAAAACTTTATGAAATAATTTTCAGCAAAATATAAAAAAAAGTATTCTTGGGGTTTAAGGTTCATTGATACTCTGATAAGAGAGATAACTCTTAATAACATAAATGTCTATTATTCCTTTATAAATTTGTCAAGTTGAAATGTCTTTTTTGTCCAATTTCCCCCTGCAAGCTATGCTACAATTGTTTGTATTTAACTTTTAAAATACATTTCTTTTGGAAAATCATTAAGGTTCAAGCAACATTTTATATGAGTGAGCAGAGGGTTTATGAACCTTAATTTGAATCCAAGCAAAAATAAAAAAAAATCTTGAACATTACTTTCCCTTCAATACTAACATTGTAATGACTACACTGTTCATAAACTGTTAAACTGTTCATAACAAATAGTGGCATTTAAATCATGTTTGTGATATGACCCTTTACTAGTAAATGGGCTTGAAATATTTCTCAAAAAGATGCAAATGTTTAATTGTATCATAAAAAAGTGTATTTTTAAGGTATAGTGGGTCTTTGCTCCATGTTTTTGTTGACCAAAGAATGTATATTTTTTTGCATACTTTGAGTGTAATCGTTCAAAAAAAAAATGGAGCTCGTGTGAAGACCCATCTTTTTTGCCCTCCTTGATGTATGTATGCTATTTCCTAGATAATAATTTGTGAGATTGTAGCAATTTATGGAGATTTTATATATAGTATACGTTAATGTTACATGATATAAAGAAATTCTTGTAATAATTAAGCTTCAATTTTTTACTTTCTTATTTGTCCCATAATGAGCATTTCCTCACCTTGTTTACCCATTTTCTTTCGTAATCTTTTCCTTTAGAGAATTTATAGACTTTCAGTTTTAGTTTGCATCCTTTTATGTATATTAAATTTCATAAGTTTCTAAAGAAATATATTGACAAATTCAAATTCTCCTTGTGTGTTTTCTTCAATAAATAGATATTGCCCAATTTTGATTCAGCACTTCGTGTATTTTTTTTGTATATTAAATAGTTTATACATTTAAACTTGTCTAATCCGGATGTTGTGCATTCCGAAATCTTGCCAATTACAATGAAGTCCCTTTCAGTTAGTTCAGTTGTTTAAAAAGTCTAATCCGGAATGTCGTCCTGCAAATTTCTGTGGAACCATAGCTGCCCATATTAGCTATGTCTTGCATCACAGGGGGCAATGCATGATGATGATGTGGATTAAAAGCCAAACAGCAATGGTGATGATGTGATAGATTGGGACTAAATCAAAACGACAGTGGAGGTGATATCATAGATTGGGGCTAAATCAAAACGACTGTGGTGATGATGTGATAGATTGGGACTAAATCAAAACGGCTATGGTGATGATGTCATAGATCGGGACTAAATCAAAACGGCAGTGGTGATGATGTCATAGATTGGGACTAAATCAAAACGGCAGTGGTGATGATGTCATAGATTGGGGCTAAATCAAAACAGCTAAGGTGATGATGTGATAGATTGGGGCTAAATCAAACTGGCTTTGGTGATGATGTGATAGATTGGGGCTAAATCAAACTGGCTATGGTGATGATGTGATTGATTGGGGCTAAATCAAACTGGCTGTGGTGATGATGTGATAGATTGGGGCTAAATCAAACTGGCTATGGTGATGATGTGATAGATTGGGGCTAAATCAAACTGGCTG
The DNA here is from genome assembly GCF_033153115.1 of Saccostrea echinata. NCBI lineage: Eukaryota > Metazoa > Mollusca > Bivalvia > Ostreida > Ostreidae > Saccostrea > Saccostrea echinata. The sequence goes on from NW_026889777.1 coordinate 6,905,110, forward strand.
TGGTGATGATGTGATAGATTGGGGCTAAATCAAACTGGCTATGGTGATGATATAGATTGGGGCTAAATCAAACTGGCTGTGGTGATAATGTGATAGATTGGGGCCAAGTTAAAACGGCTGTGGTGATGATATCATAGATTGGGGCTAAATCAAACTGGCTATGGTGATGATATAGATTGGGGCTAAATCAAACTGGCTGTGGTGATAATGTGATAGATTGGGGCCAAGTTAAAACGGCTGTGGTGATGATATCATAGATTGGGGCTAAATCAAACTGGCTATGGTGATGATATAGATTGGGGCTAAATCAAACTGGCTGTGGTGATAATGTGATAGATTGGGGCCAAGTTAAAACGGCTGTGGTGATGATATCATAGATTGGGGCTACATCAAATCGGCTGTAGTGATGATGTGATAGATTGGGGTGTGACCGGTCGGCAGGGGATGCTCACTCCTCCATGACGCCTGATCCCACCTCTGATGTCTTTGAGGTCCGTGTTTGCTCTACTATTTCGTAATGTTAATGGATTTTGAGCTCGTACACTGTTCGTTATCTCCATATACTTCATTCGAGAAATGGTGTTAAACAGAAGTGGACACTTAAAAATTCCAAGGAACTTTGGAAAATTTGAAATCACAAAACTTTACCAAAATCACTAACATAAAAACTTACGACTTTTCAACTCTATATACAACCATTCCTCACGATAAATTAAAGTCCAGGCTCTTTGACATAATTGACCGCTAATTTTTGTTTTTTAAATAAAAATGGAACGTGTACCTTGTCATTGGTCACCTGCAAAATTATTTTGTTCAAAACATTCTGATTGTACAAACAATTACTCTGAAGTTGATATTAAAAAGATGCTTTAGTTTCTGATTGACAGTATCTATGTGGTTTTTGGAGACCAGGTCTTCCAACAATCTGTATCTTAGTTTTGAGCCAGAGGATTTATTCATGTCATTGTTCTGACCATTCAGTACCGCCGATATCGACATCAGAGGTCTCAGACCAACAGAGCATGGCTACAGCAATACCGCTCAATAGTTTGGTTAATTTACCTATTATTCCAGATTTTTAATTTTGCAAAGCTTGATAGAAGAGTCAGCGTGCACAGGTTTCTAATGAGAGTTTTGCAGAAAACTGCGTCCGTAAGGTTCATAGATTTGGTGTTGGTAGTGCAATGATATGGGCAAGGGACTGATCTGGTTCATATTTAAGGGATTTGGACGGCACAACAGTACTCTGTCGATGTCCTACCTGCACATGTTTTTCCAATAATGTAGCATACTGGAGTCATATTTCAATGTAACAATACAAAGCCACATGGAATGACAACATTCTTCCAAACCGCAGCATCTAGTCCTTCCTTGATCATGTAAATCGCCAGATTTAAATCCTTGAGCATGCATGCATTGGACGAAATGGATAGGCATATCCGTCAAAGACAAGGTCATCTCCAGACTCTGTGCACAACAGCTGACCCAAACTTAACATTTAGATTGGGATTGTATCCTGATACAGTTTTTCTTGCTTAATTTATCAGTGAAATATAGATAGTGATAGTTTATCTGTGAAAAAGTTGAGAAGAAAAAAATCGTATACTCAGTATTAATATAATTAATCGAAGTATCAAAGGAAAAGGTTTAAAGGAATACTTTTTCTTAAATTCAAATTTTTCCTTTAATACTTTGATCAATAGTGAAAAAAATATGCTTCACATCTTAAGATATGGCCATGCAATGCTAAATTCATTGTTTCAAAATTTTATTTATGGGAAAAATCATATAAGGGTTTCCAAATTATATGAAAGTTTCTTGCACAGAGAGATACCAGGTCACAAGATTCCCTCAACAAACACATCCACTTCGCAGAGAGACTTAACTTCCGAAATCAGCATTCAAGCACTTTGACTTCCACAACAGAACCACTTCGCATTGAGTGAAATACGGGGCCACTAGACTTCCACAATAAACAGAATCACTTCGCATTTAGTTAGATATGGGGTCACTAGATTTCACAACAAAATCCTCCACTTCACATAGAGTTAGGTATGGTATCACTAGACTTCTACAACAAACAGATTCACTTTGCAGAGAGTTAGATACGGGGCCACTAGATTTTCCACTTTAAACAGTTCCACTTTGCAGAGAGTTAAGTATGGGGTCTCTAGATTTTCCACATTAAACAGTTCCACTTTGCAGGGAGTTAGATACAGGGTCACTAGATTTTCCACAACAAAACATTCATTTTGCAGAGAGTTAGATATGGGGGTCATAAGACTTCCACAACAAACAGATCCTCTTTGCAGAGAGTTAGATACGGGGTTACTAGACTTCTACAACAACAGATCCACTTCGTAGTTAGATATGGGGTCACTAGATTTCCACATTAAACAGATCCATTTTGCAGATAGTAAGATATGGGGTCACTAGTCTGCCCCCCCCCCCCCCAAAAAAAAAAAAAATACCAGATCCACTTTGCACAGTTTTTTACGGGTCTCTAGGCTTCCATATATAACAAAACATTCACTTTGCAGAGAGTTAAATACGTAGTCACTAGACTTCTTATATATATATATATATATATATATATATATATATATATATATATATATATATATATATATATATATATATATATATATATATATATATATATATATATATACTTCGCAGGAAAGTAGACATGGGATCACTAGACTTTCCATTAAAACACATACACTTCACAGTAGATACGGGGTAAATAGATTCTACAATACATATACATGTGTATCTTCTTTGCGGAGAGCTAGGTACTGGTCACTGGACATACACCCACTTCTCAGAAAGTTATACCCGGGGTCTAAACTTCCACAACAAACACATCTACTTCACAGAGTGTTAGATATGGCGTCACTAGTGAAATTTGTACGTATCTCCCCATAGTATACGGTAGACAATTAATGGTTACTAATTGCGACAGTACTCCAGGACCAGCATAGAATCCACAAAACGAGGAAATGTTCAACGTTGTTATACCGGTACTGATTGTTACATCTCTAAGTCTAGCCGACTCATCTATAATTGCAAAGAGATTCAATTTTTTTTTTTTTTACAAAAATGCTAAGAAAAAAAGGTTCATGCTTAAAATTTTTTTTAGCAAAATATTCCATCTTTGAACCTACCTATTCCAAACATGTCCATGCCTCTGTTGAGAATTCTAACAGTTGTGATGTAATAAATATCCGTGAGGTCTACCCTCCACCAAGGGCTGTCATCACCTGTGTCCGTGTGGGAGCAGGTGTTTGTTATGATGTCCGTCCCTCTATCACCGTCCACGGCATTTGAAGCTTGATCAATATTAAAGGTAGGGGATTGTATAGAAGGTTTTCCAACAGCGATGTCCGTCAACACTGAGCAAACAAAATGTCTAAGGTATGATATTTTAGTTGTAAGGTTATGGTTAAAGTGCGTATTATTATTTTTTACTTACATAAACGACAAAGGTCAGAAACTTTGGTATCGAAGTCCATGTCACATGTAGCAAGGACTTCCCCCGATAGGGCAATGTACCCCTCGTTACAGCTGCCATTAAGGGAGGTTCCTGGGATGAATACCTTGTTGACATCTAAAACTCCATTTCCCAACTCAGAGGAACATTCTGAAATCAGGAAATCAAACAAGAATCTTATAATGAAAAAGAAGTGTTTATTGAAAAGTAGATTGGAACGTTCTTGTGAATTGGTAAGCAAACTTTGCCATTTTATTTAACATATGTGTACATTAAGTTTGATGAATGTATGTAAGTATTGAACAAGTGGAAACTATGAAGCAGATTTGGTTTATCGATATTATTTAACATTTCTCATAAATCCTCCTTTATATTAACAGATAATAACTTAAATATTTAAATTGAAATCATTCTGTAACAAGACAACACAAGCAATGACATTATCATAAATCCTTCAAGAAGAAGTCAAATTTGCTATTTTATATTTGTTGTGTGTTTAGAAATTGCGATCAGACGAATAGAATCAGGAGATGCTCCGCTTTAGGGTGCTATTATTATGTATTATAATTAATATTGGTAAAGCAATCATATGCTTATTTTTGGTTGCATTTCATCATTGTTGATTTGGATGCTACATGTATTGTGCGATTTCCAATGTCATATCTCTAAATTTGCAAACTCTTATCTTAGTGGCAGAATCAGATCCACATTTAATTTAACGTTACCACAATTTACTCATTTAATTTTAAATTCAATATGCAACTTGTTTTTAGATTTAATATAGTGGATCCATTAATCGTAGGTACTAACTACACAACAAATGAAATGCATGTAGGTCATAATTCAAGTGTTTCTAAAAAAAAAAACAATAATCTAGCTCTCAATATAAAACAGTAAAGAACAGAAAATTGCCAGAAATAATTATCTAAATGTGTATATTGAACAGGAAGCAGGCCAGAAACAAAGGTTTCATGGTGGGGGGACCCCCCCTAAAAAAACCCCTAAAATGTCCACAAAAAGGGACTTCATAACTGGCAAACCAAGAACCCTGAAAACAGTGATAAGGTACTCATCAGGTGTACAGTACGCTTAAATTTATTAGAATTTCATTTGAAAAAAAAAAAAGAAAAATATTACTACATCTCTAAGACGTTCTAAAATATATAATCAAAAGAATTAAATTATTGTTTTTTTTTTTTAATCCTTCAGACTTGTGTCAGGGATATAAATGATTACTACTAAAATGGTTGCACTCCTGACCAAAAGCACGTCAGTCATTAGAGTAGGATTGCGAAGCATAAATTACACTAGAACGCGTTATGTTGTTTCAGTGAAGTTATGGTGGAATTACTTGAATTTTATAACAATTTTTCAGTATATATTTTTTTATTTCATAAGAAAATTAAAACAATAGTTTAAAACACATCTGGATTGATAAAATTGAAAAAAAAGATTTCAATAATAAAACTGTAAATAATTTAATACTTAATTAATAAAATATATCCTTATTGATCAAAGAATTCTTATTAGTTTTAATAGAAGTCATTTCATCATTGAACTTGGATCTTTGAAAAATGTGTTGCACTCCTGACCGTAGAAATATGAATCTGAAACATAGACAGATCCTGTAATTGATAGACTTATTTGTAAAAAATTTTCTTCGAGTCTTTATTTTTGAAAAAAGTAAAAAAACAGATACTGATAAAGTTTTTCCTATGCTGAGGAGCAAAGCGTCAAATGTTGCACTCCTTTATTTATTGGGTATGCACAGATACTTGACCATAATTAATACATTAATTCATATAACATTTATAACTTTTAAATGGAATATCAGTTATTGCTTAGCACTTTGAAAATTCTTTTTTGACTTATTTGTCATACAGATTTTTAAAATCAATAATTTTTGGGTATATTACACTTTTTGTCTTGCACTCCTGACATGGTATAACTTTTTTGTCGTCAGCCACGACAATAACTTAATTCCCCAAACAAAAGTTACTATAGTCTAAATTTAAAGCTCAATACAATGAATTATATCAGGAAAGTATGTACATACAAACATAAACCATTATTATTTATTTCACAGATCTTAATAAAGTATAAAAATTTTGAAAATGTAACAAAAAGTGTTCCAAATCTGACATCTTTAGTATCTTTTTATGATTTAAGACATCGATGTTTGGCAGGTATTTAAGCAATATCAAAAGACTTATGCAGAGTCATAGAAATTCCTTCACAACGGCTGTATCTTTAGTGTAGGGATAAATATCTGTCCGGTCATTATTTTAAATTCACCCATTACATAGTCCCATTATGCGCCTCCTATTTCACGCTTTAATCAGACAGGTACTTGGGGTATACCATAGTAAAATAAATGGACACCATTTTTTTTCTATAACATTTGGAAGTATCCATCTTTTGTTTGCAATTCCTCCTAACCACTGAATAATAATAATAATGATACTTTCATAGATTCTTTATTACATAGTGTCATTGTACACCTCCTATGTTCTGATCAGACAGATATTTCCCATAATAAAACACGGACACTGCCATAATTTCTATGATAATGGGGTACTCATCTTTTAACCACAACTCCTATACCACTGCATAAAATTTAACAAAACTTTCACATAATCTTTATTACATAGTGCCATTGTCCACCTCTTATATTTCATTTTCTGATTGGACAGATATTTGGGGGTTACAATAGCAAAATAAATGGACATTGCCTTTCTCGTGCACATCCCATTTGATGTTCTTTTTTTTTTGATGGGGGTTCCGATAGCTAAAAATGGATGTTGTCATTAAAATTATATAGGAGCGGGGGGTATCATTTTGTAAGCTCAGTGTTCACAGTACCTACAGTCTTTTATATGTTTTGTGAATTCTTTTCTCAACACGTATAGAGATGCTCCTTTCCCCTGTTTAAGAGCTATTACACTTTTTAGCAAATATTCTTTGCATTCGTTGCGAACTACAAGTACTAAGAATGGTTTACGATAAACATTAATACATGGTAATTAAGTTGCAATTATTCAAAGGATATAAAGCAAACTTATTATTATTCGATTTATTTATAATAGTTTACGGAGTTTAAATAATCTAAAACTTCAAAATTTAAATTTATAAATATAACATACGTCTTACCTCTAATATTGTAGTGGTCCCAGTCAGCTGATAGTTGAATTTTAACTTTTTGCGTGTACAATACACAATTGGTTGTTCCTTTATTCCAGGCATAAGAAAGACAATGACCATGAAGTTCGGAGCATTTTGCAGCACATGATAATTTACTTTCCAAAATTATATTTGTCAGAACAACTCCATCCTCATAATTGTTGTCTAAGTTTGGGGCTTTTATGAAAGGCACGTTTCTATTCGAGGAATTTGTAATACTTTGGATGACGAAGAAATAAAAAAGTGATTGCACTTGTCTCAAAGATGCCATATGTGTGAATATTTCATTCAGATATCGAATGGCACTTTGAGGTTTTAAATTTTAAAAAGACAATTATATAGAATAATTTTCCTTCTGTCAACTTTATTAATTTGAATTTATTGATGAACGAATGAAGATTAAAGAATTTTGATTTGTAAAGAAATGGACCGAAGTTCAATTATTTCTTAAAGAAACACTATTTGTTTCTATTACAAAAAATCCCCTAAATGACCAAACACCAATGCATATAACATCAATAATTTATCAATCGGTATTCGAGCTTTCCTAATCTAGGCTTCCTCTACAATTTTGCATTCAAAGCCTATAATTACACAGAAACTCCAGTTTAGTTGTTTTTTTTTATTGATGAATCTCTCTTCTTCATTTCTTTAAATCGAATCCTTGATCGACAAGCAACTATTCTGATGAAAGTTATCGAGGCATTTCACATTTTGTGTCAAAAATCAAGCAAAAACCACATAACTCTTAACATTCCTGAAAACACTGTTATATATAGTGATGCATACTAATTGAAAAGACTTATATTGAAAATCAATACAGAAAAGGCTTCCTTATTTCCTTGGAATTATTAATTTAAAATAAATGAGAGATTTGACGTATTCTGCTTTTCAATTATTTTTACCTTGAATCAAACAATATGGAGATACGAGGAAAATATTTTTTAAAAAAGCATCAGAAAATCTATACTTACTTAAAGCTAAGTAAATCCTCGTTCTCCAATGTTGCTGGCTCATTCAATCAAGGCAAAGTCAATAAATTTGTAAATACTAACATCATTTATACTTAAAACTAGTATTAAAAAAAATACATGTCTTTCTTCATATGGCGTATTCTTTAAAGCTAATTTCAGCATTCATTAGAAAAGAAATACTGTGGAGTCATTCCAGTTCGTGGGCATCAATGTTCGGGGACAAAGTTGTAATAGTTTGCTGAAGCAAAAATTCATAATATTTATGAAAGAAGATTCGATGAACCGACACAATGACAAATAACGTTATCGTTCGGAGGGATGTAAATTCTTGGGTATAGATGACAAAAATGGATGATGCCACGGTACTGAACACTTAAACATCAAGATGGTTTCATCTCGAATATTGCAATATTGAACATATATATGCTCCTGCTTGAAATATTAAAATTTATCGTAATTTTCTTCTTTTTTTATCCAAGAGTGACAAGGATTATCTATCTTGAGAAATTATAAGAAATAATAAGAAAAACAAGAAAGACATATTTAAGATGAATCATTTTATTTCAAATATCTTGAAATGGATGATTTTTTTTCGATTTATAGACATGTGTTTAGTTTTACAGAGGTAGGTTTGATAGATAGAGGTGTGGAATATAACAGACAGTGGTGTCCTTGCCAGTCCTTATAGTCATATGTGTTCTAAATGTACTAAATTGATTACTTTTATAAGTTAATTTATGTCTGCCTCCAGGAAAACCTCCTATAAAACCTTTTTTATGGCTGCAGGCATTTTTGACACCGGAAGTCGAAGGGAGATTGATTGACTGATTTTTATATCCCAGTCGACAATTTTTCACTCATATAGAGAAGTCACCATATACCGGTGAAGAGTTTAAATATAGACCTTTATTCGGCACTCAGGGCCACTGAGCAGTGAGGGTTCTTTATCGTGCCAACGCCTACCATGACACGCGGCCTCGGTTTTTAAGGTCACATCCGAAGAACCTGCAACTTTCACTTCAGATGTCCGAGCGCTTGACAAAGGAATAGTTGCTATCTATTTTTTTTTATCGACTTAGATCAGTCGCGGCAGGGGTTTTGAACTTACGATCACAAGTAGTAAGGAGAAAAAAATGAGACAGGACAAATGATTAGTCATAAAAGAAAAATCATATGTTTGATAAGTAAAATAAAACTGACAAGAATTCTTTTTAAAAGATGAGATGGGAGTTAAAGGTAAACATTTGAAGGGAAGGGTTGTGACGGTACATATTGTCGTTTTGTACATATTGTCGTCGGCGACAATATCTACCCACCCTCACTGCACATATTGTCGTCCATTGGTACATATTGTCGCCGGCTGAAAAGTTACACATGTACATATTGTCGCTGGCGACATTATGTGCCTCACCCTCACGGTACATATTGTCGCCCCACAAATATTGTTGCTTCAAGATTTATTTTGTTGTGTTTTGGTAGTTTTGTGAATGTAATTGGTGTGCTAATCACACTGACGTGTCTCGTATACTATTTCAAACAGCGTGATTGTGACGGTACATTCTGTCGTCCTGTTCATATTGTCGCCGGCGACAATGTGTACCTACCCATACTGCGCATATTGTCGTCCATCAGAACATGTCGCATGACAATGCATGGCAAGGATCCATATAAATATAGCCAGAGAAACCAAAAAATTCAAAAATGGCCATAAACACTTAATTTGATCGCCGAAATATGGCTGAAATATTGCCGACTAGGCGTTAAACAATCATAATCAATCAATCAATCCATTTAAATATGACTAATCGTTGCTTTGATGTGTGTTTAGAAGATAATTTTTAAAGAATTTTCCATATATTTATATGTAAAACTCTGATCGCCCATTGTAGTACCACCCTAAGCCCGGTTTGCTTTGAAGAAACTTGAATCTGCGCTACCTGAGGATACTTCCATATAAACATTACTAATCACGGGCCTACAGCTGTTCTCAGTGGTGAATCCAGACATTTCAGAACGGGAAGGGGGGGATGCGGGCGGTTCAGATATTTTTTTTTTGACAAGCAAAAAATTTAAAGTGAATTTTTATGTAAAGGTGTGTTACTATATATGTTAAGTAAATTATTTAATTATAAAATTTTACCTGTGGACTAAATTGAGAGTATATTCAAGTTAAACAAACTTAATTTACCAAAGCAGAACAAAAAATTAAACCACCGCGAAGGGGGGGGGGGGGCAGTGCTACATCTCTCTGTTTTTTGAGATTTTTAAAGATTTTCTGTATATATTCCTATGTAAAACTTTGATCACCCATTCTGGCCCCAACCTACCCCTGGAGTCATGATTTGAACAAAATTGGTTTTGTTTGTTTGTTTGTTGTTATAATGTCCATCTCGAGAATTTTTCATTCGTATGTAGACGTCACCACTTGCCGTTGGAGGGCTGCAAATTTAGACCTATACTTGGCACTCAGGGTCATTGAGCAGTGAGGGATCTTTTTCGTGCCAGCACCTCAAAATTGAACGTACGCTATGTAACGAAGCATTCACATAAGTATCATCTCTTCTGACCAAGTACTTCTTGAAAAAGAAAAATTGAAAGAATTTTTTTTCTAAATATTCTATGAAAAACTTTGATCACCTCTGAGGGAGATGATCTGAATAAAACTGAATCTACACTTCATTATGAAGCTTTCACATAAGTTTCAACTTTTCTGACACAGTGGTTCTTGAGAAGATTTTAAAAGATGTCACTAAATTTTCACTAATTCTTAACTACTTCCCTTGAAAGAGGGCATGACCCTTCACTTGAACAAACTTCAATCCCCTTTATCCACGGATGCTTTGTGTCAAGTTTACAGACAGAGGGACGGACATACAAAATGTGATCAGAAAAGCTCACTTAAACTTCCAGTTCAGGTGATCTAAAAATGCTAACCCTAACACCAATTATATCAGCACATGTAACGCAAATTTCCAAATAATCATTACTACTGAACAAAAAAATAGTACATGTATTCAATCTCCACGTATATATTACAAGAAAAAATAATAAGCTGATTTATCAGATATCACAAGAATTACGGTATCTTGACAAATCACAGTAATGTACATCAATCCCGGATACAATTTTCTAACCAAAAGTTTTCTTCTGTCTCCCATCGTGCGTGTGTGTTTGTTGTCAATCTTATCTTTCCTTTCTCAAGTAAATATTCGTTAAAACAATATATCGATGACAATATATGCCGACCTTGACTGTACATATTATGGCCGACGACAATATGTGCTGGTGCTTGACTGTACATTTTGTCGTCCATTATGCAGGGGGAAAATAAGGCTCGTCTCCCTACATATTGTCGCCGGCGACAATATGTACAAAACGACAATATGTACCGTCACAAGGGTTCACTTTTGGTTTGATATTTTCATTTGGTGATGAAAGCGCCTGATGTTAAAAAAAAAATGGAATTTGAAAATAAAAGTGTAGTGGCACGTTATATTTTTTCAGACATGTTCGGTTTTGCAAGAATTCGATTTTTCACAGCAAGATAATCATTTTCAATAAATAAATCAGTGGCAGAGGCTCAAATTTGTATGGATGTCTATGCAAAAAAAGGGTATTATTTGTCTGATACGGTTTGGTAAAACGTGCAAAACATCAAATTATTGTGGCAGTTTTGTGAATATGAAGCATATTGGTTTTCTAAAAAGAAAAATTAAATTAAATGCTAAACTTGAGAAATGTTATTAATAAAGTTCAAATTTCCTCGACAGTACATCATATAGAATTTATACATTATCCTTGACCCAAGTCCCAACTCTATAATTATTGCAAATAATTAAGGTACATTATAAAACTTACAAAATTTTTATTTATAAATAAAACGAGCTTTTTTCATACACTTTTTCACATGTGTTCACTGGATTTCTGTATATATGCCTGCATGAACAGAAATACACCAACGTTTCGTACTTTCTTAGGGACAGCTGTTCATATCTTTAAAATGAAATGATCAAAAGCACAATATTTATTTACAATATACCTGTTGTGTAAAACTGCTTCCATGCCCCCTTTTCTTTTACTTATATACTTATATATAATTTTTATGTATACAGAAAGATACTAAGGTTTTGCATGAACGCAAAGAAAGAGCATGTAGAGTATGTTAATCTCCCATTTAAGCTCATTTCAAAAAAATACGAAGTAATGAGTTTTCGATTATTTTTTGTTGCACAGAAATGAGGGTTTTATGTTTCATATCTAAAGCTTCATCATTTACATTTCTTGATTTGTCTATTGCTGTATGCGAATCGCTTACTTTTAGACTGAGTTTCTTTTTAGAACAAAGATTCAATCTTCACTTTTGAATAAAATTAACATTTATTATTGAACGTTCTGGCTAATGTTGCATTTAGTGTTTCGGACTTAGACTGAGCCTCAGAAAACAGATAACTCGAGGGTGAAGAATTTATAATTTTTAAAAAGTTATTGCATCATCCATTGATAAACTCATCTGCCAAGATATTTTTTTTTTGTCCAACTAGAATTCAGAGTCGTTATCCACCTCTGTTGTTTACTTAGCAAATCTTAATTTCATTTGTATAAGGTTCATATCAGGTGTTAGCTGGGAAATGGCTGTTAGAATGTACGTTTGTCTGTTGTCTTTAAATCCTTTTTGACATTGATTTATTTTTCATTATTAAAGATCTTATCAACTTCATGGAGTTTTGCAAAGGTTTCTCATTTCTTAATTCTTACGAAAATGAAATTCATGTATCACTTTGTTTAAGTTACGTATATCAAGGTATGCAAAGTCTACCTATATCCATTTGCTATGAATTCGAGTGAAGTTTTCTATATAATATTTCAAGGTTTATAACTTGCTTAAATTTTACCATAAATTAGAAAAGAATACTTTTTTTTGCTCAAACTCTTCGAAAAAAGGGGCTAAAACTTGTCAGTGTTTATTTAATAATTTTGTACGTAATCTGTAGTTGTTTAAATGACCTATTTTTTCCAAACTCTAATATAAGGAAGATTTATTTTTAAGTTGAAAACCCTTGGTTTAAATTAATGAGTTTAATGTTACTGACAAGATCGGTTGGACAGAATGCATTATACATAAGAATGTTCAAAAGGCAGTCATCGTTCTATATTATCTTCAATGACAGAAGCCTTTAGTTAGCAGACAGACTTTATACAATATGAATTTATTACATTTCTGCACCAGGAACATCGTTTTCTGGCAGACCGTTTATGATTTATTTACCTGCGATGGATGATTATCATTTTTAAGAGAGTTCTACTGACATTTGTTGAGATTCTTATCATTTAAGGTGTGAGGTCTTTTTTCCTGATTGATGTACTAAGCATATTGTCAAACTTTACAACTGTAGAGCTATCCATATGTCAAAATTTCGACAACTAGCTACCTGAAAAATGTTTATTGAGGCCTTTTAAGTCTTATAAATTGAAAAGACTTGTCATAACTTAACAGAATATGAGAGAAAACGGATGGAGGTAAAGAGATGAAAAAGCATTGTTGCAGTCTTAATCAAAAAAAAAAATTATATATTAAAAATTTACAAATGATAATATATTTAATCGGAAGCTAATTAACATGATATTTATTCTGTTATAATGATAAAACTTTAATTATCCTTTACGTTACATTAAACTACATGTACTAAGTTTTTCGCAGCTATGGCGAAAGAGAATAAGGAAATATAAAGATAAAGAACACCATTAAATCTCGAAAGTCCAATGAAACGATACAAATTTGGAGCAGAGCTCGAGCAAGCACGGACGTCAAAATTTAGAGGTGGGATCAGGTGCCATGGAGGAGTGAGCATTCCCTGCCGGACGGTCAAACCCGCCGTGTGCTCCTTGTCATGATCTGGAAATAACGGAAAAATCCGTCGACAATTCAGTGTGTAAATAATGGCCTAACAATTTGTATGAAAAACGTCAGTCAGCATTTGACTCAATGATAGGTTGTATGTCCTGTCAAGGTCATTGTATCGACCATAAAACTTGCGAAATGATGACTTCAAACGAGACTGTTGATATCTTTGTTTCATTAACATGTTTGTCAATAGCTTGCCTAAGAAATTGTTCATACGTAGAGCATGCTCTTGCGTATTGAATCAACTGAGAGACATAAACCCCATATTAAGTGACAAGGGTATATTGTATTGTTGCATAAGTAAGGGAAGTTGACGATTGAAAAGTTGAAGTCATCACGTTTATCACAAGCTTTGTTGTAAGGTTCTCATAAAAGTCTTTTTCTAGTAAAACATCTAAATATGAAACGGATGTGCCAGACCCTGTGGTATCTTTTATTTCAAGCTCACTGGGATGTATCGAGTCGACATGTGACTGGAAGTAACTATTGCTAATTGATAATACGTCGTCGATATATCGAAATGTCGAGTTGAAGGCCACAACAAGTGTTTTCTTCTTCTCATGTAGAAGTTTTTGAATAAATTCTGCTTCATATGAATACAAAAATAGGTCTGTTGATAACGGGGCACAAAAATTACCACCGATCTTCCAAAAATTCCATCAATTATTTAAATTTTTAGATCTAAAAATTATTCATTATTAAAAGCCTTCATTAATTACCAATAGGAAATTTTACTAAAAAACTAAGAGCTTGATATACTTAAAGGGGGAGAAAATAAGCACCGCGTTCAAATTAACCTGTTCTCTGTGAACCGCTGTCAATGGGGCTTTTTTGGATCATTTTTTTTTTTAAATGATAGGAAAATTCATGCTTCGGTATCTAAATGTAATTTTTTAAAACAAAAAATTCTAAATTTTAATTTACGACATAATGATATGAATTATCAGAATGAAATTAACAGTATCATACTAGCTATGATTTGCATAGAATGTTAAGGATTAATTACGGATTCCGAGAAAGATAGTAGTACAAGTGTATATCTAATATCTGATTCAATTCCCGTTTACCAGCTATTGGGGAACCACATTATGATGCCCTTGCCATTTTTACGTAAGTACGTAGCAATTAATAGAAAATATATATAATCCACGAAATTAAGCTCTAAAACAGGGTTCAAGTCTTTGAATTTTTACTTAGAGACTTAGTCAGGATTTCCCTTTTCCACATTCGTTTTGCATGCTCGACTTGCCATTCGAGTTATTTCACTTTGTGTCGTCAGGTTACAACGACGATTATGGTCCAATTTCCAATACAAACATTTGACATAAATTAACATACACAATAATATTGAAATTGCCTAATTTATTCAAACAGGTTTTAAATGATTTTTGAACTAGGAATCTGTATACGAGTAAAAATTTAAGCATGCTTCATTTCATTTAATTTGAATCATTTGTTTAATTGTAATTAATAAATAAAATATATTATATTTAATATCCAAATAACCCACAAATCTCAATAAAAGTCATAAAATTTAGTCATAAAACTTTATTAAAATCATATTTCAGGTTTTTTTTTAAGGCAATCAAGTTTTCTTTTTCAACAAGGTCAGTCTGATATTTAACATAAACAGGCATCACGAGACTAAATTTAAAGATGGAATCACAAGTGTTTTGAAATATTTTTGGATTCTTCTCGTAGATTAAAATTTAAGAAAAATGGTTTTATACATATTACTTCAGTGTATATTGTATACAACGTCTTTGGTTTTGTTTGGGCTATTCCTAAAGTTCAGTCACCTTCACCATTAATTTTAAAATTGGACTTGGTCTTGAAGGTACATATATAAACCTGTTGCTTTATTTTTTTTTAAATGATTTACATATGAATATGCCCTAACAAAATTTGTTTACAAAAAAGCAAACATAAATTATTGAGAACATGAATCTGTTTTACAAATTGAAAACGAGCAAAAATGAACTTTTGAAAGAAAAATCATTTAAATATATGCTTATTTTTCTAAAAGCATTTTGAAAGATATTTTAACTCGACATAATTATTGATTTTTCACATTTTATAATCAATTAACGTTTTTTATCTTGGTTGTACTTGTTTTGTTAAATGGTCCTTGATCAAATTAAATACGTTCTTATGATGAAAAAGTTGACAATAACGAATGAATTATGAAGAACAAAAGTCCAAATTAAAAATACTTATTAAGACCAGAGCAATCAGACCTTGAAAACTTCAGAGGTGGGATCACTTTGTCTTGATTGAGTAAACGGATAAGCACGTAACAAGGTCAGTATGAAAATGATAGCGTAAATGTATCAATCTCATACTGTATATCCTGTATACCTTTTGTACATGCTCTGAGTTCTCTGCATACCCCGAGGACGAATTTTTTTTTAAGCAGAGGCAGGCTAATGCCAGGGCATTCATCACTCTAGAGATGAAAGCATTTCGAAAATTCTATGGTTGTAATAATGACATCGTATGCAAATACAACCCATCGTTGGTCGCATTTTGACTGTCTTATTTCACACCATTGTTT
Organism: Saccostrea echinata; assembly: GCF_033153115.1. NCBI lineage: Eukaryota > Metazoa > Mollusca > Bivalvia > Ostreida > Ostreidae > Saccostrea > Saccostrea echinata. The sequence continues at coordinate 6,921,213 of NW_026889777.1, forward strand.
GGCCATTGCTTTTATATTAATTTTGACTACCAAGAAACGTACTTCTGATATATGATAGCAGATTTTTAAACTTTAAACTTGTTATTTAGTGACTCTATATTTAATAATTTAAAAGAATATAATAATTTTTGGTTTTAAATCTTGCAACAAACTGAAGGAGTTTTACAAACTATGCAAATAAAAAAAAAAGCATTTAAGTCTGATTCAACACCCTACATATATGAGGTGTTTGTCTCCCAGTTGATTTGATACGAAAGAGCATGCTCTACGTACGAACCATTTTTTAAGCAAGGTGTTGTCAAACATGCTGATGAAACAAGTATATGGAATATGAAGATAACTGGGATATATCGAGATGACATCTGACTGGAAGTAACTATTGTTAATTGATAATACGTCGTCGATATATCGAAATGTCGAGTTGAAGGCCACAGCAAGTGTTTTCTTCTTCTCATGTAGGCGTTTCTGAATAAGTTCTGCTTCACATGAATGCAAAAATAGGTCTGCTAATAAGGAGGCGCAATTGGTATCCAAGGGAATTCCAAAAGATTGTTGGAATACCTGATCTCCAAAACTACATAGATATTGTCAATCAGAAACTCAAGCATCTTTTTATTATCAACTTCACAGTATTTGTGTGTACAATCAGAATGCTTTTTTTTTTACAAAATAATTTTGTAAATGACCAATGACAAGGTAAGTATATTTACGAGTTCCATTTTTATTGAAAAAGCAGCTGTCTATGATGTCAAAATGCCTAGACTTCAATTTATCGTGGGGAAAGGTTGTATAAAGTGTTGAAAAGTCGTACGTTTTGATGCTATTGATTTTTGTAAAATTTTGTGATTTCAAATTTTCCAAAAATTCTTTAGAGTTTTTAAGTTTCCACATCTGATTTACACTACTTCTCGAATATACTGTTGAACAGTACTCCTGAAGTTTCTCCTTCATTACAGTAAATATTTTCGTGAGGAGTAAAGAAAGAGGCTTGGTAGAACATTTACTGGAACCCGCTATGTATCTTTGTAAGGATTTTTATGAAGTTTAAGAATCCAGTAAAGGTATGGTAATACAAATTCATTTAAATCAACAGTCTCCTTTAAAATCATTTAGCAAGTTTAATGGTCGATACAATGGCCTTGTCAGCAAAGACAACCTTTCATTAAGTAAAATGCTGACAGACGTTTTTCATACTAATTGTTAGGCCATAATTTACATATTGAATTATCTACGGATTTTCCTTATTTCCCGATCATGACAAGGAGTACACGTCGGGTGTGACCGGTCGGTAGGGCATGCTCACTCCTCCATGGCATCCGATCTCACCTCTTGTGATGTTTATTTTGCTCCCGATTTGTATTGTTTAAATGGACTTTAATCTTGAAAATCGCATCTTTAGGCGCAATATTCACCGAACAACACCAAGTGTCATTATTGTTCGTGATTTTCTTTTTTATTAGTCCCTACCGGTGAAACCGAAGAAACTTTAGGTCTCCTCCTTGTCTTTCTGCCCCTCTGTCTGTCTCTCTGTCTTTCAGGCACTCTGCCCCTCTTGGTTTTCTGCCCTTTTTTCTAAATAAGGAAATTAAGCTGAATTTTAATATTTGAATGTATACTTTTTGAGTTATGGATTAATTAAGTTTACATTTCGTTTTGCTTCGTTGATATTTGACAGAATTACGGTCTTTTTAATTTTCGAGGGGGATCAAATAGTCCTGGTAGGGAACTAATATTGCTTATGCAATACTTTCACAAAAGTCGTTATTAAAATTTAAATTCATGTCGATTTTTGTCTATAATCAATATATTGTTTTTAATATCAACAAGCTTTGAAACTAAAATAGAATAACGAAACAATACAACAAATAATTAGCAAGAATGAATAACATTGACATGTATTATTGCCTCTAATAAATTGAGAGTTCTTGCTGCATTTAAGTCATTCACTTCTAAAAAAGGATCATGATAATTTTGTGTAAGCATTTTAAGCAATTTAATGACGGTATAGATTTTTATGTATAACTTGTATAACAAGTTAAATATAGCTTTACCATGCAGTTCTAAAAAGAAAATGATCTGATGATACAATCCGGATTAAAATAAAATGTTTTAGTCAAAGAATCTTTGAAATTTCTATTAATTTCATGTGAATTTAAGTTTAATATTGATTGTGAACAAAACATGTTGGAATATTTGCTTGAGAAATGCAAAAATTTGCAAATGATATGCATGGATTATGTTTTTGAATTAAATATTTGAAAAATTTAAATAATTTCATCCCCCCCCATAAGTCTTGAATTAAAACATAACTGATAGACTTATTGCGAATTATGTGAAAAAAGGAACAACAGAATAAGGAAAGAATACTTTTTTTTTTCAAACTTCCACCTTATTGTTTATAATTTAATTTCTTATGAATAAACGATAATTGTGCTAATTGTTGCCAAGGAATAAATCATTGATACATATTAACAAAAATATTATTATCAAATGACAGAACAGGGTTAATCCTCATCAAGTCAGTCAAATCTGGCTGAAACGAAGAAGGTCAGATACTAGTGTCAAAAGTTAGTATAGTTTAGAATAGTTTTGAATGTACTCACAGAAAACCATGCAATAGATAAGATTGATTCCTGAAATTAAGATTTTTTAACATATGAAAACTACAACATGTTAAAAAATGTTTAGTAATGAAGCTTAAAACTACAACCAAACGATATAAGTTGTAAGCCCTTTTCCTTTATCAAGTAAACAGAGTAATGCATAAACAATTCGGAAAGAAAATAATGGCTTATTAATCTGTATAAAAACATCAGTCAATATTCGAAAGACAGGTTGTATCTACAAACAAGGTCATTGTAACTATTATAAAATTTGCGAAAAGCTGGCGTACAATGAGATTATTGGAACTCTTGTAACTCAAAAATTATTACCAATGGCTAGAAATTGATCGTAAGTGAAAATTGCTACATATAAATAAGGTAAATTAACAACAGAAAGTGAACGTCATTCACTTTGTTCTTTGTATCTCTCAGTTGATTCGATACGCAAGAGCATGCTCTACGTATGTACAATTTCTAAAACGAGGTAAATTATTGACAAACAAGTTGATGAATCAAGAATATCAGCTGTCTCGTTTCAAGTGTATCATTTCGTAAGTTCTATGGTCGATACAATGACCTTCTCAGCAAATACAATTTATCATTGAGTCAAATGCTGACTGACGTTTTTCATACAAATTGTTAGGCCATTATTTACACACTGAATTGTCGATGGATTTTTCCGTTATTTCCCGATCATGACAAGGAGCACACGGCGGGTGTGACCGGTCGGCAGGGAATGCTCATTCCTCCATGGCACCTGATCCCACCTCTGATGTTTGGAGGTCCGTGTTTGCTCTGCTCCTATTCTGTATTTTTTGATGGACTTTTGAGCCTGAATACTGTTCGTTATCTTCATATATTTCATTCTTAAGATCTGATCAAACCTCTGGTGTTTCCAGGGGTCCCTGTCCAGGATTCATTTGGTTTACCGGATTTATGAGATTGATCACTTTGTTTTCTTCATCTTCTCGACATAATCAAAGCTGCGTAATTAGTGTGCCGTCAGTTTTTCTTGTTCTCTATATCGAAGATACGAAACAAATGTTTTAGACTGTGCTATCTTTCATTTCTTATTCACTGCGATACTGTTATCCAAATAAAATTAGTAAAATCTTTTATTCGTATATTCGTCAGTTTGAAATCAGACGATTAATTTTTGCGACTGAGGAAACGTTCTACATAAATACACAATGAAAAATAAAATATTCGCGACGGGAACCGTGAAATATTTATTTATTTAAAGAAGGTCATGAAAATCGACGATATTTCAAATAACAGTTGGTTTAAAGTATATGGCATTGACGCCTACTGAAAATAAATATTGTTAACTATATATTGTCGTTGTAACATATCTAAATGTCCGTGAAGGCACAGCAATAGACTTTTTTAGACATGAAATTTCTTGATTAGATTCTTTTTCATAAGAATACAAAGCAACTTGTCTACTAAATGTACTCAATTAGTACCCATGACTTTAAAGGCAGAGATTTTTTACCGGGTGGTAAATTCCAGGTGAGGGAGGGGCTTATTTTGTACAGGATGTGAATGCCTTGAGGGCTAGCAGTCTACCTGTGGTCATTTGTATCTTAATGCCTATACACAGGAAGTGATTTAATACACATAGAGTACCCAAGAAGTCAAACTTTACCTGTGTTGGGATTTTAAGATGATTTTAAATTAGAAATAAAAATTGGTGAATAAAGTTTAATCTCAATATTTTTTATTAATTTGTAATTGAATGTGTGTCAAATCATCCCCACCCATTAAAAAAAATATTATTCAAAGTATTTGTTGAGCTTTGACAAAAAATTATACAAAATTTTGATATATATTATCATAAAGAATATCATAATTATTTCAAATACTAAAGGTGTGTGTATATATATCATCTAGCTAAAAATTTCATAGTAATCATGGTAATACAGCTTTTCTATTGTTCATACCATGTGTGGTAAATATCAAAGGATCAAACGTTAATTTGAAGGTCACCACGAGTGCCAAACAAGGTGTACAGGGTATACACAGGGACTAGTAAGTAAATGTCAATCAAGTTCTAGCACCTAATGATGTACCTTAATGCACTTGATTGACAGGGGTACACAGACCAGGTATTTTTGAAGGCGGTGCTTAAAATCTCTGCCTTTAAGCTATTTGTTGGAAATTAAACGGCAATGCCCCATGGATTATGAAGGTTTTATAGATACAGTAAAACTCGGTTAGAGCGAAGTTCTTGGGACTTGCAAATTTATTTTACTATATCCGCAATTCGTTATATCCGTATAAGGAATTTGAGATAGTATACATAACAGATTTGCAATATAGATTTTTTTTTGCAATATAGATTTTTTTCATCTAAGTACAACTACAAAATGCATTAAGGGAAGTATAAAATACAAAATTTACCTTGGAGTTCAAAAGTTTTCAGATGAATTGAGTTTTAAATTTAAATACTTCCAAAATTAATGTCGATTCAATATTTAAAAATTTAGATCTTTGAAAATTCACTAAAGAAGAGTTAAATTTTGTAATTTTATTTCTGGGGGACACGAAATCCGTTCGCTTTAACCGTAAATTCGTCATATCTGAGTTCGTTATATCCCGTAATTTTCAAAGAATTGCTAAGAATTTCTCCTGGGACTGCAAAAAAAGACCATTATATCCGCAAATTCGCTATATCCGTATTAAACAAGTTTACTGTAAAAGTCATGTCATTGGTCAGCGTTTGAAAACAAAGTTTGAACAGCACCTTTTATTTCAATAATATATTTTCATTTTTATCGCATTTTCAGTGCGGTCAAATTTTCATAGTTAGAGAAAAAATGTTGGTAAGTGGGAATTAGATTGCGGGGTTGAAGAAGTATTGAGTTGTTATGTATTTGAAATTTTATTCTTCTTTGAGGACATACATTCGTAGAATTCTTCATATACCACAAAAAGAAGGAAAACTAAACTCCCACGGAATTAGATTTCACAGTACTCTGTGGCCTTCAATAGATAATTTTTGAAAAAATACCCACTTTTCGATAATATTGCATGTAAAATAAACAACGCAAAAAATTACCTTATTTTAGGCCTAATTTTCATAGTCTTGTCCGTACATTTACATTTACATAATTGATGCCAACCTTTTTTCTATTTCTATCTCTATCTATCTTTCTTTTTTTTTCTTTTTTTTTTTTTTGGAAAATACGTTCGACCGATCAACACGAAGTTCGTACAAAGCATGATATTTTATCACCTGCTTAGAGTTTTAATTTCCCAAAATGATATTTTATTAGTACAAAAGTCATACATTAGTTGACGTGCATTAATTCGCAATATTTTTTAACAATATATATTCTTTTTACTATTTTGCATGAAATAAGATAATGTTTAAAATGATGATTATATCTTGTAAAATATGTTTGAGATTAAAGCGATCAACCCATAAGTTACAATTTGAATTCATCAAAATATTCGAATTGAACTGGTACTCAATTACATGTAGGTACACACTGACCCCCATTTTTAACGCAATTTTGAGATACGCTATACAATTTTATATTCAAAATATACTTCTCAAACGTCTTTTTAAATATATATCTTCATTGTCCTATCGTTTAACTATAGAAATCCCCCCTCTCATGTTAAATCAAATTTAAGGTATTAGTTATGATAAATATTTATTTTATGATAGATTAAAATCTTTACTTTGGTCCAAGATTTGAAATCCAGTATACCGTAAGTACAGTAAATCAAATTCATTATGATTGCTGGGTGTGATGAAAGTATAAAGTTTAACCCTCATATGATTTTGAAGAATCACTTCCTTTGGAAGAGAATCCTTTGTACAATTTGGGTTACCACTCGTGAAATTGAAAATCCAAGTTCTTCTAAGATACGATGCTAATAACGAGCCTTACAAACAAAGACAGTGTTGCTACCTGATTTGTCACCTGGAACCAGTAAATACTGATCATATAATCCATCTAATTCTTTTTTTCAAATCCAAATTACTGCCACATTTTACCCGGTTGAATATCCATTAAATTTACTTTATTTTACTTGGACTGTTTTTTTTTTAGCTTGGGACGAAGAACTATTTATGCAGATATTGAGATACAAAAAAGGCAAAAAAGAAATATAATGCCATAATTTAATTAGACCATAGACAAAGCAAAACAAAATAATCGTGGGAAGTTTATCCTTCAAAACAAGGACAGATTACATCACGAGAGAAAAGCCAGGATAGCATGCATGGACGAAAGTTTTAAATTGACCTTGTACATAAATAACTGTTAAGGTACTAAACAGTATGCTATTAAAAATTGGACTTCATCATAAATGAATTTTATGCATACCATTTAATTTTTTTATAATGCAAACCTTTTAAATCATTATATAATTATAACAATTATATGTACTTCTTAGACGAATCTCATTAAAAATGTACATTTTAAAGAGAGTGAATTTCTTTTACGTATTTAAAATTAAAAAATAATGAGGGATATAACCATTTATTACATATTCAACAGTGAAATACTGTGATTTATTTATTGAATAAAAGTGATATTCTCTCACAGTGTGAAAGGATACCAAAATGATATTCTCTCACAATGTGAAAGGATATCAAAGTAAGTAAAAAATAATTTCTGGCCTGTCATAAGATAGAAATAGTAACTAAGCATCTTGATAGAGCTAAAACTGCAAATTTCTTCCCAAATATGTTGCTAAAATCCTTGCTATGTAATGTTTTCAATCACACAACTTCTAAGCTATGACGTCTCAACCGTTCAACTATGACGTCAAGCCTATGACACTGTGTTAAGAAAATACAGAAGCAAAGGGAAAATCAAAGAAAATGTAATAAACAGAAAATTCAATGTTTTGTAGATGAATATGGAATTTATTTCACTCGTGAGACATAATTTTTTGATATTTTCACTCGTGCTTCGCACTCGTGAAAATATCAAAAAATCCTGTCCCACTCGTGAAATAAATTCCATATTCATCTACAAAACATTGAATATCCTCTATATTCATAATAAATAAGATGATTATATATCACTAAAAAAGATTTGCAATGCAAATTTGGGGACAACCCAAGAAAACATGCTCGTTCAACTGCAGTTTGTAGACTGTTTAGTTTATTCAAAATCACCTCACTTTCACTCCATATCTATATCTATAAATTAATAAATTTTGTAAATAAAACGCCAGCACCAGAGTTTATACTTACTTTTCTAATATTTCATCATGTATACGATAATGTCCGTAAATTATATTAAGATTTAACTTCCATAATAATTATCGTAAATTTAACCAAAAGCCTACCTTCGTTTTCGATAAACAGCCATGGAATTGCAATAAAGATAGCATGGTGGAAGACAAGGTTGGCGGATCTACGAGGGTTGTCCCAAAAATTCCGTAAACTGAGTTCATATCTATTGCAGAAATCACCGTATCTTAGTATAATTTTGTGGGTGTATAAAGTGTGTTTTTAGCTGATAAATTACAAAGTTTTATCATCATTACTTGAAAAACGTACGTTTAATTAGAATTTTAAAGTTACCTTGTCCTACCACCGGGCGCAATCTTCGACGTCAAAAAATACGTAAACGTCACCGGTACGAATTTTTGGAGGAAATACACTAATTATCAGAATCACATTTATTACTTTAACGTAAAAATTTATGAAATAAATATGAAATATTATAATTGTTATGATGTACTTAACATTAAAATATACGCCAAAAAAGTTTAAATTGCATGCATCTGTTGATAATTCATGAAAATTTCCTGTATCTTCGAGGGATTTTTCGTTTGTCTTTCCTAATGGAGTTGCACTCCGTAGCTTTAACGACGATTTCTTTGTCGATTTCTTTCTGCTGGACTCTTTCATTGCATCGTTTTCCACATATACCTTGAAAAACTGCTTATGTCATTCAAATAATACAAACTTGAATATATCAATGTGTTTCAAACATTTGTCTCTTCTAATGCACCTCAGTTGGGGGTGAATTAAAGTTCTGAACTACATCTTATCAAAATTCCATTGCGCCGCCGCCTGTGTCAATACGGCGTCATTTTTTGAAACAGTCAAGTGTCTAACCAGTGCAAATAAACGTTATAAAATTCTTATTAATGAAGGCATATGCGTTAAAATTGGAATAAAGATAGTTATTTATGTCATTTGAGAAACTATCATTTTTATCCCTGAAAATTTTGAAAAAAAAAAAATTCTTTTTTGCGAGATTTTACATTTTATATACCGATTTTTATAGCAAATTTTGAGATTGCGCCGCCTCTTTACATCAGACATTGAATTATTTCATTTAAATAGGATAAATCTGTAATTACGCAATTTTTTACATTAAAAATATTAGTTGTTAGTAGTTTTAGTTATTTTGAAAGATTCATTAATGTATGACACTGGGTTACTACAAAACGATGCTTGTCTACGGAATTTTGGGACAACCCTCGTAAGTCATTAGGAATTTTTGTATGACAACTAATAATCATTTAGTATGTGATAAAATGTCATTAGTGGAATATTCAATCAAAACATTATTTAAGTGAAGTCTCGAAGTCCGGTGTTAAAAAAAAAATTACAAAAGAGTTATGGTGTGGATGGCATGGAAATAATGGTAAACATTTGTTAAAACTAAAAATAGTGACATTATTTATGTATACTAATAGAATGACATAGAGATTATGAGCTGTGGTAAAAGATTTATTTCTTTATTAGCTGAAACAGAAACAAAAACATCATTGAATCAAACCCAAACTACAATATGCATGCATAACAGGTATCAAAAGTAAAATTGCTTACATGTTAAGAGAAAATATCAATTAATGATTATGTATTTTTTCCAATATGTGCATTAAAAAGTGTTGCACATACTTTCATTCAACCTTTTTATATTTTTACTAAAACCGTTAAAAAAGAGCTTTCATCATTGAATTTTAAATTTTTACTGTAAGTTTTGAATATAAGGCATAAAAACAAGGTGTTAAACGAGAACTAAAAAATACAACCAAAAAAAGAGAGAGAAAACTAAACAAAATGGGCAACGTATATCTGCTTTTTTTTTTCCCAAGTAACAGTTCTTTTGAATAAAGGATAATTTGATGTAATTTATCTTACTTTAAGAGTATCTGTGCTTCATTTGTTTCATGTGCAGAAATTGGAAAGTTTTGCATTTTTAAGAACGGGCAATGCAATTATTATGAAAATCATCAAAAATATTTTATGTGCCTTCTATTTAATGAATTATTAGGCAGGGAAGGACTATTTTTAGTTAATAAAATTTAAAACACAGATCTCGAGGATCAGATATAAACACTAAAATGTTTTATTTTTTCATACATTTGTTCTGTTTACTGACATTTTTGAGAAAAAAAAACGAATATCTGAGAAATAAACAAAAACAGAGTTAACAGTAAATAAATCTTCCACACACATATGTAGCAGATTAAAGACTCAGATACGTAATACGTAGTAACGTCTTTCAAAAGAAAAAAAAATAGCGATCATGTGATATAATGCATTTTGCGAAAAGAAGAATGGAATAGAAACCTTTGAACATTAAACACTGTGCCGGATAAATCTGCCACTTGCAAAGTGGCAAATCGGCGCTCGCCAAACTCTTAGTTTACATAAAATCCATATATACCATGAGGTAGACCATCACTTACAGAGTTCAAAACTACCTTTGTTACAGGTGAATCTCACCTGTCAGGTGAGATAACCACTTTGAAAAGAAAATTCCCATGGGAAAAATTAAGTTCCTGTAGGAAAATTAAAATTCCTGAGGGATATTATCAAAATCCTATGGAATTCGATGATTTCCTGTAGGATATTTCAGAATTCCTGCAGGAAATTAATTTACCAAGGGAGAATTTTATTTCCTAGGGGAATTTACCTTCCCATAGGAGAAAGAAAAATCCTGTAGGAGGAAAAAAGATATATCAAAGTGAACTCGAAATACAATATATCACAGTCTGCAACTTCCGTTCATCTGTTTCATATTTGAATCATTTATTGACTACAAACGATAAGGACCAACTGAAAATTAAACTGTATGATAAACGAAATGACCTGAACTTTTCCTTTGTCAACTCTCATTTTTCCTTATATATGTAGAAATATTCCACTATCACCTGCATATGGTTTACGTCTCTGAAACCAGAGAATGCTCAGAGTACGATCAATATTTCATCTGAAGAAGACTACTAACAGATAAGTTAAAGTTACAGAGATTTCAACACCTTGTTCAAAGTTAGAATGTCTTTTCTTCTATGATCATTTTATCGACCTTGTTAGCAAATATAACCCATCATAACTTATCGTTTAGTCGTACTTTGGCCGACGTTTTTCATGCCAATTGTTAGGCCTTTATTTTTATGCTAAATTTGACTACGGGATGGCGTCTACTTGATCAATACATCAGGTTCTGGGTGGATGTTGCCTGTCGACAGGGAATGCTTACTCCTCCTAAGCTCCTGATCCCACCTCTGGTATTTCGGGGGTCTGTGTTTTATGCCCTGTCCATAGATTTGTATTGATTGTAGATTTTTTTTTGGAGATGGATTTCTGTTTATTATCTCCACCTTTTTCAATAGAAAAAAGTTCTTTACCAAATGATTCTTATATCAAATCTCCAAGATAAACGATAACAAAAATATGACTTTAAAAAATGATATCTTTCGATTAAAATCAGTAGGAAATATGAAACATGAAAAAACTCATTTTTATAAAAAAAAAAAAAAAAATATTTGCGTATCAACACAAACTTCTTTATGTACACTGAAATAAAAACCTCAATTAAGTTAGCGTTTTCTTATTTTGTTTGAAGTGCATCATGCTGATATTTATTGAATTTCCTTCATTAATATTCATGAAACTATTATGTCCATATTCTCTAGTGATGCTGGATGTCTTGTCCAAATTAATAAGAAAAGTGCCAAGTTTGACTTCTATCAAACATACAGTGTATTAAAATCCGAACGTATCAGTTTTCAATCCTTTTCATTTTTATCGTACAGGCATGCTTTAGGAAGAATGCGAATTTACAAGTATCACACATAACCTAAATTTTTTATGCATTGTCATTTAATTTTTTTTTCAGGTAAAAACAGGTAAAAAAAACAAATTAATTTCTATCTGAGAGTTTAATTATACAAGTCAAAATGCCATAAAGTGATATAATGTTTGATTTGTTTAAAATGACGACGTCAGTTTCTGCTCCATAATTAGTGTTCCCTACTTATAACGCTTTTTTCCACTTTCAGGGAAAGCGTTGTTAGAAGACGTGTTTACTTTGGGGCCAGCGTAAAACATTTAACAATTAATTACAGTTTCCAATAGCAGTGATAGAAAAAAACAAGAATATCCAATTTTCATGGATATCAGTACTTAGACAGTCAGAAAATAAACATAATTTCAGAGTGATGTTTATTTTATGTAGTTTTTCCACTAATTTCGGACTTCGAAATGTAGGGAGAAGACATGAATATTCGCTTGCAGTCCGTTCCTTTTTCTTATATATATATATATATATATATATATATATATATATATATATATTAGGGATGTCAAATCGGTCAATATTTAACAATCGGTTACTCGGACGTTTTTCCGATAGAGTACCCGGGTACTCGGTAAAAATGAAAAAAAAAAGTGTGCTCTTGAGCCCCGTTAAGCTCTGATAAACCTCAAGGTTGTTCTTATCACGTTTATTAATGTATATAAAGATCGATTCCAACGGAAATGGTTTTTGTTACTAGATTTATTTATCAAATAAACACAAAATACAAAATTTATACACCGAAAATTACAAATGTTTTACAGTTCTTGTTTAGGATCTACTAGTATTTGATCAATGCAAAATAAGCACAATCTGTTGCGCAGGTTTGATGATCAGACTAGCGAAAGAGAAGGAACGGAATTTGTTGGGATCGCTGGTCTAATATTATTTCATATGTTGGTTGTTTCCCCCGTATACACTAAACTTGCGACGCGAATTGACTCAACATTTTCTGATTCTTTAGTCATTTCTAAATATTTCTTCACTTTTGAAGTGGGTAGCGGCATTTCTATGCATGTCCGATTTCGCTGCCGTATATAAAGATAATATCATAGACCATACTTAAATGATGTTCACTGAAAACAATCATTGAAGCCATCCAAAAAATGACCACAATACGTGAGAACAGTTGTGTACGAAATGATTGGTCACTAATTACTGTATATACACAGGCGATATAACGGGTGTTTTACGGGGGTTTGCCAAACGGAGATCAGACTATAATTGCTATCATAACATATTTCACACCTATTGTTCCATACCTAATTATTGAATGTGTGCAAAACGGGAACACACCTTTTACGGGTGTAGATGACGACACGCTAATTACCGTATGCATATTTAAGTTATTTTTTTTTTTTTATAAGTTTTTGAAAAAAATATGTAGTTTGAAATAAGAAAAAATATACATCCGAGTAACCGAGTACCATTTTTAGTATTCGATACTCGGACGTTCGATCGAGTACCCGGTTAACCGGGTACTCGTTGACATCCCTAATATATATATAAACATCATAATATACATATTTATATTTTTATATTGTTTTACTGAAAGGCAAACCTTTAAATTGCAAGAACAGACACACTCCAGCACTTGTGAAAAGTTTTGTCATTGGACGGAAGTCTTGCAATAAATGGCAGTCTCAAGGATTAATCAAAAGGCATGCCAAATAAGTCCCATGTGACAGAAATTTTAACGAGTAAAACTTGTTCAAACAGTCCATGTGACCAAATCCTAGACAAAATTTATTCTGCAGAAAAAAATCTGACAGGAGTTAACAGTTTTTTCTTATATGCAAGTTTGCAAGAGGGCGTGCATTTTGAATAATAAAAGGTGCACCTAATGTTCTGATTTCTACAATAATATCGATTAGTATATATTTAATTATTTTGGACATCGAAAGGCGGAAGGAAATTGTAAATCTCAGACAATGATTGGTAAAGAAGCCACCACCGGATATGGAAACCTTAGACAACACTTGGTTTGTATATTTTGTTAAAAACTCAATCTATGTTTTGTTTTAGCTTAAAACGATATACGCTAGTAATTCAACTGAAAAAGTAAATGCAACATTTTGACTTTCTCTTTTATTTAGAAAACAAAAAAGAATTAAATATAAAAAAAAGGAAATTAAAAAAGAAAAATGTACTTTAACTTGAAACATTTGAACGCTTGGATATGCTGCTATGCATGCGTCTATTTATTTGATAGCCTGCTTGAATTTTTGCAAGAAACGATGTTGCCACATTTTAAAACAACTCTTACGAAAAGCTATTCTCAAAAAAAAATATTAATTTGTAATAAATTTTTTCTAATAATTTTGCACAATTTGACATTTTAAATTGCATAAAAATTACTTCTCTTTATTTTATTTTTTAAAGACAATGATCTTTATTACGGATAATTCAATTGCTCATGCAAACGTTTAGATTTTGTCTCTATAATTATTGATAACTATATCATTTTTTAAATGAAATGCAACAGAAGCAAATTGAAAAAAAACGTCATATTCTACACATGAAATAAAATTTATTGTAAAAGAAAAATAATAAATATATAAAATAAAACATGTGCATTTTGTTTACGTATACGAAGGTTATAATGATACAAAAAAAGTTTTTAAAAGTATACGAAAAAAGAATCAATGTGCAGTTTTAATAAAATTAAATTTATGACTGAATGAATGGGTTTCTGATAGCACTGTCCCTAATAATTACATCAATTTAACGAATATTATCTTGTCATGTGAAATATAAAATGCAAAAATCACATGCTTTCCAAGGTCTGTGCGATGCGCATATTACATCTTAGTTAACAACACATTAACATATTATTACATAATAATATACTCCTTGTCCTATAAATCACGCCAAAAAATAATTGCCTAACATGGTATGAAATTAGGCAAAACATCAAACAAATCATTCTGTGTATACTGTAAATCTTGTACTTTTAAAAAAGGGACTTTTAGTGTTCATAAATGAGAAAACACATCATCGGGATAAATCAATTTTATTGTAGTTGTTTATGGTTACATTTGAAGGAAACAGAAATCAAACTATAAATTTCCTTTATAATACTAAAATATTTTAGTTTCTTTGAAACTGCTTATGATAGCTGAATTTTTCTTTAAAAAAAACTTATATAAGTGAGTGGATAATCTGTTTCTTTCCGTACCTAGTGGAGAGTACATACTTACCCTAATTATATAACAGTTTTTAAATATTGTTTGGCCGTCACGGTAGCTCAGTCGGTAGAGCGCTCGCTCATGATTCGAAGGTAGTGTGTTCGAATCACGGCCGCCACTGACCTGAGTCGATAAAGAATAGGTAGCAATTGTTCCTTCGCCAAGCGCTCGGCACTTTGAAGTAAAAGTTGTCTTTCGGATGAGACCTTAAAAACCGAGGCCCTGTATCACAGTAGAGTTGGCACCATAAAGAACCCTCACTGCTCAATGACCCTGAGTGCCGAGTAAAGGTCTAAATTTGAAGCCCTTCACCGGTATTTGATGACGTCTATGCATGAGTGAAAAATTCTCGAACGACACGTTAAACACCATGCAATCAATCAATCAAATTTTGTTTGTAATAATTTTACTTTAAGATGTCCATTATTTTATTATTTTAAAGCTTTATATAAAATTCCAATAAAATAAAATTAACAATTAACTTCTTGTTATTTCCTCAAAAACGTTGATGACTATGAATAAAATTGTAAGTGAAGAAATATGGTACAAACATATCTCTGACCCCATAAATATAAGATTTTGACAATCCCAATGCATTATCAATTAGGCATTTTTAACTCTGTGTTGTCACAAACAATTGAGAATTTCCTTTATTGTTTTATAAAAGAGAAAAGAATCCACAAATTTTGACAAGTTACGACTTAAAGTTTTATACCGGGCAAACTTTCTCAGGATCTATTTTCACATATTCATTGATGATAACATTATAAAATGTTATCATTCTACACATTATAATAAAAGAGTCTGACCAGACCTGCGCTTGATATTTTCTTATTAAATTTTCGACGTAAAATACACTGTTTTCTTTCGAAATCATTGAAATGTGGAATTTACTTTATTTCTTGACGCGACATCTACCTTATGTTGTCAAGATGAAGAAAATGTGAAATGCTTAGAAGTCAGCGTAATTATATATCCTCTTGGCCTAGAACATAATTTTAGGCTCCGGGGCCATAAAACTTAGACAAGCTCACTTTTGATCTCAGTCTCACTTTAACTAAAGGAATATATAAGGGAAAAGTGAGACTGAGATCCAAAGTGAGCTCATCTAAGTTGTATGGCCCCGGGGCCAGATTTCTACATCAAAGTTTGATTTGGGGAGTAAATAATGGCCACTACCAAAAATAGGCACTTGTTTTCAATTAAAAAAAACTATATAATTCTTTTGGAATAGCTATTTCAACTCGTTTTGAGAAATAAAGCATGAAATGAAATGTAAAGTTAAAGAACAGTAATCAAGCTTAAAAGTCTCGAAAACCTCAAATATCAGAGTTGGAGTCAGCTACCAAGAAGGAGTAAGCAACCCCTGTCGAACGGTCACACCTGCCGTGTTCATCTTGACATTATCAATCAAGCGGAAAATTCTGTGGACTTTTCATTTTGAAAATGACTAAAAAAAAAGGATCTGCGCTCATGCTCAAAGTCCATTTATATAATACAAATTGAGATCAGAGCAAATAAAAATAAAAAAAAAAACAAGAGGCCCAAGGGCCTTAACGGTCACCTGAGTATAATACAACAATTGCAATTTAGAAGTTAAATACACTGATAGATGAAGCATTGTTGCCCTAAAGCAAGAGAAGTAGGAAGATCAGGATCAACAAAATAATTAGTCTAGTATTCAGTATCAACTCATAAATTAAGTTCTAATCTGTCCCCCACTTAACACTATCACCATGCAGACTATTAACAAACTATTAGTGCCTCTGTACTATTTTTAAACCCATATAAGACCTCTAGCAATGACCTCTCTTATGGTCTTTGAAGAACTTTTAATAAGATAAGTTATTTTTGTCTCATTTTTATTTATCTATTACTTACAGGTCTACCTGATTATTAAAACTAAGACAGTACTTTTTTAATTATACAATAAACATTCTTGCATAATTATCTTATTCTATTAACCTTTCAAATACATTATTTACAGTGATTAATTATCAAAGGTGAATGGAAAAGGGGAATAACTTCTCTCAGTAGAATACAAGTTAATAGAGCCCTGCCCAGGACCAGAATGCTTAGACGAATGGTCCAGATGTTTAAAAATCTGGTGGAAATACGCTTACTCATATCATTTAAACTTTTACTCAGTTTGCTTCCGATATGCCCAGAAGCAGAGAAGAATTTCACAGGTACAATGCATTTTCACTACAGATTCAACAAAGCCTTACCCTAACACATGAACCCAAGACCAAGGGTCAAGAAATTTACAAATTTGGAAGAGTTACCCTCATCATCATAACTATGGACTTCTAAGAATTAACACTTTTCCACTATATTATCAAAAGCCCCCCCCCCCTCCCCCCCCCGTTATGCCAGAACCCCTGACCCTAGGACCACTAGATTTAAAAATTCTGTTCGAAGCTCCCATTTTCATCATAGCTAAGCAATTTATTTATCAGCTCAACACTAAGGAGCAGACAGGATTAGTTAATGATTAATTAATAGAACTAATGCTTTTTCACTATATAATCAATAGAACCCCCCCCCCTCCTCAAGAACCCCAAAAACTGAGGCCATATATTAAAAATTTTGGAAGAGGCATCCTTGTCTATCATAATCATGCACTTAGTTTGTTTAAATAATCTCCAGTAGCAGAGAAGAAGATTTTCAAAGAATCAATGCATTTTCACTATATAATCAATAGAGCCCCACCCTAACACCAGAACCCCTGACCCAGGGGCCATGAATTTCACATTTCTAGAAGAGGCCCACCTTCTCATCATAACTATGTACTTAGTTTATCACCTTAATGCCCAGGAGCACCAGAACCCCAGACCCTGGGGCCATGAAATTCACAATTTTTGAAAAGGCACTTTTGCTCATCATAACTATGTACATAGTTACTTTATTTAATACCCAGGAGCAAAGAAGAAGATTTTCAAAGAATTAATGCTTTTTCACTATATAATCTATAGAGCCCAACCCTTACACCAGAACCCCAGACCCTGGGGCCATGAATTTCACAATTTTGGAAGAGGCACTCTTGCTCATCATAACTATGTACATAGTTCCTTTATTTAATACCCAGGAGCAGAGAAGAAGATTTTCAAAGAATTAATGTATTTTCACTATATAATCAATAGAGCCCCGCCCTAACACCAGAACCCCTGACCCTGGGGCCATGAATTTCACAATTTTGGAAGAGGCACTCTTGCTCATCATAACTATGTAGTTAGTAACTTTATTTAATACCCAGGAGCAGAGAAGAAGATTTTCAAAGAAATAATGCACTTTCACTACATGATCTATATAGCCCCACCCTGGGGCCAGAACCCCTGACCCTGGGGCCATGAATTTCACAATTTTGGTAGAGGGCTCAATGCTTATTACAATGATGCCAACAGTTTGACTGCTTGATGTTCAGGAGTAAAGAAGAAGATTTTTAAAGATTGCATTATTTTTGGTAATTTTAGCCCCACCCCTCAGGCCCCGGGGGGGGGGGGCACGGACCATGAAATTCACAATTTTTGTTCCCCTTTATCCATAGATGCTATATACCAAATTTGGTTGAAATTGGTTGAGCGGTTCTAGAGAAGAAGTTAAAAATGTTCAAAAGGACGAAAACAGATAGCAATAGGTCACCTGAGTGACTCAGATGACCTAAAAAGTCAGAGGTGCAATCTGGTGCAATGAATGAGTAAGCATCCCTGTTGATCTGTCACATCCGTAGACAAAACAATATAAAAAATAATGTCCTGACAATTATTATTGTATATAATATACTAAAAATAAAGAATACAATAAAAATCTATCACATTTCTTTAACGGAATTTTACTTTTGATTTGATTAATGTGATGTGATATGGAGGTGAAATATTTAACCTAAGGGAAAAAAGCATTAGAAGCATTGTTTCATTTAAAGCCCTGTCAGTCAACAGAACTAAGGAAACCTTAAGGGATGATTCTAAGATTTTACACTGCGATTTTCATTTGTTTCAAGCACTTCCGGTTATGAACGGAAATTAACTGAGAAGAACTGAAAGTAGTCTGAAATAGATATCCTTTCTGATGTGTTTCTAATTTTTTTTTAGATTATAAATTAAATTTCCAATTATCAAGTATTATTATGCTTCCTGTCAGTTTGTCTTTATATAATCAATACCCAACTATTTTCGCATAGTGTTCTAAGGATTTATAAAGCGTAAGCATACTATGCCGAAATAGTACACGGTTTCTTTTTTAAAGAAAATCCGACAACGTCCACGCCGGGTATCAAACCCACGACCCTCAGATGGTCAATCCAAAGCGCTACCGATTACGCCACAGAAGCCTCTAGCTAATTCATTGCATTTTAATGTATATAAACGTAGTTTCGTATTTTGACACCTAAAGGAAAAATAAACAAAGTAATTTTTCCAAATAGTTTCATGTAACCTTACTCTACTAAAATTCTTTGAAACTATTTAAGCATTGAATCATTATTTTTTGCAAGATATAGTCACATAACTGCAACGGTGTGTGCGAACAAATTGAGTAAAGCGCGTTAGTGCGTTATGAAAATTTGTTTGCACACACCGCTGCAGTTATGAGACTATATCTTGCAAAAAATAATGATTCAATGCTTATATTTACATTTTTAACTCCTTGCCTTGATTGCAAATGTGATTTATATTTCAAAATCCCTGTATTATTCTTCGGGTAAGTTACAATTAATGGAAGAGCCGTTGCAATAGCCTCTGTTCAAAGTGAGCGTGAATTTTGATTTTTGCTTATGACGTTGCATTTCAACGGCGCTCAAAGTTTGTGACGTAAAAATGAAACGCATACTTTAACCTTTTGACCCCCTGTCCGTGTTATGGTGTGTTGAATGCCGTAGCTTTCCTCACACTTTAAAAGCAAAATACATGTGGAATGTAAATATTTGTTCATTATACTCAACTGCATGCAGCACTCAAAAAATATGACGTACATGTAGCAAAGCGTGACGTCATAAAGGGAAGTACTTACATGTTTGAGAACCAAAAAAGGTTGATATAACATGCAGTGATAACGGAAAAAAATATTCAAATAAATTCTGTACTTATAATATTACTGTTTACACATCATATTACACTAAGTGCAGGGAATAATGAAAACGTTTGTTCGTATAACACGTAACAAAGGAATATACATAAAAATTATCAATGAGATTTGATGTCTGCACAGGGGAAATAATTGAACAAATGTCATTTTCATAAAACAGTCAGCATAATAATAACAATAGTGTTGTGCTTTGCATATATAAAGCCTAAATAGTAGTCAGGGTTTGACACATAGTGCACTCGCCTCCGGCTTGTGCATGCACCATCTGTCAAACCCTGACTGCTATTTAGGCAAAGTATATGCAAAGCACAACACTATTATAAAATTGTTCACTTGGAGGAAGATCTTTTCTAGTTATGATTTTAATTGCAGGACAATAACGTGGATATGGATGGAGCTACAGAAACAACAAAACCCGGGCAGACTAACAAAAGAGGAACATTTACAGCTAAACAGAACTTCAATAGACAAGGTACAATATTAAAACATTTTTATGAAACAAATCTTTGTTCATTTAAAATGACAATTCAATAAAAAGGGGATAATTTGAATGGGCAGCGTAAAGGACAAAAATACATAATAGAAAACGATTTGTATATAGTAAAACTCGCTTATATGGAAATTTCTGGGCTTTTCAGTTTTCACTTCAATAAAACCGGAATTCTTTATATCCGTATATAAAAAGGTTATTTATATTTGTACGGAAATCCTTGTATCAAACCATAGTGTTGTCCGTAATTAAAACGGTGTATTTTAACGTAGAACCTACGTCGTATCACGTCACAATAAAATTTCGTAGGTCGGAAGGAATCCGCTACTATGTCATCTAAGCTAACGAAACGATGATAATTTGAACGGGATGCAACTTAATATTGCTAAAAAATCTTCAGTTTCCATAAAAATGTACAATATCTTGATAATAAATCATAGATCTGTTTCAAATTGTGTTTATGTACAGTAATACTTATTATGAAATTATGCGTTTTCACATTCTATCCATACTCAAAATATTTGTTCATTATTTATACATATCTTTGGTGATTGGTGTATAAAAAAATCCCTGTAGTACTGATTTTTTAAAAATCAAAATTAACAATATTTGATCTGAAAGTAACCCCCAAAACAGTCATATAATAATTCAATCTTGTGTAAGTGCAAAAAGGTCAACAGAATTAGTTATAGTTAAGAAAAAACCTGATCGACTCGTAACCACAAAATCTCACCCCAAACCAAATTCGTAATCAAAACGCAAAAGTTAACTGGAATTATACGAGATTGGCTTGGGTTCTTGCGGGTGATATTTAGTCGTACACGTTGAAAAAATGTACTTGGAAATTAGCCTGAAACCAGGTTAGTCCCAAAGGAAACAGTAGGAGAAGGGTTCTACCCATTCAAATGATTTTATTTTACATTAAACAATAGAAAAAAAGGTAAATTACCACTGATTTTTAATTTATATTGAAATGTTGTCTAATAGTATGAAGTGCTATATTAACAAATAATATGTAAACACTTGTAATATTGTTTGGATAAGGGAATTAATGT
Source organism: Saccostrea echinata (assembly GCF_033153115.1). Classification (NCBI taxonomy): domain Eukaryota; kingdom Metazoa; phylum Mollusca; class Bivalvia; order Ostreida; family Ostreidae; genus Saccostrea; species Saccostrea echinata. The sequence goes on from NW_026889777.1 coordinate 6,942,699, forward strand.
TTATTTTGCTATTTAAGTACGCTCCTAAGCATTTGGATTCCAAATTGATAGAATTTATACTTTTCAAATTATGTGTTTAACTTTTATCTTCATATTCATAAGCCAGTGTAAATTTACAACCTTAATTAATTTTATCAAAATACAGAAAGTCATCTGCTATTTAAAGGAGTTGGTGGGGGGGGGGGGGCTATTTTTTTCTTCTGAGCAAGGGTTTCAAACAAGAAATGCATACAAATTTGCTTATTTTAGTTTTTTAATGGCTTTTAAACATCTTTTAAAATTACGTAATCGTTATGCACAACTATTTTTTTCAGACTACAGACAAACAGTAGGAACTTAACTGTAGTTTACAGAATTAATCAATTGATGATTTATCGAAATACACAAGTCTTACTCACAAAAAACTCTTGAAAAATAAATTCATTTGTTTCCATTATAATTTATTTAAAACCTCTATGACTTGAGAAAATGAAAAGAGAACCTATGAGACAATAAGTCAGAATAGATGTAGCAATGATATTCATCTAGAAATTTTTAAAATGGCATTTCTCCCTTACTGCATTTTAGAAACATATACATTGCCCATGTGAAATTTTCTCTGTTTTAAGTGCAAAAAGGTCAACACTCATACAGTTTATTTTAGACTCCAAAAGTATTTTTTCCTTACCAAAACTATTCATACTATCCTTGAATATTAATTGTCATAAAACAAATTGTCATGTTTATAATAGTATTTGGAAATATCAGTAGTTTAAATGAATATTTCATTAATTTTCTAAGTGCGCAAAAAGTCAAGTTTAAATGGATTCACTAAGAAATAAAGCATGTGTCACCCTCATTTCTTTATAGAATTTTTCTTTATCATGTACGAAATTAAAATTATACTTCATAAAGAATTGACATTACAATACTTTCTGGTGCTTACCTCTTAAACAGAATGAAAGGCAATGATTTAAATTCATGTCTTCAATGTTGTAGAATTTATCAAATGTTGCGTCAAGTTGTATAACTATTCATAAACCACAAGCTTAAAGGAATACGAATTTATTTGCAAATATATACATTTGTGGTATTTCTTAATGTTATAAATTAACACACAGCGAGTAAATATTATTCTTCATTCCTATATGAAGTTTCCTAAAGGTCATAGGTCATCACGTGACCAAATCACACGGCACAATATATCTAGCTTACTTTCTCATGGTCTATATATATATATATATATAGAGAGAGAGAGAGAGAGAGAGAGGGAGAGAGAAATAATGATTGTTTTATTGAATAATTTTAATCTTTAAATCTTTGAAATCTTTTTTTTTTTCATTCATACAGAATGAGCATTTAACTACATCTTAATCTTGATTTTTGTGTCAGCTGCGTTGATGACTTAGGGCTTAGTTTCAATATTGTCCTTTTCACAAGGTCTTTATTCTTCATCTTATACACTGAATGGCATTCCTTTTTTCTTCAACTACTTTTTATCACATTTAATTTAAAAGTCTGATGGAAAATGAATGCATACATACCACAAACAATTTAACTCAATATGATTGTCCGTCTCAAATGAATATATGTAAAATGAAGAACAAGTTTGAAAACTTTACTGGAAAGAAAGTGGGCCGATACTTGATCAAATCTTCTGAGGAGGCTTTCTGTCTTCACAGGATTTGATTACATGACCGGCTCATTTCTTGAGTGATGTACAAATAAAAAACAAGATGTGTTTGTGAAACATTGATGCCCCCGTATAACACCTTTGGGAAAGGTTGGAGTTTCTCAAATGCAAGTCAAACTCCAAGGTCATGAAAAATGCTGTAACCCAAAGAAAGGACTTGTTTTCAATGAACATATCTGTAAAATATGGAAGCACAAACACTAACCATTAAAACGTTATGGCCAAGGTCAAAGGTTTTTAAATGTGGGTAAAACTCCAAAGTCAAGGTCAAAGGAACAAATTAAAATTACCAAGGGGAAGCCCTTGTCATAAGAAATACACATATAAAATATTAAAGCCCTAGCACCAACTATTCAAAAGTTATGGCCAAGGATAAAGTTTTTCCAAAGTAGGTCAAACTCCACGGTCAAGGTCGAAAGGTCAAAATTGTTGGTATCCAAAGGAAGGCCTTGTCACAGAGAATACACCTATGAAATATGAAGGCCCTGGTAATAACTGTTCAAAAGTCATGTCCAATGTTATAGTTTTTTTTAAAGTGGGCAAACTCAAAGGTCAAGAAAAAAAGGTTAGAAATATTTATATCCATGGAAAGGTCATATCACATTGAATAAACATGTGAAGTATGAAAGTCCTAGCACTAACTGTTCAGAAGTTACGGCTAAGGTTAAAGTTGGGTAAATTCTTGCAAAATTGGGTCAAACTCCAAGTTCAAGGTCAAGGGTTCAAAATTTGTGGCACCCAAAGAAGGGACTTGTCACAATGAATAGACATGTTTAATATGAGAGCCATAGCTCCAACCAATCAAAAGTTATGGAAAATGTTAAAGTTTTTGCGGACAAACAGGCAGACAGACGGACGGACAGGACAAAAACTATATATCCCCGAATCTTCGATTACGGGGACATAAAAATATATGCACTTGCAGTTCTCTTGAACAATACATTGAAATATACGACAGAAATGTCGCGCGATGGATAACGATGAAAGATGATAAAAATTCTCATTCAGTGAGATAATAAATTGGACTTCTTTATAATTATCAAAATTTAATTCATATGCATGGTTTCAGATAAAAAAGCATCAGCCATATATAATTGTTTTTTTTCTTATTGTGACTGCATGGAACACATTATACAGTTGTAAAAGTCAACTATGATTTAATTATACTGTGTCGAGTTTAATTCAACATCTTCAAATATAAATGAATAAATTTTTTAGATGAATTAAGATTAATAAAATATAAAAAAAAAATCTGTCCTACCAGACACTTAGAATCAAGATTAAAATGTTTCTTAGGGGAAGGGGCGGGGAGGGGGGGGGCAGAGGGGGACTCGATCATACCGCAACACAAATGATGTATGGTCGAGCCTTTATGTGAATGAAAAATTAAAAAATAAATCGGCAAAAGATTACTCAAAAATTAAAAAAAAAAATGTGTGTGTGTGTGTGTTTCCTCACATATGTACTTCTTGCCTCCCGAGTATCAGTGTCATTTTGTGCTTGTAATTAAAATGCTTTTTAGATATGAGCTAACAACTTATTTTAATTACAAGTTAATATGTTTTATGGGGGATTTAAAACATTACCGTGAACTCACGTTCGAGACGACATTACGAGATAGTCACGTTTTGATTTTGATTTTGCTTGATGCCTCTGTGAATAATAAAAAAAGGTTAATTCATGGAGCCCCAATGACACTACGCGTTTTCTTGTTAGGTTTGTATGTCTATTTATCACGCGTTTATGTATGTTGATTTCAATACATTTTTATTGGAGGGAAACTGTTTATCTTGATGTAATAAGTGTTTGTGGCAAATAACACTGTTTGTTAATTGTGACCGTAGAATCATTTTTTGTGTTATTTATTGGTTCTTCTTACGTTTATGTATTCTTTGTAATGCAAAAATAACCTTTCGTTTTGCATTTATGTATATGTACATGTATTCGTAACGTACCGGATTGTTCATTTTGCTTTCATTTCTATTTGTTTTGCAAAGAGGTATGCTGATTGTACATTAAATATTATTTATTTATTTATTTCTTGCCATTGAAATTATTATTATTTTTCCACTTTGATACTTTTTTCACTTTTTGCCGTTTTCATTCGTCCATAAATTTGCAACATCCATAGTATTTTGAAATTGTACTTGACACTTCCATTTCAATGCTATATTACAGGGCTTCAGGGGGACAATAGGACATCCCGGGACACCAGAAGACTTTTGACGATGTCTTCTCCGTAAGGCAATGTTTAGAGTATAACATTTTTACGTAGCATTTTAACCATGTAGGAAAAAATTATACAATGTATGTAACGTGGAACTGTATCTATGGCTAAACATTTTTTTCTACAGTATAAGGATCTATGAAACTATAATGTAATGGTCTTGTGTCCGTTTACTTTTATTATCATTTAAGAAAATTAATGAATGCAGGTTGTTTTGCAAGTTCAGGTTTAATTCTTACTAATGTGTCTTTATTTATATCTTAATGAACTGTTGTCAAAATTAGGAAAGCAATTTATTAAGTACAACGTAAAAGATAATGTGATAAGTAGGGCGTTCACTTGGTGTTTTATTGACGGAAACTGATTAAGATAAAGTACAATATCTTAAATCAAAAATTGTTTTACCCAGGTTAGAAATCAATATTCATATCAAAATTTAATGTTTTACTGTTTAAAGAAAATATACAAGAACGAAGGTATTTTTTTTTTGGTGATTTTAATGGAATAAGGATTAATTCTAATTTTCTGACGATTTTTTTTCAATATATCGTTTTGCAAACATGATGTGTGTAAAGCTCATGGAATTATTAAATGTCATGCAATAAAGAAAATCAAAAATATAATGAAAAAACATTCTAGACAACATATTTTAAGAATATGAATATGATGGAACCAACTTATATAAATCTATTACTGTGAGAATAAGGGTAATATATTAAAAAAAAGCTTTAATTAGTTTATAGTTCTTGTCATTCTATATTTGTAATATTTGATTAAAAAGGGTAATATATATAAAATAAAAAGAAGAATTTCCTACTGAAGTAAAGGACATATTTATTGTTCAAACTTTTATTTTTATTTAGCAACAATATTCAATTATTACTGTACTTAATCATCCAATGAGTTTTTTGCGTCTTATATAAAGAAAACATTGTTGAAAGTGTAAAGTATTGAGCTACTTTCCGAGAAATAATCAGGGGGAAACCATAATATGAAAGTAGGTCATTGACCTAGTTATTTAAGAATTAAAAATGACGCTATAACCATAGGTTATAAGTATGCCCAACATGTCGCTTTTCATTCCTATTGGTGGATCTTTTGTCCTTTGAGTAAACTTCATCCATAAAAAACAGTTAAACTATATAAGTTTAAAAGAAAGCGTCTTTCTATATACGAGACATATATACATGAGAATTACTTACCCAAAGGAATTTTACAAAATATTTTGATATGATTCATAGGTACAAGAAACGATGCAATGGCGATATTTTGAAGATTGGAAAGGGATATATAAAGAAAGTATATTCACAAACTGTGGAGTTAGAGAAAGCCCAAAGCCGCCTTGAAATTTTCCTCGAAATGATGGATAACAGACTTCGGGTAGCTATGTTTTATTTTAAAGAAAATGGTTCTCTTTAACCTTTTCTAGTGGTAATAAAAAAATGAGATATAAAATGAATTTGTTTCTTATTCTTCACAATTAATTATAATGTATGTACATGTATGTTACTTTTGAAGTTAAGGGCATGGGATTTACCCTGTAATTTAACTCTATCATAATTGAAACTAACATTGTATATTTTTTTTCATTTCAGGTAATAGAAGTTAAAATGGACTTCTATAAGACGATGAAAGCCAATAGACTTCAAGATTACTTGGAAGACAGGGAGCAATGAATCTCCTTTGATTTCTTCAGGAATTATAATCTGTTTAAAAGAGGCGCGGTGACGGTTGATTTCCAACACTATATTCTCATATGCTCTGGAATCATTTTAATTCGTGTCGGTCAATGTTCGTAGTCTACCAAAATTTTACTGGTTTGTGGGGATGCAAGTTCGTGTGTAACTCGCATAAACAGAAGAGTCAATAAAATGCACTGGGAAGAGTTTCTAGAGATCCATAAACATTGCAACACCCCCTCCCCCGCCGCAAACGAACAATGATGATTCCACAGTATGCTTTATTTGTATTTTTTTTCATGAATATCAATTTTGTCTTGTTTTCTTGGTTGATGCAGACCACAGAATAAAATGAACGATAAACTACAAATTTTGAAATATTATTAGACATGAAGAAGCAACAGTCCTATAAATTTAATATCAATGCAATTTTTCGTCGAAACAACGAAACGTCGATAAATAAATGAAATTATAATATTTATTTTTTTTCAACTTCAATGTATTCCTTTTTCCCTTCAAGTAACAATAATTCTTTAATAATTATGCAATGCACGGTTGAAAATTTTATAAGTCGTATATACGATTTCTTGAAAAAAATTGGGACAATCTAAATATAAATTTCATGGTCTCAATAAATCAAATCTAGCTGAAAGCACAAAATAATTTATACTAGTATACAAGTGTTTTATATGAAATTCATACCGATTATTGGGGTAAGTCAAATTCCTGTCCAGTAATAGAAAGATAATAGAATTAACAAGGAAACAACTACTAAAATAATTATATTTATAAAAACGTATTTAAATATGAAGGAACATGCCAAAATTTTAACCTTCGTTTTAATATAAAGGATAAAAAAAAAATAAGTTCATTTCAAATGAACTTATGACATAATGGAAAACGACTAATTTACATTTAAAAATAAATTATTTCTCGGGAATGGAGCAGAAGAGTTAAAGATCTAGTCCCTTCATTCCAATGGATAGCATAAAAATAGTTCTTAATGACCAGCCTTTGTCTCCAAGCAAAGGTATAAACTTATTTAAATTAATCTTAGGTTGTTGAATGACAAATGATTACATCCTTTTCCAGTCTAATTACTTAAGTTGTGGAATTGTGCCTCTTTATTAGACGACCTAATTTTGATAGTCTCATGAAGCAGACTGTATTCAGAAACTTCTACATGAGATTAAAAAAAAACTCTTTATGAATATTTCAACATCTTGATATATCGTTGGTATTTTATCAATCAAAAATAGGTATTTATATTCATATTCCAACAGAATATATCCCATTGAACCCAAAATCAAAGACACAATAGAGTCTGTTTCATACTTGAGTATTTTTCTGACTATGGGCGTTAATGACAACTAACAACTAAGTTATACGACCAACAAAAACAAGTTGATGGTACAATGTTTTGAATATCAGCATTTCGCAAATTCCATGGTCTTAATGAACATTTTGTCACATGCATTAGTATGACTGACATTTTCCCCACCTATTGGTAGGTCATTATTGAATAACAATTTGGCTACGTATTACTCCAGTCACCTGATCAATAGAGATGACTCATAATGGAGTGAATGGTAGACTGGTGATAAACACTTGTCCTAGGCACCTGATCCCATCTCTGGTTTTTCCAGAAGTCTGTGATTTTGCCCTATTCACGATGTGTATTCTTTCCTGCATTAATTAAATTCATCCCTGTTTGTTATCTTCACCTTTTACATCATACATGATACAATGAGCATCTACAGATTGGGCACTTGCAAGTGTTCAGCAGTTGAGAAATACGATTTTTATTTGTTCTAATTAATGACAACCGAATTGAATATAAGCACATCAACAATTTTGAAAAGAGAAATAATTGAAATCCTTGTAAGAAACTTTTTTTTGTTTCGTGCACACTCATCTGTACTGTGTCTTCAATTTATTGAGATGATTCTTATGGAAAAGGTACTGCTAATGAAGAGTGATCGATCTCAAAAAAGTATCTACACAACAAAAATCTGTAAACAGGGTATAAAACACAGACCCTCGGACATTTCAAAAGGTGGGATCAGATGCCTTCGAGGATTAAGTATCCCCTGTCGAATGTCATAGTCGCCGTGAACCCTATGCATTTAACAGATAGATGAAACATTCCGTAGTCAAAATTATTATAACAACAAAGGCATACTGGAATGGAACACGTCAGCCAAAATACTAGCCAACGATACGTCATATTTGTTAACAGGTCATTATAACGACTATATAATTATACCAATAGCTGACTTTGAATGAGATTGTTGAAATTCTTGTAACATCAACTTACCAGTCAGTAGCCTGCCTCGGTTTAAAAATTGATCGTACCCAGGGTATGCACTTGAGGATCGAATAAGCTTAGAGAGGGGAAAAATGGAGGTGAAAGCGGAATTTTACTACATAGATAAGGAAAGTTGACGATGGAAAAGCTGAAGTCATCCTATGTTTCAAACAATTTAGTTGTTAGTTGCCTCTTATCGTCTATAGCTATTAAACATCAAAATATGAAACAGATGTGACAGACTCTGTGGTGTCTTTTATTTCAAGTTCACTGGGAGAGACCGAGGCGATTGATTGATTGATTGATTGTTTATTGTTTAATGCCGAGTCGGCAATATTTCAGCCATATTTCGGCGGAGAGACCGAGTTGACGTATGATAGGAAGTAACTATTATTAATGAAGAAAACATCGTCACTATATCTGAATGTTGAGTTGAAGGACACTGCAGTTTTTTTCTTCTTCTCTCCATATAGATGTTTTTGAATAAATTCTGCTTCAAAAGAATTTAAAAACAGGTTGGCTTGTAAAGGAGCACAATAACCGCTTATCGGAATTCCAGCAATTTTTTGTTTTTGTTGTTTTTTTTTTTTTTTTTTTTTTTTTTTTTTTTTTTTTTTGAAAACCCGGTCTCTGAAAACTACATAAATGATGTCAATGTGGAACTCCAGCATCCTTTTACTATCAACTTCAGAGTACCTGTACGTAGAATCAGAGTGATTTTTAACAAAGTAATTTTGTTGATGACCCATAACAATATATTAAAAAAAAATGCGAGTTCCATTTTTATTGAAGCACTTGTCTATGACATCAAAAGCCTATTTTTTCGTGAGGGATGGTTGTATGATGTCTAAAAAGGTGTCCGTTTTTGATGTTATTGACTTTTTAAAAAAATGATGATACTAAATTTTCTAAAACTTCTTTGGAGTCTTTGAGAATCCACGTCTGAATTACACAATTCTAGAATATATGCTGTAGGATAATAGTTTCAAAAGTTTCTCCTTTTAAGCAGTTAATATTTTTGTAAGAAGTAAAGATAGGGGTTAGGTAGAACATTTGCTGGACTGGGCAATGCTTCTTTTTGAAGGATTTTATGAAGTTTAGGAATCCAGTAAAGGTAGGGTAGATTAAACTCAACTTGATTGCCTGGAATGTGAAAAATATTAAATACTGAAATGTGATTTTTAAGAATATCAACCTTAGAAAGTGAACTGTGATTATAAGATGGATTTCCTCACGTAGAAAAAAATCAATTTTTACTCAAATACAGTTATAAAATGAACCTTAGAAACAAAGACTATATTGTTACAAGCCCTGTCTGCTAAAACCATTTAATATTGTTTTGTAGTATTTCCAGTTCTTTTATCACCTTATGAAAATGGCAGGATAGATGGTTCGAATATTGCCTTTTAACTTTCTAATACGATTTTTTAAATTTATTTCTAAAACACTCATTCCATTTTAACAAAATATTCAGGTCTTCTCTTTCATATTTAGTCCAACGTCTGGCAGAATCTTCGACAGAATTCATAATATAAATGAAATTCTGTCGCTCCCTTATTAAGGACCTTTTAAGATGATTGTTCGTAGGCATTCAATTTCAACTATATAAACACCACCACTAATGAAGTATTCAGCGGGACTGTTGTTGAAAGAAGAAGAAAAAGAACAAGAACACTTAAAGGACTTTGACTTTGATGTTCAATATCTAGGCACTGTAAGGTTTGTTTGTAATTGAAAAGTTTGGAAGCAATAGTTTGGGAATATCTGTAAGAAATACAGGGTGTAGACTCCAATTTGCAATAAGGTGGAATGCAAGAATGAGTTTTTTTAACGATTAATAATGTTACATATGTTCACAGCATCCATTTTTTTGTGGCAAGGTTAAGGAACCGATGGATTGAGCCAAAATTATCTTCCAACTCACCTGGTGGTTTATAGAGCCTTGCTGGGCATTAAAACAAACATAAGCAGATATACAATAAACAATAAAACAGAGAAACCTCTTTTTCAGATTTATGATACAGTAAAAGAAATCATGTCATATTTACAAAATTCTAGCCTACTATGATTGATGACTGCTGTAATTAAAATTAAAGTGAATTATTATGTAGTTTTACAAATTTCCTCTTGTTGAGAGAATGAAGACATCTAATGTAAATTCTTTAGCCGGCGATTTACTGTAGACAGGGTTATTTTTGCCCCGTTTTATTTTCGAACTTGCACACTTATAAACAATCTTTCCCCGTTTTAAATTCATCCAGGCGCAGTTCTGTTTCAGAAATAATACTGTGTTCTTTGAATTCGCCCTGTTTTACATTCGCCCACCTGTGAGAAGGGCGAAAGAGGCGAAAATAAAACGGTAGCGAAAATTTCCCTATATACAGTATCTAAAATGTTTACGGAATCCTTTTAATTCATTCATCTAATTCATATCAACACGTGTCTTACAAACGATTTTAATCTCTATAGCAAGAGTGTTTGAAACCACTTTTAGCATGGAATACATTTATATAGCTTAATAACTATCTTATTTTTTCATATATAGAGATATGTATGACATTTTTTTCCTTAAAAAAAATCAGATGTGTAACATCCTCGTATTAGATGTACACGGTATAATTGAGTAACTAACATAGAAAAATTTCAAAATGAAACCGAAAATGAAAACAACAGACTCATAATTTCATATGCAGAAGGTCAATGTTTAAACAGATACAAAATGATGTTGATAACATTAACAGCGAACAATAAATTGTGGATTTAATCATGATTGTTTTATTTTTCTTCATGACCCCATGTCTTCGTCATGACAGTAACAAAATCATAATCTAACAATAGATTTTGGATTTCAATATTGTTATGTTGACGAGAGAGAGAGAGAGAAGGTATTTCACATGGGTCTTGAGAATAATATTTCATAGTACCAAATAAACTCTTGTTTTTATTGTTGTTGTTGTTGTTTTTCGATAACAATGGTGTTTATCCGGGTCAATTCGCTACTATGTAATCATAACAGTGACAACTGACAAGCATAATTAGAAATAATTCTATCCCATATTTTACTTTTCATCAAGACAAACGAAGTTTAAGGCCCTCTATACATGTAACACAAACCATCCCTTATGTAACTATCTTTTTATGCGCTTCCTTGTTTTTAACTGTTTAGAAACGCAGTATTTCCCATCTTTATTCTACATGTACTTTGTGATACATGTAACAAAATAATTTGTGTTGTTCTTGTTTAATGTACTTTAATCAAGCTTTATATTTCTATGATAATTCTAATAACCTGTTGTTGTTTTTGAAGGGGAATAGAAAACTCGAAATTAGGAAAATAATGTTGAAAATAATGATAAAAATTAATATTATGATAATAAGTCATGATACGCACGCAATTTAATGTGTAATCTATTTCAGTGATATGGCTTAGTAAACATGTCAGTTTTTTTTTTTTTTTTTTTTTTTTTTTTTTTTTTTTTTTTTTAGAAATTAGGTTGCACCTTAATTTTGAAGTGTATTCCATTTAAGACAAAAAGTACTTATTTGGAACGATAATCAGCAGTTTTTTAAATCATAAATTTCATCAGAAATTGAGTTGATAAACCATGTTTTACGTCGTAAAATATCAACAGCTCTTCCTTGTCTGAGGTTTAAAAAATAATAATAGTAATGATAATAGTAATTACCACATATAAATGTCTGTGTACGGTTTTTCTTTTACTTTTTGATCAATGACAAAATAACATTGCTATGTTTGCTTTAATAGTTTATGTAACTCAAATACATTGAAACCAACAATAACCATTCTCCTCAACTGTAAAATTAAATATTTAAATTTTGCAAATATTTTTTGTCATGTTGCTATCACATACTATCACATACATATGTTCTCTTGTGTGGAAAATATCTATCATAGAAAGACGGTTCATAAATTTTGTAAAACCCACCACACGCACACTAAGACACGCTTGGTATTATTAGCTCACCTGAACCGAAGGCTGAATTGAGCATTTCTGATCAAAGCGTGGCCGGCGTCCGTCTGTCGTCTGTAAACTTTCACATTTTCTACTTTTTCTCAAGAACCACTGGGTCAATTTCAACCAAACTTGCCACCAAGCATCCTTGCGTGAAGTAATTTAAGTGAAATTTTAGTTTATTCACAGGAAGTGCTACGCCCTCTTTCAAGGGAATTAAGAATTCGTGAGAATTAGGTGACATCTTAAAAAATCTTCATCTCACGAACCAAGTTTGTTCATATTATAACCCCGGGGGTAAGGCGGGGCCACAAGAAGGTCGAGGTTTTACATAGGAATTTATAAGAAATATCTTTAAAATTCTTCTTTTCGAGAACAGCAAAGTCATGATTAATCATGTTATTATAGAAGTGTCCTAAGGTTCCTAGATTCAAGTTTGTTCTAATCATGACCCCTGGGGTAGGGCAGGACCACAACAGGGGGTCAATGTTTTACATAGGAATATAAAGGGAATATCTTTAAAAATTTCTTTTCTAGAACAGCTGAGCCATTATTAGTCTTTTTAATATAGAAGTATGCTCAGGTATTGTAGATTCAAGTTTCTTCAATTCATGACCCCCGGGGGAAGGATGGGGCCACAACAGTGTGTCAAATTTTTACATAGGAATATATAAATAATATCTTTGAAAATCTTTTACTCAAGAATAACTAAGCCATTTAGTCATATTTATACAGAAGCAACCCTAGGTATTGTCGAATCAAATCTGTTCATATTATGACCCCCAGGGATTGGGGGGGGGGCACAACAGAGGGTCAAAGATGTACATGTACATAAGAATATATATGAATTATGTTGAAAAAAATCTTCTGCTCAAAAACAGCAAAGCCATGTTTGGTCATATTATTAAAGAAGCATCATCAGGTAGTGTAGATTCAAATTTGTTCAAATTTAGGATGAGTAGAGTGGGGCCACAATGAGCAATCAGAGTTTTATATAGGAATACAAAGGGAAAAATCTTTAATATTCTACTGCTCAAGAACATCAAAGCCATGACTAGTAATATGGATATAGAAGCATCCTGAAGTTTGCCCAAACGCAACCTTTTCAATACCGAACTGATTTCTGCTTTTTCCTAGCCAATAAGCTCAGGTGAGCATTGTGGCTGCGCCTCGGTTGACAATGGTTTTCATGGGGTGAAATTTTCGATTTTACACTCAACTGCATGCAATATTTATATATTAGTTTTCATTCAGTAAAGTAACCATACTTACTTAAACATTAATACAGGATGGGTACTAACTGATTTTCTTGAAGTTATTGAAAACATTAGTCCACTTTGTTAAATTCAGATGAGAAATAACTGGTCCTTTTTATAGCGGTCTAAAGTTCAAATGAAGAATTTCATTGGACTCTCATGTCTAAAAAATGATCATTTACAAAGATACTTCAATAAAGTTTCTTTGAATTGGAATTTTTTTGTACTTGTAATTTCATAAGGGAATATTTTTGAAATAAACTTTTCCTTCAAGTCAACCTTTATTGAAACAATAAGATTGTTGTAACCAATAACACAAAACTCAGAAACAACGAGGGTTACCGAGTAATTCTTTTCTTTGTGTATGCATAAGTGTGTTATTAAGTCCATGTTTTCTTATGGAGTTTATCAGGTTTATTTGAAATCTTCATTATATGTCCTTTTGGATATTCCCTTGCTTATGGAAGCATCCTCAGGTAGTGTAGTTTCAAGTTTCTTCAATTCATTGGGAGGGACCACAAGAGATTTAGTTTTACCTAGTAATAGATAGGAAAAAACTGCTATGAAGAATATCAGGGCCATGGCTACGCAGGTGAGCATCGTGGCTCATGGGCATTTTGGTCTTGCATAAAGTGAAAATTTACTTGACGTGTTCCTAAGGGCAGAAAAGTCAGTCCTTCGTACAATTAAGACACATTGCTTATGGTCATTGACTCTCAAGTAAAACATGTCAATAGTGCAGAAAGTTTTCAGCTTTGCAGACGACAGCAAAATGTAAAATCCCTAATGATAGATACATGTATATCTGAAACACAAAAAAACCTCAAATGCAAATTTAACATCTGATTTTTATTTATAGCTAATCAAATATAAAGTTCAGAAAAAAAACAATTTTGATTTAGAGAGAATTTATGCAAAACGAATTACGTTATTCATGAGTTAGTTTGATATAGCTTTCAACACCTGAACAATTGATTAACAAGGATTTCAGAAGCTTTATTACATTCATTGATAAAAAATAAAACATTCAGTTTTTTGTCGCCTGCAGAGGAGCAGAGCGACACTTTGGGATCATTTTTTCCGGTGTCTGTCTTTCTGTTCCGTCCTTCTAATGTTACGAGAGGTATACTTTGAGGTAAAATTTGCGTACTTTCCAGCATTCTGAGGTTAGTTTTGTATGGGTTAACACCGCAATAACATGGTTTGCGTATATTTGATATGCCTTTGCTATAGGTTTAAAACAAAAAAAACCTTTTTTTCAGACTGAACCTCACAAGAATATTCAGACATACTAGTAATATGGGATTTGTCTATAGGTGCTATGGATATGAGGAATCCCGTACTGAAATTCAGCTCATTCCATAAAAAATATTAGCATAAAACTGCAGTGAGAATGTAAAATGTCAGGGTTACTGACCTTGTGGCCTTGAACTTGACCTCTGATCTACTCTTCAAAATACACATTCAAATATACAGATATTCAATGTTTATTTCATTTTTTTTTTTTTTTTACTTTTTTGGGGCAAGTGTGTACTATTTGGCAAGTGCACTGCTTGCCGAAAGATATGTTGAAACATTTCAACATTTAACATTTCATGTTTAACGGTCTCATCTGAAGGACCGGTCTCCACGTCCCACAGTGGGATTCGAACCCGCGACGTAAGGATCAACTCCTTACGCCGCAACTCTAGAGCAGACGCTCTAACCACTGCGCCACGCGGGCGACTACTCTGAATCGTTGTTATGTCAGGAATTTTGAGAGGTATAGCTTTGTTAACTAGCATTTATAAATATGTTTATAACCTGAAGACATTTTCTTTCAAATGTATCAATGACATTATTCATACAAACTGAAATTTAAATGGCTTCTGATAGCAATCGGAAATTATTCAGCCTTTTATGAAAACAAAAATAAAACCTCAGTTTTTCTCTACTTGACGGAAAACGTCATGGTATTTTCTTATCTTTCCATAAGTTGTATTTAAAAATAAAACGGGGATGGTATACCGAAATTTGATCGTGAATCTCTGGAATTAAACTTCTTTAAGACCGCGGAACATTAACTGGCAAAATTGGAAATATGCAGTTTACGTCATTTCTATCTGTTTCAATCAAAACATTTAATGACAGACAATGGAATGGGCGGGTACAATTCGGCACGGACGTCCGAGAAAACATTGGATTGAAATTCTAGTTTGAAATTCATTTTCAATCTACCTCAGCTACGCTAGAAGGCAATGTGTTACTGATTGACCCAGAAGACAAATAATTTCAATTTCGGAATATTTTGAAGTTTTAATATATAAATCAGAATTTCTTACCAGTATTTTTAAAGAATTATAAAGGGACAAATATTTGATTTCTGTTAGGTATGTGAATACATGTGTCGGGGGTGGGGTGGAGGGGGACGATCGTTGAACGATCTTGGAAATAAAAAAGAAAGTTTTTTTTTTTTTTTAGTTTGGACAACCCCTCCATGTTTTTGGTGTCAAACATTTTTCAGTGAAGACAAAACTAAAGAAAATGGCTCTTGTCATCCTAAAAATAAGCATATTTTGTCATTTGAAGGCATGATCTGACTCGACAATTTCTACCCCACCCCCTTCTAGAATCAAATAGCCATCCCTTCAAAAAATAATATTTGTCTTCTATGACTTTTACGTGTCCTTAAAATTATAGCCTATAAATCATATAAACAATGATAAATATGAATTTCAAACAACATATATGTGGGAATTTAAATTATTTGTCTTTTGGATCATACATTCACACTCTGCGTTTGAAAAAATCTCAGGTGGATTGAAAATGAATTTCAAACTAGAATTTCAATCCAATGTTTTCTCGGACGTCCGTGCCGAATTGCACCCGCCCATTTCATTGTCTATCATTAAATGTTTTGACTGTAATAGATGGAAAAGACGTAAGCTGTATATTTCCAATTTTGCCAGTTAATGTTCCGCGGTCTTAAATAAAAAAGAATTTCTCGGAAAAAAAAAAATATCAAGGTTGTTCTCGACTTGAGGGAAAAGCCAGTGGGTTGTTTTTATTATTCAGTATAGATATACCGACTTGGGGATTGTTAAAACAAACTCGCATGAAAAGATGATAGCTCACATCCAATACTTTTCTAATTTTAAATTTAATAATACTAATTCATTGAAAACAGAAATAGTAAAATAATACATATACATGTAACTATATGTGAAAATCTTTTCGTTACCAAAAAAAATTGATTTTATCTTTTTCTTTGTTTCAAGTCTATTTGTTTGTTTATATCTGTCTGTCTGTCTGTTTGATTGTTTTATGTCTGTCTGTTTGATTGTTTTATGTCTGTCTGTCTGTTTGATTGTTTTATGTCTGTCTGTTTGATTGTTTTGTTTTATGTCTGTCTGTTTGATTGTTTTATGTCTGTCTGTTTGATTGTTTTATGTCTGTCTGTCTGTTTGTTTGATTGTTTTATGTCTGTCTGTCTGTTTGTTTGATTGTTTTATGTCTGTCTGTTTGATTTATTTATTGTTTTATGTCTGTCTGTTTGTTTTATATAGGTTTCGTTGGTTTATGTCTGTCTGTTTGTTTGTTAAATTATTTTATGTCTGTCTGTTTGTTTGTTTTATGACTGATTGTTTGTTTGTTTTATATCTATTTGATTTTTTTTTTAATTGTTTTATGTCTTGCTTGTTTATACCTGTCAACTTGATTAATTGTTTTATGTCTGTTTGTTTGTTTTATTTCTGTTAATTTGTTTTATGTCTGTCTGTTTATTTGATTGTTTTTCTCTGTTTTTTGTTTGTTTTATATCTGTCTGTCTGGGTTTTTTTTTGTTTGTTATATGCCTGTTTGTTTTATTGATAGTATTTTGTCTGTTTGTTTGTATGATCGTTTAATGTCTGTTTGTTTGTTTGTTTGTTTTTTGCCTGTCTGATTGTTTGTTATATGTCTGTCTGATTATTTAGAAAAATGTTTAGAGAGAGAGAGAGAGAAAGCAGAATTACAGGTATGTAGAATTTATCTACTGTTTATACATGTATGAGGTTCTGATACCTGGTATACCATCACTAATGAGTAAGTTATCAAAGACCATGCAGTTAAAAGCTCTGGTAGAGTTAGGATAACAGTGTTATTTCTTCCGTTCCTTTGTGTGTCTGTAAACTTTTTTTTCAAAATACCACTCCTTCTTCAGTTTATAGTCCCTTTTAAACAAGCATTCTGAGAGTATTGCATTAGCAATACTAGTCCCCTACCGGCAATTGCAATCTGGTTCCCGCTAAAAATTGAAAAAAAATCATTGAAGCGGAATGAAATTTAAACTTGATCTATAAATCATCAAGGTAAGGTCACATGCCAAAAATCAGCTCAGTATCTGCAAGCGTTTAGAAAAAAAATTGCGGAAAACCCTGAAAAATTGAAAAGGTCGTAATTCCGCCAAAAATCATTGAAGCGAAACGAAATGCAAACTTGATCTGCAACTCATGAAGACACACTCGCATACCAAAATCAGCTCAATATCTGCAAGCGTTTAGAAAAAAGTGCGGAAAACCAAATGGGACAGACTGACGGACAGACAGAGGGACAGCTAGACAGACCGACGGACAGACAGCCAGCTAGACGGACGGACAGGCTCAGAGGAAACCTATGGTCCCCTCCGGTTTCACTGGTAGGGGACTAATAAAACTTGTCATACAACAGGCAACATCAATTCGTATTACAATTTTTGAATAAGATCGACGAACGTTTTTGCCGTATTTTGTCAAACGTATTTAAAATTTAAGAAAAAATTCTGAAATTCTTTTAAAACGCTCCTACAATTTTGGTCCAATTTTAATAAAAATTGGTACATTTGTAGAGTAAACTAAGATTGATTATCTTTTTTACTTTTTATGTGATTTCAACTTTTTGTGTTGCAATGACTAAGTTTTGTGAAACCAACAATTAATTAATGAAGCTTAGAAAGTTGAACACGCATTTGTGCTTTCGATCACATTTCGCTTTTGCACACCTTCCTCCATGGTTAAATTTTCAGATGTGGAGAATCCTGCATAGCAAATATGAATATTTTATAATGAAGCGTAATATCTAAACTACATATTTATAAGGGAAAATACGTCATGGTGTACATTATTAAATTTATTCATTGTTAAGGTCATTTGGCACCTTAAAAGCCTCTAGATTATGATAGTTGTCTTGATGTCACTATGAAATGGTGCTAGACACAAGTCTTTACATTTATTTCGATTTCTGTCCTCTGTTTTGATTTTTTTTTACACGGACACATCGATATCAGGTTAAATTTTTTATGTCTTATTTGCTTGACTAATAAGAGAGGATCATAACGTGTTTTTGTGTCATTATTCCACACAAATTGCAGATGACCTTTTAAAATATTTTGATGTTTTACCCATAGGAAATTTTTTTTATGCACGCTATAATCTATGAAATATACGATTTTCTTATCAAAAACCAAGTTTTATATAAAAACGAAAAGCAACTACAGAAAGTTTTTGAAATAATGTTAACACATACACTATTATTTATTTTCTTTTTTACCACCTTTTTCTAATTTTTCTATTCCGAAAAAATAAAAGATATATAAATATAAATGTTAATCATGCAAAACCTAAATAAAGTTTAGGATGGAGAACAAAAATTTGTTTGACAGGTCCAACTGAACAAACTGTTTTCAGTAGACATTGTGTTCCTTTGTAAATTTCAGTTCCTTTCTATCCATGTATTATACAGGTTATGATTTCAATAAGCCGTCGTGTTAATGAACTTTATTTTATGTTTAGACTCAGAATTGTTTGGAAGAGTTTTTCTTTTTATTATTAATGAGTTGCACTCTCAGGAATTGCAGAAATAGATGCAATGAATATTAGAACGTCCTTCAGGGGGACCGACCCTCGGATAAGAAAGATAACTTTCCAAATAAAAAAATCCTAATTATACTTTACTAAAGTTTAATAATTGTGACATTTGAGTAGTCAATTCGATCAAACCGGACATATGATGGGAACATTAACTTCTATTTCTTTTTTCTTATACTTTTCAAAATGTTTTTTCTTTTTGTATTTAGTAGGGATGGCAATTTGTAATCGGTTAACCGGTTACTCGGTCGGAACGATGGTAATCGGTTAGAAAATCTGTAATCGGTTAGTCGGAAAAAATTAATATATGCGTAAATTTGAACACAATATTCTGAAAATTCAATCAAAATATCTAAAATGTTAGCATTTTCATCCATATTAACAAGCTAGATACTTAAGGCTCTCCAATTTGACAGTGCGGGGGTAATTGGTCAGTTGTTAATTGCTGTTTAAACACCATGTCATTACCCAGTCTGACTTGTGTGTCTTTAATGATTTTAATTAAATGATCGTTGAGTACGGTGAACTGAATTTAATGTGTACCTAACCTCTACTATCCTTTGTAGTTACCTATTAAACAAGCGAAAGTACATACTTAGTTTTGATTACGGTGACGACTTCTGATTTTTTTTCCCCACAAATGTTTATGATACTTTAGGCATATTTCATGAGTATCTATTTTTTTCTTTACTTTCTTTTTTTTAATTTTTATTTATTTATTTATTTATTAATTCTTTTTGCCTATTAAAATTGAAATAAAATATAGTGTTCTGATCAAATATAAGCATAATATTATAGTACCACATCTGTATAGTCTTGTTTATTAGAGTAAAGTAGTGCTTACAACGGAGGATATGTCGAAATTTTTTGATACAATTAACCGACTATTCGATCGGAACGTCTTGCGGTTAACCGATTGGCAATTCTCTATTCTATTGCCATCCCTAGTATTTAGCAACAACCATTTCAATCGAAATTTAAATTTCTTTCAAATTGAATAAGTTCTATCTTTTTATGGACCATTTTATAAATGCTTTAATGTATCAAGTACCAATGTAGAATTTTTATTAGTATTACATTTTTCCATCGAAAAAATATTTATAAGAAAGATAACTCTTTTTAATGGAAGTTTTCTTTTCTTACAAGCACATACAACATTGTGATATTCTGACTTACGAATAGGTATGACACTAAATATTATTTTCATATACATGTACACCTTCTGTCTTTAATTTTATGTCGTGATTATAATAAATCACTCTTCCTTTTCTCTGTATTAAAATTTCTTCATATCATAATCTGATATAAAAATCATTTTATGAAAAAAATAAGCAGCGCTTCATACCTCATACTATTTTTCATTTGAATCTAAGGCTATAGCTCTTGATGAAAATCGATGTTGTGAAGTTTTTTTTTTTTTTTTTTTTTTTTTTTTTTTTTAATGAAATTTAGAGCAGAGGATTATTAGTCCTTAATCATAAAAAGTACATTCTTGCATTCCACCATATCTTAAGTTGAAGTCTACACCCTACATTTCCTTCAGATATTTCCAAACTGTTGCTTTCAAACTTTTCAATTATAATCATTTCTTACAGTGTCTTGATATTGAAAATCTAAAACAATTCGTCTTAAATAGTTCTCGTCTTCTAGACAGGTCGTAAGGTAATATTAATAAAGTTGAAATTGACGAACTAAAAGAATCATTTAAAATGTCCTAATTACAGGGAGCCCTCATGTTTCAATTGTCGACAGAACTTCATTTCTATTATTACTTCAGGCGGAGATTATGTCAGATATTGGCTAAATATGAAGGGTAAGGACCTGGACATTTTGTCAAAATGGATTATGTGTTTAGAAAAATATTGCTGAATGGCACCTGATTTCACCTCATGTTTTAGAGGTGTATGTCTTCTCTGCTCAATATTTGTATTGGTCCAATGGACTTGATTAATGTTCGTTATCTTCATACTTCATCAGAAAGTTTGAAGGCGATATATGCACCATCTAACCTTCCGTTTTCACTAAAGCAGATGTGATAAAAGAATTAGAAAGACCACATGAATAATATGTTAGGATTCCAGCATTTGTTTAAAAGACTCACTATTTTTACTGTATTCAAGAAGAACTTGGTTTTAATTCTACATCTGGAAATCCAACTTATACCCACAATTTACTTTAAGGACAAATTTTCTTAAAATCCCTTTTCAGTCTTAATTTTCTTTTTACATTCCTGTCAACCAATCTATCCTACCTATACTGGAATCCTTAACTTCATAAAGACCCATACAAAGCTTCATTGCAGGTCCGGCAAATGCTCCACCAAGCCCCTATCTTTACTCTTCACTAAAAATTTAACTGCTTTAAAAAGGGATACTTCAGACGTACAGTGATAGAGCATATTCTAGAATCTGTGTAATTCAAATTTGGATACTTAAAAAACTTTGCAAAACTTATAATCACCAAATTTTTCATAGTCAATAACATTGAAATATTCGACTTTTTTTCACACTTTATACAACCATTAAGGACGATAAATAAAAAAAACTAGGCTTTTTGATATCATAGACAATTGTTTCTTTAATTAAAACAAAACGCAGAAATTTTCATATCTTCTGATTTGCCATCAACAAAAGTACTCTGATGTTGATATTGAAAGGATGCTGAAGTTCCTCTTTGAAAACAGCTGAAAAAAGCAGAGAAAACACGGATCTTTTTATGCCATGTTCACAAATTTGTATTGTTTGTAAATCTGACGATCCCTGTTTGTTGTCTTTGCCTTTTTATTCTACTTGGAACAATTTTTAAAAACGAGACAAGCTATTGATAAATAAGTTGATGATACACGAAAATTAACAGTCTCGTTTAAAGTATCGCATATATTATGGTAGATACAATGACCCTGTGATAAGTCGAATGCTGACTGACGTTTTTCATAGTATTTGCACTGTAGCTTTCTGATCGTCCATCCCAATTTTTTTTCAGACCAGCGAGCAACAGATCTGCAGCTATTTTCCACTGAACCTTTGAGCATGATGACATCATATTTCATTCGCATTTCTCTTTATTCAGAGTTGTTTTCCTTTCAATTGTTAACTATAAGTAGTTTTTAAGCAAAGAGTACCTTTCCGCAATTTCTTTTGTTTTTTATAATGGTTATTTAACAGGACTGCAAATCAATAAAGGAATATTCTCGGATTATTATTGCATAAAGATTATGATGTACCAACATGATCAGGTAAAGAAAATGGTGTATAATCAGAAGGTTTTAGAAGTGATGAATAGTACAGTAGATTCAATATTACAGCTAGGGCTTCAAAAGAGCAGTGATAAAACCAATCTTGAATTCTTTCAGGAATTTCTATTTGTGAAATAACAAATGCGATTTTTTTATAACCGTTTACGAAAAAGCAGTGCGTCTTAGCAATAAGTCAATTTTGTATATTAGGTTACATATGCATGTACATCAATAAATAATTGTCGAATCACTAAAGAAAAAAATTAACAGAAATATCAGTCTTAGAAATACTAGAATTTTTCATGATTATCGAAAGCATAATTAAATATAATTAAACCCGATTGTATATTTTGTTTATGCATAATAATTCATCCAATGTGTCACGTAGGACAGCTTAATTACAATTGATTTTTTTCTGTTTTTGTCCTAGAAAATATAAAGAAGAATTGAACATATTTACAAAATAGAACTAGATGCTGTCATGAGACAGTAATACCCGCACTAAGGTGTTTGCCTCTAAATGCACACTCCTTCATATTGGGCTTACCAAGGAAAAAGTCCAAATGATTCTATAATTTACAAAGTACATGTATTCGTCAAATCGAGCATAAAATGCTCAGGTGAACATGTGACCCATGAACCTCTAATACGCATTTCATATACTTAATTCATTACCATTCTGAAATAACAGAATTTAATTAATGATGTTAATTAGGTTTTGATAAAAGGGGGGCTGATATAAATTTCTGGCCCATAATTGGAACTTTTTAAATTTATTTTCTCAACAACAAATAATATTATTTTAGTAAAAAGCGTTTTTGATGAATTTATCAAAATGTGCAAACTTTTTATAGTATTTGATTAGGCAAAAACCTCCTTGAAAAGCCATACTCAATCAATTTTGTCACCCCCCCCCCCAACACACACACACAATTTGCCTGTTTTTGGAAATAGACCTAGATGGCAAAGTTATTTTAAAACATCATTTGTTATGATAATTTAAAATTTGTTCTTGTACTGTACATGTATGTGAACACCTTTTTGAAAATTTCTACATCACATTGGGCTTGCGTCACCCTACCAGTACTAATATTAGTTTTACCATTATCATTTTTAGATTGCACATGCCATGTGACATGGTGCAGTGTTACATGTATATCAGAGGAAATTAATTCATTTTGTGTTTTAATTGGATTATATTTCATGAATTTGACAGGACCTATGACAGTCGGTAAGTACAAGTTTAAGTATAGATTGGGGTAAAATAAACCGAAATGCAAATGGTTAGGTTAAAGTTTAAAAAGGATCAAAGATCATCGGCAATCTCCTATGCAGAGTTGTCGTTCGTTTCTCTCTCAGACACTGAATGTATGAGCCGATAGTAGAGAGTGGATCATAGGATGCCACAATAGACGAATTTCACATTCTGAAGAGTTATCTCCCGTTGTCGACATAACATTCAGTTACAGGCACGGATCCGGGAATTTTTTTCCGGGGGGGGGGGGGGCAGAATTTCCTGAGGAGCAAAAAAAAACAAACAAACAGACAAACAAACAAACAAAATAAAAACAATGATGGTGGGTCCATGTTTTTAAAGGGGGAGGGCATCCAGAGTCATTTTCTATTTGCTTCTGTAAATCAGTATATAGTCCTATTTAAATAACTCTGCAAATTCCAGGGGGGGGGGGTCCAATCTCCCTAGCCGCTCCCTGTCCCTGAAATGACAAATGTTCATGTGACTCCTAAATAGTAGAAAACTTTTCCATTTGACTATACATAATTTTGTTTCTTGTGTTATTATGTTATGTACATCTAATGGTTTAAGATTATGAACCCCTGGAGGTCATCCCCACTCTCTTAATGAACTGGAAATGTTCATAATATGACTACATCAAATTAAATAAAAGTGCATCAATGATAAGATTACTTGACATTTCATTCATGAATTTGGGTCAACCCATGTACCCTCCTGGAATTAGGAATGAAAATCATTCAAAGAGATGGACCATTAAACTATTTGTATATATTCACATTTTTTGTGTCAAACCAAAGTACATGTATTAGACTAGTTTGCATACATGAACAAACAGGGGTCTGGGAAGGGGAAGGGGCAAGGGGAAGGAGTTATTTCTTTACGTCTTAATTGTTAAAAATTCCTAAAATGAATGTTAACCTCAAATCCGACTTGTACGTCTTCATTATTTTTAAGTGGTGGTGTCTCCGTATAAGTGAAAAATTCCCAAGAGGGACATTTAACAACAAACAAACATTAATGACTTAAAAACACAATATACATGTACATGTTTATTAGTCAACGGATATACTTCTGATCATATCTCTAGTTCTCCCTTGAATCAGAAATGATGATATAAATATTTTAAGAATGATTAGGAGTTGAAAAGGTTGTGCATTTTAAAATTCAGTAAGCTCTGTGGTTTAATTAGCTATACCAGTTTAGCTTATTTTGCTACTCAAAGCACCTTGATTAACTATTTTTAATCATACTGTTTTCTGAAATGTGAAGTTTTTTCAACATGGATACAAGTCATACCTTTTCAGCTTCTGAAAACAATGCATGAAAAAAAAACCCTGCTTTTCAAATACTGTAACTCTTTCCAAGTACTTGTGATCATCAGTTTTTAGCTTGCTTGAGTTTTTTTGGTTTTCTGATCACATTTTGTTTGTCATCCATCTGTCTGCCTGTAAACTTTTCACATTTTTGTCTTCTTCACTAGAACCGCTGGGCCAATTTCAACCAACCCTGCCACAAAGCATCTTCGGGTAAAGGGGATTCAAGTTTGTTCAAGTGAAGGGACACACCCTCTTTCAAGGGGGGATAATCAAGAATTAGTGAAAATTTGGTGGTATCATTTTAAAAAAGTCTTATCAAGAACCACTGACTGGGCCCAAAAAGTTGAAACTTTCTTTACATAGACTTAGTGTAGCTTCAAATTTGTTAAAATTATGACCCACTGGGGTAGGGTGGGGCCACATATGGGGATCCAATGATTTACATAGAAAAATGCAGGGGATTTTTCCCATCATAAATCTTCTTCTCATGAACAGCAAGGGCATTATTGTCGTCCGTTTTCACAAAAGGGACCTAGGGGACATTAAATCTCATTTGTCTGTCAGTCTGTCCGTTTGCCAGTCTGTCCGTCTGTCACAATAAATTTAACCTTGGTCATAACTTCTGAATAATAAGAGATAGGACTTACATATTTCACATGTACATTACCTACAAGAACTCATGGGCGTTCAAATTATACATGTATATTACCTGTGACAAGACCTTTCTAAATATATCATGACTTTTGACTCTGTGACATTGACCTTGAAGTTTAACCTACTTTTCAAAAATGTTATATTTCCTTATAACCTTTGATTGAGAAGAGATAGGACTTTTATATTTGACACATTTGACATGTACATTACCTGTAAAAAGATGTTTACAAGCATGCTATGATTTTTTTACCCCTTGACCTTGATGTTTTACCTAATTTTCAAAAATTTTAACTTTGGTGATTACTTTTGAATGACATATGATAAGGCCTGCATATTTGAAACAATATGTCATAAATAATGGCATCCCATCCACTAGGACATGGAAAGCAGGGGACCACAATTCTTTGAATTTGCTTGTTAGTCATTTTGATATGGAAACATCCTCATATAGTGTAGATTCAAGTTTTTTATGCCCTGCCATGAATATGGCCGAGGCATATAGTGTTTGTTATGTCCGACTTCAATAAAACGTCATATGCTGATACATACTGATGTAAGCTTTTCAACTGCATCAAAATTTTTGACCTTGACTTTTCCTTTGACCTTGACCTTACTTTTCTTAAATTAGTGTCTAGATCAGTTTTGAATAAACAATTCAAGATATATTTATCAAACTTCATATGCTGATATATACTGCTGAGAGATATCATTGCATCAACTTTTTTGACCTTGACTTTTCCTTTGACTCGACCTCACTTTTTTAAATTAGTGTTTATCTACGTTTTAAATAAACCATTTCTGATATTTTTATTGAACTTCTATGCTAATAGTAAATACATACTGATATAAACTTTTCAACTGCATCAGCATTTTAACCTCAACCTTTCCTTTGACCTTGACTTCTCTTTTCTCAAATAAGTGTTAAGCTCAGTTTTAAATAAATCATTCAAGATATTTTTATCAAACCTAATATGCTGATATGTATTAGTGAGAGCTATTCAACTACATCAAAAACTTTTCACCTTGCACTGTCCTGTGACATTGACCTCCCTTCTCTTTAATTTGTATTTTGCTTAGTTTTAAAGAAACAATCTAAGATATGTTTATGTAAGCATGCACTTATACATAATTTTGTGAGAATTTATCATCTATATCCATTTTTTTTAGATTTTAGTTTCAATTTTAAAGAAACTGTTCAAGATATTCTCATCAAACTTCATACACTCGTACAAATTTTCATGTTGCATTAGTAATATACATTCGGCGGGGCATTTATGTCCTATGGACATATTTCTAGTTTTCAAATCATGACCTCCGAGGATAGGGTCAGGCCACAATAAGGGATCAAAGTTTTATAGAGATTTAAAAGGAAAAAAAAATCTTCAAAATTCTTCTTTTTAAGAACAACAAAAGCATGATTAATATGGAAACATTCCCAAGAAGTGTAGATTCAAGTTTGACAAATCATGACCCCATGGGTTAGGGAGGGGCCATTTTTTTCCTGCCCCTATTTGCTATCCACATGGAAATGAAAATTTTAAAACCATTTACACATCCACAGGACAAAATCAATCATCTTCCAAATGATCATGATTTAAGGCTAGTGCATAAAATATAAGGGAAGTTCTGGGAACCAGGATGTTTAAACATGTTAAATATTTTTTTTAAAAAAATTTTACCCCCATTTGACCCCCAGGGGGAAAATAAGAATTCCGAAACCTTACTGCACATCTATAGGTCACCACCAACCATCTCCCGTATGATTAGGCTACTGTGTAAAATGTAAGAGGAGTTCTGGGAACCAGGGGCTTTTTGCATAAAAAATGTTATTTTTCGACCCCTATTTGACCCCATCATTTAAATGAAAATTCCGAAACCTTACTGCACATCTACATGACACAACCAACCATCTCCCAAAAGACGATTAAGCTACTGTGTAAAATGTAAGATGAATTCAGGGAACCAGGCGCTTTTTGCATAAAAAACATCATTTTTCAACCCCCATTTGACCCCCAGGGTGAAAATGAAAATTCCAAAACCTTACTGCACATCTGCAGGAAACCGCCAACCATCTCCCAAAAGATGATTAGGCTACTGTGTAAAATGTAAGAGGAGTTCAGGGAACCAGGGATTTTTGCATAAAAAACATCATTTTTCGACTCCCATTTGACCCCCAGGGTGAAAATGAAAATTCCGAAACCTTACTGCACATCAACATGACACCACCAACCATCTCCCTAAAGATGATTAGGCTACTGTGTAAAATGTAAGAGGAGTTCAGGGAACCAGGGGCTTTTTGCATAAAAAACATCATTTTTCAACCCCCATTTGACCCTCAGGGTGAAAATAAAAATTCCGAAACCTTACTGCACATCTGCAGGACACCACTAACCATCCCCCAAAAGATGATTAGGCTACTGTGTAAAATGTAAGAGGAGTTCAGGGAACCAGGGGCTTTTTGCATAAAAAACATCATTTTTCAACCCCCATTTGACCCTCAGGGTGAAAATAAAAATTCCGAAACCTTACTGCACATCTGCAGGACACCACTAACCATCCCCCAAATGATGATTAGGCTACTGTGTAAAATGTAAGAGGAGTTCAGGGAACCAGGGGCTTTTTGCATAAAAAACATCATTTTTCAACCCCCATTTGACCCTCAGGGTGAAAATAAAAATTCCAAAACCTTACTGCACATCTGCAGGACACCACTAACCATCCCCCAAAAGATGATTAGGCTACTGTGTAAAATGTAAGAGGAGTTCAGGGAACCAGGGGCTTTTTGCATAAAAAACATCATTTTTCAACCCCCATTTGACCCCCAGGGTGAAAATGAAAATTCCGAAACCTTACTGCACCTCTATATGACACCACCAACCATCTCCCAAAAGATGATTAGGCTACTGTGTAAAATGTAAGAGGAGTTCAGGGAACAAGGGGCTTTTTGCATAAAAAAAACGTCATTTTTCGACTCCCATTTGACCCCCAGGGTGAAAATGAAAATTCCGAAACTTTACTGCACATCTACATGACACCACCAAACATCTCCCAAAAGATGATTAGGCTACTGTGTAAAATGTAAGAGGAGTTTGAGAAATAAGAGTGTGACAGACGGACGGACGGACGGACGGACAGACATGAGTAACAATATACCCGAACTTTCTTTAGAAAGTGCTGGTATAAATAGTTCATTAAAAGGTATTCGTTATTACCACGTCATAAAGATTATATTGTATGAGTATGCAGAAGTAGCGTTGGGAGTTGAAAGTGTTGATTCCGAAATTTATAAGCAGTTAATCAGTTGAGGATGTTTTTCTTGCATAAAAGCTAACAATACATTTAAACCTCTTTAATGATATTTATTTGATTTATACTGGCAATGGGATGTGACATTTATGTTCGAATAACGATCCTTTGTCAGTCAAATACAAAAATGTATGTAATGTAACGTATATAATTTCTAGTATGTTTCTTATTTGATAATTTCATACTTGATTTATTCTATATATAGAGTGTCTCATTCCTTTTTTCCTTTACAATAAGACAGCAGAGTGAAATTTGAAATATCAAGGGTACCGTGACCTTTTAATGAAGCAGAAAAAGAATATTTCAGACAAAACAGGATTGTCTTGACAGATTTTTCGATATTATTTTGTTTTTATGAGTTATGACCTGATTTGTTTGCTTTTGATGTTAACCGTACAACTAAGATACTTTCCAGGATGAATTAAGCTTCGTGTATACAAGTACGCAAGTGCTTCCAGATCATTTGGGGGAAAAAAGGAAAGAAAGAAAGAAAAAAAAGATCTTTGTATTAAAAAAGAAAATAAAGGAATAGTATTTGTCTCTTTATCAATTAAAATAATGTTTTTCTTTCATTAGAATTGTAATATTTTATACGGATTGGATTCACATCTCATTCTTAATTCATATTTCGCAATACATCGTTTGTTAAAAATACAATATGAATAACTTGAAGATAATAAATGTACTTTATATATGTGATATGCTTATTTCAATATGGAACCCATATGGAAAAGAGTACTGTCAGAGGTGTAGCTAGGTGCTGTTGATGAGGAAACAAATAAAGACAAGGGGTTGGAGACAGCTTGAGGAAGGAGGATGGAGCCAGCTTGAGGACTCCAGAAGACCCTAGAAGCTGGAAAGTGTTTAACACCTAACTTTGAGTGTACAGAAAAGGAGATTTAAAACCAGTTGGTCTGACTATAACATTCAAAATAATGATGTTTTCATGAAAAGCTGTAATTTCTGCCTGTGGGGATGGAGACGAAGTCTTTTAAAAGCTAGTGAGATTTCATGCAGTTTTCTGACAGCTAAATTGCAATGTCCGAAAAAAGGTTGACGTACAGTTTATTAGTTGAATTTCAATGTTTAAAAAGCAGATTTTGTAATGAAAATTCTTATGATATAGAAACAGCATCTATCGTTTTATGATAAGCTTTTCATCGACAAATTGTGTTCTTTTTATCCTTAGCCCTGCCTAATTGATACAATACTGTCTAGTTGTTGTAAATAAGATTTTGTTACAAGTACAAAGAACAAAAGAAAAATTAGTATCTCACATCAAATCATAATAAATTCAAAGACTACATTATAGAAATACAAGGGAACGGAAAGCACTTAAAAAAGGAAAACAAATCAAAATTTAATTGAAAGTAGGAAATTAAAATTAGGAAACACTTTACATAACAATCGATTTTGTTACCTGCACATCGACTTCATCCAAAATTTTTGCCGCAAAGAAGAATTTATAAACATTCAATTGATTGCAGAATTATATCTGATTGGATGAAAAATAACAACCATATTCACATGTTAATTAATTGTGTCATAAAAAGGGTCGTGTCACAAGTCATTTGAAGTACTCGTTTCCTAATGTATGTGAAAAATATAGAATAGTCGCTGCTCGAGCTATCGCTCACGATTTTAGTCCAGTCGTGTTTTTTCTCATATGTTAGGAACCTTGTACTCCAAACATGGTAGAATTTGTTGTCCGTTATTGTTTAACTGATGACTGCAGTGAGGTATGTTTCTAACAACACAGAGGTTTTTACAAATTAAAATATAAGCAGATAATGAATAAATAAATCGATAAAGAAAATCAAACTAATATAAAAACTAATTTTATGACAAAGACAACTGAAGTTACTCCGAATATATATAAAGTTTAGTCATAAAAAATAATACAAATATTTCCTTGCATTATTTTATTTTAATCAGATGACATAAGCGATAGTTATCTTTAAGATTGACTTTAACATTCAACTGATTTATTTAGGAAATAAAATGCTTACTGAGATATTTGACAAAACAATTAATTTATCTCTAAGTAATACTCGGTATGACATCCCCCCCCCCACCTCCCACCCCCGAAAAATCCCTAAAAATTATAAGATCTAAAATAAACTCAATCTTTTAATACAATAGTATTTTTTAAAAAGTGATATTCATCAATACATTTGCACATTTGAATAAAGAATTTATATATATATATATATATATATATATATATATATATATATATATATATATATATATATATATATATATATATATATATATATATATATATATATATATATATATATATATATATAATTCGTTCCTAAGTTTCACCTCGCTTTAAACCAGCTTTTAAAGTTTTCATCATTGCATAGAGTTCAAATTTGAACTCCAATACCTGTAAAGAAAAAAAAAATAGAAAGAGTTACATGATTACAATGAAATATATGTCGTTTTTATTATCAGTTTGTAATGAACACAGTGATAAACAAACACTTATTACGAGTAGACGTATGATTTTATTTATTTTAATTTTACAATTCTAACAAATAATGTAATTTTAAATTTATTTTCCTATTCTGTGGAAGGTGACATTTCTTAGGAATAATTTCCAATTCCTTTATGCTCTATTCACCGATCTGTATTGTTCGTAATTAAGCTTTTTGAGATCGATTCATTCCTTGTTCTCTTCTCCTATACATTTACATTCCCGAAGGTGATATCTCAAGAGACCTAATTTTTTATAATCATTGAAGTTGGCATTCTTGGTTAGATTTTGTTATTGTCATTAATTTAATTTAGGAAATACTAGTAGATCTCCTATACCTACTTGAAGTTTAATTTCCACCAATCGAATAATTGTTTCCAAGTCAGCATTGCTTCTTAAAATCTGTAGATACATAGGATTGCTATGATTCCACCCTTTTGTATGCTCAGTCGATCGTGTCATTAAAGTCTTGTTACTCTTTCTTAAGGACCTATAATGAAAATAAAGGGAGGGAGTCAGTGTTGTAATTGAATAAAGATTGAAAATAGCACAGTATTAATATAACTATCTTTAAAAAAAAAGATAAATAATTTTTAGTCTGTTAAATACTGGTAATATACAAGACGTGTTTGTGAAACACTGATGCTTCCGTATGAAGCTCATAGTGAAGGCTTAATTTTCTCAAATGCAAGCAAATTCAAAGGTCAAAAGGTCAAATATATTGCTATAAACAAAGGACTTGTCACAAGGAATACACATGTGAAACGTAAAAGCCATCGCTCCACCTAATCAAAAGTTATGGCCAAGGTTAATGTTTTTGCGGACATACAGACAAACAGAACAGAAAGACGTACGGACAGAGCAAAAACTATATGCCACCGAATCTTTTATTACGGAGGCATAAAAAGTGAAGATAACAAACAGTGAACAATCACATAAATCCAGTAAACAGACGAACTGTGAACATAGCAAAGATAAGGACCCTGGAAACAAAAAAGGTGGGATCAGGTACTTAGTAGTAAACATCCTTTGTCGAACGTTACACCCACCGTGAGCCCTGTATATTGATCAGGTAGACGGAGCAATAAGGAGTCAAGTATTGACCTAACCAATGTTATGAAACATACCAGACAAAATATGACTCAACAGTAGGTAGTATTTACGACAAGATCCTTATAACAACCGTAGAATTGTTGAAATCCTTGTAACATCAATTTCTTTGATAGTACCTTGCCTTGATTTAAAACTTGATCGTACTCAGTCATCTTGTTTGCCATACAATTTAGACATTAGTTGACAGTTTGAACGAGTACTTGGTACTGTATATATAAAACTGACAGATATAATACAGGTATAAATGTGATAGATGACAAGAACACATAAATAGATGTTGGTTCTGTGGTTTGACAATTTAGATTTAGAAAAGACGAAGAAGGGGGATATATCTTACATACATCCAAGACTTCCCTGAATGCAAGTCCCTTATAGGCGAGTTTATATTTCAATTCGTTATAACCAAGATTTTATAATATCCGAGTTTTTTATAAGCAAATTTCACTGTAACCCTGTTGTTGATATGAAAAAGCAAAGCAATACGTGGACACTCTCATCAATTATTTCTACGTATACAAAATGTATGCATTCCTGCATTTAATGAATTACAATGGCGACGCAAATTTTTGATTTGTAAACCTTTTTTTTTCAAAATCCATAATGGATACTTTCAAAAATTGACATGTATGTGACACTGATACCTATGTTTTAGAAGAAGCAAAAGTTGAAAGAGTTGTTACTTTGTTTTTTAGTGCCATTTAAATCGAAATCAAGGATTTTTTTTTTATGATTGTGGTAAACAAAATATGCCATGAGAAAAGTCATTGGAAAAAAACCGAAGTCGGCAATAAAAAAAAATAACTGAATGACAAGAGGAAACTCGTAAAGGCTAAATAAAAATAAGAGAATACTTATAAGGAGAAATATCAAATCGATCATATTGGCAATAGATAACGTAATAGTACATATCTGACATGCAAAACCTTCCCAGCCATCATTAATATATTCCCTTTTGCCGTTGTTCAAAAAGCTAGTAACCTTGACTTTGTATCAAGAAATCTCACATGATGCATTGTACAAATCCAGATCATGCGAAGTAAGTGATAAGCACACAAAAGACTTGGTTTCTTTATCTTTATTTACTCATCGATTTACACACAGAAAATCGATGCCTTCGGTGATTTCAGAGAGAGGGAGAGAGAGAAACTTTCAATTGTGATCGATTTAAAGTGGGTTCCTTTTTTTTGGATTTTGAATTAAATACGACTGTTTTACTCATAATATTCTTTTTATTTTGTTTACTTTGGTGCTATTTGGAAAGCAGTCTAACTTTTGAAGGAATTGTATTTTATAACTAGTAACGAAATTCTGTAACAATTTACAGAGGCTGCTATATGATAAAAAAGCAACATGAAAATGTAAATCACAATTATAAGACAGCAACGCCCTGGTCTGAAGAGTTCCAATAATATCATTGCCTATCATTTGCTAAATTGTAACCCCTTCCCCATCTATTCCTTTTCCTAGCAAAAGTTAATATTATACATTGATATGTGTTTTATGAAACTCGGTTACTATTTAGCATTTTACAGAGTTGTCTTTTTAGTTTTAATCCAGATTATGCACAATTTCTTAGACTTACCTAGAATTCCTTCGTCTCCAAAGTCTTGGAATTTTCTGAGAAATATTGTGTTTGGTTTTTCTATAAATTCGTAATCCTAAATTTAAGAATTTAAATATGTGGTTAATCTCGTGTTTGGTAGAATATCTATTATCAATTGTTTCTGGGTTTTTTTTTTTAATAAATAAAAATGATTTTAACAAAAATATACAATAGATAAAATAAACTAAAATAAATAAATAAATTTATTAATTAATTTATTCATTTATTAATAATTCAACCATTTGATTAATTAGTTAAAAAGAAAGAAAGAAGGAAAGAAAGAAAGGAAAGGTAATACTAATTATTATCCTTGGGGGATATTTTAATAATAAGTAGGATTACATCATTATCTGATTTCAATACATTATGATACCTGTTCCATGTTTTATATATTAATGTGTACCTACCTCTGTTTAAGTTACTTATCTTCTTCATAACTCTTCTTCCATTAATGTTTACGGGATTCTGTCCTTTAGTCGATTTCAGGCCGTTGTTTTTTCTTTCCTGTCAATGTAAGTAAAATAATATTTTTTTATACTAAACGATGCTCATTTATCGATTGATGCTCATTTAAAACGAAACAACCCTGTTATTCAAACTTAGTTGTAGTTTTGTTTCAAGTAAATACTGTCAATTTCTACGTCTTTGATGGTACATGTTATTAAATTTTAAGAGTATATATCAGAGTTAAGTTTATATTAATTGTTTTATAAGTTGATAGTCCATACAAATGTAATTATTTTATTTTAGATTTTTCTTTCACCATTGCCCAATTCAGAAACCAGTAGAAGCTTCTCTTTAACTTTCACTTCAAGGATATACCTTTAATAGTGGTACATCTCTTTACATCTCTATAAACTTTTCTGAGAAAAATACACAGTTGATGCCTCAAATTTAAAGTTGTTTTAATTCAGTCCAAGTAGAAAACTATGGACTAAAAGAGCGAGTAATTTTGTTTTTTAAATTCAAATTTGTTAAATACTTGTCAGAAGCAATTAATGAGGGTTGGCAAATTTTCTTAAATCAAATAATTAATGTAGCAAGGCCAAATAAATGGAATCAGGTCAACTCATGATATTTTCGATCAATGGCATTAATCATAGGTCGTTGGTATAGTTATTATTCGTAGGTCATTGGTTTATTTATACACACCGGATATGTATGATTTCCCTTTCAAATTTCCTGTGTTTATGATATTGTACTCTTTAAAAGGATTTCTTATATCCATCGTGCAGTCACATTTCACAGAGTAATTTATATTTTCCTGTTAATTATTGTTTACTTGTAAAACATAAGAGGTTTTTTTTTTGTAAATAGAAATAAATATTTGAAATAAATTTCAATTTTAAAGTTAAAAAGTTAATTTAAACAGTTTACTTACTTTAATTTATATGCAAAACAAATCCTGTGCTCGGATGATATGCAAATTTTAAAAGCCAAAAAAGATTAAAAAAAAAATATAAAAAAATTAAAGATTACAATTTTTTGTTTTCTAAAAATGGTCCTTTATTTTTGGAGTCACGTGAGACCCAGCATACTTGAAATATCATTCTTCACGCTCAAAAGACCAGACGAATGCTGTCTAAGACAACTGCGTTTTTGTCATTTTTGATGTTCCTATATAGACATATTGTATACAAACGTTTGTTGTAAATCTCCAAGTCAAACTGGTTAGGTTTTGATTGTTTGAACTTTAATTTTAGTCACAAATTGCCATCTTATAGGGTCGCGGAAAGTGTACACTGCCAAGGTTTAAAATGTTATAAACTTTATAGTAAAGTTTTTGATTCAAATGATTATATTTATTCATAAAACAGTTCAAATCTACATAAAATTTTGATGTTAAGTTTCTAGAACGGCTGATATCAGTTTCTAATGTCGATATTATCGGTTATTAGAGGGATTCAAAAAATATCAAAGGGGAAAAAAGCGAGAAATGAGTCTCTGAATACAACTAAGAAGGCCGAACGACCTAGCGTGTGACATGACATTGTGGTAATCCACTGGAAATCCGTCAGAAAAGTCACAAAAATAATTCAAAAGAAATATTTCTTGTCCATTGATTTACATGGACGGTTTTCAGACAGTATATACTATATTTTGGAGACATTGCAAGAAGTGGAAGATTACTGCTATGTGATGAAAATACAAAATCCCGCATTCATATTATATTGAATTTTGAAAACTTGCTGGTGTGTATAATATTCAAATACAAATGCATAGTGATTTTTTTTTCAAAATTATTTTAAAATTTTAATTTAAAATTCAGAATGTCTGTTTTGCTTATATCATGTAGGCAGACAGTGTTCTTATAGCCAAATACCTTCATCAATGAATCATTGAGAATTTTCGGTTAGGGATAATTAACCAAAGATGTATAATCAACAGCTTACCTAGATATAGTGCGAAATAAGGCTGTAACAAATATTTTAAGGTCGGATTTATTATTGATTAATAATTATATATATTGATTCCTTCACTATATTACTTATACTGAAGAATGAAAAAGGTATAACAGGTTTTTTTTTTCATTTTAATCTTAAATAAAAAAACTAGATTTGTTGGAAGATTTTCCTAAAATTAGAAATACTTGGTCTTAATATTATAAAATTCTAAGAAAATAGTTCCTTAAATTAAGATGATGAATATTTAAAATCAGCAGCAATATTCAATTCCATAAAAGAAAAAGCAAGTACATGTAAATACAATGTTTTAATTAAAAAAAAAAATACAAACCATTTCCATCCCGCTGTATCCACACTTTACGTCCTCTATATCAAGCAATGTTTCAATAATCGTATTCGTATTTTATTCCAGGTTTTCGTAAATAAGCCTTAATTGCGTGAATCTTAAATATTAGAAAATAATATGTTTGCTGGTTCATATGCTTTCAATAATGGGAGTCATTCAGTCAACGCACTCTTTGATAAAGATAGAAAGGCTGAGTGATTTTTGTTGGATTATTCGCTTTCCCTAGCGTTATAGCTCTATGAATACGTCAGACACATATGTAAATTAAACCTCTGTAAATCAGGTGAGTGAACCAGTTTTTCTATTTCTAAGGATATGTGTTTTCAAACATAAATAGAAATATATAAGAGATAATTTACCTTACCAACATTTAACCGTTTTTAAGCCTTTTTTTTGTTTGTTTGTTTTTTGTTTTTGTTTTTGTTTTTTTTTTTTTTTTTTGTTTTGGAGGAACAATGCAAGTAAAGTGAATAATGTGAAGAGTGTAGCATTTACGTTTAATTCATAATAATTTGTTTATTTTCTCTTCTAGGTTCCTACGTTCCTGCAAAAATAGACAAAATCTGAGTCAGTACTGACGTATCTGATTACCGTCCTGAATAATAATTTTGAATTGGTATCCTCTGAAAAGAAAAAAGGGGATTTTTTGTTTACTTTCCAAAAATAAAATATATTAGAATTATCCTTTTCAGTCCTGTATAGATGGGTGTAAAAAAAAATCAATTATTAACAAATCAATTTGAGGGGGAAACTTCATCGTTATATTCTGATTTCATTTGATTTTGAATATTTAAATGTAACAAACTTATTATTTGCATTGAAAAGAAAATCTGACGATGTAGATAAATTTTATCATAATTACCTTTTATCAATGTCATACGTAACAAAGGTAAAAAGATTTTATCAACACATTTTTATTCTATGTCTGAATCATGAGATAAAAAAAATTATAAATTTTACAGAGGAAACAGTAATTCTTTCAAAAAGTATCCAATATTCACTTAGAATTGCAAAACGCTTAGAAAACGCTTTTATTACATTGCCCTTCTACAAATAATATTATAATATGTTAAAAGAATTATTTACAAACAGGGGATATCCAGTGTTAAATACTTAAATAGGAAGTTAATTAACAAAAGAAACATTTTTTAAAATTTATTTTCAGGATTGAAATTAAATATTCAACGACAAAACATTGAATCTTTTTCTTTATTATAATTTTTCCGTTCACTTATTGACCCTCTTTACTAAATAGTTTATTTTCTAAATGATACTCGTCTTTGAAAATAATACCATAATTTAATTGATAAAATACAGCATTTCGCTGTTAATAATAGAATAAAAATGTGATAGATCAATTTATTGTAAGGTAGTGAAAATTTATTTAAGCTGAGGAGAACACATGTTCTTTATAAATATCCTTAAACAGATTAACTTTTAATCGAAACAGTCTCAAATGTTATTGATTTTGTTTAAGAATCCTTTTAGCGTAAGACCGGTTTCCTCCCATTATTAGCATACTAAATGGTTATAATGTATGTGAAGTTTTTGAGACCTTGAGCTGTCGTATACGGTAAGCATGTGATGTCAGGTGACCTGTACTTCACGAGAAGGTCAAAACTACGAATATTGTTTGACGACGAACTCCTCTATCATAACTAGGCGTTTATTATAACGTATGAGATCACTGCAATAAGTCGCAAAAAGCCATAATTGGCAATGTTTGTCTGTAATTTAAAATTTAACTTTATCAAGGGATTTAAAATGCAAGAAGGGATTTTTAAAGATTTTGGATCACTTAGAAACTAGCAGAAAATATTAATCAGATGGGTCTTTATAGTTTGAAACTTTCGTTAATGTAAAAAAAAAACGTAAGTCTTTAATGCCTTCTCTGCGGTTTCATTTTTTTTCTTTTTAAATCTTTTTTTTTTTAATTCAGTTGCTTTTTTCAATAAAATATAGCTAAAACTGGGTTGATTTGATTAAGATACCAGTACCTTGAACTTCTCTATATAAAACGAAATTTAAAAATGGCAACAGACCAAGTTTAATTTTTTTGCGCGAGTACTCATGTATGAACTAGTTTCACACAATAAGGAGGGCATTAATCAGCAAGATACATCACTTGTGTAGTTTGTTTCTAGTTAAAAATCGAAAAAAAGTCCCATTAAATCTTACTTTTATTGTATAAATCAATTTTATCCATCATATACTTTTAGAACTACGTATATAATACATATAATCACAGATCGACAATTTTACATGGTGATCTGTCATTAAACGCATTATTTGTACCTTAATTTGCAACAAAGTACTGAAAAAGTTCTAATTGAAGAAAAACACCTCGTGATAATACGCCATATTCTAGTAGTAATTTGTGCACTTTGACATAATTAGACTTACCTACACCAGCACAACATAAGATCAGAGAAAAAAGAACATAATGCTAACTGTGTTACAATAAGACAATTACCTATTAAAAAATCCACCTGTCTCATAAACTATCATTAACAATTAAATTGTAATGGTTTAGCACCTCTCCACACGCGTACAGGCATATTATGGCGCAGGAAAAAGTGTTAAAGCTACATATGAGTGATATGATATACAAGAGCATATTCAGCTTATAGAATAAACCAAGCAAGCTACTTACAAATAGAGTGAATTACAAAGATATCCACAATCAACAGTAGTTTAAAGTCAAGATTTAGCAGATTCTGTAGTCTTTTCAATGATCTTGTTTAGAAAAATAGAGTCTTTTGTCAGTCCGAATATTCATTAACATTTTTTCACACAGATTGTTCAGCTGGGAGACATAAACTCCATATGCAGATGTAATTAACGTCTCACACTTGCTAAATAAATAAGGGAAGATGACGATAGACAAGTACTTGTGTGTACAATCAGAATGTTTCTTAACAAAATAATTTTGCAAATGACCAATGACAAAGTAAGTAAATTCACGAGTTCCCTCTTAATATAAAAAGCATCTCTCTATGATGTCAAAAAGCCTGGACTTTAATTTATCGTGGGGAATGGTTGTATAAAGTTTTGAAAAGTAGTACGTTTCGATGTATTTGATGTTGGCAAAATTTTGTGATTTCAAATTTTCTAAAATTTCCTCGGAGTGTTTAGGAATCCACATCTGATTCACACCACTTCTCGAATATACTGTTGTACAGTACTTCTGAAGTTTCTCTATCACTGCTGTTAATATTTTAGTGAGGGGTAAAGGGAAGCTTCGTAGATCATTTACTGGAACCCGCTATGTATCTTTGTAAGGATTTTATTTAGTATAGGAATTCAGTATGAGTATTGTAATTAAATTTAATTTTGGGGAATATTAAAAATTTTCAGAATTGACATATGGTTTTGAAGAATTTCTTCCTTAGAAAGTACTATCAGTATTAGTTAGATTACCATTTGCATCATCATATCCAAGTTCCTTTAAAATAAAATTAAAACAATGAGCTTTACAAACAATGTTCTCAACTGCTTTGTCAACTGAGATCAGTTCATACTGATTTATTAATCTAATTCTTCTTTTTTTAAATTACTGAAGACAGAAGAATAGATGGTTTTTCACATTGCCAGTCAGCCGCCTTATGCCAGATGTCAACATCCATCTTATACATGTACTTTTAATCCATTCTGACAAAGTATCAAGTTCTTCTTTTGCCATCGCCTGGCGTAGTCTTCTACATAATTCATAATAATTATGAAATTATGACAGCAGTTAAAAAATCAGGGTTCAACAACCTTTTAAAGTCAGGATTTTGCAAAGAGCCATAGCACATTTGATGAGCATTTTCGCCTACTCTAGTAATGATTTCTTAAACATTTTTTTGTAACCAAAAAATTGTCATATAATCTTAGTTTATAAATATGAAAACTCAAATTACACAATGATAATATGTAAATGTTAATATTTTCTGTATATGATAAATATGAAAATCATTTAATTTGTATGGAGTATATAGTAAATATAAAAGTATCTACATTAACGATGACAACTGTTGACAAAGACCACCTTTAACCAGAAAAACAATATTCGAATAGTTTTATTTGGATATGTCTGCACTTCATTACATTTAGATAATTTTGGTTAAAGGTGGTCTTCATATTATAAATGATGAAAATATATATTCAATTTCCTTCTCATACTATTTTTAGATTTAGCGATTTGTCTTCAATTTATGCCTTCGACACCAGTGATCTCATGGAGCAGTGGTATGTTGACTAGAATGTAAATGAAATGATTCCGAGTTCGAGTCAAACATTTTCTTTTTATGCCTTTTTAATCTTTTTTCTGTATCTTTTATTCTTTTTGCTTAATTATTTTTATAAAAATGAAAAAAAACCAAAAGTTTTAATATACACATTTCTATTTGAAAATATCTCGGGAAAAGACAATTCTAAACGATTTCATTGAATTTTGCATATTCATAGCTATTTGTTTTATTTGTACTGATTTTCTTAGTCTTACGTCTTGAATTTAGAGTAAAGAACAAGTAAAATAATTGTTATATGACACAGCTAAACCTATGAAAATATAACACTCTTTCCAATGATATAACATCGGCTGATTTTGAAAATGAATATCTATAAAAGGAAACGGGTGATTTCCTTTTAAATTCTTGGGTAGGCCGTGTCGTCGGCAAGGCAGATATGGCTCTCTTATGGTCGTTATATAAAGACCTCGTTTGCAAATACAACCTATCGTTGAGTCGTATTTTGACCGACGTTTTATCATTTGCTTTGAAATTGGTTTAGTGTCAAATTTTACTACTGATTACATCAGGTACCTTATTAATACAGAGGGCTCAGGGCGGGTATAACCAGTCGACAGTGAATACTTACTCCTCCTTGGCGCCTTATCCCATCTCTGTTGTTTCACTGGATCTGTTTTGCGCTTTTCACAATATATATTGTTTAAAGATTTATGAGATTGATCAGTGTTTGTTATCTTCGCCTTGTTCCTTTTTAGTGTTTTATATATATTTTATAATGATATACAATATATGATAATCGTATACTTTCTATGAATATTTGTAACATCATAAAATATTTTGGTATCTATTACGATTACGAGTCTAAGAGTTTAAACAAATATTTCACTAAAATATTGTTTCGCAAAATCGATAACCTAAACGTAGCAACGTGCATATTGCATCAAAACATTGCTTCAGCATCGACTGAAACCTTTTTTTTCCTTTTAAAACAGATATAAAATCACTGTGAATAGAATATCAAATATGTTTCTTTTGAAATAAAAGTAGTCTTTCAGAAGGTTTTGCCCTCTCTCTTGAAGGGTTTTACGTTTGGTCATTTAAAGGATTTTTATCACGTCTCAAAAATTTTTGATATGACAAAGTTTACATGATATTAAAATCATATATTTAAAAATCTTTGCTAGAAAATTAATATTTTTGATGTTTCAGCAATTCTCAAAATGCATATTTTGATCGCCGATGTATTCGCCATTGCTCTGACGTCATAGGTGTCAATTCTGGTCAAGCGAAGTACTATTTGTGTATACAAAAAGGCTAATTTGTTTTGTCCATTAAACCTGTTAGAAAATAATTAAGTGATGATTAGATAATTGACAGCTTATGGCTTTTGGATGCACAAATGTGCACAAGAAAGGTTTTAGGAAGATTTTTTTCCCCTCATTTCCTGGACTTGGTCGAGAGATGAAAGGGTGGGGGGGGGGGGGCTTTTTCTACAAATGCGATGGCGTTTATCTCCATTCAGAACAATCGTTTATGCACGAATTTTTTTTCTGTCCTATAAAATATTTTAAGGAAAGACACCTTTAAAAAATAATAAATGACAAAATGCATTTCTAAAAGTCGCACAAATTTCTATAGTAGGAATGTTGTGAACTTCGTAATGGCGTATGGCGCCATTGAAGAAGTGTCATTTCTAGTACATGATATTCACTGGTAGAACGGATAGAAGATATACAGGATTTATTTATATAATTAATTGTGATGAAGACTTTATCAAAAGAGACATCATATATATTTGGTCTTATGATCGATGTCCATGACTATGATCATATCACTTTCACATTATCATATTGTGGGCTTTAAAAATCCCCTTCATTATTTATGTAGTCGTTGTAACCATATGGTAATACCATACCTAGTTTCCTGATCTTTGTCTACGGAATGGAGTACTTGAGTGGGACTATTGTTGGATGATGAAATATGGAGATAACGAATAGTATTCAAGCTCAAAGTCCATTAAAACAATACAAATCGGGAGAAGAGCAAACATCGTCCTCTAAAAACATCAGAGGTGAGATCAGGTGCCATGGAGGAGTTCCCTGCCGAACGGTTACATCCGCCATGTGCTCCTTGTCATGATCGCGAAATAACGGAAAAATCCGTCGACAATAAAGGCATAACAA
This sequence comes from Saccostrea echinata, assembly GCF_033153115.1. NCBI lineage: Eukaryota > Metazoa > Mollusca > Bivalvia > Ostreida > Ostreidae > Saccostrea > Saccostrea echinata. The sequence goes on from NW_026889777.1 coordinate 6,985,809, forward strand.
TTAGCAAGAAAAACGTTAGTCAGACTTAATGATAGATTGTATTTGCTGACAAGGTCATTATGTCGACCATAGAGCCTACGAAATGATGACTTTAAATGAGACTGTTGATATTCTTGCTTAATCAACTTGTTTGTCAATAACTTACCTCCTTTTAGAAATTGTTCATACGTAGAGCATGCTATTGCGTATCGAATTAGTTGAGAGATATACACCCCATTTGCAGGTGACAAGGGTATATTCCCTAACAAAAAATGCCATAGTTAACTATAGTTTATTATAGTATCAAAGTTTTTTTTTTACTATAGTAAATCAAAGTAATTTTTATATGGGATTTCAGATTGTTGTATTTTTGTGTTCAATTCATACATGCACATTTTTATATTAAATGGAAGTGTTATTTGTATATTCAAATATTATTTTTTAAAATTAACATAACTGTTATCTAATTTAAGAGATTTAAGCTTTGAAGTCTCACAAAAGTTCCAGAGTAAATTCCATGGTAAATCAAAGTATCAAAGTTTTCACTATAGTAAACTATAGTTAACTATAGTAATTTTTTGTTAGGGTTGCTGCATAAGTAAGGGAAGTTGACGACTGAAAAGTTAAAGTTATCACGTTTTATCATAAAGCTTTGTTGTTAGATTACCATTAACGTCTTTTTCTAGTAAAATTTCCAAATATGAAACAGATGTGTCAGACTGTGTGGTATCTTTTAATTCAAGCTCACTGGGATATATCGTGTCGACATATGAATGGAAATAGCTGTTGTTAATTGATAATAAGTTGTCGATATATCTTAATATATATGTCTAGTTGAAGGCCACGGAAAAGGATTTCATGTATGATTTTGAATAAATTCTGCTTCATATGAATATTTTTTTCCAAAATTCTATCCCCAATGAAAGAAGTAGGGTTGTTGGGCGAATTGAAATGTTTATAAAGACGTTGATTGTCCCCATAATTTATTTCAAACCTATGCTCTGACTTTCTCTTATTGAGTGAACTTTTTGTATCCCCAATTTAAAATCAGAATACATAGAATACAGTCAATTCCATCAACGTTTGATGTTGTACTTGCGTTAGACGATAAGGGCTAACTAACAACTAAATTCTATGACAAAATTATGTCTTCAGTTTTTCCATCGTTAGCTTTCCTTATTTATGTAGTAATATTCCTCTATCACCTGCATGCATATTGTGTTTATCTCCCTCAACTTATTCGATACTTATTCTAGAGCATATGTTCCGATTCGAGGTTGACTTAGACCTTGTTTTCACAATGTACTATAGAGATGAGTGTCATCAACGGTTCATTTTAATTATGTTTAACTGTCATAACATCAGCTTATTAAATTTTAAGGTCAGTTTTAATCGTGTTCTATTGTAATGAAGCAAAGTTGTCAGTTACTAGTATTTCAGAATCACTTTTATTCCTGTATGAATTTTAAAGGCGGATTCCGCCCGGAATATGGGTGGAATCTAGCAGGAATTGGCAAATTCCGGGCGTACTTGAGGCGGAGACGGAGTTTTTGAAAAGTTACGCCTGAGTATAAGAGGCGTCTTCCAGGCGTCTTTTCTTCTTTCCGGGCGTCAATTGGCAAGTTCAGATTTTCCTGGCGTAAAATGGCAGGAAAATAGAAACAAAAATTACGCCTGGAACTTTCAGGAGGAAGAAAGGCGTCTGATTGGTCAATTTAATAATCAATTAAGGGTCATTTCAGATAGGAAGTTAAGTTTGAATTTGATCAAGAAGGAGGGAGTTTAGTGTGAGTGAAATAGGAAATACAGATATATCAACGTTAAGGCTTTTACACTTGTTCTGGATGACATAGTATCTACTGGTAGGTGTGATAATTAATATCTGGTATCAACTTGAGTAGATCTTTTGATTATGATTATGTACAATGATCATAAGTTATAACTTATCGACTCTTTACTTTAGATATTTTGAGTTTGTCTGATAGAGGCATTCGAACTGTAACGTACTGAATAAATTAAGAACTGTATTCAGTTATTTGTTTCAGTGTCATGAGTCATGATTATTGAAGTGATAAAATGTATTTTAAGAAGTTTTTTGAATTCTTAAACATTATTTTACACTCATAGTGTTGTTTGACAGTGTCCCTTGTACAAAAAATTGAAACAGCTTTTATAAATTATATTTTTATACTATGTTAATGACCTGTCATTATGTTTTCTTCTAGTTCAAAAGGCTAAATTTTTAACTTTAACATTGTAAATCATAACCCAAATGTTTTTTTCTTGGTTATACAGGTTTTTAGGTCACATAGTATTATATAATAATAAGGACATTCCAGGCGTAATTCTGCTTCAGGCGTCATTTTAGTTTCCAGGCGTAAAATTTTTCCGGGCGTCATTTATTTTTCCGGGCGTAGCTCATTTGCATTTTTCGCCTCAAATTCCTGCTCAATTCCTCTTGGTTTCCTCTTGGGTTACGCCCGGAACCTGTATATCACCATATATGTATTGAGACAAACTGACGCCCGGAATCCCTTCTCCAAGTACGCCTCTATTCCCCCTATATTCCGGGCGAAACATTTCGTACAGGTTGTATTGTACTATAACAAGGTGAAGAAAACTTTCATATGAGGCTCACTTTTACTCGTGTTTTAATTAACTTTATATGAATAATAATAATAAAATTGTTAGAATGTTAATATTTACTTCTGTAAGACTTTTGGACAATCCTATGATTTTTTATGAGTTTGTTTGTTTCTTTGTCGTACTTTTCCCGCATGCACTTTTTTGTCTCTAGGTTCCGAAAACTTGGCATCATTCTGGACATCTTTTGCACTTTCTTCAATTTTTGGTGTTTCGATGAAAGGAAGACTGATAAACTGGCTAGCCTGTTAAAATATACAAGAAGAGGCCCATGGGCCACAATGCTCACCTGAGTAAGTATGGCCCTTCTGTTCTTTATCAGCAGATTCTTTTTCCAATATACATGAGGATGATTTCTTATGAATATAATTGATCATGGCTTTGCTGTTCTTAAGAAGAAGGTTTTTAAATTTTCCTAAATATTCCTTTGTATAACTTTTATCCCTTGTTGTGGCCCGGTCCTACCATTGGGAGTCATGATTTGAATAATCTTGAATTTTCACTATCTGAGGATGCTTCTGTATTAATATGGCTAATAATGACTTTGCTGTTCTTGAAAAGACTTTTAAAGATATTCCCTCTGCTATTTCTTTTAGTTCAATAATTTAACCATGACGGTTTACTACTAGGTTGATAATTTTTCAGTCTTAATTCATTGAATTAACCAAATCATTTAACTACATTTATAAATATACTTTATAAATATTTTTAATTTTAAAAAGAAAATTATATCAATGTGTTAATTTTTAGCATTCTTAATTTTATATATGTAAATTAAGATAATCTGTTTCAAAATACTTAAAGCTTTTACAGGATAGAAGCTACATGTAATTACATGTACTTGTCAGAAAATGATCATGTCTTGGACAAGACAAAGAAGTTCCTACCGTCTTTCAAAGAAAAGAAGACAAAAGGAATGGCGGCCACAAAGCAAAACATTTTTTGAAAGATTAAATCAGTCTGATTTCGAATTCAGCTTGCAATACTTCTGGATTTGTATATTTAGGTCAAAACACCACATTTTTAACTTTTTGACTAAACAATTTTGCATTAAATGTTGCCATATTTTTTTTTCCTCCAAGATGACATGTCAAGTCTGTATTGTACCCCTTAATCATTGTTACCAGAAAAATCTTGTAATGAAATCAATTAGTTATTTTTTCTTGTTAAATTAAAAAATCCGGGGAAAAAATCCATAACAATTAAGGTGATTTTTTATGGCATCAAGAAAATAGATCTGTTTTTGTTTACAGAAAGGTTGTATATATGTAGTAGTTACTGTTATGTAATTTTTACATCACTGTTCAGCCAGACCTGTTTGTGATTTTTCATTAAAACTCAGGTTAACTTGAGTGAGGAAAGAAAATTTAAAACCTTAACTAGCCAAATCTTTCAGAAAATGTATAGGAGCCGTGGGTGTGTCAGTTTTATTTGCTAGCAAATATCCATAAAAAATTGGGACATAGTTGCACTGATGGAAAGTTATTTTTAATTACTTGATATTATGGTTGTGATTTCATTTTGTTTTTAAAGGCAGAGATTTTAAGCACCGCCTTCAAAAATACCTGATCTGTGTACCCCTGTCAATCAAGTGCATAAAGGTACATCATTGGATGCTAGAACTTGATTGGCATTTACTTACTAGTCCCTGTGTATACCCTGTACACCTTGTTTGGCACTCGTGGTGACCTTCAAATTAACTTTTGATCCTTTGATATTTACCACACATGGTATAAACAATAGAGAAGCTGTATTACTATGGAATTTTTAGCTTGATAATATATATCCATACACACCTTTAGTATTTGAAATAATTATGATATTCTTTATGATAATATATATTAAAATTTGGTATAATTTTTTTCAAAGCTCAACAAATAATGTGAATAATAATATTTTTTTAATGGGTGGGGATGCTTTGACACACATTCAATAACAAATTAATAAAAAAATATTGAGATTAATCTTTATTTATAACTTTTTATTTCTAATTTAAAATCAATTCAAAATCCCAACACAGGTAAAGTTTGACTTCTTGGGTACTCTACTGTGTATTAAATCACTTCCTGTGTATAGAGATTAGGAGACAAATGACCACAGGTAGACTGCTAGCCCTCAAGGCATTCACACCTGTACAAAATAACCCCTCCCTCACCTGGAATTTACCACCCGGTAAAAAATCTCTGCCTTTAAGAAATTAGTAGGCAAGAAACCCCGTTTGCAAATTGTACTTCAAATTATTGAGTTCATGACTTGGACGAATTTGAATCTATGTAAAAAAAACTTTTCCTATAATTTTCATCTTTTCTGGCCCACTGGTTCTTGAGAACAGAATTTTTAAAAGATGCCACCAAATTTTCACAATTTTTTTTTAATTATTCCCCCTTGAATGAGGACGTGGTACTTCCTGTAAACAAACTTAAATCCCCTTCACCCGAGGATGCTTTTTGGCAAAGTTTGGCTGAAATTGGCCCAGTGGTTTTGGAAAAGAATCGAAAATGTGAAAAGTGCCAACAGTCACCACATGCATAGACAGACAGTCACATGACACGTTCACATAACACGTTCACATGACAGACAGACAATCAGATGGACGTGGGATACGTTTCGATCAGAAAAGCTAACTTAAGCCTTCGGCTCAGGTGAGCTTAGTTTTAGTGCATAAAGAAAAATGTTAGTCCCCGTTTCATTTTCGTCCGTTCCGCCATCGTTGCAAGTGGGTGAGTTCAAAGAAAACAGCATTATTATTATATAACATAACTGTGTCCCGATGAATTTAAATTGCAATTTGGGGTAAAAAGCTTGCAATCGTGAAAGGGCGAAAATAGATAATTACAAGGGGTGAATATAACCCTGTATACAATATCGAAACAGTTCTAGTGCGTGCAAGAAGAACCTGATTTTGTTTTGGAAGATCCTTAAAGACCAAAATGTGATGTTATGAAGTTACCTACACCAAGTATATTCAAATTTACAACAGGATACAAATTTATTCTTTGGTATTTTAGCTTAATACATGTATACCATTTGATTTGGAAGCTTTATGTGTTTGCAATATTTTTTTAAATTTTGAATATTTTTTCAATGTTCTTATGTAGTCAGCTCACCTTAAGTCCTAAGTATATTCCTACAAATGGCCCACCCCAGTAAACAAGGAGATGAGACAAGATTGGGGTGGTTCCGCAGCCGAGTGTTCGACCTGTGGCTAAAGCTGGGTGAATATACATCCCGGTCATCTTCACACCTAAAAATAGAATCGACCAATCGAACGATAAAGAAAAAGGAGAAGTAAGGAAAACAGTATCTGAGTAGAAAGGTATCCCACAGTTATTTCTTTAATTTTTAACATGTATCATGGTTGTAAAGTAAAAGAAAACAAACATCACATGCATTTAAAGAATATAATCTTAATTAATCAAATATGTCTTCTAAAATCTGTCAACATGTACACTGCATGTTTCTTATTGACTAATACAAATACCTTACCGATACATACAATCAGTGCTGTGTTGGTGAACTTCAGGGCTATGTCTAATGGTTTGTATTTAGAGAGCGTTTGTTGGTTCATCCAGAAGTCATAAGCAACTCCAATTCCCTCTAGAGCAAATCCAGCTATAGCCGCAATTCTGAGATCTGAGTTACAGTTTGATTTTTGAGTTATTTTCTCCGAGAAAGACGAATGAAAATCTAAACTTAAAATATAATGTCCAAGCTCCCAGGCAAAAAAACCTGCAAGAATCTGGGCAGACACTTTGGCGAAGAATTTCCATTTTGGAATCTGTCCTCGAAGATACTTAGACCAAACGGTAAGAGGTGTTCCATCTCCTATGTTAAATATGAGCACACTAGCTGTGTTTAATGGCACGACACATAGAACATATCCAAGATGGCCATGTGCATTCCTTATAACTCCGTGTCCAAAACAGTACGTACAGAAGGCTAAAGTTTTGAAGAAGTCGAGGACATATTCCTGTACGATCCGGGGCATCAGTGCCCTAGCTAGTTGATAAGAGACATAACAGAAAAGAAGGGCCAGAAGGTAGATAATAATTGCGGAGACCGCCGCAGAGAAATGTGTTACGGGGGGTTCGAACCCCAGTGCCACTACCCAGACATCCCTCCACGTCATGAGGTGTTTTTCCTGAAAAAAAGTGTTATTATTGGATCATCATTGATATCTCCGACATCTTTTCTTAAAATATATTTTAATACTATTTCAAATCTTTTAAATTTAAGGAAAAGGGATAAAAAAAAAACTAAACTGGGAAAAAGTTGTATTTAATACGTTGGTATATATATTGTAGAGGGCTCTGGTGACGGAGTTAGGATTCATTGGACGCAATGAACACTGATGTGATACACGTATGGAGATTACGCGGGGTGTTTTCCGCTTATCATGTGGTGACGTAGCTGCAGCTCTCTGCTTGAGAAAAGTTAATCTCGGGGGAGATTCGGCTCGGCTAAATATTTGGTCTGACGCCTCCACCGAATCTCGGGACAGTCATTCATAATTCACGTCTCGAAATAAAGCCCCATCTTCGGCTGGCGTTAGCAGGAATTATTCACCTAGGCAACACTGGCACTCGCTTCAATGAAGTCATTTAGTTGTTTAATTAACTCTCTGTCACTATTATTTCCACACTGCTTACCGTCTGGGCATGTGAACCTTAACATAAAACATTCACTGAAATCTCTGTTCAAAATGTGGCTCCGATGACGTAATTGTTTATCTCCTCGCATTAAACATGTTAAAGAGTTCCTATAGTCTGTTTTCTTGTATGTGATACTAAACCTCTACTGTGGCTTTAAAATATTTTTCATAAAAATGAAAACAGACTATAAACGAACTCTTTATGTATGTATATCAGGTCACCTTTATTGGTGATTTGATAATTTGTTTGCCCTATAAAGTCCCCGTATTTCATCTATGGATCGATCCTTTTTTACAAGAGCGTGTGAGAAAATTTAAAGCTTTATATCATTGATAGGTTCCACATGCCAATTTGTGTGAATTTGAATCCATTAGTTGCCCGTCGTCCGTCTATAAACTTTTCACATTTTCATCTTCTCCCCAAGAACCACTGGGCCATTTTAACCAAAGTTAATAAAAGCATCCTAAGGAGAAGGGAAATTTAAATTGTAAAAATGAAGGGCCAGGCCCCCTTCCAAGGGGAGATAATCAAGAAAAGACAAAAAAAAAGGTGGGGTCATTAGTAAATCTTCTCAAAAACCACTGGGTCAGAAAAGCTGAAACTGAAGTGGAAGCTTTCTGAGGGAGTAAAGATTCTAAATTGTTCAATTCATCTCCTCCTGGAGTAGGGTGGGGCCACAATAGGGAACCAAACTTTTACATTGAAACATATAGGAAAAATCTTTAAAAATCTTCTTCTCAGGAACCACTGGGCCAGTAAACTTATGTTGAAGCTTCCTGAGGTAGTGTAGATTCTAAATTGTTCAAATATGATGAAAAACAACAGGACCAAAGTGACTCAGGTGAGCGTTTTGGCCCATGGGCCTCTTGTTTATTATACCACCTCCACGGGTGCTCCTTGTATATAAGAGGGAATTCCATTACTGAACTAATGCGTATCCCAGACTATTATATTGTAGTGGTGGGAGGGGGCCAAAGCACTTCTACTAAAAGTCTGCAAGGAAAAAAAAGAAAGGGAAAGTTAAAAAAAATATATTTTCATTTAACAAAACTATGATGTTCCGATGGAGTCACTCGCACCTTCGCATTGAGGGTGAACAAACGTTACACCCCCTTGAAATAGATAATCTCGAGATTCGTTCCATTTCATGACAGTACTAACGGTGGAAATTTAGAATGACAGAGAAAACGCAACTTTCGACATTTCAATTTCGTCAATTCGTGCAAAAAGGAACTTCCTTCACATAGCAATCGTTTGTAGATTTCAGTACAAGGATTTAATTACAGGGTACGACGGGTTATTTTTTCTTGTTTAAATAACAATAAAGATCTCACCGTGGTACGTTGCACGTCCTAATTTCTTTATCAGCTCTGACCCGTGTAGACAAATTAAACATCTGCGCCATATTCTAAAAGTTCACAACCATTAAACTACATTATGCGTTGCCCGCGCCCTCACTGCGTGCGATCTATGTAAAATAGGAGGTGAAGGGGAGGCTAATGACAGCACTGCATAGGAGCCCTGAAAACCACAGGTACTTGTGTTTTGGTTTATAAATATGTATACCAAGAGAACTCCTTTTACATATCAGTAGGTATACATAGTTATTTATAAACCATGACCCAAGTACTTAATTGTACTGAAAAGAAGGTTGTTAATTTGGCCGATTTTAATTACTGTATGACTAATGCCTTGTTCACACGGAGAGTTTAATTCGCAGTAAATTAATGCGAAGTAAAATAATGCGAACTAAACTAATGCGAATTAAATTGCGTTCACACGACAGCTAATGCGAATTAAACTAATGCGAATTAAATTTTTATTTCTATAATAAGGCTATTCAGTAAGGCTATTATGACGTCATTTGTGAATCACGTCACATTGTGCCTAGCAGATACATTTGACAACTGATTTGACATAATGTCATAGTGTCTGTACACATTTTAGTGATTAACATAGTTTTCCTTTGTTTTCCACTCTAAAATAGCACAAGTACCTATATCTGACCACCGACATGTGGCCTGTGACTTAATTCTGCTTTTACGCATGCGTCAAAATTTAATTCGAATTAGCTTCGCTTAGCGTTCACACGGAGCTAATGCGAAGTAATTTAATGCGCAGTAAATTAATTCGAATTAAACTAATTCGCATTAAATTCTCCGTGTGAACGCGGTTCAAATTTAATTCGCAGTAACTTACGTTTAATTCGAATTAAACTCTCCGTGTGAACAGGGCATAACAATCTTTGGGGGGGGGGGGGGTTAAGTTGGGTCGAGTTGTTTGTTTGTTTGTTTTTAAATATCACATCTTCATCTTTATCTCACATGATGAGACCAAGAAAAAAAAACAAAAGATTCAGTGCATTTTTTTTTAATTTTGAAACCGCATTATCATTATAACTTTTAACAAAAGAAATATTTTTTAAAATTGCTGGAAATTCAGCCAAAGGTGATCATCCCACATTTAGTTTATTAAAAAAACATTTAAAACATCAACACTGACAATCTGTTAGCTATAATTCAACATGCTGACATATGGTGCTGTAACTACCTCTGCATCTTATTGTTTTACTAGTAAATGTTGTTTAAAAACTGAATTTGCTGCAAACTTATTAATATATAATTTCTAAACAGGCAAGAAAATAACAAAAGTTATATTTTTAGTCATTTTAATATGAAAATATTTAACAAAAAACTTCAATACCAAAATAAAACTTTGTTCTACAAGCATGTGTTGTATCTGAGAATATTTTAACATTTCACATTTATTCAGAAGGAATGGATAACATATTGAATCTTGACAGAGAGACAAGATTAAAGTGCAAAATGAAAAAAAATCATAAATTTTAATACTTGAGATCATAACAATAAACCAGCCCTAATTATTAAAGGCCCCATTTTTTACATCTGATGTTTGAGGTTATTTAATGCTGCATTTTTCTGACATTGTAACAAAGTTTCCACTGAAATTTCACTTGCCTATTTTTTTTTTTACTCTTCCTACATCAAATAAAATTTTATACCTGACTTCTAGATTAACTTCCAATCAATTATTTACCTCAGCAAGAGCCCTCCTTACTTAAGGATATGACAAAGACAGCTATTTATGAAGATTTTCAATAGCTTTTCTCAACAGCTGTTGAAAACATACAAATAGAATATAGAAAAATATTGATTTTCATACATTTATGGTTGTAAAGAAAAGGAGTGCATCAGTACTTACTGATTGTATGCCAATGTGATCAGACCCAATAAGTAGACTGCCCCCCCCCCCCCTTCAGAAGAAGACACCATCAGTACCAGCTGACTGCATACCAATGTTAGTAGACTGGACCCCCTCATCCCCCACCCACCCCTCTGGTCCACAAGAAGACAACATTGGCACAAGGTGTCTGTACAAAATCTTATATACTAATAAAGCTTTTGGAAGCTAGATTTTCCCCAAATATTGTTGGCTTTATACATGTATATTAAGTATAACTCTTAATTAGTTTAAAATCTTACAAAGTTACATATTTAAACATAGTACCTATGGACACATGCAATACTGTAAACAAAATATAATACTGATGGCTAACATTTGGAACACAATGAACAAAATCTGATATAAATCTTACTTTCAAAATGCATCACAGTAAGTCAGTCATGAAACTCCCATTGGCAACTAAGTCAGGTAACTGGTAAAACAATAAGCCAATTATAAATCTCCTACATGTATACAACATGTAGCACAAAGAACCAATCAAACAGCTCCTATACCTATAGCTAGTAATTAAAAAAAAAAGCAATGAGACAATCAAACAGTGACCAGCTTATCTTGTAAATAAACTAACCAATCATAAATCCCCTACCTCCATGTAACATAGAGGCAATCAAACAGATGTAACACAAGAAGCCAATCTATAATTCTTATCTATTACCTTTAGCCAATCAAACAGGTCCTACCAAATATCTATGCATAAGAATGAACCAATCAAACTATACCCTTTTTACCTACCACATGTACCATATCACAGTGAGCTAATTATAAAACTATATAATGAGTAAAAATAAAGCAACTCTTATAAACTCAAAACACTCAAAAAAGAGTAATCCATTATTTGAAAGTTAAAAAAAATATAAAAATTTTCATTATCTAAGTAAATCTTTAAAGGTCAATATTCAATAATAAAACATTAAGTAGTTATGGTGACGCTCTCATGGAGATTTATCAGTAGACGAATGGAGCTGTTTGAAGTAATACTTAATGGAATTCAATAAGAGGGAACAAAGAAAAAATGAGGGGAAAAGTCAAGGTAAAAGGACAACAATACAAGAAATTAATTACAATGGAATTAATCTCCCTAGTATGTATCTAATTTATATAAAGTTAAATTAATCTAAACAAGGTGAAGGTCATAGGGAGGTTAAGGTCACACAAAAGGTTGAGGTCAGAAAATTACTGATTTGCTCTTTACCAATATGTATCTTTATAAAGTTTGTTAAAGTGAGCTAAAAGTTAAACCATTTGATTTTTATGGTAAAAACTATTTTGGGTTTTCTGTGATATAATTCTGTATAGAAAAAAAGTTTTTAATTTCCTCAAATTGTATCCTTAGATTGGATTTCTTTTAAGGTATTCAATTTATAACGACCATATTTTGTATCTAATAAATGAACGGTCCTATATTTGTAATTATGATATCATTTTGAAGGTGTTATGAAATAAAAATACTCCACCAAAGAAAACTACATAAATTTGATTATTGTCAAATTAATTGCACCTTGAATTTTACATTGAAGTCTATGGACAATGCATGTGTTATTAAGATATTGTAAAAAGTAATTTGAATTTCATAAAAAGCTCTTGGTGAAAATATGCATACATTCTCTCTCTCTTTTAATATATGAAATAAAATTAATCAATTACCGCAGATATTTTGACGAAATTAAAATTTTCTTCTTTTCATCAAGGGCAGATAACTCTTCAAAAACTTTTAAAGTGCAAAATGACCAGTTTCTTATATGTTATCAGCCATGTGAATTTGGTTCATTTCACTTTCATCGTTATCTAGCAATGCATTTTTGACTAGTTTAAAATGATTCAAAATAGTTCAAAATCCGTTCATTATACATTGAATACCTTAAAAGATATTAAATAAATGAATAAAATTTGAAAAAAAGTATTGTGGTTTTTTTGTTTTTTTGTTTTTTGTTTTTTGTTAAGTCACACAATAAATAAAGAGAATGTGAAGCAAATTGCATTGACAGTCAAACAAAAAGCATGGTCATTCTAAATCGCTAACGGACAGTTAGCATAAAAAAGAGAAAGTTCAATCAGGGATCGATATAAAAGACCTCAAAGCAGTATATTTAATTATTCTTTTGTGTAAGAAAAAATATCTGTCCAACTCTAACCAAGTGACTTTAACTTGTTCTCTTCAAAACATTTTTTTCCAAACAGTTGCTTTGAAACTAAGATAAATGCATTATGAGAAAAAATTACATGTATGTCAATGTGATAGTGAGATAAGAAAATTATAATAGAGTTGAATAACTCTCAGCAATTTTTATCAGTGTATGAAGTTTGAAAAAAAAAAAATTTGAACACCTGTTTGAATCTATAGCGATTTCAAAATGAGGAATATTGAAGTCAAGGTCAGAAGGGAAATTTTGACAATGTTAGTTTTAACCAGATCTTATCAGTGTGTATTAGTGAATGATGTTGAGGTTTAAGTCAGTTGTAAACTTCTTACAAATGTGTATCAGTTTACTATTTTTGATAAAAATATAAACAGTTGTTGACTCAACATGCTCAAGTGACGAAAAAAAGAATCTTTTTTTTTTTGTTTTGTTTTAAACATGTAAACTGGAAAATTAAATTTATATTTAAAGATATATGTGTATATGTACCTGTAATTAAAAATATATTCTTAAAGTTTCTTTTTACATTTTTAATTCTTCAAAACATACTAAAAATCTTGCAAAAATTCCAAGTTTTACATCAACCTAAAGCTTTTCTTGGTATGTGAGAATTAGGCATCATTTCTAAAATTATACGTACTAGCCTTAACTTAGAGTAAGAAATCTGGACAAAAATAAAACAAGCATAAAAATTGTAAACGCTTTCCATTATTATGTGACTCAATATGGTAAGTGCTATTTCTTTGACAAATCAGATAATCAATTTCAACTATGCACAACTTCGTCCAATGTACCGGTATATACTAAGCCTGGCTTACATGTAGTAACCAAGGAGCAGGAATTGAATTATCATCTTATTACCATCAATATCAAAGGGGCATGGATACACTTGCATTCCTTTTTCGTTAACAATTTTGAATTTCAATTCTTATTTGAAAAACAAGAGGCCCAAGGGCCTTAACGGTCACCTGAGTATAATACAACAATTTAGAGGATCCATAGAGTATAAAATGAACTGAAAGGTGAAGCTTTGTTGCCCAAAAGCAAGAAAAATAGGGTGATCAGGATCAACAAAATAATTAGTCTAGTGTTCATTAACAGTACATAAATTAGGTTCTAATCTGTTCCCCATTTATCACTCTCACCAGACAGACTTATAATCAGTGCTTCTGTACTCTTTTAATTCCTTGTTGAAATCTCTTACATTGGCCTCTCTTGGTCTTTGATGAACATTTAATAAGACAAGTTATTTTTGTCTCATTTTTATTTATCTGTTACTTACAAGTCTACCTGATCATTAAAACTATGAAAGTACTTTTTGTATTATACAATAAAAATTCTTGCATAATTCTCTTATTCTATTAACCTTTCAAGTACATTATTTACAGTGATTAATTATCACAAGTAAATGGCAAAGGGGAATAACTCCTCTCAGTAGAATACAACTTAATAGAGCCCTGGCCTGGACCAGAACACTTGACCAAATGGTTCTGATGTTCAAAAATCTGGTAAAAATACCCTTCCTTATTAAAACTTTTACTCTTTTTGCCTCTGATATGCCCAGGTGCAGAGAAGATTTTTAAAGCATTAATGCATTTTCACTATATAATAAATAGAGCCCCTCCCTAATATCAGAACCTCTGATCCAGGGGTCATGAAATTCACAATTTTGGAAGAGGCATCCTTGCTTATCGTAACCATGTATTTGTTTAAATAATACCCAGGAGAAGAGAAGATTTTCAAAGAAATAATGCACTTTCACTATATGATCTATATAGCCCCGCCCTAGCACCAGAACCCCTGACCCTGGGGTCATGAATTTCACAATTTTGGTAGAGTCACTCTTGCTTATCATAACTATGTATTTAATTTGTTTAAATAATACCCAGGAGTAGAGAAGAAGATTTTAAAAGAAATAATATACACTTTCACTATATGATCTATATAGCCCTGCTCTAGCACCAGAACCCCTGACCCTGGGGTCATGAATTTCACAATTTTGGTAGAGTCACTCTTGCTTATCACACCTATGTATTCAATTTGTTTCAATAATACCCAGGAGTAGAGAAGAAGATTTTCAAAGAAATAATGCACTTTCACTATATGATCTATATAGCCCCGCCCTAGCACCAGAACCCCTGACCCTGGGGCCATGAATTTCACAATTTTGGTAGAGGGCTCAATGCTTATTACAATCATGCCAACAGTTTGACTGCTTGATGTCCAGGAGTAAAGAAGAAGATGTTTAAAGATTGCATTAATTTTGATGGTTTTGGCCCCACCCCTCAGGCCCCAAGGGGGGCAGGGGCTACGAATTTCACAATTTTTGTTCCCTTTCACCCATAGATGCTATATGCCAAAATTGGTTGAAATTGGTTTGCTGGTTCCAGAGAAGAAGCTGAAAATGTTCAAAAGTTTACGACCGATGGACGACGAACAACGGACGACGACGGACGAAAAGAGATAGCAATAGGTCACCTACAAAAACATCACTTCAAAGACTTGAACTTAAATAAAAATTCTCAATGCTCAATGATATTATTTTTCATAAACTGACACAAAACACCAGTGTCTGTAAACATGAGTAAATTTAAGCTCTGTTATTGTTTTAAATGCTTATGTTTTACTGGGTGTGTTCAATTTGTTGACATGGCTCACCTTACTGACCACACAATGACAACACTGGCATGTTGTTTTTGCTTTCTTACATTTCTTTTTTTCACTTTTCTAGAGTATCAAGATTACAGTTTTAATATCTTTTTATCAATACACCTCAGACACCCAAATGTCATTGATTGTTAGGGAAAAACTTTAGTTCATGAAGCATGCAAGCAAGTATGGCAATCAAACACACCCCAAATCTGTAGTTTTTATAATTTTCAAAAGAAAGAAGTTTCTTAACAGATTTTTATAATGTACGGGTCTGAAATGCTCTTGCAAAATATAATCCAAGTCATGAAATGCTATCAAAAATTTTGAAGAATACTTCAAATCTGTGCCCATGCCTCTCTAAAATACATTAAGATCATGCACACTGTTGTCATGGTGATCTACATCCCTGATTTCCCGTTAGTCTTGGAAGCTTTCTGAGTGTTTCTATGTCGTAATTCCTCATTGTTTTCAGAAAAACCATTCACTATAAGTTTTTCAGTCAAACTGTTACTTTGGTCTCCATTCTGGACAACGCTCTCTGTCTTCTGAAGAGTCGGTTTCTTGTAGAATGGCAGGCGAAATCTTTTGGCAAGCTAATAAAAAACACAAAGATAGTCAATTAAATTCAAAGCAATGTATAATCAAACCTCATTATCTAGAAATTTGATGGGTCAAAGAACATTTTGAAATATCCAAACTTTTAATTTTTAAGATACCAAGGTTTAAATACATAAAGAAACATTTCATATATATCCATGGTATTTTGAGTTATCAATCTTTGAGATACCAAAGTTCAGCCATTTTATAAGGAGTAAACAAAGATAAAGCATAACTTAACCAAGTTAGCTAAAACAGAAAGGCCCACTAACCACATTGCTCACCTGAACCATATTTCACATTCTGACAAAACTAAATCAACAATAATAACAATTATACCAGTTTACTGTTTAAAGGCAGAGATTTTTTACCAGGTGGTAAATTCCAGGTGAGGGAGGGGCTTATTTTGTACAGGTGTGAATGCCCTGAGGGCTAGCAGTCTACCTGCGGTCGTTTGTCTCCTAATCCCTATACACAGGAAGTGATTTAATACACAGCAGAGTACCCAAGAAGTCAAACTTTACCTGTGTTGGGATTTTGAGATGAATTTGAAATAGAAATAAAAAGTTGTAAATAAATTAAATCTCAATAATTTTTATTAATTTGTAATTGAATATGTGTCAAAGTATCCCCGCCCATTAAAAATATTAGTATTCAAAGTATTTGTTGAGCTATGAAAAAAAAAGTTATACCAAATTTTGATATATATTATCGTAAAGAAAATCATAATTATTTCAAATATTAAAGGTGTGTATGTATATATATTATCAAGCTAAAAATTCCATAGTAATACAGCTTATCCATTGTTTATACCATGTGTGGTAAATATCAAAGAATCAAAAGTTAATTTGATGGACACCAGGAGTGTCAAACAAGGTGTACAGGGTATACACAGGGACTAGTAAGTAAATGTCAATCAAGTTCTAGCACCCAATGATGTACCTTAACGTACTTGATTGACAGGGGTACACAGACCAGGTATTTTTGAAGGCAGTGCTTAAAATCTCTGCCTTTAAGGTTGTTGCTAAAGACAGCCAAGCTTTTTGAAAAAGCTCTACTTGTAATTAATAACTACTACATACCTTCAGTCCTATAAGAATCCCTAAGAAAGGTCCTATCCAGTAAACCAATATATGGGACCAAACAGATGTGGATCCACAGCCAAAGGTGTGACCTGTCGCCATTGCAGGGTGTAAATACATCCCAGTCTTACTAAGGCCTAAAAAGCACAGACAAAAAAAAATCATTCTGAAGAATATGCCACAAACATCTTTAAAGGGGCATGGAAAAGTTGTATTGTCATTTTGTTTAAAATTTAAAATGTCTATTTTTATTCAAAAAATAATTTCAGATTAATGAATTAAACTTGTACAAAAATTCATAACAGCTTTCTATATAACATTCCATCAAACACTTGTGTTTATTATTGTTAATGCTTGTTTTATTGGGTGTGTCCGATTTGTTAACTTGATCACTGAACACAAACTGAGAACAATGATGTGTTGGTTTTGCTTTCTCATACTTCTATTCTGACTTTTCTTGATAAGATTTTTAATAATATCTTTCATTAATGCACCACAAATTGTCTTTTTTTCTTTAATACTAAGTAGGACTTTAACGTTTTATAGAACTTTATAGAACATTTACAGAACTTTCAAAAAGTGCATGGATGTATGACAATCAAACACCCCAAAATTTTACTTTTGATATAAAAGAAGTATCTAATTAAACATGTTTTCATATCAATCCGAAATGCTCTTGCTGCATGTTAGTCATGATATCATACCAAAATTTTGAAAAATACTGTCAAATTTGTGTACATGCCCCTTTAAAGTATAAAAATAACAGCACTTTCAAACTTCTCTCTCAGTATGAGTTGTAAAAACTTACCTAAGCAGACAAGAACAGCACAATTTAGGATCTTCAAGGCAAGATCTATTGGCACATATTTTGATAAAGTTTGTTGGTCCAACCAAAAATCGTAAGTGACGACTACGGTCTCCAGTAGAAAGCCTGAGAGAGGTGAAGTATTCAGGTCAGACTCACAATTCTCTTGTTGACTGACTCTTTCATCAAAGGACCGGTGAAAATCCAGTCTATAAAACAAATGGCCTAATTCCCAAGAGCTAAAACCAGCTAGGATCTGAGCTGTCACTTTCAATAAAAATTTCCACGCTGGAATTTTTCTCTTTAGATATCGCAACCATACTTCTAGTGGTGTTCCATCCCCAACGTGAAAAATCAAGATACTAACAGTATTCAGTGGGACGACACAGAGGACGTACCCGAGATGACCATGGGCATCCCTTAGAACACCGTGTCCAAAACAGTATGTACAGAAGGCTAATGTTTTGAAGTAATCTAGGACATATTCCTGTATACACCAGGGTAAAAATAATCTGGACATCTGGTAGAAGATGTAACAGAAAAGTAATACTAGGAGATATATAAAGATGGACGATATCAGGGAAGAGAAATATGTTACTGGAGGTTCCAACCCCACTGCCATCATCCACACCTCCCTCCAACTTGGCACAATATCATCAGCCTGTATATAAATAGAAACATAAAACGTTAATAGGATCAGGATAGCATTTCCCAGGTCAACCATCAGCATTGTATCATCAGCCTGTATATAAATAAAAACATAAAACGTTAATAAGATCAGGATAGCATGTCCCAGGTCAACCATCACCATTGTATCATCAGGCTTTATATAAATAGAAACATAAAACAAAATGTTGATCAGTAGAGATCATGGTAGCAAGTCCCAAGGATAGCATAGCAGGATAGCACAGCTCAACCATCCCCACTTTATCATCAACCTGTTACATATACAGACACATAAAATGTTACTGTACGACCACAGACACTTGATATTTTAAACCTTTCCCTTCATTGATAGAAATATCCCCAAACTTGAATTTTAACATTATTATAGTATGGGGATATTTTTATCAATGAAGAGGAAGGTTTAAAATGGGAAGTGCTTGTGTGTACAACATAAAACATGAATTATCAGCATCCCAGGTGTAGTTCAAATGTCATCATAATATACTCAGCCTGTATGTGTAGAAACATAAAAAACATAACTGTACAAAATAAAACATGAATTAGTAAAGATAAGTATACAGAATCCTTGGTATAAGCTCAGCTATAGTCACAATGTTACCCTGCAAAGAGACCAATCAATCATTTATTGTATGGCATTAATCAGTAAACATGGTAGTCTAATATGTCCCAGGAAAAGCTAAACTGTCATCAGGATATATCCTGTGTAGCTCTAGACAAAAAACATTGCTGTAGTAAACATCAGTCAGTACAGATAAGTACAGTAAAGCCTGGTTACTATAAACCAACTTTTATTCGTGTGCATGAAATAACTGCGAGTTTCGCGACCTACTTTAACTTGCGAATATTAATCGCCATGAACCACTTATTTTGCTTTGTATTTTTAGAGAATGTTTCCTCAGTCGTGAAAATTAATTGTTGCGGATTAATTTCAAACTAATGAATGGCCAATAAAAGAAGATGCGTATAATAGTTGGTTTACAGTATAAGCAAGTTACTGGGACCTCTAATTTTCCTTCCTTTTATCTGAGATTCTTTATATCCGTAACAGAAAAACAGTGCAAAGTCCTCTCTGTGATTCCTAGATATTTCCTTATAAATGAGATTTCCTTATAAGCCAGTTCTTTATATCCAAGTTTTACTGTATATAGCACGTCCTAGTTATAGCTCAACTGTGTCTATATCATGAATGATTCATTTACAGATTTCCTTATAAGCCAGTTCTTTATAACCCAGTTTAACTGTATATATAGCTAGTTATAGGTCAACTGTGTCTATCATGATTCATTTACAGTATGTACTAATAATTAAGCATTCTAATACAAATACATCAAAACATCAAATGTTTTTTGATAAGCAGCTTAATACATACAAATATTGAATATATACAGGAATAATAAGCAATATTTAATAAGCAACACTGGAAAGGGGGGGTATTTAGTATAGGGGGGGGGGACTTCGTCCCCCCCAGCAATTTTCAGAGAACTTTAATTTTATATTATATTTCTAAACATGTGAAAGTAACAACAAGAGGCCCATGGGCCACAACGCTCACCTGAATAACTTTGGCCCTGCTGTTCTTCACCAGACAATCTTTTTGTAATACTTGTGGCCCCGCCCTACCCACGGGGGTCATGATTTTAACAATTTAAAATCTACACTACCCAAGGATGTTTCCAAATAAGTTTCAGCTTTACTGGCCAAGAGATTCTTGAGGAGAAAATTTTTAAAGATTTTTCCTATATATTTCAATGTAAAACTTGGATTACCTATTGTGGCCCCGCCCTACCCCCAGGGGTCAAGATTTGAATAGTTTAGAATCTACGCTGCCCCAGGATGCTTCTACAAAAGTCTTAGCTTTTCTGACCAAGTGGTTCTTGAGATGAAGATTTTTTTTCTTAGTATTTCAATGTAAAACTTGGTTTTACTATTGTGGCCCCACCCTTCCCCCGGGGGTCATGATTTTAACAATTTAGAATCTACACTACCCAAGGATGCTTCCACATAAGTTTCAGCTTTTCTGTCCCAATGGTTCTTGAGAAGAAGATTTTTAAAGATTTTTTCTATATATTTCTATGTAAAACTTGGATTCCCTATTATGGCCCCGCCCTTCCCCCGGGGGTCATGATTTTTTCAATTTAGAATTTACACTACCCCAGCATGCTTCCACATAAGTTTCAGCTTTTCTGGCCAAGTGGTTCTTGAAAAGAAGATTTTTAAAGATTTTTTCTTAGTATTTCAATGTAAAACTTGGTTTTACTATTGTGGCCCCACCCTTCCCCCGGGGGTCATGATTTTAACGATTTAGAATCTACACTACCCAAGGATGCTTCCACGTAAGTTTCAGCTTTTCTGGCCCAATGGTTCTTGAGAGGAAGATTTTTAAAGATTTTTTCTATATATTTCAATGTAAAACTTGGATTCCCTATTGTGGCCCCGCCCTTCCCCCGGGGGTCATGCATATGATTTTAACAATTTAGAATCTACACTACCCCAGGATGCTTCCACATAAGTTTCAGTTTTTCTGGCCCAGTGGTTCTTGAGAAGAAGATTTTTTAATGACCCCACCCTATTTTTGTCTTTTCTTGATTATCTCCCCTTGTAAGGGGGTTTGGCCCTTTATTTTAACAATTTTAACTCCCCTTCACTGAAGGATGCTTTGTACCAAATTTGGTTAAAATTGACCCAATGGTTCTTGAGAAGAAGTTGAAAATGTGAAAAGTTTACGGATGGACGGACAGCTAGACAGACAGACGGACAGACGACGGACAACGGGTGATCAGAAAAGCTCACTTGAGCTTTCAGCTCAGGTGAGCTAAAAACATGAAAAATAAGAGTTCATACATCCCCACCCCCAGGAAAAACAGACCCCTCTAAAAATGCTAAGGAGAGTTGTGCACTGATGAAAATTGAGTTGGAGGGGGTGTTTTTTTTTTCTTATTAAAAAATTTTCCGAGTCAGCCATAAAATCTTGGATTCACTCCTGCTGGAAAGACAGGGTTTGATCTGTCACAATAGATATATTTCTGATAATATAATTTTGCTGACATACAGAAATTTTCTTAAAATTCTGCTGATTCATCATACAACAAACATTCCTTCTGCTGATAGCCTCTAAACTGCCTGCAAATCATGTAGATGTACATGATTGTTGCATGTTTTAAGTGCTTAGAATGTCAGACTCTATACAATTATGAAACCAATACAACATTACATATGTAAACAACAATAGAAACATTTCATTCACATTCAAAAAATTTTCATCTAACATACATATGATAAATAAATACATGTATATATAAAGAGGTTACTCAATGTCTTGTAGTTGGATATGGAATTTATTTCATGTGTGAGACAGGATTTTTTGGTATTTTCACAAATGCAAATATCAAAAATCCTGTCTATCACAAGTGAAAAAAAAAAATCCAGATCTCACTAAAACACATTGGATTTTCTGTTTGTTACATCTTCTCTGATGTTCCTTTTCGTAATGTGGTGTAAGCCAAAACATTTCATTTGAGACGTTGTAAGTGTTTAAGACTACAGCGTAGCTTTTGTGAGACTGAAAATTGTAATCATAGATCTATATTAACAACAATTTGGAGAAACTTTAGCAGTTTTATTTTGTGACAGGAATATAGTTTAATATCTACCCTCACAGTATTATAGCAGCGAGTATTTTCTTTATAGCACCTTTCATCACTTTTGATATTTTTATTTTTCATTGTGTCACTGAGATAAATCACTTTCAAAAATATCACTTCTATTCAATAAATTACAATTCAATTTCATTTATTGATTTAACAAACATGTAGGCATACACTGTACAACCATTTTACATAATATAAAAAGCAGAGTGTAGTCAAATAATTACAGGTTGTCAAACTTACATGTACTTATAAAACAATTAAGTACAATTAAGAAAAATTAAGTACAAAAATTACAATATATATCACAATTGAAAATGTAATAAATATGTTTATTCTCATAATAAAGCTTAGAATTCAGACCTTAGAAAAATTACCCATTGGTAAGAGGGGCAACATTACTGGGGTTTTGTTTTAGACTGGCATTGAAAGCTGCTGGAGTAGGAGTTTGACATGGAAGTTACAAGGGATTGAAGGGGGGATACAGATAGTACCCAGGCCCTTGACCTGTAAGAAAGTGAAGGACAGAGCTCCAGGCCCAATGTATACTATATGTCTTATACAGCATGCTTTATCACCACACAAAAGAGCGTTCTTATACCAGCTTAATAATCATTATTTACATTCACTTCACTTCTATAAACAAATTTTTGGAGGATGATAGATTTTCATGGTTTATTATGATTATAAAACATGATAAATCTACAGCATGTAGTGATTCAAAAGATTAAAAATGTGGTAAAAACAACATGCGAAAAATTTTAATTACATTTCTTTGAATTTGAAATGAGTATGATAATTATTTATTTTTGTCGGTGTTTGTAACGTTATGCATAATAGAAAAAAATAGATATTATTCTCTTTATCAAGATAAATCAAACGTAAGCTTTTAAAATTTTAGGTAAAAATTGATTTAATTACGGGTTAAACCAACAAAAACAGCTTACCATGATTAATCGGTCACCATTCAAATTCCAATTCCATTTTTCCTGTTTCTTATAAATTGTTTTTTTTTAAAAGATCTTTGTGATGTAATGAGGTCATGAACCCATGCGCCAATGATGTGAGAAAATTTTCCACTAATCCTCTTAACTAGGCTTCAGTGACAACTAATCAGTCTGTGTATGACAGTCACACCCGATCGAAAGTTTAAACAGAACAAAAAAAGCATCTCATTAGGCTATAAAACACTTTGCAGTTAATAAACACCGGTCATTCACAACGTGCAAAGGGTCACTTCCATTTGTTATTGTCTTGGTGGATGGGGCGTTTGATCATCACTCTGTTTACTTTCATATTGTCAAACTCTTGTTTGACCTTAGCTGGTGTCTTCATGTGGCGGATCTAAAATAACTGAAAATTCCGATCGAAACATCTCGGGCCTATAGAACAAGCGGAGCGGAAAAAACCGAAGGAAGTATCATCCATGACGTCACAGCCTACTCGGATCTATGTACTAAGGTCTTGTCTGTCTGGCCTGGATATTCGCGATATACAGACAAGTTGATCAGTAATGTATTACAAGTATTAGCTTTCCTAAAAAGCTTGTCTGACTTGAGCAAATTTATTTTTACCCGAAGAATTAAGAAAAGCTAAACCCAGTGTTAACAACATGACTCTGAGTAATGAAATGAGTTCTTTTGCTTAGAAACAAGAAAAGTTCAATTCAGTGGCATCAACTTAAACTAAAACTTGGACATGAATTTATTCTATATACACTATATTACTTGTCATTTCTTTTTTCATGGACTTCAGAACCGAAAAGGGGGGGGGGGGGTATGTTGGGGACCGTGCCCCCAATAATTTTGCCGATTTATACATAGCTATTAATTTTATGCTTGTGTCCCCTAAATTATGTAAATATTAACTTCCGATAACATTTTTTATGCTCTATAAGGAATTTTTCCTCGACAGTGTCCACCCTAAACTGAAAATTTCTGAAATTTCTTCCAACGGGCCTGTTCAGGGATACAAAAATATATCTAGTGCTTTTGAATGAAAAAGCTACAATTTAACACATAAAACACATTTAAGCAAAAGAATATTCAACATCTATCCTTCACTGTGATATTTTTTAACCATGAATAAATCAAACGTCTGCAAGTTATTTTATAAAAGTTCTAAAGGTAGAGAGACTTAGTATGCATTGAAAATAAACATCCATTAGTTAATCTGATAAAGATATCAATGGACAAGTGTTGACCTGACCAGCTTCATTCCTTCTGTTTTGCAGGACATGAATGATGCATTCGAGAATGGCCAAATGTTATATAACCTGTAATGTATGATGTGATAATAAAGACACCAGCTCTAATGCTCTGGTTTGTTTGGGTGTTAAGCATGTTTCTTTTACTCTCATGCTTTTCAGTTGATAGTTAAGATTAGTATGAAGTTTCCGTGATCAAGCTATCACAAAAATTCTATTGAACGACTTGACCAACAAGCCTTGGCTAAATCTAGTACTGTCTGACGCCATGACGTCAGACAAAAAGAGCCCTCTACTGAACGCTCTCATTGGCTGATAAAAACTGACACAAAACTTTAATAAATGTATCGGGGAAACGAAAACAGAGAGACGACCATTGCGGGGGGGGGGGGGGGGGGGGTTCCGAGTCAAATTATTTATTTTCATGCCAAGGACACATTATTGATATTCAAGATGATCATTTCTTTTTAAATTGAAAAAAGTTTGACAAGCAAAAAGAAGAAGAAAGGAAAGGGAAAAACGTTAAAACTCAAAAACTCTATTTCATGGGGGTGGGGGGGTGGGTGGGGGGCACTTGTAAAGGACACTGTCAGGTTATTTATTTTCTTTTGCCAGTCGTCGAGGACAGATTTTTTTCCCAACATTTTCGAGGACAGATTATTATTTTCAACATTTTCGAGGACAGATTATCTCCAAAATCTGACACCTTCCTCCATCCTCCCAGAATCAAATGGTCGTCCCCTTATGGTGGATATATCGGTACCCTGAGTTCTCCTTGCGTACAAAAACTGCATTGGAAAAACTGTGAAAGATATTCTGAAACAAATCACAAAAGTATTGACACTTTCCTAAATTTTTCCTCCTTTTTTTTCTTCTCTTTCTTCTTCTTGTTGTTGTTTTTTGTTGTTGTTGTTGTTGTTTGTTTTTTGGGCTTTAAAGTGTGCTTATCTACTGTGGAATCACTTTATTTCGTGAAGCCCTCCCCCCCCCCCCAATTCTTTATGTACAAATGATACAGCAGAGATTGGGATAAATTATCCTAGGATATTCCCGTCTAATCTTCACCTATGGTGTCAGGGGCCCCGATATATCTTATTACAGAGATATAGCATATATACCTGTACGTAAACATACATGTAGATATAATATTACTGAATAACAGCAAATGATTTATCTAAAAAAATATGCAAATATTTGTAATTGTTAATAATCGATTTAAATAAGCCTTGGGGAACAACCTTCATATCACAAAGTTCATAATACCCCCACATGACAGCACTACTGAAGGACAGACCCATTCAGATAGTGGACTATTTTTATTCATCATTTTTACAAAACTGTAGAAATATCGTAAAACTATTTATAAGTATAAAGTTAACATCCAATCTTTTATAAATCTCATATTGATTCATTAAGTTTGTCATTACATAATATAGAGTATCATTAATGTTTTCATCATTGTTTTCGTATCTTATCTTCATTTTTATTTTATATATGTAATAAAAACGTAGTGTAAGATTATAAATAATTGAGCGAAATAGTAGTTTTATTTTCTTCATAGAAAAAACCTAATACAATATTTTTCTATTTTATATCTAATTTCAAACATTTTTCTAGATAAGCTAAAATCATATGCATATTTTTACACTCAAAAATTTAATTTTTTGTATCTTCGACTGTCTGACAAAAAGGACATTGATTTTATACATCCTTCACTTATTTCATTTGTGAACAGATTTGTTATTATAAGTAAATTTTATAGGAGCTTATAATTAAATTTTGCTAATTGTTTATCTTTGACTTTAGTCATTTTTGATTGATAAATATCTGTTTTGTTTTTCTCAAAATTGAAATTAAAGATTGTCGACCAACATTTCTCAGAGGAGGGCTTTATAAAAGAATTTTGATGAAAATTTCATATAGTGGTTTGCTACTTATCAAGTTTAGTGGTATCTAACAAAATCTTCTCATGAGTCTTAATGTTTATAAAGGCACCTTTTGAAGTATCGTGGCATTTTTGTATACGTTTGATGTTGTTTTAGTGTTGTATTCACAAATCAAGTTAGATTTGTTTACAAGAATATTATAAAAATAATTGATGTCATGGAAATTTCCGTTTTCGACATATCTACAATATCTCGAGAACTCTTTGCTTGACAGACATCAAACTTGGCACACTGGTAAACCCCCTGATGAGTAAATGACCCCTATTGATATTTGTGGTCACAAAGTCAAAGCTCAAGCGTAAAATTTTTATAAAGTAGGGAGATTTTGTCCATTCTTTATCTTGAGAACCACATGCTTGACAGATATCAAACTTGGTACATGCTTTCCTTAAGAAGTCAATAACCCCTAGTGATTTTGAGGTCACAGTGTCAAAAGTCAAAGGTCAAACTGGAGATAGGAAGATGCTGCTTGGCCACTCATAATCTTGAGAACCCTTTGGAAGAAAGACATCTTTAGCTCGGAACACTGGTTCCCATAGAGCAGTAGATGACCATGCACGTGTGTATTTTGAAGTCATTAGATTAAAGGTCAAGGATCAAACTGGACATAGGAATATATATTGACCGCTGAATATCTTAAAGAAAACTTTGCTTGAGAGACATGAAACCTGGTACATTGATTCCCATTGAAGAAATTTAAAGACGACCAATGTAGATTTTGTGATCACAGGCCAAGGGTCAAACTGGACATAGGAGTATAGTACTGGCCGTTCGACTATTTGAAAACCATTTGTTTTACAAACACCAAACTTGATACATTGCTTCTCCTTAAGGAGAATATGACCCTTATTGTGTATGAGGCCACGATGTCAAAGGTCAGGGATCAAACAACATTAGACATACATGTAAGAAGATGTTGTCAGCTGAGTATCTTGAGAACCATTTGCTTTACAGACATCAATGTTGTTATACTGGTACCCTCTGAGAAGTAAATTACTCCTTATGTCATTGAGGGCTGACAGAGATCATTCTTAATGAGTGCATGTACTGCCTCTGACTAGTAGGTGACCAACTGTTTTCACTATCTATATTACAGACATTCTAAATCTAAAAATTAAATTGTTCCCTTTTTATTGCCACACAGGGGGTATATAATTTTTATGTTTCTCATTTCTCAAACATTTCTGGTTGATAAGAGAGCTTGTCAGATTTGCGAAGGTAAGTTCATTTAAATGTCTAAAACTGTCCTAATTTTAGTTATTACATTCCTAATTTAGCCCTACATTTGCCCTAAAATTTCTTAATTTTGTCCCTAAAATTCGCCGTATTTTTTTGGACAGTCTGAAAGTAGAGCATAAAGAGTCATATAGATAATAAAATTATTAAAAATTAAATCATCAATAATTAATTTATACAATATTTTGTGTTTTAAGGAAAGGTAACTCAGGAGTAATAAACGATCAACATTAAATTACTGATGTATGAGTTATCGCGTTTATTAATGGCATATGGTCTGTTTCAGTTCTAGTATTGTTGTGTACACATAAGGGTTCTGTATTGTGTAACAAAGGGTTGATAAAAACAAGGAGATTGCATGTATCGGGGGGGGGGGGGGGTCCTCCCCCACTTTTTTTCCCACACATAACACTTTTCTATTGAAAATGTTCATTGAAAGGCTGGTTGCCCCCCCCCCCCCCCCCACACACACACACTTTTTGTTGTAGCACAATTAAATGGCACAGAAACTTGCTTCGTATACAGTGCACCACCTACTTTTTTTTTTTTTACCTCAAGCTACATATGTAGGTATCTAACTGAATTTCATACACCCCCACTTCAAACACGTATTTTATTAACTTATTAATCATTAAACCTTCTTTAACAAAACATCGTTCGCTTTGAGATACTTTTTTCTTTTCTAATTAAACGTTCCAGACGTCATTCGTGGAGCTCTTTATTGTAAATCACTCACTTATTCTTCGAAAATTGTTTCAACACATTTTAAGATTTACATGAAATACATAAACTTCCGGTTGTACTTATAGGATAAAACCAGAGACTTTAGAATGTATTTCAGTTAACAGTGTATTGCTACATGTATAGACGCAAAAGTAGTGAAAATTGCGACAGCCTTTTTGGTTTGAAAGTACTTGTATATTATTAACGAAGGAAAGGGCACCGACAGAATTGGTGTACATATATTTATCATGTTTTATGATTAAAATTTAGCGTTCATTACAAGTAAACAGAGTTTTTCCCCCGATTTACAGGTGCAGGAGAAAACATTTCTTTAATATAAAATACAGATGAATTATCATTTTGCGAATAGTTACGATCGCCTTTTCAATTTACAATAAACATTGCGACATTTAAGTCCGGACATGATAAAGTCCGGACTTTCAACTACCCTTTCCACTAGCTGCAGGTCTGTAGCTCGCTGTTCTGAAAAGAATTTGGATGGACGACAGGAGAGCTACAGTGCCACCCATTGAAAAAAAATGTATATTTATTGCGCACAAAAAGTGCGCTGTTTTTCGATTTAATTCTCGGTATATTTAAGATGCCATCTCAAAATATTACTATCCGTGTGTTCCTAGCATATTCTTTTACTATTCCCACAGCAAAACATTCCCCCAAACCGTTGTTAATAGCCCTCCTGGGCCTGAAATTGAGACCATCGAAAATTTCGCCTATTTATACTGCCATTTTGGGTGGTAAGATATTTCGGTCCAAGGCGCTTCATGCAGTCTTGTTGTGGAAGTAGTTAAAGAATATGTTAGGAACACACGGTTAGTAATTTTTTTTTAAATAAACGTAGAAATAAATCAAGTAACAGTGCACTTTTTGTGTGCAATAAATATACACATTTTCTGTGGGTGGCACTGTAGCTCTCTGGTCGTCCATCCCAATTTTTTTCAGACCAACGAGCTACAGATCTGCAGCTACCTCTCTAAAGACATTATCTAAATATTTTCAAGGACTTTGATCGGATTTTTTTTAATCATGATCACATCATGTCAACCTTATCTTGCTCAATGTAGTAGTTTTCTTACAAAGTTCCCCCAACTCTAAAAAACGTAGGAGAATAGTGGGGGGTTTCATCCCACCTTATATCCCATCAAAATCCCCTGGGAGAAATAAGACTGTGGGATAATTTATCGCATATGGGGAAAAATCCCTTAGCTGTTGCAAAATGGGATTATTTCTAAAATAGAACAATAAATCCCACTAAATGAAGCTAGAAGCGAGGATTAAATATCCAACTTCTTTGCACAACATAGAAGAAACTATGCTGTAACCACCCATTTTAAAAGACATCATTTGTTCAATAACATTGAACTAATACAATGTAGCACAATTTTAAATTTCTATTGTATATTGATACTTAAAAGATATCTGAGAATGATTGAACTTTCATTGGTCAAGTTCATAGATTTTAAAATTTCATCTTTGTCATCTTTACCCTTTTCATTTGACATGTATTAGGGAATATTTCAATGGTAAACTATCATTTAGATTTCAGTTTGCTCCCAAAACTAATTCCACAATATGAGTGAAACAAGAAATGTTCGAGAAACATATATGCCCCCAGTATTAAGATAGGGAGCAATATTAAATAGGAAACAACTTTAAATTCAGTATGTCCATGATGATAGTGAAAACAATAGCCATTAACTATTAGGGGCAAACCTATAATACTAAGTTTGATCTCCATCAGACCACCTCAGTATCATTAAGAGTTCAGTTAATATTGGGAGTAATTTCCTTCAAGGAGGGCACCAGTGTACCGAATCTTAGGAATGTAAAGCAAGTATAATTATAATGAAAATATCTCGTCTTCCTATACATACAGTATCTGTGTTGTTTTGATGCTTGACTATGTGACAGCAAAATCAATAGGGGCCATCTACTCCTTAGGGAGAACCAGTGTATCAATTTTGATGCCTGTTGAGCAAAGGGTTAAGATATTGAGTGGTTAGTATATTCCTATGTCCATATTAATCTTGGCCGTTGTTCTTGTGACCGCAGCTAGATTCAATCTAATCGTTAAGAGGAACCGATGTACCAAGTTTGATGTTCGTCAAACTAAGGTCTAGGGTTCTCAACAAATTTTCATGCCTTGACTTTTGACCTTTTGACTCATGTGTAGTGGTTTTAATTTTGGCAGTTTACTTCGAGGGAAAATTTTATGATAAGGATTTTTTTTCGAAATTCACGCAGTCTAATTGATTAAATCCCTACTGCACAGTTTATCTTCGATTTTATGACGAAATATTTTTTTTACTCACTTTATTTTTAGAGTTACGCAAATAACAGGTATAAAACTTGAATGATGAATAGTGTAAAAATATCAATGAAATGAATTATTCATAGAAAAAAATCCTCAGTGGAAAGGTAGAATAAGGTGAAACCTGAGCATGAATATAAACCATACAGCTTCGAGCTCTGCATCTGATCATTAATTAAAATGTGATTAAGCAAGTCTGCAACTTAGTCCCTCAAAGTGGTCGAGAGATGCACGGAGAGTGACTGCATGCATGAGCATTAAGTTATTCAAGGATTCACGACTGTGCTGTTATTTGAGTGACTATATCTCCATTCATGGTATTAAAACAATTTATCCAAAAGATTTCATGGTCGTGCTTTTATTTGAGTAACGGACAAACGTATGTACACATGTAAATCTGTATAACTTCTCTCATCATCTGTAAACACAGCCATGACAATAGCAGAGAGAGACTTGAAGAAAAGCTATTGTCCTCCGGACAGCTGTTGGTACGTGGAAACATCTTCGTGAAGAAAGCGGAGGTGTTATTCAGCACAGATGAGGCGTAAAAAGGATAAGGTGCGCGGGCCATGAAGTCTTACAGAATACCACTAACAAGCGTTATTTGTGTACTTTCCGTTTTTACTTTCATTACCCAAATATTGGTTCTTCTTCACAGCAATTCCTGTAAGTATTATTTTAAATGCTTCCAATTTTAAACTTAATTTTCTTTGATTTTAAAGTAACAGAAAAAAAAATAAACAGTGATAAAGAGCTTAAACACACGAGTACCAATATTGACTTTGTATTGCAAATACTTTAATGTGATCTGGCCAGCAGGATCATGAAACTAACAATGAAAGACTAAGACTTTAGTCAAATTTACAATCGGTTGTAAAATGTTGATTTATTATTGAACTAATCTCTAAATATGCATATAACAACACTTTTGTGAAGCAATATTGAAAAATATTTTAACTTTTGTTTGCTCAATGACTCCTATAACATTTTAATACAAGATAAGATTTTGACTTAAGCTTGAGATGTTCATGATCCTGGGACGTTTGAAATCAGACTTTTATTATAATAGCATTTGGAATGTCTTTATTTTGTATAAAACATTTAAACTTCCCTTTTTAAAACTAAAATTTTTTTGTTTGTTTTTTTCAAATTTATTTATTTATTTTTTTTGTAGTTGCTTTTTAAATTTACATATATTTATTTTTATGTATAATTACGCACTGGAAATTAAACTTTTTTTTACGAATTACCTTGTAGTAATACTCCGTGAAGAAAATGTATTCATATGTACCTGTACTAAGAGAAATCAATGCTGTACACATACATACACGAGTAATGGTTTTATGTAAATGTTTGGGAAAACAAATCAAAAGAAAATATTTTCATTTAATTATCAACACTTAGTAATTCTTGGTAATATCAATTAAGCTGTGCATAACTGAATGTACTTATAATGGAATGTGTACATCACCCAAAACTAGGTCGGGGGCATATTGTTATTGTTCAATTTTGTCCTCAGATGACTTGGATTTGCACCGCGAGGATCAGTTCGGGATGTCATACATGTATGATATTACTTGTATTGGCAAAATTTCTTGATTCTTTTTGTTTGTGCTAGAATGTTGGTGATACGGTAATGTTTTGGGTAAAAGATGTCCTTGACAATTTGTAAGAATATAGTTTATTAGATTCTGTGGATGAAGAACCTATCGAAAGCCGAACCATTTCTGTGAAATATTACGCATTCTCCATTCACGTTCCAACCCCCACCCCCAACCCCCTCCTGGAAATATGTTTTGTATAGTGTACCAAATATCAAATACAGAGATAACGAACAGTAATCAAGGTCAAAAGTCCATAGTAAAATAAATATCAGGAGCAGAGCAATCAAGGATCTCTAAAAACACCAGAGGTGGGATCAGGTGATATGGAGGAGTAAGCATCCCCTTCCGACCGGTCACACCCCCCGTATCTCCTTGTCTTGATCTGGAAAATGGGAAAATCCTTAGAAGGCCTAACAATTAGTATGAAAAACGTCAGTCAGCATCCGATTTAATTCATGATAGATTGTGTTATGATCGTCTTTAAACGAGAATGTTAATATTCTTGTTTCATCAACTTTTTCCGTCAAAAGCTTGTCTCATTTTAGAAATTGTTTGTACGTGGAACATGCTCTTGCATATCGAATCAACTGGAAGACATAAACCCAATATGCAGGTGATAACGGTATATTGCTACTTAAGTAAGGGAAGTTGACGATAGAAAAGTTGAAGTAATGTCATGAGTTTTTGAACCAATGTGTTATCATCCCTCTTAATATTACAGATATGTTTTTACTGCATTCAAAAATAAATCACAGTATTTTATGCCATCAGCAAATACGAATTTTTGTATTAAAATGGATTACTTAAGAAATATGAATACTACAGCATGGTGTGGCAATAAAGGAACAGTCATGCATAAATTTTAATAAAACCCGCTGGTGTAAGATCTGTTTTCAGCATATTTCTGCTACAACTTGTTAGTTCTGGCCATCTTTAAAAGTACGTTTGATTGAACCATATTGAAATCCTTTCCTTAACCTACCAGATGTGACATATGATGTCCGATATTAACTGTCCGACATTACATGTAACATACACTAACTGTATATGATGTATGGAAATACTGAGTGGCTAAAATTGTATAACCAGCAACATTTTTAACATATACCGTTTTGTCAAAGACAAATCCATAAAGTTGTGATATTTTTATTCGTTTACAAATCTTGTGAAAAAAATTAATTTGAAAGTAATTAAGGTGGTATGGGATACCAGATGAAGTTTCTCCTACATAGTAAAATATATTAATAGTTACAGACTTGCAAATTTTTGTCTATTTTGAATAAAATGCCAACATGTGAAAACGTGCATTAAGATAGCCTCAGATAGTTCTTTTAATTTGACCCGATAATAAGCGCCCAATCAAATCAAAACAATACTTCTAACGGAAGTACGTCATAACATGAAGGTATCTCATACTACCTTAACATTTGCCTCCTAAATAAGGAAGAAAACCAGCATACCTTTCTGTGAAGTGAGCTAGGAACTTGATCAAAACAAATGTCTTTTTATATACCCCTCACAAACAAAGTTTTTTTTTTTTTGGGGGGGGGGTGTGTGATGTTTATATAGTAATTACCTTGTCCGTCTGGCTGTCTGGCCATGCAATTGTGTCAGGGCTATAACTTTGCAACAGAAAATCTTTGAAGCTCATATGTGGTACAAAGATTGTTTATGACCTAAAGATATTTCATGATCTTGACGAAAGGTCATTCTGACAAGTTCAAGGTCACTGGCAAAAGAAGTATAAAATTCATGTCCAGTTTTCAACAAGATTGCTTATGACCTGAAGGTGTGTCATGACTTTGATGACATTTGATCAAGACGAAGGTCACTTTCAGAAAAAAATGTTTAAATTTCTGTCCTGACCATATATTGTAATGATAAACAGACGCTCATACTTGTCACAGACATGGCATGCGATCTGAAGTATGTATTGTCCCTGACCCAAGGACATTCCAACAATTTCAAGGTCACTTGCAGAAAAAAATATATAATTTGTTTCTGGTCTATAACTTTCAAGTGGACGCTGATTGGAAGATACTTCAAAGATTGCTAATGACTTAAAGGTAGTCGAGACCTGACCCAGGTCATGTTGCAAATTCAAGGTTATTACAGTAAAGTCAAGGTAACTAAAAGAAAAAAGTAAAACAGAACTTTTTTTGCCAGTGCATTACTTTTTAATAGATAATATTAGAAGTGGTAACTCTACAAGCAAAGACTATTTGTGAGCATAATTATGTCAAAATTTATCCAAGGTTATAGTGGCAAATTCAAGGTCACTTGCAGAAAAAGTGTGAAATTAATGTTTGTTCCAAAATGTTTTAAATAGAGAAACATTGAATTGGATCATTCACTCAAAGATTAACTATGACCAAAGGATGTGTCATTTTCTAACCCCTAGCAAGTTTAGGGTCAAATAAAAAAATGTACATACATGTACATATGAGCACAATAAAAATGTATATGAGCACAATAAAAACTGCATCAGGGTTATTATTTTGGGGCTCGCTCAGATACTCTAGGTTTTAATTAATTTATTTATTTTATTTCATTTTATTTATTTATTTATTTATTTATTTATTTATTTATTTATTTTTGCTTTTGATTGTTTGTTTGTTTGATTTTTATAATTCCTATTTTCATTGTTATTAAAGTCCAAACGTCATTTATAAAGTTACATGGATCTGATATTATTGTGCGACTTACAGTGGCCAAAATTTTTTACTCAATAATATAATATGAACGATTAAGTGGTTATAAATTCAAATGCATTAGTACTTTGAAATCTGTGACGTTTTTTAAAAAGCATGATTTTATGGTTACTTTGTTTTTGTGTGGGCCCATTGTTGTTGCTAACTTTTTCACTTTTTTAATTTCTTTAAAACCACCGGGCAAATTTTATAATCAAACTTTTCACGAAAATCCTTTATTGAAGGGGATTAAGAATTTATACATGTAATTTATTGAAAGGTTTCACAAGTAAGGCATCCTCTTATCAAGAACATCTCACTCTGGAATGATGAAACTAATGTCACTGAAAGTTTTTTGACATGGAGACAAATCTTTGTTGAAATCATGGTCCTCGTGGGTAAGGCTGGGCCACAATAAACAATCAAAGAATTACATGGGAAAATACAGTGTTATAGGTAAAAATCTTTTAATTTTCTTCTCAAGAGCAGCAAGGTGATGATAAATCATACATGTATAATATGCATCCCCAGGAAGTACAGATTCAAAGATCAAATCAAGTTCCGCGGGTAGGTCAAATTAGAGGACCAAAAGTCTTACTTTGGAATACATATGAAAAAAATCTTAATTTTTATGCCCCTTTAATCGAAGAATCGGGGGTATATATTTTTTGCCCTGTCCGTCCGTCTGTCTGTCTGTTTATCTGTTTGACCGCAAAAACTTTAACATTGCCCATAACTTGAGATTGGTTGGAGCTATGGCTTTATTTCAGATGTGTATTCCTTGTGACAATACCTTCCTTTTGGTACCAACATATCTGACCTCTTGAACTTGATCTTGGAGTTTGACCCACTTTTGCAAAAATTTACCCAACTTTAAGCTTGACGTCACCATAACTTTTGAACAGTTGGTGCTAGGGCTTTCATATCTCACATGTATATTTATCTTGACAAGACCTCTCCATGGGTGTAAATATTTTTGACCGTTTGACCTTGACCTTATAGTTAGACCCACTCTTAAAATCATTTATCTTGACCATAACTTTTGAACAGTTTGTACAAGGGCTTTCAAGTTTCACAGGTAAATTATTTTTGACAAGACCTTCCTTTGGATTCCAACAATTTTGACCTTTGGCCTCGTCTTTGGTGTTTGACCCACTTTTGAAAAATTTTAACCTTCGCCATAACTTTTGAACAGTATGTGCTAGGACTTTTATTTTTGCATGTGTATTTCTTATTACAAGGCCTTCATCTATGTAGCATTAATTTTGACCCTTTGACCTTGACCTTGCAGTTTGACCCTCTTTTAGAAAACATTATCTTTGACTATAACTTTTGAATGGTTGGTGCTTGGGCTTTCATATTTTTCCATTGACACAAGTCCTTCCTTTGGGTAACAACATTTTTGATCTCTTGACCTTGGAGTTTAACATGCATTTGAGAAACGTTAACCTTCGCCATGAGCTGCCATACGGGGGGGGGGGGGGGGGATCAGTGTTTCACAAACACATCTTGTTTTTCTTTTAAAGCCAACGTTACGCATGTGACCACTGTGGCCAATCTAGCTATTGTTGACTAAGGACAGTAGAATAAGGGGATATATTGCGTATTTTTTAGGGAAAAAATGTGTAAGCATAAAGCAAAAGAAAAGAAATTTAAAAGAAACACGGGTTCAGAGGGGTGGAAGAGGTCTTCATTATTCTTTTTTAAAAAAAATATTAAGAATCCTTCACCTTGTGTCCCACTCATCCCCCCTCCTCCCCCTCCCCGAGCACACACACAGTTAACATAAAGGCGTATTTTAAATACAAGAATGTTACTCCCGTTATATCTACTGGCTTTATGACTTATTTTGTTTGTGTGTCTGTGTGTAATTATATAAAATCAAAGGTTATTTTTATGTTATATACATAATTATATCTGTAGATGCTGTTTACAAATGTTCAAGAGAAAATAGGGAAAAGATAACAGACCCCGGATATCAACAAAAGTTTAACAACCTAGTGTCATACAGGGATTATCTTAATAAGGTAAAAGTTCACTGTGTCAATATATACATTTATGTGATGAGGTTTGTTTAATTGACCGACATTTATTACCTACATGCATGTATTAGATAACCTAAATTTTTGGACCAATTCAGCTGAAAGTCTATTCGAGATAAAATTTTCTGCTTTTGTTACAAAACACATTTTGATAAATAAATCGAGGATCTTCTTCATATTAAAAGATTCTACACACTTAATAAAGTCATTTAGAGTTTTATTCCTTATTGTGTGACTCCTTTTTTTGGAGGGGGGGGGGGCGGGGTCGGTCAAAAGCTCTATAGAGTTTATAATTTTATTTTTTCAAAATTCCAACTTTAAATAATAAAATTGTCTTATTCTGATTCTGGAGCAGCAGTGTTATTGTTAGAGTTTTTTGCCAAAAGTTGCAGAGAATTTTTCTTATCATCTGAGGATTCTTCATTTGAGTGTTTTAAATTATTATCAGGTTAAACTGGGGACTCTAAAAACACTTCTATTGTTAATGATATAGCGTCACTACGATACACCAGTTCACTAACTATTTACAATGTAATTAGTGACCGAATTTTTCTTCAATTAGATCAGTAAATAGGCTCATAGGAAGCAATTTTAGTTGGGGGTGGGAGGGCAAGTAAACAATATCAGTTTGGGAGGAGAGACACTACCGAACAAAGAATATATGACAAGCCAATATAAAGGTTATCAGACGTTATCATTGAGGAGGCACACCCTGCAGTAGTAATTGGAATCTTATGATGTTTATAAGGGTGTCAACTTGAAATACATGTATACTGTTCCTTGTGAAAGATTACAGGGTTTGAATTCTTATTCTAGTCTGGTTCACTCCCCTTTTTTCCTATGTACACCATGTTACAATGTCATTATGGTGCTGGGGGTCAGATTGTGCAGTATTTTGCCTAAGATGTTTGAGTCCCCTTTTCTGACCCCCATTTTGTTAACCGTGTTTTACTTCTTTCGTCATTTACTTTAATAAATGACATATTTCACTTCAACATGATGTTATTTGTTTTTGCCTGCTTTTAACAAAAAACAAGCTCAGTCGTTTGGCAGGAGAACTAAGAAACATAAATTAGGTTTATATTTACTATTGAATAGAATATCTTTGCAAAATTATTGTTTGGGGCATCCATTCCCCCCGTTCCAACTGGCCTGGTGAAAGGTTAGCCAGTGAGAAATTGATTGAGTAAATGAGTAAGTGTTTGATTAAATGATTGAGTCAATGAGTGGGTATGAATGGGTAACTGAGTGTATATGTGGGATACTGAGTCATTGAGTGAATGAGATGTTACTGAGTCAGTGAGTGAATGAGAGGGTTACTGAGTCAGTGAGTGATTTAGATGGTTACTGAGTCAGTGAGTAAATGATTAAGTCAATGAATGAATATAAATGGGTAACAGAGAGTGGTTACTGGGTGAGTGAATGAGAGGTTACTGAGACAATGGGTGAATGAGATGATTACTGAGTGAATGAGTGAGTGAGTTACTGAGTCGGTAAGTGAATGGGAGGTTTACTGAGTGAATGAATGAGATTACCGAGTCAGTGAGTGAATGAGAGGGTTACTGAGTCAGTTAGTGAATGAGAGGGTTACTGAGTCAGTGAGTGAGTGAGTTACCGAGTCAGTGAGTGAATGAGTTATTGAGTCAGTGAGTGAATGAGAGTTCTACTGAGTCAGTGAGTGAATGAATGTGTCAATGAGTGAGTATGAATGGTTTGCTGAGTCAGTGAGTGACTTGGTCAGTGATTGAAAGATTGAATTACTGAGTATGAGTGAATTATTGAGACAGTAAATGAGTAATTGGTGAATCATAAACAAAATAATCGGGTGAGTCAAAATGAGAAATATTGAGTTA
The DNA here is from genome assembly GCF_033153115.1 of Saccostrea echinata. NCBI lineage: Eukaryota > Metazoa > Mollusca > Bivalvia > Ostreida > Ostreidae > Saccostrea > Saccostrea echinata. The sequence goes on from NW_026889777.1 coordinate 7,024,581, forward strand.
TTGAGTCGAGTGGGTAACTGAGCCAGCAAGTGAGTTATTAAGTAGTCGGGGGATTATGAATATGTTATTGAGTCAATGAGTATGAGTTTGTGTCTGAGTGAGGCACTATGTTAGTGAGTGAGTGTGAGTTGGTTACTGAGTGTTGAATATCAGTGAGTCAGTGAGGGAGTCTGTCTGATTCAGTCAGAGAATATGCATTTTACTGATCAGTTTAAGGTCAGTCAGAGAATGCTCTGTGCGTGTGAGTGAGTCAGTGAGAAAGGGTGTGTAAAAGAGTTAAAAATTAATGAGTATATAGGTGAGGGAAGAGTCATTGAGAGAGTTTGTGTTTTTTATCGTCAGTGAATTATATAGTGTGGGAGTGTTCGAATGAGAGAAAGTTTTATTGAATTACTGTGAATAAGGATTGAGCGAGTAATGTGTGAATTAGTTTGTGACTGAGTCAGTGATAGAGTAATATGTGTGAGTTATTAATCAATAAATATATGCGTTTGTTAGTGAAAGACGTGAGTTATAGTTTGATAAGTGTATAATGAATGAGTGATTACGTCATTGAGAAAGAGTTTGAGTGAGTTACTGGTTCAATGAGTGTATGAATAAGTGACTGATTTAGTGTGTCGATCCTTGATAAAGTGAGTTATTGACGTAATCTATTTCATATAACACATATTAACACAAAACATTACATTTCAAATGTTACAGCCATCTTCAGATTTGACAAAACTTCATTCTGCATGGCGAAAAGAAGCTACTATATTCCACCTAGTCCCAGAGCAGAAAAGTAAGATTAAATATTGATAATAAGCAAAAATAAAATCATAACTTATGCTAACTGTTACAATCAATATTCAACTTCGGTACATCAAACATGTATAGAAAATCTCGGATATGAAAAGAAGAGCCCATGTACCTACGTAAATCCCGATTTCTTGTTTAAACTCTATCATTCGATTGCTCGTACATATATATATAACAAAGCCTTGTAACAGTCCTATCATCGTCATAATGTCGATGTTCTGTATGTGTTAGTGTATCATTAATGTCCTTGTATTTATCTCTTTATTAACGGATGCCACTTTCATAAAAATAAGGTACTAAATTCTGATAATTCATTGTTTCAGGATATTTGACGATAGGCATTCCAACAGTTAGAAGGGTGGGCGACGAGTATATAATGAAAACCATCAAATCCATAGTGAACTTCACGAGGACAGGGGAACTCAGTGAAATCTACATTGTGATTTTCCTTGCAGATTTTAATGAAACTTGGACAACAGACATTAGCAGGAGGATTTACGAATCATATTCAGACCTCATCACCTCCGGGACTCTTGTTGTGATCCGCGCCTGGAAATCGTTTTATCCTCCATTAGATAATCTAAAACATACTTACAATGATAATGATAATAAGAGGAAATGGAGATCGAAACAAAATGTTGATTATGCTTTTATATTCCTATATAGTCAAAACCTGTCAACCTATTACATCCAAATGGAGGACGATATATTCACAGTTCCAGGATATCTTCAAGTAATCAAAGATTATGTTTCAGAATTCACAACTTCATGGACATGTTTAGAATTTTCAGAACTTGGGTTTATAGGCAAACTCTATCATTCTTACGACCTTGAAAAACTTGCAAAAATGGTGCTATTGTTTTATGAAGAACAACCCTGTGACTTCACTTTTCTATATTTTAACCTTCAGATGTTACAATTTACTCGATACATTCGTCGACCTACAATATTCCAGCACGTTGGAATTCGATCATCACTTCCCGGAAAAATTCAGCCTTTAAAAGACAGATACTTTGACAATTTAGACAAATCATATAAGGGAGACAACCCTCCCGCAAAAATATATACAAACATGGATATAGAACCATCCTTCAGTCCAGAGATGGCGTACAGCAGAGAACCAGGTTACTTCTGGAGTAAAGGCAATGGGAAAACAAATGACTGGTTAATAGTCGTGTTTGATGAACCCCAGAGAGTAGACAGTATAATTATAGACACCGGTTCACGTGAACACCCAGAAGACAAAATCGAACACGGTAAATTACAGGCCAGCCTAAGTTTAGTGAGTGTGTCCTCGTCTCAACCTAAGTGTACAAATGATATATTTTTAGGATACTTTGAGGATGGGGATATTAAAGTGGGGAATTTGACGTCAACTCTCGGACCTTTTAAGATTCATTGTGTGAGTATCATTTTAACAGAATCACAGAGCTGGTGGATAATCATCAAAGAAATCGCCATTTTTGTTGCAGCCTGACAGATGCTTGATAACCATTAAATTTGTCTAAGAAATAAATACTCACTACATGTACAATGTAACTTTAATTATTTATTTAGCATTTTTAGTTGCATGGTTCTCCTTTGTGATGCAAGTTGGCTATTGTGCGACGGAAAAATTATCCGTTTTAAAGGATATTTTCAGAGTTTCGAATCTTTCAGAACTTCCGTTGGCAGATGTCTGGTCTGAATAGTGCCTAATTTTCTTTTCTTCCCAATTCAGTGGCAAGGGAGGGCGTGAAGGGCATATGTTCCCTTCTGGTACAAGATTATAAGTGTATAAAGTCTTACTTTTGTTTTCAAGTACATGACATTGTATGAATCAGTGATAGTTATGTATCCAATTTTAAGATCTTGAAACGATAATTGGAAAATGGATATTAGTTTTACAAACTGCCATGTTGGAGTTAGATATCATAATACTGGTAGTCATAATGTATTCAAATACTTGTACAGTATTCACCACTGGAAAGGTTCAAATAAAAAATGAAATAGATTAAAATCTGATAATATGACTGTGCAATCCTAGTAATTTATCTTGTGGTAGGAAATTTAAAACAAATACTAGATACGACTGAAATTTTATGGCATTTGGGATGTCATGGCAATAACACAACATTACTAAAGTTATTTTACGAGCATATTAAATCGTCGGAGTTGATATGTCTGTCAGTACTTATAGGTATCGTAATGGACTTTTGCGATAAGGGCTGACTTTTACAGTCGACGGCTTACTTTTACACTAGGACAATATACGGAAGCTCTTTTGCGATATAAATATTTAGATGAACATTAATTAAAAGGTAATAATGGGCAGTTTCAAAGCACATTTTACGTTGTCTAAGGAGGGAACTGTAACCACCCTATCCCCTACCCCCTCCCTTTCCACCTTGACCAATTCCTGTCAAGTTTTCCTTTCGAAATGTTTTCCTTCCTTCCTTATTTAATTTCTTCAGCAAATGAGATTGAAAGGAGATACTACCCCTTACCAATAAGGTATTTTGAGTAATGTTATTCTGTCTTCCATCATCTCTTGAGTTGTTTGTATACAGGTAAATCATTTAAGCGACCCTTACACCATGCCTAATCTATTACCACTATTAATGTTTTCTTATCTATTTATCAATTCCGTACCTCCGTACATAACAGGTTTAAATGTCAAAGTAAGCTGTCAGCTGTAAAAGTCAGCGCTTCTCGCAAAAGTCCAATAAAAGAATTCGTTTTAGACGTAGACACATGACCTTGTCTGTAAGTTTACAGTGAGTCGAGCTCTCAAACGGAAACCGAACGGATAGCACCTCATTTGAATCTACGCCAAAGAAAGAGTGCAGAAATTGTACTGGTCATATTTAAAACACCTGTATACGCTTAATCCAACTGAAGAAAATAGTTTGAAGATATTTCTTTACAAATAAAAGACATCGGTGAAGTATTTTTGAAAATCTTAATCTTTTGAAAATCATTGAATGGGTATGCTAGACTGTTTCAATGTTTGTTTACTTATTTCCTGAAGTGTCGGATTTATTCCAACCGTGTTGAATTCGTAGTATGCTATAAGGCCCCTAAGTTACATGTATGTAACCAAAAAGTGAATTAAAATAACTGTCTTACAATTCCTTATTCTTTTTTTTTTAATTTCAATTTATTTTGTTTTCAATTTATTTTGTTTTAAAAATAAGTATGTCATAACCCTGTGATAATTTTCAACAGTTGTGAAGTTTATAAAATTATTATTAATTTGACGCCGTCTTTCAGTAGTCTATGTTTTTTGAAAGTATATTCAATCCACCATTTTCTCCTTTATCGTCCATATGCATGCATGTCGCAGCAGGAATCCCGTAGCAAAGGAGCGGATCTAGAATTTCCAAGGTAGTGAGGGCACAAACTTCAAAATAGTTAAATGACAACAGGGACTTGTATTATCGATAATATCAATTGTCTTTAAAAAAATACAACTTGCAATAATAGCAATTAACAAAATTAGCCATTGATATTGCGAAATTATAATTTAATAGCATATTTGTTTAAGATTTCCGTACATGTAGAAAAATTGACATCATTTATTCCTCCCTTTCAACATGCATTAGAGCGATATAAGATATACAACATAACGTTTAATGTGGATTATGGTTTGCAATTTTTCCTTAAAGGATAACCTCTTAATTTGACGAAAGACCAGTTGCTAAATGAGATCAATTATCAATATCATCACGTCCTCTCTATGTATACCTAAGAAATGATTTGGAACGGATCAATGTTTTCTCTACCATGTTTGCCGAAGGTATAGTTCAGCGTCTCTGAAAATTTAACTTAATATTATTTGCCCTATACGAAGCAAACAGAATAACAGATTTCTTTCTACTTTTTTTGCCATACCTTATGGAGAAATAATACGCAATACACATGCGTATTAGATATAAAATATCTAATATTAGATAAAATTCCGTCGAGTCACCCAGGAAATGAAAATTCTTGCTTCTACAGTACAATTACCCATGCAGACATGTACGTAGCCTGCACCTTGTAATAAAGAAATCCAAATTCTTTTCTTCTCTTATAGGTAATTAGTTATATAACTACTTATATGTAATTAGCGGAATGAAATATATTTACTTTTCCAAAAGAACTAATTGATGTAAAAAGCATCTCATCAGACATTGACGTGTGATGAAGCTATTTCTATAAGACAGTCTTACGTAATTTGTGCATTAATTAGCTCTTTTAATATCACAATATCATTGTTGAATCCGTGGAGAATGACATATCACGATATTTTTTCAAACGCCGCCGAAAAGGTAAACTATCAGGATCTGAGAGAGAGAGAGCTTAGAAGAATACCATGGCAAGGCATTAACCGTCATTTGAGATGATGGGATGTGACGTGCACGTTGTGATATACTGAGGTGGGGATGTACTGTTATAAAAAAAAAAAAAACGACGTCATGCAAGTTCATGTGACAGAAACGTAATATTTTTGTCAACATCAAACCTTCTCCATCATGCATCAACTTCTTCTATTATGGGGTACAAATATAAAGTACAAACGTAAAGAGAAGTACGACCAAACACAAAGTAGAACATAATAGTAAAAGCTTTGGTACACGTGCTGCCTACATCAGAGAGTTAATATAAGTTATGTTACACGTGACACGTCAGACAGTATTACTTAGTATTACTTAGCTGATGTACATGTACACGTGCATCCGTCAGAATTTTATATAAGCCATGTTACACGTGCCTACAAGTACGTCATTTGGGGAGAGGACTACCAAAGATTTTAGAATATATGTCCAATATCCCTTTGACATATTGTCCATAAAAATGTTCAAAACATGTACGTCAGGGAGTTATACTTCAAGTTTTGGTAAACGTGCCTACTCCAGACAGTTAAACTACAAGAAATGGTAAACGTGCCTACGTCAGACAGTCAAACTACAAGATATGGAAAACGTGCCTACGTCAGACGGTCAAACTAAAAGATATGGTAAACGTGCCTACGTCAGACAGTTAAACTACAAGGTATGGTAAACGTGCCTACGTCTGGCAGTTAAACTACAAGGTATGATAAATGTGCCTACGTCAGACGGTCAAACTACAAGATATGGTAAACGTGCCTACGCCAGACAGTTAAACTACTAGCTAATCATGGTAGACTTGCCTATGTCAGATAGTGATACTTAAAAGTAGCGGATCACGTGCATCCGTCCAACAGTTCTACTTGTATTTGCATGTTCAAGTTAAGGTCACGTGCCTTTATCAGACAGCAATGCCTACAAGCTATGGTACAGGTGCCTATATTACAGACAGTTATAATTATAAGCTATGGTACACGTTTCTTTTGTAGAGTAAATGTTCTACCAACCCTCTTTCTTCTCACTATAGAATTAATAGCAGCGAAGGACAAACTTCTGTACTTATTCAAGAAACGGTGCAATTCAGATGTGGATACTTAAAAATCGTATTCTCTATATAAGAAAATTTGAAATTACAGAATTTTACCAAAATCAATAACATCAAATGGTACGACTTTTCAACACTTTATACGAACAATCCCCACGATAAATTAAACTCTAGACTTTTTTACATTATTAACAGATGTTTTTTCAATAAAAATGGAACTCCTAAATTTACTTACCTTGTCATTGGTCTTTTGAAAATTATTTTGTTAAAAAACATTCTGATTGTACATGTAATTACTTTTAAGTCCCCCGAAGTTGATATTAAAAAGATGCCTGAGATTCTGATTGACAATATGCATGTACTTTTTGGAGACCAGGTCTTCCAACAATCTGTCGGAATTTCCATGGATATTAATTGCGCCCCGTTATTAGCAGAACTATTTATGTATTCATATGACGCAGAATTTATTCAGAAACTTCTACCTGAATCGAAGAAAGCTTGCTGTGGCCTTCAACTTAACATTTAGATATATCTGCGATGTTTTATCAAATAACAATACTCATTTTCATTCCTAGTTGATTCAATACATCCTTTTGAACTCGAAATAAAAGGTACCACAGAGTCTGACACTTCTGTTTCATATCTGGATATTTTACTAAAACCTAACAACAAAGCTTTATGATGAACGTGATGACTTCAACTTTTTATTGACAACTTCCCTGTGGCAAAATATCCCTTTCACCTGCATATGGAGTTTATGTCTCCTAGTTGATTCGATACGCAAGAGCATGCCTTATGTACGAACAATTTCTAAAACAAGGCAAGCTATCGACAAATAAGTTGATGGAACAAAAATATCAACAGTCTCGTTTAAAGTCACATTTCGCAAAATTTGTGGTCGATACAATGACATTATTATCAGCAAAGACAATCTATCATTAAATCGAATGTTGACTGGCGTTTTCATACAAATTTTCAAGCTGAATTGTCTATGGATTTTTCCGTTTGCCCAATCATGACAAGGAGCACAGCGTGTTGTGACAGGTCGAAAGAGAATGCTTACTCTTGTTCCCGATTTGGATGTTTTTAGAGGTCCGTGTTTGCTCTGCTCCAAATTTGTATTGTTTCAGTGGACGTTTAAGCTTGATAACTGTTCGTTATTTTATTATCAATTTTGTTAGATTGACATTATTATATATTTTTGACTGATTTTATATAGATATGACACAAAGAATAGATTCCTAAAATTAAAAGAATTCATAGGATTTCTATGATATCTTTATTTGATACAGGATTTCTTCAAATATGTGACTTTGTGACAATTTATATTTATCGACCCTTTATACACTAGTTATAAATAATTTTGAACATTGAGAAAATTATATCGCATAAATGTATTTAAATACATGAATTGATTTTATCTATTCCTTTTCCAGCAGAGAGTAACTGTTATTTATCCCCTGGTAAGATGTTAAAATACAACAAATACTGATGAACAAAATCACTGTTGCTTAATTAAATGGGGAAAGTACATGCAAATAAATTGATCAGTTAATGTATCTTGGCCTAATAAAATGTTAAATAAATAAGAATGCCTGAATTGATTGCAAATTGAATGAGGCTCTGTAGATTTCAATTTATTTCATTTTAGATTTAAGGGCATATCACTCTAACTGCAAAAAAACCCCATGGAATTAGAACTCTTTAGTGTGCAGTGTATAGAATGTCCTTAAATCTACACATTTTTTACATACATTTTATGATATTATTTCAAAATCTTACTAAATTTCCACAATTACTTTTGCAAACATGATTTAAGTTATCCATTTGAACATAAATCTAATAAATATATTGCTGATTTCTGAAAATAAAAATTTGTGTTATTTGTCCTTAAACAGAAAATAAAACAAAGATTTGAAATTTTCAAATTATTTTATTCATTCTAGTAGTGCTTATCTGATTAAATCAGATATTACATTGTATGTACGGTCTAACTAGACGTTCACATTTGGCACTCTATCACAAGTAAACATAGAGGGAGATCCACCCATAATATAGTGGCGGATCAAATAACAATTGGGACATACAATCTCTCATCGACTATCAAAATATTTCATCAACACATAACAATAAATAGAGATCGAGGATAACAACTGCATTACTACATCAACAAAACGGCATATATTTATCAATGTTTCGCCATACTTCATATGCAAGAAAACAACGTTTGTCTCTTATAATTTATATCCATGAGAACGATATATCTTTGTCTATTATTCATACCCAAGAAAACGACATATATTTTTTCAATTTTTGTCTATTATTCATACCAAAAAATAAAACGACATATATTCTTCAATGTTTTGTCTAATATTCATGTCTATGCGATGGATTGTTTCATAGGCTCAATCCTTTCAACTGAAATACACATTTGCCACTCTTCGAGTCATTAGAATCCACAGACCATCTTATATGGAGATATAATACCGTTATAACAAGGTCTGATACCGTCTTGTTATTAGCTAACGGAGGATTGGCAATAGCTAATTTATTTTCAATTTTCCTAAGTTCTTGTCTGTCACTCCTAAATCAATATTACTCACAGGAATAAAATTCTTCAATACAAACATTAACAACTTCCTAAGGGCTGCGAGTTTTCAAATTTCTTATTAATAATAAAAGTATACATGTATATTTTTTTTTCCTTTCATGATACTCTAAAATAAGTTCCAACATTTAGTTCATGATGACAATTGAATAATACAGTATCTTCGTCATTCAGGAACCCCTACCCATAACTCTTTTAAGCACAAAGTAGACTGTCCTTAACTAGAGTGCCCGAAGGCGCTTGCAATTTGTATGTTCCTATGTTTTTAAGAATTTTTAAGTATGCTTTTTGCGTACGCGTGAATTTCACCACAAAAAGGTTGTGCAAAAAATCTTTCATTCAGAAACATTTTTATGTTGTAATTAGGATTGCTTTTAAAATTGAGATCTTAACAAAATTACAGATTTTGGCAAAAGATAACATATTAATTATGTCCTGAAAATATCAACAGAAGACATGTCTGTCTTTCGGACCAACTATCTGTACTGTCTATAACGATAGAAATTCAAAACAAAGTCAATAAATATTGATGTTTACATCGTACATTACAAAACAACAGAGTATACTGTATCTCTCCATGCTTTGAACAACAGCACGAACAAGTATTTTTGATACATTTACAAAATATAACTGTTACATTTACAAATGTGTTTAACAAAATATACAGATAATAAGACAGGATAAGACTTCATACAATAATCAAAATATGTCTTATTTGCATCATTTTCTCAGAAAATTAATGAGAAAACAAATATCATTATCCTATTATACATATCTTGCAATGTTCATCAATGTTTGAACGGATAGTATAAGGCAATACAAATAATTTAAGTCAAATGAAAAGTTACACGAAACAAAAATCTCTTTTAGGTATTTATGACATGTTTAGGTTACTTTTAAAAATTATGGGTTATAAACTTTTTTGAAAACAATACGTCTTCTCAGATTATTTTGATGGTTGTTTTGTTTTTACTATAAAATTTATTTCACCCCAAGAACAATATACACCTCTTTGGCACGTAAACTAACATATATAGGAATGTTACTTGGTATTTGTAGTAGGTAGTAAATGCATGTAAGAAAATTGGAACACTTTTATGAAGTATTATAAACGTTAATACTAGTCGTAAGCAAATAATGTTCAAAATAAACTATTAAAACAAACATAGCTTTGCTGTGTTTTTATACACATTACATTGTGACCTCTACTATTACGTTTCTCTTCTCCCCCGTACCCCATCCCCGCTCCCTTTCTCATTTACTCTTTTATATTTATGATACCCATATTAATTTAATATTAATTCAGTTTTCACAATGTTTTCTTTCCTTGTTCTACTTTTCTAAATTAATTTGACATTTTTGTGTACATATACAGAATTTCACTAAGGAAAACTTGTTGATATATTGCCGTATTAAAAGTAAATAATGCCAGATAGCTATAAATGTGGGGTTTTTTTTATAAACATGTGAAAGACTGGAGTAAGATTTCAGCAACAGGGCACTCAAAATTAAACGGTTAATCTGATGTCTTTACCAACGACTTTACTAACAACTTTGCTTTACAAAAGATTGGATACATTTCGTATCTTCTTTCATAGTGACTTGTTCTGGTATAATGTAAAGTGACAGTTCTGGTGCAATATAAAGTGACTAGTTTTGGTGCAAAAAATGCACATTTTCACCTCATATATACACTTCTCAATTTAATTTATTCCTCCTTGATTCAAGCTTGATATCCATTACAATTCGTTAATAACAAATTCCGGAGATTTTACGGACAGGCAAACAGGACAAGAAATGAGACCTTCAAACTTCAGAGGGGATACTAGGTAGATTTCTTGTTTCCCCAAACTGTCGTCTGCCAGGGTGACAATTTAAAGAGTATCAATCAAGAAAAATATTTTTTAAGAGGACAAGTTTAATTCTTTTTTTTTTATATGTTTTAAAATGATTTTTCGCAGTACAAAATTAAATACACAGAGCATTTCAAGTTATTTCTGTATTGTATATATCTGACACAGTCTCTATGTAAAATAATTTGCAATGATGGAGTACTGGTGTTTTGTTTTTTTTTTTAAATTTAACTTGACGTTTCTATCTATGTGTACAATCATTTCCTTTCACAATAGTCAGTGATGTTGAAATTTCCGAATACATTAAGTTCATAAAGACAGGAAAAAACGATCACAACAACATATACCAACAAACAAACAACACCGAACTTTTTGTTTAGTCGCCATCTTGTCACAAACATGGCGATCATTAGAAATACCACTGTGGATAAGAGCGTGATGGCAGAGTATGTGAGTCCTTCACTTTTGATCGGGATGGGGTCTCCATCTTCTAGGATGAGGGATTTTAACAACCATGGGAGACCCAAACACATCAAAATGTCAAATACATTGCTCCCTATAGAGTTGGAAACTGCCATATCTCCCAAACCTGAAATCAGAGAAAATAAATGCCTGTTATTGAACAAGTTATTGAACAAAGAACATATAACAGCATCTACCTAGTTCTTAAAATATTAGATTTATAACATTTGATAGAAACTTCATTTTTAAAGGAACTTTTCTCCTTTAAATATTTTCTTCTATAATTATTCAAAACATTACTTTGAAGCATAGAATTACAGAAGTGGTACAAAATTGTGATGAGAGACACGATTTAAACGCCATTGATCTACGGTCATGCTCTAAATTTTGAATTTACGAGTGGTAGTACATACATTGTACGAATTTACAGTTTTGTATTTTTTTCTCAACCGGTAAATTAAAAATTTAGAACTTTCTGTAGGTAAAGACATCTTGCTCACGTCATATAGAACAATGATCAATGACGCGTGCTGTACACTTTGAATTACACTGAAGAGTCGCGTAATTTTCACTGAGTTAAACCTGTGCATATTTAAGCGTTTTCTAGATTAATTAAGATGTTTGGTGTACGTCATTTGATTGATTGTCAGACACATCTTAAAGTCCGCAGTACCGATGGAGATGTTATAATTACCGTCTTCCTTGGAAGACGGTATACAGAGTTGAAGTATTTTACAGTCTTCGGACTATACACATCCTCTCCTCTGTGATTGGTAGAAAACGCATGATGTGAAAATTTTCAATTATTTCATTGGTTGAATGCTGTGCTAGGCAAGGGAAATAATTTTCTGGTGATGTAATTTTCGTACGGCTTAACAATTTTTCAAGATTTTCAATCTTAAAAAAAATTGACAAAACGAACCACAAGAAAATAGCAGTAAATGAAACTAACACTTTCATTTTTTATAGCAACTATTTTAAAGTTTTTCTGTATTTTCATGATGAACAGAAAATTCTTTTTCTGCATGCAAATATTGAAATGTGTGTTTATTCTTTTTTTCCTTCGTTTATATGGTAGGGCTAATGTCTGCAAAAAGCTGTTGAAGAAGTACAAGAGCAAGAACTGCAGTACTTAAAAATAAGTCGGCCTGATAGGTGTATGTAACCTCTTACACTTTAAGGTTGTTGCTAAGGACGGCCAAGCTTTTTGAAAAGCTATACTCGTTGAGTACTTACCGTCCCTGGCTACAAAGAGACTTGAAAGACAGTCTGGTACACTTGTACCTGCTGCTAATAATGTAAGTCCCATAACTGTCTCCGGAATTTCTAGTGCATCACCTACAAAAATAAACTCGATGTCATAACCGTCTACAGAATCCCTAGTGTGTCACCTGTAAAAATAATATGTTAGTCCCATAGATCGATTCTCTCAGAATTTGTACCATGTCAGTTATAAATAAAACAAGTAAAGTCCCACAAGTTTCGAATATTCTACAAAGGCAAACCTATATAGAAATGCCAATTGACTTGAGGTTTGAAGACACGCGTTCCTCGAATATCTAATTTTTTTTCTCTTTGTTAAATACCAAAAATCTTTTCAATTATTATTGTCTTGTTATTTCAAAACCGTTTTCAAAATGTCCTAAAAATATAAACACTCATTTGGTATATCAGCAATTCAACTGAAATCCTCTAGGGTTATATAGAAAATTTCACCCTCTGGTATCTTGCACAAACTCCTAGTAATGTACCTCATTTTTTGTGAGGAAACATACTTCAATTACAAATTCCTTGGGAAAATTATGCCTACATATTATTGACGAACTTGTTGTCTGACCTTGAAACAAAATACATGAATAAAACATTTTCCCGGTTTGTTTTGTTCCCGGAATAAAAATATGTCCTGACAATTTTTTACATCAAAGTTTGTTTTTGTCAACTGTCTGTTATTGGATTCATTTGTAAGAAAACCTCAATAATAATGCATTGATCAAGTAATATTAAGGTTGTATTCGACGGGGTCATAATATGACCACATCTACTGTCAGTCGGAAGCCGCGAGGGTAGCGCCTCTTAAGAAAAGAATGCAGAAAATACTGTAGTCAAAAGAGAAAAAAATCTTAAATCAAACAATAGAAAGAAATATTAGGACTTTTTCTACACAAAAAATACTACTAATGCCTTTAGAAAATTTCAATCATTTGAAATTCATTAATCAAATACTCGGATGCCCTATGTTTTTATCAGAAATGTTAGACTAGTCTTGTACTGTAGTTAACTTCCGGAGGTGCTAGATTATTTTGATACCTGTTTGAATGCGGATCATGGTAACTATAGGGTTCCCCAGCTATAACAAGTGGAAAGCTGTAAATGTGACAGCAAACCGGTGTTTTCTTTTCTGTGAACAGTACTGGTATTTTTCACATGAATTACAAAGATCTGATTGTCAGGCTTATTTATTTTTAAATTAAAAGGAGGATAATCAAGATCCCCATCCCCGTTCAAAAGTCTGTACAAGAACTTAGAGTAATCGTTCTTTCCTCATGTATTGTTTTAAAAGGCAGAACAAGGTTTACAGTGTAAAATTCAAACATTACACTTTCTCGACAAGTAAATGCATATCTAAATTGTGACAAGACAAAGTTTAGTTTGATTTTAAACTTGAAGGGTATCTATTGTCAAAACGTATTTACTTAATGTCAAAGTTAAGTTAAAAGTTAAAAATCATTAAATCAACAATATTGGTAATTAATTATTACCTTTTTTTATTATACCCGCACCCGCGTGAAGTTCAATCAATAATTTGTAACTACTTGAATGAGTTCTGCATCGATCGGTTAAACAATTAATTCCAAGATTGGTGGAAAAGTGCACTGAATAGGAAGCAATATGGCTTCATGCATTTATCGATCTGCACCACACGAAAACTTTTCTTTTATAGCTAATAAATTAAGAATCAGTACACCATCTCTCTGAATGTAATATGTCTATTAACTAGAATAGAAGTGTTCTCATCAATGAACGATTATAATATTAATTATATTATAGTAGGATATATCAAAAACGCAATAGCCTTGAACTTCTGAATATGACATTTGACCAAAGGTCAAAGGTTATAACACACAAGCAAGAGCAACTGTTTTGTAAAGTACGGCCTGGTTTTGACTGGGCTGAACACGATCATGTTTTGTTTTGATCTTCGAGATATAACTTAAAATAGAGTCAATGACACCAAATTGAAGTCAAACACAGCTTTTCCATAAAATATCAAATCATGCATCATCATTACTTTCAAAATAATATGATATAAACAATTGCTGACTCTTAATGGCTGCAAAGAGAGCATTTGACATTCGATTTGGTATCAAGGTCAAAGGTGAAAAACTACGTCATTACAAACTACTGTGTGTTGAATAATGTAACATGGACCTAGCATTAATAAATGAGAGCTCAGATAAACTTTATAGCGAATGTGTCGAAAAAAGGAGTCGAACGGACGGGAACGAAAAATCCTTGTACATGATTGTTTTTACAAATTCTGATGGGATAATTTTTTTTCCGTAAGAGATACATGTAATATAGCCAGCGAATAGTCCAAGCAAATGCTTTAGAACTTTAGAAAAATTCTTCTTACATATAATACATGTGCTTCTTACGCAGAGAGTCTTTAACTTAAGCTTAATGAGCATGCACTTTATTAAAACAATCTAATTTTTAACGAGTACATGCAGGTTAGACAAATTTTTACTGTTTGAAAATTTCAATATTGTTTGTCCGTCTGTATATAGCAGTTACTGAAAAAAAAATGCTTATTGATCTTTGAGAAAGTTATATCGTATAAAAATGAAAATATTGAATTGATATGTTTCATTTTAGACATAAGGTACCTCCCTGTAAAAATGTGCACAGACAAGAATTAACTGATGCTTACTTGCGTAAATGGGTAAAACACATAAAAACGTATTCAATTACACTAACTACAACTAGGTCAAGTATAATGTTTAGAATACTAACTTGAATTGATTACAGGCTGTGCATTACACGATCGAATGATTTTAGTTGATTCATTTTCAATTCAAAGGGCATGTCACTCTTACTGCATGAAAGTACCATAAATTTGGAACTCTTTAGTGTGGAGTGTACATAGAGGCTGCTTAACCTATTTTTCTTACCCGCAACGGTTACCATCCATACCATGACGTAAGACAGTCCAGCGATCCATGCAATCGACATCACAAAAGTCAAAGGGTAAGTCTTATGCCATTTACCAGGCCGCCGACAGTCCGGAATTGAAATGAAGAATAAGGCGTGCATTGGAATCATGGCCACCCAAAACACGCGCTTTAGGAAAGTGTCCGGGATTTTCCACGGAGACTCGTATTCTTTGGCTGAAAAGGTAAATATTGAAGATGAAGGACTAAGAGACAGAGAAAAAAAGATTATTTTAACCGAATCAAACAAGAAATATTAATCTAGGTAAGGTTTTGCAAGCAATGGTATTTGAATCTTTATAAATAGGGATGTCAAGAAAAATATCTAGCAACAATTATTGCTGGAGAGAGAAGTCGCGCATGATGTTGCGGAGTGTGAGAAAATCGTATCGTGTGCAGAACAGAAGACATTTTTAAGGAGATACTTACAAATAGTTAGATTTAACTCCGAGACTCGGTTTATTTCTGTTCATTGGTTCAATATTAAAAACATACAGTCAAACCTCTTTATCTCAAACTCAATGGGACCGAGAAAAAACTTTGAAATATTCGAGGGTTCGAGATATCGAGGGTAAAATAGTTAAGAAGTACCTGGTTAGGACTTCCCAATCACTCCAACATATCCATGGTATTCGAGGTATCCGTGTTCGAGATACCGAAGTTTAACTGTATATAATTCAGGGTAATTATACGACAAGTGGTTGCTATATTCTAACTTAAGCAAGTTGCATTTACAGAAATGTAAGGAAATACTGTATAATTATGTAGATTTATTTTACCTTTCTACGTGGTAGGCAAAATCTTAAAGTGAAATAACCAAACACAGAATAGAGAGCTGCACAATGTTCTGGTAGCTGGAATATGATTGAAGATCTGTAGCTCATTGATAAAAAAAATGGATAGACGACCAGAGAGCTGCAGATTCAATAATTCAAAAAAGTATAATATTTACTACCTCCCCCCTCCCCCAACAAAAAGAAAAGAAAAAAAAGAATGCGCATAGTTCCAGACAGTATCTTCATATTTTAAAGCTGCTATTTCAAATATTATTAACTGTGTGTTTCTAGCATATTCTTTTAATTCTTCCTAAAACATTTCACCTTATTTAAAAGTCTTAATTAATTAGGTTTGCTGGACTTAAATTGAGACTATCGAAAACTTCGCCAGTGCGTAAGAAAATTTTAGGTTGCAAGAAAATGGGTATAAATAAAATATTTAGGAGTTAAAGTTATTACATTGAGACTTGAAATAAAGCAGTGCCAATGTTACCAATACAATGTTTTTTCTTATTTAAAAAAAACAAAAAAACAAAACCAAAAAAAAAAAAACAAAACAAAAAAAAAAAACATACGATGCCTCCTAACTGTAAGTAACTATGGGTAAAAGTGCAAGTAGAATTTCAGATAAAGCTATGCGTAGGGAAAATGCGCGTTTGAATAAAAATGGCGTGCATTTCTGATGCGCATGTGTGAGGAGTGTAAGAGAGACGACTGGAACCAGAAATAGCTTGGAAATCTTACAATCTTTGTGATCGGCGCTTTTTTCATACGACCTATTGTCAGGGCTACTGAAAGAGGATTCAACTTCCTTTGGAATGGTACTACTTTCTTCAATCGACCTTGACCTATTGGCTTTTTCTGATTCCAAAAGCGCCTGTCTTTCGTTATGATGAGCATGAGTACGCAAAGGATCTTCAATTCTGCCTCCGGAGAGCATTTGCAAAAGATGATAGATGAACTGCTCCAGCGTCTTATTGAAATACATCAGAAGGATGTACACTATGTACATGAGGAACATTATAAGACTCTCATACCTAAAGAAAGAAAAGGAAGAAGAAAACATTAGAGTTATCTCTGTTTCTAGACTTACAATCTTTGTGCCCTTCTGGTGGGTGGAAATCTTTTTCGTCCTCATCGCTTTCTTTATCCTCGCTGACACTGCTGTCTTCCTCATCTTTCCTAACACTAAATGTTGTTTCGTCGTCGTTCGAGTTGGGGGAACCATTGGGCGTTGCTTTGCTGTTTTCATAATACAGCGGTTTAGCAGCCTCGGTTTGGTTTGAGTTATGGTCTTCGTGTCGATGTTTTTTGGCGTGTTTCCGGGCTTTGATTTTCTTGATTAGTCCCTCCATGAAGGGTTCAATTGATTTGTTAAAATACATCAAAATGATGTACATAATATACATGGCTACCAGAACAAAGCCTTCATACCTACAACGTACATACAGACATATTCTAAATTATGTACAGGTGCATGGTCATGCTCAATATAATCAGAGAATGTAATGCATCTATCGCTTATAAGTCGGTTTTTGGAGTAAAATTTTGATCCAAACTTGTATGTCCGACTTGGTCGATGAAACGTATTTTGTCAACGATGATCGAAATACCGGGACACATTTTTACGATTTTTAAGATTCTTTTTTTGCAGGAAGGGAAGATTTACATTAAGTACAAATGCTTACAGATTTTAATGATTTTATTTTTGTTTCAAATGTATATATTTTGTTATTACAGTTGTTTATCAAAGATCTTCCCCAAAACATAATTTGAAAGACAGGTAGATACAAGTATAATAATCTGTAATTTGCAATCGATTCTTTCAAAATAATGTAGAAAAAATTCAATCGATTTATATATGCGAGTATATATGGTACGTCATATTATTTTGCGCCTGGAAAAAGGAAAAACAGATTTTGATTTAGTGGAAAATATTGAAATCAAAACAAGGCATGTATTAGGAGCGAAAGCTTTAAATTATCTTTAAATAAGCGATTTGTTTGGGTTATACTGGGAAATGGGGTTTCTCAAAGGAGTATTCTACTTAAGTATAGTAGTGTGGTCCCTTTTTACACCCTTGGTTTACCGGTTAAATATTAGCATACGATATTTTGTTTGTTTTCATTGTGTATAACGAAGTATTTCTAATTAAAACATTGCGTATTTATAATGAATAATCAAACATATCAAAAAATACAAGCCTATTTTTAACACCTATCTTACTAAAAAATGCCGGAACATTTTCCCCCGATCAGACTACGGTTTCTCTATTACATGGAAATGGGCGGAGACATTTAGATTAGATACTATAAAAAGAAGATCTTGGTATGATATTTTTTTCCAAAGACGAATAATATGTTCAAGATTCACAATCAACTTCAAATACAATTTTCTATTAACAAAACTTTGGCAATAAAAGCTATAACAAGATAAACCAAACAAGTCCATGCTGATCGATATAAAACTGAGTACGTTTCAACTGAGAACTAGCACGTTTACTGGGGGCATTTACCCGTAACAAAACAAATCCACGTGGCTTGTTATGATTCTAAACAGGTCATAAAGAGGTTAATCGCATGTAAATGAAGTCAGCGAAGAGATTCAAAATCGCAATACTTTTAATTAGAAAACATAGAGCACAAGGTTGTTCAACAAAGATATTTTCACTCAACCTTTACACATATAATATACACATTATATTTCAAACTCGACTCTGAACAAACCTGTGCTCGGTGTTTACGAAAGCTTTAAAGTGTGTACCTGTCGCTGATTTCTTTTGATATTCATGAAAATCAAAGGACCCTACCTTCAACGAGCAGCTTCGTATGCTGCCTATATCTATTGTTTGACATTTTTAGATGATGATTCAAATAATAAAGACATAAGTTAATAATAAAATTTAATTTTTAAAAATGTTAATGAATGTTCGAAATTTGTCGAGTAACCGGGGACCACAGATAAGCCTTATTGAGATTTGTTCTTTTGTATAAATCATCAAAGTAAATTAAAAAGGCGATGAGAAAAGTTAAAACCTCAATGAATTAAAATGTTCATATTGTGAATTTATGGAACGCTGGGACGGGGGTTGTTTGGGGAATGTGTTTCTGGGGGGAAAATAATATTGATTTGTGCTTAAAAACACAGTGAAGAGATGTAAATTACAATGAAATACATTAAACTCTTTCGCAAAACGCACATCTGCGTTGTGAAATTTATTCATTTTTCTTTTATTCATGGGTATATTAATTTGAACAAATGCTATGACAAAAGGCATTAACTAAATGAAAAATCTGATGTGTATTCTTCCATGTTACAATTTTTTTTTTAATGATTTTATTTACAAATAAACTTATCATTAAAACTCCCTGCAATAACCTTATAGGTGTTAATTACAAGAATCCTAATTGATATTAATATTAATATATTTAACATTCATATCAGTAAAACCTCTGCTCATGTTCCCTTAAAAGTACTGGCTTTGTTGAATACAGATCATAGTAAAACCTTTGTCTTTGTTCCCCTATATATGTAATGACCTTGTTAATGAGAGAGAGAGAACAATGTTCTTTTTGTTTCTAACGGTTCGCCACATTAAAAATCAGCTGATGGGATTAACATTCTTTGTAGAAAGATAAGAAGAGCGGCTTAATTACTCTACCTGGATTACAACAAGGCTGATATGATGAACATGACAGAGAAGTCGGTCACGTGATGTTTTCGTAATTGATTTCTGCATCTTCCAATGCGGAAATCATAAAGTATTGGGGTTCCTATGTTGCAAACACTGGGGTGTATTTATACATTTATATGTAGCTACTCAATTTTTCTTGTACCCACTTATGTTTCCATCATTTATATTAGTAACAATCGGTGTTTGCGTAAGAGTTGTGTATAACAAAAAACATGTTCAAGGTTTTACAGATGGTTATTTACAAAGATTAGCAAAAATATGCAATTCTTTTCGTGAACTTCAAAGACGAGTTCCTCGTTCGATATATTTTTTTTAACTGATGAATGTATTAGGATCTTGTATTTTCAAGGTTAGAACCAGATCAAATAGCACAGGCATTTTTAAAAATATATTTCAATATGTACTACCATGACAAATGATTTCTTTTAACTCTTGCCAAAGTAAGTCAAATTGCCAGATTTTACAAAAGTAGAGCTTATCGACCTTTGTTTTGCCTTTAATTTAATAAGGCTACGGATCTTTGCATTAAAATGTATTAGGACGCACATCAAAGAGATAGTCAAGTAATTAAAATTGATCTCACAGATGTGCTCGTTCCAACTTCCTAGAACCCGTTTGACCCGGATAAACTGGATCTTTAAAAAACCTTTTTACGATATACATGTAGCATTTATTTATATAAATGTCTGTATCTAAATTTGCAACTAAGTATAAAAAATTAACTTGAAATGCCAATTAAACCAAAACATGCAAAATGTATATCATACACTGCATGTACTGATGTTTGGCTAATATAGAGAAATAGGTTAAACTCTGTATATTTAATCTCTCGTAAGATATATCATTTATCACATGTTTACCTCTTCATGCAGTGAATAAAATTTTATCACACAGTTTGTAAACTGACAACTCGGGATGTCATATAAACAAAAGCATTTGTGTACATTTGTATACACGGTAGATCGAGGTGAAGAAATCAAAATAATAATAATAATAATTGATCATATCTTTGAAATATAAGATCCTACTAGTTAAATAAAAAACTTTGGTCTCTATAATTTGATGGCTTTGTTTTGCGGAAAAAGACAAAAAGGTGAAAAAAAAACCTTGGAAAATTTAAAGCCAACGCGTTGTATGTTTCTAAACCACCAGGGGTTTAAAGACATTATATCTCAATTTTAAAATTACTATATAAGTTTGTTTGTATGTTTGTGTGGCTTTTGATCAGAGATATGCAGGCTATTCAGGCCCTGGGAAGAAGCCGCGCCATGCGCCTACTTCCGAAAATGGCGCAATGAAATAATGGCAGGCTGCGTCATGAGGCACACCCTGCAACCATTTTGCAAAATGCGCGCACACATGGTTTGTCTAATTTTGTATGTTTAGTAAAATCTCATCCATAAACTTGGCATGTATACTGAAGTAATTGTAAGCTACATACGAGTTTTTCTATTGTAGTTTTCACACAATTAAACCCCAGTCGGCTCCCTTAGATATCAGATACAGAAAAATCAAGGTCCTATTTTACAGATCGAGTACCAAAAGTCAACATCTTTCCTTTGCCATTTATTCTTATTAAATGCAATTACTATAATATATATTTCAAAATGGCCTCAATGCCACGGTTTTCTCGCTTGGCCCCTAAAATTTCAAATTGGTCCCATCATTTTACCCCACTTGTTGTTTGTCCTTCCCGTTTTGAAAGTTGGGGGGATGGGGGACCTCACTGAAAAATCTTTGACGAGCAATAAAAAGGGACTTCCCATGCAAACACGAAAATCCTATTTTTGTGTGTGTAAGTAGGGGGAGGACAACCAGACTTTAACCCTTTCAATAAACATTTTCATGAAAAAATAAAAGTAATAAATTAGGTTTTAAAAAGTGGGAGACCCTCCCCCCTCCTCGACACTAATTACCTTATATGAGCTATTTTTTTATTAATACATGTAACAACAGCCTGTTCTATCTGTGTTTTATACAGGTAGCATATTCATATGCCGAACTGTTCGCAAAGAAAGTCGTTTGTTGTACATGTATATGAATGTAAGAAATCAAATGTATCTGAGATAGTAACATTGAATACTAATTAAAACTTCTTTCGGTGTCCAAGTCAATTCAGAGAGTGTGTCACAGAAAGCAATATGTCGATTCATTTAAAGCATGTTTCTAGGTATATTTTTTTGACAGGGATTTCCTGCATATAAATGCTCCACGGGAACATTTTCAATAATTATAACCCGACAGCAACCATTTGTTCTCTGATTTCATTGAAATCCTAATCAAGTCTTCAACCCTTGGTTAAGTTTTACTGAAATCCCTATAATTGTCTTAAAATTTTATTGAAACCGTATCTTGGATCAGATCCAAGAGCAAAAAAGAATGAGCTTAGAATGCATTGAAATCGTAATGAAATCTTACACAAGAGCAAATGACTTTGCTTCATTAAATTGTATTGAATCCAATTCAAATCCAAATCAATTTTAACACAAGAACAAAGAGTTGTTCTCAGTTTTAAAGAAAGAAATAATTAATTCTCAGCTACAAGGGAAGAACAAATGTCCCCAAATTTTATTAAGATCTTTGAAAATATTCTAAAGATTTTGCCGGCATATAATCAAATTCAACAGATCGATCGAGAGAAAGGGGGGAGTGTCTTCCAAATATGCTAAAAGCCTTCTAATTACAAAATACTGCAAAGAATACCTACAAAGAAAACCAATGCCTATCTTATAAAAAATTTAACGGAATTATGACTTTTCGCTGGAATTTTGCACTTGGGTCACAATGTTTCTTATAGTGTCTATAACCATAAGACGAAAAATAAAAGTATAAATTGTTACCCACCACTGAACTTCGTTGTCGTATATGGTGATGATCAGCGCTGCTACGGAGAGGAGGTAGTATATAGTGTCACGTAGGACCGGATACCATGTTAGCCGCACAATCTGTAAACAAGTTAATCACAAATTAACCAGGTTAACCGCACAATCTACAAACAAGTCAGTAACACATAAACCAGGTTAGCCGCACAATCTGTACACAAGTCAGTAACTCATTAACCACGTAAGCGGCACAATCTGTAAACAAGTCAGTAACACATCAACCAAGTTGGCTGCACAATCTGTAAACAAGTCAGTGGCACAATAACCAGATTAGCCGCACAATCTGTAAACAATTATCACATTAACGAGGTTAGCGGTATAAGTAAACAATTAATATATCATATTTGCCAGGTTATGGGCACAATATGTAAACAAACCAATAAAAAACATATTTAACCAGTGGTACACTTTGGTTGGCTCTACAATCTGAAAACATTAAGCAGGTTAGCCTCACAATCTATAAACAAACCATTATCTTATTATCCTGAATAGCAGCACAATCTGTAAACAGGTTTAACTGTGTTAGAGGCACAATTTGTAAACATGAATATATCATATTAACAGGGTCACCTCACAATTTGTAAACAAACCAATAAAATATTAACAAGGTTTACTGTTAAAACTGTTCATTGAAAGGCTGTTTGCCCCCCCCCCCCCCTTTTTTTGATGCGGTAGGCCTTTAGTTAAATCAAGGTAAAATGGAAATGTACTAATAAAATTTGGTTGTTGAAGATAAAGTTGGACAACACCCCACAGGCAGAATATTTTACTGTTAATTTATTACGTAATTATAATTCTTTATACGGCCAGCTGGTCTTCCTACATTTGTTGCAGGATGGACAACGCCTCCCATGCGAGTTTGGAATTTTTTAACGCTTTTTAAAGATTGTTTAGGTTGGCTAGGTAAGTTTTTTCCATTATTTCTTTCTGTCCCATCCTTCAGGAATAACGTTAGCTAATAGTGCCTTTGTTGCTTGATGTTGAAATATTACCATTATGCATGGTTTCCTTCTTGTGCTGAACACAGAAAGAAATCAAAAGAAGAACAACTTGCTTGAAAATGTATTTAAACAAAAATGCAATGTTTTCGTATACAATCTGAAGAACGGTATCAGTAGACAACCCACCCGTTATGCCATGTCACGTGTTCAGATATGGACCAAAACAACCAATAATTGTCTATGTCTGGAAAGGAACTCTGATAAATTGAACCCGGAAATGCAAGCATGGGATGGTGAAATATCGATTTTAGTGTGGTTTTCTCTTTCAATTTTAGCTTGAAAATTTACTTTTTGTGGAACGTGATCAAGGCAATGTTACCTATCCCCTTCTAATCTAGTCAATCTGGGTACGGCAGCGTTATTTTAGGGATAGGATGAGAATAGAGACTTTATATTCGGATATTCAGCGTACTACCCGGAATGCATTGTCAGTCTAATTACGTCACGCTCAGTGCTATATCGTGAATCTTAATGACATGTAGTTACTAAAACGATTTCCTTTCTACACGGAAAGGATGTCTGAAATATCGGTTATGGTTCTATTCAATATTCAGTCTAGTGTAGTATCTGATTTTTTTTTTAAATGTGCAAGATAAGTGAATTATGAACTTCTTCTTTTCTTAAAGAAAAAGTTCACTCTTTACCTTATTATTAATTAAATTTTGTTCACATTTCACATTCGACTGGGGGATTATTAATTCAATTTCAAAAGTACAAATGTATAATTATTTTATGTCGATAATGCTAATAAGAGCGAACGCACTCAGGAAGCTAACGAACTTCGCATGGATGCCGAACTTCAGTGCAACGAAACATGTTATATCAAACTGACCTATCTGATATATGCCCATAGGGAAAAGATTTATGCTTATATATCCAAATAAATATCTCTCTTTTTACGAAAAGTTGTAAAAGGCACTAGGTCACTAAACTAAAAGTAGATGATGACAAATCCATTGGGAATTGAACAAATCTTTGACGTAATCGTTTATTATTATCAACATGTTCATGTGTTCAAGCTTAATTATCTTTATCACACAGCTTTATTAAATGTTTTAATAAAGAAGCATGTTCATGTTCATGTTCGTGTTCTAGCTTTCTTTATTATTACAGCAAAGCAGAAAATCAGTGCTCTAGAACTCTTTATTCTTATCGTAAAGCAACATGCATGCTCTATTGCTGTCTTTCTGTTTTCCGATTATAAAGCAACATGTTCATATGTTTGAGATAGCGACAGCAACTAATTAAGTTAAACTTCCATTTTTTAAAAATTATTAGGGCAGACTTCATTATTTTGATAATCACTAATTTGCAGTAAAAAGCGTACTTGCATTTGATGACTTTCAAGTTAGCAAATCATTTTTTTTTTCAAATACAAAAGACGTTCTCTTTCAACTCAAGTCAAAAACAACCAATAAAATTTTGGAAAATTATAATCGATTTTTTTTCCTGACATGACATTCGTGTACTATACATAAGTAATAAAATAAACTATAAAGTAATTTAAAAAAAAAAAACAACAACCTAATATGATAAATTGAATATAAATGTATCCTTCAGAAATGACTATTTTCTTTAACATTCGTATCAGGTCAAAGATAAGAAGTGTTTTATCGCATCAGTCCTATAGAAAAAAAATAAGCCAATGTGTTTCTTGTTTTGTTCAAAAGTTCTTAGTTACATATTTAATAAAGTACACCCCGCCTCCTTGCAGTGAGGGATGCGATTTCGGTTTAGAAATTTTACTTTTTGATAATAAACATCAAATGCAAAGTTGCTGGAAAATGCTGACATTTTTTAAAGAATTGAATACGTTCATTTGGATGAATGGCTTAAATTAACTAGTGATAACGGACATGTACGAGTGACTTGATTGATGATTGTACATGAAGTAATAATTAGCTTTATAAAAAAAGTCAGGAAAATGACTTTATACTATCTTACACATCTAAAGTATTGAAAAAAAACTCAATAAAACATGTTATTAATGAAAAAAAAATCTGACTGTAGATCTAGCAGCAGCTAAAAGATTTTGCAGAAAGAAAAAAAAAACACTTGACAATTCGTGACATCTTATCCTAGAGAATATCATTTTTTTACAAGGAAAAATATACTTGATGGATGTGCAATAATAACCAGTATGTTTGAATAGGGATAAAATGTTTCTAGTTTGATGAAATGATTTCAATTTTTTATCAATGAAGAGTCGATGTCATTTCTTAAACTACATTATCATATGAAATGTTTTAGCAGAATCTTGGAGCTAAATCAAAGGGAAAAAACAACAAACAAACAGTCCCTTTAAAAAAACCAACCTTGATAATTCGTGTTTAGATGTTAAAACACGCTCTGCTTATATTCTCCACACATGTAATACTATATACAGCTTGAAAAGACAGGCGCTGAAGCACAGCGTGAACTTTTTCCCTCAAGTACCCGTAAATTACAGTAGCTAGGGTCATACGTACATGTATGACTTAGGTGCGGACTAAGGACCTTAGTGCATGAGTACTACTTAAGCAAATACCTGGTATGTCTAGGCGAGTTCTTAGCTAAGTCAGACTTAATTCTCGAATCGCTCTAGTGTTTCAATATATTTACTTACAGCTGTATATTTATGAGAAATTATCACGGTTAATGTTTTCAAATATAAATAAAAGTCGAACCCCCGGAACAAAAATTAAGGCTGACGATCAGAAGTAAGACTAAAAATAATCAAATATTCTGATAGATCCCACCTGTGAATGATCTGTATCTAATATAGCAGAGTCTACCATACAGAAGATTTGTTATACAGGTTATATGAATCATCCTTAACATTTTGTATAAGTGAAGAAAGCAGGCGTACAATGTAAACACAGGAACACATACAATGGATTTTTAAATCAAACCTGAAGAATTCTTCTATATAAAAAAAAAGTCTTTAAAAAACAACCAATTTAGCACATTGCATGTATTTAATGTTGTACATGTACATGTTACAACTGATAAAGCAAATTAAATTATATACAAAGTGGGGAACGAAAGCCAAAAAAAAAATCATATGAAGCAGGATTTATATTCAGAGACTTCTACATGAAAGAAAAAGTCTCTTTCTGTGGCCTTCATTTCAAAGTTTAGAGATATCGAAGAAGTTTTATCAATGGACAGTATTCATTTTCATTCCTAAGTTTGTCCTTTAGAACTCGAAAGAAAAGGTAATACAGAGTTCTGACACATCTGTTTCAGATTTGGAAATTTTACTAGAAAAAGACGTTTATGGTAACCTAACTACAAAACTTTATGATAAACGTGATGACTTCAACTTTTCTATCGTCAAATTCCCTTATTTATGTAGCAATATACCATTGTCATCTGCATATGGAGTTTATGTCTCCCAGTTGATTCGGTACGCAAGAGCATCATCCAAGAATGAACAAGGTCTAAAACGAGGCAAGCTATTGAGAAAAAAGTTGATGAAACAAGGATATAAACAGTCTCGTTTAAAGTCATCATTTCGCAAGTTTTTGGTCGATACAATGACCTTGTCAGCAAATATAGTATATCATTAAGTCGAATGCTGACTTAAGTTTTTCATACTAATTGTTAGGTCATTATTTAAAGACTGAATTGTCTGCGGACTTTTATATTTGCCTGTTCATTACAATGAACACATGGCGGGTGTGACCGATCGACAGGAGATGCTTACTCCCCCATGACACCTGATCCCACCTCTGATGTTTGTTGGAGGTCGTTGTTTGCTCTACTCCCGATTTGTATTGTTTTTCTGGACTTTCGAGGTTGATTACTGTTCGTTTTCTCCATATTTCATCTAAGGTTTAGAACTTTGTAAATATCAGGATCTCCTGAATTTTGACTAAAGAAGAAAAAAATTGTGATCTACAATGTACAAGTAACTATTTTTTTTTCTCTGCCGAAATAAACCCAACGTTATCGATTAAATCAAATTAAAACAAAGAGCTGTGAATGTTGAGTCGATTTTGTTATCTTTTATAAGTTTCCTTTTGTGAATACGCCCACCTTAATTCCCCAAGCTATCGATATAAATTGTATCATAAAACTTATTGTATCAGGTTCATAAACGCGTCCTGATTACATTACACCGACGTTATAAGAACATCTACTGTATATACAGAGCTAGAATAATCACCATTGAAAAATCCTTGAAAGATAAACACCTCTCACCACCTAGCAGTAATAATTGTATTATACTTGTCTCACCGTGGAAGATTCAAGCGGTGTTTAAATCTGGGAATAGGATTAAATGATTGAAAAGAAAACAAATGTAAACGTTAGCCGCTTAATATACATCTGTCTGCGAGGAATAAATTAGATAATACAAATATCGAGTGCATGGGAGACTTTGAGTTACAGCAAGGTGGTATATCATAATAATAAAAAGAAAGAAAAAAAACAATCTTATTCTTGCTGCAATATAAACAAGTGCAGTGACGCAGGTTGAAAATTACCTACAGATAACGTGGATAAGATTAGGAGAGATTAGACATATCGATGTGTTTGTCAAGTATTTTATTTATCCAGCGAAATTCAAAGATGTACAGGTGCTCTTTAGTTTTATTTTTCAACTGAATCATAAAAACAATTTTATATTAAGATATAATAACTATATATGCTAAAAAATTGGAAAGAAGAAATAAATTGACAACTAAGTCAACTATAGTAACTTCTTTCAAAATGAAAAACTGAATGAAAAGATGGGAGAGAGAGAGTCGAATCTGTAATTACTAATTAGAACCACTGAACTGTTATATGCCACATGTGCGATTACTTGCTTTTGAACCTAAATAGCTTTATCGACAAAATCTGTCAATATTAGATTCAGAATTTACATATTTTTTCTCCAGGGTAAATTATCGTCAAAGATGTGATATTGATCACAAAGCCACACTAATAGTATTTCAGCATTATTCACATAACTCTTATTACGATTATCAATTTTAAAAAATAAAATCTATTTTTTTTTGTAGAAGTAAATATTTTAAGACAAAATATATCATTCACCAACCTGGCATTCGACCCTCAGTCCCTACCAGGTCTCAACCCTCGACCGGATAGGGGTCTGAAGGTGGACCCCAGAGCTAGCGCTCTTTTCTATTCTGCTAACTATCCCACTAATAGTACATTGTAATTCAGCGTAGTAATTTTTAAAATAAAGATGTATCTAAAAGCATCTTGATAAAAAATCATAACCTTTTTTTAAAAGAAATGGAATGGCTACTTATTTTATCACCAATGGTTATGTTAAGTTTGCTCTCTTTCTCTCTCTCTCTCTCTCTCCATGTTACAACTCCAGGAATATTATTTTTCTAACATTACCTGCTCCTTATTCAGATCGCAGACAACAATGTAGGTACATTACTTTTGTGTTAAAAAACGAAATCTACGCATCTTCAAAAAACATATTTAGGTCATTAGGCCGACAAGTTTTTACACAATAATGAATGTGCACAAAAATCTTTAACGACCTCAACTTATGCAAAAAGACGTTATTATTTATAGCTAATTTCTGTCTATTTTAACAGTAATGATTTGTTACACTGAAATCTTTATGTCGATGGAATCCGTCATAGTGCTAGAAATGCTGCCCCTCCTGTGGGATCAGTTAAGCATCGAGAAGTAGTGGTCCTACCCTACCCCGGGGTCATGATTTGTACAAACTTGAATGTACACTATGTCAAGAAGTTTTAAATTTCATAAATTCCATCTTTTCTGGCTCAGAAGTTATTAAGAAGAAAATTTTTAGAAGGGAGTCAAAGTTACTCAAATGAAGGGTCACACCCTCTTCCATGGGGAGATATAGCAAAGAAAACCTACAAAAAGGATATGATCAAAGGACACCCTGTGCCAAGTTTGGTTGAAATTAACCCAATGGTTCTGGAGAAAAAGATGAAATGTAAAAGTTTACGACAACATCGACGGACAACGTACGTTTATCGTGTTGTAAAATTTCGATTTTAAAATCTCAACCATATACAGGGAATAAGAAAATAAGGTTCAAAGCTATGTTGTATACATGTATGTCCTTTCACATATAGTCATCTGTGAATATATGCCTTTTTGCAAAATTGTAAGGTAGAGAAATCTTAAACATTTTCAAGAAAGGTGTTTTCTCAATAAAACTATAATAACAATCTGTTAGCAAATTGAACTATACGGGTAGTACACTGTAAGATTTTCATTTATAACGTTAAATGTATATCAATCCTTTAAATTACTGTTTTATTTATTTTATATACGTAATAGAAATAAATCTTCAAAAACTCACTATGCCTAGCTAAGTATATTTAATTGTAATTAATTCTTGTGTATTTATCTTTTTTTTTTTTTTTTTTTTTTTTTTTTTAAATGTATATGTTAAATTCCGATTTATATTATCATTTGTAATTGGTCCCTTGGACAGAACACTGAAGCCTACACGTCTTAATTATTTTCATTTTTATGAAGAAAGAAAATCACAAAAACAGATAGATATTAATTTAGGAGCTCATTATATCACACAATCGTCCTGCAGTAGCTAAACTTTGAAAAAAGGACTATCGTATTTAATTAAACGTGTATCTGAGCGTAAAGGAACAGACACGAACACTCCTATATCGTAATCGTTATGGTAAAAATCCACCCTATTCTAAAGAATTTTTTAGTAGGTGTAATTTCCTTCCACTAATTAAAACATCTCAGCCTTGGGGTTTTCTTCCTCTGCAAAACCGCAGTTTCTTATCGGCAGAAGCAATGCATACTAATGTAAAGGACATATGAATAAGGGTACATGATTTATAATGTCATTTTTTTCTTTTTTTTTTGAATTGATAAACGCTATCGTTAAATTATTCTAATTTTTTTTTATTTTGCTATCAATAGCTATCGATTATCATCCATACGCATCTTATTCAGCCAAATATGCGACTTGTTTGAACTGTTCTCGTTAGAACAAGGAGGTCACCGGCATCGACCACATTAAAAATACAATAAAAGCAAACATTTGATTAGCTAGTTCCTTGCATTTTGACATAAAACTATATTGGCATAGTGGTGTATTACGGCAAAGCAAACTGTTTAATTGATTCGCTGTTTGACTAATAAGAAATGATTCATCGATTTTCGATACACTGAGCTGATAGCCTGAATATTAAAACAGTTGCTTCTATTTACTTAACAGCTTTCTTCTTCATATGCATGGCATGTAATCCCTTGTTAAAATAAAACACTCCTCTTTATTTGTCTGTTTGCAATATTTTCTAATTAGTTTTTATAAATCAAAATCAAAGGTTGAGCCAAACAAATCAATGACGATTGATGGAAATACATGGATAATTCCTCTCCGATGAGTGGCCGTCGTCTTGAAATACTGTAGGAAGTTTAGATAAAGTCAACCCCCTTTTTTTAACAACTGATCTGGAGACGTACATTACAACTACTCCTCAAGCTTTTTATGTACGAAATAGCACAAGAATGAACACAAACGAATTTTTTTTTTTTAATACTATTCATATTTACGGAATATTTTTTTTCCGAAACATTAATTGAGGAATAAAATTCTCCTAAGAAGTTAGAAAAAAATTGAGCACATAAAAATCAGCTGTGTATCATGTTACATAATTATATTTGACCAAAACGATTACGATCATATTAGGAGCACCCCTGTTTCTTACTTGCAGAGAGTCATTGATATTGTAATATGTTTATACAAACTTGAATCAATACTGCATAATGTAAAGGTACATGTACACTCTGCTGTCCAGATGATATCTCTAAAAGTCCTTTAGAAATTTCATATTTCACAACATTCTCTAGCTATTACTAAAGGAAGGTCCATTAACCCTGACTTTCCTCTTTTATTGGCTGCAGACAAGAGGTCAAGAATAGGAGACGTCTAAAGACGACAGGGAAATCGGCAGGGATCTTCAGTCACGAGAGCTAGGACCATGTAACTGTCAGCAGGGAAAACAAAACCGATACAGGAGAAACAAAGACACGAGACTACACTGATATCAAATGATTAATCAGATTACTATATATGTATTAAGAAATAATTGGAAGGTAATTTATTCTTACATGTACTGTAGATCAAGCGATGTACATTATTGACCGATTGACCGGTACTGTAGCCCAGAGTTACTCTGTACTGTTATATTCTTATTGTGTTAGGTCTATCTTGGTGACATATGGGGGGTTTATTAAGTCTCTTCCTCACCGGTCACGGTAGCCTAGTGGTAGGGCGTTCGCTTCGAGATCGGGAGGCCCGGGTTCGACTCTCTTTCGCCGCGCCGCGTCAAACCTAAGACGTAAATATAGGTAGTGACTGTTCTTTCGCCAAGCGCCCAGCATTAGAAGTGAAAGTCATGGGTCTTTCGGATATGACATTAAAAACGTAGGTCCCGTGTCACGGTAGGCGTTGGCACGATAAAGAACCCTTACTGCTCAATGGCCCTGAGTGCCGAGTATAGGTCTAAATTTGAAGCCATTCACCGGCATACGGTGACGTCTCTACATGAGTGAAAAATTCTCGAATGGGACGTTAAACGATATACAATCAATCAATCATAAGTCTCTTCCTGGTCACTCAGGTTTCAGAGCTCACATGTACCGTACGACAGTAACATCTGCATATACAGGAGAAGTAAATAGTTATGCTTCATTCGCTGTCTTTAATTACAAGCACTGACATACTTTAGAATAGCCATGACCTACTTCAATATAGAACACCTACTTTAATATAGCATTGATCTTCTTCGGAATAGCACCGACCTTCTTCAGAAAGCATTGATGAACTTGAAAATAGCACTGACCTACCGCGAAATTTAGCCCTGGCCTATTTCAGAATAGCCCAGACCTACCTCAGAATAGCCCAGAACTACTTCAGAATATCCCAGACCTAACTCAGAATAGCCCAGAACTACTTCAGAATAGCTCAGACCTAACCCAAAATAGCCCAGAACTACTTCAGAATAGCCCAGGCCTAACTCAGAATAGCCCAGAACTACTTCAGAATAGCCCAGAACTACTTCAGAATAGCCCAGATCTAACTCAGAATAGCCCTGATCTACTTCAGAATAGCCCAGACCTAACTCAGAATAGCCCAGAACTACTTCAGAATAGCCCAGACCTAACTCAGAATAGCCCAGACCTAACTCAGAATAGCCCTGACCTACTTCAAAATAGCCCAGACCTATCTCAGAATAGCCCAGACCTACTTCAGAATAGCCAAGACCCAACTCAGAATAGCCCAGAACTACTTCAGAATAGCCCAGATCTAACTCAGAATAGCCCTGATCTACTTCAGAATAGCCCAG
This sequence comes from Saccostrea echinata, assembly GCF_033153115.1. Lineage (NCBI taxonomy): Eukaryota > Metazoa > Mollusca > Bivalvia > Ostreida > Ostreidae > Saccostrea > Saccostrea echinata. The sequence goes on from NW_026889777.1 coordinate 7,057,574, forward strand.
ACCTAACTCAGAATCGCCCAGACCTACTTCTGAATAGCCCAGACCTATCTCAAAATAGCAGTGACCTATTCCAGTATAGCCCAGTATATATGTACATGTAACACTTACATACCTCAAAATAGTATAATGGCCTACGTTCTATGGCCAATATATTTAAATATTACGCATATTATATTAGAATCTATATTTTTTTGTCAATCATGAATTGTGAATTAAAAAAAATAAAATCATCCAAAATGCGCACCTCAGGTGTAATGAACAGCGTGAAAAAGTAACGAACCGATGAGTTGCTTTTGTTTCATCAAGTTAATGAGGACGTCCCTTGGTCTAATTAGAGTCGTTCTTTCTAGATTGTTAACTCTCTCATTTACGATACGAATTCCTTTCAACTGCAAGTTTTAAAATGAACTTAAGCAGACGTAATTTTATATAATTGCTCTTGGTTACATTTATGTCACCAACATTAAAACGTCTGTATAATACAAACATTATGTACCATGACAAAAGGTGTGTTTGTCATGAAAAATTTAAAGGGGAAAACAGCTGAGATTGTTAATTGTCCCTATCAAGCGACTTTTTTTCTGCAGAGACTGAATGAATTGAGTGTATTCCCCGTTTATTTGGGACGGCGAGGTCTTTTATTTTATACAATGTAATGCAATGTTCTTTGCAATAAGTTTATGATGTTCAAAGCCTCGCATTATAAGTCTAAGAGTTCAAAAGGAACCAATTCAATCATCTTTATAAAATATGAAGATAATAAACAGTTCAAGCTCAAAAGTCCATTGAAACAATACAAATTTGGAGCAGAGAAAACCCGGACCACTAAAAACATGGGGTGGGATCAGGTGCCACGGAGGAGTAAGCATTCCCTGTCGATCGTGTGCTCCTTGTCATAATCGGGCAAACGTAGCAACGTATTTTCAGTCTGCTTTTCAAAGAAAAATAAAGAAAAAGCTTACGGGTAAATGTGTTTCTTTAATTATACTATTACTGAGAAAGCTTCCCCTGCTGAAAAAAAATTACTTGATGGAGCTGACAGCTTTGACAGTATGCAACCAAATACATGTTAGTAAATAATAATAGTGATGTTGGTTTGAAAATCCTTTGTAATAAATCACGCAGGAACACCAACCAAAATCACATAAGAGTCTTACCATTCCTGCAAAGAGTCCACAAACTCCTATAATGAATAAGATGTTGAAGACGGCGGATCCAACAATTGTTCCCACTCCCACGTCACTCTCGGCGATAAAAACACCTTGTAAAATAAAGAAAAGGAAGTTCAAAGTACATACAGGAGCAAAATTAGTCCGAAATACCTGACGTTTTCCAGGCTTTGTTTACGATTTTGATATTTGACGTGCCTGTTTTCCAAAAAGGCTGGAAAATGTCAGATCTTTCGGACTAGAGCAAAATTAACGAATTTACACTTTCATCTACTTTAAGTTTTACCAATAGACACATTATATTGTAGAATAAATCTCAACAGTTGCTTAGGATATAAGTCAATCGCAACTTAAAATCTCCGGCCTTTCCGACAAGCAGAAAATCAACCGTAGCTTCTCGGGCCTTTCCGACAAGCGTAAAAACAAGGCCCGAGAAGATACGATTGTGATACACGTACATGTATGAATCATGTAAAAGCTGGAATGAGGGCGGGACATTCCGGAAATTCTAACAGATTTGACAGATCGTTTAAAAAACATTCTAAATTCTGAAAATACAATAAATTAATATTTCATCCGTCTGAAGGTTGTAACTGGCGATATATAGAAAAACAAGTTAGCCAAATTTCATTGATATTAATTTTTTATTCCAAAATATCTGTTTTATGCCGCACGACTTGTTTGACTGCGCTAAAAGCATATAAAATGGTCGTTATCTTATATAAAAGTGAATACCACATTGAGACGAATATTGAAAGGAAAGAATGATACTGTTACATTTCACAGCCATATCACCAAATCAACTACCGAGTACCGAATCCAGACTAACCGCATATTATCTTATTGACTTTTTTCGGACCGTATCTCTCTTTTTTTTTTTTGGATGGCCTAAATAAAGATAAGACACTTATTTGTGAAAAATGAAGAGCCAAACATATGGCATACAGTTCGCTGTAAAAAAAAAAAGAAGAAGAAGAAACGAAAACAAATGTCTACGAGATAACAGACGTTGGTTTTTCCCATAATTTTGTGATAATATTATACTTTATATATATAACAGTCTGGACCTAGATTGAAAATCACGTTTTCTCACATTTGTCAACTAATCCGATAAAATCATCCAAGAAATCTAAATGCACATGTAATTTGTTCACGTTCGTTCAGCCACATGTAATTATTGTTCAGAGGCACTAATCACGACCAAGAGACAGTCGCATGGAGAAAGTGATAATTGACAATATATAAATATATAGAGCAAAATATTGATGTCTGGAGGAAAACGAGTCTTTATTGAAAATTAAGAACTCTAAGGAGAGTTTCCTTTTATTGTTTATAACATAGCCTAGTTCTATCAAAGCCCACTTACTTGTATACGCTATTTGTGGACATGAAAGTTCGCGAAGAATAATATTTACGATTGAGCAATCAGATTCACGAAAACACAATGAAATAAGGTTATCATTAAGAAAGTTGATTAACTTTTGTATCAAGTGTATCAAGTTTGTGTCAGCTTTGTGATTTTTTGATAAAAATGGTAAAATAAAAACAGCTCTAAAAACTTTGCATCAAATTATCGATATTAATTGGTGATGTTTGTTCTGTACCAAAGTTATAGATCAATGATGCAAATCCTGATGTGTTGCTTAAAAATAGACTATTTTGAAGAAGACAGATACATTGTAATCAGAATTCCAAGTTGCATTATGTATCAGATTCTGTGCAACGTCTTGCAGCATGCTATTTGGTTCACTAAATTATGTATATGTGTCTAAGCTGAAAGCGTTTATCCATTCTAATCGTCTTCGCTGTAACCGTGTTTTACTGTATGATTCTGAGCAATTTCTTGCAGCTAATTGGTTCAGTTAATTAAATCTGTACCTATTAAAGCCGTGAAAAACTCTGGAGCCGAGCTCCCAGCCGCCATAAATGTAGCACCTGCGACGTCTTCCTGTAGACTCAACTCTGAAACCAAAAATTACATGACTGTACATATTAAATAATTTCATTACGTGCTACAACTAATTCTATAGGTGGAACGAACCCCCCAAAATTACATGTACCGGTACATATTGAGAATTTCATTACGTGCTACATCTAATTCTTTAGGTGGAACGAACCCCAAAGCCTGTATAATTAGTCACATAATAAAACCCAGTAATGAAAGCAGGAATAATTCACCGTAAATACAATTACAGTTTTTTTCCGTTTTGTAGAATTGAATTAGATTTCTTATAAAACTAGTAAATCAAATCATTTCTTTAGATCGCACTTCAATTGGATCTTCACTGCTTTGGAATTAAACAGGGCAGTGTGTCCTCCGATATATCCATATAATTTATTCAAATGCACTCATCAATATTAAATTTTGCTTTTGCCAAATGAATGTTTATTTTATTAGCCACAGAAGTAAATCGGGGGTTATTCTGTCATAATGCGATCGCAAGACGCCAATAGGTGCGGCTAATATTTGATTCTCAATTTCGAAAAAGGGTACCAGAAGACCAGATTTTTTTAAAAAAAATTAATTTATTTGAATTTATTTATTTATTTATTTATTTATTTATTTATTTATTTATTTTTTTTTTGATTTATAAAAAAAAAATAAAAGTAAAAGGTAAATGTATAAAAATGCTAAATAAATTGAATTTCTATTTGATATTACGTGCAACGTTGATTTTGATGTCACGACACTTAAAAGTAACGTTGTAAACAATGGTTGCAACGGTTGGAGCCAGCTGTGTATCTGAGCAGGAAAACGTTAGGCAAGACTATCGCCGAATTATTATCCGAACATTTCGACGGGAAATGATGTCTTACACACCACGATAGGGAAACACAGAAGGTATAACTTGCAATTGTAACTGGACATTTTTTTTCTGCAACAGAAATTCGTTAATGAAAAAGGTGTCGTCATGCAGTCTCAATGTCTTATTCATTCGAATCCGGACTATATAATAAACAATTATGGACTCCTTTGGTATGGTCACATATGATTGATATTTCCGGTGAATATCAAACCATATTCACCACCAAAAGAGACCATAACTGTATATTATGGCACGGTTATTTTACCAGTATTTCATGATCATGACGTTATTACATATATAGTTAATGTTCTTTGAAATTGTAGCATAAATGTACTCAAGGTTATTCAACGGATAAATGTACTTTAAAATTGTAGCAGAAAACTGATTTATTGCCAGGGTTCGAGGGCAATATGCGCTATGTCGGACCCAAGAACCAAGGTATTTGCCAGGTGAGACCGTTCGGCCAGAGCCAAACAACTTGATTTTAGGGTTCGGCAAAATGCATGATTTTATTGACATCAATAATTTTCATTTTTATATTTTTGTGTAAATATTACATGTATTTACATCCACTGAATACTTAGAAAAACAGATTTTGTACTTCAATCAATAAACATAACTTATAAACTACTATGATTAAATCCGGTTCTTTTTACACAGTTTTGACAAGTGTCTGAGGTCAACCGCTTCATGACCTATCATCAATGTAACGTACACACTGATTATATATATTTTACCTTCGCCTACTTTATATAAATAATTTATACAGATACAAAATATGCTATGAAGTGCCACAATTTTTGCGGGAAAATTACATAACCATCTTACTCGAGTGGTATATTTTTGTCTGCAATGCTGAAACCGCTCATCCCCGTTAACGCAAAGAAATACATTATTCCGCCGTCTATCTAATAGTGTTATGCTATATTAACGTTATTGTATTGTGACACATTATGTCACTGTTATTGTATTGTTAATGCTGTGTGATATATATTAACATTATTGTATTGTTACACATTATGTCACTGTTATTGTAGTGTTAATGCTGTTATATTTTATTGTCTAAAGTCAAGATCTAGTTAATGATTGATTGTATGTTGTTTAACGTCCCATTCGAGAATTTTCACTCGTATAGAGACGTCACCATATACATGCACCGGTGAAGGGCTTCAAAGTTAGATCTTTACTCGGCACTCAGGGCTATTGAGCAGTGAGGTTTCTTTATGGTGCCAACGTCCACCGCGACACGGGACCACGGTTTTAAGATCTCATCCGAAAGCACTTCTAATGCCGGGCGCTTGGCGAAGGAACAGTAACTACCTATGTTTACGTCTTAGGTTTGACGCGGCGCGGCGAACGAGAACTGAACCCGGGCCTCCCGATCACAAAGAGAACACCCTTCCACTAGGCTACCGTGACCGGTTCTCTAGTTAATAAATTTAGACTTACCTTTTGGTGCTAGATTCATTATGACGTCATAATTGAATTAAACTTAATTTTCTCCCGTACTTTATGGCTATAATAGAATTATGTAGAAAAAGAAGAATTTTTGTAGAATTCAATTTGAAATCATTCAAAAGTAACCCCGAAACCTAAATTCAATTTAATATCATTTTAAAGAAGTTGTCTAGAAGACAAGAAAAGAAGAACGGAAAACCGTTTTTTAAGAGACTGTGGGCAATATTGGTACATTTCCTTTTTTGTGAGATGGACAATGGTTTCAATACAAATCTTGCCCTGTGTTTTTCTAAAAAATGAAAGAGATGTAAAAAAAAAATTAAAACTCATGCTTTCTGAATCGTTGATATTACATGCAGAAAGATCATACAAATCATTTTTCTCACATGACCTTCTAAATGCTAATTGTGACGTCATAAACTTGTGCATTTTCCCGTATATTCTTTAAAAGTTGCAGAAGACACCAATTTTCAATGGAATTTTCTCTCAGATGATATTGTCCACAGGTATCGCCCACAAAGATTTTGAGATATATGATTTTTCCAAAAATTTTACACAACATATCCGAAAATAAAAGTGGGCGACGGCTGTGGACACTATTTTCTTAAGGAAAATCACCCTTGAAATGGGTCAGTTTGAGGCTTTTCCTGTTTAAAATAGAGAAATGCATCAAATTAATGACGTCATATTTCCAGAATGGTACTCCTTCATGCTATATTCTTTCCTGATTTATCACTATCATATACTCAACTTATGTTTAAGCCAGTTTCAAAACTTTTTGAAAACATTAAATTTTTAGGGCACAATAAAGCTAAAACCGTACCTTCTTCTTTATATATATGTTACATTAAAGTTTTAGGGGAAATTATCACAGTGAAAAATTCACTGTTCAAGAAAGAACTTTATTTTGGACTTTACTTTTCAATTTTTAAGTTGTGTCATATTTTATTTCTCACGATATGTTTTGCAAATCTAATTGTTTAATTGACCAGTGAACCTTTTCGGACTCTTGATCTGTTGTTACAAAGAGACAGAGTGCTATGTCTCAAGAACTGCTAATCTCTTATATAACAACATTGTGTAATTATCTGTTTTTCATTTCCAAACATCAAAGAGTCATTATGTATACTTAATTACTCCATACCCGTGAATCTTTCACTCATTTCACTTGATGTCAACACCTGTCACCTTTTTACTCATTATGTACATTCTTATAAATAGTCATATATAATTTCAATCCTTAGTCTGGAAAAAACGAAGGCCAGTCTCGGCCACGTCCGACTCGTCAGGACTCTGAGTCCGGGGTCACTTCGGCTAGATCCGACTCGATCATTTATAATATGTCTGTTTGTTGATTCATGTAAACTGTTGCCATCGTTGAGACTCATCTAATAAATACGGAATCCTTCATCATTTGTTTTAACTCTGGAATTGCATATTGGTGGACCTTCTGGAATACGGCAGACCTATACTTTGTTTTTACCTCACGGCCACACAGCGCCTCTACCTATACCTCGTACCCCCCTACGCCAACATTCCCTCACCCCGTTCGTTCTGCAGACAACGGATGCAGTTCCAGACGAATTCCTAAGTGCCGTCTAAATCTACACGGTCACATATACATGACCTTCATTTTTTATTGAAAATGACAGTTTAAAATACAATGAATTATGAATTATGAATTTTCATTGAGTTTGCTTAAAAATTGTGTCCCAATACACCTTAATTTACCAAGCTTTATTTGTAAAGACTTAAGGATGATTAACCAGTGGAAATATATATTTCTGTCTGTCAGTTCAGATTTGTCCACACAATAATTCACAGTTCATCATCACAATCCGTTAATTTATTTCTACACTGTCATTGTTCGGAGGGCCAAGCGTTGGTTAACCCGGGAATTAACTCTCTGTTCAGTTGTGACTCCGTGGTTTATCAATATTCAGCGTGTGTTATGTGTTTACTGCACAGTGATTCATTTTATGAGTTGCAGCGTGATCACGTTTGAAGATTTAAATCAAGAACTTAAAAATAGATGATGTTGCTCGAATTATTTTGTCACCTGCATTTGTTTATATTATGCTCTGAATCGTTTGATAAAACCCATACGCCCTCTCGGAATCATTCCGTTTTAACTAGGAATCAGGTTTGAATAATGATGTTTTTCAAAAAGTCTTTAGACAAACAACAGTCGCATAATAAATAATTTGAAAATCAATCACTGGTATTTTAACTTTTTACATGTATAATCAAAGGAGGTTTATCTAGTTTCAATTTTTACATACACGTACAATATATCTTAGAAAAAAAAATACAGGCATATATGAGTGTTCTGTGAAAAAGGATTTATCTACAAGCACATTTAACGTTTTACAGTTTAAAGTTTTATTTTTATATAATATATAAAGGGTATCTATATTGTGTGAATTTATTTTTTACCAAGGAATTGAAATGCTGTTTATTCGCCATGCTTGCCCAACGTATATACACCATTTTAACTCGTTGGATAAAGGAAACATACTATCACACAATCATAGATGTTCTATTTATCTCATACAATTTTAGTTTTCTTACAAAAACTTGAGATAATCCTTATAAAACTATGTTGCATGATATCTGCCCGAATCATGACGTGCAATTTGATGACGTAGTCCTGTTGACATTCCGAAAGAAATGTAATCATATATGAAGATAACGAACAGTACTCAATCTCGTTAGTCCAATGATACAATACAAATTGGGAGCAGAGCAAACACGGACCTCAAAATTAAATGGTGGGATCAGGTGTCATGGAGGAGTGAGCATCCCCTGCCGACCAGTCACACCCGCCGTGTGCTCCTTGTCCTAATCGGTAAAAAAAAAGGAAAAATCCGTAGACAGTTCAGTGTATAAATAATGGCCTATAAATTAGTATGAAAAACATCAGTCAGAATTTGACTCAATGATAGGTTGTATGTGCTGACAAGGTCATTGTGTCGACCATAAAACTTGCAAAATGATGACGTCAAACGAGACTGTTGATATCCTTGTTTCCTCAACTTGTTTGTCAATAGCTTGCTTTGTTTTAGAAATCGTTCATACGTATAGCATGGTCTTGCCCATCAAATCAACTGAGTGACATAAATTGACCCCATAAGCAGGTGATAAGATATATTTCTACATAAGTAAGGGAAGTTGACGATTGAAAAGTTGAAGTCATCACGTTTAGCATAAAGCTTTGATGTTAGGTTACCATTAACGTATTTTCTAGTAAAATATCTAAATATGAAAGAAAGTTATTTGTATATTAATTATGTCTATCTAAAACATGTTGAACTCTTGGAATAGTATCTGCTGCGTCTTTTTTTAAACGTATGTAAATATCTGAGATTTTTTTATACAAACTTCTGACTGGAAGTTGTAATACTACAGAACAAAAATAAGGACCGAGGAATCATGAATCCGGAAGTGCAGAAGAATAAAGCATACCGGATGAAGCATGGGTAGTATCTACCACATGTATGAGATCAAATGTATGATTAAGTAGATGTAATCAAATGCTCTTGCAGGTACTTACGTAATTCAAAGAGGTCTTGAAATAAACATATATTGCACATAAAAATTGCAATTTTCAACTACACATGCAGATTATTGAAATTCTTTGGATTTTTATTAGAATTCCTGCGTGGCTAAATTTCGTCTCTTAATAGAAATAAAAATCAAAAGTTGGAAAATCATTGAAAACTTAAAGATGTCTGTAGGAAATGACCATGAATACTTTAATAGTAAAATAAATAGCACGATAGGCCGGAATAGGCAGCGATATCACATCACGAAGACACAAAGCAATATTCCTCCGCCATTCCTGGTTAACCATTGTCCACGCGAGGGCCGGACACAAACTATCCTATCTGATAATGAAAGATCGTATATCTTGTCTATACTCATATATCTATCATTCTCTTCTAACAAGCCTTGTCTATCATCTCAAATTTATTATTGTTTGTGGAATTGTCTAGTATAATCTTGGAAGAATGAAATCTTTGTTGATTATTATACTGTATTTACTTAATTTGAAGTAATTTAGATTTTTACAAAGACTGTAGGTGTACACTATCTCTCTTTTTCTTGTTTTATTATTACAGGTGTAACTACTTTTTCAGCAAGATTACTAGAGATACAAGTCATGTGTGACCACAGTGTTGAAATGTATAAAAGTATAGAAAATTCTTCAAAATAAAAATTTTTATTTAAGACTGGCTGCATTTCATTTCCGGTATTTTTAAAACTATTTAACTTTTCATTTCCGACATTTTGTAGTTTTCATTTCCGAAACTTTATTTTCATACTTTTATCATATAGTACTTTTTTCGGCAATGAAAACAGAATTGATACTTCACTTATAAAAATTTTTAAAGAATAAATCATTGATATCCAAATGATTTTGCTTAGCTTTTAAAGAAACTTACATGTACATGTTGAGGGAATTCTCTTTTTGAGTGCAGTCACTAATATATATTTCAATGGACATTAAATTTGGTGAAGAAAAATTGCATGCTCATTTAACTCATTCAAAACTTTTAACTAGACTTAGTGATGCATGTATATACAGTATATTGCAATGTTTTTATTCGGAAAATGTGGTTTGAAAGAAATGTAACATTTATATCATGTTAAAATTCTCTTTCCACCTACTTGGTAAACATTAAATTGAAAAAAGGTACCCCAGAAAAAAATCCTGAAATGTAACAAAATAAATGTCGTGAATGAAAATAAAAAATGTCGGAGATGAACCCCCCCCCCCCCCCTTCAAAAAAATGTCGGAAATGCTATGCAAAATTCCGGAAATGAAACTTTAGTAACTTGAACTCCCAAGGGTTCAAGAACATATGAACCCAAAAAATAAACACCATGTGGATGGCTGAAATCTAGTCACAAAATATGCTTTGTTTTAAAAATAAAAAATATTTTAAATTAAGGTAAACTTTTTACACGATCTCACCGTCACATATAATTTCCAAAGAAGCACAGAAGTAGTCGTCACACACAATGGCTAAGGCTCCGAACACGTACAGTACAATCAAAATATGAGCGAACACGCCCCCATCCCGAGTTTCCTCGAAAGACATAAAATTTCCTGGAAACTCCTCCACTGAGCGTGGTGTACACTTCTCATGTTCTGAATCATTTTGTGAATCTGAAGTGAAAAAAAGTATCTTTAAACATACATAATACAGAACATTAATATTTCTTAAATTGAGTTCCTTAATTTTAAAATTTTTATTTTGCGACAATTTAATTACAAATTCAATCCAAATTTTAAATTGTTGTAAGTTACCCATAAACACAAGCAACGAACAATTGTTATAATTTTTCAACAATGTAAATGGCTTCTACTACAAGTAATAAAATTAATGCATGTTACTTTTCATATTGTATTATACATGTACATATAATGTATTTGAAAAAAGTTTATACGGTACAATAAAGATGTATGCTTAAAAACGAAAATCAAAAAAGTCCCACCCTTTCAGAATATTCCAACATCTCATGAGATGCATGTATATTACGTTGAATTATGGGAATTTTTGCGTACTTGAAATACTTTCAACATGATATTAGTTTTTAGTTGTTAAATTGGTGTGGTAGTTATTTAAAGAAAGGAATGAAAGAATTTTAATTATTTAATTATAACACAGTTTGGTAACTTCTTAAAGTTGATCGGCCTTTGTTTTAGATTCAGAAAGCGTTTGGAAATAAGTGAACTTCTTGGAATAGAACAATCAATTATTGAAATCGTTCAGATAGCGAGAGTTGCGTGTCAAGATATTCATTAGAGTATGAAGGATGTTAAACTAATTGGAGCAAACTTTAAGAACATTCTTAATAATAATGGTTTTTAACGCGAGCAGAATTTCTTAAAGTTATCACGCATTCCATTTAGCTTTTAGAATTACGATCTTCGCCAGAAAATTATGATTGTAAAAGTTTCATGCGAAAAATAATTGTACAAAAACTTCCAACATTTTTTGTTTAATTTATACGAACATTACGGATGAGTCCAGCAAGCAAGTTGTACGTGATAAGAAATGAGAACATGATCTTAACTTCATAGAACAATCAATATTTTATCGAGTAAATAATAATAAATAATAATTAAGCAAACTTCTTCGTTTAATGTACGGATCTTTGATCAGATTTTAGGTCGCCTGATTCACTTAGTGTTGACTTTCGCGGTAACTTAGTCGATTCCTATAATCACAGGTTTATAGGGGCTCATCATAGAAATTTTCTTCAAATATGTTTCATTAAAAATTAATCTCAATTTCATTTTATCTATATCTATCTAGATAGTTTTAAATAAGTTTCAAATAAAATTTAAACATTTAATGAAACTAATATAAAGAGGTTGATCTTTTTTGTAGCAACAGCATGTACAGTACATATACATTTTAACACTGTTATGTGTTTCAAAACAGAGTGCCAATATATTAGTTACTTTTTATATTCGAAATACATTGTTGACTTATATACGAACTTACGCCTTATTTTGACCAACATAATAAAGTACATTGTACTCTTGTTACATCCCCAATTATCACGTGATCTTACTCAAGACTGGACGTGACCAATAAGCATCGTGATTTAATATTAAACTTCACTGTTATTTCACAGTTATAATCACCGTAGGAATGCAAAGTATATATCATATATCAATATCATTTTACTCTTTCACCTTCAAGTAACGTGCCGTTATAATCTTTATCAAGCAATGTTTCGTTATAATTTCATGTTCTTAAAAAAAAGAGTAAGGGCCAATTCAGAGTACTTTTGCTCTAAATAAGACAAATCTAATCGATCCCTATAAATAATTCCTTCTCTGTTAATTTTTTAACACGGAGCGTGTTCTGTATCTACAAGTACTAATCAAAGGCATTGTAGCCCGAGTTTAGAAACGTTAAGGCACATTGTGATTAGAAAAAAAAAATCGTCGCAGCAAATGCAATATCAATGTCTTATTAAATACTTCTAAAATAACCTCCACCCCCACCCCCTTAAAAATTATGCATTATACATGCATATAATAACGTTATTTTGTTTAAAAAGATGTTTTTTGTCAAGTTTATAAGCAATGCTTAAATTTAGGTTCAAAAGGTATATAAATCGCAAGGGGCAAGCATGTGCACAGCCTTTGTATCAGTAGATCGTAAATGTATTAATTAAAACATTCAACCAATGAAACGCCTAAAACTCAGATTACAAAGCTGTGTTTTAATTCAGTTATTTTCGTCGCAAAAATATTGACTGATTGGTAAAAACATTAACATCAATTTGTAAGTAATCAATGGCACGTGGACTATATCTTGCAGATTTGAATTTTGTGCTACTTTAACATAACGTTCTGCATGATTTTATTAAGTTCATTACTGGATAAATATAACCCTAGCTCCATAGCCATCTTTAATAGTGTACAGTGCATGTGGAAGGCGCCATCAATTTTTCATTGGGCACATTGACAAGCGCATATCCTTGTTCAGTAATTTAAAAATTTTAGGTTTCCTATCCTTTGATAGATATTCAAATGCTAAGTAATTATTTTGGGTTATCCATTTAATGCACACCCCCAGAATACATGTAAAAAATCAATATATTTCTGAAGAATCAAATAGACTCGAGGACGGTCAATTCGTAATGGCCAGAATTAGATCATTGATGTTTTAAGATTACAGTGGGTTCAATGACGTCAGTGGTCTGAACAACCTGGTATTGAGACGGATGGGGACAAGTAATGTGTTTAACCTGATCGACTCAACAGCGCCTCCAAGAAATCTGAGAGAGAGAAGGGGGGGAAAGAAAGAGAGAGAGAGCTATTGATGGACGTGAACCAACAATTATGATTTAATTTAAAATCCTGGTCAGGGAGTGTTTCACAGGCTCCTTTTTGACATAATTAAAACATATTTATCATAATTACGTGCATTATATTAATTTCTGCAATAATTAAAAGACGTTTGGTTTTACATATTTTTTGTTTTAAAAAAATGAAAAGGCTTTCAATGTGAATATAGACAATAGAGTTAAAGTTAGAAAACTTTATTTCTTCGTGTTATGTAAAGCTTAAATGAACAGGCTTTGTAAATCAAATGATAACCATCTAACAGAAACCAACCTCAGATATCAGGGCTGACGTCATAGTTCATAATTAAATATAGAAAAATACTGATAAAAAGCCTTTATCGCGAACTTATGCACTAAATTAAAACTGACACTTTATTTTGTTTTTCCCTTGATATGTACCTCTCTCTCTCTCTCTCTCTCTCTCTCTCTCTCTCTGAGACTCTCTCTCTCTCTCTCGTTTTAGAGTTCTCGTAAAGGACACTCCACAATCTCTATTGTAAAGCTGTGATTTAAATCACGTTTGACTGACACTTTAAATTCTCTAAGCTTTCAAATCTTTCATGGACACTAAGTGACCCTGCGTTTCGTTAAATTTCCCTTACATATCCTTTTAATGTATTTGTAACGTTTATGCATATCTACTTAGATGAATTAAACCAGCTCTATCATAGTGAAAATACCGATAAATCAGTGTTACATTAATTAAAGGGTCATTGTTTAAGACTGGAGAAGAAAGAGGCTTTATAATTAGCGAGCTTAGTAATAGTGTCAGTGGCAATCCTAGTTTTATTATCATTTATGAGACTTGTAAACATTTTCAAACATGGACACACAGTGTTTTTCTTGATAACAAGAAGCTAACAGCTGCTACAAATTCAAACATATGCATAATTCCAACGTATTCTTTACCATGTGTTTCCGATATTATGGATGTAGAATCGAAAAAAAAAAATAAATAAATAAAGCTCACGCAACCAAAAAAAAAAAAATAATAAATGAAAAGTTTTCAATAATATTCAAAACTGGTATATAACTGGTATATTATTATTTTTTTTATTTTGTATCATTTACAGCAAGATCAGTAAATGTCAGAAACGACCTATATTAAATACTAACGGGGTACTCCCACAACGTAATAATTTGTTCGGTTATGCAGGCATAATTTTTTTTTTTTTTTTAAATTATCAAGTTTTGCTAGTTCGTGCTTTGATCTGACTTCAACAAGTAAAGGTTAAATAATTTTTTTTTTCAAAAATTACCTTGTCCCAGAGATCCATTAATTTTCCGGACATCAATTTCGGCATTTCTCTTGACCCGTATGACCTTATCGTATCCATCCACTTCCTGTTTCTGGATTTCGTTGTACACCCGAGTTAGAACATTACACACAACAAATCCTACATACAGAAGCGCTAGACACAGTAATTTAGCGCTTTTTTTCTTGGATCTCCAACAGGCCTGTTTCTTACACTCCCGGACTGTGTCAATATCCCGGACATCTTCGAGAAAGATTCCTGAACACCTTACCCGCTTGGTGTCATTTTTTTCCATTCCGAGGACTGCAACGTCCACTCAATTTTCATTGACGACGGAGCAAACGGAGGGCGTAGAGCAATGTTGTACAAGCTTGGGTAACTGAGACAGTAACCCCAACCCCTGTCCACTATCTATGTGTTATCGCATTATAACGGAGAGACATGCAGACCGCACAGCATCTCAATACACCATAAATAGCGGGCTTATCACATGATAACAA
The DNA here is from genome assembly GCF_033153115.1 of Saccostrea echinata. Classification (NCBI taxonomy): domain Eukaryota; kingdom Metazoa; phylum Mollusca; class Bivalvia; order Ostreida; family Ostreidae; genus Saccostrea; species Saccostrea echinata. Next base: position 7,072,639 of record NW_026889777.1, read on the forward strand.
GTATCATCACAACTATCAACTATTATACAAATCTCATATATTACCGTTATGACGCGTCTCTTGATTTTACCGCAATCCGACAATATTGAAACAGATCTACATCTCTATATATACACTATAACAGGTAAAACGGACGATACCTCATTAAACTCTCGATTCTCTCTTTTATAACCTAAGGCCTAAACCATTCCAAAGGACGACTTGTATTTTATGCAAAACTCATTATTTACCGTAATTATCTTCTGTTATTTGTAACAGAGAGAGTAAAACCGTTTTTCCCAATAGTTATACGGTGTATATATATGCGGAAGATGTTCGCAACAAAAATCAGCGGCCCTTTCGCGGGTCCCCAGTATTGTATTGGTTAACCAGGCACAATTTTCTGTTTACGTCAAGTTCAATGCAAATCCACGTGCCTTTTCGATACCATTGTATTTTTTACTTATGATTGACTTAATTGAAGAGACTGGAGGGTGTTTACTTTTTTTTCTAAAAATCAAAAAAAAATTTAACACACACACACAAAAGTTTCATCCCGCATTTTGATTGTTTCAAGAACAGCATTGTATACCCATAATTACGAAAAGAGAGGTAACTCCTATTTTTCGCAGGATAAGCACATTTTCTGTAATTTCAAGGAAAAAAAATTCTGTTAAAAGAAATTAAATTGCCAAATAAATATTTGTACAGTATATGAAGAGAGAGGTTCAATTCTAATTACTAAAGCCAACATAATAAATACTTCACTGTTTCAACGATTTTCCTTGTAATTAGAAATTTACTTACAGTGAACAGTAAGCTAGAAAAGGAACACAGGAAATTGAAAAAGTTAAATTAAAATATTTATTACATTGTACAATAAAAACTTATCAATTTTTAAATCAGCGCCCATATTTAATTAATTTTCTTAGTAAACAATCTAACTCTCCTTAGATATGAAACATGTTAACTATAAAATACTAAATGATGTATAAACAAAAAATTAAACTTTCTCATGATAAAACTTCATATGGAGACTCGTTAGTAGTTCGCAATTTTTTTTTTAGATGTTGAAGTGAATGATTGCTAATACGTAGAAACATCCTCATAATCAAACTTTTTTTTTTAATACTGCACGAATTGAAATATTTTACAGTTAGACGTTCTGACCAAATTTTTCTCAAAAGCATAAGAGCGACATACATTAAGTCAAAATCTTCATTTTGTTCTGAACTAGAAGTACATGTATGTCCACAGGACATGAATGCCCCGCCGAGTGTATATTAGTAATGCAACATGAAAATTTGTATTAGTGCATGAAGTTTGATGAGAATATCTTGAATAGTTTCTTTAAAACTGAAATTGAAAAAAAAATGAATATAGATGATAAATTCTCACCAAATTATGTATAAGTTATGGTGGCATATTTCTGCCCCCTACATGCAAGATAAAATATGTTAACTTGCAACATATAATAATGTAGACATGCGACTTATTTATGTCAACATGCAAAATAATTATGTTGGCACGCAAGTTACCAATCTCTTTAGAGAATCCAATTTTGATATTGGTAAACTTACTTACTAACGCCATTATATGACATCACACAAGCAAGATACAACGGGATTATGTTTACATGCGACTTATTTATGTTAACATGCTAGATAATTATGTTGAGATACGATTTATTTATGTCAACATGCAAGATAATTATGTAGATATTCAACTTATTAATGTCAACATGCAAGATAATTATGTTTACATGAGAGTTAATTATGTAAATCAGCATGCGAGATATGTTTGTTAAAATGCAACTTATTATCTTCCATGTTGACCTAAATAAGTCGCATGTTAACATTAGTAAATTGCATGTTAACATAATTATCTTACATGTTGACATAAATAAGTCGCATGTCTACATAATCATCATGTTGCATGTTAACATAAATAAGTCGCTTGTCAACATAATTCTGTTGCAGCTTGCTTGTATGATGTATACTGGCGTTAGTAAGTAATTTTACCAAAATAAAATTAGATTCTCAAAAAAGATTGGTAACTTGCATGTTAACATAATTATTTTGCATGTTGACATAATTATCTTGCATGTTGACATAATTATCTTGCATGTTGACATACTTTTCTTGCATGTTAACATAATTTATCTTGCATGTAGGGGGCAGAAATATGTCACCATAATAAGTACATAAGCTTACATAAAAATATCTTAAATGCATGGTTTCTTTGAAACTAAGCAAAACGCAAATTAAAGAAAAGTGAGGTCAAGGTAACAGAAAAATGCAAGGTCAAAAGTTTTTGATACAGTTGAATAGCTCTCTTTAAAACTAAGCAAAACGCAAATTAAAGAAGAGTGAGGTCACGTTTACAGAAAAATGCAAGGTCAAAAGTTTTTAATACAGTTGAATAGCTCTCACTAATACGTATCAGCATATTTAGTTTGATAAAAATATCTTAAATGGTTTCTTTAAAACTGAGCCAAACACTAATTTGAGAAAAGTGAGGTCAAGGTCAAAAATGTTGATGCAGTTGAATAAATTACATCAGAATGCATTAGCTTTTGAAGTTATAAAAATATCATGAATGGTTTCTTTAAAACTGGGCAAAATGCAAATTTAAGAAAATATTTTGGAATTTCCCAATCTATTTTTAGTCTAATGTAGAGAAATATTCACCTGGAAGGCGAATATAACGTAGTGTTTTTTCTAACATTGTTGGATCTCAGCCAATCAGAGAGATGGGAATCATTCAATCATACATGTATAATTATATTCAATATTTCATAACGAAAGTTGTCGTGAAACTCTTGACAGTTTAATTATTCTACTTTGTGTAATGTCAATCTATACACACTAACGTTATGTTTTGTATGCCGTACTATGATGTCATAATAGCAGGATGTCATATACGTTACCACAACGTCAGGTGAATAACCTTTTTTCTTCAGTTTAGATCAGAGTTCAAATAAACACTAAACAGAGCAGAAGTGTTTTTCATATCTTCGAGTTACCAACTCACAACATTCTTGATATTTGGTGCCGTGACCGAAAGAAGAAGGACAAGATGAATTTATTAAAATTGAAGTAAATGCGTGCAGGAAATAGGACTGTTGTGACGAAACCTTCTCAGAAACTTGAGGATGCAAAGGAAAATTCTGACTTCGACAGTGAAGAACTGAAATCAACTTACAATAATCTATAACAGAAGAAAGAAGTGCTACAAAAACTGCAAGACCAGGTATTAGAGTTAATAGAGGAAGAGGACATTGAAAAGGAAATGGTGGACACAGATGAGTATTCCAACAATTTTGGTACAAAACGTCGTCATTTCAAGAACGCTATTGACAATTTGCATGTTTCTGATACTCAAAAGATTGATGCTTATCCAGATAAAACTTTGAATGCTGAAACCCCATCATTTACGCCTTCTTCTATGCAAAATGCCTTAACCGGAAATATTCCATCTATGAGTTATGTCAATAATGCCTCATCGCAGATCAATAATCCCGACATGAGTTCTCTATCAAATGCATCAGTATATCATCGGTTACCAAAACTAACATTACCCATTTTCAGTGGAAATTTGTTGGAATGGCTAACCTTTTGGGATCAGTATGAATCTGCCATACGTTTGAATCCTACCCTAACAAATGTACAAAAATTCAACTATCTAAGGGCACAGTTGGACGCTGATGCATTGCAATCAATTGCGGGGTTTGCTCTTACAAGTGCCAATTATGTAGAAACCATCATCATTTTGAGAGAGAGATTTGGTCAACCTGACAAAATTTTAAATACCTATATGCAAGCATTATTAGATATCCCATCACCTAGAAACCAAACTGTTAATCTGCGTAACTTTTATGACAAAATGGAGGCTTACGTTAGAGGACTGGAAGCCATGGGCCAATCACAAGATTCTTACTGTACATTACCCGTCCCTATCATCATGAATAAACTACCAGGTGAAATAAAAAAAAGAATCTCTTACGGTCACACAGAGTAAGTACTTGGAAATTACAAGACCTGCGCAAATGTTTGATGAATGAAATCAATAATATGGGATAGGAGATGAAATTGACACTATGAAGAATTTTCCTACGACGATGTCTTTTGTAGCTGGAGCAAGACCACATGATATAACAAAGAAGTTGATTCCAAGTAATGCAACTAAACAATGCATTTTCTGTGACCAAATGCATGCACCGATGCACTGTAAACATATTACAGAACCGTCAACTCGATTGACAATAGTAAAACGGAAAAAAACTGTGTTTTAATTGTCTAGGTACTCATCGCGTCAGTGAATGCAAATCAAGGAATAAATGTAAAATCTGCCATAAGAAGCATCATACAAGCCTGTGTGATAAAAACAAAATGGTGAAAGAAGACAACTCAACCAAACCAACCAGAATCCCTACAACGACTGCCAGTACCAAGAGTATTGATACGATCAAGCCAGGAAGTTCATCAGACTCGCATACTTTGTCATCAACAGTAACAGGAAACCGTGACAATGTATTGTTGAAAACAGCAGTTGCCCCAGTTTGGTAAAAAACATTTCTCTATCTGCCAACATACTCCTAGATGAAGGTTCACAAAAGACTTTCATTACAGAAAAACTTGCCCAAAAACTTCAACTGAAAACTACAGATATTACAAACCTTAGTATCGCAACCTTTGGAGATACAAGACGAAATATACGCAATTTGAACAATGCAACACTTGAACTTGAAACACAGAATGGGAGTAGAATTACTATGGAAGTAGTGATTATTCCCAGTATAGCAGCCCCCACGACACCCACTGTCATTATAAAGCTTCAATTCTTCCATATTTACAAGGATTAAAATTAGCACATCCAGTTTGCAGTGAAGACAAGTTCAATATATCTATGCTCATTGGAGCCGATTACTATTGGGATATTGTACATAATTAGATGCCAAGGACCTACTGCCGTAAAATCAAAATTAGGATACCTGTTATCTGGGCCAACCAAAGAAAATGCTAGAGTAACTACCACAGGTGTATACAAAATACTGTGCCAACATGATGAAGAAAATGCTAGCTTAGCTCAATTTTGGGAAGTAGAAGATCTTCCAAACAAAGTGAGTGAGGAAACAAGCAGTAAAATCTTGAAATAATAAAATGAATGTATTACATACAAAGATGGGAGATACAATGCACGCCTACCATGGAAAGAGGATCACCTGGAACTTCCTACAAATACAAGGATTGCAAGACAAAGACTCAATAGTGTCTTACGTCGCTTGGAGAAGGAACCAGGTATGTTGGAACTTTATGATAATATCAACAAAGAACAGGAAAGGAAAGGCTTCAAAGAGGAAGTAAAAGAAACGGAAACAAATAACAAGTCCACTATATACCACATCATCCTGTAAAGAAGATCCAAATACTACTCCTATTAGGATAGTGTATGACTGCAATTGTAAGGAATCTAAGGAAGTCACCAGCCTCAGTGACTGCCTAGAAACAAATGCCCCTCAGCTAAATGATCTGACAACTCTCCTTACTAACTTTCGGATGAGACAGTATGCCATTTCAGCAGACATAGAAAAGGCGTTTCTCCAAGTTGGTTTAGAACAGAAAGATAGAGACAACAATAGATTCTTTTGGCTGAAAAATTACAAGGACCAAAACAGTGAAATCATTACTTACAGATTTAAAGTAGTTCTTTTTGGAGCCACATGTTCACCCTTCATCCTAAATGCAACCTTGATGAAATTATTTGCTGAAAACCCATCTATAACAACAAAGGAACTGAAAAGAAGTTTATATGTTGACAATGTCCTCACGAGTTTTAAGGATGAAGATACCTTACTATCATTTTACAGAGAGTCCAAGGAATTGCTTAACAAGGGTGGCTTCAACCTGAGGACATGGAACTCAAATAATCAAATTCTCATGAATCTAGCCAAAGAAGAAAGAGTGGAAGACTCATCCAAGGACGATAATGTACTGGGAATGCAATGGAAGATAGATAATGACACATTAAGCTTTCATCAACCTACACCCAGAGTAACCCAGAAATTGACCAAAAGAGAGATATTGAGCCAGTCATCAAGAATCTTTGATCCTCTCGGTTTGCTTAGCCCTGTTACAATAAAGGCAAAGATATTCATTCAGGAACTCTGGAGACAGAATTTCACATGGGGTGAATGCCTTACACAAAATATATCCGACAGGTGGAATGTATTGATGAGTGACATTGAAGATTCTACTAAACTGAACATCCAACGACACATTCCAACCAGTGATTCAATAGAGAATGAGTTACACATCTTTACAGATGCAAGTCTAAATGCATATGGAACTTGTGCATATGTAGTAAATGGAGAAAATTCTACACTTCTGATATCAAAGAATAGAGTTACATCTTTGAAAATGACCACATTACCCCAGATGGAACTCATGGCAGCCGTAATAGGAGCCCAACTTGCAGACCATCTTAAATCAGCCATCAATATAAAGTTTGTTACATTATGGTGTGATAGTAAAATTGTTCTACATTGGTGAAATAAAAAAAAAAACATTGAAGAGATTCATCTCAAACAGAGTGGAAAAAATCAATAATCTTACTGCAGGATATGAATGGAGCTATGTCCCAACAGAGAGTAATCCAGCAGACCTCCAAACCAGAGGAATTACTGCCAAAGAACTACTGGAGAGTCATCTGTGGAGAAATGGACCCACTTCGATCATCAGCCGATTAAAATGGCCTGAATGGACAAATAATAGAATAATTTCAGTCATGCCATGCATTCAGAATCAATATATATGAAGAAGAGGAAATATAACAAACATAGAAAACAGACAACAAAATGACATTGTCCAAAATACTCCCATTGGAAAAATACAGCTCATTTCAGAAGTTACAAAGAGTTACTGCATATATCTTGCGATTCATCTACAACTGTCAACAGAGGAATGAAAACAGATATGTTGGACACTTGACTGTTGAAGAGATCAACAAAGCCTCTCTCTTGTGGATTAAGAATGTTTAACACCGTTCATTTCAAGATATCTTACACCCCCTTGAATCAGGCACATAACATCATATGATTCGCCAGTTGAAACCCTACCTGGATGAAGAGGGCAGGATCCGTTGTAGAGGACGTATTGAAAATGCGCCAGTCAGTGAAATGCCAAAAATCCCTTCCTGATACCTGGAAAAAATAAGTGAACTACGCTTTTGGTTGAAGATGTACACAAAAAGAATCTACATGCAGGAGTTAATTAATTTCAATAATACGCCAAAAATTCTGGATACCAGCAATCCGCAATCCGATCTTATCCTGCTCCTGACCCCCCACCATTACCCAAGGATCGTGTCAATGATCATCCACCTTTTACAGTCACAGGAGTTGATTTTACTGGCCCCCTCCATGTGAAATCTGGATACAGAAAAGACAAGAAAGTTTATATTTGTCTTCTTACTTGTGCCAATTCACGTCCAATTCATTTAGAAGTTGTACAAGACTTGTCAGAGGATACCTTTCTACGTGCATTCAAGCGTTTTGTTAGTAGAAGGTCTCTACCTAGGATTATGATGTCTGATAATGGATCCACATTTGTAGCAGCGTCTGACACCATGCAACAACTTACACAATCAACAAAAATTCAAGAGGAACTGTTAATCCGCGGAACAACCTGGAAATTTATCCCTACAAGAGCCCCTTGGTTTGGTGGATTTTGGGAAAGACTAATTGGATTAAAAAAGGAAACTGTGTAGAAAGTAATCGGAAAAGCCTTTGTATGTCTTGACACTCTCAATACTGTCATCACAGAAGTAGAAGCAATCATTAATGATCGCACTTTGACATATATTTCATTGGATGACAAAGATCCAGAACCCCTTTGCCCTTCTCATCTTCTCATGGACGAAGACTAAATTGTCTACCTTATCCAGAGGAATTGATGATGATGAATTCCTTGAAAGACCACGAAAACAGCCAGACTGATATTTGTAGATCAGCAAAACAAAAACATCAGTTACTACAGCATTTTTGGAAAAGATGGATCCAAGAATATCTTAAAGCGTTACGGGAATTCCATCGGACATCAGGATCAAATACACAATCTATAAAATCTGGGGATGTTGTGTTAATCGAAGAGGAGACTCCAAGAATGAAGTGGAAATTAGGAGTGATAGAAGAATTAGTGAAAGGAAAGGACGATTTTGTTCGATCTGCAAGGTTAAGAACAAAATGTGGAACAACGACAATACCAATTATGAAACTTTTTCCACTTGAAATTAATAAGAAAGATAATACCGCAAGAACATGTAATAAGAGTGTAACAAAAAATAATCACAACGCGAATGAACCTTATTATTCTTATTTAAATTTGTGTACATTTTGACGGCCCCAGGATGTCGTGGAACTCTTGACAGTTTAATTATTCTTCTTTGTGTAATGTCAATCTATACACACTTACATTATGTTTTGAATGCCGTACTATGACGTCATAATAGCATGACGTCATATACGATCAGAGTTGAAATAAACACTAAACAGAACAGAAGTGTTTTTCATATCTTTGAGTTACAAACCCACAACATTCTTGATAAAAGTATCGTTATCTGCAAATTTGAAATTGATATGACATATGCTAACTGCATTTACTAATCTTACAGGTGCCTGAAAAAATTTGATTTAGTCCAAGTCTGATCCTGGTGCCTGGAAGCTATTAATTACGGATCTGGTGAAATGGTGAAAATGGGGCAATGTTTTATTAAATATTGAGACTGTCCCTGTATCATCATTTGGACTCAATATGTTAAATTGTAAATGTTTTTCCTAAATGCTTCAAATTCCTCAAAGGACTGAATATGCTTTTGTTTCATAAAGGGAGAATTTGAGATTTTTCAATATACATTTTTCAATTGGCTGACTATTATGGGAACCGTTTTGACTGCAAACAAAAACTCTCCTCTGCAATGTGTCGTCATTTCTAAAATTAGTTCGATAAGAAATTTTTCATGAACATAAATGGTAGGTGAAAGTTTTTTTCAGTTATAGAGTTTTATGTAAATCTCTACGAACTCACTACATGAACAAAAATTCGAGGAATAAATGAACAACAGGTCCTGCATTTACTGTATCAAATCATTTCCTGTGGAGAGACTTATAAATGCATTAAAATCCAGAGAAGAAGCTGAAAATGTGCAAATGATAACGAACGACGCACATCGCATAACACATGACGACGGGCGAAAACAGATAGCAATAGGTCACCTGAGTGACTCAGGTGACCTAAAAAGAAGAAGTATCTTGCTCTGGCTTCAGTTCGAAGTTGAAATGTATCGACGACAAATTATTGCTACTTTCATTCCTTTATGTAATGAAATGAGAAGTTAACAAACAGTGATCATGCTCAAAAGTTCAACATAGATTACAAATTGTGAGCAGAGCCAACACGGACCTCCGAAAACAGAGGTGGGATCAGGTGCCATGTAATTATTTTTCTCTATCACCTGCATACTGTGTTGATTCGCGTGATCTGAGTACAATTAATTTCTTATCAAAAATCGGCTACTGACAAATACGCTAATTTTACAGGGCTTGTCTCAATTGCAAAAATGTTTTCACCTATCATAATATATAATGGAATTCATTTTTTTAATGTTAGAATTTATTGCTGGAATATATAAACTTACATACATATAACGATTGTATATACACACATGGACATATATGCTATGTTGTTGTCCATGCCTGAAATATATATGTGTTATTCTGTTGTCCATGATAATGAAGTTTGTTTTTCCTTAAAATTCAATGTCAGCTCAATATTCAATTACCGATATTAATGCTGAAAGGTGGGGGAGGGGCTTTTTTCTTATTTAGAAAAAGTAGTTATGATTTTGTGAATTATTTTATATAATAGGATTACATTTCTAGTAGTAGTACACTAAATCATATGCCTGTTAATGCTTCAGATGCACCAGTCCGTACACAAACAAATGTCTCGATATTCTGGGAAATATTGTTCAAACAAGGAAATGCATGTATGCGTTAGTATTAATATAGTTACCTCTGCTTTTATTAGGTTCCAAAAAATTGTAGATTAATTTTCATTCAGACTAAAAAATAGTATTAAATATCTGGCAAGATGGGAAATTATATCTTGAAGTTGTACAATGTATTAAGCTTGTATATAAGGCTTTAAAATAGAATTTTCTCGCAAATATTTTTCAAAGCTGAAAAATATGTTGAAATTTGAGCAGTCCATAGAAATCTGAGATATGAATTCCTAACTCCAACAGTTGTCCAAAATTTTCAGTTTAAGTTCTTTGTATTAAGTTTAATCTTTTAATTATGTGAGTAAAGCCCGTTTTTATCCTTGGTATTATTTATGATATTATGCATTTTTAAGTATACTACATGTACATGTATAAGGGACTAATGTAAATGATATTCAAACATGATTTGATAGTGTTGACTGCATTAAGATTTCAAAAAAAAAAATGTCGAAAACTTGGAAAGAGATATGCATGTATCTCTTAATAATAATAAAAAAGAATGATCACTTATTTGCGTATTTCTATGAGATCCCAAAATCTGTTTAATCACATGCATGTGACCATTGGAATTTTGCGAAAAGCGCTTTTTCAGTCGACAGTTTACTTTGACATTTAAACCTGTAATATCTTAACATCTAGAAAATATTATTTATGCCCTCCATTTATCTTATGCCAGACAAATGCCTGTACAGTAAAGAATGAGTGGAAACCAGTTCCATCTTGGTCCCGCAGCTTCGTTAATTTTTTACTTCCATAAACCACCAAGACATGCTTTGATGAATAATGTCATTTATTAATGACGAAGATAAACAACTAATTACAAATAAACTACCTTAACTACTAGGGAGATCCCAGATAAACGTAAAAGGACTTATTGAGCAGCTGATATCACACAGGCAGAGGGATCTCCCTAAAGTCTAAGTAAGACATGATTATCACATTTATAAGATGGGAGATCACCAGGTAACATATACATGTATATACAAACTAGTCCTCAACAATGGCAGGGGGATCTCCCTGTGATATGAAAAACCAAAACAATGTAAAAATTAAGGTGGCATATACAAAAATTTCGCCGAAAAACAGCTTGAGTAAAAATTAAGGTGGTATGTATAAGAAATGTTTACAAAATTTGGCGTATACAATGGCAAGATAAAATGGTATATACAAATTCAAAACAAATCTCTGGTACACACAGTTACATCACAATTACAAGACAATTCTAAATGTATCAAGGTGGGTATGAAGGGGATGGTGGAGGGTTAATTTTCACACAATCAATCTTGCTGTTTACATAAAAGCGTCCTTCACATACCAGGGTAAAAACAAAAGTGATCTCCACGTGATCATAATCCTGCAATTTCATTGGTTATTGATGAGATACAAGAACAAATATTTCTTCAAATAGATATAGATGAACCCTCAGGTTAAAAATAACTATAAAAACCGAATACTAAAAATAGATGTGATAAAAATAGATGGAACGATACAATGATGCCATAAAACATATTATATAAAAATAATATTTCATTATGTCTTATACTGTTTTCCTTACAAACACTGAAGCTTGTTTTTGCTTAAAACTGAACACGACTCGTAAATAGGCATACGCCATTTTCGATATTACTATCTACGATATCAGCACCGGGGTATACTCTTAGCATTCGTTACACCTGACTGATTTATTGTCGCGGGTATCGTCGTGGAATGGCGACCCGTGTTCGTGCTGGTTATCTTGCATTACCTTTGTTTACATTTTTTTGCAGTAATGTGTATTTTGTGTTTGTATACTGCACTTATCTGTGCATCTGTTGTAAGTTTCTTTGGTATCTTACGCTCCTGCGTTAGAAGAAGTACACAGTTATTTTTTTTTGCCGCTACTGAGTGCTGTATAGCATACGTTCGTCTACACCGGTGACGATTGATTACAGTCTAAACAGTGACTAAGTGAGCGGCTTTATATAGGGGCCCTCAGATATAGAGAGAGACCAATCGAATATGGCGGACACATTCCTTTTACGAATCGTGTTCAGATTTAAATTGACATATACAACAGGACAATTGCCTGAGAATGAAATATGTTATTTATTTTAAGTCAAAAATGACGAAATATTGGATTTACAAACAAAGAGGGAAATCAGCAAATATCAAACATTTTGTCATCTAGTTACATAACATTTCATCACATTTCTCCTGATTTCCCCCCCCCCCCCCCCCCAAACAATATTTTCACAAATAACAATAATACTTCAGTATTAGTTCAATCACAAACTTTGAAAAATTGTTCAAAAGCTTATAAAAGCAAAAAGATGGCGAACAGTAGGGCCAAAGCAATTTGATGGCAAACAATAGGGCCAACAAGGCCTCCATACGCCAAAGAAGATTGTATTGCAAATCCTAGAATGTTACAAACAATATTATTAGATTTCCAAAATAACCAAATTAGTGTTACAAGTTATATCAAAATAATAAATAATACAAAGAAGCTGAGATTTCAAGGTGGATATACAAGATTTAGGGAGGTGGTAAGTTAATAAAATTCACAGTTTAGATGCGGCTGCAGAATATTTAAGTTAAACAATGTAAATAAAAAGATTAAGGACGCATAATGCAAAAGTGAGATTTCACTGGCCGAGGCACAGATGATTCTCTCAGTGAAAAGGGGCTCAAAACAGGGCTTCATGATCGGGGGAACAATACAGGTTAAATAATAAAATGGAAAACAGTTTCGACATAAATGCTATTATCTTCATAATCTTTATTTTACTATGTATAGATTTCTATCATTGACCTTGGACCCTTCGACCTCTAAATCAATAGGGGTCTTATTGGACCATAGATAGTAAGATATAAAATTTCATTGCAAAAGCTCAAATGTTTGTTTTTTTTAAGAGACAGTCCGGAAACAAAAGTGTTACACACAAACAGAATGTATGAATTTCGGAACATGATATTGTCTCTTTGATTTTTGTTTTTTATTTTGAACAATTATTTTACCGGAAAAAATTAAACGTTTCGAATAAAATGCGGCGCATGCTCGCAGAGGAGCGCGGAAGAATCTTTGACATTTTTTTAAGAAGGTCCCTGCGTAAAAGAGTTGAGTTTCTACAATATTATCAGCCTTTATCGACATTTTTATTACCACAAGCAATTATAATCTTTTATTCCAAGTAATTTTGTATTAATTAACACAAAGAAAAAAAAATCTGTGGTTGCTTCACAATTGCATCTTCACCATTTAGGTGACCATTTGTTGTACCGGAAGTTTCGAGTGACGGGAAGTGATACTATCTTGAATCGTCAATTGTCAAGACGTCGGGTAACCAGTTAGATGATGATTTCGTTAAAGAAATCTGGATTGACAGGTGTCGAACAGTGATTTGTGGTCATATGCGGAATAAGGCTGTTTCATTAATTTTCAACAAACACCATTTAATCATGTTGATAATGAAAGAAATCGGAATAATAAAATGAAAATTTTACTGATACATGTAAGTGTCCATTAAGCTGACGGGTTATAAGTTTTGACTAAGATACATGAATATGGTTTTTCTCTTTATTAAATGATGGATAGCAAACAATAAGATTTATACTGCACACAAATACCCAAACAAAAACAGATTGTTACCGTCAATAAGTCTAGTTTCCAGTACATAAAACATTTGTATATAAAACAATTTGGGGACAACAATTAGAAAATTAGTTTACGAAAGGACAGGTTACAAGACATTACAAACTTTCAAAATAAGACTTGTTATAAATGCATAGGAAAACAGATATCTATTTCAATCGTAACAGTTTCCTATTCATATTAAAAGGTGAATTTGGAAACTGTTGCCAACACATGATAGAATTTGTTGAGAATAACCACTAAGAAATGAGACGTACTCAGACCATGTCAACTAAAGTCAATTTTGTGATAAAGGCCATGGATCAGATTAGTAGAGGAAAACACTAGCGAAGATTCCGAGTTTCTTGTCTAGAAACTAACCTTTGCAGATGGTAACGAGCGCTTAGGATTCTAAACCTACTTTTGAAATTTATCCTGAACACGAAATTTCCTACCGGAAGTTTGGACAACTCTTTTCAATTTTAACTTCTGAGGGGGAGTTTTTTGTTATTTTGATGTGATTTTTTTGCATCGGAAACATCTAGTAAATAAATTCTTCATCTCTTTTTTAAAAGATGAACTTAAGCTTGCGTAAATCAATAGATCTATAGGCTTCCCAAATGTAAAAGTCAGTGACAAAACTATAATATATACTCCATTAAAGACGTAATGATTTGAGATGGTATAATTAGTATCAACCGTGGGCACATGTGTCAAAAGGATTATGAGCGGCAATTCCTGTAAAATGTAGGATATCCCCATAAAAATATTGACCTTTATAAGGATTATAAATTTAATACTTTTTGCAGTTGTTTTCCTTACGTTTATTGACAACAGTGATATTTTAGCTAAATTTTGTCGTAAAAGAAATACCAATATAATATTTGCAAAAATATGAATAGCGAATGGAATAAGGTGAAAGTAAGACATGAAAAAGTAATAAATTACTTTGTTCCATACGGATTCTGTTGAAAGAAATCTAAAATAAGAAGGTTCAAATACTTCACATCCCGTTATTACTTTCATAGGATGCCCTGGTTTAAACTGCTGCATTAACCGAATCTTCAAAAACTGTGTTTTCGTTCTGCATATTTCATAGAGAGCTGTTATCGACACATGCGTAAAAGCAAATCCACACCACACCTTTTTAAACTGCACTTGTCTAACTTTAAACGGAAACGCAACCAAAAACAGTTGATGCAAAATCATAAGAGTTTTTAACCAAACAGAAACGCCATGAATATTGCTTTGTGTTCTAAAGGAGTAAAATATCCATTTACAAACATTGTACTCGATAAAGCCGTAGTTCATGTCAAAGGCAGACAGGAGTCCATCTCTAATTGTAGAAACGAAAATGAAACAAACATCTGACAACATGATGCAGATAATGAATCGCTGTGTATACCCAAAAAGTTTTCCGCGCATAAATGCAATTAACATCAAAAAAGCGGAACCTAATGGTATAATAGAGAACACCGGTCCATAGAGGAAGGCATATGCTTGACCCCAAGTACCGTAAATATTTGTAATTTCGAGGCATTTTTTACTCCTCATGTTATCTAAAGTAAAATTCCAACCAATATTCTCTAGTCGTTTGATTAAGAAGTCTTCGTGATCCTTGTTCATCTTTTGTTTGATGTTATACACATGTAGTTTGGCAAGAGTCGCATTTACATACAAAAATTCAACTTGTTCGATAATGAAAAATCCCTACCATACTTAACAAATCTTAACTCTCTCTCTCTCTCTACATATATATGGTGGCAATGTGATATTTTGTCAGCCGATATTTTATCAGTGGCATTTGTTGGATCCAGAAAGGATTCTGTAAGTCTGGCGAGTACTCCTATACAGTTACTTGTCTTGAATTTTTTATTTTGTTTTTATGAAGATAACGAGATTCAATATGATCTGTGTTTTGCGAGGTATTAAAGCAAAGTGATACAGAAACATTGTTGTGACAAACAAGAAATTGATGCAGTGCACTTTGAATTAAAAAGTACTTTAGGATTAAGTTTTACTTTTTTTTTTAGATTTAATTTCTTCATTTAATCTTTTAATAAGATAAAGAAACATAATCAATCTTTCACGGTCGAATATTATTTTTTATGCTTTTGATTCAAAGACCACATTTCTTTCTTAATTTGTCAAAATATACCATAGTGATGAGCCTTCGATTGTATCGCGAAAAATAAAATTTAATCTATCCGTAATAAAGGTATCCAAAGGGCTGGACTTTATTACTTGTTTATACTGTAAAATCTCTTGTGGGGGTCAAGTTTGAGGTATTTCAAGTAAGAAAATGATATTGCTTCGTGGTTGAAGAAAAGTCATAATAATATAGTTGGAAATAGTAACATTTCGTTGAGAACATGAATTCACTGGAATCTTCATATCAAAAAAAATAATAATAATAATAATAATAAACCCAAACAAAAACAAAAACAGACAACAGGCCCAAGGGCCTTAACGGTCACCTGAATATAATACAACAATTTCAAAGTTAAATACACTGATAGATGAAGCAATGTGCCCTAAAGCAAGAGAAGTAGGAAGATCAGGATCAACAAAATAATTAGTCTAGTATTCAGTATCAACTCATAAATTAAGTTCTAATCTGTCCCCCACTTAACACTATCACCATGCAGACTATTGACAAACTATTAGTGCTTCTGTACTATTTTTTATACCCATATTAAGACCTCTAGCATTGACCTCTCTTATGGTCTTTGAAGAACTTTTAATAAGATAAGTTATTTTTGTCTCATTTTTATTTATCTATTACTTACAGGTCTACCTGATTATTAAAACTAAGAAAGTACTTTTTTAATTATACGATAAACATTCTTGCTTAATTATCTTATTCTATTAACCTTTCAAATACATTATTTACAGTGATTAATTATCAAAGGTGAATGGAAAAGGGGAATAACTTCTCTCAGTAGAATACAAATTAATAGAGCCCTGCCCAGGACCAGAATGCTTAGACGAATGGTCCAGATGTTTAAAAATCTGGTAGAAATACACTTACTCAATGACATATCATTTAAACTTTTACTCAGTTTGCTTCCGATATGCCCAGAAGCAGAGAAGAATTTCACAGGTACAATGCATTTTCACTACAGATTCAACAAAGCCTTACCCTAACACCAGAACCCAAGACCAAGGGTCAAGAAATTTACAAATTTGGAAGAGTTACCCTCATCGTCATAACTATGGACTTCAAAGAATTAACACTTTTCCACTATATTATCAAAAGCCCCCCCCCCCTCGTTATGCCAGAACCCCTCACCCTAGGACCACAAGATTTAAAAATTCTGTTCAAAGCTCCCATTTTCATCATAGCTAAGCAATTTATTATCAGCTCAACACTAAGGAGCAGACAGGATTAATTAATGATTAATTAATAGAATTAATGCTTTTTCACTATATAATCAATAGAGCCCCCCCCCTCCTCAAGAACCCCAAAAACTGAGGCCATATATTTAAAAATTTTGGAAGAGGCATCCTTGTCTATCATAATCATGCACTTAGTTTGTTTAAATAATCTCCAGTAGCAGAGAAGAAGATTTTCAAAGAATCAATGTATTTTCACTATATAATCAATAGAGCCCCACCCTAACACCAGAACCCCTGACCCTGGGGCCATGAAATTCACAATTTTTGAAAAGGCATCCTTATGCATCATAACCATGCACTTAGTTTGTTTAAATAGTTTCCAGTAGCAGAGAAGAAGATTTTCAAAGAATCAATGCATTTTCACTATATAATCAATAGAGCCCCGCCCTAACACCAGAAACCCTGACCCTGGGGCCATGAATTTCACAATTTTGGAAGAGGCACTCTTGCTCATCATAACTATGTACTTAGTAACTTTATTTGATACCCAGGAGCAGAGAAGAAGATTTTCAAAGAATTAAAGCATTTTCACTATATAATCAATAGAGCCCCACCCTAACACCAGAACCCCTGACCCAGGGGCCATGGCTTTCACAATTCTGGAAGAGGCCCACCTCCTCATCATAACTATGTACTTAATTTATCACCTTAATGCCCAGGAGCAGAGGAGAAGATTTTCAAAGAAATAATGCATTTTCACTATATAGTTGATAGAGCCCCACCCTAACACCAGAACCCCTGACCCTGGGGCCATGAATTTCACAATTTTGGAAAAGGTACTCTTGCTCATTATACCTATGTACTTAGTTACTTTATTTAATACCAAGGAGCAAAGAAGAAGATTTTCAAAGAATTAATGCTTTTTCACTATATAATCAATAGAGCCCCGCCCTAACACCAGAACCCCTGACCCTGGGGCCATGAATTTCACAATTTTGGAAGAGGCACTCTTGCTCATCATAACTATGTACTACTTAGTTCTTTTAATTAATACCCAGGAGCAGAGAAGAAGATTTTCAAAGAATTAATGCATTTTCACTATATAATCTATAAAGCCCCATCCTAACACCAGAACCCCTGACCCTGGGGCCATGAATTTCACAATTTCGGAAGAGGCACTCTTGTTCATCATAACTATGTACTTAGTAACTTTATTAAATAGCCAGGAGCAGAGAAGAAGATTTTCAAAGAATTAATGCATTTTCACTATATAAATCAATAGAGCCCCACCCTAACACCAGAAACCCTGACCCTGGGGCCATGAATTTCACAATTTTGGAAGAGGCACTCTTGCTCATCATAACTATGTACTTAGTAACTTTATTTAATACCCAGGAGCAGAGAAGAAGATTTTCAAAGAAATAATGCACTTTCACTATATGATCTATATAGCCCAACCCTGGGGCCAGAACCCCTGACCCTGGGGTCATGAATTTCACAATTTTGGTAGAGGGCTCAATGCTTATTATAATGATGCCAACAGTTTGACTGCTTGATGTCCAGGAGTAAAGAAGAAGATTTTTAAAGATTGCATTATTTTTGGTGGTTTTAGCCCCACCCCTTAGGCCCCAGGGGGGCAGGGACCATGAAATTCACAATTTTTGTTCCCCTTCACCTATAGATGCTATATACCAAATTTGGTTGAAATTGGTTGAGCGGTTCTAGAGAAGAAGTTAAAAATGTTCAAAAGTTAACGCACGACGGACGACGCATGACGCACGACGACGGACGAAAACAGATAGCAATAGGTCACCTGAGTGACTCAGGTGACCTAAAAAACCTTGATGCTGCCATAAGACAGTAGTACCCGCACTAAGGTGTTTGCCCATAAATGTACACTCCTTCAAATTTGGGTAACCAAGGAAAAAGCCACAATAATTGGTAATAATTTACATAGAACATGTAGTTGTCAAATCGAGCAAAAAATGCTCAGGTGGACATGTGGCCCATGCGCTTTCATATACTAAATTCATTACCAGTCTGAAATTACAGAGTTTAATTAATGATGTAAATTATGTGGTTTTTTTTTTTTTTTTTTTTTTTTTTTTTTTTTTTTTTTAAATTAATATTATTAAAGAGGGGGATGCAATTTTGGTCCATAATTGGAACTCTTTAAGTTTATTTTCAAAACAAATATTATTATTTTAGTGCATTTTTTGATGAACTCAAATTAAAAAAAAATTAGATGCCAACTTTCGAAATTGATCAGATTGTGCAAACTTTTATCAGTATTAAGGTAGGAAAAACCCCTCCCTAAAACCCACACCCGATCAATTTTGTCAACCTCCTCTCCCCACAACTTGCCTGTTTTCTGAAATAGATAGTACAAAATTATGTAAAAAAAAAAGTACTTATAATATAAAATTTGTACATGTACCATGTGTACACCTTTTTGAAAATTTCTAGACCCTCGACTCACATTGGACTTGTTTTAACATTATCATTATTGGATTGTACATGTCGTACACATCATTATATCAGTAGGAATTAATTCATTGTGTGTTTTAATTCATTTGGATTATATATAATGAAGTTGACAGTACCTATGACAGGTGGTAAGTAAAAGTTTAGGTATAAAATGGGGTAAAATAATCTGAAATGCAAATGGTTAGGTTATAGCTTAAAAAGGATCAAAGATCATCGGATTTCAAATGCAAGTTATATATTGAAGCAAGTCCCTGGGGGTCCTTCGCATTCCCTCGATATGGAAACAATCAAATAGCTTTAAATAAGATCGGAAATCCCAAAGCCGTCTTTTCATTATGACAGATTCAATGGTATAAGGGGTCATGACCCCCAAAGGTCTCCCTGGCCACCCCCTGTACCTGAAACGACAAATGATTATGTAACTGAAAAATGGTTAAAACTTTTCCCCTTGACCATGCACTGTTGACCATACATAATTTTGTTTCTTGTATCATTATGTATCTAATGGTATAAAGGTTATCAACCTCTAGCCTGAGGGTCATCCCCACCCCCTTGAACAGCTGTTGAACTAGAAATAGCAATATGACGTGCAATTCATCAGTGCATCAATGCATATGATAAGATTGCTTGACATTCCGTTCATGATTTGGGGTCAACCCACTCTCCTGATTATGAATGAAAATCATTCAGATAGACGTAATTTTAAACTTTGTGCACATTTTTGTTATATATTCACAATTTTTTTAATATCAAAGCAAAGTATAAGTTTGCATACATAAACAAACTGGGGGGTGGGAAAGGGGAAAAGGGGAAGGAGTTATCTCTGCTCCTGAACTCCTGATAATTATTAACCCCACTTCTGACTTGTCATCATTTTTTACTCTTCTCAAAACAAACATGTGCATGTTTATTACGTAGTCAATAGATATCTATTTAGACTTTTGGTCATATTCCTAGTTTTTCCTTGAATCTGGAATGATGATATAAATATTTTAAGAATGATCAAGAGTTGAACAGGTCTTGCATCTTAAAATTGATTAAGCTCTGTGGTTGAATTAGCTATCTATCGCTATAGTTTGATTTTGCTTTTCAAAAAGCTTGATTAGCTATATATAATGTACCGTTTTCTAAAATATGCAGTTTTTCAACATGGATAAAAGTCATACTATGGTGACATTGTATACATTTTCAGCTTCGAGCTATTCTGAAAACAATGCATGAATTTTTTCAAATAGATTATAGTTCTTTCTGAGCACTTGCGATCATAAGTTTTTAGTTTTGCATATGGCTATAAACCTGGGGTATTTTTTCTCTCTTTCTCCTTTTCTTTCTTTCTTTCCTTTGTTCTGACATCTACTTGAACCAACCATTAAAATGGAATAATATAAGAATTTTTTTAATTGATGATTTTTTAAGGATTTTATACTACATGTAATTCAAACTGCAGCTAAATTGATATCACTCCCAGATATATAAAAAATAAGTTTACTCACAATCATGTCTTTGATCTACAATTAATTGCAAAAGAACATAAGAAGTCTTTTTCATGATTTGGAACTTCTATTATTTAAAACACGTAAGTTTTTTACTTAAATCCCTTAAAAAATACACAACTGTCTTCGGGAGCATGCACAAATGAATTAAATTACCGATATGTTTAATAATTTGAAAACAACTCACTGAACCCTCAACTGATTTACCCCTCAGGGTATAATTATCATACATGAGCCTCTACAAAAAGTTTTAACTTAGGTAACACTTAGTGTTAATTCCAGTTTGTCAAAATCATGACCTCTTTGGGTAGGCTGGGGCTACAATAAGGGATCGAAGATTTACATGGGAATGTATAGGGAATATAAATCTTCAAAAGTCCTCTCAAAAACCACTGGACAAGAAAAAAATAACTTTATGTGAAAACTTCATAACATAGTGTAGAATCAAATGTGTTCTTTCAAAACTCTACTCTTCCTACAGCTTTGATTATGGATTTCATTAATACCTGGAGCCAAGTAGACTATACTAAGATACATGTACATAATTCTCTTTATCGGTTTTTGATTTCCTATTATACTATTGCCATGGTTAGTAAAAAAAAAAGATATTCTTGTGAAATGCATTCAAAACGCTACTCCTCCTAGAGTTTTGGTTCAAATTCAATGACTTTGTGCACATAACCCTTTCATAATGTACATAATTTAATGTTCATCAGTTTTTGATTTCTTTGAATAATGCTGCCATGGTTACAAAATGTAGATTAAAAATGCAAAAAGAAAAGTTATTTTTCAGCCCCTATTTGTCCCACAAGATGAATTGAAAAATTCAGAAACCTTATTCCACATCTACAGGACGCAATCAATCATCTTCCAAATGATAATTAGGCTACTGCATAAAATGTAAGAGGAGTTCTGCGAACCAGGGTGTTTTTGTATAAAAAAAAAAACAAACAAAAAACTTACATGATTTATTTATTATTATATTATTTATGTCTCATACTGTTTTCCTTAGAAACACTGAAGCTTGTTTTTGCTTAAAACTGAACACGACTCGTAAATAGGCATACGCCATTTTCGATATTACTATCTACGATATCAGCACCGGGGTATACTCTTAGCATTCGTTACACCTGACTGATTTATTGTCGCGGGTATCGTCGTGGAATGGCGACCCGTGTTCGTGCTGGTTATCTTGCATTACCTTTGTTTACATTTTTTTGCAGTAATATGTATTTTGTGTTTGTATACTGCACTTATCTGTGCATCTGTTGTACGTTTCTTTGGTATCTTACGCTCCTGCGTTAGGAGAAGTACACAGTTATTTTTTTTTGTCGCTACTGAGTGCTGTATAGCATACGTTCGTCTACACCGGTGACGATTGATTACAGTCTAAACAGTGACTAAGTGAGCGGCTTTATATAGGGGCGAATATGGCGGACACATTCCTTTTACGAATCGTGTTCAGATTTAAATTGACATATACAACAGGACAATTGCCTGAGAATGAAATATGTTATTTATTTTAAGTCAAAAATTAACGAAATATTGGATTTACAAACAAAGGGGGAAATCAGCAAATATCAAACATTTTGTCATCTAGTTACATAACATTTCATCACATTTCTCCTGATTTCCCCCCCCCCCCCCAAACAATATTTTCACAAATAACAATAATACTTCAGTATTAGTTCAATCACAAACTTTGAAAAATTGTTCAAAAGCTTATAAAAGCAAAAAGATGGCGAACAGTAGGGCCAAAGCAATTTGATGGCAAACAATAGGGCCAACAAGGCCTCCATACGCCAAAGAAGATTGTATTGCAAATCCTAGAATGTTACAAACAATATTATTAGATTTCCAAAATAACCAAATTAGTGTTACAAGTTATATCAAAATAATAAATAATACAAAAAAGCTGAGATTTCAAGGTGGATATACAAGATTTAGGGAGGTGGTAGGTTAATAAAATTCACAGTTTAGATGCGGCTGCAGAATATTTAAGTTAAACAATGTAAATAAAAGATTAAGGACGCATAATGCAAAAGTGAGATTTCATTGGCCGAGGCACAGATGATTCTCTCAGTGAAAAGGGGCTCAAAACAGGGCTTCATGATCGGGGGAACAATACAGGTTAAATAATAAAATGGAAAACAGTTTCGACATAAATGCTATTATCTTCATAATCTTTATTTTACTATGTATAGATTTCTATCATTGACCTTGGACCCTTCGACCTCTAAATCAATAGGGGTCTTATTGGACCATAGATACATGTAGTAAGATATAAAATTTCATTGCAAAAGCTCAAATGTTTTTTTTTTTAAGAGACAGTCCGGAAACAAAAGTGTTACACACAAACAGAATGTATGAATTTCGGAACATGATATTGTCTCTTTGATTTTTGTTTTTTATTTTGAACAATTATTTTACCGGAAAAAATTAAACGTTTCGAATAAAATGCTCGCAGAGGAGCGCGGAAGAATCATTGACATTTTTTAAAGTGGTCCCTGCGTAAAAGAGTTGAGTTTCTACGATATTATCAGCCTTTATCGACATTTTTATTACCACAAGCAATTATAATCTTTTATTCCAAGTAATTTTGTATTAATTAACACAAAGAAAAAAAATCTGTGGTTGCTTCACAATTGCATCTTCACCATTTAGGTGACCATTTGTTGTACCGGAAGTTTCGAGTGACGGGAAGTGATACTATCTTGAATCGTCAATTGTCAAGACGTCGGGTAACCAGTAAGATGATGATTTCGTTAAAGAAATCTGGATTGACAGGTGTCGAACAGTGATTTGTGGTCATATGCGGAATAAGGCTGTTTCATTAATTTTCAACAAACACCATTTAATCATGTTGATAATGAAAGAAATCAGAATAATAAAATGAAAATTTTACTGATACATGTATGTGTCCATTGAGCTGACGGGTTAAGTTTTGACTAAGATACATGAATATGGTTTTTCTCTTTATTAAATGATGGATAGCAAACAATAAGATTTATACTGCACACAAATACCCAAACAAAAACAGATTGTGACCGTCAATAAGTCTAGTTTCCAGTACATAAAACATTTGTATATAAAACAATTTGGGGACAACAATTAGAAAATTGGTTTACGAAAGGACAAGTTACAAGACATTACAAACTTTCAAAATAAGACTTGTTATAAATGCATAGGAAAACAGATATCTATTTCAATCGTAACAGGTTCCTATTTATATTAAAAGGTGAATTTGGAAACTGTTGCCAACACATGATAGAATTTGTTGAGAATAACCACTAAGAAATGAGACGTACTCAGACCATGTCAACTAAAGTCAATTTTGTGTTTATATAAAGGCCATGGATCAGATTAGTAGAGGAAAACAATGGCGAAGTTTCCGGGTTTCTTGTCTAGAAAGTAACCTTAATTTGCAGATGGTAACGAGCGCTTAGGATTCTACACCTACTTTTGAAATTTATCCTGAACACGAAATTTCCTACCGGAAGTTTGGACAACTCTTTTCAATTTTAACTTCTGAGGGGGAGTTTTTTGTTATTTTGATGTGATTTTTTGCATCGGAAACATCTAGTAAATAAATTCTTCATCTCTTTTTTAAAAGATGAACTTAAGCTTGCGTAAATCAATAGATCTATAGGCTTCCCAAATGTAAAAGTCAGTGACAAAACTATAATATTAATCTCAGCGAGATCCGTAGAGACTACAAATTTTGGTCTGGTGTCTCTACGGATCTCAGTACAGTATCACACAAACTGATTCGGGCTTTCTTGCCCCAACTTCGACCGCCTGTTTCAATCAATACGGGCTGAAATGAATTAGCTGCCCGCTTCAACGTTTTCCTTTGGACATCCTTTTAGGTCTCTATCACTATAAAACTTTCATGTCTTATCTTTAAAAGGTTTAAATCCAACAAAACATAAAGTTGTATATTTTTCATAGCTATGTGCTAATCGTTTAAACCTCCGACGCTGAAGAGTTCCAGTCAAGGTCGCAAATAGTCCGTTTCAAAATGTTTCGTACTATGATTTATATAGAAAACGGTGTCCAGAAGAACAGAACTTTTTAAAAACGCCCTCAATTTGCAATTTTTTTGGCACAAAACAGTGAACACGGAAATTATACGCAATTAAAAGGAAACTTTGATAATTTTATACAGTTCACTTCATTTATATTCATATTCTGGAATGCAGTTTTCTGGTGTCTTTGAATAGAAGATTGTTAAAACTTTATACCTGACATTTTTTTTCACTTCGTTACTCACCACAATTTAAGTTGCTCATAAGACAATAAATAATTTCAAAAATTAATAGACATGTTTATAATTTTAATAATTTTCTTTAACGGTAAATAATACTTTACAAGAAGTAGCCTACAGTATGCTGAAAAGAAGAATCCTGAAATTTGTACACTCTGGTGTATTATGACTGAAAGAGATGATACAAATAAATCTTTTTGTAATTGCATTCAAGTAAACATTCATCAAAGGACAAACGTCTTCAAAAACTTAATATTAAGAAGAGGAAAGAGCCCGATTAATCTAATATATGTAAGCATCCATTTGTACAGTATGTGGGTCCTCTTGTTACTTAAATTTCCTTTCTAATCTGTTGCTGTGCACCTCCGGATTTTATCAAGTCTTTTAGAAAGCTGGCACAGTTTTTTCTTCAATCTTTCCGGGTGCCTGGATTCGATTGAGAAATTGAAATCAGGGTAGCTTTTGAAGCTTCTTCCAGGGCTATACCTAAAAAACTGTTCTGGTAGAAGCAGTTTAACAAACAGTTCCAAATCCTTGGTGTAACTTGTATGGTCTTTCCTAATGAAGTCAGAGAGGTGTGCCTCAACGGACTCAGCATAAGCTTTGTCAATGACTCTGCCCAAACCTCCAGCTAGTTGGCTATGTCTGTGGATTGTTTCCTCTGTTAAATTGCCTCCTGCACCCTTCAGGGACTCTGTTACAAAAAAAAGGAACTTGAGACATCTATATCTATATCTATATCTATCTATCTATCTATCTATCTATCTATCTATCTATCTATCTATCTATCTATCTATCTATATATATATATATATATATATATATATATATATATATATATATATATATATATATATATATATATATATATAACTATATCTTTATGTTTTCAACAAAAGAATAAGAAGAACTAATGCATTACATACCTTTAAACTCTTTGTTCAAGAACTCGTTTACCATATCACATTCCAAATTTCTACCAGGACCACCTGCTAAATTGACAGTTCTATTCCAGATACTGTCCATGGCAAGACGCTCTGGAAGCCAGCCAGCCACCCCTAAATTTTGGTATAAATACATATATATATAATGGCCATTTTGTCTTAGTGTAAAGCAAGAATATATAATATCTACATGTAATTTAACAAACTAAAAGTTAACAACTACCATAAATTACCATTTATTGATTACCATACCTGCTAACAGTCTGTGTCCAAGTAAGACATATTTGGGATGATGGTTGTTATGGAAAAGGATCATATCCAGTCGCCAATGGGACATCATGGCTGTTCCATCATTTTCCCGGACAGCATCATGACGGACAAGATCCATCAGTCCTACAAACATCAGTGCTGTTATGTAATTGAACACACCATCCTCCTTTGTATCAGCCTTCAAATTCCTCTTCAAACCTGCTATCCTACATTCTTTGCTGCAGAACCATTTTCCAGCTATGAAAGAATTTTTGTCAGTTACTATTTAAACGGCACAGCATGCAGCATGTAATGTTTCTTAAAACACATTCATTTGAAACATATAAATAGTAAATAACCTGGTGCATTTTTCAGTCCTACACATTTCAAATGAAACCACTCATTCCTGCAATTCGGATTGTCACACCCCATCATCGGCTCATACTGTCCCATGTCCACATGGCAGTTGCAGTATTTATAAACAGCACGTTTCCTGCAATCATCAGAACAGTAGAACTCTTCATCAGGAACATCATCATCCTCCATGTGCAAACACTGTAGATGGAACCAGTTATTCCCTGGACAATGAATACCGGAGCAGTAGATCATTGGGACATCATCTCCAAGATCTATGAAAAAAAAATGATGGGAAAATGGGAAAGAAAATTTCAGACATTGAAACAGAGAGAGAGAGAGAGAGAGAGAGAGAGAAAGAGAGAGAGAGAGAGAGAGAGTATAACTTACCTATTTTACAAAGGCAGTAAATATAGCTGTCTTCCTCATCTGCATCGCTGCCAAGGATTTTTTCCACTCTAGGACTATGCCAGATGAGTTGGACAACTCTTCTAGCAACATCTGTCAGGAGGGTGTCATCATCTCCATCTTCCGGTAGATTAGGAGGGCCCCCTATGCTCTCCATACCACACATATCCATCGTTGCCAGGAGGACATAACCATGCGTTACAAACTTTATAAAGTCTGCTGCATGGTTAAATGTCTCTCTTTCATCTTTCTTAACAGACCTGTGTCCAAAAACATTTTTCAGATGGAAAAGAGTTCCCTTTTCTGCTGCACTGCTTCCATGGAAAAATGTGTCCATTAGATCCTGTTAATGCACAGACAGTGATATAGCACATATTTGCTACCATGTAATTAGAAAAGTTTCATTTAGTTTTCATTGAGATGAAATTACCTGCATAAGTAGCATTCTCTTGTGAAATTCTTGAACCTGAGGCTGCAATCCCTGTAGTCTTGAGAGCATTGATTCTCCATTTGAACGAGCCATGTGAGCATCATTGTGTCTCTCACAAGACAATCCATCGCCAAAACATATCAGTTGGAAGAGTTCATCCCCCTGTCGTGGAACATACTCATGCAGTTGTTCCATAATCTTGATGGTCCCAGTGGTGGTTGAGGGATTTTCCTGACAGACTCCAAGATTTATCTGCATTCAAGTATGCATATATTTCAAATACTTCTTATGCAGACAGTAATTGTTCAGAATTAATTTTTCATGATAAAATAAGCAAATTTATATTACTGAAAACACATGATCAACAGTTGGAAAGTGAACTTACTACTTTACTCTTCCTGCTAGACTCTCTCCAGAATTTGTGTCTGATGTGAGGAACAACTTTGCAGCTATTAAAGTAAGGCATCTCCTTCTGTATGATCCTTGCTACAATGACCTCCATGCGCTGTTTGATTTCGGTGATGTCTTCCTCCATTGGCAAAAACTTCTGGAGCGGTATATCTGAAGCATTCACATAACTGTTTGTTAAGTGTGTTGTAGGAATTCTGTTCTCCGCACAGTAAGCCAAAGCCCATAGCATCATTTTATTTTGCCGTTCTGTACTCTGATGACAGGCCTTTACCATTTTCCCAACATTGTCCCATGTGATACAAAATCCCCGTGAATATGGAACTGGAATACAAATACTTGCATTGTTTAAAGTTATTAATTTTATAACTGTTACTAAAAAATGGTTGAACACCATGCTAAATTTAATGTTTCCTATTTTCATACAAGGTTTTCTTAATGAATAAATTAATTCTTTATTTAATACATGTACTACCTAAATCCGAAACACTTTCAATTGTGTTCAGTTCTTCATCATCTCCGGAAACAGAATCCTCAGAGTCCTCTTGAAGAGAGCCTGATGAGGTACCTACGTCAGTCCCTGAGGACTGAACTACTTCCTCAGAGCTCAGTTCACTGATATCTATATCAGTATCACTCTCTAAACATGTTTCCAAAGTACCTGCTTCCATCTGGTGCTATTAATCACAATGAAATAACAGGAGTTTACTAATGTTAAAAAGGGGCAGCATGTTCTTGTAAAGAAAACTTTAGTATAAATCATAACAAAAAATTATAAATTTAAATACCTCAATGACCCTTTTCAAATACAACAAATCCTCATCTGAATGCACTCTTAATTGAGATATCAGTCTCAAAGCTGTGTTCTTGCTTGTGCAGAATCCCAACTGATTCAAGTGCAGAAATGCCTACAGAAATTTTATTTCATAATTAGTTTCTCTTGTTAATTGACACAATAAATTAACTTGATAATAAAAAAAATTACAATTTTAAATACCTTTCTTTGTGCACCACATCTCCATAATTCAATAGAATTCAACCCCTGCACAAACTTCACTTTCAATGGGGAATACAAATGGAGAAGGACTGAAACTGCTAGTCCAATACCAGGAGCCAATGGTTTATTGCGAACTCTAAAAAAAATGTTGAAATGTTTGCCATCTATAAAACAATTAAAAAAATGAAATGAATATAATATATATCAGTTACTATAACAGGAACTAGAATTCCATGTTCTCAATTTTAAGATATACACCTGGTACATGTAGTAATACATGTTAAACACATCTAATTCATCGAAATACATGTACAGGTATATAAAGCAGAAGTGCTTTACTATTATACTTAATGTCATAGGAATTTATATTAACCTTGATCGAAGATTTTTCTCGTTGGATGGACTGGCAACGGTGGCAATTAATGCTGAATACAGAATGGGAATGTACTTCGCAACATCAGACAGAATAGCTGACCAACTGAATTTTTTTATGTTCTCCAAGTTGCATTTCTTAAGAAGACTTCCCTCTTTGTCATTAAGGAGATTCTTTACACCTTTCCTTATTTCTTTCTTTACCAAGTTCTCCACTGCTCTTCTGGCACCAGCATAATTGTTGTATAAATATGTGAAGGCTTTCTTATATTCATAATGCTCTATGCATCTACAGGCATATCCGACACTTTTAATCTGAAATTAGCATAATATTTTACATTACTATTCTGAAGGATATCAGTGCCATTTGGACACTTTTTTTAAAAAAATTTTCACTGTCTGCACTTTCCATTTGTAAAATTAAGTATTTAAGATAATATGTTGTTACAGTATGCATGCGGAGGAAGGGGACACTGCCCCCTTTTTTTCATGGGCAAGATAAAACAAATTATTAAAGTGCAACAATTAAAAGAAATCATAAAAAATTACTTTGGAAACTCCCTTTGGGAAAAAAAGATTTCTTGTAACTTTGTGGAATTTAAGAGCCCCAAGAATTAGATTTTCAAGTTTGAATATTGCAAATTTAATTTCTGTCTTCTTATATCTTTGCCTAAATTTTCAACTCAGAAATATTTTTGGAGTTAATTACTCTGAGTAATTTTTGGATCCGCATCTAGTTTATTTAATTTTCTTTTGTAAAAACCATTTTCATATTATCCGGTATGTGATTACAGTATTACTTTGACATTGTGCGTATTATCTTACTTTAACATCTTTGAACTTTGAAGGAGTACTGCCAACCGGTCGAAAAACCTTCGTTTTCCGCGGTGTCTTTACCGGCGTCAACCTTCGTTTGTATTCCATCTCTGCTATGTTACACGCGTGTTTTCGCGCCAAATGTCATGAGAATACGTTTGACGTTCGACGTCAAGATTAAAAGAGTTATGGACGTAAAGGATATAACTGAAACTTTTGAGTCACTGAAAAGCGTGTACAATTTTCCATTTCATCTCAAAAAAGAACAATTAGCAGTCATTCAAGGGTTAATGAACAAGCGAAACGTTTTTGCTTTGTTACCTACCGGTTATGGAAAATCCATGTGCTTTACTCTACCTCCTTTGTTGCTTGACGAGGTAATTTTATTTAATTAGCAATTTTGTTCTTATATTATGTGCAAACACTCTTTATTCTACAAATTTTCTCATTTAAAATCCGAATAAATTACGAAATGTGTTAATACAGTGGTCCCAGAAATTTTTAGAGATGTCAAAAAATGTTTAACCCCCTTGAAATCATTGGCCCCTATATATATATATATATATATATATATATATATATATATATATATATATATATATATATATATATATATATATATATATATATATATACATTTGTGTGTGTGTGTGGGTAAAGGGGGTGGGTTGAAGGAACCCCCACCCAACCCCCATGAAAGGTTTTTAGGTTGAACAATTTTTTTTTGGGGGGGGGGGGTGTCAAGAAAGTTTCACTTGAATTTTCTAAGTAAGTATGTAACCCCACCCCCACCCCCGCAAAAAAGTTTGATGGTGTAGACAAATAATGAAAAAATGTCCATTTCACAGTTTGATTGGACCATTCGCCATATAGCCATTGTGGTGTCACCTTTGAAATCTCTTATGGCTGACCAGGTAAACACGCTGAAGGAGATGAATGTCCAGTCAACTGCTGTAGAACCAGATATGTCCACGGAAGCTATTGCTGGTAAATATCTTTTTAGCATGTACTTTTCCAAATCACATCTATGATCAAATTAGATATTTAGGTTGATTGACATGCGTATTTCTTTTTACGGGTATCAAGGAAGGAATGTTCTCAATATTATTCTTATCCCCTGAGTCAGTAAGATCAAAATTCTGGAGAGAGATATTCCTTAGTAGTAGTATGCAGAAGAAAGTTTGTTTGTTGGCCTGTGATGAGGCCCATTGCATATCTGAATGGTATTACATTATAATGGAAGTTTTATCTTACAGAAAAGATTGTTACATATAAATTGCTCTTGAAGTTGACCAACTTGTTGAAACTCTGTATATACTTGCATATTTGTCTTCATTATTCTAGGGGAGAAGATTTCAGACCAGCATATAAGGATGTTTTACACTTGCGAAGCATGTTTGTTGATGTTCCAGTTCTTGGAGTAACAGCAACCTGCGATGAAAAGGTCCGTAAAGACATTTTCACATCATTGGCTTTTGATGATGAATCTTTAACAGTGGCTGTGGTCCCTGACAGGTAGGATGATATTCAAATATATATAATGCCATTGTGCAGTTATCAACTTAAATTTTGTTCATGTGAGTTCAAAGCTTTTTAGTTATGCATTGATTTTTTGAGAATTGCCTTGCCTTTTATGTTATATTTGCAGACCTAACATATACCTCGACATTAGGGAATCCAAACAGGATCATGAAAAGGAATTACAATGGCTTTTGGACTACCTATTGAGAGACACCATTTGTTTAAAGAAAATAATTGTGTATTGCAGGTAAGCATGACTGTTATATATGTTATTGAATTTTTAAATCTGTTGACATTACTGAAATTTTATAATTTATACATATTTCATTATAAAATTCAGGTCTGTGACTTCAACTGCTACTCTCTACAATCACGTAAAAGACCATCTACTTCTGCAGAAAAAATCTGTACAAATTATTGACATGTTTCATCGTAACATCGATGAAGACAGCAGTGTAAGAATATTACAGTCTTTTAAAGATAATGACAGTGAACTTAAATGTTTGTTCTCTACTGTGGCATTTGGGATGGGAGTTCAAATTCCAGATGTGGAACTTGTAGTTCACTGGGGAGTTCCCAAGTCTGTGCTCTGTTATTGGCAGGAAGTTGGAAGAGGAGGAAGGGATGAAAGGGATGCGTATGCTATATGCTATGCATATGGCAGGTCATTGATTAAGAAAATCACGGACGAGAAGATGATATCAGTTGCCAAGTCATCTTTGCAGAAAAATGCATGCATTCGATATTCTGTTCTGAAGAACATGGAGATAAAAGGAATGGCATTGTCTCACCTACAGGAAAATGGTCAAAGTTGCAGTGGAAATGAAGATCAGTGCCTAGCTTCTAGGTGTTGCACTTTCTGTTCCTTGAAGTGCAGCTGTGGTAACCAATCAAAAGTTGGAGATGAGTTTGGTATCCCATGATATCATTACATATTGATATGCAGACTTGGGTCCTTAATTCAGACTTTCAAGTACATAATTCAGTAATCAAAATCATAAAATTATCATTATTATGTAGCTGAGATTAGCCAGTTGTATACTAAATGTGTGCTTTTCAAAAATTCTTTTTTAAAATTTAATTTTAATTAAGTATGTCTTTGTTTGTATGTATAAATTTCATTGAGAGGCCCTAATTGCATTTTATATACCTTGATTTGAGATATAGAAAAGAAAAATTTAACTGAGAAAACTGCATTCCAGAATATGAATATAAATGAAGTGGACTGTATAAAATTATCAAAGTTTCCTTTTAATTGCGTATAATTTCCGTGTTCACTGTTTTGTGCAAAAAAAAATTGCAAATTGAGGGCGTTTTTAAAAAGTTCTGTTCTTCTGGACACCGTTTTCTATATAAATCATAGTACGAAACATTTTGAAACGGACTATTTGCGACCTTGACTGGAACTCTTCAGCGTCGGAGGTTTAAACGATTAGCACATAGCTATGAAAAATATACAACTTTATGTTTTGTTGGATTTAAACCTTTTAAAGGTAAGACATGAAAGTTTTATAGTGATAGAGACCTAAAAGGATGTCCAAAGGAAAAAGTTGAAGCGGGCAGCTAATTCATTTCAGCCCGTATTGATTGAAACAGGCGGTCGAAGTTGGGGCAAGAAAGCCCGATTCAGTTTGTGTGATACTGTACTGAGATCCGTAGAGACACCAGATCAAAATTTTTAGTCTCTACGGATCTCGCTGAGATTACTATAATATATACTCCATTAAAGACGTAATGATTTGAGATGGTATTAGTATCAACCATGGGCACATGTGTCAAAAGGATTATGAGCGGCAATTCCTGCAAAATGTAGGATATCCTCATAAAAATATTGACCTTTATAAGGATTATAAATTTAATACTTTTTGAAGTTGTTTTCCTTACGTTTATTGACAACAGTGATATTTTAGCTAAATTTTGTCGTAAAAGAAATACCAATATAATATTTGCAAAAATATGAATAGCAAATGGAATAAGGTGAAAGTAAGACATGAAAAAGTAATAAATTACTTTGTTCCATACGGATTCTGTTGAAAGAAATCTAAAATAAGAAGGTTCAATACTTCACATCCCGTTATTACTTTCATAGGATGCCCTGGTTTAAACTGCTGCATCAACCGAATCTTCAAAAACTGTGTTTTCGTTCTGCATATTTCATAGAGAGCTGTTATCGACACATGCGTAAAAGCAAATCCACACCACACCTTTTTAAACTGCACTTGTCTAACTTTAAACGGAAACGCAACCAAAAACAGTTGATGCAAAATCATAAGAGTTTTTAACCAAACAGAAACGCCTTGAATATTGCTTTGTGTTCTAAAGGAGTAAAATATCCATTTACAAACATTGTACTCGATAAAGCCGTAGTTCATGTCAAAGGCAGACAGGAGTCCATCTCTAATTGTAGAAACGAAAATGAAACAAACATCTGACAACATGATGCAGATAATGAATCGCTGTGTATACCCAAAAAGTTTTCCGCGCATAAATGCAATTAACATCGAAAAAGCGGAACCTAATGGTAGAATAGAGAACACCGGTTCATAGAGGAAGGCATATGCTTGACCCCAAGTACCGTAAATATTTGTAATTTCGAGGCATTTTTTACTCCTCATGTTATCTAAAGTAAAATTCCAACCAATATTCTCTAGTCGTTTGATTAAGAAGTCTTCGTGATCCTTGTTCATCTTTTGTTTGATGGTATACACATGTAGTTTGGCAAGAGTCACATTTACATACAAAAATTCAACTTGTTCGATAATGAAAAAACCCTACCATACTTAACAAATCTTATCTCTCTCTCTCTCTCTCTCTCTCTCTCTCTCTACATATATATGGTGGCAATGTGATATTTTGTCAGCCGATATTTTATCAGTTGCATTTGTTGGATCCAGAAAGGATTCTGTAAGTCTGGCGAGTACTCCTATACAGTTACTTGTCTTGAATTTTTTATTTTGTTTTTATGAAGATAACGAGATTCAATATGATCTGTGTTTTGCGAGGTATTAAAGCAAAGTGATACAGAAACATTGTTGTGACAAACAAGAAATTGATGCAGTGCACTTTGAATTAAAAAGTACTTTAGGATTAAGTTTTACTTTTTTTTTTAGATTTAATTTCTTCATTTAATCTTTTAATAAGATAAAGAAACATAATCAATCTTTCTCGGTCGAATATTATTTTTTATGCTTTTGATCCAAAGACCACATTTCTTTCTTAATTTGTCAAAATATACCATAGTGATGAGCCTTCGATTGTATCGCGAAAAATAAAATTAAATCTATCCGTAATAAAGGTATCCAAAGGGCTGGACTTTATTACTTGTTTATACTGTACAATCTCTTGTGGGGGTCAAGTTTGAGGTATTTCAAGTAAGAAAATGATATTGCTTCGTGGTTGAAGAAAAGTCATAATAATATAGTTGGAAATAGTAACATTTCGTTGAGAACATGAATTCACTGGAATCTTCATATCAAAAAAAAAAAAATAATAATAATAATAAACCCAAACAAAAACAAAAAAACCTTGATGCTGTCATAAGACAGTAGTACCCGCACTAAGGTGTTTGCCTATAAATGTACACTCCTTCATATTTGGATAACCAAGGAAAAAGCCACAATAATTGATAATAATTTACATAGAACATGTAGTTGTCAAATCGAGCAAAACATGTG
Source organism: Saccostrea echinata (assembly GCF_033153115.1). NCBI lineage: Eukaryota > Metazoa > Mollusca > Bivalvia > Ostreida > Ostreidae > Saccostrea > Saccostrea echinata. The sequence goes on from NW_026889777.1 coordinate 7,108,046, forward strand.
GCCCATGGGCTTTCATATACTATATTCATTACCAGTCTGAAATTACAGAGTTTAATTAATGATGAAAATTGTGTGTGTGTGTGTGTGTGTGTTTTTTTTTTTTAAATTAATATTATTAAAGAGGGGGATGCAATTTTGGTCCATAATTGGAACTCTTTAAGTTTATTTTCAAAACAAATATTATTATTTTAGTGCATTTTTTGATGAACTCAAATTAAAAAAAAATTAGATGCCAACTTTCGAAATTGATCAGATTGTGCAAACTTTTATCAGTATTAAGGTAGGAAAAACCCCTCCCTAAAACCCACACCCGATCAATTTTGTCAACCTCCTCTCCCCACAACTTGCCTGTTTTCTGAAATAGATAGTACAAAGTTATGTAAAAAAAAAGTACTTATAATATAAAATTTGTACATGTACCATGTGTACACCTTTTTGAAAATTTCTAGACCCTCGACTCACATTGGACTTGTTTTAACATTATCATTATTGGATTGTACATGTCGTACACATCATTATATCAGTAGGAATTAATTCATTGTGTGTTTTAATTCATTTGGATTATATATAATGAAGTTGACAGTACCTATGACAGGTGGTAAGTAAAAGTTTAGGTATAAAATGGGGTAAAATAATCTGAAATGCAAATGGTTAGGTTATAGCTTAAAAAGGATCAAAGATCATCGGATTTCAAATGCAAGTTATATATTGAAGCAAGTCCCTGGGGGTCCTTCGCATTCCCTCGATATGGAAACAATCAAATAGCTTTAAATAAGATCGGAAATCCCAAAGCCGTCTTTTCATTATGACAGATTCAATGGTATAAGGGGTCATGACCCCCAAAGGTCTCCCTGGCCACCCCCTGTACCTGAAACGACAAATGATTATGTAACTGAAAAATGGTTAAAACTTTTCCCCTTGACCATGCACTGTTGACCATACATAATTTTGTTTCTTGTATCATTATGTATCTAATGGTATAAAGGTTATCAACCTCTAGCCTGAGGGTCATCCCCACCCCCTTGAACAGCTGTTGAACTAGAAATAGCAATATGACGTGCAATTCATCAGTGCATCAATGCATATGATAAGATTGCTTGACATTCCGTTCATGATTTGGGGTCAACCCACTCTCCTGATTATGAATGAAAATCATTCAGATAGACGTAATTTTAAACTTTGTGCACATTTTTGTTATATATTCACAATTTTTTTAATATCAAAGCAAAGTATAAGTTTGCATACATAAACAAACTGGGGGGTGGGAAAGGGGAAAAGGGGAAGGAGTTATCTCTGCTCCTGAACTCCTGATAATTATTAACCCCACTTCTGACTTGTCATCATTTTTTACTCTTCTCAAAACAAACATGTGCATGTTTATTACGTAGTCAATAGATATCTATTTAGACTTTTGGTCATATTCCTAGTTTTTCCTTGAATCTGGAATGATGATATAAATATTTTAAGAATGATCAAGAGTTGAACAGGTCTTGCATCTTAAAATTGATTAAGCTCTGTGGTTGAATTAGCTATCTATCGCTATAGTTTGATTTTGCTTTTCAAAAAGCTTGATTAGCTATATATAGTGTACCGTTTTCTAAAATATGCAGTTTTTCAACATGGATAAAAATCATACTATGGTGACATTGTATACATTTTCAGCTACGAGCTATTCTGAAAACAATGCATGATTTTTTTCAAATACGATTATAGTTCTTTCTGAGCACTTGCGATCATAAGTTTTTAGTTTTGCATATGGCTATAAACCTGGGGTATTTTTTCTCTCTCTCTCCTTTTCTTTCTTTCTTTCCTTTGTTCTGACATCTACTTGAACCAACCATTAAAATGGAATAATATAAGAATTTTTTTAATTGATGATTTTTTAAGGATTTTATACTACATGTAATTCAAACTGCAGCTAAATTGATATCACTCCCAGATGTATAAAAAATAAGTTTACTCACAATCATGTCTTTGATCTACAATTAATTGCAAAAGAACATAAGAAGTCTTTTTCATGATTTGGAACTTCTATTATTTAAAACACGTAAGTTTTTCACTTAAATCCCTTAAAAAATACACAACTGTCTTCGGGAGCATGCACAAATGAATTAAATTACCGATATGTTTAATAATTTGAAAACAACTCACTGAACCCTCAACTGATTTACATGTACCCCTCAGGGTATAATTATCATACATGAGCCTCTACAAAAAGTTTTAACTTAGGTAACACTTCATCACATAGTGTTAATTCCAGTTTGTCAAAATCATGACCTCCTTGGGTAGGCTGGGGCTACAATAGGGGATCGAAGATTTACATGGGAATGTATAGGGAATATAATCTTCAAAAGTCCTCTCAAAAACCACTGGGCAAGAAAAAAATAACTTTATGTGAAAACTTCATAACATAGTGTAGACTCACATGTGTTCTTTCAAAACTCTATCTTCCTACAGCTTTGATTCTGGATTTCATTAATACCTGGAGCCAAGTAGACTATACTAAGATACATGTACATAATTCTCTATCGGTTTTTTGATTTCCTATTATACTTTTGCCATGGTTAGTAAAAAAAAAGAAGATATTTTTGTGAGATGCGTTCAAACCGCTACTCCTCCTAGAGTTTTGGTTCAAATTCAATGACTTTGTGCACATAACCCTTTAATAATGTACATAATTTAATGTTCATCAGTTTTTGATTTCTTTGAATAATGCTGCCATGGTTACAAAATGTAGATTAAAAATGCAAAAAGAAAAGTTATTTTTCGACCCCTATTTGTCCCACAAGATGAATTGAAAAATTCAGAAACCTTATTGCACATCTACAGGACGCAATCAATCATCTTCCAAATGATAATTAGGCTACTGCATAATATGTTAGAGGAGTTCTGGGAACCAGGGTGTTTTTGTATAAAAAAAATAAATAAAAACTTACATCATTTTTCGATCCCAATTTGACCCCCAGGTTAAAATGAGAATTCCGAAGTCTTATTACACATCTACAAGACACCACTAATCATCTTCCAAAAGATGACTAGGCTACTGCGTAAAATGTAAAAGGGGTTCTAGGAACCAATGTGTTTTTTGTATAAAAACCATCTAATTAAAATCAGATCCTTTGATCCGCTCACATAGACCGCTACATACCCCATTCAGGGTCATCTCCTGGTGACCTATCCAATCAAACGTTCGCTGGCAAGAATTTAGAAGTATCTCGGAATTCACTTACAGAAGTAAAGTCCCGGTGATATACGAACGGAAAATTGTGACCTGGTTTCGTAGCCTGTCAACAGAACGACCACAGTATTTCTGTACAGAAATACCCTAAGTTTTTGCTTTAATCTTGTTTTCTTAGCTCTTTGATTTGTACGAAACATTTTAAAACCTAAGATCTTCTCCACAGCTACTTTCATTTCTACATTTATTTTCCCGAATGTTGATTAAGTACGAGCTCTCTGATTGGTCAAAATTTTAATGACTATTTTTATTAGAAAGGTCACCAGGAGATGACCATAAATGGAGTTTCTTTAGATCCTTATGTAGCGATCTATGTGAGTGAATCAAAGGAACTGATTTTAATCAGATTGATGAAAAACGTCATTTTTCGACCCCCATTTGACCCCGAGGGTGAAAATGAAACTAACGAAACCGTATTGCACATCTACATGACACCATCAATTATCTTCCAATAGATGATTAGACTATTGCGTAAAATGTAAGAGAAGTTCTGGGAACTAGAGTGTTTTTGTAAAACAAAATAACGTCATTTCTCGACACCAATTTGACCTCGGGGTGAAAATAAAAAAGCCAAAACCTTGCACATCAACAGGACAACACCATTCATCTTCCAAAAGATGATTAGGCTACTGCATAAAATACATGTATGTTCTGGGAACCAGGCGGTTTTTGTATAAAAACGTAGTTTTTCGACCCTCATTTGGCCCTCAAGGTGAAAATGAAAATTTCGAAACCTTCTTGTATACATTTATAGGACATCCTTAATCATCTTATAAAAGATGATTAGGCTACTCATAACTGCGTAAAATGTAAAGGAGTTCTTGAAACCAGGATGTTTTAAAATTTGTATTTAAAAAGACATCATTTTCGACCCCCATTTGACCCTACGGGGAAGATGAAAATTCCGAGACTTTATCGCACATCTACAGGACACCTCCAATCATCTTCCAAAAGATGATTAGGCTACTGCGTAATATATGTAAGGGGAGTTCTGGGAACTAGGGCCTTTGGTATAAAAAAAAAATCGACCCCAATTTGATAAAAAATAATTGACTAATAAGATATAAGGAGTCTTTATTTTCTCGAAAACATGTAATTTCCCCGTCAATTCTATCTGTATGTCATTCTGTGCAATTGGTTTGTACTTTTGTGTAGGTTTAAAAATTGGCCATATATAATAAAAATACACAAGGTAAGAAACAAAAATAATAAACAAACGGGGGATTCCCCGCTTCGAGGCTGATTTCCAAGGTACTAACAGTTTTATCTATCATATTTTTGCTACCACTCTTTAAGGGAATTGTTCTCCTACTCGTATCTTTAACCTACACTCCATCTTTAGTGTTTCATATGCTGTAATCAGACGATATATTAGATAGACACGTAAAATTTTATCTATTGTCAGCCTTGCAGGAGGTTTGATATGTTACGCTTAATCTGATTGGTCGACGGAATACAGTTTAAATCATTTTACCAATATACGATACAATGCATAAAAATTCATTGAAATACGTTAAGCGGGGTTAATTTTATGGCTCCAGTCCAAAAATCCTTTTTGTAACTTTTAGTGAGTTTTTTATTTAATTGAATTTAAATAAAATCAAGCTCGTAATTCATACAGTGCACCTCTTCGTGACCATTATATCATTTCTTAATTCACAGTAGAGATTACACTGACAGGCAAAAATAATCCTAGAAAATGGTAGAGTATCATTCCCTTGGACAATAATTAATTACACCAAAATTACCAATTATATTAGTTTCGTATAAACAAGACAATGTAATGACTACAAGAAACAAAACTGTACAAATGGCGCCGAGCTTCTTGTTCAGACGACACCGACTGATCAGTATGGCAACAACAAGTAATACGACACTCAAAAGAACTGTGATGGTGGAGTAGACTAGTCCGCGGCTGTTTATTTTTACAGCGGATCCACTAGAAATGGCGGACATCAGTAACCATGGTAACCCCAAACACATCAACACGTCAAACACATTGCTTCCTATAGTATTTGCTATCGCCATGTCTCCGAAACCTACAGGAAGGTAACAAATATAGAACTATATATAGACTTAAAGGCTTTTAAGGTTGCTTTAACGTTTATGATTTTTTAAAAAGAAGTATACTTTATAAGTAAAATCCAAATCATTAATTTTCAGCAGAGCTTGTGGGGCAAAATTGGACAAAAATGACTGTCCAACTTGACAAAATATTATTTATCCAATAGTTATCTCTCTTATCAGGGTATCAATGGATCCTACGTGTTGATCTTAGTGGTGCGTAAACTAAGCGATGTACAAAAATCTGCTTCATTTTATTAAAATACTTTTAATTTCAGTGGAAAAAGGAAATACTGTGAAAATCGATGCTTAAATATTGTTTGTTAAAAAAATAAAAGAAATATATGGAATGAAAAAATATTAAGTTGTTCTGATCACACTATTTCCTTTTCGTGCAGAAATCGTTTATTGTGTAATCATGGTTGATATTGTCTGGGAAGATCATTGAATTATTTGATATCAAACAAAAACTGTGTACTCTTGACCTAGTACTATTAATGTTTAATCTCACCTGCTCTGGCGACAAATAAACTAGCTAAGCAGTCCTGTACGCTCTCTCCCGCAGCCAAAACAGTCAACCCCATCACAGACTCAGGGATCCCTATAGCGTCTCCTGAAAATAATATCATTATACACCTTAACCATGTTATCATAATCAGCTATTTTTCAAAAAATTGAGGAGCATGTAGTTAATGAGTGTCAGGACAGAAGTATTAAAGACTATACTCATTTATGTCAAAAGACTATACACATGTATGTCACAAAGAATATACACATGTATGTCACAAAGACTATACACAGGTATGCCACAAAGACTATACACATGTATGTCACATAGACTATACACATCTTTGTCACAATGACTTTACACATGTATGTCACAAAGACTATACACATGTATGTCACAAAGACTATACAGAAGTATGTCACAAAGACTATACACATGTATATATGTCACAAAGACTATACACATGTATGTCCTAAAGACTATACACATGTATGTCACAAAGACTATACATACACATGTATGCCACATAGACTATACACATGTATGTCCTAAAGGATATACACATGTATGTCCTAAAGGATATACACATGTATGTAACAATGACTATACTCATGTATGTCACAATGACTGTACTCATGTATGTCATAATGACTGTACTCATGTATGTCACAAAGACTAGTATACACATGTATGTCACAAACACTGTACACACGTATATATGTCACAAAGACTCTACACATGTATGTAACATAGACTATAAACATGTATGTCACAATGACTATACACACGTATGAAACAAAGACTATACACAAGTAAGTCACATAGACTATACACACGTATATATGTCACAAAGACTATACACACATAAGTCACAAAGACTATACACATGTATGTCACAAATACAATACACATGTATGTAACATAGACTATACACATGTATGTCACAAAGACTATACACATGTATGTCACAAAGACTATACACATGTATGTCACAAAGACTATACGCATGTATGTACATGTCACAAAGACTATACACATGTATGTCACAAAGACTATACACATGTATGTCACAAAGACTATACACATGTATGTAACATAGACTATACACATGTCTGTCACTGACTATACACATGTATGTCACATAGACTATACACATGTATGTCACAAAGACTATACACATGTATGTCACAAAGACTATACATATGTATGCCACATAGACTATACACATGTATATATGCCCTAAAGGATATACACATGTATGTCACAATGACTATACTCATGTATGTCACAATGACTGTACTCATGTATGTCATAATGACTGTACTCATGTATGTCACAAAGACTAGTATACACATGTATGTCACAAACACTGTACACATGTATGTCACAAAGACTATACACATGTATGTCACATAGACTATACACATGTATGTCACATAGACTATACACATGTATGTCACAATGACTATACTCATGTATGTCACAAAGACTATACTCATGTATGTCACAAAGACTATACACATATATGTCACAAAGACAATACACATGTACATCACAAAGACTATACACATGTATGTCACAAAGACTATACACATGTATGTCACAAAGACAATATACATGTATGTCACATCGACTATACTCATGTATGTCACAAAGAATATACACATGTATGTCACAAAGACTATACACATGTATGTCACAAAGACTATACACATGTATGTCACAAAGACTATACACATGTATGTCACAAAGACTATACACATGTATGTCACAAAGACTATACACATGTATGTCACAAAGACTATAAACATGTATGTCACATAGACTATACACATGTATGTCACAAAGACTATACACATATAAGTCACAAAGACTATACACTTGTATGTCACAAAGACTATACACATATAAATCACAGACTATACACTTGTATGTCATAAAGACTATACACATGTATGTCACAAAGACTATACACATGTATGTCACAAAGACCATACACATGTATGTCACATAGACTATACACATGTATGTCACAAAGACTATACACATGTATGTCACAAAGACAATATACATGTATGTCACATAGACTATACTCATGTATGTCACAAAGAATATACACATGTATGTCACAAAGACTATACATATGTATGCCACATAGACTATACACATGTATGTCCTAAAGGATATACACATGTATGTAACAATGACTATACTCATGTATGTCATAATGACTGTACTCATGTATGTCATAATGACTGTACTCATGTATGTCATAATGACTGTACTCATGTATGTCACAAAGACTAGTATACACATGTATGTCACAAAGACTATACACATGTATGTAACATAGACTATACACATGTCTGTCATAAAGACTATGCACATGTCTGTCACAAAGACTATACACATGTATGTCACAAAGACTATACACATGTATGTCACAAAGACTATACACATGTATGTCACAAAGACAATATACATGTATGTCACAAAGACTATACACATGTATGTCACAAAGACTATACACATGTATGTCACAAAGACTATACACATGTATGTCACAAAGACTATACACATGTATGTCACAAAGACTATACACATGTATGTCACAAAGACTATACACATGTATGTCACAAAGACTATACACATGTATGTCACATAGACTATACACATGTATGTCACATAGACTATACACATGTATGTCACAAAGACTATACACATATAAGTCACAAAGACTATACACTTGTATGTCACAAAGACTATACACATGTATCGAAAACCATTAAAATTAATGTAATCATCAAACAATCCTTAGTGATTCCTTACTCCTGAACATCAAACAGATGAATTGTTAGCCTAATATGATAATAAGTGATAAATTTTTATCATAACTGCCTATTTATGGCACCATGGGTTTCAGTTTCTGGCCCCAGCTGCAGGGTGGAGTTAAGCTGGTCATAAAGAATGAAAATGCATTCTATCTCAGAAAATCGCCTTATTAATCGTGGACTCTTTTTCTTCTTCAAGCATATGGTATTTTTCTTAACGTTAAGTTAATTACACTTTAATTAGTTCATGTAAGATACCAGAAACTGTACAAAGACATCATAATATTTCACAAACCTGCTATAGTTGCCATCCAAACCAGTACATAAGAAATAGCACCCAGCCATGAGATTGACATAAGGAAAGTCAAAGGGTAAGTTTTCCGCCATTTTCCCTGTCGTCTGCAGTCTGGTATTGTGACGAAGAATAGCGTTGTCATTGGAAGCATTATCACCCAGAACACACGTAAAATCCACTGGTTGGGCATCTCAAAAGGAGACTCATATTCTTTTACTACAATTATAGTTTGTTGCCGATTTAAAAACTTGTTCATTCCAATACTTTTAAAATAGCACTAATCTTTTGAAATTTCCTGAGTATAAATTTATTATATTTCTTTAAATGTTAAGATAAGAATAGACCCTTTTTTGGTGAATGTTCAAGTGTACATGCATGTAATCCTTATGGAATTTTTTTTCCGTTTTTTAAGACTTACTGGAATTGTTGTCCAATTCAATTTTAACCGATTCTTTTTCTTCTTCCGATGTTTGTGACTCAGAGTTCTTCTCTTCTGGTTGATGAATGGTAGAATTCACTACCCCCGATTTTCCATTTGTTTGTGTAACGGAAGTCAGTTGAATCTGACTGTCCTCCACTTCCGGTTGTTTCCTTAGATCCTGTTCTAGGTTACCTTTGGTGATTTTATTGAATATCCCGTAGAATGTATTCTCCAGCCTCGAGTTAAAAATCATCATCAAGATGTATATCCCATACATTAGCGATAGTATGAGGCTTTCATACCTAAAATACCACATTGACATGAATATAAACGGCTTGATACACATGTTACAATGTACATATTGTGAAAATTCAAAAATTTTCAATGATTTTTGAAGGTTAATTTTTCCAAACTTTGAAATATATATCATGCTCAAATGTAAAAGGATGAAATTTTTATACTTTTAAATTCTACTTAAGAAAAGAAAATTAAAAATAAATAGGGCCACATAAAACAATTAGAACACTTGAAACACTGTGGTCAAAAAGAATAATTAATCATTTGACCATCCAACATGGTCTTCATACAGTCGAACATGATTAAAGCGCCAACTCATAAAGCGAATACCTTAATATAAAGAAGTGTGAAATGTCAACTAGAGTTAAATGGCGGATTTAAGAAACTATTCACAGCTTTCCCGTGCTATTCAGTATATTTATGCAGTAAATTGAAGATTGATTGATTGATTATGTGTTGTTTTACGTCCCGTTCGAGAATTTTTCACTCATAGAGACGTCACCATATATCGATGAAGGGCTTCAAATTTAGACCTTTACTGGGCACTCAGGGTCATTGAGCAGTGGGGGCTCTTTATCGTGCCAACGCCTACCTAGGTTTTTAAGGTTTCATCCGAAAGACCCGCAACTTTCACTCCAAAGTGCCGAGCGCTTGGCGAAGGAACAGTTGCTACCTATTATTTATCGACTTAGGTCAGTCGCGGCCGTGATTCGAAAACACGACCTTCCGATCACAGAGCGAGCGCTCTACCGACTGAGTTATTGTGACGATATAAATTGAAGATATAAGGGTAGTACAAAAGAACTGTTAGTACTCACCAGTGAATCTGGTTGTCATACATGGAGATGATAAGTACTGCTACAGATATACTATAGAAGACACAGTCACGTAGAACAGGATACCACGTCAGATGTACTACCTGGATGTAAAACAGCCAAAAATGTTCTGTGATCAATGGATTGTTGCAGAGGAAAGCTATTTTTATGTGTCAAATAATGTTTATGAATTAATGAATTACATACAAAAAATAGACAATATATGGCTTACATTGATAAATCACAATGTTTTCATAAACACATTTTCATCTTCATTTTTTGTGTTTCAAATTTCACCACATGTGATGTGTAAATTTACACTTTTCTTAAATCTGCATTTCGGTATGAAAATTGTCATTATTATAATTATGTACATTTTTCATTTAAGTAAGAGGCAGTAACCGTTGTAATTCTTCCTGAAAACCTACAATATTTTAAAATGTTACCGCAAAGAAACAAACTAACCATTCCAGCAAAAAGGCCACAAATTGCAACCACAAACAGAATATTGAATACGGCTGTTCCCACTATAGTGCCCACCCCTATATCACTCTCCGCTATAAAAACACCTAAAAGCAAATTTGAGAATCATTAAAAATTCATTACATGCTCGGGTTCAAAGAAACCATGGTTCTTTTCGTGCGTTTGTTGTTTTTACTTCACCTATAATTGTTGTAAAGAATTCCGAGGCAGAACTTCCGGCGGCCATCAACGTTGCCCCGGCAACATCCGGTCTAAGATGTAGTTCTGTGATGAAAGACTTTTATGAGTCTTAGTCAAGTATGCCCAATAAATACTAACATTGCATCGTTAGTGTCTAGTAACTTTTAAAAAAATCAGTATTAAAGCTATAACAAGAATTAAAACATTTACTTAAATGGCATTTAAATTTGACAATGTAATACTAGAGATGCTTTTTTAAATTTCTAGTGATAATTTTAATTTTGTTAGTAAAATTAAAAGCCCCACAAGCTAATTTTCCTTGTGATTAATGTTAAAAGCTAGGATTTTCACTGAGTTAATAATTTATGTCAAGATTGAAGCTCACCATCACAGATGACTTCAAGGGAGGCGCAGAAATAATCGTCACAGACGATAGATAGGGCACCAAGTGTGTACAGTACCAAAAGTATGTGTACCACCACGCCCCCTGCCTGAGTCTGCTCTAGAGTCATGAAATTTCCGGGAAACTCCTCTATGGAGCGCTCTGTGCAGTTTTCCTCACTCCCATCTTCTTCTGTCTCTGTGAAATCAAAATGTTTAAATCCAGCCAGAATTTCAAAATGCAAAAATAACATAATTTAAGTTATTGAATTGATTTATATGTATTAGAGTTGGGTAGATTTTTTTTAAATGTTTGTTTTAAGTGATTTTTCGAATTGATGGTATGGATTATATCTCAAATATGGGGTCTATATCGGGGAAGTGGGGGGGGGGGGGGGCTCCTATACTCAAGCACCTGTGTTGCATACAACTCAAAAAAGTAAATTGCTGTATGTTTTATCTTATTATTCCATCGTTCAATTTTATTTCTTGGAATATGAGAAGATCACATGTAGATTAAAATTATACATATTCTGGTATATAAATCAAGGGAACGTTCGATCCCGTCACTTCCGTTTCACACATGGGACAGACCTCCCCCCCCCCTCCAACACACACACACACACACCCTCTCTCTCTCTCACACACACACACACACATAGCCCTCCGTTGCGAGGGAATAATGATATCTGCTTTTTTGAAATTCGAAACATATATACAAGGCTTATGCTTTTGATCACTATTAATAGATACTATTTTTATTCCAGAACGGACAGAAAGCACATACAACTTAAGAAGCTGTATGGGGGAAAATCACAAACCATGAAATTATGTTTTTTTTCCCTACATTATCTTTTGGCAGCATACTTATGAGTTTTGAAATGATCTGTTCATTACGTCCTACTTTGAAGCTTTCTGTGACTAGAAAACATTAATTATGACTTCATTCATTGTCGTAATACACGTATTATTTTAAGAATATGTTTTACTAGGAAAATCAGAAACAATGTTCCGTACCAAATGGTTGAAAATACAGCTTAGAAAGCAAATCCATAATAAGTACGACATCAAAACAAATAAAAACAAATCATATCAGTTAGTTTGAAAGAGGTCATTGCATGCGCAATCTACCTAATATGTAAAAATGTACAGTGTGTATAAGGTTACGCACATGTACTGTATGTGTAAGTACATCAGACTAGGACCTGTTACATGTTTAGACTACTATAAATACTGCACTTACATTAACAACTTTACCTTTTTGTACTTTTCTTTATTTATCTGTCCAGATATACAATTTTAAGCTTATGTAGCATTTCTGACTGAGCCAACTTAAGGACATTCATATTACCCCGTGATATTATTATCAGGAAGATAACAATGTTGTGGCTGAAATGATGAAGTGCTCTCTATATACAGTTAAAAGTATTATTTCCTCAGGTTATACTCTGTTTGTTTAATGTCCTTTCGAGAATTTTTCACTCATATTGAGATGCCACCACTTGCCGGTGGAAGACCTGTACTCGGCTTTTACGGCCTTTGACCGGTTAGGGATCTTTTTCGTGCCAGCACCTACTGCAACACGGGGCCTCGGTTTATAAGGTCTCATCCGATGGACCGATATCCACGTCCTGATGTGGGATTCAAACCTGCCACAACATAAGGATCAACTCCTTACTCTGCGACTCTGAAGCAACCGTTCTGACCACTGCGCCACGAGGGCGATGGTCAATCGCATCATCTCGGGTCTTTCCGTCAGAGGTCGGATGTTAAAAATTATACAAGATGGAGTCGCTTAAAACTTAAAACATTGGAAACACAGAGTTCAAGGTTACTCCTTTAGTATATTTTAGATGATATTTCTACATTCAATAAAGTTAATCTCCAAACTATACAGATAAGAGGTCTCCCTACATTAATTGTAAATTTTGTGAAAAGGGGGGTTGTGAGGGCCGGTACACACGGTAAGGCTTCAAGTGCCTTACAAGTCTAAAACCTTACATTTTGCAGGACCGAATGGCTCTCGTGTCCACATGTTAAGACAAGACTTACAAGATTATATACAACATTTCCATAAATCCCACGTGTTTCCAGCCATAAATAGTGCATTCGGTCATTAAAATAGAAGAATAGATTACTAGGCTTTGTAATAATTATACCAACAAGTACATTCACACTTCTTAAGGAAGAAGAGGTTGAACAGAAGCATTTGTTGATATTTTCATTAGCTAATTCAAAAATACTTTGTGTTCACTTCAATTTACCCACGTGTATAGTTTGATAAAAATAGAATGACATTTGGGCGAATGATTTTCATTGGTTGAGACGAAAATTTCAGCTGTCTTTTATTAAGAAATGAGCAGTGTTCTATTTGTAAGTCAGACTTGTAAGGCTCTAAAAACCGTGTATTAAGGGTGTACACACGGTAAGGCAAGAACTTAAGTTCTATGACTTACAAGGCAAGCCTTATCGTGTATACCGACCCTAATGGACGCCTACGTAACACATTCGAGGTTGTTTTTCCGCTTGTCGGAAAGGCTCGAGAAGTTTCGATTGGGCGATGGTTATACTCAGACATCGACAAAAATACAATAATGAGTGCATGTGTTTCAAAAGTATTAAACACACAAGCAAATAAGATCACTTCTATTATGCTATGCTGCCAAAAAAAAAGGATTAAACAAAGCAGAAATTGTCCTATTAAGAAATAATTCAGGATAAAACTACATGCGTCATTTAATAAACTGCATGATCAATTAAATGTCTTGAATGATGGTAGAGCTCTGCCATTCAGTCACCTTTCATTAAAATGAATGGTACAGTTTCATCTTAATTGTATGACTGCGTTTTATGCGCTACCCTAAGCCTGTGGAGACATTACTGATCAAGATTTTAAAATAATCTGAATTATTTAATGAAAGAATTATACTCAATTTTAGAAAGCAATGGATAATGCCTGTTAAAAGTGACAAACTCACCATTGCCTGCAGTCCACTGGTATCTGGTAGAAGAGTTGGAATCTCTCTTAGTCCTGCTCCAAGTGTACTCTCTGAGAACTTCACTATAGTTTGGACTAAATAGTAAACGTACTCCGTAAATAAAGTTTAACACAACAAAAATAGAAAATAAAAAGCCAAGAAATGCGTGCTTTGTGTTTCGACGTTTTTGTAGAAAGTATTGTCTTTGATTTCTTTGAGTGATGATTAATGTTTTCGTCGGATTCATCTCCCTTTAATAAAACAAGTTTTTCAGTATTTTCGTTGGTGTTTGGTTGGCTTGACATGGGAGCAATGAACTTAAAACTAAACTTTAAGGTGAAAGATAATGAGCGTTTTCTAGGGTATATGTCGTAATGTCCCACAGACAATCTTAATAATTCTCCTATCACCTGAGCATGGCTGCCCTTTAGTGAGTCAAGGCTGATATTACTTAACGTGACTGTGTCATAGATACATGTAAGTTAATGTTACAGGGATTTCAACAATTTAAAGTCAGCATTTCATAAATTCTATGGTCGATAAAATGATCAAATATAACCTATCATTGGGTCATATTTTGGCTCACGTGTTTTATACCAATCGTTAGGCCTTTGTTTTTATACTAAATTTGACTACGGAATGTTCCCTCTATCTGATCAATACATAGGGCTCACGGCGAATATGACCGGTCAACAGGGGATACTTCTTCCATTTAGGCACCCGATCCCACACCTGGAATTTCCTGGGGTCCGTGTTTTATGTCTTCTTTACAGATTAGTATTGTTTGTAAAATATTTTTTGAGATCGATCACTGTTCGTTATCTTAAGCTCGAATAACTAGTCAAGTGCAATAGATGCGCCCGGATCAAAAGATAACCTAAAAGGTTGATGGCCTATAGCTACATGTACCTATACGTGTACTGACTAGAGACAATGTTTAGCTTAATTTTACATGTATCTCTTTAAAATCCATTAATACACACCAACAAGCAAAATCACGTTATTTCTCTCTTAAATTCTCTGGATAGGTTACACAGGTGTTGAATGAGAGGTCATCTACACTCTGTAGTACATCCTGTTCTATGGTGTCCCAATAGGACCATTTGCAAAAGTGTAACAGCGCGTTAGGAACAACGCACTAGCGCAAAGTGATAACAAGCTAGCGTGTTGTTCACAACATACCGTCGCGCTAACAGAAAACACGCCGTCACGCTAACGCAACTTTACACAACACACCGTCGCGCTAACACACTACAATGTTTGAAGTTCGCGCTATGCTATCGCGTTGTAACTAATGCGCTGTTATACACTTTCGCAAACGGCCCTATCGGGACACCAAATTGATCTTTAGAAATGCAAGAGATTTGCAGTGTGGAAGAGATTTGCAGATATGGATGGTTACACAAGCTAGTGGTACCTGAAAATTGCCTTAAATGGTGGTCTTCATCCATACTTTTTTGATCGGCTTCGGTCCGTCGTAGTTGACTGAGGTTTCCGGCAAATGTAAATTACTAAAATTATCAGTACTTGACGGAAAACGGAGGTGTCTGTTATTTTTTCGTATCATTAATGTATTTCAATCGCTAAGAAAAAAATCAAAATAATTTCTTTGTGATGTATATTTATATATGTTTTATGCTGTGTGAAATAAATTTCTGTTTATTTATTGATTGGGTCCTGATATCAGATAACGACCCCCCCCCCCTTTCCCAGGAAAAATCAACGAAGGAATCTCAGGGACAATTCCCAAACGAACTTTTGTTTCCTAGCGGCAGCCACTGGATTAAGTGGCAAAGAAGCAGTGCTAGCGGCATTAAATTTTGTTAAAAAATAATTGAATAACAATTGTTTGGGAAAAAATCCGTACATGAATTTTACGGCAGAGACATTAATAAAATGTTATTCAAGTCAAACGTAACAGGAAATGTTAATTCGGTCGTGTTGATACAGACTTTTGAGTATTTTAATTCTTCTATGCGAAATCTTACAATACTTTAGAAGAGGCGAGAGGTTTATACTTGCCGATCAATTCCTTTAGAAGGAATACGCTTCATTTTGTAAGACACCCCCCCCCTTCCCGGTCACAAGACGATTCATCAACAAAAGATTTACAGCTATATAGACGTGTTGTTAACGGAGGGCTTTTATATATTTATGTGAGATCTGAAAATAAATGTTATTTTCTTCTCTTGAATATTATGCAATACTGACCTAAACTTTGTCCATGTACTTGTATATGATTTTTTTTTTTCCATCAATGCATTTTTGGTAGCTAGTTAAAACTCTTTGTGTTCTGAAACCGGAAAGAAAAAAATTGAGCAAGTCAGATTTTTTCTGTTTTCGCATACACGTAATACTCATGCAAGGATCCGGGAATTTTTTTCAATGGGGTCCATGCACATTCGAAAAAAAATGACGAAGATTATTGAATAGAAAAAAAAATTAAAATAAATATATAAATAAATAATATGTTGATAAAATAGAAAATAAAATTAATAGAGGATACCTATATTGTGTGTTTTGATACTTGTTTTATCCAACGAGTTGAATGGTGAATGTTTGCGAGGCTTGCCGAGTGAATTTCAAATATCAAATCACACAATTATAGATGTTCTATTTATCTCATACGATGTTCCTTTTTAACAAACTTTGACGTCGCACTGTGACGTTGACATGTCTAAAGAAAGTTATTTGTAGATCATGACTGTACAGAATATGAAATATTGAAATCTTTTAAAAACATGTGATTATCTGTTGGAGATTTATTTCATACAAGCTTTTGACTGGAAGTTCTACAGTGTTGTACATAAGGACCATGGTTTGTCCTCAATCAATTATTAGAGTGTACGGCAGTGCTATGCTACTTGTAGATCCATGGTAAGTTATACAGTTAGTATAATGTAAGAAAGCATTGTTGAAAGTAGCTAGACTTTCCTGTATGTTCAAAGGAATATTCCAACTTCAACTTAAACGAAAAATACCCAAAGTAAATAATAATATGCAGCTGGTGTTTAAAATGTTATGCCGTCATTGGGATAAAAAATCAGGATTTCTCGAATATGATGATGGGCGTAAACTTATAAAGCTTTTCAAACATTTGTAATTTCGAAGCTATGATATTCTACAAAGTCGTGCAAGACTAAGATACATATATTAATTAAAACTACGACTGTAGGTCTATATATAACTTTTTGACCATATTTATTGCTTCCGAGCACGTGGTAAATGTATGACGTATTTTAATTGTGTATCATGACGTCATATTTACGTTACCGGGAAGAATTTTTCAATATTGAAGTGCACGGATGAAAAAGGTATTGTTTTATTTTTGATTCAAGCATTTTTAACATTCTTTAATAAGTATTCCTGTATAAAGGATTAAATGTGTCTTTTTGTTGGTAGGATTTTTGTAAAAAAAAATGTCTTTAATACATAAGAGGCTACTCTCTCATGAAGATATATGCATTAGTTCTTATATTGTTTTTGTTCAGAATGCCTACGAATGGAAATTTGAGAATAATTTGGTTCCTCTGTATTGTCTTCCTATTGTCATTCAACTACTGGAAGTCGGTAGAAGGTAAGATTATGATATTCTAATATTCATACTCAGCGCTGGGTTTTAATTCTAACAGCACGGAACAGAGATGGCATAACAAAGCATAAATTGTAAAACAAAGTATTTCGTAGAGAATTTATTATCATATTAGAATTATATGTTTTTCATTAAGGGGGGCTGCGATTAATTTGTAATATTACACTCCTTGACACTGTAATCTGTTGCAGCTTCGAAGTCAAAACCAAGTTCATTTGACTTGTTTAAAACCAGGATTTTAATGCCACCGTTCTTTGGATACCAACAACTTTGTCCTTTTCACCTTGACCTTGGAGTTTGACCTAATTTTGAAAAACTGAAAAATTGAAGGTCGACTTTTTATGAGTTTACTTGCCTTTTATATTTTTTATCAGTGCATACACATGTACTTTTATACTGTTGCTTGTAACTGTAAGTAATGCAGAATTTAAAAAAGTGCAGGCCTGTAGCAACGGTTTCAAAAGTTAAAAGGGGGGGGGGGGGACTTCCCAAAAAATCTGACAAGTCAAAAAAAAAAAAAAAAAAAAAAAAAAAAAAAAAAAGATAAATAAAAAATGAAAACCAGACTGACCAAAAGTGGGGGGAGGGGGCTGGGGGGGGGGGGG
The DNA here is from genome assembly GCF_033153115.1 of Saccostrea echinata. NCBI lineage: Eukaryota > Metazoa > Mollusca > Bivalvia > Ostreida > Ostreidae > Saccostrea > Saccostrea echinata. The sequence continues at coordinate 7,126,734 of NW_026889777.1, forward strand.
CAACTTCCCAAAATTATCTGACAAGCAAACGAAAAAAAAAAAATTAAACATGAATAATTAAAAATTTTTTTTAACAAAAGCTATTTAACTGTCCTCCAAATCCCGGAATTTACCGGTGCTCGACCTTACAAAATCAAAAAAAAAGGGGGGGGGGACCAGCATCTAAAGGAAAATTTACTATACCAAAATATTATACTCAGAAAAAAGTAGGGCCCCCCTCCCTCGCGTTTTACGGGCCTGGGGTGAGTTGGGGACGGTAGAATACTTCTTGTTTCCATTTTATTCACGGAATTTTTATCTAATAGAGTACAACCACATATTTTGATTTTTTTCTTTATGTAAGTTGCAATAAGTTTTGATTGCTTTAAAAACAGTAATTATGTATCCAAATGAAGTTATTTTTTTCCTAGATATTACTACATTATGGTCGCATATTTCTGCCCCTTGTGTGCAAGTTATTTTTCTGTCAAATATGTCGACATGCAAGATGAATATGTTGACATGCAAGATAGTTATGTCAACATGCAACATAACTATGTTGACATGCAAGAAAATTGCAATCAAATAAAATTATAAAAAAAATCTTCAAAAATCTCAAATATCGCCTACATGTGACATCCAACATGCTAGATGCTACTTATTTATGTTTACATGCGAGATAAATATGTTGATATGCAACTTATTTATGTCGACATGTGACATCCAACATGCTAGATGCTACTTATTTATGTTAACATGCGAGATAAATATGTTGATATGCAACTTATTTATGTCGACATGCAACTTGGTTATGTTGACATGCGAGATAAATATGTTGACATGCAACATATTTATGTCGACATGCAACTTATTTATGTTTACATGCATTTTTTAGATACAGTTCTGCTATGACCTTAACCTTAGACCTCGGACGAACAGATGGACGGACGGACACATTAATAACTATAGGTAGCCCGCAGAGAGGGGTCCTAAAAACGTTTTATAATCTACGGTCACGTTTCTGAATCGCCAGGACATTTTATCTAAGGAAATCCAATTTATACTATGTTGGCCACGTCATATTATAGAAAATAATTTAAACTGCAACATTTGCTTAAATAAATTTTCGATCATTAAAATCAACTTCAATTTTACCGACAGAAAAAAAAAAAAAAAAACAGAACCGTGCCTCATTGCACATGTCTTGGGTAGTAACGAATCTGCACGCTCGCACAAATGTTCAAATTATGTATCACATAATTTCTTTTGCATTTAAATTTAATCATATAATTCAAAATCTTATCATTTTGAAAATCGATCATATTTTAAAAAAAAAGTATATATCCAAAATGAAATAAAAAATCGATCATATTCACTGTAAACTTTTTCGCAATTCCTAGGTCTTCAGACATTTACATTTACATCGATCTGTGATTTCATTTTTGGATATTTACTTTTTTAAAATTATATATATATCCGCTATTCAACTTAACTAAGTTGCATGTCAACATATTTATCTCGCATGTCAACATAACTAAGTTGCATGTTGACATAAACAAATTGCTTGTTGACTTAACTAAGTTGCATGTTGACATAAATAAGTTGCATGCTGACATAAATAAGTAGCATGTTAACACACGTAAGTTGCATGTTGACATAAATAACTTGCATGCCAACATATTTATTTCGCATGTCGACATAAATAACTTGCATGTCGACATAAATAAGTAGCATCTAGCATATTGGAAGTCACATGTGGGCAATTTTTGAGATATTTTAAAGATTTTTTATAATTCTTATTTGATTGCAATTTTCTTGCATGTCAACATAGTTATATTGCATGATGACATAACTATCTTGCATGTCGACATATTTGACAGAAAAATAACTTGCACACAAGGGGCAGAAATATGCCACCATACTACATAGCTAAATTGTCGAAAAAGACAAAAGCTGGGCACCAACCCTTGATTAAAAAAAACTGCACATTTCATCAATGACGCAACAACACATACACTTCCTGTAGTATATATATAGTACAGTATAGTCCTTCGCATTGTACAATCTTCCCGCGAGGAGAAGATATAAAAATATAACGGCTTGGTCATGCCGTACACCAGCGGCCGTCCACCTTCGACTGTCTGCAATGGCCGTTGCAGGGCGTAGAAAAAAAAAATGAATTTTCGTACTTCATTTCAGTTATGAATTGAAACACCGTAATTAAAGGGGGAAAAGCTTAATTTCAGCTTGTCCTCATGGATTTTACGGCACGGGATGTTTCCTTTGGTGTAGCGGAAACTGTTGGAACAACGCCACCTGTAATTCTACAACCGGCTTATGCGACAAAGGATGTACCCAAGGTTACACGGGACCGATGTGCACGGGAAAAAGTAAATGTCTTTTTGCAAACTATATACATGTACAAATTTCATTGATTCGCTCGCATAGATCGCTACCCAAGGATCTGAGGAAACATCATTTTGAGTTATCTCGCCTGGTGACCTTTCAATTATCCAATCAACCGTTTGCCGACAAGAGTCTGCCAGTTTTGCAGAATCCATGATCAGTTAAGACGTACGTACTTAAGTCCCGAAGATATATACGAAAGGGGGAAAAGTCACTCAGTCTTTTAATTTCTTGGCAACAATGCAATGAATATTTACCACAGCTCTTGTTTGTACTAACTCCAGGATCCTTTTCTATAAATGCAACTTTCAACCCGAATATTGATAATATAAAGTACGAGTTCATTAATTAGTTAAAATTTTAATGAATAATGTTTGAAAGATCACCCGGAGTTTGGGTAGCGATCAGTGTGAGAGGATGGTTCAAAAGAAACTTATTTCAATCAGATCGATACAGCTTTCCTTTTACAATCAAATAAAATCTAATTTCAAATAATCATTTTAAATCTATTTCTGTGATTAAATGTGAAATTGTTAAAATTTCTCTTTTTTTTTAATTTCAGCTCCTGAATCTTTTGCACTTAGCGCCGCTGAGCTCGTATTTCTTATTTCCGGTGTGGTGGTGGTTGCGATTGTCATCTTTGTTCCGACAACCCTGTACCTACGGTAACAAACATGTCCTCATTTTCAGAGGGGAACAGTTATTTGTCCTCTTTTTCCAGTCACTTTCCTTAGGGAATGTATTAAGAATTTTTGGAAGGCTTAACTACGCGAAGCTTGAAAAAAAAATACACTTGAAACTTTGACGACATAGGTTTTTCAGGACATTCATTTAATATTCATTTTTTTTGTCTTGTTTTGTTGATTTATTATTTGTTTGTTTTTCAGATCTAAATACATTGGTCAGCATGGAGGAAAATTAGTAAGAAAAAAATTCCTGAGAAGACCTACCCTAAATATAAGGGGTTCTATATTTTGTAAGTTTCTATACTGAAAAAAAAAGAAAATCTGATTAAAAAATAAAATACTATAATGGATGTACATGTATAAGATTTATGTCCTCTTACTGTATTTTGACATAGTTTTTGGTCTGTCCTTGCATCTTTCGGTTTGTGTGTTTATCCGCAAACACTTTAACCTTGACCATAATGTTTGAATGGTTGGTGCTAGGGATTTCATACTTCAGTTGTGTATTCCTTGTGAAAAGGCTTTTCTTTTTTATCTCTTCACCTTAACCTTTGAGTTTAATCTACTTTATTAAAGTTTTAACCATGCCGCGCCCATGGTTTCTGAACGGTTGGTGCCAGAGCTTTTATATTTCACGTACATATTTTGTGAAACGACCTTTCTTTGGTTTCACCATATTTCAACTAATGAACTTGACCTTAGAGTGTGGCTACTTTGAAACATTATGACATTTGCCATTATAACTTCTAAATGGTTGATGCTAGAGCTTTCGAATTTCTCATGGTTATTCCTTGTAACAAGACCTTTCGTTGAGTATCAATATTTTTAACATCATGACATGACCTAAACCTTGGTCATGAGCTGACATACGGGGACATCAGTGTTTCACAAAGACGCCTTGATTTGAAATGTAGAGTTGCGTGTGTGATGATCAAAGATAATTTTAATTTGTGATTAGGAACTCTGTAGTAGAAAGAAGATTACATACACTCACTAACCGGTGAGAATCAAGGATACTAATTAGAAAAGGTATAAAAGCGCTGTTTTTCTCAGTGCAGTAACACACAGTCAGTAGTAGCAGCACAGTTAGAGGAGCCAGAAGTCAAGCTGAAGAAAACTTAGAGTGAGACAGGGATTAGACGTGACTGAACAAGTCTTCCCTTCCCTATCTTTTAATTAAGTAAAACTTTTAATTAAAGTAAACTTAGTCATAAATAAGTGAGGCAAAACTGTCAGTTGACGGTGCATTGGGACTGGGTTTCATGATTGAAAATAACTGTACAATAGACATGACAAACAGAAGAATACAGCTCGGAAGAAATGAAGTTCTATTGATTTCATCTGGTGTTGTTGGCTGGTATAAGATTGCATAAGCTAATACTCTGAGTATCCTACCTAGGAAAAATAATTACTGGTGATATTTATCTCAATGAAAAGGAAACAACAACTCGAGGAATCAGACTGATTAAGCCAGATTAAACATTCATCAGATCGGATAGAGGTTAAAAAGGCAAAGTGCTTGCTAATGTAGGAAATGGTTTTCGTATTAGAACCATGAACATGACGTCGATCGGATGTAAAAGTTTCACACAAGGGCACAGTAGTTGCCATTCAGAGCCCAATTGAGCAGGTCATGAAAGATTTGTATGATACAAATTCCACACAATTGGAAACTTTAAGGTTCACTCCTGTACTGGAGGATTTGTACGAGTTTGGCTGCTAAGCAGAAGTGTCCAATGTGCCTATTCAAGACACTGGACCTTAAAGTGCTGAAGAAAGACACTGTGGTTTGAAACAGCTAGCAAAGAGATTTTGATGTGATTGGTGTAACTATGCATCAAATAAGAATGCTAATCTAATACGGCATAGAAAGAGACGTGTTCAGGAGAACAATGTCCACGATTGATCAGGTGATGCCAAGATGTCGGATCCTAATGATGTACATGAGATCATTGGAACCATGTCAGAAGACTCGGGAAGAAGCGAGTTACTTCAGATGACTCTGATGGTGAAGATACGCCAGAGAAGAATGAGAATGAGACTTTCAAAGAACCAGGAGTGGTACACGAAGAAGCTCAAAGATCCACAGCTGTAATGCAAAAAGAGTGAGAAGTTGGAAGAGTAGTGAGAAACCCAACGAAACCGTTCCAAAGAGAAAAGGTGAAGATGAGAAGTTCCAGAAAACTAACTGTAAAGCCGGTAAGACAATTTGTGCCAAAACCAAAGGTTCCCAAACCATATCATATGGCAGAGAAAGTTTTCAAACTTGGAGTCCAGACATTGAGGTAATGCCAACAGGGAGCCTCCACAAGTCCATGAAAGGGTACACGTTGGTGTACAGACGTCCTTCTCCAAGAGAAAAGTTGTATGGACCACAGCTAAGAGGAAAGAGGGAGATAAGGACATAGAAAGAGTTGAGATGATAGAAGAATTTGAATAATGAGCAAGAGACAAATCTTCTGAGATAGACAGTTGAGCTCACATGAAACATTGTTTAATTTTATAAATTAGACTAGGAAGTATTTTGTTTAAAATTTTAGATGGCAATTTTTTAGCAATGTACGATTAATACATGTAAATAGTTAATTTTTAACATCAAATGGTAAAAAAAATATTTTTTTTATTATCATGTGGAACACATGGAAAATGAGGCGTGGGTAATGTGATATTCACAGATGATACTAATTAGTGATTAAAAATCTCTAGTAGAAAGATTACATAAAATCACTAACCAATGAGAATCAATGATACTAACTAGAAAAGGTATAAAAGCGCTCTCTTCTCAGTGCAGTAACACCGTACGTAGCACAGTTAGTGGAGTCAGAAGTCGAGCTGCTGAAGATAACTTAGAATAAGGTGAGACAGGGATTAAACATGACTGAACAAGTCTTTCCTTCCCTATAATGCATTTAATTAAGTATAACTTAAGATTAAATTATTACCCCCCCGTCCCAAACTTTTTGTATATATTAATTCCTTTTTGTTACATTCTCGGAAGATATCTGAGCTTTCCCACGAATCACTTTTTGAGCAAGTCGCTCAGTCTAAATTAGGAATAATATTTTTGTAAATAGTTTTGATTATTTTCGTAACATCCGCTCGGTTACACGTCACACATGCACCCGGTTGATAAGTTACATTACAGTTTTATACTTTACAATTTCCTATGGCATAGGGCTGAAAAAGAAAAGCATTACATTGTCGTAGTATAATTACACTTATTTAAGGTTTTTGCTCATTTGTGCTCACCAGTGAACATTATTTCAGTGGCTTAATTTACATTCTTTGTTACATCTCTCCCCTGCAAAAAGAAGAATTAAACTTTTCTGTAATTTTTTCCTTAGTGCCTTCTGACACGGAGAATATGATGAGAAATTCACGTCAGACGATGTCCGCCATAAACAACCAGGTTCATATAGTTACAAAGGAGGTGGAGGTCAATGGATTGGCGGATCTACTGAGGTACGATAAGATAAATGGGTACGAGGAACTGGTGGCGGAATTCCAGGTAAGGATAATCCAACAGAAAAATGGATGAAAACGGATAATACGTAAACATTTATTGTCCGAAAGATTAATGGATAAATACAGATAATACAAGCTAATTTGGCAATTACATATATAGTCTTTGACAATAAAAAGATAACAGATGTATTTAAATGAATGTCTTTTTAGACAATTCCTGTTGGAGAACAGTGTCACATACCATGCACAGTCGCCAAACTTTATAGAAACATGTCCAAAAACAGAAGTAATGTCACAATAGCGTGTACGTATACTAAATGTTAAAAAATGTCAAAGTCCTCCCGTTACCAAATGTACATTAATTTATTAGATTCCCAAAATTACCTTATACACTCTGCACAATGAAGAGTTCCAATTCCACGAGCTTTTATGCAGTAAGAAAAATCCGGTCTTTCGGATGAGACCTTAAAAACCGAGATCCCGTGTCACGCTAGGCGTCTAAATTTCAAGCCTTTCACCGGCATACAGTAACGTCTCTATATGAGTGAAAAATTCTCAAAAGGGACGTTAAACAGCATACAATCAATCAGTCAATAATCACTTTAAGTGTTTTAACATTATATTCCACCAAATTTAAAAGTAATTGAATAATTTGTTTGCATGTGTTTTCCCATAATCAAAATAGCAAAAATTAGAGGAAATTCCGGTTAACAAGTATCTTTTTGTAAAATTATTTATCTCAGTTTGGAAGTGTTATTTTAATCCTTAATTTCGAAGAATATGATGACCTTGACCCGTTCTTATTACTTAAGATTGATTGATTGATTGTATGTTGTTTTACGTTCCATTCGAGAATTTTTCACTTATATAGAGACGTCACCATATAACGGTAAAGGGCATCAAATTTAGACCTTTACTCGGCACTCAGGGCCATTAAACAGTGAGGGTTCGTTATCGTGCCAACGGCTACCATGACACGGGCCCTCGGTTTCCAAGGTCTCATCCGAAGGACCCGTGATTTTCGCTTCAAAGTGCCGAGCGCTTGGCGAAGGAACAGTTTCTACCTATCTTTTGTCGACTTAAGTCAGTCGTCGTCAAACGACCTTCCGATCACGGAGCGAGCGCTCTACTGACTGAGCTACCGTGACGGCTCTTACTCAAGATAGGTAGTCAATTTAAATTGAAATTATACAATCACTTAGTGATATTGTCTTCTTAATTGTGTGAGAATTTCATGAATTTTTATATGTAATAAATATGAAAAAAATCCCTCCTTAATCAATACCTTGTTGTATTTGAAAATTTTCCAGAGGGAGAATGACTGGTACCCCTTGTTGAAAATGAAATAGATATCTTTATCTTTATATGATATCATTTTCTCAGATTTAAAACAAAAAAATAAATCAGTGTGTAAAAGGTCCCCAAAGATTAAAAAAAACAGTGCAGGAATTTATAATCAATTAAGTAATAAATTAGTATAATACAAAACTTATTCATTTTAGATGATCATTCAAGAGTGAAGTTGGAAAAGAAGAAGTCGGACTACATAAACGCAAATTACATTTCGGTAACGGAAAAGATTTATTTTTCCCAAGATGGATAAGCACGATCCGATTTTGAAGATTTTGTATCTAAATATATTATTTTTCAATTAGTTATCTAAAAGTATCGTTGAAGTCTCCCCTATTTTGCAAGTTGTGAAATTATGCAAGTCAAAAGTTTGCAATGCATTTTCCAGGTTTTCTAACTTAATAGTTTAATATGCTTTTTATTCTGGCAGGCAGAGGATGAATACAAATGCATAGCCTCGCAAGGTACATTATTAAACAGGTTTTCCTAAGTATTGATATCATCACAATGTCAAGGTTTTGTGATTTTGGAACTCCACACCTGAATAACCAAAATCGTGCTTTGGGGTAGAGTGAGGGGCAAGACCATTTTATCTAACTTCATGTAAATTCAAAAACTCAGAAGACCCCAGGGGAGGTCCAAATCCTCATGCCCCCCTATCCTCCTTAATCTGCACATACACGTATAAATTAAATGGACATACGCAATAAGTAGTTATAAGATACACAGTGTAAGACATTTCAGATTAGGGATGGTATTGAAATATGAAAAAAAAACATACATTTATTTTCATTTTTTTAGTCCAAAATTCAATGTATTAAAATAGAAAAGAAATACCTTGGCTTTTCCTGGAGACAAATTACAAAGTCTCTTCTTGGTGCTTGAAGGAGGTTTACAAGTCCAAGATTGAGAACTGATCCTCAGCAAACATTTTCTAGCTTTTCTTGGTGTTGGTGAGTGTAAAATCATCCGCTTCGGGGTGAGAGATCTTTTAGGGGTCTGTATACATGGTATATTTGAAACTACATGTTCCATTTCTGACCGATCACGAGCTTCTGCTGGTTTCAATGGAGTGTTAATAGTGACAGTAAGAACATCAGTATTTACTGTATTTCTGTGTGATCGTAGATTTTTTTTAGAATATCAGTCTTTTCTTTTCTCAAATGATCTACCTTATGTTTCAACTCGAAGTTAATCTTGGAAAGTTTGTTTAGTTTGTTAAAGCACATGTAACAATCCGTCGTTTTCACGTGGAAAAAAGCCTAAAACCTCATAAAATTGTTCAAAAACGGTAAATGATTTTTCAAAAATTAATCGACGATATTTGTTTAAGTTATTATCATTACAAATACGACTAGAAGGTGGAGAGTTTGACATTGTCTAGGATCCACATGGGTGCAGCCATTTTTGTTTACGTTGTTTCTGCTCAGAATGAGAACCACATTCCGATTGGCTCCAGTTTGAGACTTGGAACGAATGAATTACGGACTACAGAGCCCGACTTTTAAATAGCGACTTATGTCAAGGGTTTGTGTGGAGTTCCGAAATCACAAAACCTTGACATTGTGAGGATGAAGTATTGAAGGTTTCCAAAAAGAGACTTTGGACACTGTTAAGTTGAAATACCTGTTAAATGATTCTGAAAGGAAAAAGGGGAAACATTCTAAAAACTGTTTTCCAAATTCAAAATGTAGGCAAAATTTAATCCCGAAAAAAGGAGGAAATTTAAAAAGAACTGTTTTAATATACAACATTAAAACAAACTTGAATTTTTGGAAAAATAAAGATCTTGGTAATGCTTGTACATTGTCAAAGAGCCTTAAGAAACTTAAAGTCAAAAATAGCAGAGACATGCATATATTTAATTAATATGCAATTATTCTTAATCTTTTCATCCTCTAATGTAGGTCCTGTTGAAGACACTGTGATGGATCACTGGACAATGATATGGCAGGAGCGGATCTCTGTTGTTGTTATGCTGACAAACCTCACAGAAGACAGCAAAGTATGTCATGTATTGTAAAAACCCTCTCTGATCTCTGTGCAAAAGTATGTCATGTATTGTAATAACCCTCTTTGATCTCCGTGCAAAAGTATGCCATGTACTGCAATAACCCTCTCTGATCTCTGTGCAAATTATGTCATGTATTGTAATAACCCTCTCTGATCTCTGTGCAAAAGTATGTCATGTATTGTAATAACCCTCTTTGATCTCTGTGCAAAAGTATGCCATGTACTGCAATAACCCTCTCTGATCTCTGTGCAAAGTATGTCATATATTGTAATAACCCTCTCTGATCTCCGTGCAAAAGTATGTCATGTACTGCAATAACCCTCTCTGATCTCTGTGCAAAAGTATGACATGTATTGTAATAACCCTCTTTATCTCTGTGCAAAAGTATGTCATGTATTGCAATAACCCTCTCTGATCTTTTGGCAAAGTATGTCATGTATTGTAATAACCCTCTCTGATCTCTGTGCATTATAATACCCCTTTCTGATTTCTGTGAAGGTATGTCTTGTATTGCGATAACCCTCTCTGATCTCTGTAAAAAGTATGTCATGTATTTCATCATAATATTAACTCTCTGAAATGACACAGAGGAAATAAAGTATGTCTTGTATTCTAACAATACTCTCTGATCTGACACGAAGGACATCAAAGTATATCTTTTTTCCTAACAACCCTCACTGACTCTCTAACCAACGTTATCTTGGTAACATTTATATTTCGGTATATGTTTAAAACATGAAAACCGCGACTTGTTATCAACAAAACCTTTACTGTTTAAAAGAACATCGAACATATGTGTTGATTTTGAAGCAAAGTCATATCTCAAAGACTGATACATATATCACTAGGATATTAAAATGTGACCAAAAAGTCAGGAACTCTTGATTTTAATGAATTCAAGCTTCACTGATTCGTTACTGACTTGAGGGTGTGTCATGAAAATGACCAGGGGTCATAATGGAAAATCGTTAAATTTCATGAGGTTAATTTTCCTTGATTTCGTGGTGTGATTGATTGATTTTATATTGTTTAACGTCCCATTCGAGAATTTTTCACTCACATAGAGAAGTCACCGTATGCCGGTGAAGGGCTTCAAATTTAGACCTTTACTCGGCACTCAGGGCCATTGAGCAGTGGGGGTTCTTTATCGTGCCAACGCCTACCGTACGCGTCTCATCCGAAAGACTCGTGACTTTCTCTTCTAGTGCCGAGCTCTGGGCGAAGGAACAGTCACTATCTATATGTTTACGTCTTAGGTTTGACTAAAAGAATCGAACTCGGGCCTCCCCATCACGAAGCGGGCGCCCTACTTCGTGTAGAAGAGACCCACGTATTTATGTCCTCCACGAAATGTTATATTTTAAACTTCTCAATAAAAATCGGAATTTTGAAAAAAAAAAAAAACTTCTAATTAAAACAAGATAAAAACTATGCAATTAGAGCTTTCATTTGGAGAAAGTAGTTACCTTGAATTTCCACAATGAAGAACATAGTCAAATAGACTGAAATGTGAATGCAATAATTGATTTCTTTTACAGGAGAAGTGCTATAGGTATTGGCCCAGTAAACGTAAGACTATTGCTGTGGGGCCACTATCGATAGGAGTCATGCAGGAAAAGGTCTATGCATTTTATACCTTAAGGAAGATAAAGCTTGTTCATAAGGAGGTAAGGTTAATATTTCAAAAGATTGTGCATTTTTTGTATCGATTTGTACATGTATATATTTTAATTTTTAATTTTCAATTAAAAAATTAAATATACAGTTCCTTAAAATCTTATTTCTATGATTATAAAAGACTTAATATAACTCTTGTAAAAATTCTTCAGACTGAATGTTGAGCAAAGAAATATTTACCTCTTCAATAGATTTTTAAACACGTGGTTAAATGTACAAATGCACTTGTATAAATATAAACAGCTCGTTAATTAAAATCAGTAGCAATATTGAGAAAAATATGATTCAAATTAATGCTTGACGTTCAATGAAATTAAGCCGGATGGTGAATTTAATATTCTTCATTCCTTCTTATCGATAATTTGATAACAAATGATTCATTAAGACTAATATGCATGTGTTCAAACAGTGAACATACCACGGAAATTTTAAGTTACTATACATTAAGTATGCATGAGGTATATGTCGTTCATTTTGATGAAAAATTACTTGTAAGTGTGTCTTTCTTTTCAGACAAAATCCAGTAGATTGCTCTTTCATTTTCAATTCACTAAATGGACAGACAGTGAGGTTCCGTATCCCTCAGAGCTGGTTCAGTTTTACAGAAGTGTAAAGCGTTGTCATGATGCTCAATCTAAGTCAACTTTACTTGTCCACTGCAGGTGATACAATTTCTTAAGTTGTGTGCTCTTATGCCTTAACGATATAACCGATCAGTATGCAAAGTTTCTGGTTTTTAGGGAACTGTAGAAATTAAAAAAAAATATGGTAAAAAATCTTCACAAAATTATTCCTAATTGTAAAAATTAAATACTTTGCAATGAACATTTATGATAACGTAACAAAGTAATGACCTAAATAAGATCACAATGTAATGACACAAATGATAAAATAACTATGTATTGACATATATGATAAACTAACAATGTAATGACAGAGATAAATGATATTAAATTAACAAGTTATGACATAAAGGATTACGTTACAATCAACCTCTTGATTCCTACAAACTGGTATGTCTTTTCAAGTGCTTGAAGATAATAATTAGTCCATTTGAAATCTTAGCATCGAATTTCAAGTCATTTTATTCAAATTCCTCCCCATGATCTGTTAAAGCAATAGTAAGGGGTTTTACTATTAAACATTTTGATGGTTTTGTTAACAACCTATGGGGTGGATAATTTGAGCATTGAGACTTAGGAAGACATAGTTTATAATATGCAAAAAGGTAAATTGAATACAGCATAAGCACAAAAACAGTTAAACTTGACTTAAAAGGTTGGTTTAATTCATGTCTATAGCAAACATTATACAAAATGATATCTTATTATCGGTCTATACCTGTCTTTGAAACACATGCATAATGATGAGCCCTTATTATGAACATTGAAATATGAACAGATATTTTATTACTGACATGCACTAGACAAGTTGCTAACGCACCATCATAGAAAATTATTTTTTTACTTTTTCAAAAGTTGTTTAAGACGTATCTTAATTCTTATATATGAATATGTAACTTTGTTTGAAAGTAAGAAGATTAAATGCACATACAGGTAAATAGCTAAAAGATAACGAAGTGTAACCATTTCTTAGAAAATGCGTGAAAATCATCTCAACGGTTAGGAATACACGTGTAAATTTTTTTGAAACTATTCCGTATGTTTGCCTTTAATTAAAACTCAGAAAAGTCGCCCGCATGTCACAGTGGTTAGAGTGTTTGCTCAAGAATCACGGAGTAAGGAGTTGATCCTTATTTCGCGGATACGAATCCAGTGTGTGACGAAGACCCAGGTCATGCAAATGAGATTGTATTAACCCAGGTCCCTTGCCGCAGTTCTTGCTGACACGAATAAGATCCCTCACTGCTCAAAGGCCGTAAGTGCGAATACAGGTCTAAGTTTGTAGCCCTCCACCGCCAAGTGGAGGTGTATCAATATGAGTGAAAAATTCTCGTTAAACAAACAAACCAAAACAATCAAAAACCTTACTGGGAATGCAGCGTTTGACCATAGAAGAGCGTGGTAGGGCAGTTGGTATGGTGTCTGCAAGGTATTCCTTTGGAGATGCTTGTGGTTACAAATTAAACATTTAAATTGTTGATTTTATTGGTTGAAAAGTACTTTAATTAAACTAAGGAATAGAAAATATAAAAATGTCATCTGTAAACATGGTAAATACTACATCAAACACGACATTCAACAGACACCATACGGCTATTGCAAGATTGTACTGTAAACTGTGGTAAACGGAAATATGATGAGCTGGGTACAGATGCCAATTAAAGCACTGAATGATTACTACGCGACATATTAGACGTTTTGCTTGATATAGTTTGAGAGAAGGATCACCATCTCTGTTGAAATCTCTCTGATAAATATCGGTAACATCCAGCCTTTTATCAGCATACAAAAGGTGCACAATCCGCTTCGAGAAATTAGTTCGCGCGCAAGAGGGTCTCTTTGTGGGTGTTTTGTTGAAATAAAGACATCGGGAAATTAGACTGCAGTAAGCAAGACGATAATTTAGACTTACTTGTGTCGACGAGGCAGATGTCGCATATGCAGATGAAAGTACTGGTTGGTGCGTTAGCAATTTTGTCTAGTGTAAAGTGGAGGCAGATTTTGGCCATTTTTAAAGATTCTTTTTTTTTTTTGGTCATTGAATAGGTAATAAGGGTAGGCTCTATGAAAACATCGTCTTACAAGTAAATGTCATGAAAACTTAACAAACAAAGCCCTTTTCTACTCACAGTGAAGGGGCCGGCAGGACGGGTACCTTTATAGCTCTGGACAAACTGCATAGATCCGGTCTGAGAGAAGGGGTGGTCAATGTAGCTAAATGTCTCACTGAAATGTGTAACCAGCGGATGAATATGGTTGAAAACATGGTATATCCTTGTTAAAAGTCTACTGATACAGCGAGTGATAATAACTCAGTTTTGATATAAACACTAAATTTTACTAAAATAAGCAATGCAATCTAAAATATTTTATTGTTATTATTATAATACTTCATGTAATACTCCTTTTCCGCTTCCATAAACACAGAGCATAAGTTTTAATTGAGTGATAACTTTAAAACTCTTGCTATTATCTTTTTACATATAAAAGATGTTATCTTAAAATGTTATCTTAAAAGGAACAGTATGTATTACTTTACCACACACTGAAAGAATCATTTCATCGAAATGTTAACCTTCTGAGAAAGGAAGATGTGTCACAGATACTGCAAGGGGAGAAAGGAAAACAAGAAAAGGAAAATATCTTTAGAAAAGAATTCTGTGTAAGTTTTATTGTATTGTAGACTATATAAAAGTTTCATATTTTTTGCAACTTTATGTACTCATGTCTGAAAACGTCGTAAGGGAGATGGAAACCTTCAACGACAACATTCTAATTGACTGGATGAAATCTATAGAACACAGATTTTACTATTGAAACAAATTTATCTAATAAATAGATAAATAATTTTTTCATTCTTTGAAGGAGTGTATGTCGGTGAGACCTATTTATGACGAAAGCATCAAGGCTAAAGGACATATGAACATTAATCTTAATCTGATGCCAAACGTCTTACCGGGTAATATTTAACATGATTACAGATTATCCAAAATATTGCCCCACAACTTGATTTAGTTGCATTTAACAGTAGAATTATCATCTCTTTGAAATAAGATACTGTTTTGAAAACAGATTTGAGTTATTAATTTGACAGATACATGTAAATTTTAAATACATTTTAAGAATATGTATTTCACTCAGATCAATACGATTTCTTAAAAGTATCTTTAGTGTGTATTTTCTTTTTTTTCATTTATTTATTTATTTATCTTATTTTTTGAATTGCAGTGGACGAGTTTCGAGTGCGCCTGTCATCAGATGAGTTCAACAGAAATGATTATTACAATGCTGTTTTCTTTGCGGTACGTTTTCTTGTTTTTATTAGTAGATACAGTATGTAAGTCTTGCATTCGTAAATTTAACACAAAGCATAATTATGATAATTCATATTTTCTAATCTAGAAAAAAAAATGAATTTTAGAGATTTGGCTGGATGTAAATCAAACAATAAATAGACATAACTTAAAAGATATCCAAATGATATAGACAGGGGAGACAAAAAGTAGTAATAATATGGGCAAATGGTTAAAAGGAGTTGGAAAGAAAACAAGACTTAAACAGATAGGTAACAGAGGCAGAAGGGCATTAGAATGGACACACTCATCTTCAATATGTCAAGAAACATTTATACAAGATTTAATTTTTTTGGAAAATTCAGTCATGATAAACAACAAAGCTATGCATTAATGATGACTTCAACTTTTCAATCGTCAACTTCCCTTAATTATGTAGCAATATACCCTTATCACCTGCCTATGGGGTTTATGTCTCTCAGTTGATTCAATGCTCTACGTAAAAACAATTTCTAAAACGAGGCATGCCATTGACAAACAAGTTGATAAAAAAAAAAAGAATATCAACAGTCTCGTTTAAAGTCTTCATTTCGCAAGTTCTATGGTCGATACAATGACTTTGTTAACAGATAAGTCAAATGCTGACGGACATTTTTCATACTAATTGTTAGGCCATTATTTGCTCGCTGAATTATCTACGGATTTTTCCATTATTTACCGATCTTGACAAGGAGCACACCGCGGGTGTGAGCGGTTGGCAAGGGATGCTTATTCCTCCATGGCACCTGATCCCACCTCTGATGTTTCAGAGGTCCGTGTTTGCTCTGCTTCCTATTCGTATTGTTTCAATGGACTATTATGCTTGAATACTGTTCGTTATCTCCATATTTCATTAAGCATAATCAATTATTATTTTGAAATATTTATACATTTAGTGTACTAATTTCGTGCTTATCAATATCATAAAGTATTCCTATACAAAAAAAGATATTCTAAAGTTGTTGACTGGGGTCTTGGGGAATAGTTGATTCGCCGGACCATTTTGCAAACGTAGGCAGTGGGCAACATTTTGCACACCTTTCAAACGGATGGACTGTTGCTCGAGACCCCTGTGAACACCTGTTTTGTTTTACCCATATAATAAAAACTTTAAATCAACATTGTACATTTAGTATTCAATCAGGATTATTTATATTTGTACTATCGCTTAAAAGAAAACGTCATTTGAATCATTTATCATGTTAATATTGTGCGATTCTTCGAATAACTTCGATCGATCCATATCGTATGGAAATCGTATATTTGTAAGAGTACATACTTCTCTCTTCCTCCTGAACTACAGAATGAATTTTTTTTATAAATTTCAATTAATTCACCGCATGTGTTTTTCGCAGGAAAGGACAGACATTAAATAATAATCGCCGAAAATATGTATGCCGCTTTCACAAAATCTTTAGCATGTTTGCTGCCTCTGCTTTCTAAAGTGTCCTAAATTTCCTCTTTGTATGCAGCTGCGAAGCGTACACCGGCCTTTTATCTTTAAAACAGCTAACGTAAATTATTACGCAATATGACGTCACATCAGTCAACATTCCTTTTTAACAAGTCGATATAGTTCCAGTTCAACACATCAATATATATATATACTACTTGAAATCTGTTTCTAGACAATAACAGAATACAATAGCCTGATAGCTGCTCAGTATCCTGGGGAGAACACAGCTGTAGACCTGATACGTCTGTTAGTAGAGCAGAAGTCAGCAGTGGTGGTCACTGTACACCCATTCATTGAGTTACGCTCGGTAAGTTCTGCGAGACATTTACGTTTATATGAACACAGCTGTAGACCTGATACGTCTGTTAGTAGAGCAGAAGTCAGCAGTGGTGGTCACTGTACACCCATTCATTGAGTTACGCTCGGTAAGTTCTGCGAGACATTTACGTTTATATGAACACAGCTGTAGACCTGATACGTCTGTTACCAGAGCAGAAGTCGGCAGTGGTGGTTACTGTACACCCACTCACTGAGTTACGCTCGGTAAGTTCCAGGGTCCATTTAACGTTTATTAAGGCGCGGCTTTAAACAAATGACTGTTAGCAGAGCAGAAGTCAGCAACGGTGGTCACTGTACACTCACTCATTGATTAGTATCAAATATGCATTGAATTATAACATGATCTTTTGTTATTCATCGAATAAAGTCTTAGAAATTGCATTGATTTTTATCATAGCTTTTCTAGATCTATTTTTAATCATTCAAACTATTACTTTTCTTTTGTTTCCAGGTTGTACTGTGGTATCCTGTGGAATCTTCCGTCCTAACGCCTTATAAAATCCAAAGAGAGGCAACTGACCACGTCACAAACGAAATTCAAAAGACTACACTTCTGATAGAAAATTCGATAGTAAGTAAAGTAAATAGATATCTAGGATCTTCCAGGGCCGGGGAATAAAAAAATACACAACTGGTTAGATAACAATCATATCCAAGTATAAAAAATTGTATCTTCTATAAAGTCTTACAATATCACCTGCATACGGGGTTTATATTTCTCAGTTGATTCGATACGAAAGAGCATACTCTACGTATGAACTATTTCTAAAACGAGGTAAGTTATTGACAAACAAGTTGATGAAACAAGAATATCAACAGTCTGTTTTAAAGTCATCATTTTGTTAGTTCCATGGTCGATACAATGACCTTGTCAGCAAATACAATCTAACATTAAGTCAGATTCTGACTGAAGTTTTTCATACTAATTGTTAGGCCATAATTTATTGAATTGTATACGGATTTCTCCGTTATTTCCAGGTCATCTTTATATATTTCATCTTGAAGTAATTTTCGAGGAATAAATGAGTGATTTACAACAAAGACGGTCGACGAAGGACGTCTGTATTGATTTATTAGAAAAGAAGTTTCTCGAAGCGAACTATAGTTAGTAAATGATTGATAAATTATTAAAATAAAAGCTGAAGGAGGGGGTTATCTGAAAATGAGTTTGGTACCCTGTGATAAGAAAATAAAGAAGGGGCTGACTCCCATAGACAAAACAAATTCCTGTGAAAAACAAAAACCATGACTGTGTGATAGGAAGAGAATGGCCGTTATCCGCTGTATAAAGACATAAACATGTGATGATTTAAATAGTTATCATATTTGACAAAATATTATTTACATTGCAATGATTACAAGGATGTTTAAATGGGTCGTATCAAATTGAAGAGTTCAATTGAAAACCAGAATATGTGTTTGAATGTTTTTATAAATAATCCTATTTATAACTATTTTGTTTGGATTTAGAATGCTGAAGTGCACCGAGTCCATGTATACGAGATTATGTCGTGGAGCACCAAAAACATCTTACCACATGATACCAAACTGTTAATAACAGTCATCACTGAGGCGTGTAACAGACGGGAGCAGGAGGGAGGGGGACCCATTACGGTCATGTCATAGTTAGTTCAATACATGAAAGTACTCATAGAATAACATTCTACTCAGATTCAGCTTATCAATAGCAATTCTCCGCATCAAAATTCATACAGAATGGAGGAGTGATTCTTCAGATCATCATCTAGTATTTGGAATTGAAACTTTACCTTCTCTACACTTTAGAGTATTTTCTTTCATACCCCACAGTAAATCCATGGACAATGATTTGAACGAAATCAAATCTTAACAACACTAGTAGTTTTGTAGATTGATATTAAAAAATGATAACCCTGCTGTTCTTCAAAGGAAAATTATTTTATATAGTATATACTGTATTTGTACTTAAAAACGCGGGCTTCATATTTTAGCGGCTTTGGCGCAGACAACGATGCGCTAATTCATGAATACCGCTAAGAAATCGTTTATAAATACAATACACGGCACGGACATGGAAAGCGCTAATTCATGATTTCGCCAGCAACTCCATGCCCAGTGACTGCGCTAAATTTGTGTACACGTACAGTACTTCCTATGAATAATGTAAATAGATACCATTTTTTCGGTCGTAGCCTAGATTTTGACTACCTCAATTAACTCAAATGGCGATAATCGCACATTTATACACATTTACCGTGCCCCAGAGACCAAGAACTTTGTTTTTAATTTGGTAATTTAGACTTCAATTTAGGTAAATAAAGACGATACGCGATTCTTTTTATTATTTCTGTCTTGAGCTCTCATATATTTTATATAGCGGCATTCTGCATATTCTTCATGTAGACAAATTAGTTGAATCTTTTGAATAGAAATCATTTTTTGAATTTTTAAAAAAAAAATATTCTGGAAAACTTACATTTTCGTATTCAAATTTCGATAGTTGAAGCACGTGAAAGACAAAAGTAATTTTAGGTCGCTGGATCCTTTTCATGTTTTAATAAAATATTTATTAAATGAAGAATGATTTTGTAGTGACGGTGCGTCAGGTTGTGGGGTATTTATAGCTGTCTATAACGCTATGGAGCAGCTGAAAGTAGACGGAGTGGTGGATATGTTCAGTATTGTACACGACATCCACATCAGGCGACCTGAGATGATGACCACAATGGTAAATATATAAATGTCATTTTCTATATCAATGATCCCAAGGAATTTATTAATTATTTTATTTTGTCAACTCTTTTTTTTTGCAGGATGAATACGAGTTCTGTTACCGCGCCATCGCTGAATTGTAGAAGATACCGAGAGATCTTAGAAGTTCTCAACTTGTGCACTTTCGACAGTTTCATTAGTTCTACTAATATAGAGTATAACTCATCACAATTCACCATCTTCTTCAACAGTTTATCTATATTAAAGATCCTTTTATTGAAGCTTATTTAAGTGCTTAAGATAGTTATTCAACTTCGCCAATTATTCTATCCTTTCAGTGAAGGTTAGAAATTTGGAGATTACAATCCTTCAAATAGTTCCCCTTTAATCACTCCATTACCTGGACAAAATGAAGACGTAGGCGTTAACACTGAAGTCAACCATACAATAAACCAAATAATTATACGCGATGTCTGAAGTGATTCGTCCTTAAATAACGTTATTAAACAATTAGATCTTCATCACATTAGCCCATTACTTTTCTCAGTCTCAATGAAACATATAAATGGACCACTGGAAGAAGCTTAAGTCCATTATTAATTCAAAAAGCAAATTACAGGCTAATGTTTGTAAAAGTGGATATTGCCCATCATGTATTTCGCCAAATTTTAATTTGACACCCTATATTTGTTGTTGGTATTTTCCAATTATTGCATTCAAAATTTTCAATTTAAATCAAACTTTTCAGTCGTTAGATATTGACCATCTAAATGTTTTAATGAACGGTGATAAATCCAGCAAAACAAACAAATCCAGAACAGGGCAAATACACGGAAACATCAGAGGTTAGGTGAAAAGGAGGAGTAAGTATCCCCTGTTGACCGGTTACATCCGCCCTAAGCCCTTTGTATTGGTCAGGTACACGGAACATTCCGTTGTTAAATTAGTATAAAAGCAATGACCTAATAGATGGTATGAAACATGAAATGTGAAGATAACGAACAGTTATCAAGCTCAAAAGTCCATTGGAACAATACAAATTGGGAACAGAGCAAAGCAAGCCCAGTTGAAGGATCACACCCGCCGTGTGCTCCTTGTCATGATCGGGCAAACCTTAAAAACGTAGACAATTCAGTGTGTAAGCAATGTCCAAAGAATTTTTATGGAAAACGTCAGTCAACATTCGAATTAATGATAAATTGTATTTGCTAACAATGTCATTGTATCAACCATATAACTTGTGAAATGTTACTTTAAACAGGACTGGTTGATATTCTCAACACATTTTTTAAATAGCTTGCGTCGTTTTAGAAATATTCGTACATAGAACACACTCTAACTGGGAGACGAACTATATTATGCAGGTGATAATTGTATAAAAGTATTGTCACAACTGCTACAAAATCTTTAATAATCAAATGTTATCAACATATTTTACATATACCCTTTTCTATTCTGCTTTCTGCCTTAAAATTTAATTCGATTACTTAAAATAGAATTTAAAATATTAAGATAAACACAGCGTTCTGTTTTGTCTATCGCAGCACGGCAAGAATGTTACTGACGTCATTATGACGTTACTTTCGGTTCATGTGCTTCTTTTTAATAATCTTCACTGCCAATTTGTTATCAACCGTCTTGTTTTTGAGCTTTTGTAATTGAAAAATTTGAAATTGTCCATTTTTTTTTTCTAAATTCATTCCTTTTTTGCGTAAATCTTAAGTATCATCAGACGAAGAGAAGCGCTCATTACGAAGTCGGAACGTTCTTGCCGTGCGGCGCTAGACGAAATCCAAAAAAATATTGCATATATCTGAATGAAAATTTAGTTCAAAATTCAAAATAGGTTACAATTACATTTGAGAAGAACCCGATCTTCGTTCAAAATCTGATTATCCAACTTTTACTTTCAGTTGCCTTTCGATGAAGAAAGTCTTCAAAATCACGATTTTCCTGTTACATGTAAATCAATTGTATTCAAACGCATGACTTTTCAAAACTTTATTCAACCACTCCTCACGATAAAATAAAGACCGTGCTTCTGATATAAACGATTGCTTCTTCAATAAAAAAAATAAATAAGACTCCAAATCATTGTTCATTGTTAAAATTCACATTTTTCCTTTCTACACAGATTATGTATTCGAAAAATCTTCACAATTCGCCTGACAATGGCAAGATAATAATTGATTTTCGAATTTTTTCTCATTCTATTACAGGCTTTTTTCTGTTCAAATAGCTTCCCTTTTCTTGTTTAGGCGGAGGATATTTCTCAATGTCTTCTGTGTAGTGGAAGCACAGATTTAGAAATGGGTCAAAGTAGCTTTCCATAAAATACCTAAATGTTTGGGTTATAGACGGGAATTTTCAGCAAGGCTGACATGGTTAAGGAAGGAATTCCATGTATTCTGTACTCACTCTGGACACAAGTACAATGTATGCCGTTTCCGAGGAGATATACATGTATTTTCTTGTCCAAGTATCACTATACTTTGACCCCTCCATGTTGTATCAATCTCCGGTTTTTACTACATAACCGGTAAGTCTTCCACCTGTAACAGGAAAAAAAAAATTTACCGGACCGGGAATCGTACCCTGGAATCTTACTTCCTAGTTTAGTGCTCCAATCACTGAGCCACCCAGGCCGATATCCCAGGTCCACACATACAGACCAATAAATTCTTTAATATGAGGTACATGTACACGGTAACAAATTTAACTGGAAATGAGAAAATTTACGGCTGGACCAGGAATTGAATCCGGGATCTCTGCATTGCTAGTCAGGCGATATAACCACTGAGCTATATTTACCTTAACCCAAACCGTAACCAATATCCACGGTCCATATAGCCCAAATCACTACAAACAGTATATTAAAACCATCAAGTATTTCCCTGATTCTGCATCAAATGCTGTGTTACCGTATATACTCACCTATAATTATGTAAGTCGGATTTTGGGGAGTTAAAATTTGAATCAAAAGTCTAGGTCCGACTTGGAGGGGAATACTAGAAAATTTGGAATTTTTCTGGAAGAGGGAATATTGTAATATTGTAACAAAACCAACGATAATTGCTTGTAAAGGTCGGAACTTAATCTAGTGTCGGTAATGAAGATCAAATTTACCACATGCACATAAGACAAGTACTAAGAGTTTTAAATGATCTTGTATTTGTTCAAATTGTTAATAAAAGATCTTCTATCGATATCTTACTCCAAAATATACTTTGAAACTTTGGTAAATACAATAGATTATTTATCAAAAATTGTTTAGAGATTCTAGCAAGAAACTGCACCAACTTATAAGCGGTCAATGGTTTATTCTTCAAAATTAATCTTTAAAAATACTACCGACTTATATGCGGAGCGACTTATAGGCGAGTATATACGGTACATAAAAAACAAATTTTAAACTAATATGTCAGCCACCGCAATGAAACCTGCATATGATATCAGAAACGAGCTCTCACACATCAATATAAAGAATGACGGCAAGATGACAAAGGTTTAGGATTGTTGTAAACAAGTGGCTTCTTTTGGTTTTGCATTTTGCTATTGTTGTGTATATGAAAACTACATACACACAAAAAATAACAAGGCAAAAATATTAAGCTGCACATAATTACATATACATGTAACTACCAAATCAGCAAATACTGGTACCTTTGTTCTTTTTATAAAATCACAGCGGCTGCCACAAGTCAATGCATTAATTACTAATACATGCTGTTCATATTCAAGGTGTTCTCCCCTTGAAATCCTAGCTGTTGGCATCCTTCTGTCTTGAAAGACAATACATGTATACGCCAAGTCAGTACATTGCACACATGAGCAACGCCGGTTGTGGCTAAACATTCTGATTTAGAAAGGACAGGTCCTCTGGCATTTGCTGCAGGTGTAATTTGTGGAGGATGCAACAGGACTTGGCTGATCACACTGTCACCTGCGGGCCATCTTTTCCTCCTGATCATTCTTACTTTTCTTGGCTTGTTGCATCCGAGCCATATCGACCGAGCGCTGGGTTTTGCGCTCTCATGTGATTCGTTTGAGGTCTTCCTGGCATATTCTACAGGCCCTCAAATGGCGTATACAAACATCTTTAAAACTGAGTTGGGGTCAAACTGTGGGCTGTATCCTGCAGTGCTTCCTCACTGCGGACTGAAAAGGCTACATCGTCTTAAAAAAGCCCCCCCCCCAAAAAAAAAAAAATGAAAAGATTCTCAGTTTGATCCTTAATAATGGGCAGTGCTAGTCATCGGTCGTAAAAAGGACATCAAAATGGCCGACATACGCCACATTTACAAGCATACTTCTGTAGAACTATAGTAACTATTGCATTAAAAGTTCATAAATATATCTGTATATGTGTAGAGAACTTTTTAGCTCACCTGTTGTCCGTTAACTGTCTTTATCGTTGTCCTGTTGTCCGTTAACTGTCTTTGTCATTGTCGTCTTTAAATTTTCAATTTTTTATATTCTCCCAGATCATGGTCCAGTTTAACTTGCCATGAAGCATGATCCAATCCTTGAGTAAAGATTGTTTTACTCCAGATACCGAGAGATCTTAGAAGTTCTCAACTTGTGCACTTTCGACAGTTTCATTAGTTCTACTAATATAGAGTATAACTCATCACAATTCACCATCTTCTTCAACAGTTTATCTATATTAAAGATCCTTTTATTGAAGCTTATTTAAGTGCTTAAGATAGTTATTCAACTTCGCCAATTATTCTATCCTTTCAGTGAAGGTTAGAAATTTGGAGATTACAATCCTTCAAATAGTTCCCCTTTAATCACTCCATTACCTGGACAAAATGAAGACGTAGGCGTTAACACTGAAGTCAACCATACAATAAACCAAATAATTATACGCGATGTCTGAAGTGATTCGTCCTTAAATAACGTTATTAAACAATTAGATCTTCATCACATTAGCCCATTACTTTTCTCAGTCTCAATGAAACATATAAATGGACCACTGGAAGAAGCTTAAGTCCATTATTAATTCAAAAAGCAAATTACAGGCTAATGTTTGTAAAAGTGGATATTGCCCATCATGTATTTCGCCAAATTTTAATTTGACACCCTATATTTGTTGTTGGTATTTTCCAATTATTGCATTCAAAATTTTCAATTTAAATCAAACTTTTCAGTCGTTAGATATTGACCATCTAAATGTTTTAATGAACGGTGATAAATCCAGCAAAACAAACAAATCCAGAACAGGGCAAATACACGGAAACATCAGAGGTTAGGTGAAAAGGAGGAGTAAGTATCCCCTGTTGACCGGTTACATCCGCCCTAAGCCCTTTGTATTGGTCAGGTACACGGAACATTCCGTTGTTAAATTAGTATAAAAGCAATGACCTAATAGATGGTATGAAACATGAAATGTGAAGATAACGAACAGTTATCAAGCTCAAAAGTCCATTGGAACAATACAAATTGGGAACAGAGCAAAGCAAGCCCAGTTGAAGGATCACACCCGCCGTGTGCTCCTTGTCATGATCGGGCAAACCTTAAAAACGTAGACAATTCAGTGTGTAAGCAATGTCCAAAGAATTTTTATGGAAAACGTCAGTCAACATTCGAATTAATGATAAATTGTATTTGCTAACAATGTCATTGTATCAACCATATAACTTGTGAAATGTTACTTTAAACAGGACTGGTTGATATTCTCAACACATTTTTTAAATAGCTTGCGTCGTTTTAGAAATATTCGTACATAGAACACACTCTAACTGGGAGACGAACTATATTATGCAGGTGATAATTGTATAAAAGTATTGTCACAACTGCTACAAAATCTTTAATAATCAAATGTTATCAACATATTTTACATATACCCTTTTCTATTCTGCTTTCTGCCTTAAAATTTAATTCGATTACTTAAAATAGAATTTAAAATATTAAGATAAACACAGCGTTCTGTTTTGTCTATCGCAGCACGGCAAGAATGTTACTGACGTCATTATGACGTTACTTTCGGTTCATGTGCTTCTTTTTAATAATTTTCACTGCCAATTTGTTATCAACCGTCTTGTTTTTGAGCTTTTGTAATTGAAAAATTTGAAATTGTCCATTTTTTTTTTCTAAATTCATTCCTTTTTTGTGTAAATCTTAAGTATCATCAGACGAAGAGAAGCGCTCATTACGAAGTCGGAACGTTCTTGCCGTGCGGCGCTAGACGAAATCCAAAAAAATATTGCATATATCTGAATGAAAATTTAGTTCAAAATTCAAAATAGGTTACAATTACATTTGAGAAGAACCCGATCTTCGTTCAAAATCTGATTATCCAACTTTTACTTTCAGTTGCCTTTCGATGAAGAAAGTCTTCAAAATCACGATTTTCCTGTTACATGTAAATCAATTGTATTCAAACGCATGACTTTTCAAAACTTTATTCAACCACTCCTCACGATAAAATAAAGACCGTGCTTCTGATATAAACGATTGCTTCTTCAATAAAAAAAATAAATAAGACTCCAAATCATTGTTCATTGTTAAAATTCACATTTTTCCTTTCTACACAGATTATGTATTCGAAAAATCTTCACAATTCGCCTGACAATGGCAAGATAATAATTGATTTTCGAATTTTTTCTCATTCTATTACAGGCTTTTTTCTGTTCAAATAGCTTCCCTTTTCTTGTTTAGGCGGAGGATATTTCTCAATGTCTTCTGTGTAGTGGAAGCACAGATTTAGAAATGGGTCAAAGTAGCTTTCCATAAAATACCTAAATGTTTGGGTTATAGACGGGAATTTTCAGCAAGGCTGACATGGTTAAGGAAGGAATTCCATGTATTCTGTACTCACTCTGGACACAAGTACAATGTATGCCGTTTCCGAGGAGATATACATGTATTTTCTTGTCCAAGTATCACTATACTTTGACCCCTCCATGTTGTATCAATCTCCGGTTTTTACTACATAACCGGTAAGTCTTCCACCTGTAACAGGAAAAAAAAAATTTACCGGACCGGGAATCGTACCCTGGAATCTTACTTCCTAGTTTAGTGCTCCAATCACTGAGCCACCCAGGCCGATATCCCAGGTCCACACATACAGACCAATAAATTCTTTAATATGAGGTACATGTACACGGTAACAAATTTAACTGGAAATGAGAAAATTTACGGCTGGACCAGGAATTGAATCCGGGATCTCTGCATTGCTAGTCAGGCGATATAACCACTGAGCTATATTTACCTTAACCCAAACCGTAACCAATATCCACGGTCCATATAGCCCAAATCACTACAAACAGTATATTAAAACCATCAAGTATTTCCCTGATTCTGCATCAAATGCTGTGTTACCGTATATACTCACCTATAATTATGTAAGTCGGATTTTGGGGAGTTAAAATTTGAATCAAAAGTCTAGGTCCGACTTAGAGGGGAATACTAGAAAATTTGGAATTTTTCTGGAAGAGGGAATATTGTAATATTGTAACAAAACCAACGATAATTGCTTGTAAAGGTCGGAACTTAATCTAGTGTCGGTAATGAAGATCAAATTTACCACATGCACATAAGACAAGTACTAAGAGTTTTAAATGATCTTGTATTTGTTCAAATTGTTAATAAAAGATCTTCTATCGATATCTTACTCCAAAATATACTTTGAAACTTTGGTAAATACAATAGATTATTTATCAAAAATTGTTTAGAGATTCTAGCAAGAAACTGCACCAACTTATAAGCGGTCAATGGTTTATTCTTCAAAATTAATCTTTAAAAATACTACCGACTTATATGCGGAGCGACTTATAGGCGAGTATATACGGTACATAAAAAACAAATTTTAAACTAATATGTCAGCCACCGCAATGAAACCTGCATATGATATCAGAAACGAGCTCTCACACATCAATATAAAGAATGACGGCAAGATGACAAAGGTTTAGGATTGTTGTAAACAAGTGGCTTCTTTTGGTTTTGCATTTTGCTATTGTTGTGTATATGAAAACTACATACACACAAAAAATAACAAGGCAAAAATATTAAGCTGCACATAATTACATATACATGTAACTACCAAATCAGCAAATACTGGTACCTTTGTTCTTTTTATAAAATCACAGCGGCTGCCACAAGTCAATGCATTAATTACTAATACATGCTGTTCATATTCAAGGTGTTCTCCCCTTGAAATCCTAGCTGTTGGCATCCTTCTGTCTTGAAAGACAATACATGTATACGCCAAGTCAGTACATTGCACACATGAGCAACGCCGGTTGTGGCTAAACATTCTGATTTAGAAAGGACAGGTCCTCTGGCATTTGCTGCAGGTGTAATTTGTGGAGGATGCAACAGGACTTGGCTGATCACACTGTCACCTGCGGGCCATCTTTTCCTCCTGATCATTCTTACTTTTCTTGGCTTGTTGCATCCGAGCCATATCGACCGAGCGCTGGGTTTTGCGCTCTCATGTGATTCGTTTGAGGTCTTCCTGGCATATTCTACAGGCCCTCAAATGGCGTATACAAACATCTTTAAAACTGAGTTGGGGTCAAACTGTGGGCTGTATCCTGCAGTGCTTCCTCACTGCGGACTGAAAAGGCTACATCGTCTTAAAAAAGCCCCCCCCCCCCAAAAAAAAAAAAATGAAAAGATTCTCAGTTTGATCCTTAATAATGGGCAGTGCTAGTCATCGGTCGTAAAAAGGACATCAAAATGGCCGACATACGCCACATTTACAAGCATACTTCTGTAGAACTATAGTAACTATTGCATTAAAAGTTCATAAATATATCTGTATATGTGTAGAGAACTTTTTAGCTCACCTGTTGTCCGTTAACTGTCTTTATCGTTGTCCTGTTGTCCGTTAACTGTCTTTGTCATTGTCGTCTTTAAATTTTCAATTTTTTATATTCTCCCAGATCATGGTCCAGTTTAACTTGCCATGAAGCATGATCCAATCCTTGAGTAAAGATTGTTTTACTCCAGTTACACCTCCTCTCGTCAGTGAGAGATAACCGAGCAATAAAAAACTTCTCAAGAATCATTGAATGATTTAAGTTTGTTCAGATCATGGCCCCTGGTGGTAGGGTGGGCCACAATAGGGGATTAAAGTTTTCCAGTATGAATATCTAGATGGAAAACTTTAAAAATCTTCCTCTCAAGAACAACAATGCTTTGGTTAATGAAATACTTAGGTAGTGCAGATTCAATTTTATTCAAATCATGGCCACAAGAAGGGATCAAAGTTTTACGTATGAATATATAGGAAATCAATTTTAAAAAATTCTAGAGTAGCTATTTTATGCTTAAATGCAAACATTTCCAACTTGTGTGGATTTAAGTTTTAAAGGGGTTGGGACACACATTTGAAGCTCACATTTTCCAAAATTTTCTAAATAATATCGTGACTGATATGTTGCTAGAGGATTTCACATCCATATATATTAAAATCATTTTAAAAAAATTCTTTTATCTGGAACTTATTAAAACTACGATTTTCGGGACGCCTTTGATTGACAAAGTAAACTTTATCCATATTACTTAAGAAAAATAGAAATTTTGTTGTGTATAAATGAAAAATATGAAAACTATAATCCAGAAAGTTCAGAGTAGAAACTCACCAGTATTGTCAGTCTTTGCGCAGTGATGTGTGCAGGATTAACAAATTGAACACATCCGATAAAACGTAAACATTAACAATAATAGAGCTCGTGCTCTGTTTACAGACAAAATGTTTGACGTGATGTTATGAAGAATGTCGTTGTCATTGAATTCTTATAATATTCATGTAAGTTCAAATCATTAAACTGAAGTTATTGTTGACATTAGGGCAAAAATGGGATGAAATCGGGAATCACATTTTATATAATGCATGTACTATTATACAGGAATAAATATTTCAAGGAAACAGCAAGGCCATGTTAGCCATATTGATAGTGAAGTATCCCAATGTTGGGTCAATTCAAATGTCATGGCCCCTTTGGGCTGGGATGGCTCCACAGTATGTGGCAAAAAATTCCATGTGAATTGAGAGAAAAAAAATTCTTTTGAAGAACAGCAAAGTCAAATTTACTTAGTTGAGTGTTGTGGCCCAAGGGGTCATGTTAAAACTTAAAAGTAATTACATTAGATTCCTTTATGAGAATGGCTGGGTTTACTAATTCATCCTGTCACCTTTCAAATACAGGAATTACAACAACAGGGACAGTAGTCCTTTTCTCACATGCATCCTATGCTCCTTGATCAAGAAGTGCTCATGAGGTTACCGTCTCTGTCTTGTGTATATCAAGTTGTTAAGCCATTATTTTCACGCTGAATTGTTTACGGATTTTTTTCCGTTTACCCGATGAAGACAAGGAGCACTCAGATGATGTGACCGATCAACAGGGGATGCTTACTCCTCCATGGTACTTGATCCCACTTCTGATGTTTTTAGAGGTCTGTGTTTGCTGACTGCTGAATTTGTAACCTTCCAATGGACTTTTGAGTTTGATTACTGCTCAGAATTTCAAATTTCATATTTCAGCAACATGCTAATGACTGCTTTTGAATGATATTCACAGAAACTGAATATAGAATTCTGGAGTTCAAAAAGTCTTGCAAAGAAAGGGATCAAACCGAACCATATTTTTAGAACTGTTAGACTGTTGTGTGCATTGACCTTCGTTCTAAGTCTGTAGCTTTGATCACTTCCGGCTCTTACAGAACTTGCAATCTGTTATTGGATACCTCTTCATCTTAGCGACACATCAAAACACCCTAAAGTAAACCATAAAGAAAGGGATACCAAGAGGGTGTTCTCTACCATTCCCATTGATCAGATACAAACATCTAAGAATGCATATATCAAGGATGATAAAGAAATTGTTTCCCTTACCAATGAACAATCATCTCTTCTCTGATGGAAGGTAGATGGTAGCTGGACCAGAGATTAATACAGAAGTTTCATGTTAGCCTCTCAGAAAAAAAAAATGTCATCAATGTCCAAGTGTATAGACGTTGTTTGCTGCAGGTGTTTGATCTCTTGTTTGATCAATGGCTAACAATCCCTTTGAAAAACAAGAGGCCCTAGGGCCTTAATGGTCACCTGAATATAATACAACAATTTAGAGAATCCATAGAGTATAAAATGAACTGAAAGGTGAAGCTTTGTTGCCTAAAAGCAAGAAAAGTAGGGTGATCAGGATCAACAAAATAATTAGTCTAGTATTCATTAACAGTTCATAAATTATCTATTACTTACAAGTCTATCTGATCATTAAAACTATGAAAGTATTTTTTGTATTATGCAATAAAAATTCTTGCATAATTCTCTTATTCTATTAACCTTTCAAGTACATTATTTACAGTGATTAATTATCAAAAAGTAAATGGCAAAGGGGAATTTCTCCTCTCAGTAGAATACAAATTAATAGAGCCCTGGCCAGGACCAGAACACTTGGTCCAGATGTTCAAAAATCTGGTAAAAATACCCTTCCTTATTAAAACTTTTACTCGTTTTGCCTCTGATATGCCAAGGTGCGGAGAAGATTTTTAAAGAAATGATGCATTTTTACTACAGATTCTACATTATCAATAGAGCCCCCTCCCCTCCCCACCGAGAAACACCAGAGCCTCTCACCCTGGGACCAGAAGTTTAACACTAAGGAGCAGACAGGATTATTTAATAGAATTAATGCATTTTCACTATATTGTCAAGAGTCCCACCTTTACACACAAGCACATCTGACCCAGGGGTCATGTAATTCACTTCTCTGGAAGAAGTACTCTTGCTCATCATTACTACAGTGTATATACTTAGCTTCTTTGCTTTTTAACCAGAAACAGAAAAGAATATTTTCAAAGAAATTTTGCTCTTTCAATATATATTCAATAGAGCCCCCCCCCCCCCTTTCACCAGAACCCTTGACCCTGGGGCCATGAAATTCACAACTTTGGAAGAGGCATCCTTGCGTATCATAACAATGTACTTAGTTTGTTTAAATGATACCAATGGGGCAATGAAGTAGATTTTCAAAAAAAAAAAAAAATAATTCACCCTCACTAAAGGATCTATATAGATCCACCATAGCACCAGAATCCCTGTCCCTGGGGCCATGAATTTCACAATTTTGGAAGAGGCAGCCTTGCTTTTCATAACTATATATTTGATTCGTTTAAATAATACCTAGGAGTAGAGAAGAAGATTTTCAAAGAAATAATGCATTTTTACTATATGATCTATATAGCCCCGCCCTAGCACCAGAACTCCTGACCCTGGGCCACGAATTTCACAATTTTGGTAGAGGGCTTAATGCTTATTACAATGATGCCAACAGTTTGACTGCTTGATGTCCAGGAGTAAAGAAGAAGATTTTTAAAGATTTGCATTAAATTTGGTGGTTTTAGCCCCACCCTTCATGCCCCAGGGGGGCAGGGACCATGAAATTCACAAATTTTGTTTCCCTTTACACATAGATGCCATTTGCTAAAATTGGCTGAAATTGGTTCAGCGGTTTCAGAGAAGAAGCTGAAAATGTTCAAATGTTAACACACGACGGACGACGCACGACGGCTGTCGCACGACGACGGACGAAAACAGATAGCAATAGGTCACCTGAGTGACTCAGGTGACCTAATTAAGCAATGACCTCTTAGTTCTGGATGATACGGAGCTTGCAGACTATTCTGCATTAAACTCTACAGAAAGTGTGAAGAGAATTGGTAAAGATAAGTTTGAAGAATTTAGTCAAAGAACGTCTTTATTTGTTCGGCCATATTTCTATTAAAAAAAACCTAGCAATACAAAATCCAGGAATGAGTAACAGGATAAAAGGGTTTTCACTTCATTCAGATGTGACATGAATCTCCTTTCTAAATTGTCTGTCAAATAAAACAAGGAAACCTCAAAGATTTCTTTCAGTATAAGAATCAAGCTTGGGGCTGTAATCTACGTCTTGGAATCATGAGTGATTTTCTTCTGTGCATGTAAGATTTTCAGTACGTACATATAGCTCGAGGCTGCAGTGACAAACTATATACTCTGGATGGTTTATTTCATTGTCCAAATGGTCATCAGACCTTCCTTCGATCAAACTTCTAGCAAGTTCTCAGAGTCTCACATTAGACCTAGTTAAAAATGCATATATTTTTATACTTCCGTGACAATTGTAGAAAGAGCAAAGCGAAGGAGGCTGTAGCTGAGACTTCCTCCTTATAGACGGCAATTAAACGGAATAACGCAGACTCCTCTCTACTTCTTTTGTCATTTGATGAAGGTATAAAACTAAGAGCGCCTGCAAAATATCAAAACTCAGGTGCTCTAGCATGTGAAGGGCTTATTGTTTTACTGAAAGTCAATATGGACTTTATAATATAACAGCATTTTGAATATTGTAATTGTGGCCACTTTGGGCATATAGCAGGAATTATACTGCAGTATTAAATTCAAATGATGCTGATAACTGGACATGCTGTTTATAGTCTCTTTTTACTATTTAGTTTTATCTAAAAGGGATAATTTATCAAATCAATATTAATTTAGGTTGACGCAAATATGGTTTTGACTTTATCTTTGTTTCATCTTTTGAAACATTGGCATAGTATGTTAAAAATATGTGTCATATTTGTGAAATGGCCGCCATGACCGCCAGAGCCTGATTTTGTGATGGCCCAATATCCAGATTTCTTTATATTGTAAATTTCTATATATTTGTGCCATAAATGGAGCTTTTATCACAAAATGCACAATAGGTTACCTATGCCGTAGTACTATTTGGATGTCATGACATAGCTTTAGCCAGTTGTCATTGGTACACTTTCGAACGACCACTTGTACATTGCTCATGGTTGCTCTGTTGATATCATGTGCTCCCTTCGTGGTATTTACATTTCAGAAGTGCTGAGTGTTTGACAGTGTCGACAGGCTCCATCTACTGTATCCCTGCTTCAAACCAGTGCTCATTCTTCCTCGTTCTATTCCCAGAGATGTCTGAAAGATACGGCGTCACGGATGTTATTCAAGGTGACTGGAAAGGTCTCACTTTTGTGCAACCCACAAAGGTCTCGTATAAAGCTTTTGTCAAACGCTTGCATAGACATGATAGAGACTTTTCAGTAGTGTTAATACCGTTTAACTTGGTTTTTTTTGCTTTTAATTAATGCATGCATTTCGACAATTCCCTGTTAAATCCAAATCATGCAGCAGGAAATTACGTGTTTTGTTTTAGGCGTTGTTTTTAAGACTGTAGTTGACCCAGTGATATGGATACTTACACTGAATGGTCGCATTAAAAAGGTCGATGGTCCGTTTAAGCATTAATTTCTTTATCACAAGAGGTTCAACCATGAGCATAAATTGCACCTACTATTTTTTTCAGTTTCAATTGATGGCTATTGTTATGATGGCTAGTTAGCTCACCTGAGTAGAAGGCTCAAGTGGGCTTTTCTTTTTGTCCGTTGTCTGTCGTCATTGTTGTAAACTTTTTACAGTTTCTTTTCTTCTGCAGAACCACAGGGCCAATTTCAACCAAACTTGACAGGGAGTATCCTTGGGTAAAGGGAATTCAAGTTTGTTCAAATGAACGGCAACACCCTCTTCGAAGGGGATATAATTAAGAAAAAGTAAAATTGGGTGGAGTCATTTAAAAGTTTTCTTCTTAAGAACCACCGCGCCAGAAAAGATGAAACTTATGCGAAAGCTACCTGACATGATGTAGAATCGAATTTGTTCAAATCATAACCCCTGGGGATAGGGTGAGGCCACAATGGGCAATAAAAGTTTTACACAGGAAAGCATGAGAAAAATCTTTAAAAATCTTCTTCTCGAGAACAGCAAAGCCATGATTGATCAGATTTACATGGAAACTTTCTTAGATAGTTTATATTCGAGTTGTTCAAATCATGACCCCCAGGGCTAGGGTGGGCATCAATGGGCAAACAAATTTTAATATTGGAATACATAGGAAAAATCTTTAAAGATCTTCTTCTCAAGAATAGCAATGCCATGATTGGTCATATTTATACTGAAGCATTTTCAGGTAGTGAAGATTCAAGATTGTTCAGATCATGACACCAGAGGGTAGGGTGAGGTCACAATTGGCGATCAAAATTTTACATAGGTGTTTATATGAAATGTCTTCTTTTCAAGAACAGCAAAGCCAGTTTAGTCATATTTATATGGAAGCATCCTCGGGTATTTTACATTAATATTTGTTCACATCACGACCCCCCCCCCCCGGGGTAGGGAGGGGTCACAATGGTTGATGAAAGTTTTACAGGAAATACATAAGATAAATCTGTAAAAATCTTTTTCAAGAACAGCAAAGCCATGATTAATCATATTTATATGGAAGCTTCATCAGGTAGTGTAAATTCAAATTTGAATGAATCTTCAACCCTGGGTAGGTTGGAGCCACAATGGATAATCAACATTTTGATCAAACATAAAGAAGCAAAATCGTCTAAAGTCATGATTAGTTAAAGAAATATGGAAGTATCCTCAGTAAGTGTATATTCAAGTGTGAACAAATCATGCCCCTTTTTCCGCGGTTGAAGGGGGGGGGGGGGTATTTGCGATAATTTATATATGCATGTATAATCTTTTCAATACTGAATTGATTTCTGATTCTTCCTAGCCAATTTGCTCTGGTGAGCGATGTGGCCCATGGGGCTCTTTTTTTAAAAAAAAATTGTCTACTTGGGGAACATATTAGAGGGAAACGAAAACGAAGAGATATTACTGTAAATCACTTTTTACTCGCGATAACTTTATTTTCGCGTAATTATATATGCGAGGCTGTCTGCTCGCAAATTTTTAAATTCTCGCGTAAATTTTTCTTATAAAAGATTATATAAAACAGTTGTCAAATTCGTGAAAATTTTGTTTCGCTTATAAATAACTAATGACTCTCTCGCTAAATAAGGTCTCGCGAAAATTTGATGATCTACAGTATATGAAATACATGTTATGATCTATTCTTGTATATGCTAATTTAACATGTCTATGATGTTATACCGGTATAAACTCAAGTGTAATTTTGACCCACACGTTTAAACCATTTACCTGTTAGATGACAGATGCATGATACCAAAAATAAGATGGATGCCTGGATATGTACATGTATATATTTACTTTTGGACTTATTTTGATGGTAAATGATGCAAATATCAAATCTGTCAAACAACAGATATTTTTGACTTTCTAAGATGTTCAATTTTCTTCCTTCGCCTTAATAAGTCTATGCATTTTTTATTACTTTGTAGGACATTACTGAGAAAATTTCAATGAAAAATTAAAGTTTATGCGGCTAAACCACTTCATTTCACTTACTTGTTCATAAACAGAGATTTAATTCTTATTTTCATGATTTTTGAAAAAAAAAGTTTGTACATGTATGATCTGTCCTTAAGGTAAGATTGCAAAAACAGTGACTATAATTGGTGTTTATAAAGTATACATGAATATACTTGTAGCTATCGTATTTTATATACAGTGTAATACTTAGGAGACAATAATACAACTTGCAAAATTACTTCAATTTTTGATGATTTCTTCCGATTTCTTCTGTGCTACTCTCTAGTTAGTAGTTAGATGAAGAGTTATGTTTCTTTGATCAATGTATAATTTCCTTTGGATACTATCTTTAGTTAGTACTGCTTAGGATATTCTCATTTTCTTCTTCTTTTTTTTAATACAGATTATTTATGATATTTTTCAAATAATAATGGATAAAGGAAAGAAATGGACAAACACTGAAATGATTTCTGAACATTATAAATGCAAAACATATAAAATCGCTTGAGTTGAATTCGCATACACAATTAAAATTTCATGCTTGTTTTTAAAGAACGTTTTTGACGTGATTTTTTGGGAAAAAATTGACACAAAAATGGAAAACAAAATTCCTCAATGTATGCTCAACTTTTACATGTACGAGTATATATCGAAAATCTCATCCCGGAGATACATTTATAAACATTCCACTTACAAAAATCGTCGCCTACTTAAACATTATATCTCCTTTTCAACCCAGTTCAAGCCTCCTGAATGCCTTCAGAAGGACGTGAAAGCTGAGAGACATAAATGATTGTATCTATATGTCTCTGGTAAATTTGTTAAAAGTGGTATGTAAAAAAAAAAATAACCTAGACTGTTCAATACCTGGACTTTGCTAGTGCTCGAGTGCTCGACCTTACAGCAACAAAAAGTGTGTGTGTGTGTGTGGGGGGGGGGGGGGGATTGATACATGTAACCAGCATCTTAATGAAAATTTATACTATAGCAAAATACTATGCTCGGAAAAAAGGGTCGGGCCCCACGCCACCCCCACCCCCCTCCCTCGTTCTACGGGCCTGAATATACCTTCTCTCTTGCACAAATGATTATTTTAGGAAGGCAACTTGTTTGCTCTGTCGGAAAACATGCGAAATATAATTTGTCGTCTTATATAATTCTCATCAACTCTATAAAATGTAATTTGATTTAGGCAAAGAAATAATTCTATTTAAAAAGATCGAAACAATTACTTTTCTTTCTTGAAAGTCAGATCATATACTTGCAAAGGATGAGGTTTGAATGGAGGGAAAAAAATTAAAACGTATTATTTATAATTTTCGAGGATCTTACCGTAAATGATACAACTGTTTATGTCTATAGAAAAAAACTCTGATATACAAATAGTTTTTTTTAAATACATACATTCATTATTTATTAAATATATAACTAATTTAAGTTAAGTTGTTAGGCAGTAATAATGAATAAATCTACCAGATTATCTCATAATTTTTTTTACCAACTGAAAAATATATTGATTGACTTCATTTTTTGTGGTTTATCTCCCCACAAACAAACGTTTACTAGAACCATATCATCTCTCCATCACATTTATTAAAACCTGAAGAAAAAATATCTTTTTATATATCTTAATTCGGTCCCCTAAATTGAATTTAAATTTGAATTTACATTCATCTTGAACACATACGTACACGTGTATATAGATAACTAGAGTATAAAGTTAACCCAGAAAAGCGTGAAATTAAATTTGAACAACAGACTTTTTAAAGCATTTTTGAGCTGAACCACCGTTTGGCTCTCTGCATGCACCCGTCTAATATTCTGTTAAGATATTTTTTTTTTCGCTTTAATGAACGATCCATTAACTCTGGCGACCTTTTCTAGATTTCTATCACAGTCTGACACGGTTAAAATAATTATCCTAATATGTCGAACAAGAACTGATGTATTTTGTACATTGTAAATATATACATTTATATATGTACAGATATCACACACGCAGTTTTTATATCACATAAATATGTGAATACTGTCATCTGTATACAGTATGTAGAACTGATCAGATTTATATCCCGGGGTTATGTACATACAGACTCGCCACTTTAACAAATCAATTTTAATGTCAGTTCATGTATTTTAAAAGCAATCTAAATAGATAACAAAAATATTTACCCAGGGGAATGTGATATTCATGTTAATTTGATGAAAGGGCTCTTTTTATAATTACTTTTATCAAAATAATCAAATTCGACTCTCTCTCTCTCTCTCTCTCTTACTTTTTTAATATTTAAAGAAAATTCTCATTTGCAATCTCGGCATCTGTCAACGATTTAATCGAGCGTAAACAGAGTGTAATGGCACACACGTTATCCTTAGGATTACGATTCATTTCGCATCAGTACACAGCAGGTCGGTGATTACAGAGAGTAGGACTGTGTGTTTTGAGTTACGTGAAAAAATAGATCTATATTTGGAAGTCCATTCAAAGCTTGTCAAGGAAGAATCAGACTCCGACTCTGTTTTAAAATTCACCCACATGGAAATGAGTTCACATTTATTTACCTTTAAACTGTTACATGTATACACTAATTTGACAAAAGCTATAATTTTTAACATGTAACTAATTAATGCATGTCTCTGATATCTTTTTATCCCATGTTTACCCCTTTATCCCGTGGATATGACTCATTTGATAAATTTTTCATAATCCACAGTTGTGACGTCATGCACAGTGGTTTTTGCGTTAGCGCGATGAAGTAAAATAAAGTGGAGTCCTATATAAAACAGTGTAAAACATTGGTTGTGAAGTATTAAACATCGCCAAGGCTCGGGGATAAAAAACACACAACTCGTTGGATAAAAATCATATCCAACTACAAATCATGGGAGATCCTACATATATGTGCACCATATTACCGCATTTAGAACATTTCGATTGCTCACTACTCCCAAAACCCTTAAAATGCAATTTCATTTTATGAGGATAAAATTTTCCTGTTGTAATGAGTGAGCTTCAGTTTATAATTATACACGATCATGTAATTATCTTTTACACTTGTTTAAGGCAAAGTGGACGCAAATTAGCTGGAAAAAATCAATTAAGGAAGGCGTTTTTCCTTGAAATTTAAAAGTTTACTCCTTAAAAAGTATGTACACATGTATTTAACAACATAAACAATATCACAAAGAAGTTCCTACCTTATACATGTATATACATTTTGTACATGTACCTACCGGTATAATTTATTTTTTCTACCCCCCCCCTCCTTCTTCCAGGAACCTATCCAAGGACATAGGTGAGTTATTCTTAGCAATGTTCTTTAGATCCTTCCGATAATAAATCTTCATTTGAAAACAACGCCCATCATATTTATGTGTTTTTTTTTATTCAGTGGTTTTGTTTTCTCCATCATTTATACAGAAACATACTCAAATTGCGCTCAGTGGATATAACCATAAATAATTTTTATAATCATTTCGTATTCACGCTATGAAAAAGACGCGTGCACGATGTTTAACTTTGGATAAGATTTGAATTTCGTGTGATTTTACAATGTTTAACTGAATTAGATGTATCGTTAAAGTTACTTTTCCAGGAAAATAATTATTATAGGAGTCCCCGTTCCATACACGAAGCAAATCGATCTTTGCAACGATTTCATGAGTACATCTATCATCTAGCTAGAGACTTTAGGACGACGGATAAATAACTTTGTTTCAATAAAATTTCAGCAATATCTAAATTCAAATGTGTCTTCCTTCGGAAGCCCATTTAGGACCTACATGTAAGGCTATCAAAAAATATTTTTGAATTCGTTATTACTAATTTAATATTTTATAACAAATTTGTTGAATTCATTATAACGAATTCAAAAAATTGTTTTAACGAATTGAATTCGTTTAAACGAATTCTAAAATTTGCTATAACGAATAAAATTCGTTTACTCAAATTCAAAAATCAGGACCTATAGAAAAATATATATGAATTCGATATAACGATTTGTCGAATTCGTTTTAACGAATTCAATTCGATATAACAAATTAAAGAGTTCGTTTTAACGAATTTAATTTGTTATTACAAGATTTAGAATTCGTTGTAACGAATTTAATTTGTTAATTAATTAATTCTTAATTAAATTTTCAGAAAGACGCACATCTACAATTATTGTGATAACCCCTCCCCCCTTCCCCGGCCCCTTTATGGCCAGTGACCAGACCAGAGAGTGAACTTTTGATATAGGTGAATTTATCTAAATATCAGAATTTATGGGGGGGGGGGTTATGCATCGGAGTCTTTTTAATGATTATATATTTCACTTTTTTTAATCTGTTACAGTAAATTTTATGTCAGTTTCGAATATATCTCATTTCTTTGCCGATTAGCGCCTTAGGGTGGCGGTGTTGAATTAGGCTCGATTTTGTATTGTAAGAACAGGTACATA
Organism: Saccostrea echinata; assembly: GCF_033153115.1. Lineage (NCBI taxonomy): Eukaryota > Metazoa > Mollusca > Bivalvia > Ostreida > Ostreidae > Saccostrea > Saccostrea echinata. The sequence continues at coordinate 7,167,440 of NW_026889777.1, forward strand.
TACATTTCACTTGTCTCTAATCAAATTTGGTGCCAATTTTTGTAATAATTTAAATTTTAATTTGTGTTAATAAATTTGCAAACTCAAGTATGTTTTAACAATCCTTGTACAATTTCTAGCTACAGCCCCCTTATCCCTGTTTCGCCGTTTTGAAATAGAGAAGATATAAAGTGATTCATTGCGGTGTGTTGTGTCTTCCCTATTGAACGAACTTTCCCCAACCTTGGTAGATAATTTATTCAAGACTGGCAGAGCTTGTCTTGCTCTTTCAAATGTACACTACAGACCGGCATATTCAAGTTGAAAGAGGAGAAAATGCATACAAGCCATCAAAATTGATGATAAAAGATGTGCGTTTCTGAAAAAAAATTAGATTGCTATCATCTCTTAATTATATTAAGAATTGATTAATATATTTTTTTTAATCAATACAATTCAGTATTGTTAGAAACATACAAAGCCTCTACGTTTATCAGTATCCATTGACAGATATTTACATATCATTTTGACCATTTGAAGTATACGTAAATACTTATCCCCCCCCCCCCCCCTACGTGCGTTAAAAAGACATTCATTGTAAATTACTATACAATTACATAACCAATTTAATTTTAGAGGGAATTAAGAGAGGTTCATCCCATTGCTCTTTTTCTATTCCATATATATATATGTTACGTTACATACATGAACTAGCGCAAAACGAATTTATAAGTAAATTCTGTGGAATCCCTGTCCCCTAAAAATAGATTTGAAATCACGGTCAAGGATTTAAAAATTCACAAAAGGAGAAGGCATAAAATCGGGGCGTTTTAAGGTTTGTTTGCTAAACTTTTACCCGGTTAGTTGGATTATTTTATCTTTAGAGTGTAGCCTGGCTTGTTTATTGAGCGCATATCATTCGGTTATGACCAGATGTAGTGTAGGATTCCATGAATTCCTGAACAGTTTTTAGGCGGAATACAAGTTTATCTATTGCACCGAACTTTGCGCTTAAAATACAAGTTAAAATAAGACTAGGCTTATCTGTTTACATTGCAGATATAATGTGTGCCTGTATAATATTTTGAAATACACGCGAGCGTCGTCAAATTCAATGAAGGTTTAATGTTTTATAAAAGGTAAGTATATTTCAGTTTCAGTTCCTATCGTGGTAATCTAAAAATAAATTGAGTGATTTCCAACATAGGTAATTGGGATAAATATATTGAGTCAACAATAGTATAGAGTGTTAAGCGGAAACCTTATCCAGGTAAATCTCTCAGGTGGGCATTTCAAGTAAGGAAGGTACGTGTGTTTGGGTTGTAAAAGAATTCTTGGGGTTGACCCCACCTTCACTTTTACTACATTATGAGTAAGATGACATGACATCACTTCAAATTTAAATGACTATTTTTTTAGGCGCAGTTTGACTTCCATTGTTAAAAAAAATACCCCACTGTTTAATCAGGTCAAGTTTAAACATTTTAGTGCATTATACGGTCTTGAAAAAAAAAAACAAACAAACAAAACACACACACAGATAATTCACTGCTGCGTCAAATGTTTCCAATGTTTAACAAAAGTCCACAGTTTGTACAAGTTTGCATTTCGTGTACCAAAACCAACAGCGATCAATATATTAAGACATTTTTAAGACAGAAAGAAACCGGAAATTCTACTTTCGGTTTCATCATACTTCGCCACATTGTTCGTGAGTCATTATACATGAAGTGTGTGTTCCTTTACAGCTACAGATAAAGGCGTGATGTTGAGAAGAGAAATATGTCTGCTGCTTCTTTTATTTCCTGTGATTTCTGGATTTAATGTCGGAATCAAGGGAGCCAAGATTTTGACCGGAAATCGAGGGTCTATGCTGGGCTACTCGCTCGATTTTGCCACCAGAGGCAACGATGTATGGTATGTTGCATAAACAAGATTCAGATTTCCTTATTTTGACGTTAAGCAATCCTATGTGAAGGACTTCCTTTTTAGTTCTCAGTACTTGCTTCTCCTATAACATTCCTAACCTTTTTCTACTTGCACCCCCCAATGCCTGTCGGTGGTTGTGAAGTAGGCCTACTTTCAGATTTCTCTACTTATTAAATATTTTGAAAAAGATTCTCTATACAATCATTCTTATTTTTTTGTTCAATTCAAGTAGTTTTAGTTTTTTGTGGTGGTGGTGGTGGTGGGGGGGGGGGGGGGGGGGGGGGGGGCACAACCAAACCTTTTTCAGTTGGGGTGGGGCACTAATTTCCTTGACAAGCAAAAATTGAAAAAAGGATTATCAGACATTATTATTGAGGGGCAGCAGCCGCCTGGCCACATGCATCCATAAAGTAGCTTAATTTTTCTATAGTATACCATATATCGATGAATTATGGGGGAGGGAGGCAGCTAGACCCTCTATTCCTATACCATAAGATATTCCTATACCATATCTGTACTACAGCCATGATAATACAGCTAGGACTCGATTAAAAGTTTCAAGATGTTTACATATTTTATTTTTCGTTATTGTGATAGTTGAATTTAATGTAGGGCTGGTAAAATTTGGAAAGGGATAGTAATTCTAACTCATCCACCAGCCTTAAAGGGGCATGATCGAGCTACAGAAGTGAACAGGTTCTCACACCACTTAATTTTGTGGACTGGGGCAGGGACCATAAAATTGAGAAAATAGCGACCTTTTTGGGAATTCTGGGATAATCTGTACATTAAAATTTTTACATGTTCGGTTTTCTGGTGCTTGTTTTCAATAAACACCAGTGTTTTGGAGAATAGCGTAGTATTAATTTAAGCAAGTTTATTTATTATATATCACTATAATTATGTTCTTTAATTTTGGATGAAAATCTATTTGGGAAAATTAATGCATGCTATTGGAAAGAAGTTACCTTTGATCATGTTGATTGAATTTTGAATGGGGCCTTTGAATGGCCTCAAAGAGAATCGAGAGCCATGATAAACCTTAGCATGCATAGGCATTAATTGTGACCAGTAGATCTCTTTTTCACTTCTGATCAAGATATTATGAAATGGGTCAAGCGTGTATATTTACAAATCATGTATGTTATGTAATGTGTGCATGAACTTGCATATAACTAGGAAACAATTTCCACAGTCGTCATAAATTAATAAGAAAGTTGAAATTATTATGTTTCCAATTGAAGGACGTACAGTTATACATGTACTTAACATGCTTAAGGAGAGATTCTTTTCATAAGAACACTTATTTCTTATATTTAGAAATCAATGAAATTTTCACAGAATCAAGAAGACAATATCACTAAGTGATGGTATCAGTTAGATTAAATTTGACTGTTTTATATTAGAGGCAAGGTCAGGTCAAGGTCAGTACCTTTTCCCGGGAATAAAAAATTACTGTTGCCATGCATTCATGCGATGCCTACTTCTATTTCAATAAATTAAATGTTTTTCTTTTTGCATAAAGAGATATTACCATATAGGGTCTATAAGATGATATTACCAAATTGACATAAATAATTTAACTAAAATGGATATTGGATAATCCAAATTTTCTCTATTTTTCTTAAAATTTTAAGATATTTTGGTTATTTTTATATGCTTCCTATATTTAAATTTTTCTTATTTTCACATATGGTAAAGTTGTCATATAAACTTAAGATACAAAATGATATAAGAACAAAAAGTTTTGACCATTTACCATGTTTACTAAGAGAGAAAAAAAACTTTTTACGGATTTTTGGCTCAAATCTGAACTTAGATTGGAAGCTTTTAAAAGCTAACATAATTGTAGTTTGTTTGGAAAATCATATTTATTTGATATATTTTAAAACTTTAGTCCCTTATTATTAATTTAACTTACATTTAAAAATTTTCTCTAAGTCTTTGATTGTGTAAAAATTATAACTAAATTCATTGTTCTATAATTATTTTGAGAGGCAGAAAAGAAGATATTTTCATACGCCGCCATTCCGCCAAAAATATAGCCCCTGCTAGATTTCAAACTCAGTTTACCATTTCTATTTAAAGTTGTACAGTTGTGATGAGGAAAGAAAAATATGATCTTTTAAATCTCTTACATCTAAATATATAAAACATATACGCAAATATTCTTTGAATATTTCATCTAGTCAGAAACCAGACAAGAATCCCTCTTTAATGAAAGCTTAAATGCAGGTGAAATTAACATACTATAATGGGCAAATATTCATAGAAATTAATAACAAAATGTTTATAATCTATTGCTCATAACTGGACAATTCAACAAAATCTCCTGGTTTTCTAAATTTTCAAGTTAGATATTTTAAAAGTAAGCATGGTTATAGTTCCATTGCTTAACATTTGTCAGAAAAAACTCTAGAAGATCTTGATTAATGTCTCATCAAACATGTATACACGTATGATATCATGGGCATAGGCTAGCACTAATATCATTTTACAGTGTACTTGGATTACATTTGTAAATTATCTGATCATGTGTCATGTGTATACTGCATGTACAAGGATATATTAAAGTGATGTTTATATTAGTTGTACAATGTGAAACCACCCTCCTGCAAGCACTAGCTAGAGGTTAATCCTTTAATTAGCAGCTGTTTTATTTAGCACATTTGGTGATTTGTATTGAATTCTAAATCTGAAGACTGTAGATTTAAGTCACAATATGGCCACCCCTTTAGGCCTCAGTTAATTGGTTATACTAATCCAATAATAAAGAATTCTTACTATCATTTTATGGAAGTCATATTGCTAGTGCTGAGTGATCATGCTATCCTTTTCCTATTTAGAATATAAATGTATATCACAGGTCACAAAACCCAACCACAATACACCAGGAGTGTCATGTATTTTTAAAGACATCTTTATTTTTTCAACATATTATACAGTCAAACCTTGTTATCTCAAACTCTGTGAGACCAAGAAAAAACTTCGAGATATCCAAGGGTTCGAGATATTCTTAAAAAATAAGAGGTTGGCACTTCCAAATCACTTTGATATATCCATGGTATTCGAGATATCGGTGTTCGATATACATGTACCAAAGTTTAACTGTATATTGAAGATTATGTAATAGTTTTGATCAAGAAAATTTTTGATTTTACTGTGTTTTTTGCATGATTTTGGCTGATTGAATATTGAGTGAATATCTTTGAACAGGTTATTGGTCGGTTCACCGAAGGCAAATGATTCAAAGGCCATGCCAACAGGAAGCATGTACTTCTGTAAACCAGCAGGTCTGAGAAGTCTGGGAGACTGCAGCCAGATCGATGTTACACGCTTTGCTCGTATGTACCCTACATTGCGTCTCACAAATTTAACTTGATCATGAGATTACAGTGTTTTCCCTAAGAACCGGCTACCGGCCAAATTGACCACTTCTGTTGATAAAAAATGCTGCTTAGGAATCAAAATTTTAAAACAAAACTGTTATAAGGTCCACAGAGATTTTATTATATTTTATTTATAAGAAATGAGAGAGTACAATATGGATAATTTTGAAGAATTTGATAAAATGCCATTTAGAAATCAAAATTTTCTTCATAAACCTCAACCCATAGCCCTTTATAATTGAAATGATCTTTTACCCTTTTTCAAATAAAGGGAAAACACAGATTAGAGAGAGTGAGGGAGGGAGAGAAAGCAAGCACTATGGATATGAAACATTAGAGAGAGAGAGTGAGTGGGGGAGGGAGAGAAAGAGAGCACTATGGATATGAAACATGAGAGAGAGAGAGAGAGAGCACTATGGATATGAAACATTAGAGAGAGAGAGAGGGGAAGGGAGGGAGGGAGAGAAAGAGAGCACTATGGATATGAAACATTAGAGAGAGAGAGAGAGAGAGAGAGAGAGAGAGAGAGAGAGAGAGAGAGAGAGAGAGAGAGAGAGAGAGAGAGAGAGAGAGAGAGAGAGAGCACTATGGATATGAAACATTAGAGAGAGAGAGAGTGAGGGAGGGAGGGAGAGAAAGAGAACACTATGGATATGAAACATTAGAGAGAGAGAGAGTGAGGGAGGGAGAGAAAGAGAGCACTATGGATATGAAACATTAGAGAGAGAGAGAGTGAGGGAGGGAGAGAAAGAGAGCACTATGGATATGAAACATTAGAGAGAGAGAGCGTGAGGGAGGGAGAGAAAGAGAGCACTATGGATATGAAACATGAGAGAGAGAGAGAGAGAGAGAGAGAGCAATATGGATATGAAGCACTTGGGAGTAAACAGGAGGATGAGGAACCTTATGTAACAATGCTATCTCCTTATGAGAAATTTTATATTTGATAAACTGTATAAAATTATAATATTGAAGGCCTCATGTTCTTTTACTACAGCTGTCAGTCCAGGAGCGGGGTTCACGGAACATCGCACGGAGATGTGGTTGGGTTCATCTGTAGATGTTGGGATGGATGCAAATGCAGTAACGGTAATTAAACATGATATAACTGCACTTTCTAAACGTGCTAAAGAAAGTTTGGGTATATTGTTGTAACCCTGGTCTGTCAATTCATCCATCCTTCTGTCACAATTTTTTTCTTCCTCAAACTCCTCTTTTATTATAAACAGTAACAAATGAATCTTTTTGAATATGATAGGTGGTATCCTGTAGAAGTGCAATAAAGTTTTGGACTTTTATATTTTACCTTGGAGGCCAAACAGGGGTCAGAAAATGTTTTTTCTACGAAAAACCTGGTTCCCAGAACTCCTCTTACATTTTACACAGTAACCTAATCATCTTTTGGTAGATGATTGCTGGTGTCCTTTAGATGTAAAATAAGGTTCCAGAATTTTTATTTTCACCCTGGGGGTCAAATGGGGGTAGAAAAAAAGTTGTTTTTTTCCAAAAAGCTCCCCAGCTGATTCCCAGAACTCCTCTTACAGTTTATGCAAAAGCCAAGTCATCTTTTGAAAGATGATTACTGATGTCCTGTAGATGTATATTAAAATTACATTTTGTGTGAATTTATAGTGTTATTGTGGCTTATTTCCTGATTACATTTAGAGGCAAACACCTGGTATAACTGTCTTATGACAGCATTAATTTCTTTTTATATCTGATCAGTTTATTAATGAAATATTCAGAGAAGTGTACATGTACCTGTATCAGTCATGATAATTATAGTTACAGTTTCTCACCTTTGACACATTTTTAGTTTTGTGGCCCACGTTGGATGAGAGATTCCTCAGATAGTAATGTTCGTGCAATGAATGGACTGTGCTATGAAGTGCCATTTGGATTTTTAGAGGGCGATAGTTCAGGACTTGTAAATCCCAATGTATTATATGGATTGTACAATTCCGCTCCCTCGGACCAATTTACAACAGCAGATCAAACAAAGTTTAATCAGACTTTAAAATATGGTGTATCAGCATCAGGCCTCTCCATTAAGTACCATAAAGAAGAAGTAAGCATTAAAGTTCTATGACTATCTGAAATGTACGCAGCTAGGTTAAGGACGCCCATGAAATATACGCCTTAGTATATTCAGAGAAAATGAATACAATTTTAATATTTTCTTAACAGCATTACTTTTGATGAATGTGAACTATGGTGTTTGCACTTGTATATATCGGGTCTCGGCCGAGTTCAGCCAAAGCGACATCGCTTACATCAGCTGTTTGTCACGAAACAGGTTTAAAATTAGAACATACATGTACCACTACAAAGATCGTAAAAGTTCAACGATATACGGGTATCTTTCCGCTATAAAATTTATTCTGTTTTGTTTGAGACAAATTCTTTAACATGAAAAGTGCTGGGAGCAACTTCCTCATGCTCGGGAATTGTGTAAAATTTAGCCATCTTTCTATAAACTCCAGACAAAGATGTAATATGCACTGGAATAATGTTACCTTAAGGAACATATAAACAATGAACAACCAGCTCCCAGCACTTTTCAGAATAGTAGGAATAATAGCTACACGTATTCAAAAATTCAGAATTTATAGTGAAGCGGATATCGTTGAACTTCTGATATTTTCGAGGGGCTGGACCCCTCATTCTAGCACGTTACTGTACAAATGTCGTCCCTACGGCTTTATATAAAGTTTACATATTATCAATTTGTTTGGCAATAAAATGTGGATTAATATATTTTAGAATATGTCTTTATTTTGATCCAAATAAGTTTGTTTCGTATTTATTTTTATTTCTACAAACTATGATAAAAGCTTGATCCACGCCTCAAGTACAGAGAAACTGCGTGTCAAACTAAGAAATGACGTCATATCATTAAGTACAGCGAGATCAAGCTGGCTTTCATTCTACATACTCACAGTGCTATCTTGGCAAGATAAGTTGCACATCCATTTATCTTTATAATATTTATGAAAAACAGAAGTATTTTAGACTGTTTTAAAAAGAACATATAATATTTATTCATCAAGATTCATATGAATTGTTTTACCGTGACATCATAATAGCTTTCCCGAACCTCTGTATAGGCTGATGTAGATATGGGAGTCCTTAACCTAGCTGCGTAGAAAGAAAGGTTATGGTAAAGGCATAGATTCGCTCTTATTAGTTTACCTGAGCCGAAGGCTCAATTTATGAGCTTTTCTGATAGAAATTTGTCCATTGTCTGTTGTTGGCATTGTCATTAGCATAAACTTTTAACATTTTCATCTTCTTCTCCAGAACTACTGTGCCAATTTCAACCAAGCAGCACAGGGTATCCTTGGGTAAAGGGAATTCAAGTTTGTTGAAATGAAGGGCCACATCCTCCTCCAAGGGGAGATAATTAAGAAATAGTGAAAATTGGGTAGGGTACATAATGTAAAAATTTTCTCCAGAACCACTGGGCCAGAAAAAAAAACTTTTGTGGGATAGTATAGATTCAAGTTTGTACAAATCATAACCCCCAGGGGTAGGATGGGGCCACTATAAGCGATCAAAGTTTTACATAGGAATACAGTGTAGATAGGAAAAATCTTGAAAATTCTTCTTCTCAAGACCAGGACATGATTAGTCATATTTGTATAGAAGCATCCTCAGGTAGTATAGATTCAATTTTGTACAAATCATAACACCTGAGGGTAGGATGGGACCACTTTGGGTGATCAAAACTTTTGCAGAGGAATACATAGAAAAAAATCTTGAAAATTCTTATCATGAATAGCAAAGTCACGATTAATCATATTTGTATGGAAGAATCCTCAGGTTGTTTAGATTCAATTTTGTTCAAATCATGACCCTAAGGGGTAGGGTGGGGCCACTATGGGCAAACAAAATTTTATATAGGAATGCATAGAAAAAATCTTAAAATTCTTCCTATCAAGAACAACAAAGTCATGTTTTGTCATATATTTGTATGGAAACATCCTCAGGTATAATGTAGATTCCAGTTTGTTCAAATCATGACCCCTGAGGATAGGGTGGGGCTATGATTGGTGATCAAATTTTAAATAGAAATATTTAGGAAAAATCTTCTTCTAGGGAGCAGCAAAGGCATGATTAGTCATATTTCTATTGAAGCATCCTCAGATTCAAGTTTGTTCAAATCATGACACCTGGGGTAGGGCTGAGGGTAGGGTGGAGCCACAATATATTATCTTAATTTTACATTGGAGTATATAGTGGAAAAATCTGATGTAGAACAGAAGGGTGTTAGTTACTCAGGTGAGCATTGTGGCCCATGGGCCTGTAGTTTAGGGATTATAATCAAAACAAATTGATCTTTTGTACACAACAGCTTAAAATTAATTTAATAATTGGATGTTCAGAAACTTTAAACATTTTGTAGGAAAAGAAAATTATCCAGTGTTCATAATCATGGTAACATTAGACTGTTTTTATGGTAAATCACATGAGACTTTGCTAAATTCAATGTTTTTTTTTGTCAATTTCAGGTGCTAGTTGGATCTCCAGGTTTAAATGAATTTGCAGGTAAAGAAATTAAAATTTCACTGAACTGTAAAAGAATGATATACATGTAAGAAGAATATAATTCTTTACACTCACTGGTACAAATTATAAGAGCTATGTTAGAAATTGAAAGGGGAACATACAGAAATGTGAACCTAAAAATGCTCATATGTTTTATCCAATGGATTGCACTTGTTGGATAAATTGTTCATTTAACACATTCTGTATTGCTACCAGGGATGGGGTAATCATAATCGAGTAATCGTAATCGATTGTAATGATTACTTTTTTTAAAGTAATCGACAGTAATCTGTAATCGAAGAGATTTTCGATTTCTTGTAATCGTAATTTAATCGATTACAGCTAAAATTTTCAATGTAACTATAATTACTTTTTCGATTACTTTCGATTATTTTATACATAAATGGATGTTATTTTGGAAAATTATTTCCAGTCAGTCACACATATGTATCCCACCTAGTGTAAAGTTTGGATTTCCTAGCTTTTATTATCATAAGTCTAATAATGTTCTCAATAAAATTTGCATTATAGACCTACTGGTCTAGTATTAAATAATTCAGAAGTGTATTTCAACCATTTATTAACAAAATATACAGATTTTTCGTGTGCATTTTACATTTGACCCACTGTCCTCTTGCTGCATGTCCTTTTTCATATTTCAGATGTTGAAAAAAACTTTGTCTTGTAATAGAAAATTATAAATAGCAAAAACAGATTTAAGTGCTGTATTAAATATAAATAATTTGGTAAATAGGTAAATATTTGGTAAATAAACTACATTGTTCTCGAAAAAAGAAGATGGAAATACTTCTTCATATCTGAAAATGTTTAATCAACTTCAAACTTGTGTTTTATAGTAACTTTAAAATTTGCAAAACCATTCTCATGTTTTCATTCAAAATTGTAAGGTTGCTTTTATATCAATGAAAGGTTATAAGTGTCTGTAAGAGAGGGAGTAAGTGTCACTGGGTTTGCTTATCTTGGCTAATTAATCAACTGAGACATCCCTGATTTGCAGATAATGAGGTGTAAACTGTGAACTACCTGGTGTTTAACCTTCATTCCATTGAAGACAAACAATATTATTAAAACAATTAATAGCTCTCAAAACACTTATTTCAATACAGAATGAAATTGTGCTATTAGTTTAATTACTTAAAGACACATTCAATTTACATGTTTATTACTAAGAGTTCTAATTTACTTATTTTTTTTTTTAAATACACGTACAGGAATGTTTAATGTGTACTGTCAACATACGGGCAGCCCAAATACTTCTAATGAAGTAATTCACAATAAAATATTAAATAATATTTGCAACAAGTCAATAAATATGGAGGTTCAGATCCAAGGTTGAAAGGAATAATTAATTCCTTGGCATATTTCATTGTAGGAATCATGTCTCCACTTTCCCTGGTAGAGAATCCCTCATTTGGGCATTTAGTGAGAATGTTAGCCAGAATAAAACCTTATAAGAATCTGCACTGAAACTGCAGGAACACATTCAAACTTCAGTATATAACATCAACATTTACCATTTAAATACATGTACTGCTTTGATATTTGAAGGGATAAAAACTTGGAAGTAATCGATTATTAATCGATTACATTTTCCAAAGTAATCGATTACAATCGATTACAGGACAAAAATGAGTGTAATCGATTAATAATCAATTACACAAATTCCTCTTAGCAATCGATTATTAATCGATTACATTTTTGAGTAATCGTGCCCATCCCTGATTGCTACACTTGGTGATGTCATATAGAAACAAGTGATTACAATTACATTTGTTTATATGGAAGTGTGAGGTAGAAATCATTGTGATTTAAGTGATAAAGTCAATTAAATGGAAAAAAAAATGCTTTCAAAATATGCACTATTTCTAGCAGTGAAATGTTAATTGTTTATGTTTTTATGCAGCATAATGCAACTGACCATTCTCACTGGAAAATGAAAGGAGGATAAAAATAACTGTATAAGAAGGTTGAACATGTAACAAAAATAAATCTTCCTTGTTTTGTAATTAATTTTTATCTAGTGTATGCATCCTTCCCCTCAGCCCAAGATATGCTCAGAGATGAAAACAAAAATCTCACTGAAAAAAGATCTTATCCAATTGTAAAATTGGAGATCTTATATTTATCATATCAAACTTTTGCTGGAACAGGAATAAATCCAAAAAAATCCAAAAAAAGTCTTGATTTTATATAATTTAAATAATCAAATGAACTTAAGTAATAGTCTTTATGTGAAGGTTCAATGTATGCTTTATTTTAATGAATTCATTAATTTAAAACATAATAACTCTGCTGAAAACAGGTGGCGTTGTCAATGTTAAGGGAGCAACCACCACTGTAAAGGCTGAAGAAACGACAGAAGCCAGACAGGGACAGATGTACGGTAGGTAAAAAATAGAAAAAAATGTACAGTCCTTGAAACTAAGCCCTGTCCCCCGTGGCCTGAAACCTGAACCCAGGGGACATCAGTGTCATAGTTTTGGTTGAAGGCTAGCTGCTTGTTATATTTAGGTTGGCTAAATGTCCATGAATAAAGTACTACATGTACCCATATTTTATATTTATTATTTTAATTGCTCTACATATTATGTATGTTTGCTCAGTGTTACTGACGCAACTCGATTCTTGCAATTATTCTGCAGTCTTCAACATATTAGAAACTCAAGAAATTGAACTGAAATCTGTGTTTTTCTTTTCACAACTTGCAGAGGTTGTTTTTTGCAGGTTATGCGATTGGTGTTGGCAGGTTCTATGATGTAGTCACGTATTACTTTGCCTTTGGTGGACCAAGGGATGGTGGCTCAGGCAAGGTAAATCACTCTTCCCCACAGTTATTTCCCCTTCAAGCCTGAAGTTTATGTATTGCACTATTACTATGCAAGTGCACTGTTACTAGTATGAACTGTTTTCAAAAATTAATATGTTTTTTTTTTTTGACATATAGACTAAATATTGAAGTTATCAGCCCCCATCTCCTCCAACATTTACAACATTGAATATGTGGAAAATTGACTATTATAAGAAGAGAGCTGGCTTTTTACCACATTAACCCATTCCAAGCAAAAATAAAGTATTTTATGACTGAAACATTTTTTTTTCATTGTAGGTAGTGATAAAGGGCACAGATTATACAGTGAAGGAAACATTGGTCGGAAAAGAGGTGAGGTCAAGTTAAGGTTTCAAAAATATTCAGGACCACTGGTTATAAAAAGATGAGCTACAAAAATACACAGAAACTATGCTTGTAAAAATTCCAACTATGCCTGTAAAAATTATTAAGCCTTAATGCATCATATGCATGGATACTTGAAAGAGTAAGGTTCACTTTATGCATAAAATGGCCCTGTAGATATACCAATTTATTGACTAATACCCCGTGTACCATTTTCAACATTCTTATAAAGTAGACACTTAGTGTTTTCAGTTTATACAACAGAATTTCCTTTGAAGAGTCCAGGCATTGAAAAACAGGTTGTGTGAAATTGCAATGTTATTGAATTTCGCAGAAAACAGGTGTTTTTGAGAACCTTCAGCAAAGAATTAAAATATGAGCACACCCCTCGATCCAAAAATTAAAATATGTTTTATAATTTTCATTAACAGTTCTTTTACAATATATTTACACATTTTGGATCGGAGGTTGTGCTGTATATGAAATATTGAAAAATGGCAGCATAATTTGGCTATTTTTGAAGAAATATTCAGGATATGTGAATAATGACGCAATTCATGACGTCATAATGCATTGACTAGAAAGAAAATTACGTCATTTTCAGTAGATATTCATTCACCAAGTGCTCAAGTATTATTCATTGCCTTGTTGACTAAAACTATACAGTTTTCAATTTTCAGAAATTCACAGGGCCAAAAAAGGCCCTAAGTGGCTCTTGCTCTTTATTTCAAATGTGTAGATACAGCTGAAGACTTATATAACAGATCAGAAAAGTTTTTGACATGGAAGCGAAGCAGACACTATTTTTTTTGGTTAAATTTTTGCAGCCTGGGAGTTATTTTGGGTCAGTGTTGTGTGTTGTACCTGGACAGAACAATGCTCCAGATCATCTACTGGTAGGAGCCCCAATGTACAGTAACATGAAGACGTACACCAACTACTATAATAGCAACCAGGAACAAGGGCGAGTGTATGTCTACGGAAAAAGTCAAACTACTGTAAGTCCACAGAAAAATTCAAACTAATGTAAGTCTACAGTAAAAATCAAACTAATGTAAGTCTACAGAAAAAGTCAAACTAATGTAAGTCTACAAAAATAGTCAAACTACTGTTAGTCTACAGAAATAGTCAAACCAATGTAAGTCTACAGTAAAAGTCAAACTAATGTAAGTCTACAGAAAAAGTCAAACTAATGTAAGTCTACAGAAAAAGATTAACTAATGTAAGTCTATAGAAAAAGTCAAACTAATGTAAGTCTACAGAAAAAGTCAAACTACTGTAAGTCTACAGAAAAAGTCAAACTAATGTAAGTCTATAGAAAAAGTCAAACTAATGTAAGTCTATAGAAAAAGTCAAACTAATGTAAATCTACAGAAAAAGTCAAACTAATGTAAGTCTATAGAAAAAGTCAAACTAATGTAAGTCTATAGAAAAAGTCAAACTAATGTAAGTCTATAGAAAAAGTCAAACTAATGTAAGTCTACAGAAAAAGTCAAACTAATGTAAGTCTACAGAAAAAGTCAAACTAATGTAAATCTACAGAAAAAGTCAAACTAATGTAAGTCTACAGAAAAAGTCAAACTAATGTAATTCTACAGAAAAAGTCAAACTAATGTAAATCTACAGAAAAAGTCAAACTAATGTAAGTCTACAGAAAAAGTCAAACTAATGTAAGTCTACAGAAAAAGTCAAACTAATGTAAGTCTACAGAAAAAAAGTCAAAGTAATGTAAGTCTACAGAAAAAAGTCAAACTAATGTAAGTCTACAGTAAAAGTCAAACTAATGTAAATCTACAGAAAATGTCAAACTACTGTAAGTCTACAGAAATAGTCAAACAAATGTAAGTCTACAGAAATAGTCAAACTAATGTAAGTCTACAGAAATAGTCAAACTAATGTAAGTATACAGAAAAAGTTAATCTACTGTAAGTCTACAGAAATAGTCAAACTACTGTAAGTCTACAGAAATAGTCAAACTAATGTAAGTCTACAGAAAAAAAGTCAAACTAATGTAAGTTTACAGAAAAAGTCAATCTACTGTAAGTCTACAGAAATAGTCAAACTACTGTAAGTCTACAGAAATAGTCAAACTACTGTAAGTCTACAGAAATAATCAAACTAATGTAAGTCTACAGAAAAAGTCAAACTAATGTAAGTCTACAGAAAAAGTCAAACTAATGTAAGTCTACAGAAATAGTCAAACTAATGTAAGTCTACAGAAATAGTCAAACTAATGTAAGTCTACAGAAAAAGTCAATCTACTGTAAGTTTACAGGAAAAAATCGAACTAATGTACATCAAAGGTGAAAAACCAAATTAATGTACCTCAACATGAAAAATCAAACTAACCCAAATATACAGGAAAAATTCAATCTATTGAAAGTCCTGATAAGAGTCAAAGTAATGAAACTGTACAGTAAAAGTCAAACTGATATAAGTGTACAGTAAAAGTCAAACTGATATAAGTGTACAGTAAAAGTCAAACTGATTAAGTGTACAGTAAAAGTCAAACTGATATAAGTGTACAGTAAAAGTCAAACTGATATAAGTGTACAGTAAAAGTCAAACTGATATAAGTGTACAGTAAAAGTCAAACTGATGTAAGTGTACAGTAAAAGTCAAACTGATATAAGTGTACAGTAAAAGTCAAACTGATGTAAGTGTACAGTAAAAGTCAAACTGATATAAGTTTACAGTAAAAGTCAAACTGATATAAGTGTACAGTAAAAGTCAAACTGATATAAGTGTACAGTAAAAGTCAAACTGATGTAAGTGTACAGTAAAAGTCAAACTGATATAAGTGTACAGTAAAAGTCAAAGTAATGTAAGTTTATTTTCAAATTATTAAATGAGGTCTTTGAAGATTGGCCCTTTTGATTTTAACTTTACAAGTGTTGTAATACTTCAATATACATAACACTTTATGGCATATGTACATCAGAAAAAAGTGATAAAAAACTATACATAAATGACCTGTGAATTGAATGGACAAAACTGGCTTTGAACATTATCTATTTTTCCATGCTTAGGAACCACTTTGAAGCCAAGATGATAATCATTACAATTAAGAGCAGTGCTATTTTTAGGTCACCTGAGAAACTCATGATACTCAGATGACCATCAAGACAGTCTCTTTCTTTCAATTTAGGACAAATTAGAAGTGAAACAGACACTAGAAGGGTCCAAAGCCAGAGGTGCCAGATTTGGTTTCGCCATGGCCAACCTTAACGATTTCAACAAGGATGGCTATAATGGTAAGTCTAAATTATGAATAGATCAAAATAACTATGGTGCAGACCCAGTAAAGCCCCAAAAGATAAATGTGGATGATATTTAATTTGAATTCCCCCCCCCACCCCTTAAAAAAATTCAGATAGAATGAAAACTGCAAAAATTTACTTGAGGTGTGTAAAACATCAATGGATATCATTACCAGCTTCATGAAAATGGAGATTTTGCAGCTTAAAGTGTTCTCTTACAATTTTACTTCTGGGTTGTACTGTGTTTCACAACCAATTTCAGAATACCAAATAATATTTTTTTTTCCGATATCCTGCAGTTGAATTTCTGAGTTATATTTAGCCTGCAAGATTTGAGAAAAGTACTTCTTTAAAGACAGACATTAAGTGGATACACTTAGAAAGTTTATCCTCTACTTTAAAATAAAATATTTTAAAGAGGAGATACTTGATTGTTTTAAAAATATACCGGTACTTCATTTAAAACTTAACAAGGCATGTACTTATACTGGTAACTTGAATAATGGTATATCCTTCCTGTTTCCCATTTTTTCACATTATGAGAATTAATGTTGTAGTATCATATTTTCTCCCATTGACTACATGTATTTTACATTATCTTCATCTCCTCAATTCTAAAATATTTTACAATGTTGTGTGGGTCAAGTGGCGGGGAAGGAGAGTTTATCAAAGTAAACCTTGACTGTGAAATCTCTGTTTCTCATCTGCATGTATAACCATTGTAAAACATTGTACTGCAGGATTGTAGATTCTTAGGCCTTTGCCATTTTTACTGAGAAATGAATCAACCTTAATTAATACATGTAGCTTCAATTAAAAATTGCTTTGTATGTCAACTTTGAAAGTACTAGAAGTACAGAGAGTCAGGCTCATTTACAGAGTAGTGAATTAACAAAGACCTTTGTACATGAAACATATGTTGTCATAACATATATTATAACAAGAAGAATATAAATAATATAACACTAAATAGGATATTTTTTTGACATATAATATAAATTTAAAAATGTCAAAAAATTGATATAAAATTTAATTGGAATTTAACTATGTCAACAATTTATCAAATTATCGTTTTGGGGTCTTATGCAACTTGTAGTTCCATGTAAAGAAATATTGATACTGCAAGGTCAAACATTTGCACACAGATGAGGTCTAGATGGGGCTGAGTTTTGCAGCAAGGTGTACATCAAGTGCTCCCCTCGTTAGTGTTGATAAAACAACCTATATTTATAGATTGTGATGTAAAAAGGAGGGATGAACCCTTTTCACTATATTAATCAATTTTAAGTCAACTGAGGAACATGGGTGAATAACATTACCATTAATGTTAATTTGTCTAGAAAAATCCTCAGCTTACCTTACTTTGATTTTGTTTTGTCTCAGAAGTGGATTCGAGCAGGCACTACATTTCTAGGCGTAAATTTAATTTGGGTGTGAAGAGTAAGCCTATTTTGTTGAACACCGTGACAAAAGCTAGCTAATGCTCATTGAGCAATATGAGCCCAGCTAAAAATCATTAATTTTAATATTCTTTGCCTGATTGTGAGATAGAGTTGTCTACCTTTGTAACTGGATTATTAACCCTGGTAACATCTTTTTGTTTGTCTGTAGATGTAGTTATTGGCGCCCCCTTTGAGAGTGAGGGACAAGGAGCAGTGTACGTGTATATGGGGTACAAGAGGGGATTTTACTTGACACAGACAATTACTGCCGCAAGTGTGGCCCCCTCTGGTACAACACTTTCCACCTTTGGCAGCTCATTTACTCAGCACCCAGCAGATTTTAACGGCGATGACCATGCAGGTATGTGAATATGTCTGAGGATAATCTGAACATAATGGCTGTGTTACTGGGTATTCAGTTACAGGTACTTGCATGTATTTCAGCTTTTTTTCACAGCTTTTTTTTCAGCTGCATTTGTAACTTTGCTATATTTCACAGCTGATATAATAATTACACTGATATTAAAATTAAAATAGATATTGTTAAATATGACAAGATAAACTTATGGAGTAATCAATGACATGGCTTAGAGAATGACCTTGAGTGAAGTTTGTAGAGTAAATTTCAATTTGTTGGTTAATGAATGCAAATTTGAATGTTTGGTGTGCTAGCTCATGCTAGCTGGGCTCAATTGAATTTCTGTTCAAGTTTATAATTTTTTTTTACATACTTAAAAACTATGCTTCTCAAACACTGGCCTTTCTGCCCAAAATGGCAGATGAAATGTTTAGTTGAATGAACAGTCGGCATGACATTTTTGCCTTTATGACATTTTTGCTTTATGACTGTTAATGGGGGATAACTCTCTTTAGTGATATATTTTTCTCTTAACAGAGTTATCATTCTTAATTATTTCAAGAGCTCTTTCTAGGATATTTTGAAAAGAAAAGCTCTAGTATCCATAGAATTTTTTTTTCAATTTCTTTTTTAAACTTTTAAATATATAAGCCTGCAAAATAATAAAAGTTGAACATATTCAAGTACATGAATTAGAAATTTTCAGACTTTTATTTTGTGATATTTCAGATTTAGCTGTTGGTGCTTACAATTCAGACATGACCTTTATCCTGTATACCAATCGTCCAATCACAATGATAGTGGACACTAAGACGAACCTCACACTACCTGTTGGAGGGGGAAAGGCTACAATTATACCTCAAAACACTGAGGGATTCACACTTAATGTGTGCTTTGATTACGAAGGAAATAATATCCCCTCTGATGTGTGTAAGTTATTGTATACATTTATATATATACATGTATGTATCAATGTAATGATGAATCAAAGTTAAGGGTATATGAAGATGGCGGGAACATAAGCAGTAGAAACAGCATGAAAAAAATCATGTCTGGCTTAGTCAGTATAACGTAAGAAGTAACCAAAATTTATACTATGATTAAGTTTCTGTATTTCAGTGGTGACTTTTACGGTAACGGCAGACACAGCCTTTAGGACCAGCAGTGGTTCCAATGTGGACCGAGTCTGCTTCAAACAGTCAGAAACAACTTGTGTAGAAAAAATGACAGGGAGTTTCACGATATTCAAGGCTCCTGCAGAGCTGACCTGTCCAAAGTCTCCGTTACAAGTCCTCATTAAAGATGACTGGGTAAGGTTGTATTCTAACCTTAAAGTCTCCATTACAAGTCCTCATTAAAGATGACTTTCTTACTTTAATGTCTACGTTACAAGTCCTCATCAAAGATGACTGAGTAAGGCTGTATTCTTACCTTAAAGTCTCCATTACAAGTCCTCATTAAAGATGACTTTCTTAATTTAATGTCTACGTTACAAGTCCTCATCAAAGATGACTGAGTAAGGCTGTATTCTTACCTTAAAGTCTCCATTACAAGTCCTCATTAAAGATGACTTTCTTACTTTAATGTCTACATTACAAGTCCTCATCAAAGATGACTGAGTAAGGCTGTATTCTTACCTTAAAGTCTCTGTTACAAGTCTTTATCAAAGATGACTCGGTAAAGTGGTAACTAAATAAGGCTTGCTACACAAGTAGAATGCAAGAAGTTTCATATTCTAAGCATCAGGTCCTGATTTTGATGATAGCCATTGTTCCGATAAAAAAAAAATGCGATTCTCATCAAACCATCTCTCTTTCTATAGTTTTGGTATGATTTCAGAAAATTTGGAGCCTGAGCAGATTTCACATCTGTATATATCTATCAAATTGCCATTATATAAATCCTTTACAGTGTTGTATTATACTGTTGACCATTAAGGCCCTTGGGCCTCTGTATATATAATAAATTACGTCATGTAATTTTGTTATATAGAACAAGATGAGAGGTTTGTTTGTTCCCGTGGTTTTTGATGTGGAGTTCACCGTCTCCACAAGTGGAAGCACTGAGTGCACTGTAGGATGCCCTGTCGTTAATAAGTTTGATCCGAATAATGACGACCCATTCGCCAAGACTCGCAAATATTCAGTAAGTGATTTATCACAAGTGTGATAATATTCATTCAGTGGAATGTGCATTGTTTATTTCTGTGTCGATTTTAAAAACCCAGATAATTGCATTTTTATGTCTGTAAATTTGATGCACCCTTTAATTTATATCAACTTTTGATTATTTTAAGTATGAACTGGCAAGAGATGGTTGTGGGAGTGACAACATCTGTCAATCGGATGTAAAACTTATGGTCCAAGCATCAGACAGCATCGTAACGGGACCCCAGGCCGAATACATGATTGACATCACTGTTAGTAACAATGGAGAGCCCTCGTACAACACTGAAGTCTTCTTTAATTTCCATGCTAACATGACCCTCTCAGAAACAATCACTAAAAACCTCCCCATAAGCTGCTCCCCAGACATTGGAACGGTGCAGTGTTCCCTCAATAAGCAGAAGATGGCAAGAGGTGAAATTTTCAGTTTTGGTATCAAACTGGACAGTAGTAAAGTCCTGCCGTTAATTAACTCATTTTATTTGAGTGTTGAGGTGAAGTCGGACAGTAACGACCTCAGTACACAGGACAATGTTTACAGAAAATCAGTGGATTTAATTACAAAAGTGGACGCCAGCTATAATCTGTAAGTATCCTTCTCGTCTTATTAATTGTGATTCAAACACCTCTGTCAATTTTACAAAAGCAGAAACTTACACTTTCAGTTTTGTAATTATCTTACATAATGGAGGAAAGAAAATGACATGACCATTTGTAGACAAATTTGTTTTTAAAGTTGATCATTTTTCCAATCAAAGAAAATGTCACTATTTTGTACCTGATTTTGATGTTTTGATTTATTAAAGGGCCGCTAACCCTGAGGTTTATATAACTAAAGTAGCCCCAGAAAAACCCACTATAGAAGTATACCACAGTGTACAGATTGTAAATACTGGACCTAGCAATCTACTGGACACATTGACCTTTAACGTTAAATACCCACAGTCCAGCCAAGTTAAACCAACTAAAATCGTAAGTTGCCAAATAATAAATACTGGATCTAAAAGTATAGACTTTTGTCAACTGTCTTTAAGCAGATACATGTAAAAATATCAAGTTTTTAACAGCAGCTGCTTTTCAAGACAAGTCTCAAACAAAGATTTACATTGTATTGAACTTTGATAGTTACTGCATCTATTTGGGTAATTCAAGTGTAAATGCACTTTGTTTACTCTTCAATACATGTATCTGGGATAGCATTTCCTAAGTTTTTGTTACTCGTGTGCAATCTCTTTGACATGTATTGTCAAATATGTTCAAAACCATATATATGTATTTTTTGAGAATTTAAAATTCACACAATAGACTTCACCTTAATTGAAATATGGACAATTTTGCAATTAGCAGTGTAATAATTTAGGAAAATTTGATAAACTGTTTATCTCATACAGTATTTTAAGATAGCTACCACAGTAAGTAACTTTGCAGAGTTGTGAATAACAAAGCTTCCATATTATAATATCTTGAATTTAGTCATTGATGTTATAAGTGCACTTCAACACTAATGTCAAATAAAAGATATAAATATTTTGCTTTTTTTGTGATCCTATAATTAAAAAAAAATATTAAATACGTAATACAAACTTTAGGTGTTTTTAAATTTAAAAAAAAAAAAATGCCATATCAAATAGTGTGTTTGATCTTTGTGTAGGTTCTAAATGTTTCCTCTGCGACTGACGACACACTGATAAGATGCGAAAATCTTCGGTTACAACCAGAGGGATTGACGAATCTGACCTACAGAGCATTCACCATTCCCATTGATGAAGCGGGAAATTCAAAATCAGGCACCAACTTCGTAAGTGTCATTCTTATTTTAGAAGAAAAAGAAATCATTCGATTTATGATTGTTTTCAGTTTTCAGCATTATTTCTGAATTCTTATTTTACATGTATTTTCTGCTGTTTTAAAACAAGATTATTCTTGGGACATACATGTAACACTGCAATAATATAAACAAAAATGCTGAGGCGCGTTTGGTCATATGACTGGGACAGCATGGCATTGCAGATAATATACAAAACATGCCAACCTCAATCCAGTTTTAAATGTTAAATGTATTTGTCATTCCAATTAAAGAATAGATGAACTAAAAGACATATGTAAGAGAGCGAGAACCATTAATTTATCTTCCATTAATAAAAAATATGACATTTCCGAGGCATGTGTATTGTATTTAAATGTACCATACAATAAATAGATACGTACGATCAACAGTAGATATAAATTGATATCGTTGTCATTTCTACTCTTAATGTATATAAAGTCCACAACAATAAACTATTTCATCTGCATTTTGTTAGGATTTGTTCATCGACATTCAACATATTGTTTACATGTTTATGTTATGTTTGTCCCAGAAATCCCGTGAGATTTGTACATTATCCGACTTTTTCACAAAAGAGCGCACTAAGAAGTATAACTCAACAGAAGTGGAAATAGAACGTATTGGCATTAGAAATTGCTTTTTTCCCTTCTAAATTTAGATGCTTAAATTTATTAGTGTATTCTTCACAGGCACACAAAGTGTGCAGCTGATGCAAAAATTAAGGAATGATAATTGATATTCTAAACTACAGTGTTCCAAGGAATGTGTGTGTTGCCTGGTTTATAGCATCATCAAAGACTAAAATAAATCTAAGGGTGGTCAACTGTTTATTTGCTACTACATGTAGCAATATAGTTCAGGCATTTACCTGCAAAGAAAAAACATCTATGAATAATAAGACCAATAGAGTAGCATTTTTTTTCATATAAAATCTGACAATCAAATAGAAATATGATTCCCCAACCTTCAAAGCTAGAATGAAGAATGAAATTGAAATTATTTTTTTATATCATTAATACCTGTTAAAACTAGCTATCCTCCAAAAGAGATTTCATTATGTCTTGACTGCAGTTGTCATTCTACAATGATCCTTTGGGTACGTATATACTAATCTCAATGTGTTTTCATAATATTTTAAACTTAAGTTGTTGTGGTATTTGTATAGCATACAGTTTCAAAGTACAGTGTCATGAGGTCATAAACATGTGATACAACTGCAAATGCCAAATTAAACACTGCCTCTTTGAACAGACACAAGTTCAATCAACCATCCTGAGTAGTTTTGCAAAAGTAGGTCAAAGATCAAGGTCAAGTGGACTGTAACACTGGTATTTTCCATAATGTTTTAAGGCAAACAGTGCATATGGTGACAAGCATAGAATTAATTCTAAAATGTCAAATATATGCTGTATATCAGCACAATTGATAATTTTGAAAAGTAGGTCAAAGGTCAAATTTAAGGGTCAGGAGGTTGGTAACCATGGTATATTTTACAAAAGTCAAAGTGCCAAGCAATATATCAAATCCATACCTCTTACAGTTCTTAGAGACAGTCAGATAGACAGACGAACAGATGTTGGGTAAAGTGATCTCCAAGTGACACTCTGCTCTGCAAGCATCACAATAATTTTAAGATGGACTTTTTATGGGTAGAAACATGAGTTGTATAAAATTTTGTTTTTAAAAATATTTTCAGGATTGTAGTGGAGCAGGGACATGCTCTAGGCTAGAATGTGACATTGGGACCTTTATGTATGATAGCTTCATATCAGTGGATTTTTCTTTTGAGGTCGTCCAAAACTTGTACAATATAATAAATGTAAGTATATGCTACAATTAATCATGATGATAGAGTGTTGGTTTCCTTGCAGTGCTTAAAGCTGTAAATATTTTTATGCTTATTTGCAAGGAAAAATGATAAATGGTTTCAATAACATGTAAGCTTTTACTCTTAATAGCTTTACACTCTCTGAATATTAGCCAGTTCTATTCTCACACTATTGTGTATGACAATGCCCATTTCAAGTAACTAGCCAAATAGAATGACCAGACTTTACATTGATTTAGATATTTGTATCATACATTGGGAAAAAAACTACAAAATGAATAAATGTTTATCATATAGAAACAAAACAAATTTGTTCAGATACATTGTATTGACCATATGATTTTTTGGCAGTATGCTTACCATTTCAAATATTTGTTCATCATTACATATGACTTCATTACATAATTTTTACATCATAAATTTTGCATCAGTACATTTGAAACCATGCATTGGACATCATTACATTAGTTTCTTCATTATATATTTAACAACATTACGTTTTACATCATTACATTTGACAACACATATGACATCATTACATTTTACATCTTTGTGTATCACGTCACATTATACATGACTACATTGACTCATATGTTGAACACATAGAATTTCATATCTCAAACACAGGATAAAACTATGCCATTCAGTCAGAAAGGTTTGCAAAGGTGGATGAATGACAGGGCTAATTTTTAGCATTTTAATTTTTAAGCATTATCATTCTTTAAAAAAACAATCCCTTACCCTAGCTGTTTTAAAGTTTCAACTTTTTATTTTTGAATTGGTTTGGCTTTTGTATTGAATTAGTGAATTGTAATAAAATGTCAGTGCTTTGTATGTCTAATCATGGTCATGTCTTTGACCAACTTTTCTTGTTTGATAGGGGATTGAGGTGAGATTTATCTAAATATATAAATGTGTTGTGTTTTTAATTGCTCTTTGTGATTGTAATAATTTTTCCCATTTAGTTTTTAATTAACATCCCATGGGTAAAGAAACATAACAATATAGTTATTTAACTCTGTAAACTAGAGAGAACTCAAAAAACACAGCTATCTCTGTATACCTGTTTTAGTGAAAAGTTTATTAGTGAGAACATATAATAATCATATGAAAAATCACACTGTCCTATATTTTACACTTGTTCATGCTGACAAACTTCTCATGGCTGAGACATCAATTGATTCATTATTTACAACAAGAACAGGTGCAGTTTAGTATTCCTGCTTATATGTTTCTAAGGATTAGTATGATTGTTATTACAAGTTGAAAAAGAAAGATAACTCAATTATGCACATGAAAAAATATCATTTGCTTTTTTTTTTCAAGAAAACCTCGACAGGATTTATTATACAAATGAATTCTCCTTAATATTTCTTTTTAGATGACAAAATATTTGCATGTGAATTTTCATACAGACCCTGAAACGTGTTACTACCCCAAAAAAGCGTGTGACTTTCGTGCGCTTTTCGTTTCGTGCAAACCGTGTAGCGTTTCGTGTAAACCGTGCAGCGTTTCGTGCAAACCATGTAGCGTTTCGTGTAAACCGTGCAGCGTTTCGTGTAAGCTCCAAAGCGTTTCGTGCAAACCGTGTAGCGAGCGTGCGAGAAGCGTGTGAGAAACGTGCGACTTTCGTGTAAGAACCGTGTGTGAAACGTGCGACTTTCGTGCAAGAATCGTGTGAGAAACGTGTAGGATTCATTCGGAAGTCTTCTTATTTTAAAGATGGCTATTGATGGATCAACATGTCATTCTGTGTTGTTTGTGACTAATATTATTCGGATATATCATACCAGTGGTATTTTAAGAGTGAAATAATACGGAAACAACAAAATAAAATTACTCGGTAATGTATTACATATTTGTTTGATTTTCTTTCTTTTTTTTTTATTTCAATAAAGATGGACAGAAAATGTGTTAAAAGTAATTAATTATATGCACATAAATTTTAAGGTATTTGATTCAATACATTTTTTAAGGGAGCAATACTGAACATTTTTTAAAAGAAAATTCATTAGAAATCCGGTCTTGTCCTTTTCATTCATTTATTCGAATCTCTTCAACATTCTACAAATTATGGGATGTGGGATTACAAAAACATATCGGTGATTCATACAAAATAATAGATAAATATGGCAGGCGTGAAAAATAAAATGCAAAATTTAGTGTGTTGCTATAAATGTGAAATATTGGAATTCTAGGCCGGGGAGCACAGTTAATTTATTTTCTTTATAAAAGAACATAATTTTCTTATATTACAAGATTGTGATGCAAATTATTTTGGAACGATGAGTCATTTATAGTTTTTTTATGCAAAAAATTGGTTTATTAATAATAGTCATATAAATGAATTGTAATTCACAAGCATCGACAAATACAGGGTTAAATATTTCCGGGAGGGGGGGGGGGTGATCAAATGAAAATACTGAGTTTTTGTTGTTAACAAGTTTTATTAATGATTTTCTTTTTTAAAATAATCTAATGCTTTTATGCTTTTTTCGGGGTGCGCCCGATGCACCCCTTAAAAATATTGTAATTTTCTTTACACTTTCAACACTTTTCTTACGACTGTGATCAAGGTCATTTACAACAGCAATCACGGCTTCCGCGTGCCGGGACTGAAAACTTGTTCTCCAAGTATCTCTTGTCAATCATAGATAAGATGACAACCGACAATAACGATTGATTTTTAATTTGTGAATTAAACGGTTTTATTAGTATGTAATGGGTATAGATAAATACCCGTGGATTTTATTTCATAAATTTATCCGATTGTCTGTAAACAGTGAATTAATTTGCCAGTGCATTCGTAAATAAAATAAATCCTGAATAGTCGTACATGTATATTAGTTGTTTTATTAATCACGCTGTTCTAGAGCATATTTTTTTTTTAGTTTTTAGGACATTGGACATGTATACATATATATTGAATGGTAGCGGTGATTATTGATTACATAAATTACTGATTTTTTTTTTGTTTTTTTTTTGTCTAGACGCGGTTTGAAATGAAGGATTTTAAAAGGTGGTGGGTATAATATTGTTTTTATTTGATAAACCAATGCCTCAAAAGAGAACTAAATAATTACAATACTTATCCCCCGGCTTTTCTACCATAAAAAATTTAAAAGATTAAATAAAGTTTAACTCTGTAATGAAACGATATATTTACCATTTACCATTTTGAATAAAGTGCATTTAATGAATTACATGTATCGGGTTCCGCTACAGATATGGATATCCTTTTTTTTTCTTAGAACGGGCACTTGTTTCTATAATATTTTTCCCCCTATGGTATACTTACTGAAACAAGTGCCCGTTATATTTAGTCATGTACAGATTTGAAGATACAACAGTAAGATCTCCGTAATCTAACCCCCCCCCTTTTCCTGCACAATGTTCCTGTTAGATGCAGTTTATATATTACCTTTGCAAATTATTAACAGAACCTAATTTTATCAAATGAAATTATTTTTTTTTTTACTAAATCAAAAAATGTATAAATCAATCAATAATTAAAAAGGGAAAAGAAAATCAATCCGTTTACAGAAATCATACGCAATTGAATCATTTTTTTTTCAAATCAATAACTGAGTTTATTTGTTAGTAATAAAAAGACTATTTAATATCAAACTATAATTGGAAAAACATTAAATGCTGTGAAAGATTATGAATTACAAATATGATATTTTTTTTAGTGCGTAATTTAGAGTCTAGTAAAAAAAGCTTTGTACACAGACGATAATAAGTATTTCACCGGGCGGGTCACATACTCACTGACAACTACATGTATGTATTAATTACAACTGAACATTGAGTATTTTATCTGTTAATATAGTACTGGTGTAGCGAGTTTTAATTTAAACTTAATCTGAATGATTGCAATTCTTAACTAATCTTTGATTAATCCGTAATAGTTGAAATAAAGTCCGAGAGATTCCGAATAGAAAATCCAGATCGAGGCCAAAGCGTGCGAGAATCGTGTACAAAGCGTGTGAGAAACGTGTACAAAGCGTTTCGTGCAGGCTTTCGTGTAAACCGTGCAGCCTTTCGTGCAAAGCGTTTCGTGTAAACCGTGTAGTGTTTCGTGCAAACCGTGTAGCGTTTCGTGTAAACCGTGCAGCGTTTCGTGCAAACCGTGTAGCGAGCGTGTACCGTTCGTGCAGCGTGCGTGTGGGGTAGTAGCACGTTTCAGGGTCTGTATGAATATGGTAAAATTTTCAATTAATTTTGTCCAAAAAGAAAAACTGAGCATGCAAAGTTTCTTTTTCCTATGTTTAATGTTTCCTCTCTTGATTAAAGCCTTTCCTGGATTTTCTTGAGAAGTTGATTTCTTCTCTGTGGTCCAAGGACGCAATTTTAATTTTCCCCTTAAATTTGTTAATTACATTTTTAAAATTAAAAGATATACAAACACAAATAACCATCCATTTTACTCATAAATAGAGGTAATTTTCCATTCAGAGGATGTGAATTTATATTTCAACCAAAATGTAACATAAATGTGCTTTGTTTCCTTAGAATTATGTTATAGATTCCTCTTGTGAAGTAAGTAAATGAAGAGATATGTATTAAATCATCATAATTTTGATACTATACTCAAAAATAAGTTCTTTTGAATTTCTGCAATATTCCTGTAAATCTCGTATCCAAATATACTTTTCAATCTGAATACCATTATAAATAAACCAAGTTAAATGCTTGGTACATGTTTGATTTCAGTCACCACACAATAATTTAACTCCATCTGTAATGGGCAATGAAAAAAAAAATCTTGTTAAGTTCATATCCTATATTCTGTGTTGACCAGTAGACCTTTTCACAAAAAATCTTAAGTTTTTGCATAGGATTTTAACTTAAGAATCTCTTACGACAAATCTTAAGTGCGTTTCACAAACGCATTCGTAGCAGATTGAACTTAAGATTTTACTTACGACAGATTTCATCCCTAGCAACGACTTCAATATGTTTTATTATCTTTAAATCAATGGGTGAAAATAAAAATAAAACTTAGTTTTCAACATATGTCAGCATAACAAACATTACTGACTACAAATATCGAATGCAATCGTTTGTGAAGCAGGGAAGTTTAAAATCTGACGTCACAATCACAAGTCTGACGTAAAAGTAGGTCATACGAAAATCTTAAGTGAAACTTAAATCATAAATATTTTGTAGTGTATTTCATTTAATTTTTCGACATTGATTGTGATAAGAATATAAAATATTAATGGAAGTTTCTTAAAAAAGTTCAATTTAATGTGTATTTTGGTTTTTGTGGTTATATTTTTACAATTAAATCTGTTTTAAAATACTTAAGAGAGGGTTGGGGCTCTCGTAAAGTTACGACCGGTTTTGCACTTAAGAATTTCTTAAGAATTTTTGTGAAAATTAACGATTTTTATCATAAGTTTTCACTTAAGATAAAAATATGTCGTAAGATTTTTTGTGAAAAGATCCACAGCTCTCAAAAGTAAAATATATCACTGTAACAATATATAATATAAAAATCTGATAAATAAAAATTGATGTACTGCAGTAATAAAAAAGATTTGAAGTATTACTATGAATATTTTAAGATATATTTTGCATTGGTAGAAGAAAATTGTTCTTTGCATTGCTTATTGAATATGTTTATACACCTGCATTTATAAAATAATCCTCGTTTATTTGTTTAAATATTTATTCTGTAAATTAACATTATTTGTTAGGAGAGTGTTTCACATTTTTTTTCTAGTTAATATTTAAAGGAAAAAGTTAAATGAAGCACCCCTTTTTGAAGGGGGATGGAAGTATTTTTTTTTATTATCTGCCTCAGCAGCGGCCGGTCTATTTGTGGTTGTGTTTGAAAGTGTACGCGGGGAAATCAGACGTTATTTCTCTATTAGTTCAGTAAAATAATTCTTTAGTGATAACGTATAAAATCATGAGTGAAATATTTTGAAAATTTGCTTTAAAATAAGTCTTAATTGTAACAGTTGTTATTATATTTCAATTTCATTTCTCTTCAGAAAATATTAATTTAAGATTATAAAAGAAGAGTTTACAATAGGTACTCCCCAACCAAGGAGTGTGTAAGATATATACGCAAATCATTATGATTTTCCAGATAATAATTAAGTGGTAAAAGTGCATGATGAATAAAAATTAAAAAGTTGTTCAACAAGTAAAAATTGTTTTGAATGTGCTACAGCTGCGAATGACACAAGGATTTTTTCTACATTTTCACTGCGCCGTGCAGCATAGCCTACTCTGCAGAAATCATAGGCATCATCACATGACAAAGATCCAGGGTATCAGCATGTGGTTCATCTTGCGATCTGAATATAAATAAGCCTACGTCTTGTTGACAAGAAATTCTTATCATTTATCACTGCCTTTATTAAATCTATGAATCAATTTTGATGAACAAATGTACTAAAATTTCTATTTATTACTGGTAATTTTATTTTTCTTTAAAACAGTCTGAAATAAAAACTATCCCTCTTTCAGCTTCGAATATCTTGTGCTTTCCTTGAATGAAAGTACTTTTTGAAATGCTTAATTTTTTTTGCGGCTGATTTGATGCTTTGCATCAATTTTATTTGTCTTGCTTGTCTCTCTGTTTTTTTCCCCCCATCATTCTAGGTTTTGGTCAGTGGCAAATGGAAAACAATACTTAATACTTCACATTCTAATTAATAGGAATAAATTTTTATGAAATTATGCCTGAAAGTCTAATGTTGTAACGTTTTTAATAAATATATGTTGTAGTATGGAATGCCTTTTGATAGTACATCCCGCTACCATGGCAGTATATAATCTCTCTGATAATATTGATAACAGAACACATATATCGCTTCTTAAGTGGACCAAAATTTTACAAGGAATTTAAGGAAAGTTGTCTCCAAGGATGACTTGCAAAATTCATGTAACCTTTGTTGTTACAGATATATGCTTTATATGACTTAAGTTATACATGTATAAATAAACTTTTTTTTTTAGACAAATAGCCTTAATTAAAGCATATTTTACCCATAAAGTATTCTAATAGTGTCCACCAAAGATTCTTTGAACATGAAACAATGTGACTAAGAATAAAATTGCTATCTTTAATATGTATGCCAGATTTGTCATAAAATACCAATTTGAAAGTTTTTTTTCCTATTTCCTATTATTTTTAGAGACTCAAAATTCCATTTCTTTGTTTGATATATTTGTTTTATCTTATAACTTTGATTTAAAAAGTCTGTGGGAAACTTTTATAGTTGCTCTGAAGTATATGTATTGTATCAGTAGGATCAGAAATTGTGGATTACTGTATTTATAGAACATTGTATATGATATTATTTGTTGTTATGGGGTTACAATATTGTATTTACAGAATCAGATATTCTAGGTTAATTGCTATAGAATTACAGTATTATATTTACAGGATCTGATATTACTTGTTGATGTGGATTTACAATATTGTACATGTATATACAGGATCTGATTTTTATTGTTTTGGAGTTACAGTATTGTGCATGTATTTACAGGATCAGACATTTTTGGTTGCTGTAGAAATACAATATGATATATTACATGATGATTTGATATTATTTTTTGTTATGGAGTTACAATATTATAATAATAACAGCCAGACATTCTAGTTTGCTACAGGAATACATTATTTTATTAACAGGATCAAACAGGGAATGTTATACCAGATGTTCCCATTGTTACTACATTTCTACCACAGACGAATAACCCCGCAGTCAATTTACAGGGGCAAGGAGGTGGCTTGGTATGTATGGAATGGTAGAAAACTGGTTGTGTTAGATAAAGGACTTCCAATTCTCTACCAGAATTTTTTTTGTTCATTTAGAAAAAGTGTTGCTTAATTCATTTAACTGCTTTTGTCCAACACCATGCTGCTTCATAATTTTATTTTGCTGTGTCAAGGATATAAACTTAGATGTTTTATCTCGATATAATAAATTTAATTTAATAATAAAAAAAAACACACACACACTGAGAAGAGTCGTGGATCTTGGAACTTTGGATTATAGCAAAAGTGATATGAATCATTTACAAATTTAAACTATTTTAGATCCCTAATTGCACAGTGAGTATCTAAAAGTATAGTGTCACATATCCTCATCTTAATGATTTTAATGTAAAATTATGAAAGAAAATGAATTTTACAAAGTACCCCTAATTTAATAAACTTTTATTTCATAAATTTACTCTCAAATATGTCTTTTTTTATTTCATGTTATTTCTATGTATTGAAATATAGAAAGTGAATGAATAATTTTTAAAAAAATTTAAAGTGTAACATCATGCATATATGTTTATGTTGTATTACTCTAATTTATCTTTAACATCGAAGAACAATGATCATATGACAATGCGAAATTGCAAATTGTTACTGTAAGAATAGAAAATTATAAATGTAGCTACAATGTTTCTGTTAACAAAGATAACTGAAGTGAGATACTCAGTGCTTAATTTTTATGAAATAGAAAGCTAATGATTCTGTGCATTTGTAAAGCTTTAATCTTTTAGGAAAGAAAAAATTTTTCTCTCCACAATGTCTTCAGATTTATTTTTATTTCTTTTTAAAAATCTTTCTGAAAATAATTTGAAAGGCTAATTTCTTTTTTAGAATGAGACTTGCGTAGTAAGTAGTATTAGGGAAATTCCATATCTTAAACTAGAGAGTTTTAATGTAAATACTAGTATGTAAATACGCACGTGATCAGCCATCTGTACTCTCATAATTCCAAGAAGGATGCATTTTGTGTTTATTCTTATAATTGCATTTCATTAATAATTCTTATGACAGAGAATTGCATATATAATTACATGTAGTACACATTAATATGTATAAATTGTAAATATGTATGGAAATTCAGATAAATGAAAATTAAATCTGCATGAACCACTGTCAAATTAATGTTTCGATATCCTATTTTTTTTTCAAAACCATTTGTGAAAGTTTAACTTTTCTCCTTAACTAATTTCTGTTCTTCATTTAACATTACAAAAAGGAAGATTGAATTGAGGAATGCCAGTGGGAGATGAGCATCAAATCTACAACGTTAAAATTACCTGGTCTTGCAATAAATATTTTCATTTTTTAATATGGTAGTGGCAAAATTAAGATCATAGTTGAAAATGGTACCCAAAAGTTCTATATCATAGCTGACTTTTTATATTGATATGGCTATTTGCGTACAGAAATGTAAAAGACTATGAAATTTTATTTTGAAAGTCTCTCATAAATTACACAATCCTTTTGGTTAGACATACCCGCACATAAACCATCGTAATATTGTATTCAAATAAAATGTGCAATCCATTTTGTTGATCTTGATGAAATTCAATAACGATAATTAACTTTTTTTTAAATTTGTCTTTTGGCTTTTCAATATCTAGAAAATCTGATGGTTTTCAACCTTATAATCATGACACATATACGTATGTACATAATTATGTGTATTGCAATGTGAGTATAATTGTTGCTTTTTGGAATCACATAATCAAAAAGATTATCAACCATTGTTATGCCCCACCATGAATATGGCCAAGGATATAGTGTTTATCATTTCCGTCTTTCCATCCTTTTGTCAGTCCTTCTGTCACAATTTGCATTTAGCTCAGTTTCAAAGAAACTTATCAAGGTATTTATATGTATGCTGATACATATTGTTGAGGGCTATTCAATTGCATCAACCTTTTTTGACCTTGACCTTTCCTATGACCTTGACCTCACTTTTAAGAAATTTGTGTTTAGCTCAGTTTCAACGAAACTATGCAAGATATTTTTATCAAATCTTATACATATTGTTGAGAGGTATTCAACTATAGCACTCACTAAAATGTGTCAGCAAAATATGTTTAAATTACTGTACTCTTTTATTTGATAAGTAAGAGTGATGGCCAAAATTTAATGTATTCTTTTATTTGGTAGGTGAGAGTGGTGACTAAAATTCTGCCCAGTAAACCTGTTGAGGAGGACGTACCTATCTGGGCGATTGTAGTACCTATTATTATTGCTGTCATCATTTTGGGTGTTATCATCTTTGTTCTGTGGAAGGTAAGATAAAATTTTAAAATTACAAATGTTTTAATAATGTTATTATAAATTTTGTCATAACATAACCAACAAAAGAGTCTTGAAAATTCCTCTTTTTCGATTTCATTACAGGAATTTGCGATTTGCTATAGCTTTAAATGCAGCAAATCAAAAATTTTTGTTTTGTGTATGAACTAAAATGTAGAGCATTAATTAACACTGTTAAATGCTATTTTGTTAATGTTTGCTGTACTCATGTTTAACTAATTATTGTCGTGGTCACTTTTATTGTAGAAAGGATTCTTTAAGAGAAAATACAAAGTTCAAATGGAAGAGCGGAAAGCAGGCAAAGGAAAACCGGAGGAAGAAGATGATTTTGACAATCTACATCAAGCAACTTTTGTTACAGTGAATGATGAAGCAAATGATGAAAAGCCAATAATGTCAACTTTTGTATCTCCACCAGAGGAGGAAGAGAAAGAAAAAGAGAAGGAGAAGGAGGAAGAGGAGGAGCCTAGTTTTGAAATAAATAAAGGTGAAGAACCAGATTGGGGTGGGTTAGATAAGCTAATGGAAGATTTGGATCTTAAGGCAGGTCGTGATTTAGGGTCTGGTCCAGTGGTAGAAGCCCCCACTAGTAAACCATCAGATATCCCAGTGAGTCCTGTGGTTAAACCTACTGGCATGGACTATGATGATATAGAGGATGATGATGATGAAAAAGTGACTGAAGGCACTAGTTTAATTTCTAAGGAAGAGCCTTCAAGTCAGAGAGATGAAGAAGCCAAGACTGAGGAAGACATTCCTGACTATGCTAAAATAGATAAATCTAGAAAAACTTCTCAAAAAGAACCACTTTTAGGAGATTCAGCTAAATCTGAGGATAGTGAAATCCCTGATTATGCTGTAGTTAATAAAACCAAGAAAAAAGAAGACTCCTGAAAAAAAATTGACACATTGTAAATTACATACAAATTTTTTTTATATATGTTTACAAATGGTTGTCGTCTACAAAGTAAGGTGTGCTGATCAATGTTGTGGAAATGCTTTAACATATCAAGTGCCATGTAAAAATTGACAGCTTTATGTATGTGACAGATAGATATTTAGGACTGACAGTTTGACTCTTGGGTTCACTGTAGGCATCATTAAGATGGTAATGCTGAAGATGCTGACAATAATTTTTGAGTTTTTTTTTTTTTACAGAATGACAGTTCCTAGGAAAGGTTTTCGTTATTCTACAATCGTTTACATTGCATGCATAACCCTGAAAAGTATCAGACTGCTGTTATAGTCTTCTAGTAATTTTGAGTTAATTCATTTTTGTTTTGTTTAACTTTTTCTTATGTTAAAGATAATTTTAGTAACAGTGTTCATTGATATCACAGACATGGCGGCAGATCCAGAATCAAAGGAAGTATCAGAACCAGAATCCAGGTCAGGATGACCTTAATTTATACATCAGCATACTCAGTCTCTTTTCTCTGGGCTTTATTGGTTGTGAATGATCAATTACTGCACGATTTTACTATATATATGATGTTGCTTAATTGTTATTTAGTCAACACCTATGTCTTTGTCCTACATGATTGCTATTCTTGAATCATAGGAGAAAAAAAATTGATTAAAGTCAACCTTGTAGTAAATGTTCTTTCACAATGCTCTTGGAAAAGTCTTCTCAATTTTTGCGCAGGCAGTTTCTTTTTGCAAACTTCATTTGGTTCTTTTTAGCACTTTCCTTTCAGTGTCATGTGAAATAATTCCAAGACTTTAAAATTTTTGTGGTTTAAAAATATACCTATCAAAAACAGCAGTCCATGCAGGTGATGTTTGGAATGAAATGTGATGACGCAATGTATGTTAGTTATTCTGTAAGCTTTACTAATCGTTCGACTACTGCAGCATACATTCACGGACATTACTGGTCCACATCTTCGTGTATAATGTATCTTAGTATAAGTTGAAGTAATGTCAAATGCATGACAGTGTATATTATTTGTTTGAAATGGTTTTGCTACTAACCCGTCTTCAGAGGGGTTTAAATAAGAGGCATTTCTTATTCTATCAATGGCTTTCGAATTACAGATCTGTGGTATTAGTACGTGTAACATATTTTAGCTGTGACTATTTCATGTCTTTTGTTTTGTTTTAAGATATAGTTTTCTTGAGAGATTATTATAGAGTTGCAGTCTCTTACAAAAATATAAATAATTAACACAGTACTAAAACAAGAGCATTTAGAGGATGAGAAAGAGTAATTTATAGCTATAAAATTGAGTATATTATTATTCTTATAAAATTAAATTTATAAATTACGACTTATATGTTTTGAACTATAGTAATATAATCGTCCGTATAGCTGTAACAAAAATATTTAATATGTAAGGAAAGTTGACTATCTCTCTTTAGAATTGTTCCATTCTACCTTACAGAAATGTATCTTAAGGACTTTAAGACTTAGCTGGAAAAAGGGCAAATTATTTCAATTACGTCGGTCAGGTTGAGTCTTTTGCAATTATATCCTTCATAGGCTTGCTCAAAATAATGATTATTCAAAATGTTATTAAATATTTGTTACGTAAATCGTCAAACAGGCCTAGTAAGGGTTGTGCGGGACAGTGTACTTTGTATTTACAGATATCAATACTGCTTTATTTATCGCTGTATTTAACATTTCTTTTGCCATAATAATTGTATTCTTCATTCCAGCCTTTCTTTTGTATCTGTAATTGTGAATGACTATAGCTTTGTTTGAAACACATTTGTTTGTATATGGATATGAAACATTGCTATGTCTTGTAATGGGATATATTTGTGTAAATGTGTAAAGAAATACAGTATGAAGTATTGAGTAATTAGATATTTATGTAGTAATATACACTTTTAAATTCTTAAGTAATTTCTAAGGAATGTATAAGGTTGTGTATGATTTGAGTGTAATGTAGATAAATGAAATCCGAAGGATGTATGTATATCACTGCCGTATTTCTCATGCTTTATATTCATTTCAGAAACATAAACAGTTGTAAACTATTTGTTCGTTTTTCCGACTTTCAATTGTATTTTATTTAATCATATCGGAGACGGGACGTCCCTCTACTGATGGAAATGTATTGACAAATGGAGGTAAAATTGAAAATTTAGCACACTTAGTGGACAATACAGGGAAACATTTGAGGAAAATAATTGTTAAAGGGGGCTGGGTGGTCAATAAAGTATACCCAACAGATAAGCCTAAAATATGAAAATTCATATGACTTTTTAGCCATGAACTTTGTTACAGCTTTAATGTTTTATGAAATATGGAGATAACGAACAGTATTCAAGTTCAAAATTCATTTGAAGCAATGCAAATCGGGATCAGTGCAAATACGGACCTCTAAAACATCAGAGGTGGGATCAGGTGCCATGGAGGAGTAAGCATCCCCTGGGATTAGGTGCCATTTCCTATTTTTACTCATAGCTCTTCTTTACAAGAAGATTTAAATAGACTAAAAATGGCCATGAACATTCAGCCCTATTAAGGTCCATAGACCCTCTGAAAAACGAGGTAATTTTAACGGGCAAAAGTGACCTTTTTCCTTCATAAAATTGGAAAGTTAAAACCATTTCTGTCACATTTTGTGTCTTAAGGTATATTAATTTAAAATGAGGAACATTTTACTTAACTTGGAGGTTCGATCCTGAGCTTTTGAGCAGATTTTTCTCTGGACCTTTATTTCTAAAACTCTGCATCATATTTAAGTTCTTACATTCAATTAAGATTCAACAATGCAAATGAAACTATATTCAATGAAAAAAAAAACGCGATGAAATTCCATACAAATAGAATTAAGCCGGGAACTGTATCTTGTGGTGGAAGAATTATTAGATGAAAATGATCAGTTTTCCTTTTGAAGTATTTACGGTACTTTTAATTTTAAAATTCCTATTTTTCCGTGCTAGTTACACATGCAACATTTGTAATTTGCTCTGTGAAATGTTTTTATGCTGCTTCTGAAATATCTATTTAATTAATTTTATGAATTCTATCATCATATTGTGACAAATATATTCTAAAACTCCAGGAAAAAAATTGAGCCAATTTTAACATAAAATTAACATTTGTTATAGTAATATTCGAAAATTTACATCATAGACCCCCACTTTTGATTATCTTGTCTGAATATGTAAGATAACTTTGATCAATCTGCTGAAAGTCAGCAATAGATTAAGACTTTGAAATAATTTTCTTGTTGAATTTTTAATGCCAGAAAAATGACATTATGTGAGTGCAGAAAGGACAAGTAATTGATTATGCGAAGCAATTTGAAACTTCTATGTCGCAATTTTAATGTGTCTTTTTCAAGATAGAATGATTCTATATTTTGTCCAATGATTAATTTGGATTAAACATATTGGAGGGAAACTTCGAAGATGTGATTTATGATTAAAACACGATTTCAGTGCAAAAAGTTCATATTAAATGTACCGTAGTGCCAAAAAAGTATACTGACCTATATTTTTTTATTTTCATTTTTAATTAAGCTATGTGTGTAGATGCTAAAAATATACTTGACAAAAAATTCTCAAGACTTAAAATATTCAGGATCAAACCTTGTTAAACATAAGATTTCTTTTGGAGAAATGATTTTAAAAGGTTAAAGAAAAATGTATAAGATCAGAGGGATGATGCACATAAAATAAACTAGAGGTACTGTACATGTGAACACTGAGCTCACAAAATGATACACTCGCATCTGAGTATAATGGTAAAGTCCATTTTTGCATCGGAAATCTCAAATATCTGTCGGATCAGAACATAAGACAGGTACAATTGGACTGTGTAAGAAAGATTCATTAAAAAGTTCATTAAATTTAATTCAGTGATATTGGAGGAGTTGTGAATAAGGACTGGTATCCTCAATGGTAAAGAAAGAATAGCAGTGTCCATGTTTTGGTATTGGAAACCCCAAATATCTGTCCCATCAAGACGAAAACGAAAAATAGGAGGTGCACAATGGCAATAAGAGATGGGTACCCCAATGGTAGAAAAAGAATGGTAGTGTCCATATTTTCCTATGGGAAACCGTCAATATCTGTCAGACCAAAACGAAACATGGGAGGTGCACATGCATTTGCACTATTTAATAAAGATTCTTTAAAAGACTCAAATCTTCAGTGGCATAGGAGGACTTCTGGATAAGCATTGCGGAAGGGACGGGTTGGGGTGGGTGGCTCTAGATGATGTACTGTAAAAGTAGAATACATCGCGATGGTTTTAATTTCACTATGTTTGCGATGTAAGGATTTTCCGCGAACATTATGTCATCGTGAATATTATTGATTTATTATCAATGTTGTATTTTTATTAGGGATGTCAACGAATATTCGAACATTCGAATATTCATTCGATGAGTTGATATTCGAATATAAATTTAAGATTCGAATATTCGGTGTTTTACAGATTTCTTAAAAAGAAGTACTGTGATTAATAAATTTTGATTACCTGAAAACCTTCTTAGAATGTCTAAAAGGCGTGAAGAGTATACTTATCAAAATAAATTTAATTGATCATTGAATGAGTGTCTGATAGAATTAGTCTTTAATTACATGTAATATTGTAAAGGGTTCAATTTCAGAATAAATGTGTAAATTACTTGATTATCTCGGGTTGTACATAATCCTGAATTTTATATTCATTATCGGTCAATTAATCAATTACCAAGGAAAATTGTCTATGGAAATAATTGTTTTTATTTTTTTTAAATATTTTATCAAAGATTAATTATCATATCTCTTCTTAGGCTGATAATTGTAATTGATTACTCGTATTGAAATCTAAACAGTATACGACTATCCTGCCTTTGGTAAGACGACTGGTTCCTCAGTTTGAGCTACTATAAATTTATTAAATTATTAAATTTGTTAAAATCATTTTTTTCTACATTTAAATCAATTACATGTACTTATTTCAAACATTGACAAATATCAAATGGAATTCCTTATTGTACACCTACAAAAGCCTTCACATAATTTTACTTCCAATATAAGAATACCTACACTAAACCTTTCATGAGAGTAGGATGATACATATTTAAAATAAACCAGATTTTATTTATTTCATCGAATATACGAATTTATTCGAATTTTTCATTGAATATTCGAATATGAATTATTGACAAAATTGACATCCCTAATTTTTATATCATATCAAATACAACAACATTCCACACAGCATAAAAACTGTATTCATTTTTTTTCAAACGAGTAAAATTTTTAATCAATGACAATCATTTGGAAACACCAGGTTAATAAAACGGCTGTTTAAAGTTTCCTAAAATAGTATTAAATAGTTCACTTTAGCTTTGATTTCAAGGGATATTTTGTTTTAATTACAAATATCTAATAATGACACATTTAGTGTCCGTGAAATTAAATCCACCGGGAAATTAACCAACATTGTGAAATATTGGAATTAAAAAGACGTTTACAGTACATGTAAAGACACGAAGTACATGACGATGATCATTATATAATACAGCTCTAATGCAGCATTTATACCAATTCAACAAAACTTCGTATAATTTTCTAAAATAGATAGTAAATGTTTCTTCTCCAAGTGCTCCGCATTATTGAAATAAAAGTTAAGGGTTTTTCTGATAAAACCACGGCAATTGAGCTCGAGTGTCACGCTTAAAAAAAATCCCTTATATGCTTAATGCTTTAAGTGCCAAAAAAAAAAAAGGTGAATTTTTAACGTCTGATACGAGTGAAAGATCTCGCAATGGGCTTTAAACAACAATGAATCAATCAATCAAGACCTTTCATCCACACAAAAAGTGCCGATAGATTCAATTTATTAAAATTTATTCCTAAACCCTTCTGATTATCCTTGTACATTTGGAATGCAAGAGAATTATATTTGTATACAATTGATTTTCTTTATCGATGTACTCGAATTCTTAGTGAAATATCATATTTAATCTAAAGGACAAAATACAAAATTAAAGGTCGCATATCTAAAAATTATACATCAACTCAAAAAATGCTCGGGCAAATCGGTTTTGATTGTTTTATTTTTTTTTAATTTTAATTTAAAAAGCCATATTATTAACTATTAAAATTATTCACCTGTTATTAATACTTTCATTAAATTTAAAAACATTATCATTTACAAACAGTATGATAAACTTTTGGATATATAATGGACCCACAAATGGCGAGAAAACCATTTGTGGGACTGAAACGTCGCGCATTTTTGTTGCTAATTTGATACTGGTAACTAGACCTTTTATCATCGTCATCTACAATCCTACTTTGTTAAAGATTCATTCTGGTTCTACTTACAAATACTCTATGACTAGATATTGAGTAGATGCTTGAGTACTGTAAACCAGCTTTTATTCGCGTGCGAGAAATTTTCACGAGGTTCGCGAGAGCCTCGTCATCGCGAATATTTCTCGCCGCGAACCGGTCCTTAAAGCCTCTCTTTCTATTAACAACAGATCAAAAAAAAGGCTTGATCGCGAAAATTAATTGCCGCGAACTAGTTTACCCTCTTCGCACTCGTGAAAATATCAAAAAAGCCTGTCCCACTTGTGAAATAAATTCCATATCCAACTAAAAAACATTGAATATCCTCTATATACTCCACTGATTTACTAATTAAAGAAGAATATGCACTTGTGTACATAAATGTAAATATAATAAACAATGTTATTCTTTAACAGCAAGATAGGCACAACTGACACTGAGAAGCTTATACCAGATGACTCAGATATGAGTAATGGTTTGAGTATCCCGGATGGACAAGGAAGCACGACGGCTTAACTCGTAATATCTGAAATTTCCAAGAAAAGTTCTACGTCATAACTATATCATAACCGGACATGACGTACAGGTTTCCAATGTGATGCTGCTGCTACAGGCACGAGCTGTTGCGTTTTTTTTTTTTTTTTTTTTTTTTTTTTTTTTTTTTTTAACAACAAACTGACTGATTGCAGAATTTTTTGTTCATCTTATATATTCTTAATCGAGTTTAAGTGTTTCAATTAAAAGTTTATTTATAAAGTAAAACTCGGTTATAGCGAAGTCCTGGGGACCTGTGAATTTGATTCGCTATATCCGTAATTCGTTATATCCGTATAACGAATTCGTATAAGTTGGTATAACGAATTCGCAATATACACGTTTTCTCTCAAGTATATCTATCGAATATGTTAGGGAAGCAATTATTTCAAGACATACCTTGGGTAACTAAGGATTTATTATGCATTGAATTTTATATACAAATACTTGCCGAAAATAAAGTCAGTTCAAAGTATCAGATTTTGAGATCTATGAAAATTCGTAATAAAAGATGTAAATTTCATTATTTTTAATTTCTACAAGACTCAAAATCAGTTCGCTAAAATTTCACAAAGAATTGTTAAGAATGTTGCTTGGGACCCCCCAAAAAACTTCGCTATATCCGTGATTTCGCTATATCAATGTTCGTACTAAACGAGTTTTACTTTAGGATCGTTGAATTTAGAAAAAAAAGAGGTAACAAAATTGTATAGATAGTGAAAAGTTGTTAAGGGATGTTTAAAAAAAAAATGGTGAGTTGTTAAGGGATGTTTTGAAAGTGGCTGATATGGGCATTATTTATTCATTTTGAAATATTAGTTGAATATATATCATCATTTTTATGCTGAAGTGAGTATTTTTAATTTTTTAAATTATAAATGTAAGTTTTTGAAAAGTGTCAACATTATTTTACAGTCGTTGAACTGTGTATAAGCGTTAAATAAATATTTGCCATTGTACGCTACTGGAACTGTACATGCCACGCTTGGGTTGACCAGACGGGTTAAACTCGGCGAGTGTTTTGCATTTTGCTTTTGTTCGTTTTTTTTTAATTTCAATTCTTAATATTTTTATTTTTATGCATTTGTAGATTTCCCACATGACTGTTATTGTTCGTAATATTTTATGTGTTTTTTTAAATTGCAAATCATTCCTGTAAAGGTATTCATGTACTGTTTTGTATTCTCACATCTGTTTACAGCTTAGAACAAAGAAAAGAACTATATCTTTTATTACATTTTCAACAGCGAAATACTGTGATTTATTTATTGAATAAAAGTGATATTCTCTCAAAGAATGAAAGATAACAAAGTGATATTCTCTCACAGTGTGAAAGGATATCAAAGTAAGTAAAAAATAATTTCTGGCCTGTCATAAGATAATTATAGTAACTAAACCGTCTTTATAGAGACTAAAACTGCCAATGTCTTCCAAAATATGTTGCTAAAACCCATGCTACAATGTTTTCTGTCTCATAATTGCTAAGCCATGACATCTCAACTGCTCAAATATGACGTCACAGCCTATGACACTGTGCTACGAAAAGACAAAAACAAAGGAATAATCAAAGAAAATGCAAAACAGAAAATTCAATGCTTTGAATTTGGATACGGAATTTATTTCACTTGTGAGATAGGATTTTTTAAAATATTTTCCCGAGTGCGTGAAAATATCAAAAAAATCCCGTCCCACTCGTGAATTAAATTCCATATCCAACTACAAAACATTGAGGTCCTCTATTAATGCTAATGAAGAGATATCGATGATTCAATGAATAGCGTGAATGATACTATACAGTATTTCTGGTAGCAATGATTGGAAATTATCAGAATCTCTTTGTCACTTACATTTTGATCTTACAGTATTATTTTCAATTGAGTTTTTAATATGAAATATGCAGGTTTATATATGTTGAAGAAAGAACAAACTCAGTTTGAATGATATGAATATTTAAATAACTATGAATAAATATAGAAATCCGTCACAGGTTTTTATTATTTCATTGTTTTTCTTTCTTTCTTTAATGGTGCAAATACGTAAGCTAGAAAATATCAATGTACGTTCCTCTCTCTCTCCCTCTCTCATATATATACACTAGACAAAATTTATTATTCTTATTTGTGAATTGATCATTTTCCTTATTGGTACTAGTATATAAAATATGCCATCTTTTCCAAAATAGATGGATTGACAAATGTCTTGGTGTTATGTCAAGATCCTTAAAGGACCTTCTTGTCCGAAAACCGATTCCCCGACGTGCACTGCTCACCGTTTTTTTTTTTTTTTTTTTTTTTTTTTTTTTATACATAATTACATTTTGTAAAGCTTCTGACTGAAGATAGAATGAAAGGCCTTTAAGTGTTTTATT
The DNA here is from genome assembly GCF_033153115.1 of Saccostrea echinata. Taxonomy (NCBI): domain Eukaryota; kingdom Metazoa; phylum Mollusca; class Bivalvia; order Ostreida; family Ostreidae; genus Saccostrea; species Saccostrea echinata. The sequence goes on from NW_026889777.1 coordinate 7,211,593, forward strand.
CTGACCACTGAGACATTTTATTGGATTTTATATAATATATATATATATATATATATATATATATATATATATATATATATATATATATATATATATATATATATATATATATATATATGAAAAGTCATAAAAACAAAGACTTCACCAGAGTACACCCGAGAGACCGGACGTATTTCATAGCGGTCCGGATTTATTTCTTTACAACTGATTATAAAATTCAACATGTAACATTGTAAATAAATAGTGTTTGGTAGTTTAGTAGTAGTGCTAGCCGTTTTTGTTTTTCTATTTCCTTTGTTTTTATGACTTCTTAACTTTTTTTTTTCTTTGTCCTGAGGAAGGGACAGGGCGTCCCGAAAATTTGACAATTTCTATTGTTCGTGTCGTTTGTCATTTTTAGTGCTTTATATATATATATATATATATATATATATATATATATATATATATATATATATATATATATATATATATATATATATATATATATATATATATATATATAATATCTGTTAAAACAATGCTTTTATTTAACTCTTGCTCTTATTATGAAAGTCCACTGACTTGAACTGAATAAGGATGATTACTTCCTTCACAAGATAATATAATATTAAACGCACATTTCCGATGAACATGATAAAATACCCACTACAGAGTACTGATATCAATTTTATGTAAGAAAACTAACCACAATTTAAGATTATTGCTCGTCACTTCAGGAAAGAACTACTTTAGTTAACCATTTGCCACATGAAAAAGGCTTTACCCTTTTATATTAAGTTAAATCATCATGTTGTTAAACGAAACATGTCTGTTGTTTGCATTAATCCCCGTGATTTCAGCATTTAATGTTGGAATCAAAGGGGCTAAGATTTTAACTGGGAAACCAGGCTCCATGTTTGGGTACTCAATAGATTTCGCCACAAGGGGGAATAATGTATGGTAAGTTAACAAATACATCATACAGTATTGGTTGTTCTAGTTGATGTTATTTTTTCGGACATATTAGATAACATGTATTTTGTTAAAAAAAAAAAAAAACCCTGTATTAACGGTGTCTGTGAATGTCGCGTTTTTTTAAAGGCAGTTTTGCCGATGTTATATAATTTTTTGAAGGAATTTTGTATGTTGATACTTTTGGACAGGCTGTTAATTGGATCACCAAAAGAAGACGACTATGGCATCAATATGAAGACAGGGGCGCTGTACTTTTGCCTTCGGGGATTTAACGATCTTTCCGACTGCAGGACGGTTCCAGCAGAGCAAGGTATGCACTATATGATACTCAGTGATATAACTTTATTTCATTTTAAGGAGGTTGGATCTTGCTATCAAAAGTATTAATATTTTTTTTCAAGTATATTTTTAGAATCTACGCACATAGGTAAATTAAAAATTAAATCAAAATAGGGGGTTAGTGCGCTTCTTTTGGCGCTAAGGAGTTATTTAGTATAACCTTTTTGCACTGTAGTTACCGTGGTTACGTAGAACACATAGATAATTTTTAAAAGGTTTTTTTCTTCAAAATTTTTTTTATCCAAATAAATCATGGGACTAAATACAGCTTTATTTCGTCTAGAATAGACCAATTAAAATTTGCGACAATGAAAGAGATTCAAATAACTTCGCATAGACAATTATTTGACCTTTCTGCACCCCAAAAATGTCATTTTTTTGGCATTGAAAATCTATCAAGCAATAAAATCACTTTAAAGTATTGAGATTTCACTAAATATCAACAGGATGGGTAAAATTGTCTTATATGTTCAGAAAAGAAAATTAAAATAAATGGTCAGTTGATATAAAATTGATAAACACACTAAAGAAACAAAATATTTCTTCAAAACACTTGCTTACAAATGTCATCTTAAGAATCACACCATCAAAAGTAATGGTACTGCATTAAAAAGAAATAACTTCTGTTATCTGAATGTTTTCTCCTGCTACCTACAATCTGTTTTCTCTAAAAATGTTCTTGAAACTTGAAAAAAAAAAAAAAAAACACTTGCATAATTACATGTAGTTCCAAAATTAATGCTGTATATGAAATTTTTTTTCTAAGCTGAGAGGAATATATGAAATCTTAAAAGTATGACCTTGAAACATTTACAATCTAAACTTGTCAGTGTTATCTAAAAGAATACAAATTAGGCCTTTTCGCCATATTTTCATATAAAACCAAACGCAAAGTAAAATCAAACAGTTATCAAAACCACTGTTTAAAAATGTCTAAATTGGAACAATTTTGCTTCCCAAATCACGAGAAAAATTACATGCATATGCAGATAAATAATCTACTAGTATGTGTCCAATGAAATTTATGTCTTTCAACAACAATTTAAAAATTACAGAAAATCACTGCGATTTCTCTTTTTTTTTTTTTAATTTGTTGACATTTTATATTGTCTTTATTTCTATCCAGTTCTAAGTCCCGGGGTTGGGTTTACTGAAGACCGATCTGATATGTGGCTAGGAGCTTCTGTGGTTGTTGGAACTGATGCAAACGCAGTAACTGTAAGTCATGATAATAATGAACGAATGTACATTTTACATGTATATTTTTACTTTGCAAATTTAACAGAGCCAATTTTATTTTAACATGTTATGATAAGGTCACTAGAGGGGCAACATACATGTAGCAATGTTCAAAATATGAAACCTACAAGACCCTAAATTGTCGACACCATAATTATGATACATTCCAGTCGGAGACCCTTTTTTCTTCTAGTTTTGACAACGATCTACTCCATTTAACTGATCAATATATAGGGCTCACGGGTATAACCGGTCGACAGAGGATGTATCTCTGATGTTTCCAGGGGTCCATGTTTCTGTCCTTATCAGTATTTGTATTGTTTAAGGGATTTATGAGATTGATCACTGTTCGTTATCTTCATATTACCAGATTTATCCAAAGAGAGAATAAAAATGTAACTTGCGCTACTTTCTTGCATGTGAACATGGGGTATGATGTAAAAGGTAAAAAGGAAAGTAACGAACAGTGATCAATAAAAAAAAATCAATAAACAATACAAATATGTGAAGAGGGTATAAAACATGGACCCCTGACAATTCCAGTGGTGGGATCAGGTGCCTAGGAGGAATAAGCATCCCCTGTTGACCGCTCACACCCGCCATGAACCCTATGTTTTGATCAGGTATACAAAACTGTCCGTAGTGAATTCAGTACAAAAACAAAGGCCTAACAATTAGTATGAAACAAGTCAGCCAAATACGTCCCTATGATAGAATATATTTGCTAACAAGGTCATTATAACGACCATAAAATTTACGAAATACTGACACTAAACGAGGTTGTTGAAATTCCTTTAGCATCAACTTATCAGTGAGTAGCCGGTCTTGCTTTAAAAATTTATCGTACTCAGAGCAAGCTCTTGAGTAGCGAAAAAGGTGGGAGACATGAACACCATAAGCAGGTAATAGTGGAATATTACTACATAAAAAAGGGAAAGTTTACAATGGAAAAGCTAAAGTCATCTCATTTGTCATACAATTTAGTTTTTCATTTGGTCTTTATTGTCTATAGTAAGCAAAAAATCTAATCATGAAACATATGTGGCAGACTCTGTAGTGTCTTTTATTTCAAGTTCACTGGAATATATCGAGTCGACATACGAATGAAAATAACTATTTTTAATTGATAAATTGATCATCGATATATCTGAATGTCGAATTGCAGGCCACAGCTAGTGTTTTCTTCCTCTCGTGTAGAAGCTTATGAATAAATTATGTTTCATAAGAATATAATAACAAGTCAGCTAATTCGTGACCATCGAAATTCCAACAGTTTGCTGGAATTCTTGGTCTCCGTCAATGTCAATGAGGAACTCCAGCATCCTTTTAATATCAACTTCAGAGTACTTGTGTGTACAATTAGAGTGGGTTTTATTGAAGTAATTTTGCTGATGTCAAGATGTGAAAATTTCTGAGTTCCGTTTTTATTTGAGAAGCAGTTGTCTATGATATCAAAGTCTAGCTAGATTTTAATTTATCGCGAGGAATTGTTGTATAAAATGTAGAAAAATCGTAAGTTTTGATGCTATAGGCTTTTGAAAAATTTGGTGATTTTAAAGTTTCTAAAAGTTCTTTCGAGTTTTTGAGGATCCATATCTGATTTACCCCACTTCTAGAATAAGTTGTAGCACAGTACATCTGAAGTTTCTCCTTTACAGCAGTAAATATTTTTGTAGGGAGTGAAGATAAGGGCTTGATAGAGCATTTCCTGGACCCAGCAATACCCGGTATATCTTTGTTTGTAAAAATTTGTATGAAGTTTAGGAATCCAGTACAAGTAGGATAGATTGAACTCACCTTGGTTGACTGGTATATTAAAAGTATTAAACACTGAAATATGATTTTGAAAAATGTCTTCTTTGGAAAGTGAACTGTGAGTATATGTAGGATTTCCAGGCGTAGAATTAAAACCAAGTTCTTCCAGAATACAATTATAATAATGAGCCTTACAAAAACGATACTGTTACTAACCCTGTCTACCGGAACCGTAACATATTTTTTGTGTAGTAGCTCTAACTCTTTCATCACTTCCAGTTTAGTAAAAACGGAAGGGTAGATGGTTCGCATTTTTCCTTTTAATTTTCTAATACGAATCTTTAATATATTTCTAAAATATTTAATTCGTTCTAAGAAAGTGTTCAGGTCTTCCTTTTCATATTTAGCCCAAACGTTTGTCATAATCTTAGACAGAATTCATAATGGAAATACAGTTCTGTCGCCAATTTAAAGATCGGGACTCCCCTTATTAGGACCTTTAACAATTATTGCTTTAAGGTCTTCATTTTCAATTATATTAACATCACCAGTAATGACGTGTCAATAGGGACTCTAGTTGAAAGACGAAGAAGAGCAAGGACACTTAGAAGGATTTTGTTTTAGATGTTCAATATCTAGGCACTGTAGGGTTTGTTTATAACTGGAAAGATTGGACACAACAGTTTGTGAAGATCTGTAGAAAATGCAATGTGTAGATTTCAACTTGAAATGTGGTGGAATGCAAGACCAAACTTTTCTATGATTAAGATATTACTAATGTTCACAGCATCTATTCCTATGCTTGCAAATTTAAGCTAAAAGAATCGACGGGTTGGGTCAGAATTATCATCCAACACACACGCAGTAGATTAAAGAGTCTGTGCTGGGCAATATCCATAATCACAAAAACTAGCTTGTATTCTGCAGTTGAAGAATCTACATATGAACTTACTTTAGCTTCTTCATCTAGTCCATTAAAAGTTTTTAAGGAAACAGAATGAAGTTCAGTTCGAATGTGATGAAGACCTAATTTTTTATTGACGTGAGGCCGAAGTAAATCCAAAGAGTTTTTGTGAATGTGGTATATTATTTTTAGACACTGGACACACGCTCACATACCTATATGGGTGAATTTAAAAAAAAATGACCACCAAACTGAATTTTTTTGGCAAAATTCAACTACTTATAACATATTTTTCACTTATATCATCATATTGCAAATGCATTCTAGTTTAAAATCCTGAAGTGGCAATAGAATAGACAATTGGATTAAAAAGTTTCAGAATTTTTATTAGCAAAATTTCTTTTGAAAAAAGAAAATATCATTACACCTTAAAAGTCTTTCTAAAATACATAATCACAAGAAATAATAGTTTTTTATGCTTCAAAATGGTAAAAGGGGTATAAATGATTAGATCTAGACCTTGAATGACTTTCTTCTCTTGTATATGTGACACAAAATTGGCTTTTTGATTGTTATTTTACATTATTTTTTCAATTCTGGTTTGAAAAGTTTTAGTATGAAAAAAATATGAAGCAATAAAATTACCCAAAATTCACTTTTTTGTCCGTTCAAGTCAATTCTTTAAATCTAAGCCAAAAAATAATTGTTATATACGAATTCTCTTACAAAAAATACTAGATTTTGAAGTGACCTTATGTTACATTATTGTGTTGCACTCCTGACATATGATATGTATTTTATTTTACATTGTTTTAAAAATTATAACACACAATAACCCATTCTTACTTTGTAAATCAATATGTCGTGTTCATATTTTTCATCGTTTACAGCAGGTTTTTCATATTTTGAAGACCTTAAAACATGATTATTTGCAAAGTGTAATATATATAAATTGTATTTAAAATATATGTGAAATGATGAAAACTATTCCCTGAATTGACTGTAAAATTTCTGTAATTTGTTGATAGACATAGTGTTTTGAACATCAAATAGTATCAAGCATTTTTTTTCAACTTATTTTTCAGTAAAGATAGTTAAAAAGCATCGGTAATTATGAAGCAGTTTTGTTGCACTCCTGACTGCAGTAAAGTTTAAAATTAAAACCATAGAACACAAAAAATCATGAAGTGTTGGCAACATCAAGTGGTAATGAAATTGTGCAATACTTATAGGCCTATACTTCATAATTAAAACAGATGAAAGTATTTAAAATTCACATTTTACCTGGAATTTATACCCTATTTTATGCCAAAAAAAACTAGCTTAAATGTATATTTAGAAGATAAAATATATTTTAAAGCACATTTTCCTTTAGAGGACAAACACAGTAACCCACCAGAAAAAATTCTACTCATCATTTTTTCTTTATTTTCATTCTTATTGGATGATTTATAATTCTAACATATTTGTTGCACTCCTGACCAAATGCATTGGGGCCTTAAAAGTAGAATTGTGAAGTGAAAATTACATAAGAACTTGTTCTGTTGTTTCAGTGAAGTTGAGGAGGAATTACTTGAATTTTATGACAATGTTTTAATGTGTTTATTTTTAACGTTCATTAAAAAAATCACAAAAAAGATAAAAACACATCTGAATTGATAAAATTGAAAAAGGAAGGATTTTAATAATAAAACTGTCAATAATTTAGTATTAAATTATACAAAAAAATCATTATTAATTAATGAATACTTCTAAGCATGAATAGAAGTGTTTTCTTCACACAACTTGAATCTTTAAAAAAATGTGTTGCACTCCTGACCATAGAAATATGGGAGTCGTAACATAAAGCATGCTAAGTTTTTGACTTAAGTAGGGTCATAAGTATGTTTAAGGTGCAATCTTAATACCTGCCTAAGTACTACTTAAGTACGTCTTAAACCGTAACATAAAACGGACTTAGCTAGGTCTTAGCTAAGTCAAACATATGTTTGACAAAATATTTTATATGAATCGTCAAAGTTTTTCAATTTACTTATATATGTATTTGTAAAAATGATTAAGTTACGTTTTTAATCACATTTATATTAAAGTTGACGTCCTTACCTATCGGTTTTAGCTAGGTTAGATTTCGTATTTAATTAGTTATTTCTGTTTAAATAATTCTGAATATATGAAAACAAATATTTCACGGTTACAAAGTGGCAACTAAGGGTTCATTGTAAATGCGTGAATATTGTTTATCACTCGAGACTGCGATGTTTTCAGCTTACCGTTTGTTGTTATTCTTTCGTTTGACAATTGTTCACTTGCTTTCAAATTGTCATTCTCGCAGACATGACACGATAACCGAACGTCAATGTACTTGAAATTGAAACTCTTAATAATAAATTTATTAAAAAAAAGGGAGATTTTGATTTTTTCCTCCCATATCAGCAAGCGGAGACTGCAGACTTTTTTGATATACGCATTTACAATTTAATGAAGGATGTAAAAAAATTGTTTTCAGAAAACAATTTTTTGTATATCTCCAACTTACATGAATCAATAACTCTCTATCTCTCCCTCTCTCTCTCTCGTACAGTACCCGCATCGTTATTCTTTACAATTCTATCGTGTTCTATCCTGCGTTTATCCTATCGTATCGTGCGTGTATCCTGTCGTATCGTGCGTGTATCCTATCGTATCGTGTTTTCCGTTTATCAGGTTTTGCGTTTTCTATCGTGTTTTCTGTTTATCAGGTTTTGCGTTTATCGTGAAGATCGTTTATCAGGTTCTATCGTGTATCGTGTTTTGCGTTTATCGTGTGCTTTCGGAAACCCTCGCTTTTTATCTTTACCTTGAAAAGAAACACCCGAGATATCTCGAGTTCATCTTTCGTTTTGTTAATTTATTTAGGATTAATCTAACTGTTGAACAAAAAGAGAAATTAATACTCTAACTCTGGTATATTTTTTAAAGAAAATAAATAAATAAATAAACATCAAGTACCGTCACCAAGCAGAGAGCATAAATCGAGAGTCAAATTCTATTTTTTGTACATGAAATAATCGATCTACTATGTGAGTCATTCGTTTGTTTTTTTTTTTTTAAATTTGTCGATATGTGAGAAATATTTTTGTCAAAGATAGAAATATTATAATCCCTTTACACAGTCAGAGTCACAAAAGCGAGACCTTTGTTAACTTTAATTTGTTTTGATAATTATAGAAACATAAAACATTAGGTATGTGTGCAAAAAATAAATTATGAATAAAAAAAATATCAGTATCTTTATTAAGGCTATCCTTTTTATCAATAACGGAAACATAATTTTTTTTCTATGCGCGCAAGTTTTGTTGTTCCTTTGTATTATGATTTTTCTCTGATAAGTATATATTATAATATAGATGTTTGCCATTCATATTTAACTACTGCATTTAGAAGATGTAATAAGTAAATAAACAAAACCACACAAATTTTTATTATACATCTTACCTACTTCGGCGCGGAGATGAAGAAATATATACCGTAACTTAGTGACAGGTGGAAGCGCTCCCGTGACAAGAGAACTGACACCTACCTGCCTAATCAGTACACTGTCTTCTTGTCAAGTCAAGACCCCCCCCCCCCCTTCCCCTACATGACCGGCCCATGTGTATTCAACGTAGACATACCTGAACTCTAGCTCTCACCTGGTGTCAAGTATTTACCTTGAACCCTACTGGGTTTCAATGAAATGCATCTACTTATTTTCTGGTTATTGTTCATAATTTTTATGAACAACACTTAATTAACAATTAAAGATTTTATACTAAGAAAATTGGTAAATGTACACTTCCGTTACAGATTAAGAACTGAATAATTGAATCAAATAAAATATAGGCGAGGTTTGTCCTCCAAACTCCGTTGATTTGGTTCATTTGTATATTTTTAAGTAATTTTTATAGGTTTGCAGTCATAAACATGATTGGTGTGATCAAATAAAAAAAAAATGCGCTTGCGGTACTTCTGGATCTTAGGGTTTTCTGTGTTTTCTGTCGTTGTTACATGTAAAGGCGTCTCAAAGAAACATGAAAAAGAAATCGCCCGGTTCTGCTGTGATACACAAGATTGGTATATACCTTGTATTTAATTTTATTCGTGTTTATCGATTGCATATAATACGTGACTATATTGAAGAAGTCAATATATATTTTTATTTTTATTTTTTTTTTTTTGGGGGGGGGGCTTTTTGAATCGGATTTTTTTTTGGGGGGGGGGGGGGGTTATGGACTCCCCCTTCCCCGCTGACTGTGCCTCAAATGGGGTTAAGACTTTCATAATTTACAAAGTTTTGTCTAATTTTGCCGATGTCGTCCTATATAAGATAAGTTTTGTAACAAATATTACAAAGTCTAATGGCAATAATTGACAATTACTCAATCCGAAAATCCACTTGTCAAATTGTGGAAATTGATTTATTATTTATTTTTGTGTGTGTGTTCTAATATGTTGTAAACAAGTGTACGTAACCATTCAATGTTATTTAATACAAAGTTTAAGTACCCAATAAATATATTCATATACATTGTAAACTTAGTTTACACGTATCTATAGTAGATACAAATTCTGTTATTGTAAATGCTTATAATACAAGCACGCTAAGAAAGCAATATCATTTCTTTGGGGGCGGCCGGGGGGAGGGGGTGGGGTCTAAAACGAAATGTTTTGAAAAGCAAACAAAAATGGCTAAAGACATTATTATATCGATAGGCAATATTATATAAGCATTATATTACTACTGTATACTACACATGCTGGTACACTGTTACATTTTTTTTTATTTATACGACTGCATGCTCCCTTCTTAATCTAGCTTAATCTTACAGGCCTATAAAAATACCAAAATAAATACAAAAGAATGGAAATGCGATATTTTTTCGGATAATAGATGATGACAGATCTAGTGACGTTCATTAATTTTATTAAATTCGATTTTTTTCGCATGTCTCCTTCCTCATTTATACATATAAAATGTATGTACTTGGAATGTACTTGGAATATGTAAATAATTTCTATGTGCACGGGATATGTGTGACATATATATTTATATATAGGAGAGATTAATTATTCACAGTCCAGTGCACGGTCTGTCTCAATGCAACTAGCAATTTCAGCAATTTAAAAACGTAAAAAAAAAAAAAAAAATTAATTAATTTATATAAAATATAAATCAAATTCGTAAAAACTTGGAGGAGAAAGCATTAACCTTAAAATAATTATAACAATAATTTTTCAATCTCCCCCCCCCCCCTAAATTATGACTAGTATTTTTTTGGTAAGATTTGAATTATTAAATTCAAACTATTAAAGGCGATTTTGGATACTTCGCAGACTTCTAGCAAAAGATATTGAATTTTTTTTTTACATGTTTTTCCGTAAAAATAATCAATGTTTCTTATGAATTTCATAAGGTTTTATTTGCTAAAATAATGAATATATTTATAGCGTTTCTTGAATTTATTGCACTTGGGTGTAAAACTTCGCTTGTCTACGGGCTCAAAATTTAAATTTAACGATTCGAAGGAATTTCGACATTTGTATAATTACACAAAAAATCGCCTAATTTCCATCATAGAGTGGAATTATTCTTAAAATAATTACAGTTTGAATATAATGACGATCAATTTTATTGACAAAAAAACCATATCTTTTACAAAGCATAATTACTTCAAATGTTTTATCATGATAAATTTAAAATGTTTTATCATTTCGATTTGCGGCTTTGTAAGCAATTAAAATTATCATACTATAGTATATCAAAAAGAAAACTTTTCGTCCTGTCAAAAAAAGTTTCGCATTTTGAAACAATCCTATCAGGTTTTGCGTTTATTCTATCGTGAAGATCGTTTATCAGGTCTATCGTGTTTTGCGTTTATCGTATTTTCCGTTTATCGTGTTTTGCGTTTATCGTGTTTTGCGTTTATCCTATCGTGCGTGTATCCTGTCCTATCGTGCGTGTATCCTATCGTATCGTGCGTTTATCCTATCGTATCGTGCGTGTATCCTATCGTATCGTGTATCCTGTAAAGAATAACGATGCGGGTACTGTACATACGTTAACGGTAGTGAATCCTGTATGAATCCTCGCTTGTTGCGCTCTACATTCAATCTAATTTACGGAAAATCTTTATACGTTTTCTAGTCATCACCCTTTAATTCACCTACAATTTTTAAAATCATTTCATCTCCTTTTTTTCACAGTGAACAAACAAATCCATGTTTACTGTACACAACTTACTTATAATGATTAGTGTTTATAACCTAGGTCCCAGTAATATTTCAAACGTATCACAAAAATAATATTTTGCATTTACATATATGTCATTAGAGAGTGATATTGGAATAAGAGATGAATACCCGCCTCCCCCCCCCCCCCCGCAAGAAAACTAAAAAGTCTTATACCAGTATATCAAATAGAGAAAATTATTTTTTAATGCAAAATGTGAATAGAGGAATGTTTAGACATAGTAAACTAACCTTAAATAGTTCTAATTATATGTTTAAGAAAGTTAAGACATACTTAAGTCACCTGTACCGACCGCCTAAGTTTTGCTAAGATTGTCAAATCTTAGCACGTTTCTAGTTACGGTCTTAAGTTTAAAACTATACTTAAGTCCTACTTAAGCATGGTCTTAGACTTAAGTACCCTTTATGTTACGACCCCCTGGATCTTAAGCACAGACAGATCCTGTAATTGATAAATCTATTTGATAAAAATGTTCTTTGTGTCTTTATTTTCCAAAATAAAAATTCGAAAATCATATAATGATAATAGTTTTTTTATGCTTGGGAGCAAAACATCAAATGTTGCACTCCTGACATTTTTGGGTATGCACATATACTTGACTCTCATTAATGCTGCTTGTGATTTATATAACATTTTTAAGTTTTAAAATGTATATCAGTTATTGTTTTACACTTCGAAAATTCTCTTTTGTCTTAATTTTCTTTCAGAATTTTACAATTGTGATGTTTTTTTGGCAACACTACATTTTTTATGTTGCACTCCTGACATGGTATAACATTTTTTTAAATATCAGCCATGACCACAACTTGATTAAACAAAAGTTATGACAGTCCACATTTAAAGCTCAATACTTTGAATATTATCAGGAAAGTCTTTATTTTCAACATGAAGCATTATTTTTTATTTCACAGATCTCCAAAAAATATTGAAATTTCAAAATGTCACAAAATGGTGTTGCACTCCTGACAATTTTAGCATCATTTTTGGGCATAACTTTTTTGTTATTTGAGATATCAACGAGATATTTGGCAGGTATTTAGACACTATCTAAAGACATATGCTGAGACATAGAAATCTATTTTCATTGCCTGTATTTTTAGTGTGGGTTGATAAATATGCATTTGGTCATTTTTTTTAATTCACCCATATGTTTTATTCTCCTTATTCCCCCTTTTTTCTACTAAAGACCCGCGCTCCTAGATGGCGGTGGAAAGGGTAAAAAATACGTTTATGCAAAACGAAAAATGAATTTGCGAAAACATATCAAAATACAAACAAACAACTTAAAATAAAATCAACAGATTCAATTGCAAAATCAACAGGCTCCATTGCAAAACGGAAAATCGCCGATGAAAAACAGTCATTAACTGGATTGACGCTAGATTGCTCGCAATAAAGATGGGCCCAGGCCAAATTGAAAAGGTATACGTCAACAGGCTGAAATGTAGTGCATATAGGAAATTCATACGCCTCATTTTAATTTGACAATAAATACAGCTGGCTTTTTTATGATACCTCTTTGTATAAAGGATTTTTGAAATAAACTTCGTAAGCTTCAAGGTTTTCAAGCAACTGAGAAGGAGCGATTTCATGTTGGCAGTCCTCAAAATTTTGTATCTTTTTTATGTACTGTGGAGGAAAAGGCAAAAGAAAATCTGAAGCTAAGACACACCTGGTACGTGTACTACGGGGACACCTCATATCATCCGCTGTAGCAAAAACATAGGATTGGTGGAAGAACAAATCTGTTTAGATTTCTATTTATCGAGATTCCATACATACAAATGTACCTTTTTAAATTGAAACCTTAGAATGTTTCTATCCTGAAATAGCCCACCTCCCCCTGTCATTTGATTCTTTGAAAATAGCATTAGAGACAGCTAAAATTGAATGATTGTGACGTTCTTTTTAAGGTAAGGTGCTTATGGACAGAAACTCCACCCCGTCTTTTGAAATATATACACAAACTGACCAATGGATTTGTTTTACATGTTTTATTTCACTAATTCTTCTAGCACTTTAAATATGCGTTCATCTAGCATCAATTCAGTTAATGATTTTTGGCGATCGTTCGTTTCAACGGAATTGTTGATTTTGCGATTGAGTCTGTTGATTAATTTTTTAGCTGCTTGTATTTTATTTCAGTACGTTTTTAGGCAAAAGTAATTGTTTTTTATGCATTAATGTCTTTTTATACCTATTCCGACTCCCATTCTCCTAGCCTAGCCATTCAACTTGATGGACGTTTAATACAGATAAAGAATATTTGTAAATGTGCTTGTCCTGGTAAGAATTAAAGTTATGAGTATGTATAAAGTCTAGTCCGTTTTTATTGTCTGTTTAAATGTTCGTTTTCATTGTCTTTGTTTTGTGCGTTTATATGTTGTGTGTAATTGTTATATTTCAGGGTTTTTTCTTTAATAACTTAATAAAAGTAGGCGAAACCTAAACCAGTCTACACATTTATATTGCACTAAGATTCATTTGATTATTTGGAATAACGGAATCTTAAGCAATTATATGGCAAATGAGGGGTTTAAAGTTTTCAATAGTATAGGTATAATAATAATAAAGCAACTTCAGGAATACAAGTGTACAATTTTTTTTTAAATCACAATCCTGTATTATTACGATTTGTATTGTCAGATGTTTATAAATTTTTGTCCTCTTAGGGCAGTGATGGAATCAGAAAGGTGTAGAAATGAAAACAAAGAAATGGATAAGATCTTTTTAATTTTTCGTCTTAAAACCTAAAGTGGTAAAAATTGTCAAATAAAAAGCAATCATTACATGCTGTATCGAATACAGTTTGTTCAAACCATGGTCTGCTTTGCAGGAGTATAAAATCACAAAAAGGGCTTTCACAGAGTGTTTAATGTTTCTCCGAAAAAACTAACACAGTCACACTTCGGTTATCTTAAACAGTAAATTACTGACACATCTACATTTCTCCTCGTTGTTAGTTCTGTGGACCACGATGGATGAAGAACAGTTTCGATAACAATACTCGTGCAATGAATGGGTTGTGTTATGAAGTGACATTTGGGTTCCTAGAAGAAGGTAATTCCGGCTTCCTCGATCCCGAGATTTTAAGTGGACTGTACAATTCCGATGCCGACGATCAGTTCCCAGTGGCTGAAGGCTCTGCAGCTAACCTGACCATAAGATATGGAGTGTCATCATCAGGACTTTCCATTAAATACTATGAAGGAGATGTAAGTAGAATTATATCATGTTTACTGATCATAAGGAAGAGCGCGGTATGTTAAGGAAGCATACAAATCATTTCTCGGGAAATTTAGACTTTCTGAAGAAAATTAAGATTAATAATTCATCAAAGTCTCCGATAAAACATAAACTATTACTAACTATTACATAAAGACACGGAGTGTCCGAGGCCAAGTAGTGCACTACCTCGAAGTCATCACGTGACCGCTATTAATAGCAAAATATTCCTTAATGAAAAACTTCACAGAACAACACTACCCCGGGGTTAAATAATTTCTTTGAGTAAATAGCATAGTTGAAAAACATCTCTTATGCCTAAAAAGTGCTGCTAGAATCCCACTGTCCGATCAGGAAAATAATTATTCCACATATATGTACGAAACCTTACCCGATATTTTGCATTTTATGCATATAACCCGAGATATTTCTACAAACCATTTTAATTCACGATTCTAGCAGCACGTTCCAAGTATTATAGAACACAAGCTTTCGATATGTACAAATCTTATGTTTTTAAGTATCCAGCTTAGTGTTGTTCTTTTGCATTATTGTTGTCACGAATGACAGAGGAAAGGCCAACCGGGATACGTAAATAGCTGACTGTCTTCAATAGAAGATATAATCGATGAAAATAAATCAACATACCTGTTTAACATACTTTAACTTCACATAAATAACACACAATATTCACGGTATTTGCTTCTAAACCTCCTTTTACATATCTTTTAACATGCCGTTTTGGCCAAATTCTCGTTACACAACATGATCGATTCTCAAGTTCCTTGTTGAACAGTTATGACGTCATTGGTCGGAGATTATAATTCAAGTGACAGATACAGCAAAACAAAATAAAAACATTTAATTTTTGTTAATATTTGCAAATTTCTATTCATTTTCAGGAGTCAAATTATATCTCTAAATAGCAATATTAGGAAAACTTGTGTTCTAAAATTGACGTCATCTCGCCTACTATGACGTCATATTGTATCACTGATTTAGTCAAGTCAGATTATCTTAGTGCTTCCTTAACACACCTGCGAGATTTTGTCGATCAGGAAATACTAAAGAAGTTATTCATAAAATTTGAAGTATATGTTTATCAAATGTTCGTAGTAAACACTATTCCATGTGATAAAGGTAATGAAATTAATTTTTTTCATTTTAGGTTTTAGTGGGGTCACCAGGTTTGAATGATCTTGCAGGTAATCGTATATACGACTGTGTGGTTGTTTTTGTATTGAATTTATAACATCCCAACAAGATAGTTATTCTTTAACATTGAGTCTGCAATTTCCAGCTTTATGCCAACAACTGTTCCTTTACAACAGATTCATTAAATTGTAGTGCCTGACAATAAACTCAAGGTTCTTTGTTTTTCGAGGATTCTGCTTTACGTTTATACCATCGTGTTTAACTTTCCTCTGTATAATTTATTATCTCTTTTCACGAGTCTACTCTGCTATGGTTTTTGTTGTTTGCTTTTCCCCAAAAATATAAAATAAAACTAGTTTTGTTATTATGGCATCCAGAGTAACATTGAAACTTTCCTCTCAGATTAAAAAAAAATTGTAAATATTATGCGATTTATTAATATGAAACACAAATATGTCAACTCCTTTTGAGAATTTTTAAATTTTAAGATCAAACATTTTCCATATACCGTTTATACACAGAGTAAAACATCTAAATGGTAATAATAATGATCTTAAAACATGTCACTGTGTACAGTTTTGAATTTTCTTGTTAGGTTAAAAGAAAAAAGACATTTCACTATTGATTAATAAATAAAACGAAACAAAAGAATAATAAAAATTGAAAGAATATAGCGAACGCAACGAGGGGCAAAGCAACGCCTTGGGGAAGAAAAATTCGGACTGAGTGTTCAGCAGTAACTTCTTAACTCACAATGCTTTGTAAATTGCATCTTACTGCAAACGACCGCTTTTTTTTTTTAGACAACTAATATTCACCAAAAATAAATTCACCCTGATTTAACATATTTAATAGATTTTGGAGAAAGATAATAGATTAAACTTTTTTGTTGTTGTTGCTGTTAAAAATTTGCACTTTTCAAATTCGTTATGAAAATGCACCTAACATCAGACGTCATGTGACGTCACTGTCTAGACATTCCAAATGAAGAATCAGTAGACCTTTTCCCAGGAAAATCTTACGACAAATTTCAATGGTAAGAGCAATCTTACGAATTTTTCCTTTTCATAAATTATTTTAAGAGCTAGATTCTTACGTGTAAAATCTCTCGTAACTTTACGAGAGCCCTATCCCTCTCGGAAGTATTTTAGAACCGATTTTATAGTAAATATGTAAATCCAAAATACATCTTTAAATTGAACTTTTAGGCATCCTATGATATCATTTTATATTATTATTTCACAATTATTGTCGAAAAATTAAATGAATTATACTGCAGAATATTTACGATGGCAGCTTCTCTTAAGATTATCGTATGACTTGCTTTTACGTCAGACTTGTGATTGTGACGTCAGATTTCAAACTTCATCCCTTCACAATCATTTGCACTCGATTTATGTTGTGCATTGTGTTTATTTCACTTACAAGTGTTGAAAACTTTGCTTCATTTTTATTCTCATCCACTTTCTAAGAAATTTAAAGCATACTGAGATCGTTGCTAGGGAAGATGTCTGTCGTAATTAAAATTTTAAGTTAAATCTGCTACGAAAGCATTGGTGAAAAGCACTAAAGAGTTTGCTTAAGAGATTCTTAAGTTAAATTCTTAGGCAAAATCTTAAGATTTGTTTAAGAAAAGGGCTACAGATCTACCGGTAAGTTAAAAATGAATAGGTATCATGTAATATATATCTGCGCTCGTCCAAACAGTCTTACCGTCAACATATTCATATATACTGCATATTAAATATCATTTTATAGAACGGGTTTTCTAGAGATATATATGATAACTCTTTTAGTAAAGAAATTCTTTGCAATAGGTGGAATACTCCGTGTGAAAGGTTCTGGCTATTCCGTAAAGGCTATGAACACTACAGCATCCAAGCAAGGACAAATGTACGGTAGGTAAACATAATAGTAATTCATTTTTTCTCACATGAAAGACTCCTGGAACTGAGTAAAGAACTTGTAATTCTTATAATTCTTAGTTATTCCACAGGTCAATATAGAAGGGAAGACCTGAACACTTTGTCAGAATGGATTTAAGTGTTTTAGAAATATAGTTAAGATTCTATTAAAGAATATAAAGGCAATACACCAACCATCTTTCCTTCCATTTTCACTAAATAGGAGGTGATGAAATAATTAGAAAGACTACATAAACAATATGTTATGGTTCAAGCAGAAAAAACTTGTAGAAAATTGTCTTTGTTTGCAAGGCCCATTATTACTGTATACAGGGAAATTTTCGCCCCGTTTTAATTTCGCCCCTTTCGCTCTTCTCACAGGTGGGCGAATTTAAAACAGGGCGAATTCAAAGAACACAGTATACTTTCTTAAACAGAACTGTGACAGGGCGAATTTGAAACAGTGCAAAATTGCTTGCACGTGTGATAGGGCGAAATTAACCCTGTATAAGTTTAACTGTGTTTAAGAAGAACTTCGTTTTCATTCTACCTCTGGAAATCCAACTCACACTTACAGCTCACTTTCTAAGGATGATTTTTCTCAAAATCACATTTCAAGTGTTTAATACTTTTAACATTCTAGTCAATGAAGATGAGTTCGATCTACGCTACCTATATTGGATTCCAAAACTTTATAATTATCCTTACAAAGAAAGCTAATTGCCGTATCTATCAAATGCTCTTCCTAGCCAATTCTTCTATTCCTTACAAAAAATATTAACTTTTGTAAAGGAGAAACTTCAGACGTACTGTGCTACAGCATATTTTAGAAGTAGTGTTAATCAGATCTGGATTCTCAAAACATTCCAAAAACTTCAAGAGAATTACAAATCACCATTTTTTCCCCAAAAGTTAATAATATCAGCACGTTCGACTTTTCTACACTTTATACAACCATTCCTTACAATAAATTCAAAACTAGGCCTTTTTGATATGTTAGACAATTGCTTCTTCAATATAAATGGAACTCGGATAATTTCGTATTTTCTGAATGACCATCAAAAAATTACTTTTAAAAATCACCCTGATTCCACTTACAGATACTCTGAAGTTGTTAAAGGATGCTGGAGTTTTGCATTGACAACATTTATGTAGTCTTCGTAGACCAGATTTTTCAACAAATTGTTTGAATTCTGATGGAAACTAATTGTGTTCTTTGATTATTAACCGACTTGTTTTTATATACTTATGAAACAGATTTTTTTCTCAAAAACTTACATGAGAAGAAGAAAGCACTTGCTGTCACTTTAAAATCGACTTTCAGATATATTAGTTACTTCCATTCATATGTCGTCTCGATCTAGATATATCTAAGTAAACCTGAAATAAAAGACACCAAACAGTCTTCCACATGTGTTTCATATTTCGATGTTTTACTGATTAAAGACGATATTTGCCAATTAATTACTGAAATGTATGAAAAAGGAGATGCTTTAAGCATTTACATTCTCATTTTTATCAATTATGTAGTAATATTCCGCTATCATCTGCATATAGGGTCTCCCAACTTATTCGATACCCGAGAGCATGCTTTGAGTACGATAATTTATTAAACCAAGGCAGACTTCTTACTGATAAGTTGGTGTTACAGGAATTTCAACAACCGTGTTTAAAGTTAGCCTTTCTTAAATTTTTTGGTGGTTATAATGACCATGTAAGAAATTTTTACCTAAACTGGGTCGTATCTTGTCTGATGTGTTTCATACGAATTGTAAGACCTTTGTTTTTAAACTAAATTTGACTACGGAGTGCTCTGTCTATCTGATCCATTCATGGGGTTCACGGCAATTGTGACCCGTTAACAGGGGATGCTTACTCCTGCAAGGCACCAGATCCCATCTCTTGATTCTCCGGGGTCCGTATTTTATGCTCTGATCAAGATTTGTATTGTTGGTTGATTTTTTTAAAGATCGATCACTGTTTGATATCTTCACTTTTTTTTTCATTTTATAACTGTTGGCATGGTAAAGAATAGGGGTTATTTTTTTCAGGTTATGATATAAGTATTGGCAGGTTTTATGGAGATGGACAATACTATTTTGCCATTGGTGGTCCCAGGGACGGAGGATCAGGAAAGGTTTGAGTATATTAATTTTATTGGAGATGATAATTTTATAACTGAATACTCTTTTTTAGGCACATGATCCTACCTCTGCTGTTTTCGGGGGTCCTTGTTCTTGCCTTGTTTTGGATTGTATTGTTTGTATGATTTGTAACTTGATTTCTGTTCATTTTTTGTCACCTGTTTCATTAGCACCAAACTTTGCTTATGAAAAACACAAGAATACCCTTTAGTATGAGTGAGATAGATTTAGATAGTATCAATGTTTTGAAATCGCCGAAATAATCTCTGACTTTCCTGAGATTGACATGTATTACTATAACACAATGTAAACAAAAGACATCATTTCAAATTTAAAAGAGCCTCAGACCTTTGTTTTGATGGGCAGGTACAATGTTATCATTTAAATAATTTCTTTGTTTTTATAAGCGGATTAAAAGCCATTATATTATCTAAGTAATTGTGAATCGTTGAAAAAGTACTAGTATTCTGCATTTTAAACAGAAAAATATACATTAATTCTTGTGCAAACACATCAGAGTATAGTAAAACGGTTTGAGTTAGAAAGTTTTTCACTTTACTTAAGGTACTTATCACAGATTCAGAGCATGTTGTCAAGGAGACCTTAGTTGGAATAGAGGTATTGAAAAATACTTTACAAGATTATATTTCAAAAATAATAAATAGACTATATTGACAAAAATACTAATTTACTTAAATCATCAAGCAAATTTGTGTGTTTTTAAAGCATAGTATTCTACATAAGTAAAAATGAAAAATGCAAGAAGACTAATTGTTATTCAATTTAAAAAAAAAATAAACCAAGGCATGCATTATTTTCTATTTTCAGCCTGGTAGCTATTTTGGATCTGTCTTGTGTGTTGTACCTGGAATAGGTGCTGCTACAGACCGTCTCCTTGTTGGAGCCCCATTGTATAGTGATATGCAAACCTATTCTAATAACTACAATATCAATGAAAACCAGGGTCAGGTGTACGTCTACTGGAAAAATCAGTCAAATGTAAGTCGAGGAAAGGTAATTTAAAATGCTAATGATGCAAAATCCAATTTGAAATAAAAATATTTTGTGTGGATTTCCTGAACAAATTTTTCATTCTGAGTTATATGTTGTAGTGAACTTATCAGACCTTGCTTTTATTGGAATACTACAAGCTTAATGTGTAATATCCCTCTGATAAGAGAGATAACTTTCCAAGGAAATTCTTCCAAGCAATGTAATGAATTGTCTTACTAGAGTTTAATAATGAGGACTATTATATAGTCAACTCATTCAGGTTTGAACTATGGTACAAATATTGATTTTTATTTTCTTTGCCAATATTTTTCATTAATTACTTTTTTCCCTAAAATATTTTGAAGAACGATGACTCCTTAGATGGAAATATAACTCTTGTAGATGGATGCATTTTTATTTTACATACACAGATAACAATATTCTAACAATATGTAATATTCTGATTTAAAAAGCAACGCTTCATTATGTTTTCTAATGTGAATTAATAGGCATGATAGTAAAAATTATTTTCATCTATACCTCATATTTTTAATTTTATGGTGAGATAAAAAATTACTGATCTTTCTATTCACCATATCAAATCATCTTCATATCATGATTAGATATAATATCCATTTCTGAAAAAGTAAGCAACGCTTCATACTTCAAGCTATTTACCATTTGAATCTAATGCTATTCATGTTGATGAAAATCAATGTTGGGAATTACAAAAATGGTGAAATTTGGAGCAGAGGGACATTTCACCTTAAGCTAGTGTCAAAGAATACTATATATTACTAATATACTAATACTAATATTTAAAAGAATATAATGACTTTTATGTAATTAGTAACATCTGAAGGCATTTTAAGAGAAAAGTGAATAATACTCTCCATTTATTGAATTTATAGAACACACTAGAAAAGAAGCAAAGTTTAGATGGATCCAGTTCTAGGAGTAGCAAGTTTGGCTCTGCAATGGCTAACGTTGATGATCTCAACAACGATAATTACAACGGTAACAACATTTTAAAATCATCATTTTGTTTTTATGCAGGGGTTGATTGATTGACTGATTGATCGCATATTGTTTCACGTCCCATGCGAGAATTTTTACTCATATGGAGACGTCACCATATGCCGGTGAAGAGCTTTAGATTTAATCTTTTATTCATAATCAGGGCCGTTGAGCTGTGAATGATCTACATCTTGCGAACACCTACCGTACGAGAATAGGGGCCTTATTTTTTAAGGTCTCGTCCGAAAGACTCGCAACTTTCACTCAAAAATGCCTAGCACTTGGCAAAGGAACAGTTGCTACCTATTTTTATCGACATAGGTCTGTCCCGCTTAAGTCCACGATTCTTCAGCCACGGAGCAAGTTCTCTATCGACTGTGTTACCCTGGAGCTTTTATGCAGGAGATACATGTACCAGTTAAAACATTAAGGAGAAAATTAATACCGCTATTTTATTTTTTCTGTAATAATCATGATTGAAAATATTTTACCACTTGTAGTAAAAGGAAGAAAGACATTTTATTGGTTAAATTTGTATCAGTGTATAAACTCTTCACATAAATGAGAGAAAGTCCTTAAAATGTAGTATTAACGATCCGTCATAACATTGATAAAAGACCATGGTACAACAGAAATTCAACACTTATTTCATACTTAGAATAACAGATGGCTTTCAAAAACCCGGATATCTGGATCTAACTTGATTAGTTGTAAATGTCCTTTATTCGTGTAATAGGGATATGTTAAGAAAAGAAGTGGAAGAAAAGATAACAAAATTTCATTCTGAAAAACAATGTTTTTAAATTCTAAAATACTGAGTAGCTGCAATAGTAGCATTTGCTTGAAAATATCTCTTCCCAATATCCAGAAGTTGTTAATGCTGTTTTTTTTTTTTCTCAGACTTATTTTCTATACAAATAAATATTACTTAAACATTGTTCTTTAAAAGGCACAAGGGAAAGAAAGAGAAATTTTTATTAAAATCATTTTTAATTAAGATGTTCAATCCCTAGTAAGAAACAATAGCTTAATAGTTAAAAGCATGAATATTAACTAGGATTAAGTCTATTTGTTTTAGGCCTATGACAAATAAACAAAAGAAGAAAAATAACTTCATTTTTGTATGAAGTTTTGCTAAGGTCATAGGATATTATATGGCTTGACCACATGACTTAGAATAAGTCCTGTCTATACCTGATGATGCTACATTAATCTTTACATTTTTAGTGTGCCATAATAAATTAGATGTAATAAAAACATGGTTTTCTTTGCTGAAAAAAATTTACACGTATTTGATAAACATATGTTTTATTGTTTGTATAACCATCTGAACGATGTTTGACAATTTTCATGAAAAAAAACTTTAAATTATCAGAAACAGAAACTACAAACTATAATTTTATTTCGTATCAAAAAATATAGTTCAACCATATACTCTAACACTTTGCAGTGGACATTCCTTCCCTTATAATTTGATGGGGGGAAATATAACGCTTGTCTATAACTGAAGGAGTTCAATGTCTTACGTGATTTTAAAAGGAATCGATTTAAAAAATCTCTGAATTCTCTCACTTATTAGGTCACAAAACGCTTGTTGGGCTGTAGCCAAAATAACTTTGCTCTTGACCATCGTATCTTTTTTGTCTGTAGATGTAGTTATTGGGGCCCCCTTTGAGAGTGATGGACAGGGAGCAGTGTATGTGTATATGGGGTACAAGAGAGGATTTTACTTGACACAGACAATTACTGCCGCAAGTGTTGCCCCGTCTGGTACAACACTTTCAACATTTGGAAGTTCCTTTTCCCAACATTCTGTAGATTTCAACAACGATAAACATCGAGGTATGTATGAATATTAACACTATAATGGGAAATATATGTGTAATTTAAGCATTTGGGTTGTAAAAAATATGATTGGTTTTGTTCTTATGTGCATTTGAAATAGAGTTTCTGAATAAACATAGACGAAAAAACTCACATAAGTGCTAATATAATTGATATTTTAAAACTAACAGAATTGAACATACATGTACTTGGGGTATACTAGAAGTAAATATTTCTACCTTTCAATTTACTACCTTTTTGCTTTTTTTTTTCATTAATCGCAGAAGCATGTTTACAATATTTCGACAATTCAAATGACCATTATCTGATTTACTTAATTACATGCATATTATTTAAAAACTTCTTTCAGACTTAAAAGACTGATTTGCTTGTGGGTTATGCTCTTTCTTAGCATTGAGCTTGTGATGTTGTTTAGTATTTTGTTTTCTCATTATTCTGGTGCTGTTGCTGATAATTTCATCAGCAGATTCTTGCCATATCTTATAATAATGCTTTGGTAACATAAACCTAATGACCTTTGAAGTGCCTTTTATCACATTGTTCAGAAACACAGGACAGGTGGATATCATAAAATTCACTAATTTACCAATTAAAATCATTTTTCTTATGTGTAGAGAAGAGTGAATATCAAACTTGTTCTCTAACTTAGTTGTCATTTTTAGACATAGCGATTGGTGCATACGGGTCAGCTATGGTCTTTGTCCTCTACACAAATCGTCCAATTACAATGAGAGTTGATACCAGGACTAATCTTGTGTCATCCCCAGGAGGATCGAAGTTTATTATTGGACACAATACAACAGAGTTCACATTTAATGTCTGTTTTGAATACGAGGGCGATAATATTCCGACTGATGTTTGTAAGTCATGTTAAACAGACACGTTATTGTTATGATATAATTAAATGAATTTATGAAAGCCCAATTTCATTTACAGGAATCAGTGATGTTCTCGATGTTTATGATCTTATTTAAAAATGATGCAAAACAAGGAGATTATAAATGAATTACCAAAATTTAGTAACAGGAATATCAGTTTGTATCTCTTGTTTACTTCAGGTCAACTGTAAACATACACATACATGTACATACAACACACTAACAGCAAAATATCAGAAAAAAGGGATTTTTCTAATATGACAATTTTTGGCAGTGACATATGAAGTAATTGTTGACAAAACCTTTCTATTTTAGTGGTGACCTATGAAATAACTGTTGACATGACCTACCTTTTAATCTGTGACCTATGAAATAACTGTTGACAAAACCTTTCTTTTCTAGTGGTGACTACGACTTAATCTTCCCTTTTTTGGTGGTGATTTAAGAAGAGACTGTTTACAGAACCTTTTTTAGCGATGACTTCTGAAGTATCTGTTTCTATTTCGCAGTAATAAAGTAATTGTACACACACCCTTCCTTTTTTCTGTAATCTATTAAGTAACTGTAAACACAACTTTTCTTTTAAGTGGTGACAAATGAAGTAATTGTCGATATAACCTTTCCTTTTTAGTGTGACCTATGAAGTATCTGTCGACGTAACTGTCGACACAACCTTTCTTTTTTTAGCGGTGACCTATGACGTAACTGTCGACACAACTTTTCTTTTTAGTGGTGACCAATGAAGTAGCTATCGACACAACCATTCTTTTATTAGCTGTGACCTAAGAAGTAACTGTCGACACAACCTTTCTTTGTTTAGCGGTGACCTATGAAGTAACTGTCGACACAACCTTTTTTTTTTATAGTTGTGACCTATGAAGTAGCTGTCGATATAACCTTTCTTTTTTTAGCGGTGACTTATGAAGTGAATGTTGACACAACCTTTCTGTTTTTAGCGGTGACCTATGAAGTGACTGTTGACATGACCTTTCTTTCTTTAGCGATGACCTATGAAGTAGCTATCGACACAACTGTTCTTTTTTTTTTTTTAGCTGTGACCTATGAAGTAAGTGTCGACACAACCTTTCTTATTTTAGCAGCGACCTATGAAGTAACTGTTGACCACCTTTCTTTTTAGCGGTGACATATGAAGTAAATGTCGACACAACCTTTCTTTTTTAGCGGTGACCTGTGAAGTTACTGTCGACACAACCTTTCTTTTTTTTAGCGTTGACCTATGAAGTAACTGTTGACACGACCTTTCTTTTTTAGCGATGACCTATGAAGTAGCTATCGACACAACCATTCTTTTTTTTTAGCTGTGACCTTGAAGTAACTGTCGACACAACCTTTCTTTTTAGCGGTGACTTATGAAGTAACTGTTGACACAACCTTTTTTTTTAGCTGTGACCTATGAAGTAGCTGTCGACACAACCTCTTTTTTTAGCGGTGACCTATGAAGTAGCTATCGACACAACCATTCTTTTTTTTTTTAGCTGTGACCTATGAAGTAAGTGTCGACACAACCTTTCTTTTTTCAGCGGCGACCTATGAAGTAACTGTTGACCACTCTTTTTTTAGCGGTGACCTATGAAGTAACTGTCGACATAACTTTTTTTTTTTAGTGGTGACCTATAAAGTAACTGTTGACACAACCTTTCTTCATACAAGTGCCTCCAGTCAGGGACGTGTTTGTTTTAATCAGCCAGAAACATGTTCCAATACAATGTCCCGGAGCATCACAATCTTCAAAGCTTCTTCTGAATTCAAGTGTCCGGATCCTCCCCTTTACGTTGTTGTTCAAGATGATTGGGTAAAAGTCTTTTCTTAATGTTGTATTAAGAAGTATCCAGAAAATGAATCATCACTTTATTTTCATAAAGTTAGAAGTTTTTTGCAACAAGCTTAATATTTCATCCATGAAAAACATTAATGTAGTTCATACATGTATACAATTAATTTTATTTTGGACTAGAAATAAACGACATTGATATTTATTATCAAAATTACAAAAAAGTGGAATTTATCATTTTAAAAAAAATATATAAGCTCTCAATTCTTACATAGACAAACATGAGAGGTTTGTTTGTTCCTGTGGACTTTGATGTGGAGTTCAATGTGTCCACTACTAGCAATAGAGAGTGTACCGTTAGCTGTCCTATAGTCAACAAGTTTGATCCGACTAACGACGACCCATTTTCCAAGACACGTAAATATTCGGTTAGTGATCTACATGTCTCAGGTCTTTCAAAACTGCTTTACGGAATGTAAAGTTTGGTTTCTTGAAAATTAGTCTGAATTAATCAGTATCAGAGTTAGAATAATTGATTTTTTGTCAAGCATTTTCCTAAAGAATCTGCTGAGAAATGTGCCTTCTAAATAGATTTTTCCACCAATTAATATTTAACTTAAAACAATACGGTAAGTGAAATATATCATGTGTTTAGTATGAATTGGAGAGGATTGGATGTGGGGAAGACAACATTTGTCAACCAGATATAAAGATTTCTGTCTCATCACCGGAGAGCATCATAACTGGACCACAAGCAGAATACGTCATAGACATCACTATTAACAATGAAGGCGAAACCTCTTATGATACAGCGATCAACGTCACATTTCATTCTAATTTGACATTGGCCAACACAGGAAACTTCAGCGAAGATTTCCCTGTGACCTGTTCTCCTGCTGTTGGTTCGGTGCAGTGCTTTCTGGGTAGGCAACAGTTAAAGACAAATGAAATGTTCAGTTTCAGGATCACACTTGACAGCAGGAGACTGCTGCCTGTGATTGACGAGTTTGAGATGAAGGTGGAAGTAAAGTCTAGCAGGAATGATAACAGTATGGAGAGCAAGATGTATAATAAAACAATCAAAGTACTGACAGTGGTGGCAGTCACTTACAACATGTAAGTATGTAATGTTTTTTTCAAATACTTATTTTTCTATCTGAAACTGGCTTCATCGACATGTAAGTAGAAACATGTCATGGAATTTAATTCATAAATTCATTCAATAGATGATTTAACGTAGAACTGATCGTGTATTTTGCTTGGAAACATAAACAATTTGTTGTAAAGCAAGAGACCCTCTCCACAATAGCGAACACATCCTTTCAAAACCCAAAACATTTGAGCAAAAATAGAGGAAAAAATTAACAGAGACAGATGACAGTTTTCTTTCAAATACATCAACCATTATGCATAATTAAACATTTTGAATTTTAGACTGAAGTTTTTTTTGGTCCCAAACGAAAATTCATCTGTA
The DNA here is from genome assembly GCF_033153115.1 of Saccostrea echinata. NCBI lineage: Eukaryota > Metazoa > Mollusca > Bivalvia > Ostreida > Ostreidae > Saccostrea > Saccostrea echinata. The sequence goes on from NW_026889777.1 coordinate 7,239,482, forward strand.
TTTAAAAACAAACCAATATTGGCTATTTACATCAGCAATTTTTTAAATTAGTATAGAAGTTGTGATTCACGAATAATCTGGAATTTTAGAAAATCTTCTGTTTTCGTATGTTCTTCCCTAGTTAACCTTTACATGGCTGTTTTAGAGCATCTGTTCCTGAAGTTTATATTACAAAGACAGCCCCAGAAAGTCCCATTGTAGAAGTATATCACAGCATACAGATCGTTAATACTGGACCTAGTGATCTGCTGGACATATTAAAATTTACCCTTGAATATCCACAGTCAAGCCAAGTTAAACCAACGAAAATCGTAAGTTGTCAAATACAAAATAATGACTTTTAAACTAATTCCATTTGACTTTTTGAGAAAGGCTGATATATTCAGTTTTAGGGATCTGACAAGATAAGAATTGAGACTAAGATAAGGAATATAAAATATTACAACTTTAAAGTTCATTTAGCGGTGATCATATTTAAGCACCTTTGGTGAAGCTTCTTGTTCGCTAATTCAACTACTTGCTATTATATGATTAAAGAAACACCTGGAGAAACTTTGCTCAAACGCGCTATAATAATTGTAATTACACTAAATTGATGGGGAAAACTGTGCTGAATTGTTATTTATGTTGAACAGGCAAACATCTTTAGTTTTCTATAATTATTTTATTTAGCTTTTGAATGTTTCCTCCGCAAATAACAACACTTTGGTACGATGCCAGAATGTTGTCCTAGAACCAGAAGGCGAGACAAATTTGACCTACAGAGCTTTTACTATTCCCATTAACAAAACAAGGCACTCAGAGTCAGCCAGCAATTTTGTAAGAAAATATTCAAGATATAGAAAAACACGGTTACAGCAAACACACTTATAATTAATTTACTCTAAAAGCTAAGTGGTTTCATTCCCTCTAGTTTTGGAAATGAAAACATTATAAACTAGATGAATATAAGAAATCAAAATTGTGCATTCCTTGCACTTCGCTATAAGCGTTTTTTACTGTACATTTATTTCACTTCTTGTTTATACTTTTTCCTGTATTTTTATTTTGGTAAACGTAATATTTAAAAACAAATATCGAGTAAATTCCAGAGATGAAGGTGTTATTATGATTTTACATCAGGATTGTGAGAAGAGTGAAATGTGCAGCAAACTGGAGTGTGATATTGGAACGTTTATGTATGACAGTTTTATATCGGTGGTCATTTCCTATGATGTCATCCAGAACCTGTATGCAATTATTAATGTGAGTATATGGAGCCATGTGCTATATCACCATATGTATGTTCTAATGCTACTAGTAAAGTACAAAATGTTACGAATTCTTTAGTTAAAAAAAATGAGATCGTCTGAATAATTTGGTACAATTACGTTTTGTCAAAACATTTAACTGAATCTTAAAAACTTACCTTGGTCAGTATAGAAAATAAATTTGTTTTTTAAAAACTTTTTTAAAGGATGGAGCAAGTGGTGATATACCATTTGTTCCAATAGAAACAACATTTACTCCATACACAGAGAATCCAGGACTAAATTTAAAAGGTCAAGGAGACGGTTTGGTATGTCTGAAATATTAAGAAAAACTGTTGAAAATTTAAATATAGCAACGTTTCACTATATTTTGGTTTTCATCAATCTTTCGTCATTCTATCAGAGAAAACTCTCTTATCTTCATTATATAGCAATTGTAAATGTAAAGTAATTGACATTTTATAAGTAACGTGTTTGGAAAATATCATTACTTCAAAGCATATTTTGTGTGGCACTTTTGATTTAATTTACGCAGTGTATTATATAAATAAACTTACATGTTGTCATAGTCTTAAAAATGATCTTAAATATTCAAGTATTTAAAGTTCTGAAAAAAAGTAGTGTACACTGTTTATCGTCTAACACTGCTCTTTATAAAATCCAAATTATTTCATTAAAATCGGCATATACCAAAAATATTCGTATTTTAAAACATGCTTTGATTTGTTGCTCTACTTAAAACTTAAGAGTACTTGGATATTTTTGAAATTATTTTTGAGATTTAAGATATTTATATTCTTAAATGCATGTATGTTTTACATAAAATATATATAATGAAAATTGTGATCATGATAATTTGAAATCTTAATAATTCTGATATATACATCAGCGTCAAAAGATATCCTCAATTTGACTCACAGAAAATATCCTAGAGTTACATTTTAGGTAAAGGTGGTGACGAAATTTCTTCCCAGTTCACCGATGAAAAAGGAAGTTCCAGTTTGGGCCATAGTTCTACCTATCGTTATTTCTTTAGTTATCCTAGTAGTTGTCGTTCTTGTTCTGAAAAAGGTATGTTGTAAACATTTTAGGATCATGTTGACCATTGCATGTTTCCCAAACAATTATCAAAAAAAGGAGTCGAAAAAATCGTTCATTTTTTGTGTCGTCATATACGTATGTCCCCAAGAGAGTATAACCTGATTTGAAAAATTGCAAATGTTCAGAGAGAGAGAGAGAGAGAGAGAGAGAGAGAGAGAGAGATGCTTATGAGAGGGACTAATCCTGCGCAATAGTTTACAAAGGGGTGGAATATCTGTTCAAAATGATCTTGAAAGATTAATAAAGATAATTATATGATCATTTTGCAGAGAGGATTTTTTGTTAGAAAATATAAAGTACAAATTGAGGACCAGAGAGCACGTGAGAAGAAGATCAAAGAAAATGACAGGGTAGATAATTTAGTGGGAACGGATGATGAAGTCGAAGAAAAGCCTGTATTGTCAACTTTTGTAAACACCAATAAAAATAAAGATGAAACAGAGGAAGATAAGCTGGGCTCGCTCGAGGATAAAGGTAAAAATGAATGGAGTTGCTTTAATAGTTTTTTGAAAAATGCAGTTTCTGTACATTTTGTGATGAGTTGTCATGTCATATTTATTGATATTCAAGTTTTATTGAAATGACAGGCCTGGAACCACCATCGACTGCAAAGGAAAACGAATTAGAAACAAGGTCTGAATGTATATCTATATTCCTTATATTTATGTTTTTATTGGCAATTTGTTGAAATCGTTTTATAATGTCGCACTTCAGATTAAATAGAATGCGTCTCGGTTTCAGATTTAAAAATATGTGTTGGATGTGTGATTAGATTAGAATAATAAGAACCCATATGCTAGCTAGACACTAATTATCTAAAATATGTTTTCAACAAAGACGGTCACTAAACAATTTTCATAATCCCTAACCACTGACGCCTGACGCAATGACAGCCCCAGAAAACTATATCCATGTCAGGTACTTGACATTTGACTTGGCGAAATTTGAATTCAGTTTATCGAGAAATTAACACACTTACTTAAACGAGTTATAAAAGAGAAACCATTTGGAAATGTAAATATTTACTATCAACAGTATTTATAAAATTATTTTCAGATACAGATCCCTGTATCTTTTTTCTGCATTTGTAATCTCTTTTGCGGAAACATGAGCCTGGTTTGTTCTTATCATAAATGTCAATAGATAACTCTTGTTTACACGGCATTATTAAATTACATAAACATTTCTTCAACGGAACTAAGTAATTGCAATAAAAATCTGAATTACTATAAATTAAATATTTTTTGATAAGGATATAAAAATACTGTTATAAATGGAATCTTAAACAGGTTTTTAACAAAAATAAGTTGCTCAATATGGTGTTACTTTTAGTATGTTGCACGTGTTTTAATTTGAAGTATGTAAACATCACATGTTTTCCTACATGTATTCTCGATAAACAATACTGTTTTCAATATCAATTTAGATATTAATGATTTAAGATATCCATAATAAGTACATGCATGTATTTAGTAGTGCATCATTCATTGCACCTGATCCCATCTCTGTTTTCAGATGTCCGTGCTTGCTCTGCTCACAATTTATATTGTTTTATTTGACTTTGAGTGTGATTGCCGTTCGTTTTCTTTAGATTTCATTCAATACATGTACACACACTATTGTTGAAAACATCTCTTTTAAATTGTTCCTGTTAAATAAAAGGATTTTTTTTTCAATTGAAAGAAAATCCATTATTTCATTTTGTGCATAAATTAATAATTATTTTAATGAATGAAATAAATTACACTTTCAACTCTTTGTGTACTAATGGTGTAAAAATACTTCTAAATATAAAGTTTTATTTCATTTTTAAGTCCTTTTTCAAAAAATAAAAATAATAAAATAAAATAAAATAAATGAATAGATAAATAAATGAAATGATGGTTGTTTACTAAATGCTTTCAGATATTGTTCATTTTACTGAAAATAATCCGTACAGACCTTTCATTTTGTTTATTCATTTTGTTTATTTTATTTTTTTTTTTTGGTTTTGTTTTTTTTAATTTTTGAATGAGGACTTAAAAAACTGAAGCGTTTATTTATTGATGTGATCCCTCTTACCTAACTGGAGAGGCAGCTGAAAACTAAATGCACATATACAATGTTGATATATTTATCAAGCAGCTGATAAAATAATCCTTCCTGTCTTACAGCAAATCGGTAGTCATTAATGAAAAAGAACTACTTCTCCCTGCACCACCAAGTACAAGCAATGTTGAGTTTGACACTGATACCCAAACGACGAGCAATGGCGAAAACGTTCCTAATGTTCAAAAGTCGAATAATGGCGAGGGTGTCCCTGGTGATCAAAAGACGAGCAATGGTGAGGGTATCCATTACACTCAGACGGCGGGTAGTGTTGAAGGTCACTCGGAAGGACATGGATAAATGATCGTGTAGAAATAAAACCAAAACTTCATATTCTTAGAATTCATTGTGATATAGTTTATAGAATAATCACGCTAAAATTAAATGTCTTGTTCCATGTGGTATTATAAACATCAAGAGCCAGTTAAATTTTAATCAATTTCAATCGATTTCGAGGGATCCTGAAACTTTTAAGACATCATGCTGGTAAAAATTAAACATATTGTATTTATCTCTCTTGTTCTCTTTTTGTGAAAGTTGTTAAACACAATGAACAATTTTATCCATCCTTATTTCTTACAATTTTAGTACATGTATTTGACATCATAAAAAAGAAACAAATGGAACATATTTGTTATATTTAGAAAACAATAATTTTATAGAGATAAAGTCGACATGATTGATATTAGCTCCTCCGAAAATTATTGACAGTCATTTAAGTACAGTTCTGTGTAAAAATCATGCAAAATAGGCATTTAGGTGATATATGAGGGTTCTCAGAATTTGATGATTTTCCACACATAGTTTTCTTTTGCCCTATGAAACATGTATGCAAAAGGAAAAATGTTTTGATTCACGGTTACCATGGAAACATGGGTAGAGAAATTTCCCTAGCAACCAGCCAATTTTCAGCTTCGATGGACTAAAAAATCTCATATCTTTCAGGCTCAAAATATATGTAAATACTAAAAGAATTCCTTTTTCATTGCTGTTATTCTCAAGATATTGATCTTTACAGTTTTCACAATCAAAAATATAGAAATAAGATTTAAAGATTTATCTGTGATAGATGAGGGAATATATGCATGTTTTTCCTTTTTTGCTGACTCAGCATTTTCCTTGATTTTGGAATTATTCAATGCCTAATTACTCCAGTGATGGACCTCATACAGACATCCTGTGTATATAACATTAAAGCAGAGGATTTTGTCTTTCAGAATTTGAATTCAGAAGCGTATAATTTTTTGACATTCCTATCCGTTGCCTAGCAACAAAAATGGATGTTTTGATGAATAAAAAGAGAAAAAAATGTAAAATGCTAAAGTCATAAATCACATAATTTGTTATCTTTGAATACTCAAAACATATTTTACAATAAATTGAACTTTTTGAGACCTCTCTGCAAACTATGGAATGTTTTACAATTTGTAATCTCCATGGTAACAGCAATTTCCCCTTAGCAACAGATCATAGAACAATAATTTTAGCATCTTCACATACCCTTTGTTAAGGATTTTTCAAAGCATGCTGTAAAATTGTGATTAGGCAAATATTACAATGCAATTAACATCTTATGAAATTCTTTTTTTCACTTCATTTTTCCATGGCAACGATTCTGAGCACATAGCAACCAATGTATCCTATGTAGAGTTAAGAGTCATTCTCTGTAGGAATTTCAATTGTTTTGATACTCAGAGTCAAGATTACAGGACATTGTTATGCAAAATCATTGCTGGTACAAAATATACATAAATATTTACATTTGCAATTAAGATGTAAAAATTCATACTAAGAATGTTACCATGGTAACGGGTAAAAACATTTTTAGCTCACCTGAGCCGAAGATTCAAGTGAGCTTTTCTGATCGAAATTTGTCCGTTCTCTGTCGTCGTCGTCATCGCTGTCGTTGTGAACTTTTCACAATTTCATCTTTTTCTCCAGAACTACTGGTCTAATTTCAACCAAACTTACCAGAGAGTATTCTTAGATAAAGGGGATTTAATTTGTTCAAATGAAGGGCCACGCTCTCTTCCAAGGGGAGATAATTACAAATTAGTAAAAAATTGATGGCATCTTTTAAAAATCTTCTCTCAAGATCCACTGGACCAGGAAAGATGAAACTCAGGTGGAGTCATCCTCAGCTAGTGTAGATTCAAGTTTGTTAAAATTAGTAAGGTTGGGCCACAATGGACGATCAAAGTTTTACATAGGAATATATAGAAAAAATCTTTAAACATCTTTTCAATTACAACAAAGCCATAATTAATCATCCTCATAACTGGCATCCTCAGGTGGTGTAGATTCAAGTTTGTTAAAATCAAGACCCCCAGGGGTAGGGTGGGGCCACAATCGACGATCAAAGTTTTACACAGGATTATATAGTGAAAAAAATTAAAAAATCTTCTTAAGAACAGCAAAGCCATAATTAGTCATATTTATATTGAAGCATCCTTAGGCGGTGTAGATTCAAGGTTGTTAAAATCATGAACCACGAGGGTAGGGTGGGGCCACAATGGACGATCAAAGGTTTGCATAGAAATATATATAGGAAAAATCTTCTCAAGAACAGCAAAGCCATGATTGGTTATTAACTATTCGGAAGTATCCTAAGGTAGTGTAGATTCATATTTGATAAAGATCATGACCCCCTGGTATATATAAATATCCCCTGTGGATATATAGGGTCACAATTGATGATTAACGTTAAGCATAGGAATACATAGGACATTTTTTTAAAAAAAATATTGTTCTCAAGAAGAGCAAAGCTATGATTAGTCATATTTTTATAGAAGCATCCCCAGATACTGTAGATTCAGAGTTGTTCAAATCATGACCCTCGGGGGTAGGGCGGGACCATAATGAAAGTTCAAACTGGTGGTGAAAAAAGTCACAATTAGGCAAAGAAATATGAAAGTATCTTTAGTTAGTGCAGATTCATTTTTGTTCAAATCATAGCCCCCCCCCCCCCTTTAAGGGGTAGATTGGGACCACTTATGCATTAAAGCTTTTCAATACTGAACTGATTTTTGTTTTTTTTCCCTAGCCACAGTGCTCAGATGAGCAATGTGGCGCATGGGCCTCTTCTTGTTTATATTATTTCAGTTTTATTTCTCCATTTTCATTCAGAGCTCATTGATATTTCTAAATTTAAAAAAAAAGAAATATACAAGCACGGGTTTTCAAGTTTTGAAAAAGAAATATTAATGCACTTCGTTAATTATTATTTCATGAAAGAAATAAAATCTTTTTTTTTAATTAAAGTATTTTATAAAATAAATGTTCACATTTTGGCGTAGTACATTTTCTGAACTTTTTACTATGCTTGTACCGGAAATCTGATGTGGGATTTCCATGGGGGGGAAAAATCCTACTATAGAGTCATTTTTCCGTGGGGGAAATTCTACTCTAGAGTCTATTGTCTGGGGGGGGGGGAATCCTAGTCTTGAGCCAGTTTTCCGGGGGGGGGGATTGTAGAGGGGAAATCCTACTTTACAAGACTGGTAGATAATGAGCTGATTTTTGGTATGTCTCTTGATATTGTTGACTTACAAATCAGGTTTCGAGTTTCTTTGGTCCATTTTGCTCAGCAGAGCAGCAGATGGCTCAAGCATCTTTTTATCGTTCAAATCGTTCGTGGAGCCACAACAATGATCAAAGTTATACAAAGGAATACAGAAAAACATGCTTATAGATAAGGAGTTTACATATGAAATGACGCTTACAGCTAAGTGATCTGTGGGCTAAGAAAATATTTGGTACTGTACTTTATCAAATGAGTTGCAATGGTGTATATTCCCAATGTTTTCCGAGTGAATATACACAATTTAAACGACGTGTATAAAGCTAATACCACGTAATACAATTATAGATGTTTTACTAATCGCTCAATTATAGATATTTTAGTTATCTCATAAGATTTTCTTTTTCACAAAAAAAGAAGATAATCCCTGTAAAATGATGTTAATATATTTCTATTTAAATCGACGATGCGTCAATTGATGACGTCGCACTGTTAACGTTGAAATGCTGAAAGAGAGTTTTTTGTAAATCTATACAAAATATGAAATCTTGGAATGATATTTGCTACGTCTTTGAAAACATATGTGACAATTTGTTGAAGATTCATTTTATACAAACTTTTGGTTTTGAAGTTGTACATGTTGTAAAGACCGATGAATCATTAAATGTAACCCTGCTCTGTAATCATTCTGTGTATGGTGACAGTGCTAAACCAGCTATTTGTAGAATCATGGTAAGTTATAAAGTATAATGTAAGAAAGTATTAATGAAAGTGGTTAGACTTTCCTGAATGATGAAATGAATCATGCAACGCCATCTTCACTGATAGGCCTAATATGTTTCCTGTGAGAAAATGTTGGTGGTGTGGGGGGTGGGGATAACATTCATATTTACAGTAGTCAGTTTAAAAAAAGAATAAAATTTTGTTGAGGTAAAACGAGAGCTTTCTTGTTTTTAACAAAATGTTTTCTCATTATCATTTATGTTAAAACGTAAGGACTTTCAAAAATAAAAGTTTCGAAAATTTTATGCTTGAAGCATGGGATTGGGTCAAAACTGGAAGTGCTATTTATAAAGCATACGCAAGGATAAAACATAACTTTATCTTATGGGTAGTATCCACCACAAGTATGACATTAAACGTAATTAGTTTAATCCCACACATGTGGTGGATACTACCTATAAGATGAACTTATAATGTATTAAAATTGGCTATCCCTGGTACTTCGGTATAAGCATGTTTTACTATATATAGAAAAGTTTAAAAACAGCACAGTCATGATTAGCCATTTTAGTTCAAAAGCATCCTAAGTGCAAATTTTAAGTTTGTCGAAATCAAATGTCCCCGGGCTTAGGGTGAGGACCACGATAGAAGATCAAATGTATAGGGAAAATCTTATAAAGCTATGATTAGGTAAATAGATATGGGAGCATCTTTAGATAGTTAGGCCTTTGTTTTGTCAAACATTTGGACCAATATTTTATTTAAAGTTTTCAATACTGAACTGTGTTCTAATTTTTAAGCCCAAGTGCTAAGGTAAGTAGTGTAGCCAATGGGCCTCTTGATACAAAAGTTATAGACATTAGACTTAGTTTCTAATTGTCAATAGACAAGGCTATAATTATAGGCAATGCCTGCTGCCTAATATATTTATGTAGATCATATTAAAATATGCTCAAATGAAAAATTTCTAGTAATTTACTTTTTTTAAATGTTTGGCTGTAGAGCTGATTTCTAGTTTGTCTTATAATATTGATGACTGACAAATCAATTCAAGTTTATTGCTGACTGACCCACTTTTATGAAAAAACTTGTATTAGTACCTTGAATGTAAAAAATCCTTTTATTCACTGCTCAGTTCAATAATAAAAATTTCAAATCTTTTTTCTGCTATGCCTGCAGATAATTATAGCTGAAGTTTATTATGTTTTTTTTTTATATCAATGACCAAGATTAGGTTTGACAATCATGATAAAGATAGATATATATATAGCCCTCAGACTTTAGAAATTCACAGATCGTCTTTTGTTTGTCTCTTCATATTTTATTTTCTAGTTTCGCATTGATTGAACTACTTCAATAAGGTCACCTGTACAGAAGTTTCAATGTGAAAGGTGAAGATAACGAACAGTGATCGACCTCATAAAATCTATAAACATTACAAATATGTGAAGAGGGCATAAAACACGGACCCCTGGAAATTCCAGAGGATGGACTAGGTGCCTAGGAGGAGTAAGCATCCCCTGTTGACCGGTCACACCTGCCGTAAGCCCTATGTATTTATTGGGATGACGGAACTTTCCGCAGTCAATTCAGTATAAAAACAAAGACCTAACAATTGGTATGAAACAAGTCATCCAAATGCGACCCAATGATAGGTTATATTTGCTAACAAGGTCATTATAACTCTTCGTAGATTACATTGGTTGTTATGTTCACAGAATCGTTGCCATGGGTTAATCAAGTTAAAAAAAACTTTAATAAGATGCTTATTGCATTGTAAAATTTGCCTACTCACAATTTTACAACATGCTTTGAAGAATCCTTAATAAAATCTTTCTCCCTGGAAAACTTGCTCCAGAGTAGGATTTCGCCCCGGAAAATGACTCTAGAGTAGGATTTGCCCCACAGAAATCCCACATCAGATTCAATTTTCTGGTATAAGCATAGCAAACATGTACGGAAAATTAACTATGCCAAAATGTGAACATTCATTCTATAAAATACTTTAATAAAAAAAAAAGAATTTATTTCACTCATGAAATATTAATTAAAGAAATGCATTAATATTTTTTCAAAACATGAAAACCCGTGCTTGTATATTTCTTTTTTTTTTTAAATTTAGCTATGAAGGAAAATGAAGAAATAAAGCTGAAATGATATAAATAAAAATGTTTATACCTATTACCATGGTAACATTCTTAGTATGAATTTTTAAATCTTGATTGCGAATGTATATATTTATGTATATTTTGCACAAGCAATGATTTTGCATAACAATGTCCTGTAATCTTGACTCTGAGTATCAAAACAATTGAAATTCCTACAGAGAATGACTCTTAACTCTACATAGGATACATTGGTTGCTATGTGCTCAGAATCGTTGCCATGGAAAAATCAAGTGAAAAATAGAATTTTATAAGATGTTAATTGCATCGTAATATTTGCCTAATCACAATTTTACAGCATGCTTTGAAAAATCCTTAACAAAGGGTATGTGAAGATGCTAAAATTATTATTCTATGATCTATTCAAAGATAACAAATTATGTGATTTATGACTTTAGCATTTTACATTTTTTTCTCTTTTTATTCATCAAAACATCCATTTTTGTTGCCAGGCAACGGATAGGAATGTCAAAAAATTATACGCTTCTGAATTCAAATTCTGAAAGACAAAATCCTCTGCTTTAATGTTATATACACAGGATGTCTGTATGAGGTCCATCACTGGAGTAATTAGGCATTGAATAATTCCAAAATCAAGGAAAATGCTGAGTCAGCAAAAAAGGAAAAACATGCATATATTCCCTCATCTATCACAGATATATCTTTAAATCTTATTTCTATATTTTTGATTGTGAAAACTGTTAAGATCATTATCTTGAGAATAACAGCAATGAAAAAGAAATTCTTTTAGTATTGACATTTAATTTGAGCCTGAAAGATATGAGATTTTTTAGTCCATCGAAGCTGAAAATTGGCTGGTTGCTAGGGAAATTTCTCTACCCATGTTTCCATGGTAACCGTGAATCAAAACATTTTTCCTTTTGCATACATGTTTCATAGGGCAAAAGAAAACTATGTGTGGAAAATCATCAAATTCTGAGAACCCTCATATATCACCCTTTGCATGATTTTTACACAGAACTGTACTTAATTAATACTCTTGACAGGCAAAATGAGTTTTCCCCACCATATTATTGATTTTTACTCTGATTAGTAGATTGATTTATTGTGATGTAACATTACCGTTGCGACTTTCAATAACATAACTACACACAAAAAAGAAAATAATTAATTTAAAAAAGGTAATTAATTATGACGTAAATACGCTAGCACTACAGACAGCATGCAGATAGTGCATGTAATAAAAATCAGTTATAATTGAATGTTGATAAATGAAATCAAAATACTATTTTGTCGGTTGCTTTGTTTTTCATATAACTGAACAATCATTGACTGTGTTTCCGGGCAAAATTAATTATTTTAGCGCACTTGAAACGAAAATATTGCCCCGGCTCCACGTTGGGCAATATATCAACCCTTGGGGGTTAACATGATCAATGTTGCCCTCATCCCCTGTCAATATTTGTATAATATTATGACTACATATCTTTAAAGTTTTACTTATATTGAGAAGTGTTAACAGTGTAACCATTTAGGACATGGATGATTCAAAAATATAGCAAGTTCGATGATTCTTAATAGCACTATAATTTTATTTTTAAAAAAAGTTGTCCATGGCATTGGATAATTAATATGAAGAACAGAGTATGAAAACATCTTAAATGATGAGATCCATCGTTGAGATAAATAAGGGGCTGAGGGGGGAATATGAGTGGTCTAGATGCTGTTTTTCTGACTTTTGTGGTTCTCACAAAACGACGCTTAATCAAAATTTAAAAAAAAAAGTTACTAACGTGTTGATTTGCATACCTTGTTATTAGTCATGTACAAACGAATTTTGCTGAAACATAATCAGATTAGACACACAAGTACTCCTAAGGTAATATACAAAGGTGCTTGGGTTTCTGATTGACAATGCTTAGGGAGTTTTGGAGACTAGGTCTTTCAACAATCTGTTATAAGCAGACCTGTTTTTTTAGTATTGATATGAAGAGTTTATTGAAAAACTTTTACATGAATAGAGGTCTCTTGCTGTGGGCTTCAATTCGATGTTAAGATATATGGACAATGTTTTGTCAATTGACAATATTAATTTCCATTCCACCATTGATTCCATATATCCTTTTGAACTGGAGACACCGAATGTCGGACACATTCGTTTTATATTTGTATATCTAAGTAGGGAATGACAATGATGACAAACTACCACTAAACTAAACGTGATTGCATCAACATTTCTATCCTCATCTTCCCTTATTAATGTAGCAATATACCATTATTACCTGCAGATGGGGTTTAATACCCAAGTTGATTCGACGTTCCATGTGCGAACAATTTCGCAAGCTAATGACAATTAAGTTACTGAATTCCGAAACAAGAGTAACAGTAGTCTCATTTAAAGTAAACATTTTTCAAATTTTATAGTCAATACAATCAACTTGTTATCGTTAAGTTGCATGTTGACTGACGCTTTTTTAGAAAATTTTTAGTCATTGTTTTCATATTGAATAATCTATAGATTTTTCCGTTTATTGAATAATAACAAAGAGCACAAGACAGGTCGACAAGTGATGCTTACTCCTCCATGGTGCCCCGTCCAATCTCTGATATTTTTAGAGGCCTACGTATCTTCTTTGCTTATATTTTATATTGTTTCAATGGATTTTGAGCTTGCTTACTGTTCGTTATTTTCATATTTCATACCAAGGATACTTATACTAAAATAATTGAGGTGGAAATCACTTTCTCTAAAGAAAAGAGGTTTAAATTTTTGTCAAAAGAACCTGAATAAGAAAAAAAAAATATTCGGTTTTGATAAGACAGAATATCAAGTAAAAAAATCCGAGTTGTTTTTTTTTTCTAAAATTGAATGAGCCGATAGGAAAGGAGCACAACTCAAGATAAAAATTTGTCGACGATAAACATTACATTAGAAAAAAAAATAATCACAAACTTAGTTGAAACATGTATAGGAGGCGAACAGTATATATAAACAAGAACAGGACATTAAAGCACAAAACAAAATAAGGAAGAATCACCTTTGCTTTCTTCTAGATTGTGTCTTATCATATCAAGTTTACTCCTGTTATGGAGGAAAATATGTGACCCTTCAATTTGATGTACAAAGAAATTTATGCATTCTTTCAAAAATTAAAAACAGCGAAAAGGTACATGCAGCATATACATTGGACATGGATTTATTTGTTTGAACTGCTGTATATATAGCCTTTACTCATATGAATTGTTCTTTTATCAATTTAATGAGCTTTTATAGTTCATTCGAAAGACATAAAGGTCCTTACCTAGAAATTCAGACTTATAGAGAGAGGAAGTAAGAGAGTAGTGTTTGCATAATATAAATAGAAAATCAATTTAACTCAAACTAAACCATCCAGGTAGAACTCTTATGCCTAACACAATTAGGTGATGTGTGGGCACGGAATGTATTTTAAATAACTCTGTATTATGTAAGACAACGTGGCCCTAAATTTAAAACAAGAGGCCCATGGGCCACATCGCTCACCTGAGCACATTGGCTAGGCAAAAGCACAGGATGCTTCCATATAAATATGACTCATCATGGCTTTGCTGTTCTTGAGAAGAAGATTTTTAAAGGTTTTTCAATATATTTCTATGTAAAACTTTGATCCTCTATTGTGGCCCCACCCTACCCCCGGGGGTCATGATTTGAACAAACTTGAATCTACACTATCTGAGGATGCTCAGGTATGACTCATCCTGGCCTGCTGTTCTTGAGAAAAAGGTTTTTAAAGATTTTTCCTTTATATTTCTAAGTTAAACTTTGATCCTCCATTGTGGTCCCGCCCTACCCCCGGGGGTCATGATTTGAACAATCTTGAATCTACACTACCTGAGGATGCTTCCATATAAATATGACTCATCATGGCTTTGCTGTTCTTGAGAAGAAGATTTTAAATGTTTTTCCTATATATTTCTATGTAAAACTTTGATCCCCCATTGTGGCCCCACCCTACCCCTGGGGGTCATGATTTGAACAAACTTGAATCTACACTACTTGAGGATGATTCCATATAAATATGACTCATCATGGCTTTGCTGTTCTTGAGAAGAAGATTTTAAAGGTTTTTCAATATATTTCTATGTAAAACTTTGATCCTCCATTGTGGCCCCGCCCTACCCCCGGGGGTCATGATTTGAACAAACTTGAATCTACACTATCTGAGGATGCTTTCATATAAATATGACTCATCATGGCTTTGCTGTTCTTGAGAAGAAGATTTTTAAAGGTTTTTCAATATATTTCTATGTAAAACTTTGATTCTCCATTGTGGCCCCACCCTACCCCCGGGGGTCACGATTTGAACAAATTTGAATCTACACTATCTGAGAATGCTTCCATATAAATATGACTCATCATGGCTTTGCTGTTCTTGAGAAGAAGATTTTAAAGGTTTTTCAATATATTTCTATGTAAAACTTTGATCCTCCATTGTGGCCCCGCCCTACCCCCGGGGGTCATGATTTGAACAAACTTGAATCTACACTACCTGAGGATGCTTCCAAATGAGTTTCATCTTTCCTGGCCCTGTGATTCTTGAGAAGAAGAGTTTTAAAAGATGTTATTAATTTTTCACTAATTCTTTATTATCTCCCCTTGAAAGAGGGCCTGGCCCTTCATTTGAAACAAACTTGAATCCCTTTTACCCAAGGATGCTTTGTGGCAAGTTTGGTTGAAATTGGCCCAGTGGTTCTGGAGAAGAAGTCGAAAATGTGAAAAGTTTACAGACAGACGGACGGACAGACGGACTACAGACAAAATGTGATCAGAAAAACTCACTTGAGCTTTCAGCTCAGGTGAGCTAAAAAGTGCGACACGGTTTTAAAGCGTAGTTTGTTACTCTTTGTTAATTTTATCAAATACATCAAAGTAGCAAATATGGAAGGAGTGCCATAGAGTTTATCAAGTTTTTACAGGTATATCCTTCGACTGACATTTTTATCAGAAAAATCAATACTCAATTAATTATTTTTTTTTACTTTCGGTTTGTGTTATCTACGTCGGTCAAACCAAAATTTAACTGCAGAGATTTTAAATGGAAAATGGTTAGCAGAGCGACATACTTCCTACTCCTTATCTTGCCTGTAATCTCTGGATTTAATATCGGTATCAAGGGGGTCAATATTTTGACTGGAGAACCTGGATCTATGTTTGGATATTCCCTAAACTTCGCCACCCGGCGTAATAATGTATGGTAAGTTACAACGACGCCGAGATTCATTCATATTCAAATATCATTTAATACTTAAACGTTACATCCGATTGACGCCAGGATTGATTGTGATTGTGCAGTCTAGAAACCACTCCACTGTGTCCGTCAGTCTGTCATATCTAGGGGCAGGGGGTATATTCTTTGTGTAACCTGTGTTTCCAAAAGTTTAAAACAGCATAATTAAGACTGCTCACAGCAAATGATTTGATCTAGGACACATTATAAAACTGCCAGTTGAGTACCTTCTCTTTAAAATTCTTTTATCGTTCATTTTTACCTTATATCTATAGAAATTCTTTTACAAACAATGTTTCAGCTATAATCTTAAGATCTTTACTCAGTATGTAATTTGTCAATTTTGAATATATATAAATGAAAATGAAAGAGATGTGAGTTAGGAATTTTGTTGTATGATGAATTTTTAATTTTTATTTTGTACAGGTTGTTGGTTGGAGCGCCAAAGGCAACAGATAAAGCCCAAAATTTGATCACAGGGACTTTGTACTACTGTACCCCTCCTCTTAGGAATTTGACTGACTGCAAACAGCTTTCAAGTGGACAACTCCCAGGTAAATATTATGACGAATAAAACTTAGCATCTTACCAAAATAATCCTATTGAAAAATCGTTTTATATACACGTTATTCCTGAACAAAAGACAAATTAAAGCAGAATTTGGAACCTTTCAAATCTGATTATACACTCTACGCCACATTATTAAAATACTACATTTTCAAGAATCTAACTAAACTCAAGAAATAAATCGTTGTGGTAATATGATTTCCTGGCAGAAGGAATTCCTATCTTCTAAATGACACCATGGCGGTTTTAAGAGCCTGTACTGGCCACAAACACTAGCTTTTATTCTGCATTTAAAAAATCCGAGCATGGACTTGCCTCAGCTTCTTCAGATTATCCATTCAAAAATTACAAGGGAACCACATAAAAGTTAGTGCAAATATGACGAAAACGAATGTTTATTCACGTAAGGCAAAATGAATCAAAGGAAATACCATGTATATTTAGTCAACTGCATGTATGATCGATATTCAAGACTACGCCTACGTCTAGGTGTATTGTTAAAAAGTCCCATCACATTCACACTGACACATTGTGGGCTTGAAATAAGTTACTTAAAAAATGCAAAAAGAAATGGAAATATATTTAAAACTATGTGTTTTATTTGTATTATCTAACCACTTATTGCAGCTGTAAGCATCACCATCTTAACTACATATAGTCAAACAGAGAAAGTGTCTTACTAAAGATTTGCTTATTTCACATGGCGAGAAATAAGGTGTAGTTTGACCCGTTTGAAGTGCTTTATAGAACATTTACCTGAAATTGTAATTATTGTACATTATTTTGCATACTATAGCCCAGTAAACGTATTTTATGATTATTGTATGATAAACTTCAAAAGAAAACAGACTAACACACTGGGAAGATAACGGGGACAACAAATTATATTGACCACACACACACCTTTCTTATGAAATAATTCTTTGTCACCCAGGTGTAGTACTAGGAGATGAGTTTACAGAACAGCGGTCAGAGATGTGGCTGGGAGCTTCTGTTGACGTGGGACAATTTGCCGAGGCAGTCACGGTAAATCTAATTAATGTGCAATGTTTGCATGTAGCAGTCGATCTCTGCAAATGTTTAAAGCAATCTGAGCTGCAACTTTGATGTCGAAACTTTTGTTGTAATACTAATATTGTAATCATGTATTTCAATGACAGAAAAAAGAACGTTTCTAAACTTCTGTTGTTCATATTTGCGATGGAAGAACTGTTTATAAGTTTTGTTTGAAGAAAAACTACATTATTGTCCTGTACAATATTAATTCTGATAAAATACTATACACTCCATTGTACAAAAATCTTTCTTCTGAAACACTTTCTTGTTTTATTTTAGTCTAATTGATCGTAAACTTTTAAGTCACATGAAGATTTTTTCATAAGAGCACATTTTAACAGCAAAATAAAATTCTTACAAATGCAGCCCATATTGTTTAAATCTATGAAACATGAGTGGAAAGTCTTCTGGATTCCATTGGAAAGAAATTATTTTTCTGGTAATATTTCTCGTATATCTTAAAAATTAATTTTGCAGGAAAAAAATTCAATATATGTTTGCTTGACAAAACACACCCTTTTGGATTGCAAATTATGTCGTATCACTATAGTAGTGAACGAAGAGAGGAAAATTTGCCTTATCCTCTCTTATAAAAGAGAATGATTTAGACAGCAAAATAAACATAACAGGGAAATTCTTATGACGTTACCTTTAAAGCAATGTAGCTTTTAAAAGAGGGATTGTATATAAAACCTACAAACAAACGAAAAAATATAAAATAGAAGATAAGTAAGAAAAAAGTGGACAATCCCAGAATCTATACGTATCGAAATATATTCTGCTTAGTCCTTCACCCCCCCCCCCCCCTCCTCCCAAAAAAAGATATATATATATATATATATATATATATATATATATATATATATATATATATATATATATATATATATATATATATATATATATATATATATATATATGGAAACGTTTTGTTTATGAATTATCATACACTAAAATATATCGATTTGAACAAGCCTTTAGAAGGCTCCACTCCAAATTGCCCTCGAAGGATACAATCAGACCAATATATTTTTTACCTTGGCCAGTTACAAATCTGTTTGGATTAGTCATGGAGATATCCATTATAAATGACCATTTAGCAGCATATATAGAACGCTTTTATAAATATTTTCAGTTCTGTGCACCACGTTGGAGAAGAAATGGTCCTGATGGTAATGTTACTGCAATGAATGGATTGTGTTATGAAGTACCATTTGGAGTATTAGAAGGGGACGATTCTGGGCTCATAAATCCAGCAATATTGAACGGGTTGTATAATTCTGATCCCTCAGATCAATTTACGGAGTATGACGAGGCTATGTTCAACCAGACCATCAAATACGGAGTATCGGCTTCAGGACTTTCTATAACGTACAATGGCAGTGAAGTAAGACTTCAAATAAAAATAGTATCAATAAATTCTTCATATATATCATGTTACTTCTAACAAGAAATCTTTATAGCATTGGAAAATTACAATTGGCCTTAAGCTTGCAAAATATCGCGGTGAAAAACTATAAGATATACTAATTCTATTTCAGATTTGGATTGGTTCACCGGGTTTAAATGAGCTTGCAGGTGTGTACAATATTAAATAGGATATAATAAGTGCTTGGTTTTGTAAAGAAATACAGATCTAGAGCAACAACATTTTTTTTTTCTCGAAAACTTCTTTTTTTGACAATACATGTCTTGGTAGGGTTTCATATTCATCTTAACTATGTTACATCACCAAGATAAACGCATCAGGCCACTATGTTTCAGGATCAATTCAAAGTAATACGCAAATATTTTTTCGAGATATTTCAGAGATTTTCTTTCACAATGTCCATGCATATGACGTTTAACAAAGAGTATTATGACTCAGAAATAAACAATAAGCAAAACCAAAGGCGTCATGAGATAGAATGACTTATTTATGAAAGGTTTCTAAAAATAATTTTAAAAAGAGACACGGTGGCGAAAAATGGGAAAATCGGTAAAAAGATAATTTTTGTATGGCCCAACGCAAATTTTGTTTAATTTTTTAATAATCAAATTTATAAGTGCTGTTGCTCTCGAATTGTGTTGTTTCAGAGGACTTTTGGGCTTGATTACTCGTCGTTATCTCCATATTTCATTTTATAAGAAAACAGATTTCAGAAACTTTAAAATCTTCCTTTATGAAAGAAAAAAAATTGTTTATATCTGACCCAGGACGAAATTACTGCTTTAATCCTTCCTCTATATAATACAGTACACGTATGCAGTAAAATAAAACAAACTACAAAAGTCTCAAATCCAAAGGAGTTGAATATCAGGAGACTGCGGAATTTTATATAATCTTCAAAAAAGATAAAAAGAACCAATTCCTTTCCATTAAATGTTTCAATTCAATGTTGTTTATAAATAAAATTCGATTGACCTTGACTTGAACGAGAACATGAACGACATATAGACATGACCATTTGTTTTTCTTTGCACTCTTTGCTTGCTTGCAGGACAGGAGAGTCTGTCAAACCTTTGTTATGCTTATATTCTTTATCTCTTCAATTATGATACAAATATCATGAAAAAACATATGATTTTAACTCGGTGCGTTTCTTAAATAAACAGTCAATTGTAAATATAGATATATATTATGTAACAGTCACTTATGTCAACTAGTGTTACGTGCAAGCCAGTCATTGCAATTCCTTGCTAAAAGCAGGTAAACAATCGTACAAACTGATTTGCTGTAAACATTGTTTACAATTTGTACATTTAAATCCTTTACAACTCATATCATACTAAAGTTATGTTGTTGGAAATTTGATCCGTTACCTAAAAAAAAAAAACACACATAGTATTTAGAAAAAAAGAATAATTTAATCCTTTTTTTGCTCATCTTAACGAATATAGATCGAGTAGCTAATATCAAATCTTCGAGGCGATGTCGTTGTTGTATCTTAACAAGTTATGAGGTCTTAGAGCAGATTTTCTTCAAAGTCCAAAGAATGAAGATCGAAATTAAGGTTTCTGGAGCAGGTTAACAACTTGAAAAAGGTCTAATTACCTTAATCTACACATTCTGATGATTGACCAGAATATTGGTTTTTTTGCGGGCCCATGCCCAGGTAACTATAAGCTAAGCCTTTCGATGAGTAAATTGCCTGAATAATTTACATATACATGTATATCTATGCAGACTACCAGACTTGTTTCGAATGGTGGATTTGCCCAACATTTTCCTGATGAGTGACCAGTATGTGAAACAAATCCATTCCAGTGCATCCTTAATCTCTACCAGAACTAAAATTGCACAGATGATGCACGTAGGAATGCACACTATCAAATTTGCTTTATATGCCGTATCAGACCGACATTTTCCAGATGATGGAACAGGTTTTTGGTCCATACCTAAGTAACTATAAGCCCTACATGCATTATATTTTAAAGAAGTTCGATCATTTCCAGGTTACTGTCGGCCCTATGCTGACCAACCTTGCATGGAGGATTCATCGAAATAAGTAATCTTCTACCAGAATTGATTCGGATGCTGAGTCTTACATTTTTTGGGCGAGTGAACAGAGCTTTTGGTGCAAACCTATTCCTAAGTAACTAGAACTCCTATCCCGACCATTACTTGCAAAAAGAAGAAGGTACGGTTTTGGCTTTATTGTGCCCTAAAAATTTAATGTTTTCAAAAGTGTTGAAATTGGCACAAATATGAGTTGAGTATATGAGTGTGATAATTCATGAAAGAATATAGCATGAAGGACGACCATTCTGGAAATACGACTTCATTAATTTTGTATTTTTTTTTTAAAGTTTTAAGCAGAAAAAGACTCAAAATGACTAATTCCATGGGGTATTTTCCTTGAAAAAATAGTGTCTACGGCCGTCGCCCACGTCAATATTTGAAAATGTTGTTTAAAATTCTTTGAAAAATCCCACTTCTCAAAATATTTGTGGGCGATGCATGTGGTCTATATCATCTGAAAGAAAATTTCACTGAAAGTTGATGTTTTCTACAACGTTTTAAGAAAAATACGGGAAAATGTTTATGACGTCACAGTAGTATTTAGGAAGTCAAATGAGAAAAATGATTTGTTTGATCTTAGTGCATATAGTTTCAATATTTCAGATAGCAGGGATTTTAATGTCTTTCATCACTTTCATATTTTAGAAAAATACAGGGCCAGATTTGTGTTGAAACTGTACCTTGTTTTTTGCAAATTTGCACTCCAGAATATTTATTTATTTGGGAGTTTGGGGCATTGTCCTTTCTTATGTAAAGCATTGTCTTCACCACGCCAACGTTCTCAGCATTTTTATCTACTAGTTTTTGTAACTCAACTTTTGTATCTCTAGACTACCTTCACTAGGAAAATAAAAAATTCGCACAGCATCTCACGCGGAAGAGTGACAGACAATCTTCAGACTATAAAATCCTGGTCTTTTAGCCATGCATTTCCTTAATGTTTACTTCAATGAACATTGATAATGATAATAAATATGTTATACTTGTTGACGATTTAAAGCACAAAAAAGGGAAGTGAATTTTTTTTGGGTCAATTAAAATAATTATCGAAAATATTAGCAAAGGAAATTTTTATGTCAGTAAAGTTTTTTCATTCAACAGTTGTGAATTACTGTAAAAGAACAAACATTTGGGTAAAAAAAATGTGAAAACCAAGAAGAGAATTTTTTTTGGATTTTATTCTTTAGAAGTTATGTTGGACATTAGATCTACATCACTCATAAATTATAACCATAATAACTAAGAAATAAAAGCATAGACACCAGAAAATATGTTGTTTGTATAATTTAAGGTATTTATACTTTTGTTAGTAATTGGTAGATTTATTTTGATGCCTTTTGTATAATAAAAAATTGTGCACGTTATACGAAATCTATAAAAATATGCTTAATAATAAAAAAATAGAATAGATATTCCAAAGCCCAATTAATGACGTTACTTTCAACTGCGCATAATTTCAAATGATAAGATGCTCATTATAACTTCTCTCAAGCAAACATTTATGCAATATTTTAATCAGGTGGAGTAATCATTTTGAAAAGTACTTCCTACTCAGTTAAGAGTGAAAACACCACGGGCGCCAAACAGGGACAGTTGTATGGTAGGATTTAAATTTATAATCATATACTTCTGTACACATGTCATTTTCGACTTCAAATAATTTTGCTCCTTTTTTTCAATTCGCCCATTTACAGTTTTGTAAAAGAGAAAATGATGTCTTTCTTTTTGAAATTCGTATCCTTGAATCGCAGCACACAAAATATGCAAGCAAAAGTAGTGAAAACTAAGCGCATATTTTTAAAATTCGTGAAAAGTATTGTAAAAAGTATCTGAATTACTTCTAGGAGAATGCTGAGATTTGAAGTTTGGTTTTCTTAAAGATCAGAGTTCAATTTATTGTTTTGTTTTACTTTTAATTTCTGCATTTACTTAATAGTAAAATTACGAGTTTGAATTTGTACTGAAAAGGAAGGTTAATATGAATATGAATTATAGCAAAATGACCCGGAAAATAACTATAAATGCTAACTATAAATGCTTTTATTTAAAAATCATGTAATTTGCAGCAGTCGCATAGTTCTTCCAATACTTTCAGTCTCACCTTTTTTTTTTAGGTTATGCTGTGAGTGTCGGTAGGTTTTATAGTGACAAAATATCTTACGTTGCTATGGGTGGTCCAAGGGATGGTGGCTCTGGCAAGGTATACTTTTATTTAAATACTACTTTGTTTAAATTTTATTGTGAAAAAGGGTATCTTGAGGGCGAGGAGAGCTAAGAGATTTTAAAACTTAAGTAAAGATCTTTCAATGAATGAAATTATGATTTATGGTCGTGGTGTTATTCCTATATTTTGGAGATACATTCTTCCAACAATCTGTCGGAATTGCTATAGATACTCATTCCGCTTCGTCAATAGCAGAACTATTTTTTGTATTCGTATGAAGCAGAATTTATCTGAAAACTTCTACCGCAAAAGAAATATCTTGCTGTGGCCTTCAATTCAACGTTTAGATATGAACCGATTTTATCAGTTTATCAATGAACAATATTCATTTTCATTCCTACGTTGTTTTGATATCATTTTCATTCCTACGTTGATTCCTTATCTGGCTTTGAACACAAAATAAAAGAAACTACAGAGTATAACACATCTGGTTTCATATTTAGATAGTTTACTGGAAAACGACGTTAATGGTAACGCAACAACAAATCTTTCTGATAAACGTGATGACCAACCTTTATATCGTCAACTTCCCTTATTTTTGTAGCAAGATTATGCACTACGTACGAATAATTTCTAAACAAGACAAACTATTGACAAATAAGTTGCTTAAGCAAGAATATCAACAGTCTCAATTAGAGTCTACATTTAGCCTTCTATGAACATTGATTATGACCTTGTCAGCAATTACAATTTATCATTAAATCGACCGTTGACTGAGTTTTTCATACAAATTTTTAGGTCATTATTTTCAAACTAAATTCTCAATGAATTTTTCCGCTTGCCAGATCATGACAGGGAGCACACGGGGGTGGGTGGGAGTGTGACCGTTTAAAAGGGGATGCTTACTCCTCCATGGCACCCGATCCCACCTCTGATGTTTTAGCTTTGCTCCAATTTTTTTTATTGTTTCAATTGACTTTTGAACATTATTAATACTGTTTGTTATCTTCATGTTTCCTTTTAAAATTGTTGTGTCTTTGTTTGTCATATAAGTTACACAAAATATTATAAAAAGGGAGAAAATTTGGATGCTTTCTTTCAGGTACTTATAATGGATTCAAATTACAACACCAAAGAAAGGTTAATTGGACTGGAGGTACAGTTACAGTTAAGCAGCTGACTCTATGCATAGGAAATCTGCTATATACTACAAATATTATTTAAATGATACTTTTATATTTATAAAATGTAATTAAAAAGGAATATGTAGAAATAAATAAATAAAAACGCAGAATCCTTCCTTTTAAAATTTTATTGATGTAGATGTTTAGTTTTCTTCCACATTTTAATTTGTTGAATGCATTTGTAATTGGGGAATTGAACGGTTTTTGCAGCCTGGGAGCTATTTTGGATCTGTTTTATGTGTTATTCCTGGGAAGGGCGATGCTACTGACTATCTACTTGTTGGAGCCCCAATGTACAGTGATATACAGACGTATTCTAATAACTACCAGACTACAGAGGAGATGGGGAGAGTGTATGTGTACGTTAAAAGTCAGACAAATGTAAGTGTACAGTCACCAAAATAAATTTAAAACAAAATGTTCTCCATTTTATTTTTCTTGAGTTCTTTTTAAAATATTACTTCATTTGAAAAAAGAATTTTGAACTATTCAACAAGGATACTTTCTAGCGCATAATTATGTTTCTTGTGCTAATTTGAGTTTTTGTCTATGATTTGTTCTGGGGTGCATTATATAACTTGAATCTTTTGGCTCCAATATATGTGGAATTTTGCATTCTTTTCTGTTTATTTAAGTTTTAGCTGCACATACAACAGTGTGCATTAATATTTCACTTACATATGTTTTTGAATTTAAGGAAAGTTTACAGGTAATGCAGATATTAGAAGGATCTAGAACTATAGGGTCCAGATTTGGTTTTGCCATGGCTAACCTGAACGATATAAATAACGATGGATTTAATGGTAAAACATTAGTTAAAATAAAGTCTTAGCAGCACTATTGATTAAAATATTTATGTATATTTTTCCCTTTTTGTGTCAAGAACTATTAAAAAAATTAAAACATTGATTTTTTAAATTTATTTTCTTATCACACAATTATGAAAAAGATGCATATATATAAGTCAATCAGTATATTGCTTTCTAATTTTTGATTTAATGTTTCATGAATAATATGTGAGAGCTTAAATTCATTTTAATATTTCTCTTTCAGAGAATTTAGTTGAATGCAATATTTGCAATAAAATATTTATGCAAGGATGAATTTCGTTAGATTAGACGAAGAAAAAAAAATCTAAAAAATGGCAGAAAAAGTCATATACACGTATTTACTGTAGATCACCAAATTTTCGCGGAACCTTTATTCGCTTGGTATTGATAAGCGAGACAAAATTTTCAATTTTGTCTCCTATTTTATATAATTTTATATAATATACGCTAGAGATGACTTTTTGCGAGCAGAAAGCCTCACGTTATTACGCGAAAATAAAGTTCTTGCGAATAAAAAAGTGATTAACAGTAATAAAGCTTATTTGTTTGTAATTAGAAAACTAGTTAACTATATTTGTACTTTATTATTATTATTATTATTATTATTATTATTTGATTTTTCCGCTACTTACAATTAAGTATCATTTTTTGAAAAAAATTAATCTAAAATACATGATGCTTATTAATCAGTTTAAGCCATAAATCATTCATTGGCTATATTCAAGAAGGGATTCTGCTTGCCAGGGAAGTAATAATAAGTGTATAAAAAATTTTAAAAACTGATAAAAGTTGTATAACCATTGAACGATGTTTGAGAATTTTCATTAAAAAAAAAAATTTAGATTATCAGAAACAGAAACTTATTTCGTATCAAAAGGGTTAGTTCATATATCTCAGCAAGTTCAAAGTCTGATCTGATTTTAGAAAGAATTGTTTTTAAGAATGTCTGATTTCTTTCCCTTACTTCACAATATGCTTGCATTTACTTTGCAAATAACTTCATTTTTTACCATTGTATCAATTTTGTCTGTAGATGTAGTTATTGGGGCCCCCTTTGAGAGTGATGGACAGGGAGCAGTGTACGTGTATATGGGGTACAAGAGGGGATTTTTTTTGACACAGACAATTACTGCTGCAAGTGTGGCCCCATCTGGTAAAACACTTTCATCCTTTGGCAGCTCATTCACTCAGCATCCGGCAGATTTTAATAATGATAAACTTTCAGGTATGGTATTGAAAAATGTCTCATGATCTAATGTATCATAGGTCATACGATTTATAAGGCTTGCTTCTGTAGCTATGTAATCACAGCTTACATGGCTAAAATTACAATGATTGCTAAGGATTTTTGCAAATATATAATATTAGAAAAAGTATCTTTATAACTATTTAAAATTATGGGCTTTATATTGATACTTTGATATACAGTTAAATTGTGAGAAAACTGCCATTTAAGTTCAATTTTATAATTATTGTCAAATTCTCTTCATTTATAAAACAGTAAGCTTTTATCACTTGGAAAAGGTGATGATATCTCCAAGTTGCTTTAATATACAAGAGCATATTCTGCTTACATACAATTTCCAAACTCGGACAGGCTACAAACAAATACAGTAAGATTACAAGGGTATAGATCATCTCGTTTAAAGTAGATTTAGTAATTCTATGATCATACAATGATCTTGATAATAATTACAACCTGTCGTTAGATCGAATGATGATTAACATATTTAATTGAAAACTCTAGGCTAATGTCATTATTTTTATTCTGAATTCTCTTCTCTTTACTCCAATAATGATCAAGTCAAACGGAACACGGCTGGTGTGGCTTGTCAACAGGGGGTGCGTACTTTTCAATTGCACTTCTAAAGGCCTGTATTTCCTTGTTCTCAATTTGTAAAGTTTAATGTGACTTTTAACAAAAATCAAACGGGATAATCAAGGTTTAGGCCAAATTCTAAGAGTGGGGCGGAGTGGACCGAAAACAAGTTTTTATAATTTTTCATATTGTAATAAAAATCGTTTTTTTGCAATAAATGTTGGAATTGTCATATGAAAGAGGGTTAAAAGCAAAAGCATAATTTTTCAATGCTTGTATGAACTTTGAATAATTTTTGTTCAATTTTTCCTTGGCTATCCCACAAAAAACTGTGTATGATGACTTGTATAAAGTACATTTGAAATGTGAATAAAGCGAACAGGAATTAAGCTTTTATGTCAAATTAAGTAAATCAGATTATGGGCAGATGTTGGATGGGGTGCCATAGAGGAAGTGAGCAATCCCCGCGGATCGGTCACATCCACCATGTGTGCCTTTTCATTATAAGTGTACAATAATGGTGACTGCATATTTCATGCTTTTTGAAATTCCCAAAATGAAGAAAATAATAAACATGTATGACGTAAAGTACGTTTATGCTGTTTTCTAATACATTTGATTTAATATGTGTATGATATTCCTTATTAATTTACACAAAAATAAAAAAAAAAGCAAACTAAATCTTGCGTTATTAAATTTAAAATATTTAAAAACTTCAACTTCAGTACGTTTGATTTCATTCACATCTTCCTTAACAAATGTTTGCTAGTGTTTATGTCTGTTTAGGTATTAAGTATGGAATTCATTCGTTTAATGTACATGTATGTTTCTTGTATAAAATGATAAAAATGTTTTGAAATTTAATTTAATAAAGCTCAAAACAGGGAACTTCAAACATACTTTCTTTAGCTCAAAACAGGAAAATTCAATATAAGTCTGTCAAGAAAATAACTTTGGTATATATAGAACTGAATATTGTTGAACAGTTAATTTCATTTATATAGCTTAAATTTTTTGCAGATCTCGCCATTGGTGCATCCTTTTCGGACATGGCTTTTGTTCTTTTTACAAATCCTCCAATTACAATGATAGTGGACATTAAGACCAACCTCACGACATCTTCAGAAGGGGGCGGTGCTAGAATCATTGCACAAAACACCACGGGTTTCACACTCAATGTCTGTTTTGATTATGAAGGAGAGAACATTCCATCAGACGTGTGTAAGTTGAGAAAAGTAGATACATGTAATCATGAAGATACATTATTCACCAAATTTCTTGTTAAACAAAATAAAAACTATAACCCCCCCCCCCCCACACACACACACACAAATAGACTTTATTGTAAAAGGTCAAGATACCGAACTTTGATCAATCGCATTTATTCAGGAAACAGAGCAAATTTTAAACAGGGCAAAAAAAAAATCGGCCCCTGGAAACTCCAGAGGCAAGATCAAATGCCTACAGGTGGTAAGCATCCCCTGTCGACTAATCAGACCGACTGTAAGACCTGTGTTTTAATCAGGTGAAAAGAGTACCCTCTTTTCAAATAAGTATAGAAACTGTAACCTAACAAATGGTATGAAACATGTCAACCAAGATACGACTCAACGATAGACTGTATTTGTATAATTACAACAAAGTCATAACAACAATTTTGATGAAATTTTGTCAAAAGCTGACTTTAAACGGAGTTATTAAAATCCTTGTAACATCAATTTATCTGTCAGTAGTTTTTCCCAGTTAAAAAACTGATCGTATTCTGAGTATGCTCTCGTGTATAGAATCAGTTGTAACACAAAAACTCTATTTGAAGGTGATTTTGGATTATTATTGCTTAATATCGTCGATATATCTTAATGTTTAGTTGAACGCTACAGCAAGCTGTCTTCTGATAAAAAAAGGTTTTGAATAAATTATTTTTCAAAGGAATATAAAAATAGATCAGCTATTAAAGGAGTACAATATGTCCCCATCGAAATTTCAACAGACTGTTGGAAGACCTTGTCTCCAAAAACCACAATATTGTCAAAGAGGAACGCCAGCTCCTTTTAATATGAACTTCATAGTACCTGCAGCTGTTTCTTTTACTAAGAATGATTTATAACGAAGTAATCTTGCTGATGACCTAACACACAATATGAATAAAAAAATTTAAGAAGAGTTTTATTTTTATTGAATTAAATTGTCATAAATGCCCTAAGTATACAGGCTGTGCAATTTGACATCAAGTCTAATGTTGACTAGCGTTTTAAACAGAAATTGCTAGGACATTTACTTCGGGCTGAATTCTCTACAGATTTTTTCGCTACTTCGAGTAAGTCCAGCAACACATTGTGGGTGTAGCAGATCCAAAGGGAATGCTCACTACACAATGGCAACTGATCTCAGTCCTTTTTTAGATGTTTGTGTTGGGTTGTTCACCTTCTGTATTGTTTAAATGGTCTTCCGAGCATTATCACTGTTCTCTTCTTATTTCACTATTTGATTTAGAATCTGAGTATATAATTGAACTTGTATGACATGGATATAAGGTAAACTTGCACTTCATCTTAACCGATCGATATGTATTTAGTTTAAAGAAGAGTTCAGATATTAATTAAACTTTATATGGTTCCATATTGTTAATTAGTGTTTTATTTAAGGGTCCTTATCTCTGCTACATTGTTTGACATGTTATTTCGTTCTAGTGGTGACGTATGAAATTACAGCTGATCCTGCTTTCCTCAAGAGCAGAATCTCCCAAGTAGAACGCATTTGCTTTAAACAGTCAGACACGAGTTGTGTTAACAAAGTTGCCAGAAACTTTAAAGTATTCAAAGCCCCATCAGAGCTGACCTGTACTACTTCTCCTCTAGAAGTAATGGTTAGGGATGACTGGGTAAGAATGTTTTTCTTGTATTCTTCATTATTCATGGTCATGGGATTAGCGTTTCTAATATTACCTGTTTATTTATAGAGAACAATTTTGTTGTTATACTTGTTAGGTAAATAAAATGTAAAAAAAAAAAAAGACAACTGAAAAGAAATGGTTTTTTTATCATAGAAGGATTGTATTTTATTACAATACCAGTTTCAAAGATAAGTATTATGTTACAAACTAGAAATATGTCCATAGGACATGAATGCCCCGCCTAGGGTGTATTAGTAATGCAACATTTTAACACAAATTGAGAAAAGTGAGGTCAAGGTCAAAGGAAAAGTCAAGGTGAAAAAATATTGATGCAGTTGAATAGCTTACATTAGTATGTATCAGCATATGAAGTTTGAAACAAAATTAAGAAAAGTGAGGTCAAGGTCAAATGAAAGGTCAAGGTCAAAAATTTTTGTGCAGTTGAAAAGGTTACATCAGTATGTATTAGCATATGAAGTTTGATAAAAACATTATGAATGGTTTTAAAACTGAGCTAAACACTAATTTAAGAAAAGTGAGGTCAAGGTCAAAGTCAAAAAATATTGATGCAGTTGAATAGCTCTCATCAGTATGTATCAGCATATAAAGTTTGACACTAATTTAAGAAAAGTGAGGTCAAGGTCAAAGGAAAGGTCAAGGTCAAAAATGTTGATGCAGTTGAATAGCAAGAAAAGTGAGGTCAAGGTCAAAGGAAAGGTCAAGGTAAAAAAATATTGATGCAGTTGAATAGCTCTCATCAGTATGTATCAGCATATGAAGTTTGTTAAAAATATCTTGAATGGTTTCATTAAAACTGAGCTAAACACTAATTTAAGAAAAGTGAGGTCAAGGTCAAAAGAAAGGTCAAGGTCAAAAAATGTTGACGCAGTTGAATAACTTACATCAGTATGTATCAACATATGAAGTTTGATTACACTATCTTGAATGGTATCTTTAAAACTGAGATAAACACTAATTTAAGAAAAGTGAGGTCAAGGTCAAAGGCAAGGCAAGGTAAAGGTCAAAAAATGTTGATGCAGTTGCATAGCTCTCATCAATATCTATCAGCATATGAAGTTTGATAAAAATATCTTGGATAGTTTCTTTGAAACTGAGCTTTGAATAGAGCTAAACGCAAAGTGGGACGGAAGGACAGACGGAAGTACAGAAGGACGGAAGGACGGAAGACGGACATGACAAACACTATATGCCCCGGCCATATTCATGGCGGGGCATAAAAATGGTATGTTATGTATATTATATCCTTTTAAAACAGAATACCTCCTTATATGAGACGAGAATTCCGTAATACTTTATTGTTATTTTACATAGACGAACATGAGAGGCTTGTTTGTTCCTGTGGACTTTGATGTGGAGTTCAATGTGTCCACTTCTGGTAATACAGAGTGTACCGTTAGCTGTCCCGTAGTCAACAAGTTTGATCCCACCAACGATGACCCATTTGCTAAGATTCGTAAATATTCGGTAAGGTATTTACTTCCTTCCTTAACTACTTTGAAATTTTCAAAAAGATGCATTTAGAACAAATGCTGGCATTCGTCTTTACTATGAAATATGGAGATAACGAACAGCAATTAAGCTGAAAAGTCCATTGAAATAATACAGATTTAGAGCACAGCAAGTACGGATCTCTTAAAACTTCAGCGGTGGAATCTGGTGACACGACGGAGCAAGCATCCCCTAATGATCGGTCGCAACGACGTGCGCTCCTTGTCTTGATCGGTCAAGCAGAAAATTCAATAAACAACACTGTGAAAATAATGGCCTAATAATTTGTACTAAAAATGTCAGTTATCATTCGACGTAATGATAGATTGTATTTGCTGACAAGGTCATTGTATCGACCATAGAATATATAAAATCATCTTAGGAATGAAAATTAATATTGTTCATCGATAAAACGTCGTCGATATTTCTTAACTTAACGAACAGTATTCAAACTCAAAGTAAACAAATCGGGAGCAGAGCAAACACAGACCTCCAAAAACATCAGAGGTGTGATCAGAGGTGCTATGGAGGAGTGAGCATTCCCTGGTGACCGGTCTGCCCGCCGTGTGCCCCTTGTCATGATCGGGAAAAACGGAAAAATCCTAAGACAATTCAGTGTGTAAAGTATGATCCAACAATTAGTATGAAAAACGTAAGTCAGTATTTGACTTAATGATAAGTTGTATTTGTTGACAAGGTCATTGTATCGACCATAAAACTTGCGAAATGATTACATAAAAACGAGACTGTTGATATCCTTGTTTCATCAACTTGTTTGTCAATAGCTTGTCTCATTTTAGAAATTGTTCATACGTAGAGCATGCTCTTGCGTATGGAATCAACTGGAGACAAAACCCCATATATAAGTGATAAGGGTATATTGCTACACAAGGAAGGAAAGTTGGCGATTTGAAAAATTAAAGTTCTCGCATTTATCATAAAGCTTTGTCGTTAGATTACCATTAAAGTCTTTTTCTAGTAAATATCCAAATTTGAAACAGATGTGTCAGACTCTGTGGTGTCTTTTATTTCAAGCTCACTGTGATATATCGAGTAGATGCGTGTTATGATAACTTCAATTAACACGATAAAGTCATAATTATGTCTACATTCGTTGCAATACATGGGTTTTTACAAATGTGGAGAATATCTGACTCTCTCTCCCAACATTGTAACTTCATAAAATCCCCATTTCAACAAAACTCTTGATGCTAGTCGCAAAGAATTGGGTGTCTTAAACCATTGCGACGGATATTGCTTTCTCCTTTCTACAAAAACGGGCTTGCCATTATGTAACAGTTGACGTTAGATAAGAAAGATCTAAATGTACCATTCAAACGAAAAATTAGAAAAATTTCACCATTTCAATGCGCATCATT
Source organism: Saccostrea echinata (assembly GCF_033153115.1). Taxonomy (NCBI): domain Eukaryota; kingdom Metazoa; phylum Mollusca; class Bivalvia; order Ostreida; family Ostreidae; genus Saccostrea; species Saccostrea echinata. The sequence continues at coordinate 7,272,460 of NW_026889777.1, forward strand.
ATAAAGGAGCACAATTGATGGCCATCTAAATTCCAACAGTTTATTAGAAGAACTAGTCTCCAAAGACTACATTAATATTGTAAATGAGGAACTCCTGTCCAGCATCCCTTTTACATCAACAGCAGAGTACTCGTGTGTAGAATCAGAATAGATTTTAACAAAGTAATTTTGATGATGACCAATGACAAGATACATGTATGAAAAAGTTTCGTTTTTATTGAAGAAGCAGTTATCTATGATATCAAAAACCTAGGTTTAAATTCATCGTTGAGAATGGTTATATAAAGTGTAGAAAAGTCGTAAGTTTGGATGTTACTGACTTTTGAAAAATGTTGTGATTTAAATTTATCAAAACTTTTTTTGAAGTTTTTGAGAATCTACACCTGATTCACATTTCTAGAATATCCTGTTACATAGTACTCTGAAGTTCATCCTTTACAGCAGTTAATGTTTTGTAAGGAGTAAAGATAGGGATGTTGTAGAACATTTCCTGGATCCGGCGATGTTTCTTTTTGAGAAAAAATTATGAATCTTAGGAATCAAGTATAGGTATTGATGTCCTTAATGTCTTGAATGTTAAAAGTGTGAGAGATATTTAGAAGAAAATTCTTCAAATCTACACATCTGTTAAATTTAATATCTGGGAACTTTAGTCCTACATATTTTTACGCAGAGAAATTACTGTATGCTTGGAACATTAAATATAGGTTTCAGTTAATATTTTTAGAGCAAATTTTACACATTCACTCAACAGACTTTGCCAAGAAATGAATATATATTGAAGGAGTCAAGATAAAGTAGACACTGTTTTTTTTTGCCTGAAAATCACATATTTTGACCAATATATCAAAACTTACATCACTTGCCCCAACTTTTTCTTTCATTATTTGAAAGTACATGATATTTCCAACGGATCTCTACTAAAGTCATAAAAAGCTTGACATAAGAAAATATTTTTTTGCTTATTCAGATTTTTATCATCCCAAATATGAAATTTTTTTGTGCAAAAAGTTAACCCAATAATTTTTGCGCATTAATTTGCATGCTTTGTTCAATGAAAAATATATTCAAACTATTTTACGTATAATTATATTATATTTATTGTCATGATAACATCTGGTATGATAAAGGCTAGTGAATACCCTAGAGTTTCAATTAAAGTGCAAAAAGGTCAAGTTAATTGTACCATTGCTCAGTAAAATGCACACTGATCCCCAATTTTCTTTGCGACTTTGAGACATGCTATATGAGTACTTATCTAAAATATACTTATCAAAAAAATCATTGAAATATCTTATGTCACGAGTGACATACCTTGAATCATTATTTCTTTTAGGAAATCTATTTTGTATCAAAATATCTCATAATCATCCCATAACCTTTACTTTAATTGGAAATGTGCAAAAGGAAATGCTTACACAATTGTTTTCTTAAGTTCGGCCACAACCATCTTGTTATTTGATAGAGCTTAGGCTTAGTGTAAGCAAAAGCTGCCTGAATGTACCCAGGACACAATATTAATTTATGAATTTTAAACAGTTTTGAAAATTTAGGAAACTATTCCCACTGTCAAGAACAATATCTAACGGGCTTTTGTTAAAAGTAGTTGTCCACCATCATTGTTATTGTAATCATATAACCAGATTCTAAGGGGTGTACGATTCCATTATCTACAGACGATTACTGTTTTCTATCTTCGACTTTCATGCTAATACAACAATGCTGATTTACAATACAATCTATTATTTTCATTTTTTTTTTTTACATTCAAATTACTTATTTCAGCTTTTAAGTAATACAATCAGCATATGATCAGCAAGCAGTAGCAATCATTTTTAATCAGCGAGTAAAGAGTAAATTCCCTTTATGTTAAATACACCTTGGTATTTGTTATGACCAACTGTAGTAATTTATTTGCATATTGAATGCTCTTGATTATTTCTAAAGTTTAAGTTAGAAATTTCACATTCAAAATATTCTCCTTACTTTTTCAACCCTCAAATGGAGTATATTGTGGCATTTATATCCTAAATCTTTAAGGGGTGTTGAATGAAAGACAATGGTACAGTTTCAATATTGTCATCATAGCTTTATTATAAATGATTGTAGTATCAACTGGCGAGGGAAGGCTGTGGTTCTGACAACATCTGTGCCTCTGATGTCCAGCTACTGGTCACTTCACCAGACACACTGGTTACAGGACCTAAATCAGAATATGTTGTAGACGTGTCTGTCAGCAATCATGGAGATTCATCTTATAATACAGAAATCTTCTTTACTTTCCATCAAAATATGACATTATCCTTCATAGATGATGAAAGACTAATTTGTTCATCGACTGCTGGTTCTTTGAAGTGTTCATTTCACAAACAGCGGTTTAACAAAGGTGAACAGTTTCAATTCAAAGTCCGTTTTGACAGTAGCAAGTTACTGCCTGTTATCGACACTTTTAATCTGAAGGTAGAGGTTAAATCTGACAGTAATGATATCAGCATGCAGGACAATACATTTAATAAAACGGTCAGATTATTGACGAAAGTGGTAGCTATTTACAATGTGTAAGTATGAAATCATTTGCTTTATTTAATAATATGTACTAAATTACAATTTGTAAAAGAACGTTTAGGCATAACATTCTATATACAATTAAGTATAGATTAGGAAAATACTAGCAAAATATAATAGAGTCTGAACAGAAGAAAGTTAAAGAAACTCTAGGATACGTTCCTGTATTTTCGGGTCTTTTAAACTAAAGATGTGGTAGTTCTTAAAATTGAAGAGTCAAAATTCATTAAGTTTTTATATTTTTTAATATGTTATAGTTTAAAAAAATCAAATAGAAAATGTCTGGAATGCTCATTCTAGATTTGAGTTTCGAAATACTATATTTGAAACGTAATTCAAATGCTGAATCTCGAATGAGCCATCTGAGCTTTCGTAGTTTCCTTTCGAGTAAATAAATAAAAATACTTGCTAAACATTGCTTGAATAATTTAGCATAAGCTGCTCAGTGGACATGCAACAGATTAGAAATTATATAATTTGTGCATGTACATATTGGATTAACCTGAATTGTTTAGGGCTGCAAATCCAGATACTTATATAACAAAAACAGACCCAAAGAATCCCATCATAGAAGTAAACCACAGCGTTCAGATAGTGAACACTGGACCCAGTGACCTTTTGGACACGCTGACCTTCATCCTGGAGTACCCACAGTCAAGCCAAGTTAAACCAACGAGAATTGTGAGTTTTTTGACATATTTAAAACAAGTACATTAAAATGATAGGGTGCTATAAATGTCCATCTATATTTGTATATTTATATATGTATATAGCCTTGTGAATGACAAAATGTCTAATATTTATTTTCGCATATAACATACTGAAAACATTTACGTCTCATGTCATAATGAAACAACAATTATTTTGTAATGATCCACGGCAGTGGATCAAATTGATAAGATTTCATTTTTTTAAAAATCAAAACATATGTTCTTGACTGTTTTAAATTAAGATGAGCATTTTATTTCGCTTTAGATAGTTATTTTCTGTCTATATCAATTATATTGCTCATTTTTAATGACGTCTAGATAATATGCTTGTTAACCTTAATGATCGACAAATGTGTATATATACAGGTCTCTTTGCCTTTTTCATCCGCAAACACACGAGTTTACATATTTACTATTATGGTGGAAGACATTTACAATAGCTTTGAAGTAACATGTTGAACGTTCAAGGTCAAAGGTCTCGAGTATACAAGGTCAAAAATCTCGGCCATTCGTTTTATTATTTCTTATCATGTTATGCATTAATTCGGATCCCTTCCAACTAATGACTCCATAACTTATTTTTTGTGGCTGGCTGAAAAAGGCAGTGTTAGAATTTACAGTCTCATATTTAACAGTGAAACCTTATTGTCAAGTGTACGAGGGTCGTTCAATAAATAATGCAGTAGGTCAACTGAAAGTAAGAAAAGTACGTAATACATATTTTAAACATTTTCCATCACTTAAAGCATTCCCTGTTATTCATTATACATGTCTTTATTCTTTGTATCCATGACCAAAATATCTCAGCATACCCATCTTAAGGGATGCCTCAAAGACACTGATGATTAACACTTTCTATGGCATATCTAATATTTTACAATCTTCCTTTGACTGTTTTCATGCATTTATGGAATAAAAAGATCTCACAATGGCTGAGATCTAGCGAATATGGGGGATGGTAAAGCTCTGTAATCTTTCTTTCCTTCAAAATTTCATTTATTTCTCTTTGCTTCTTTGCAGCAGCGTTGCCAGGTGCATGAAAATTACCCTGGGGCGGTATTTAGACTTCCTTTGTAGGAAATCTGTTTAGCTTTCCCCAGTGCAATTTGAACATAAAAGTTACCGTTGATGGTCCTTCCTTTGGGTGTATGTTCTTGTTTTACTGGACCTCTTAAAAAATGGAAACTAATAAAATATGCTTGGAGCCTTTGTTTCTCTTTACAATAATAAGAACAACAGCTTTTTCTTTGTTTCCACATTTTATTATTGATCTTACATTTTGGCTATAAAAAGTGCACCCATGTTTCGTAATCCATCATGCAAATTTAACAAATTTTCTATTTTGTTAAAATATTCGTTTTAAATAGACTGTTGGCACATTTTCTTTTGTGCGATTTTAAGAAAATAAGGCACCTGTCTAATAGAAATATTATCATATTCATTTCCGATGTCAGAATTCTATAAAATGTTATGACGATAAAATGCTTAGTGTTCTAGCAATGTCTTCGGCTGTAAATCTGACATTTTCAGATATCATGTTGCACATACCATCGATAACTTTTGGTGTCCCTACAAATTTCAATCGACCAGCTTGACATTTATACTTTAACTCTCCTTTTTCTACTTTTGAATTTCTGAATCAATCTGAAAACTATACAGCGTTAAAGACAATTCTTTCCACATATTAAAACCACATCTTTAATATGAGTTCTTCGGAGATTTATGTAAAGATGCACATTTATTACATACCCTCTCATTATCATCTTCTTGGCATAGATCATTTTAAACAGTTTTCAGCTCAGGGTAGTGACCATGCATACTTTAAAAGTGAATTTCTTTGCGAGGACAATAGGAAAAATCATGGAGTTTTCTTTGATTATGAGCTCTTTCATTGAACATTTCGACTCTGAAAAAAGTAAAAATAAATAGATCTACATTTACTGTGATATACTGCTTGTTGCATTATTTATTAAACCACCCTCGTATATGAAAATAAATAATCAATTATATAGATTTTGCCCTAATCTTGGCTTGACTAGTCGATAAATATAGTTGAGTATCATTTAAACAAAACGAAAATCAAAAGAGCCAGGGCTTTTGATATGGCTAAAGCACATTTAGAGGATGAAAAACTCAGGCATTCTTCAGTTAAAAACAAGTCAACTGCATAGATTATTCATGATTGGAGAAGGTGACTGTATGTCGTTTAACGTCCCATTCGAAAATTTTTAACTCATATAGAGACGTTACCATATACAGATTGAGGGCTTCAAATTTAGACCTATACTCGGTACTCACGGCCATTGAGCAGTGAGGATTCTTTATGGTGCAAACGCCTATTGTTACTTGGGGCCTCGTTTCTTAGCTCTCATCCGAAAGATCGTGACTTTCACTACTTCTAGTTCCGGGCGCTTGGTGAAGAAACAGTCACTTTACTGAACTGACGTTTAAATGGAAATTCTTTTCAATTCCTGTGACTTTGAAATTTATTTTAAACTTATCGGATATAAAGTAGTCGAGTTTTTTAGATTACATGGCAAATAGCGATTGGATTTGTTATGTTGATGCATTATATGTATTCATTGCTTTCTATCTGTAGCATTTGAATGTTTCCTCTGCGACTAACTACACTCTGATACAGTGCCGGGATCAAGTTTTAGTACCAGAGGGTGAGACAACTCTAACCTACAGAGCGTTTATCATTTTTGTGGATGAAACAGGAAACTCTAATTCGGCCAACAATTTTGTGAGCACTTAATTCTTAAACCTGTTCATTTAATTTTATGACTAAAAAAATGCATCCCCCCCCCCTGAAAATCAACCTACAGAAATTTCTTAAACCCTGCATCCATTTTAAAAAATTACTTAAGGTCTTGTAAATTTGACGACTGTGCACTAAAAAAAGATGATTTTTAAATTAACAAAGGAATTATAATTCAATTCAACCAGAACTTAATAATGTTTTTATCGAAGATTCGGAAGAATATAGTTTTCGTCCGTCCGTCTGTCTGTCTCTTAATCTGTTAGTTTTTCCTCAAAAACTTTAACCTGCCCATAACGTTTGAATAGTTGGTGCTTGGGCTTTAATATGTCACATGAATATTTCTTGTGACAAGATCCTTTTTAGGTGCCATCATATATGACGTTTTGGCCTTGATTTTGTAGTTTCCTTTTTTTGCACCATGCAATTGACCAAGCGTTAACCTTGCCCAAAACTTTGAAACTGCTTGACCGTAGTCTATGTTCATTGTCAGGTCCTTTCTTAGGGTCCAATATTTTTTTACCTTTCAACATTGACCTACTTTTGAAAACTTTAGCCTAAGTCATGACGTTTGTACGGTGGGTGCCAGAGCTTTCATGTGTATTCCGTGTGACAAGATTTCTTTCTGGGTACAAACATTTTTGACATCATGACTTTGACCTTGGATTTTGGCCTACATTTGAAAAAAATAAACCTTGCCTATTACTGTTGACCGGTTGTTGCTTGTGCTTTCAAATTTCACTTATGTTTTCCTTGTAACAGGACCTTTCGGTTTGTACCATTATTTTTGTTCTCATGACATTGACTAAAGAGTATGGCCTTTTTGATTAATTTGAACATTGTCCACATATTCTGAATGGTAGATACTTGCAGTTGGGCTATCATATTTCACATGTGAATTCCTTGCGAAAAGATCTTTCTTTGGATATCAACATTTTTGAACTCTGCTCTTGGAGTTTGACCTTCATTTGAAAACTTTGACCTTGCCTTTGAGCTGCTTTACGGGGGCATCAGTGTTTCACAAACAAATCTTGTTTACTATGTTTTCAGGATTGTGGTAAAGCTGGAGCGTGTAACAGATTGACATGCGATGTAGGAGCTTTTATGTCTGACAGTTTCATATTACTTAGTATTAATTATGACGTGGAACAAAACCTGTATAATACAATTAATGTAAGTTTTTCCTAACAATTTCCCTACTTGTGTAATACAAAATATCGCATATATATATATATATATATATATATATATATATATATATATATATATATATATATATATATATATATACAGTACCCGCATCGTTATTCTTTACAATTCTATCGTGTCCTATCGTGCGTTTATCCTATCGTATCGTGCGTGTATCCTGTCGTATCGTGCGTGTATCCTATCGTATCCTATCGTATCGTGTTTTCCGTTTATCAGGTTTTGCGTTTTCTATCGTGTTTTCCGTTTATCAGGTTTTGCGTTTATCGTGAAGATCGTTTATCAGGTTCAATCGTGTATCGTGTTTTGCGTTTATCGTGTGCATTCGGAAACCCTCGCTTTTTATCTTTACCTTGAAAAGAAACACCCGAGATATCTCGAGTTCATCTTTCGTTTTGTTAATTTAATTAGGATTAATCTAACTGTTGAACAAAAAGAGAAATTAATACTCTAACTCTGGTATATTTTTTAAAGAAAGAAAATAAATAAATAAATAAATAAATAAATAAATAAATAAATGAACGTCAAGTACCGTCACCAAGCAGAGAGCATAAATCGAAAGTCAAATTCTATTTTTGTACATGAAATAATCGATCTACTATTTGAGTCATTCGTTATTTTTTTTTTTTTTAATTTGTCGATATGTTAGAAATATTTTTGTCAAAGATAGAAATATTATAATCCCTTTACACAGTCAGAGTCACAAAAGCGAGACCTTTATTAACTTTGTTTTGATAATTATAGAAACATTAAACATTAAGTATTTGTGCAAACAATAAATTATGAATAAAAAAAATATCAGTTTCTTTATTAAGGCTATCCTTTTTATCTATAACGGAAGCATAAATTTTGTCTATGCGCGCAAGTTTTGTTGTTCCTTTGTATTATTATTTTTTTTCTGATAAGTATAATATAGATGTTTGCCATTCATATTTGACTACTGCATTTAGAAGATGTAAACAATAAATAAATAAATAAACAAAACCACACAAATTTTTATTATTCATCTTACCTACTTCGGCGCGGAGATGAAGTAATATATACCATAACTTAGTGACAGGTGGAAGCGCTCCCGTGACAAGAGAACTGACACCTACCTGCCTAATCAGTACACTGTCTTCTTGTCAAGTCAAGATCCCCCCCCCCGCGCTTTTCCCTACATGACCTGCCCGTGTGTATTCAACATAGACATACCTGAACTCTAGCTCTCACCTGGTGTCAAGTATTTACCTTGAACCCTAACTGGTTTCAATGAAATACATCTACTTATTTTCTGGATATTGTTCATAATTTTTATGAACAACACTTAATTAACAATTAAAGATTTTATACTAAGAAAATTGGTAAATGTACACTTCCGTTACAGATTAAAAATTGAATAATTGAATAAAATGAAATATATACGAGGTTTGTCCTCCAAACTCCGTTGATTTAGTTCATTTGTATATTTTTATGTAATTTTTATAGGTTTACAGTCATAAACATGATTGGTGTGATCAAATAAAAAAAATGCGCTTGCGGTACTTCTGCATCTTAGGGTTTTCTTTGCTGTCTGTCGTTCTTACATGTAAAGGCGTCTCAAAGATGCATGAAAAAAAAATCGCCCGGTTCTGCGGTGATACACAAGACTGGTAAATACCTTGTATTTAATTTTATTCGTGTTTATCGATTGCATATAATACGTGAGTATATCAAAGAAGTCAATATATATTTTTTTAATTTAATTTTATTTTTTTAGGTTTTTTTTTTTTTTTTTTGGTTTTTTGAGTTGGATTTTTTTTTGGGGGGGGGGGGGGTATGGACCCCCCTTCCCCGCTGACACTGTGCCTCAAATGGGGTTAAGACTTTCATAATTTACAAAGTTTTAATTGTCTAATTTTGCCGATGTCGTCCTATATAAGATAGGTTTTGTAACAATTATTACAAAGTCTTCTAGCTTAATCTTACAGGCCTATAAAAATACCAAAATAAATACAAAAGAATGGAAATGCGATATTTTTTTCGGATAATAGATGATGAAAGATCTAGTGACGTTTATTAATTTTATCAAATTCGATTTTTTTCGCAGGTCCCCTTCCTCATATATACATATACAATGTATGTACTTGGAATGTACTTGGAATACGTAAATAATTTCTATGTGCACGGGATATGTGTGACATATATAGGAGAGATTAATTATTCAAAGTCCAGTGCACGGTCTGTCTCAATGCAACTAGCAATTTCAGCAATTTTAAAACGTAAAAAAATTAATTAATTTATATAAAATATAAATCAAATTCGTAAAAACTTGGAGGAGAAAGCATTAACCTTAAAATACTTATAACAATAATTTTACAACCCCCCCCCCCTAAATTATGACTAGTATTTTGTGTGTGTAAGATTTGAATTATTAAATACAAACTATTAAAGGCGATTTTGGATACTTTGCAGACTTCTAGCAAAAGATATTGAATCCAAATATTTCATTTTTTTTTTTACATGTTTTTCCGTAAAAATAATCAATGTTTGTTATGATTTTCATAAGGTTTTATTTGTTAAAATAATGAATATATTTATAGCGTTTCGTGAATTTATTGCACTTGGGTTTAAAACTTCGCTTGTCTACGGACTCAAAATTCAAATTTAACGATTCGAAGGAATTTCGACATTTGTATAATTACACAAAAAATCGCCTAATTTCCATCATAGAGTGGTATTAATCTTAAAAATAATTACAGTTTGAATTTGATGACGATCAATTTTATTGACAAAAAACACCATATCTTTTACAAAGCATAATTACTTCAAATGTTTTATCATGATTAATTTAAAATGTTTTATCATTTCGATTTGCGGCTTTGTAAGTAATTAAAATTATCATACTATAGTATATCAAAAAGAAAACTTTTCGTCTTGTCAAAAAACTTTTCGCATTTTGAAACAATCCTATCAGGTTTTGCGTTTATCCTATCGTGAAGATCGTTTATCAGGTCTATCGTGTTTTGCGCTTATCGTATTTTGCGTTTATCGTGTTTTGCGTTTATTGTGATTTGCGTTTATCGTGTTTTGCATTTATCCTGTCCTATCGTGCGTGTATCCTATCGTATCGTGCGTTTATCCTATCGTATCGTGCGTGTATCCTATCGTATCGTGTATCCTGTAAAGAATAACGATGCGAGTACTGTATATATATACCTCTAAGTATTACTACCTGGTTTAGTTGTTTTGAAAATTTGAATATAGGGGATGTTCAATATCAGTAGCATTGCTATTTTGCTTATCTTTTTTTAAATTTTTAATTTTTTCCTATTTCCTATAGCGCGTTAATAAAAATTGTTCATTTTTCCCTATTTAATTTTCTATAACGCGTTTGTAAAGATTGCATATATAAATTTATATCTTTTTTTATATATTATATATATTTTTATATAAATATAAATCTATATAAATATAGAAACTATTTGCAATACATTTTACAGTCAAACAGACATTATTATATTTAGTAGGTGAAAGATGTGGAGGCAATGCTTTCGTTTTGATTTTAAGGACTTTTAGTTGTTACTTTTGCTGATACATGTATATGTCATTCGCTGTGGAATTCTTTGCAAGATTTGTTTTTCTTTCTTACTTCGGCACTCAATGATCATATGAGCCACTGCATTGAATACTCTAAAATATAATGAAGTTATTAATTTTGCTGATGCAAAAAAATAATAATAATAATTATATATTTTTTTTGTTTCAATTTTGAGTTATTTTTACTAATAATTGCGTGTCGGGCTGGCTTTAAGTTTGAAATAAAATGTACACTTAAGGATTGAAGGATAATGAGAGACGGGATTAGGATTGCCTTGTCCTAGGGTGCAAAAATGGTCAATACATGTGGGTGTTAAATTGATCTATCGAAAACTAGTTCTTATAGATTTATATAAAGTTATGGATAACGCTCATTTAAATAATTTAACACTTTAATATTTTTCCCGACTAATAGCAATGACTCATGAGTAAATTAAGAGTGTCATTTACTTTTGTATTAATAGAAAAGAGCATTGTAATACAGTAAAACTCGTTTAGTTCGAACATAGATATAACGAATTCACGGATACAACGAAATATTTTGGAATCCCTGTTATATTTTTAAAAATTCTTCGTAAAATTTTAAAAAAAAATTTTTATAAAACGACCTCAAATGTAGTGAATATACGTATATAGCGAACTGTTTTTATGTCCCCCTGAGGTTAAGAATAACAAAATTTTCAACTTTAAAAACAAATTTTTAAAGGTTCAACCTAAAAATATGAATCTAACATTTTTTAAAGCATTTTTATTTGAAATGCAATTAATTTTAAAACTACTGAAATACAAGGTACATGTAACTATTGTATTTCGTACTTCCCAAAATACATTTGGTAGTCCAACTGAAAGGAAAAAAGATATCTATATATTGCGAATTTGCTATGTAAGGAATTACGGATATAACAAAGTAAATTTGCAAGTCCCCAGTACTTCGTTTTAACCGAGTTTTACTGTAGTATATGATTTTAATTATGTACATAAATATACTCTACCTTCTGAGAAATTTTATGACTACGTTTTGCATTCCTCAATTAAATGAAATATCTTAAATACTGTGTGCGTGGAATTTTACGAGTTTACCTTAAAAGTTAGAATATATTTTTTAGCGAGAAGTAGTTTAAGCAAATTTATAATGTGAACAAAGGAAGCTATTACAACAAGTACACAGTCAATTAATTGTTAGCGATATTCAATTTTAATGACCTCAACCCACTCGCTAATAATGTAAAAAAAAAAAAAAAAAAAAAAAAAAAAAAAAATCCTCGCTAAAAGTTCTGCTTATACGATCAACTTTTGTCGTTAAATTTGCTAATTTAAAAACATTTGATAGGGTTACAATTTCATTAAGGTAAACTTCTAACAATCACAAAAGTACAATATCAACGAGAGAGAGAGAGAGAGAGAGAGAGAGAGAGAGAGAGAGAGAGAGAGAGAGAGATTGCTCTATTATTTTCGGAAAGAAAGAAAATGTAATTCTTTATTATTTTAATTTTCAGAGTCAGACCAGTGGTGATATAACAGAGGTTCCAATTGTAACCAAATTTACGCCAGAAACAAGGAACCCATCAGTCAGTTTAGAAATTAAAGGGAACAGAGGGGTACGTAAGAAACAATAGAAGGAGAAAAGTGTTTTGTTTTATGTGATATTTGCACCCGGCTTTCTCCTATAGTATTTATTAGAAATTGATTTAAAATAAATGAAACCGATCTAGTTTTATTGATTATGGTAGTGTTCAGTTGTCATACAATAGTGTGTATTGATGAAATAAATTATCACACTTTCCGAAATTCATAAATGCGTATAAAAAAATACATTATTTCAGAGTCAATACAATCCTAGTTTAAATCTGGTTTATATTTTAGAACTACTCACATTTTCTTCTTTTCTTCATCTTAACCTTTTTAATTGGATGAACTCGCAACAATGGTTTGATTTTATCACCAGTGGTTTAAATACTTACTAAAAAAGAAGATAAAAGATAGAGTGTTTTTTTTTTTTAGTTTTATATTTCGTGCCTGACTTGTTTACCTACATATAAAGGTTGATATATCCAAATTGAATTTAAATTTCTTCATTTTTACTGGATTCCTAAAATTCATGAAAATCGTTATCCACATAGCGGATTCAATCAGATTTTTACAAAGCCTATCCCTTTACTCCCCATAAAAATATTAACAGCAGTAAAAAAGAAATTTCAGAACATATTCAAAAAATTCTATTAAACAGATGTGGACACTTAAAAATTTCAAGAAACTTTTAGAAAATAATGTAAGAAAGCCCGGGCCTTACTTAATTGGAAAACGGTTGGATGAAGGGTTGTAAGTTATGCTGCCATTGATAGTTTGATTGATATGAACCAATACTTGATGTTTTCAATTAAAGCCACCATCAAAACTTAATTTGTCATTTTTCAACTTGTTGCTTTGTAGTCAGTAAACACTGCCTCGGACCTTTCTGTCTTTGTAAGGACAGGAGTACTGCCCAGTAAAAAGGAGCCGATTTTACCTACTTGGGCGATTGTCTTAATTGCCATCGGATGTTCTCTGCTCATTCTTGGGCTGATCTATATCATTCTATGGAAGGTACAGCTTTCAAGTCTGAAATATATATAGGAAATTGAAGTGTTAATCATTATTCATTAGTGTCGTTGAAATTATGTCCATTTACCAAAATAGTTTTCATTTATTAACAATGCTGAAAATAACTAAACATGATGCTGTTATATGCTTAACTGATGAAGGCTTAAAACCTATAAAAACATGTGTAATCTTTATACTCTAGAGTTTTTGAAATGATTGTTGTTTTAGACTGGGTTCTTTGTTAGAAAATACAAAGAGGAAATGAAAGCTCGTAAGACGAACCCCGGGGAGCATGTGTTTGATAACCTGGCGAACGAATGCGCAAATGAGAAGGACCAAGCCGTTGAAAATCCTATGGATACTAACATTACAACTAACGAAGAAACTCCAACTGAAAGGAGATACAAAGCAGCAGATCAGCCTCAAACATCAAATCGGAGTGACTTAGTCATTAGTGGATTAAAACAATTAGAGGCAGAATTTGACGAACTTGAGTCACATCTGTATGACAATTCTGATTCACAAATGGAATCTTCAGACTACGTTCGTTTACACGAAGAAAGAAATCCACACGGTTACTCCAAACTTGATAATGGAGGTGCTAGGACTGAGTTTTCTGATTGTGCTCAGATAAACCATGTTAGTGAAAACCCAACCGATCGTGATCTTTTAGACGATTCGTCACCACTGGAGATCACCAGTCTTTGAAAAACCAAAGAAACAAATGGTGAAATATATTTTAGCAATTTAGTGCTTCATCAGCTATGTAATAATCACTATAAAAAATTTTTTGGCAAGCAGTGCATTTATAACAAATGCTTATTGAATAAGTTTTTAAGTATGCTTCACAAATGGATTAAATGTCTTCCGAACAAATTTCTATTAACCAATTTAGTTTGTTTTATTTTGTTTAAAATATTTATTTTGGATTATTACACATTTATACATCTACAGAATGACGGCAATTTTTCACTGACATTGAGGCATTTAAATCTCGGAACACGAGTTCAGTACGTGGAATTTTCATTGCTAAGATCTAACTATTAATGAAACTGATAAATGAATATAAATTGTTTCCTTTAGAGATGTAATACTAATAACCCCACAATTTTAATGTATATCGTTGTACAAAATTTTCATTGCTACTCCCACCCTTCTTCAAAGAAGCAAGAGTCTGATATTCAGGGAACAAGTCTATTGATATTAAAACTTTAACTCACCCCCCTAAATAAAGACACCATCTTTTTTAAATAGCATTAACTCTCAAACCGAGTAAAAGAATTTCTGTATGAAGCATTTATGCACTGTTCAAGTATATTCATAAACATTTTAACACAAAAAATAGTTTTAGGATATATATATATATATATATATATATATATATATATATATATATATATATATATATATATATATATATATATATATATATATATATAATTTTTATAAGTTTTAATGAGTTTTATCATTAGTTCCTTTGATATCACGTGTCAAAGTACAGAGGTATATATAGACCGAATCCTCCAAAAATAAAAATAACATATAATAGGATACACATGTACTTTCTAATAAAAGATTAGAGACCTTCTGTTAGTGTAAAAATGAACGTGATTTGCAGGTGTACAATGTATGTCATTTAAACAAATCAAAATTCTTTTCCAGTTATTGTATATTCAGTGAATACTCGGATTAACGGATACTTTCTAAAAATGGATTTCCTTCCTTACATTTGAACAGTCTTCCTTTAAACAATATTGTAACGAATGTATGCGTTGTATAAAAAGATACCAAATGTAGTCTTTTCATTAGGTCAATCCATATATAGAAATATCAACTTCAAACAAAAGTATATCAACCTCGCTCTTCGTGCCCGTCGATATGTCTCTCTGTGAAGTCGATATATCTCTGAATCAACCTCATGTAAGGGCTATATATGTATAATTGAGACTTTATAAATTGTGAATAAAGCAGGGGCATAATGTAAAATATTTTTGTCAACGTAATGTTACAATGTCACAATGATGCTAGGTATTCAATCAATTTTAATTACAAACATTCCTCCCCCAGAACTCCTCCACACACACATACACACCCAAAGGAATGATAGTCTGATATTCATAGGACCAACCATTAATATTGAAAATTTAATTCTATTCAAAATGAAAAATTGGATTCATCATATCTTCAGTAACAATCACATACATTCGGAACTGTTCGATACGGGTGGTATCACGATATCCCATATCAACGACCAGTCCAAAAACCCACACCAGACCGACGTGCAGAAATGCATATCAAACCGGAATATGTTTAAAAATTAATTAACTTCATATTTGAAAAAATGAACAGGAATAACAATTCATGTATAAAACATCTAGCTGTTGACTTTATATCAAGTTTTAAAATGACCTACAGATTTCTGTATTTAATTTAAAAGAAAGAAGTACATGTATATACATGCACCAAACTTTCTTAAATGACCTTGAAATGCAAAAGCAATTTATACGAACTCAAATATAAAGTTTTTAAATATATGATAAATAGAATAATAGATACTAAAATCCATTTCATATGTCAAATCAGTCCTTGGATCCTATATCTGCCCTCCGATTTTTGACCTCGGGCTCCCATGGGGCCACTGATACATGTATCTTATTGGTTTTAGTATTAATATTTTAGTATGTAATATTCTTTATTTATTGATTTTATGGGTTTACTAAAATATTCTTTATAGTGTCCCGAATCACAATTTTTTTTTTCTGTAAGCAGATGTTTATTTATTTTGATACTGGGTAGAAGTTTTTGTACTCAATGACATTCAATAAAAACACCTTTTATATTTATGATATATATATTTTTTTTCAAGTTTTATATTATGATTTGCTTATTAAACAGTAATAATATCCATTACTAAGTATATATTATAAACATTTATAATTTAGTAATATTTCATGTACTTCGTTACATATTTTTTGTCTATTTTGTTATTCTATTAATAATATGTATATATGAATTTCATACAATGAGATATATATATGTATGCAAACTTTGTAGCTTAAAAAGGTAGCTTTTAATATTCGTATTTGTTATTTAATCGTTTACATGATTTATAGTAAAATTGTAGCCATATGTTATGTAAGGTTATGGAATTAAAAAAAAGAACTTTGTGAGATGATTTTCTCTCTAGATACATTTTGACTTCGTACTAGATACATTTGGACTTCCAAAAGCGTACTTTTTTGGCAAGTTTTTTATTTATTATTTTTAATCTTGTTCAACATATAGTTCTAAATATTTATAGCGCATCATCTACACTAAAATATAAACAGTAGTGAAGGAGAAACTTCAGAAGTACTGTGCAACAACATACTCGAGAAGTGGTGTTAACCAGCTGCGGATACTTTTAAAAGTTCAAGAAACTTTTGGAAAATTTGACATCAAAAATTTTACCAAAATCAACAACATAAAAACGATTTTCAACATTATATACAACCATTCCCCACGATAAATTAAAGTCTAGGCTTTTTGAAATCATTGACAGCTGCTTTTTCAATAAAAATGGAACTCGTAAATTTACTTACACTGTACCTGTCCTTGGTCATTTGCAAAATTATTTTGTTAAAAAACATTCTAAATGTACACCCAGGTACTCTGAAGTTGAAACTAAAAAGATGCTTGAGTTTCTGATTGACAATTTCTATGTGGTTTTTGGAGACCAGATCTTCCAAAAATCTATTGGAATTCCCATGGGTACCAATTGCTCCCCGTTATTAGCAGACCTATTTTTGTATTCACATGAAGCAGAATTTGTTACAAATCTTATATGTGAAAAGAAGAAAACACTTGCTGTGGCCATCAACTCGAAATTTAGATATATCGACGATGTATTGTCAATTAACCATGGTTTTTCCATTCTTTGTCGATACGTTATATCCCGGTGAGCTTGAAATAAAAGATAACACAGAGTCTGACACATCTGTTTCATATTTGGATATTTTACTAGGAAAAAAACTTAATGGTAATCTAACAACCAAACTTTATGATAAACGTGATGACTTTAACTTTTCAATCGACAATTTCACTTACTTATGCAGCAATATTATACCTTCATCACCTGCGTACGGGGTTTATATCTCTCAGTTGATTCGATACACAAGAGCATGCTCTACGTATGAACAATTTCTAAAACAAGGTAAGTTATTGATAAACAAAAGTCGTAAGTTGTTTGGTCGATACAATGACCTTGTCAGAAAATACAATTAATCATTCAGTCATATGCTGACTTACGTTTTTCATACTAATTGTTAGGCCATTATTTACACACTGAATTGTCTACGGATTTTTCTGTTATTTCCCGATCGTGACAAGGAGCACACGGCGGGTGTGACCGGTCTGCAGGGGATGCTCACTCCTCCATGGCACCTGATCCCACCTCTGATGTTTTAGAGGTCCGTGTTTGCTCTGTTCCAAAATTTGTATTGTTTAATGGACTTTTGAGCTTGAATACTGTTCGTTATCTCCACATATTCCACAACATAGCAATGTAAAATCATTATTTAGGGTTAATTTGTGTCTTTTAAGGCAATATTAAGATGATATAAAATAGAAACGTGAAAGAAAATGAAGATAAACAATCTAAAGGAAATCTACAAACAATACAAGTCTGTGAAACAGGGAACCGGGGATATTGTAACAAGCCTCCCTGTTGGAACAATAACACATTGTTTAACTCGATATATCCCTGTGAACTTGGAAAAAAGACACCACTGAGACTGCCACATTTGTTTCATATGTATGAATGTTTTACTGATTATAGACGATGAGGGCCAACTATCAATTAAATTTTATAACCATCAAGAAGTAGTAATATTCCGCTATCATCTGTATATGGTGTTACTATTTCCCAACTTATTTGATACTCAAGAGCATTACCCCGAGTGCGATATATTTTTAACCGATACAGGCTATTGATAAAGAAATTAATAGGGCAGGGATTTCAAAAACCCCGATTAAAATCAGCATTTTGTAAATTCTATGGTCGTTATAATGACCTTGTTTCACATAAAACCTATCATTAGGTTGTATTTTTGCTGATGTGTTCCAGACCAATACGCAAGTTTCGATATTATCTCCCTTAGCGCTCTCTTTCTTTACGGAGTGGAGTTTTGTTTTTGCGTAAACCGACAGGTTGGAAACTCATTTTTATAAGAAAAATGATAAATCTTATATAAAAAAGATACATCAATTCTATTTGAACGAATATGTATTTCGCTATAGGCCAAGCAAATATCCAGTTCGTCCGAACAATTCCGAGGAATAAAAATTTACAAAGGAAAACAAATTTTTCAAAATTTATCTATGAAAGTTATGGCCGACATGGATTTTTGTAAATTTGCTATTAAAATTGAAAATTATATAACCTTAAAAAAGAAAAAAAAGAAAGATTAATGCATTTGCTTACGAGGTCATTATAATAAACCAGGAATTTTCGAAATGCTGACTTTTATTAAAACTGTCGAAATCCCTGTAACATCATCTTATTTGTCAGAATCCTAAAATCTGTTTAAAGTTTGATCGTACTCAGAGCATGCTCTAGTGTACCGAAAAAATTTGGGATACTTAAACACTATATGCAGGTGATAGTGGAACATCACTACATATATACATGTACAATGTAAAAATTAAATTGGAAGAGCCGATTCGGAAGTCCTCTCATTTGTCATAGAGTTTAGATGTTAGTGGGTCATAACCGTCTACAACCAGTAAAATATCAAAATATGAAAATGAATTAATGATAAAGATCGACTGTGATGCATCCAATATGCGATTTTTATTGTGTGCTAAAACACAACAGCTGAAATATGAAGATAACTATCAGTAATCAAGCTCAAAAGTCAATTGAAATGACATGGCAGTAAAGCATATGTCTCTAAAAACGTAACAGATGGGATCATGTGTCATGGAAGAGAAAGCATCCTCTGTCGACGGGCACACTTGCTATGTACTCCTTGTGAAGATCGATTAAATGAAAAAAAAATCTGAAGACAATTTATTGTAAACAATAATGGCCTAACAATGATAAACTCAGTCAACATTCGACTTAATGATAGATTGTATTTGCTGATAAGGTTCAGTTCAAACAAGACTGTTTATATTCTTGTTTCATCAACTTGATTGTCAATAACTTGCATCAATTTAGAAATTGTTGGTACGTAGAGCATACTCTTGCGTATCCAATCAACTGGGAGACATAAACTCCATATACAGGTGATAAGACTATATTGCTGCATTAATAAGCGAAGATGACGATAGAAAAGTTGAAGACATGGCGCTTATCATAAAGTTTTGTAGTTAGTTCGACATGAACGTCTTTCTCTAGTAAAATATCCAAATAAATCCAAATAAATGTAATGCTGAAAACATTGAGACCCATACTTTGTCATCGATCACCTCTTTTAAACTTTGTATCACTCTGATGAGATGGGGATCATTTTTCAACGGGGTCAATTTCAGGTAGAGATAGAAAACTGACCCCTATAGCTAGGGTTCTTTTTCTACAAAACATATGACATTTTTCTACGGCTGGGGTTCATTTGTCATCGTCGAAAATTGACCTTGGTCATTTTTCTACAGGGGTTATGATTCGTCTTTACACCTGTCTATCATAACTGTTTGTCGGGATGCACCCATCAACTCGAAAGTTACCGAATTTACGTTAAGGCGTTAAATTTTTTTTACCAAAAAATCGGGACAAAAGAAAATATTAATGGATGACTTATCAAACGAGCGAAAAGTCATGGATCTCTATTAAAAAGGGGCGAACCTGATCATTGTATGTCGGATTTCGGAATGACAACCGACTCCTCCCTTATAATAAATTAAAAGAACTTTTTTAAGAAAAGGTTTGTACGATCAAGGGAGCGTCTCCACAAATACCATGAAAGTTCTTTTGTTTTTCAAGTCCGATAACTGAAAGTAGATTTTGTAAAACGTATCTAGTAGAGCTCAGCAAAATCATCAGAATCATCACTGATTGACATTACAATTAAAATACATTTTAAAAGTTGTAGAAATCCTTCAATTATTTAAGCATGTTTGTGTACAACGACAACCTGTCCTACTTCCATGCTGATATGGATACTTTTTGTGACTCTATCTTTGGAGAGCTACAATCTCGAATCTTGTGTATTGTTGGGCATTTCTTTTTAAATAATGAATTTGACTAGGTAATGTTCCGTCTACCTGGTCAATATATAGGGCTTAGGGCGGATGTGGCCTGTTAACAGGCGATTCTTTCTAGATCTCCTCCTAGGCACCTAAACTCATCTCTGGAATTTCTGGGTAAGAGAAGGCATGTTTTATACCCAGTTCACAGATTTGTTTTGTTTGAAGATTTTTTTTTGAGATGTTCACTATTCGTCATCCCCCCTTTTTATTGTCTTGGTATTGAAGGTAAATTCGTATTAATTTTTAATTCATTCCTGCCCTTTGCAAGTGTGTCTATTCTCCAATATATATAGATAAGCTTGAAATAAACATTTTTTGTCAGGTACAAAATTACGTTCGAATTATACTGAAATATGCATATTGCTCTGTTTTTTTCCCCAAGTATTTGGGGTCATACATGTAGCTCAGTAAAATATAAATAAATAGAAATCGACTTTTTACATGAAATATTTGAAATAAAAAGATTTTTTGAAAATCAGAAAAACAAAACGGAAAAAAATAAAACGAAGAAAAATTGTTTTTTCTTTACTAAATTTTAATGATATTATTAAGTGGTACAGATACAGTATTTTTTTTTTCAATTCATACAACAGAGATTGGAATATAATATCCAAGGATATTCATACCTACTCCTCATCTACGGTTCCACTGCTCATTGGATTGGATAGATTTAATTTTGCAGATACAGTATATCATACAGTATATGCATTTATACGTAAATATTCAGATATAGTATTATAATATGAATAATAGCATATAACAAAAATATACAATATATATAGAGTTAACATTCAATTTAAATAAATCTTCCTGTCTTGCTGCCAGTGGTGATAATCCTTCATCCCACAGAGTTCAAAATAAATACCCCAACTTGGCAGCACTATTAAAGGATGAGCCCCTTTAAACAGACTGCTATATTCTTTTTAGTTAATTTTACGAACTTATAGACTGAGATATCATAAAACCATTTAAATATCAAGTTGATATCCAAGGCTTAATGGGTCTGATATCGATAATATTATATATACTGAAAGGAAAAAGAAACACATATTTAAGTACATAAACTTATCATTTTCTACCATGCGACACAATATGAAAACCAAATACAATTTTATGCAATATTTTATTTAATATAATTGTCAAAATTCAAGGCATAACATTGAATTCAAAGACATTTTTGCACTTAAGCACTGAAGTAATTCACTATAGGGAATAGGGGGTCTGAATTTTAAAATTCAAAATCTCGAAAGTTAATACTGCGTATGCCATCATCCTGCATTTGCAGCAGCTGGTATTTTGAGCATGGAATTTTTTATCAGATGGTTGTTTTTCAAACAGGGATGAGATTTCACACCTCTATAAGAGCTTGCTTGAGCTCATTTGTGGTGTTTGAAATTGAATTTCGAAGTTAAATTGATCGATCCATTTCGTCTCATAATTGCTTTCCTGAAGACAGTTCGGAACTAAATAGTAACAACACTAAGTCCATACGTTGCAAAAAAATCTCGGCATACCCTAGGAAAGTGCGTTTTTTCCTGGAACATTCGGTTCTAAAATGATTACCTTTTTGCTATGAGGCCTATCTCTAGGAGAATTTTGCGAACAGTTTTCTCTCTAAATCTAGCATTGTGGTGTCCATGAATGTTACTTACATTTTCACTTGCCGTTTGAAATTTTTTTCCGTCTGTAGCTTAGACGGATCTCTCTGATCTGAAGTCCTCTTGCTCCCTGAAGACGTCCATTTCTTAGACGGTTTATAGCGCTTCCTGCTACCATTATTAAGTCTTCATTCTAGCCGAGATAAAGTGGATTGGGACATGTTAATTGTTCAGAAATTTTATTTTGATGCTGTATTTGCATTAGCAAGGCAATATTCAACACTTTTAGAATTTCATAAAGGCCTGGAATCTTTTGGGGCCAAAATCTGCACCAATTCTCACTGGACATTCTGAAAACAATCTTTGGAGATTGTAAAAAACTAAAAATGGTTAAGTTTATCTAAAATTCTAGCTATCAGTATTCCAACCCAAAGCCTAAAGGCAAATTACATGTACTCGTGCTCACGCAGAACAAGTCAGATTCACAATTGAGTTATTTTTTTTAATTGCATATTCTAGACATCATTTAAAGTACAAATAAATTAAAAACAATTTTAACCATGATTAGACGCAGTCGTTGCAGATCAATTAAAATATGCGTTTCTTTTACCTTTCAGTATATAAGGTTTGTCGTTACAAAATATAAAATATTAGTAATGTTTTCTTTTTTTATTTTTATATCTTAGCTTCATTTTTATTAAATAGATGTTAAAAAAAGTGTACGATAATAAATAATAGAGTTAAATACAAGTTTTGCTTTTTTTCATGGACAAATCATGTAGTATTTCAATCATTTTACGATAAAAGACCAATTAAGGGTATAAAACATGTAAAAAAAAAATAGTTGTTTCAAATAGTCAATTGAATAACATAATTTACTAAGGGACGTATCAGTTCACTTAAAAAATTATCCACAAATCTGGTATCGTTAACTTTTTACAATTTCAATATACCTTTGGTTTTAATGTAATGTTACGACAGCTAATGCTTGAACAGGCTTTATTATTTTTTTTAAACTGAGTTTGACCAATTTTTCGTTTTCTGATGTTCATTATAGAACGCTATTAAAGCATGATTTTGAAGTCCCGCATGAATCCGATATTAAATTAATATTAAGTTTCGAGGAAAATATCGTTAGGAAAGTAAATCATTGCGGAAATAATTTCCAGCAATAAAAATTGAAAATCTTGTCAATAGATAAAAATAACATTTGTTTTAAGAGTTAATCAAGTATGGAATTTTTAGCTCCCAACAAAATATTTAAAATTTATAACTTTTACGCGAAAGAATCACTGAATTACTGTTACTGAAGTTAAACTTCTTTAAAATCATTTAAGATATTAAAATGGTAATTTTATAAGCGACATAGAAGATTCTTAATTTGGCATGATTTTGTAGAATGTCTGATTTGATTTTTATTGTGATGGAGTTATTCCTCCTGTATTATTTAGTTATTTCATTATGTGGATCTTCATACGACATAAACGACATAAAACGATATGAAAGATAATAATATTATTTTCCAAAAATGATAATCATTTTAGCGAATTTAAATTTTAACAAGATGTACTAAATTTTTTTCCTGTTTTATGAAAAAAAAGAAAAATATTCTGTATAGTATCTCATGGAATGTCATCATTATAAACTATATATATATATATATATATATATATATATATATATATATATATATATATATATATATATATATATATATATATATATATATATATATATATATATATATATATATATATATATATATATATATATATATATATATAATGTTTGCACCCTCACCGCAGCTGCACATAAGTGTAGACCATTCCAGGCTCATAAGGGCATAAAAATTAAACTGGGAAAAAATTATGTAAATTTATGAGTTCGAAGACTACTACATAGAATGGACATAGGGATTACAGTGTTCAAATAAAGTGTGTTTCAAAACAGAAAGCCATGATTTCTTTTCAGCCATTCCTGTACATAAAATAAACTAAGTAATGATATGACAGAATACTGGTTCCCCCCCCCCCCCCCCAATAAAAGGTTTATCAATAATTTATCAAATTAATCTTTACTTACCTGATCTAAAAGCTGGTGAGTTCTTCTAATCGTTCGTTGTACATGTACGACGTCCGCATTTAAATCAGTCCGTCACTTTGTCAAAGGTTTACACATTTTCAACTTCTTATCAAAGGGTCGTCGATTTTTTTCAAAGTTGGCAGAAAGCATTCTTTGGTAAAAGGAAATCATACTTGTTCAAATAAAGTGCCATGCAACATTCCAATTAGTGATAAACAAGATATAAAGTCAGAAAAGGGCAGGATAATTTAAAAAAAAAGCTTCTGAAGAAGAACTGCACAAACTAAGATTTAACTGGCGGAGGGGACTTTCTGACATTGCGTAGATTTAAATCATATACTGTACCAATTTTGATGCACATGATGCGCATATAAACTCTTAAAATCCTAGCCCCTGGGGATAGGATGAAGACAAAATAAAGATAAATTTTGTTTTACATAGAAAATTAAAGCTAAAAATCTATAAAAATCTTAATTTTCAGATGCACTAGATCAGAAATTACGAAAAATACATAAAAGCTTCCTGCCCTAGCATACAAATGATTGTCCCAGTGGGCAACAATAGGGAGTCAACGTTTTACGATAGAAAATATCGCAAAAACTCCCAAATCTGCTGCTATTAGAGGATTAAATTAGATTAATAAATATGAATAAGTGGTGGAGCTAATATTAGAAGAATGCTCCTAAAAGGATAACATCGTAAGGGACCTGTAAATGGAGATTTTTAATTAATGTATATAGATAAAAGAAAATACAACTCATTTTAAAAGTTTATTTTGTCACAAAATGCATATGAAATGCAGACATCCCTTGTTTAAATCAATGTCCACCGTAATATGATGGGACTACAATACGTGATAACATTTTTGAATGACAATCCGTAAGGAAAAAACTCTTCATTTTTTTCCAAGGACCACAATAGTATCATTGATTTGAAAGGATTGCAGAGTTTTGCGGATTCAATTTTCTGCATAAATTATGGACCTCCTAGAATTCGGGTAGCTCCACAGTAAGGGGCCATAATTTTGCAAGGGGATAAAGAAACTACAAGGAAAGAATCTTTCAAAAAACTGCTGATTGATTGATTGTGTGTTGTTTTACGTTTCGTTCGAGAATGTTTCATTAAGAGCTTCAAATTTAGAAATTTATTCGACACTCAGGGCCATCGAGCAGTGAAGGTTCTTTATCGTGCCAACGCCTACTGTGACACGGGACCTCGATTTTTAAGGTCTAAACCGAAAAACCCGCAACTTTCATTCCAAAATGCTGAGCGCTTGGCGACGGAACAATTGCAATTTCGAGTTTCGAAATACGAGATTCGAAATTCGAGATTCGAAATTCGAGTTTCGAGATTCAAGATCCAAACTAACCAATCAAAAGGCGGTTTAAGATTCAATCACTCCCCTTTGCTAAGTTTTGACCTTCTAGAAATCGTTGAATAAATTCAAACCGAAGAGGTCATTTGATTATATTACAATGCAAGAAAGAGTGTTATATATATCAGAACGAAATCAGGAAAAAATATTGGGTTTTGGTCTGCAAATATGCTTAAATTTATATTATAACTTCTTAAATATTATAATAGATTTATATCAAGAATATCTATATCGTATTATCTACTTTGTTTACAGGTTTGATGGCATAATAATAAATATTGTTAATCGGATTCAAGGAGCAAAAGGGGGGTGGGGGCGTATTGTAGTCGATGAGAATTATTAGTGTGTAATTAAACAAGTGACTAGCGATTAATAATAATTAGTAATACGGGTGTCAAAGTGGATATAGTTTGTGACAAGGTATTAGAAAGTGACCAGTGACCAAGTTTGTGAAACCAAGAGACAGTCCCTTAAGTACGGATGGCTGAAATATACATGCTTAATACAGAGAATGTTTTTTCTCTTTGTTCAGACCCGTAGGAAATAATAAAAAAAAATCACTGTAAAGTCCCCCCTCATATTTCGAAACTCGAATTTCGAATGAGCCTTCTGGGCTTTCGTAAATAAGATACCATTTTCTTGAAACCTACAAAGAAAGTACATAATTATATGTTTAAGTAGATAGCAGTGAGGGAAATTTTGCTATGATATAATTAATTGATTAACAACATAATTGATTTTCTTACGTGTTTGCTCTTCTTGTTTTAAGCAAAACCTTTTATATGGTGTTTTAAACAGAAAAGTAACCACTATTCTCATTTTCATCATTTCTTCTTTTTTGACAATATATATATTTTTTTTTTATAAATATTGGAGTATGGCTTTTACGGGGAGAACAAGCCAATACCTTAAAATAAAAATATTTTTAAGGGTTCTCTTCAAATTATTAGGTAACATATTCCCGTCATAAATGCATATTAGAGAAATTCTGTCAAGATCAGATTACGTAATGTATTCCAGCAATCCAGATCTCTGTCACAAAAGTTAAATAAGATACCAAAGTTGTAACCATCAGTTTACGTAAATATCTAGCAATACTTTCCCGTTATTGTCTAGATTCTTCAATTAACACTATCATGGAAAAAAGAAGAGTACATAAAAACTCAGTAATCAGGAAGTTACTGGGATTTCAAGTTTTACTTCCTTTATAACCGAGGTTCTCGATATCCGTATAAGGAATATAGAGAAAAGTCCACTAAGAAATTAATTGAATAAACTTAAAACAAAGATTTCTTGATAAAAATGAGCATGGATCTTTCTCCCATAGTTTCTAGGAGGGTTATTCAAAAAATTCGTAGACTTTTAACTTTATTTTTATTTTACGTCATACATTTATCATAACCAAATTTGGTAGACATTTTAACAATTTTGCAAATAATGTGAGTTTAAAAGATTGAATAATAAAATCATGTTATTTATCAAAATTATCTAAAAGTTAAGACTGTCGAAATGGAGCATTGTCAAAATTGAGTAATTTATAACAACATACTTTATATTGTTTATTGTCTTACTTATAATAAATGACGCTTAAACGAAATAAAATTTAGATGTTCAAGTTAGGTATTGTAATATAATTTCAGATGATAAATTGTAACTCTTTAAAAAAAATCAATTTCTAAAGACAGGTTGACCTCATTAAAAAAAGGAACCTTCCTTTCTGAGTTAATTGTGATAATGATAATCCCCCTTTTATCTTAAAAAGTATTAGATTTATTAGATAAATCACATTATCATGTTATACAAAAATCAATCGCATCAAAACGTACGAATTTTGAACACTTTATACAACCCATTAGTTACTTTCTCATCCTCTCCGTGCCCGGAGGACGCATGTTTATACAATCATTTCTCACGATAAATTAAAGTTCGTACTTTTTAACATCATACACAGCTGCTTTTTTAATAAAAATGGAACTCGTAAATTTACTTACTTTGTCATTTGTCATTTGAAAAATAATTTTGTTAAAAACATTCTGATTGTACATACAAGTACCATGAAGTTGATAAAAATTCTTGAGTTTCTGTTTTACAATATTTATGTAGTTTTTGAAGATAAGGTCTTCCCACAATCTGTCGGAATTTCCATGGGTCTAATTGCTCCCCATTATTAGCAGAACTATTTTTGTATTCATATGAAACAGAATTCGTTCAAAAACATGAGAAGAAGAAAACACCTGCTGTGGCTTTCAACTCGACATTTAGATATATCGACGACGTATAATCAATTAACAATAGTTTTTTCCATTCATATGTCGACTCGATATATCGCAGTGAACTTGAAATAAAAAATACCACAGAGTCTAACACATCTGTTTCATATTTGGAAATTTTACTTTTGTAAAAGACATTAATGGTAACCTAACAATAAATCTTTATGATAAACGTGTTGACTTTAACTTTTCTGTTGTTAACTCCCCTTACTAATGTAGCGATATACGTTAGATCATGTGGGTTTGTATCTCAAAGCTGGTTCGGTTAGCAAGAACATGCTCTACGTACGAACAATTTCTAAAACGAGGCAAGCAATTGACAAGCAAGTTGAGGAAACAGGAATATCAACATTTTGTTAAAAGTCATCATTTTGCAAGTTCTATGGTTGATACAATGACCTTCTCAGCAAATGCAATCTATCATTAAGTAGAATGTTGATAGACGATTTTCATACTGTTTGTTACCATTCACGGTAGCTCAGTCGGTAGAGCGCTCGCTCCGTGATCGGGAGGTCGTGAGTTTGAATCTCGGCCGCGACGGACATAAGTCGATAAAAAATGGGTAGCAACTGTTCCTTCGCCATGCGCTCGACACTTTGAAGTGAAAGTTGCGGGTCTTTCGGATGAGACCTTAAAAACCGAGGCCCCGTGTCACGGCAGGCGTTGGCACGATAAAGATCCCTCACTGCTCAATGGCCCTGAGTGCTGAGTAAAGGTCAAAATTTGAAGCCCTTGACCGGTATATGGTGACGTCTCTATATGAGTGAAAAATTCTCGAATGGGACGGAAAACAACAATCAATCAATCAATCAATCATACTGATTGTTAGATCATTATTTATACCTTGAATTGTGTACGGATTTTTTAATTTTCCCGATGACGACAAGGAGCACATGGCGGGTGTGGCCTGTCGACAGGGGATGCTTACATAAAAGAAAAATGTACATGTATCAAAAAATATATTTTAAAAAAATAGTTTGTTTCTACGTGTTTTTTCCGCCTGTATTCTCCAATGGAGTTGCACTGTGTCACTCTTGCCCCTGTCTCTCTTTTAGTTTCCTTTCTTCACATACTAAGGAAACCGTTTCAGTCATTTTCGTATATTTTAGGACCAGAATAACATTTCCATGTGTATCAAATATGTATGACTTATGCGTTTATGTAGGAGCTTATTTAAGATCAGAGCTTTTGATCACAGTCCAGTGTGCCACCTTTGTCAACACAGCCGTCATTTTTCAAAACGTAAGGTTTCAAGGTTTCAAACCGGTCAATAAAGCCTTATAAAAATTCATCTTAACCAATTAAAGCATATACTCTGAGAGTTTTCATTTCTATTATCGAGATTCTAAAAGGTTTATACTTTTTCTTTTGAATTTAAATACTATATACCTATTTTTAATTGCATTTTTGGGACAAGCCACCTTCTTACACTAGACAATTGCAATGACATATTTTATTAAAATAATTCAATCTGTGTAATTACTCAATGTTTTCCACAAGTTTATTAGACAATGCTAGTTTAATCTAAGTACACATTTTCATTAATATGTGACACCGGGTTCCAACAAAACAAAGCTTGTCTATATGAATTTTGGGACAACCATCGAACATGTTGTTATAAATCTGGTCAAAAGAGTAAGCAAAGTCATAGAAAGTAGTGTGTGCTTCACTGTTACAGAACTTTTGAAAGTAGAGTAATGCTGTAACAACAACTAACACTAACAAACTAACTTAAGCTACTCGTACAAATTGCTAGCAAACCAGGTGTTATGAAGATTTGTTTTTTTTTTTTGATGAATGGATAAATCGATACAGACCGTTCATGAATAAAAGGCAGGGTAATTTTGAGAAACTTTGTTTTTTAAGTGACAATGTTGTTAAGCGTGCTCCATGGTTACAAAATAAATTGAACATCAGTTTCATTGAATCAACTTGAATGACACTTTACACATCGACAAATTAAATATTTCACATTTGATCTTACATCTTGAAAAAATAATATGATGAAGAGGTACATTGTCTAGGTATTTTTTATTACTCTCATATGTACATATCATTGACAACATATTTTTATTATTTTAAAGATTTTAATTTCATTAAATATATTTATTATTTTGAACGCTGATCATGAGTTAGAAATTTGATAAAACAGGAATCTAAAACTATTTAATATCATACCAAACATCACTGAATAATCAAACTCAGTATCCGACAAAGATTTCAATGGTACTGAAGGTCTACCCACTTTGTTAATAAATTTTAAAGGGACGAATTTTCAGTACAAGTTGCAGCACTGATTCCATTAAAAATAAAACGATACTTATCTCTTTTGAAAAACCTTCTTATATTCTTTAGAAATAAAACAATCTAGATGTAAACATTTAGATAATTGTATCATGTTTAACCAAACATCTAGAAGCCTCTTTATTAGAAACATTTTCCAGGGTCCATTCCATTGTTTTGGTATACATATATAGCATTTTATTCCTGTTAAATCTAATAATCTTATTTCATTCTTATTCGCCTTACTCTTCTTCTAGAATAAAATGTACGTTAACTGAATAATGAAGAATTTCATATATTTCTCTGCATGTAACTATTAGAATAACTTATTTTTCTCAAGCAAGAAATTTCAAAAAAAATAATCACTGAATGGCATATTCAGCAGAATCGATTTTTTGTTTAGGTGAATTTGCTATATATCAAAAATGTATACATATATACAAAGAATGTTCTTATTATTAGTAAAAATACTAAGACATTGAAATCAGTGTACTAAAAACAGAATTGATCGATTTTCATATTGCCTAGGAATATTGCTTTTTAAATCAGTTTAAAAGAAAACAATTACAAATATTCTCATCTAAATTATTTCTATTTTTGATTGGTATAATTCTTTTCTTTTGAAAAATAGCTGAACATCAGGAAAAGGTCAATACCTTAAAATAAAACCAGTTTTTAAAAGTGTTCGATAAAATACTGCACAAAATCTTTCTTTCGTAATGCACCGCCAAGCAGAAACTATCAGACTTAGGTTACTCAATGTTTTCCCATTTCAAGTCTCTGTCACATGTGAAAAATTATTGATTATAATCAGAGTTCTTGTTGAGTCAACTCTGATTAAGAAAATTCGCCAATGTTATAGATACAGTGAAGAATACAAATCATGAATATAGGACAAAATTTTTATGTTTTTATTGTAAATACGACAGATACATGAGAAATATTAAAACTTTTTAAACCATTAACTCAAAGTCAACTCTTTTAATTATATATTGTATTTATTCCTATGTTTAGAAAAGATGTGCTTATAATTACAATTATTTAATAATTGAATGATAGTGCCAGTTAAAGTTGTTTTATCAACATTGACAGCAGAAAAAAGAATTAACTGTTGATGTTAATAAACATTGTATTTATATATGTCTATTTACTTATTGTTGAAGTGGACAACAGGACACGTGTCTATGTCCAAAAAATACATAGCAATAATAAGCCTTTGATTTTATTTTATTTTATTTTATTTTATTCTAAAGAGCAAGGTTAACTTAGCGCCTATTTTGGCCCTGTGAATTTCTGAAAACTCAAAACTACTCAGTTTTGGTTGACATTGCACTATTTATCACGTGGATCATTGCTGACCGTGCATCTATTGAACATAACGTAATTTTCCCTCTTGCCTGTGCATTATGACGTCATGAAATGCTCCATTTTTCTCGTATAGTGCAAATTCCTTTAAAACGGCAATAAGTTGAAGTTTTTTTTTTCAATATTTCATATACAGAACAACCTTTGATCCAAAAGGATGACTGCACTTAACGCCTATTTTTGGGGTCTTTTTTGTTTGCTTCTGTTGCTTTCATATCTAAACCTTATTTCACTTTTGTATGTTTATGAAAGAATTCAGTCAATTTGGAACTAAATTTAAATCTTAAAATAATTTTAGACTGTGATACAATAAAACGATTTAATGTATTTGGCCTCACAGTTTTCCAAATATAAAGAATTAACGCTTACCTGCCCTTGAATGTACATTAGATATGCATGATAAGTGGAGCTAACATTATAAGAACAGGTCTAAAATTAGACTTGATAAATAACAATGACATGTTTCAAAAAAAAAAAAGAACGTGATCACTCTTTTCAATCTCCTTCTCCATTCTGTATGGCACAAATACATTACTGACAAAGGTTTCAAAACGAAATTAACAATAGGAGCTCGTCAATGTAATTAAAGCAAAATTTATATCAATGCCAGATAACTTCACGTGTTCGAACACATTGTCCTAGTTAGCACAAAACATGCTACCTCACAAGTCACGTGACGGAATTTAGTATTCACAAAGTTACCTGAGGTAAGAAATCACGTGGTGAATTATAATATTCAACATGTCACAACCCTTGGTTACAACACAGAGAGCGAATGTAAGAAGAAGCAGTTTTTTTCTCTTTTTAACTATGAGCGCATGTTTGTCTATTAATCTCCTTTTGACACATTATTTATGCAAATATACAACTACTGTTAAACGTAGAACAATAGACAAACATGCGCTGACTATGTATGAAGTCAGTAAAAAAAGTGGGCGTCCTCATTATCGAACGGAGATTCAAGAAATTGTGATAGTGATGACCCCTGCCTTTCAAAACAGATTCGAACTTCGTAAATACACACTTTTATTAAACGTAATTACATAAAGTTGTAGATAGGATGTTGATCATTCTTACAATGAAAAGAAAAATGCTTGTTTTGAAAGTTTATTTTGTCGCAAATTTCGCATGTCCTTAAGTGCAGTAATTTTTTTGCAATTACATAATGAAAGATCTGCTTCTGAAGATCATAAAACATGTTTTAGTTTTTGGATCGAGGGATGTGCTCATATTTTAATTCTTTGCAGAAAGTACTCAAATACGCCTATTTTCTGCAAAATGAAAAAAACATCGCAAATTTCAAAGCCTGTTTCCAATACCTGAACTCTCAAAAAGAAATTTTGTGATAGGAAATAAAAGCACGAAGTCTCTACTTTATTTTGGTATATGAAATGGGACACATCTAGAAGGTGACAGTCAATTATTTCATTTATTTGGTATAAGAACAGGGCCATTTTATGCATAAAGCGATCCTAGCTCTTTGATTACGGGATATTCCGTCTACTTGATCAATGCTTAAGACTCCCGGCAGGTGTGCTCGGTCAACAGGGGATGCTCACTCCTCTGTGGAATTTCCAGTGGTCTGTGTTTTGTGTCCCTTTTTTTAACAGATTTATATTGTTTGTGCGTTTTATTTTTTTTTAGACCAAACTCTGTTTGTTATTTTCATTTCTTTAATATGTCAGTTATTACCGTATAAAATAAATTAAAATAAATTACCTATTTGAAACATGAGGTTTAATAGTCTACCTCTGCCAACGAAATATCAGATGCAAAAAAAAAAATCCGTAGACAATTTAGTGTGTAAATAATGGCCTAATGAAAAACGTCAGTCAGCATTTGACTTTATGACAGATTGTTGTTGTCAAGGTCATTGTATCGACCATAAAACTTGCGAAATGGTGATTTCAAACGAGACTGATGATATCAATGTTTCATCACTTTGTTTGTCAATAGCTTGCCTCGTTTAAGAAATCGTTCATATGTAGAGCATGCTCTTGCATACCCTTACGTCGAAAACTCAGAGCACTGACCATGACTTCAATTTTTCTTAAATATAAATTTAAAGATATTTCATATGATATAAATTTTACATAATAATCAGAATATCGCTAATTAAATTAATTGAACATGGAGAAACACAAAGATATGCTTTTCCCTCAAGTCAATATATCTAGGGACTAACCTCATAAGTTATATTATTTTGTTTGATTATTTTTATATCAGTTAATAAAAAAATCTTTAACAATGTTCTTTGTTTTCATTATAAAATTGATCCACGTATAAGGCATTGTTAAGTCATACTCATTATGACATTACAATTACATTTAAGATTTCAAATTTTAGAATGTTGGGAACTACAGAGAAAAATAATAGTATCGATGACAAACTTTTGAGCACTTATCTATGTATACCTTCACAACTGAGTTTGTTGTTGTTTTTTTTTTTTTTATATAAATGATAGCAAACTGGATTTATTCCATATTCTTAAAATCTTTATTGTACACATCCTAATGTTTCCCTAATCATTTCCTAATCATTTTTTTTCATTATACTTCATAAGTTATGAAACGCATTTTCTGATGCTTTAATTTTGACTCGACGACAAGTCTTCTTATCCTATATGTCTTTTTCAGAATCCTAAGCTGAATTAAGTATTCATAATTTCAATCTTCTGCACTGCATTCGACATGATAATACACAGCAAATGCATGAAATGCATAGCAGTGCCATGTCAATTCACAACAAAGTCGCTTGTTTATAGTATGCATACAGAATGTTTACTTGTAAGTAGTATGGCAGTAAGAGGTAAATGCACGAAAAAGTCATTTGTGTGTGGAATGGCAGCATCATATAAAGACACAGAAAAGTCACGTGTGTGTGGGAATGGCAGTATCCTGTAAATAAAACGCACGGTTACTAATGCAGGGAATGACAATATCATGTAATGAAATATGAAAATACAGTATTCAATACAGTCCGATATATCTGACGTTTTCCAGGCTTTTTTCACGATTTTGATATTTTACCTGCCGGGAAAACGTCAGAACCGGCGCCATTACGAAAACTGGAAATTTTGCCGTCTCCAACCAGAGTTGATTTTCGATACTTGCGAACAGAATTATATGCCAAACTCACAATTTATCAATAGCACAATGCTTCTAGTACTCACCGATATCGATGAAAAGAAAACATCACTCCACATTTGATACAGGACTTGAGAGATTTTAAAATGTACGAAATCCAAACAAATCTCGTCAGTCAGATAAAATGTTTTAATCGGATTATATATTATACAAACGAACCATAAAAACGAGGTTGGTGAGTACAAAAAGTATTGTACTATTGATATGCTGTGAGTTTGACATTCAATTCGGTTCGCAAGTATCGAAAATCAACCCGAGAATGCCGCCTCCGGTTGGAGGCGGCGAATTCCCAGTTTTCGTAATGGCGCCGGTTCTGACGTTTTCCTGGCACGTAAAATATCAAATCGGTAAAAAAGCTTACTTTAAAGGATAAGTAATGTTTACAACTTGCTGAAATCAGAAATCGATTTTTAAAACTATCAAGATAAACAATCAAATTCGAAAGAGATTAACTATGTTAAATATTTAAGAACTCTGTTTTTCTAATCAGTTTTTCTCTAAAATACTCTGTGACAAAAAGAAAATAAATTGAAAATGCATAATTTTTATAACCTACAATTACTAGACACTAGATCTAAAGGCATCAAACCATTTTTTCTGACACATTGACTTAAATTTCTAAATTAAAAGAACGTTAAAGGTGATAGAAGACGCTTTATTGTAAGATGCAAAAAACAAAACACTTCAAGTGTAAATATCAAAGACGAAATCATTAATACTTAATGGTTAATCCGGCAGTGGGGAATAAAATGATATTTGAGCGCTTATTGTCCGTTTCAAATTCTTTCAAACGAAAAACTCCTTGCTCAGTTTAGTTTCTCCAATGATTTCGTTGTTAGATAACATCTTCGTCGCTTCCTGTGAATGTCGTAAAAGTGCCATTTTGTCACAATTGCCACATCTGTTTCTGGCAAAAGTCGTATCCGTGGATTGTTTGCGCTTGCATTGCATGATAATGTAAATTACACAGGCCAATATTGCCAGGCTACCTAGTATTAGTATCATAGATAGCTTTATCTCAAACACAATGTGTCTGTTTTCCAACATTATGTGATGATAGAACTCCGGTGGAGATTCACTTCTGTCTTCCATGTTTTTTTTTTTATCTTCTTAAAATGGATGTCAAACCATTATCTCATTCGATAATATACGTTCCTTAAAATAACAATGAAATAAACACGATAAACATAACATTAAAACATCTCTTCATCCAGTAACAAATGAATCCTTCTTTAACACAAATTAATGTTTATTCATACAGAATGCTAAAAGCATTTTCTATTTACTGTAAAAATTGCAAGTGCTCTATGTTCCATGAAACTTTCGAAAATCAATCCGCACATAACCTTGAATAATTATTCTCCCAACAATATCAAACGATGGTATAAATTGTGCTTTTTTCCAATAATACAAACAAAATATCACTGCTTGATTAAATTCTTATAGTAGAGTTATTCCGAAAGCTTAGAAGCAATAATCATTTCTTAGTACACGTTTTTGTGTTCCAAACACTAAAGCATCGTTGGTCTGCAACAGGAGGCAATTGTTTGTTAATTACCAAATATAATCTCCTACCGAGTCCAAATCTGACGGACAATAAGGCCTATTACTACAACATGATCTCGCTCGATAGTTTTCCACTCCACAAAACTGTGTGCACCAGATAAGCTCATATGAGAGATCAGAGGAGAAAAACATACGATCTGATACTCGGCTCTACTTTACTCCGTCATTTTCACTGAATAATGAATGGCTGTGTATTTATTAAAACGCCATCGTGGACTAATTTTCCGTTTCCGTAATGCAAATCAATACAGCCTTTACTAGTCATGTGTCTTCCTACTTACAGTCACGCTTTTAACTCTTGCTCTTATAATTAGTATTAAACATGTGAAAGTAACTGCATGAAGGCATCATATACATTCATTATGGCGTTGTACTAAATAATGTTTTTAGTTACCGAGCATAGTTAACTTGTGGTAATAACGTTTTCTACTGGGAGAGTAGCTCACTGCTGTTTCGGGTTAAAGGCGAGACTAGAAAGGTGGGCACTGTTTGACATATCGTGAGGATAAAAGTGGATTTTTAAACATATTCCTGTGACGAATTTTAACAAAAGTACTTTGAACATAGATTTTGCATTGAGCAAAAACTGAACAGTATGAAACAATGATTAACCATAACATTCTTTTCTTCTCAGATTCTGCAAGAGTTATATTAAAATTGTCGCTAAATTATAGAGGTAAACGTTTGTCTGCCTTTCTTGAACCATAATTAATTTTTCGGAATAGTTATTCTTCTTATACCCTCAATGCATTTGCGCTCTTTTAAAATTGAGAGTAGATAGATGTAATTTCTTATGAAAGGTGAAGATACCGAAAAGTAATTAAGCTCAAAATTCTAATTGAACAAATGAACTGTGAGCAGAAGAGACGCGAAACCCTTGTAACTTCAGAGTGGGATCAGGTGATTTGAAGGAGTAAGCCTTCCCTGTCGATAAGTCACACCCACTTTAAGCCTTTTATTTAAATTTGATAAATTGGTTAACTTGCAGACAAATCAGTGCGAAAATAATTAGACTTCAAAGCATCAGTCAAAAACCTAACGAAATGTGTTTTGTAAAAATGAAACTTGGAAACAAGATTAAACACCGTTTGCAGAATATACTGGAATATTTATATTTCCAACTGTTTTCTCTCTTATTTCTCTTTAAAGATAAGTGTGTTTATTTTTCGATATTTGTGTGTTTATTTCTCGATATTTACAAGTGATAATAATTTCCCGAAGTAAAATGCGAAGTATCTAATTTTTATGTCAATTTTCCTAGGCTGTTCTCGTTTCTACAATAATTAATCATTGTGGATATTGCAAGTTGCTAACGCGAGGGTATTATTCTCGCTTAATTTTTCGAGACGCACCATTTGCAAAATTACATAACTCGTTCTTATTTTATTTTGATAACATATGTGTAAAAATTCTTGATCAGCTTCATTGGCAAATTCAATTTCTCGCAATTTGATGTCTGAGAGTTGATATTAAATACTCGTGTAATCTACAAGGAAATGAAAACAGGCCCCAATATCTTGAAACAGACTTAGACTTACGTCAAAGTGTTAATGATCTGTAAAATGTGTATTTCTTGTCTACTGAACCTCTTTATTTGCACACAACAACAGTAAGAGGATTCAAGGTAGAGTAGCAGTTTTACAGTTTTGCTTCGGACTGTTTGTCGTATAAGTAATTATATATATACGTGTATATATATATATATATATATATATATATATATATATATATATATATATATATATATATATATATATATATATATATATATATATATATATATATATATATATAGAGCTATGTCCCATTTACCGACTATAGAATTAATATTTGTAAGAAACGGCTCAAAGAGAATTATTGCAAAGAATCAGAAAAGTAAGTGCTGTGTGAGAGTTAAGGAAAATTTAAATATGCACGAATCAACAATTTATACGTAGCGGTATGGATCTCCTCAAAATAAGCAATTTTACACACGATATGCTTTATTATTTTTAATTTACATATTCAACAACAAATAACTTGAAAAACAGATTTTACTAAAACTTGGAGTTTTGTGCTATAAAGAGCATGTAGTTCAAAAATATATTTTAAATACTTTTCATCACTAGACACAATGTTGTCCTTGAGGATAACAAGTCATACATCGCAATTTGACGAGACATAGTGAAAATTTAAGAATAAAATAAGAGATAACGAACAGAGATCAATCTCACAAATTCAATAAAAATTAGGAATACCGAATAAGGCAAAAAAAAAATAATAATAATAAAAAATAAGAAAAAAAAAATTAAAAATTAAAAAAAAAAAGAATGCTTGGAAATACCAGAGTTGGGAACAGGTGACTAGGAGGAGTAAGCATCCCCTGTCAACCGACTAGATGGAATAAAATCTTAGTTGAAATTAATATACAGCTTAGTTTAAGTCAGTATTTTGGTAGTTATATGCTCATATATGGACATCGTTTCCAGAAAAAAAAAATCCTGGAAAAGGTTGGAATAGGCACCGAGAAGGCGTGAGCAACCTACTGTTGACCTATCATGAGCGCTGTGAGCTCTCTGTATAAATCAAGTAAATAAAATAATTCATAGCCAAAATGTACAAAACAAATATTGGCCCAGGAATTGGTGGAAAACAGAAATAAAACATGTATATCTATTTGATCTTACTCTTAGCTCGTCAACATCGACTTTAAACTTTATTACAAAAAAAAGATGACCAAATGCATCGGAATTGACGATAGTTTTTGTTTATCATTTTTCTTTACATTATTATATTGGGAACCATGAAGCAAGATCGGTTTCATAGGTGTATGTGATTCAGTAAATGACTGTGTATACTTGTTGTAGAGTAGGATTTCTCCTATAGCCAGACACCCCCCCTCCCCCCAGAATTTGTACTTTAGAGTAGGATTTTCCACCGGGAGAAAATCTCACATTAGAGCCAAATCTTTTCTACACTAGAATTGTCAAATTTTGTATGAAATTTTAAATCATGAGGTCTCAACTAAGCATTTTACTCATAGGAAATAATTATTGTAAAAAAAATCCCTTGAACATCGTAAGACTCAATGTCTCAGCACACTCTCGATGCCTGTTTGTTTACAAATATTAAAATGTATATCAGGCCAGCTTTAGTGATTTCATAATTTGTTTGTGCTCTAAAATGCCCTATATTTATTTAATGTTCGATCCTTTTTTAAAAAGAGCGTGGGAGAAAATTATAAAATTTATGTTATTAAAGGTTCTAAATACTATTTTGTGAGTATTTAAATCGAGTTTTTCAAAGGGAAAAAAGAAGAAGAAATAAAGCTAAAAAAAAAATACAAGAAACAGTGCCTTTGCAAGCCGCAGCATGTCTCCTCGAACCCAGCGGTGTTATATTGGGTTTGAAAGCAGACAGCAAATACTCTCTTAAAGTTTTGCAAAATTTCAAATTTTTAGAAATAAATGACTTATTTTTAGTTCCATGGCAACTGCAGCTACTTTGGATTTTTTAAACACCTGAAACTTATAGGGATATATACATATCAGTAATATGTGAATGTAGTTTGAAATACAATTGAAGAAGAATCCGTTTAAAGTAAATTTCTTTTTGTTTCCATGGATACAGTTAAAATACACTGTAACAATTTTTTCAGAATGATTGATTGATTGATTATTATTGTTTAACGCCGATTTCAGAATGAAATATTAAACTAACGAACAGTATTCAATCTCGAAAGTCCAATAAAACGATAAAATTTTAAACAGAGCAAACACGGACCTCAAAATTCACAGGTGGGATCAGGTGCCATGGAGGAGTGCGCTTCCCCTGCTGAACGGTCACATCCTTGTCATGATCGGGAAAAAACCGGAAAAATCCGTAGACAGTTAAGTGTATAAATAATGTCCTAACACTTAGTATAAAAAACGTCATTCAGCATTTGACTCAATGAGAGGTTGTATGTGCTGACAAGGTCATGGTATCGACCATAAAACTTGCGAAATGATGACTTCAAATGAGAGAAAATGTTGATATTCTTGTTTCATCAATAGCTTGCCTCGTATTAGAAATTGTTAATACGTAGAGCATGCTCTTGCATATCGAATTGAGAGAAATAAATCCCATATGCAGGAGATAAGGGTATATTGCTACATACGTAAGGGAAGTTTACGATTGAAAAGTCATCACGTTTATCATAAAGCTTTGTTGTTAGGTTACCATTGATGTCTTTTTCTAGTAAAATATTTAAATATGAAATATAGATGTGTCAGACTCTTTATTATCTTTTATTTCAAGGTCACCGGGATATATCGTGTCGACATATGAATGATTGATTGATTGGATGCTGTTTAACGTTCCATTCGAGAATTTTTCACTCATATAGAGACCTCACCATATACCGGTGAAGGGCTTCAAATTTTGACATTTCCTCGGAACTCAGAGCCATTGAGCAGTGAGGGATCTTTATCGTGCCAACGCCTGCCGTGACACGGGGCCTCGGCTTTTAAGGTCTCATTTGAAAGACCCGCAACTTTCACTTAAAAGTGCCGAGCGATGGCGAAGGAACAGTTGCAACCCATTTTTTATCGACTTAAGTCAGTCGCGGCCGGGTTTCGAACTCACTTCCTCCAGTTCACGGAGCGAGCGCTCTACCGACTTAGCTAGCGTGAATGGTGACATACATGTATGAATGAAAGTAACTATTGTTAATTGATAATACGCCGTCTTTTTATCGAATTGTCGAGTTGAAGGCCACAGCAAGTGTTTTTTTTTT
Organism: Saccostrea echinata; assembly: GCF_033153115.1. Lineage (NCBI taxonomy): Eukaryota > Metazoa > Mollusca > Bivalvia > Ostreida > Ostreidae > Saccostrea > Saccostrea echinata. The sequence goes on from NW_026889777.1 coordinate 7,313,508, forward strand.
AATTTTTGTCATGTCATCCTTTTTGAATAAATTCTGCTTCATATGAATGGAATATGTCTGCTAATAATGGGGTGCAATTGATATCCATGGCAATTCCAACAGATTGTTGGAAGACCTGGTCTCCAAAAACTATATAGATATTTTCAATCAGAAACTCAAGCATTTTTTTCATATCAACTTCAGAGTACTGGTAAGTATCATCAGAATGCTTTTTAACAAAATAATTTTGCAAATGTATAATGACAAGATAAGTATATTTACGAGATCCATTTTTGTTGAAAAAGCATTTGTCTATAATGTCAAAAATCCAGAACTTCAATTTATCGTGGGGAATGGTTGTATAAAGTGTTGAAAAGTCGTACGTTATGATGTTATTGATTTAAGTAAAATTTTGTGATTTCAAATTTTATTAAAGTTCTTCGGAATTTTGAAGTATACACCTTTGATTCACACCACTTTTCGAATATACTGTTGTACAGTACTCCTTATGTTTCTCCTTCATTACTGTAAATATTTTAGTGAGGAGTAAAAAAAAAGAGGCTTGGTAGAACATTTAATGGAACCCGCTATTTATCTTTGTTTGTAAGGATTTTTATGAAGTTTAGAAATCCAGTAAATGTATAGTAATTCAAATTCATTTTGATTTTTGGGAATCTTAAAAATATCTAAAACGGGCATATAACCAATTTGACCAGATGAAAAGAATAAGATTTTAATGCTTCAAAAGAATTGGATTGGACAGTTACTGAAAATAAATGAGATTTGAAATTTCAATTCTTCATACTTTCTACGTTTCAAGTCGCCCGCATGTCGCAGTGGTTAGAGCGTCTGCTCTAGAGTCGAGGAGTAAGGAGTTGATCCTTACGTCGCGGGTTCAAATCCCACTGTGGGACGTGGAGACCGGTCCTTCGGATGAGACCGTATAAACCGAGGTTCCGTGTCGCAGTAGGTGCTGGCACGAGAAAGATCCTTCACTGCTCAATGGCCCTGAGTGCCGAGTATAGGTCAAAATTTGTAGCCCTCCACCGGCAAGTGGTGGCGTCTCCATATGAGTGAAAAATTCTCGAGAGGGACGTTAAGCAACAAACAATCAATCAATCAATGTACGTTTCAATCGAACCTGTCGTCATTTGAAGAAGGAACACTTTACTGGGGGATGGGCTCTAGAGGAAATCCCATTCTATAACTATAGCGCAGAGTAGTATCCCCCCCCCCGGAAAATTGAGTCTGTGTAAGATTCCGTTGGTGAAATCCTATTCTATAGTCATTTTTCCGTGAGGGAAATCCTACTCTATAGCCAGTTTTCCGGGGAAAAAGATTTGGAGGGATTTTACGGGGAAAAGCCTCGATCGAAAATTTCCCTGTATACAGTCTTCTTTTACACTTCATTTAAAATGAATATATTAAAATGTGTATTTTTAATCAAATAATCTTAAAGAATAAATATTTCCTTTCATATCTTTATTTTGATATTTTTAACCTTTTCGTTTCCAAAACAAGCAACGTTGAGTTAGTAAACATGAAATATAATTTATAGAATGTAATTTTATTATCGTCAACAATAAAAATCTGAAATGACAATAGCGTATAGATTTTTTGATAACTATAAAATCATGTTCAGGGAAAAATCTTTTCAAAATATAATAAAAGCCGAAACATTCACTTGTTTTAATAAAACTTGTTTCAATAAAAAAAAATGTCAAATATTCTTTTCATCTTGAATATAAAAGGACCCTGTGTGGGTATCGTAAAAGAATTGTGGAAAGTCATTCAAATAATATGGTTCATAACTGATCAAGATAAATTTGTTTAACATACAACATGCATTTGTTCTCAAGAAAATCAATACCAAATTGCATATAATTGCACTCCGCTAATCATATATTGGTTAGATATTAGTTTGTTATGCTGGCTTTCTTGCGTAATATAAAAATTATGTCAAAACAAAGAAGAAATGGATTTCCTATAGGAAAAATGGACAAAATCATAAATTGAGAAACAAAGAAATAAGAATAGATGAATCTTCTTTGTTTTATCTTTAGAGATATGCAGAAATTAACTTGATCAATTGTAGATAAATAAATAAAAGTTTGCTTTTGTTTTATCATCTAGTTCTTGGAGGCTATTTCAGTGTATTATGTTTGTTGTAATTATGTAATATGTTCTCATTCTGGTCTGTTTTACCTAATATTGGTTTTTCGCTTCCTAGTAATTTCTATAACTTGAATTTTATCGTCATTTTTAATAAATGACATTTATGGAATCACAAAAATGGAATCAAAAAAAAAAAAAAAAAAAAAAACAAGTATGCCTGAAAACTGTACAATATAGACACGCTGAAAAAGCATGACCCGCAAATGAATTCTCAAGAAATGACTTTGACCGAATTTCCGATTTGCTTGTTTGTGGAATCATTCCTTGTTTCCAGAAAGATGTTTGAAAATGAAACTTTTCACTCTATTTAATATTTGCGATTCTCTGAAATCAATTAAATGTGAGTTGTTCACATGGTTAAATATGCTGAATACTCTGACATAGACATTTTATCAAATACCATCTGACTTATTTTATCTCATACGTGACGAATACAGTTTAACATTGAAACATTAATTGTGCTTTTATTGCACCGTTTTATTGGGAAAAAAACCCCGATATGATGCCCCATGCCCTTTATTGAATCAAGGTTATCTAAACGAGTAATGATAGCTTAATACGAAATGTATGTGCTGACTATTTTAAATTTTCCCTTAGTGTTTACATTAGTACCCTCAAAGCGATTATAAAAGTAAGAGAAAGTTTATTCATCCTGCAACTTTGGGTGCAATTAACTTCTTTCAATTAGTTGAATTGTTTGATATCAATCGTTGTGTCCCCTATGGCACATTAGGACCCCGTGCTGAATCAATAATTCAGAAGATGTGGTCCCTCTCATCTGCTTCAATGTTTTCAGGGAAGTCACTTGCGGTTCTTGTTTACTCTTTTTATCAAAGTTGTTTTCAATTTCATGATTTTCTTCTTTAATAATAGGTTGGCTTCAACTAGTAAAAAAATGGAAAAATACCTTTATCTTTGTCACGTAACCCAAGCATTCTATGCAATATCTAATGTGCTTAAATTCATAAACGAATATTGTCTTGCTTTCTGACATGTTTGTACAACAAAAAACTATTACAGCAAGAAAGCAGCTTGTTATTGATTTAGGACAAAGACCAAAACAATTAGGGAGAAACTTTACTGTACTGCTAGATATGGTCAAAATACACATAGTTCGAGTTTGATTTTATCATAATTAAACGAATTCAAAACTCCATAAAACTTAATAATTCATAATAATTTGATTTGTTCTGGAAATTTTGCGTTGAATAAAGTAGAATACATTTGTCCGTCAGTACAATAATTAAGAGTTTTCTATCACTTTAATTTACAACTGCTTTTTTGTAACACAATCATGTTCTCACTCATGTTCGCAATGCACTTTGTATAATAACCAAATGAAACATTGATTGACTAGAGCACATAAAAATAATGATTGGTTGTTTAACCAAAACATTTTTTCACTCATACTGAGACACCACCACTTGCCGGTGGAGGGCTGCAAATTAGAATTGTACCATGCAGTTACGGTCTTTGAGTAAGGGGGGAGGGTATATGGTAACATCCGGAGGACCGGTCTCCGCGTTGCACAGTGGATTTGAACCCGCGACGTAAGGATCAACTCCTTACGCAGCGACTCTGGAGCAAACGCTCTTACCACTGTACCACGTGGGCGACAAATAAAAAGAATATTGACAGCTTATAAGAAAAAATCAGTGATATTTTTAAGTTCGTATGTTATAACTGTAAACATTGTTTTCATGTTTTTTGGCTTCTAAATACAAATTAAATTCTGTCCACTATAAATGTTGGACTTTTATTCCAATTGATTTTGAGACTCCATTTAGTTTTGTTTATTTTTTTTCTCCTAAGGGTACTGTATGGAAAAATTCAGCAAAATATCTATTTTTATAGGAATTCATCGATTGTTATTGTTATTTCTAAAATTTAAATAAGAAAAAGAATGTGTTCTTGAAAGATCTCTTGTGTCAAACTTAACAGAGAATGTTAACTATGAAACAATGTTTTTTTTTTTTAAATAAAACGTAATAAAGTAAAGTAAATACATTGATTTAATTTGATTCAGCAATCAAGTGTGATCTTAATGTGTTTAAAATTGATAATTTAATAAGGTAAGTTATTTACCTTTATCATGAAACGCGTTTCTTTGCTTGTAAATTTTATAAACATTCATCATTGTAAACTTTTGTAACTTAAGATACTTGATATCGCGATTACTTAACTTAATGGAACTCTTTCGCGGTGAAGGGAGGAGACGTCTATTAGCTGGGAGCGATGTGATAATGCATACAACGAGATCGAGCATTGTGGATTTTTAAAGGGCAGATATGAAAAAAGTCCTGATGAAATATCATTCGGGACATTCGCTGAACCACGCTAATAAATTTCAAGAGAACCTAGTCCAAATGTGTTACAATTTTTATTGATACTTTTTCACTAAGCAGACTCTTCTAATTAAATTCAACCATTTCTTTCTGATAATAGTTACTTTTGGAAGCTGATAAAATAAAACTCTAAACATTCCAATTAGACAGCCTACTATTTGAAGTTCAACCCTTTGCAATACATTGTACTTTCGGCATACTAATTGTTCGATTCATTCGATTGTCACTAGCGTAAGTACTTCATGCCCCGAAAATCTCGCGAGATTTAGAGTTTCCTTGACTTCGCCGCAAAAGAGCGGCATTAAGATAGAAAACTGTGAGGTAATAGCAATACTAAGTATTATTTACCTTGTAATTTAAAGAACTATGGTCGTTTGATTTATTGTGTTTATGTTTTAGTTAGGTAGGGAATTTTGAATATGAAATTTGATTCATTTGCTACATGTAATTTGATAAATTGAATCACGTTGGTACTTTGGTTGATTTCATTTGATACATTTATCATCATACGTAATGTTTTTCACTTTGTTATATTATGATAATTTGAATTGCAGTATGCTATGATTAAAATTCCTTATAATACTTTGATTTACAGTACGCAATGACTAATATAGATTAATTTAGGAATGACTCTAATTCTTGGCCAAATTATTCGAGTATAACCTGGTTTGGGTCAGTTTACGCTTTATAATCCGCGAAGCGGATTATAAAACAGCGTAAACTGACCCAAACCAGGTTATACTCGAATAATTTGGCCAAGAATTAGAGTCATTCCTTATAATTTAATTTTAAAATCATGAAATAACTATGGGTGTAAAATTTCGTTGCTTTTTATTAGTTCAAATTTGCCGCTCAATAATACAACCTTAGTAACGGAAGTAACGGAAGTGATGGGAAGCAAGGGGAGGTAAAAACTGATACATAGGCCTAGCAGCCTTTTTACATGTGGCAAGAGCGAATTATCGTTTGAAGTTAAAGGTACGTTTATTAAATCTGGAATTTTCCATGAATCTCGAGGACTGGAAATGAGAGGATTGTATGGATACAGATAATTCAGCTGGTTGTCAGGGGGGTGTGTCCCCATACCAAACCAGGTTATACAGAAATAATTTGTGTTCCTTTTGGGATATTAACCAATCAGAGGCAAGAATACAAACAAAATTAAATTATTTTACAGTATACTATGATTCATTTTGATAGTTTGATTTACAGTATACTTTAATTCATTTTGATAGTTTGATTTACAGTACACAATGATTCTCTTTTATAGTTTGATTTACAGTATACTTTAATTCACTATGATACTTTGATTACAGTACGCTATGATTCATTTTGAAACTTTTGATCAACTCACAGTATGCTATGATTTACAGTATGCTATGATTTAGTACATGTATGATGCTTTGATTTACAGTATGCTATGATTTAGTATGATGCTTTGATTTACAGTATGCTATGATTTAGTATGATGCTTTGATTTACAGTATGCTATGATTTAGTATGATGCTTTGATTTACAGTATGCTATGATTTAGTATGATGCTTTGATTTACAGTATGCTATGATTTAGTATGATGCTTTGATTTACAGTATACTATGATTCACTATTATACTTTTATTTACAAAATACTATATTCACAATGATATTTTTTGTTACTGAGATACATTTTTTTACAATACATTTTTATTGATTTTAAAATATGTTGTTTTTATTCAAAATAGTACACTGACTTAGTTACACTCGTAAAAGTTTTTATTTTAATGTTGCTCTATGTATCTGATAAATATATAATTATTTTTACTTTAATTAACATTGAACCTTTCATTGACATTTAACAATTGATTGACATTTATACTTTGATTAACTTACAAATTGATGCTCTGTGTCATTTGATTTTATATAACAACATCGTTTACATTGTTGTTACATAACTAATCATAGCAATTTATGAGAATTTAACTTCAACTACAGAATACAAAATAGAATATCATACATATGATATTATTTTCTGTTCACTGAAAAATAAATAACTATCCTTTTTGCAATTTATAGCTACACTATGTCTAAAACACTTCTTCCATTTATATAACACTTTTCTCTTTAAATTCAGTAGATAAAAACTCTTAAATTTGATGCATGAGTAGTCATAATGGATTATTAGAAGCTTGAGATCACGGAGTTTTTTTATGATGAAGAGGATAAAGTCATTAACGAATCAAAATTGACTGTTAGTTCTCAGGAGAGAAGAATGTTTGACTATCTTGTTCATGAGGTATTGAAAATTTCTGACGACTTTTTTGCCTCTTCCTTGAAAACTAACACCTTATAAACAAATTGTAAAACCTTTTCTTCGTAGTAATCAAAACTCGCATCCAGGGAATAGATGGTTTGATAGAGCTTTGCCAAAGAATTGTCCACATAATCAAATTTGTATTGATTCCTTGCGAATCGACGACGGCACACAAAAAACATTGACAGCTGCGATGATTGTTGTAGGCAAAATATTGCCAATATCAATGGCCCATTGGCACATGCTGGAGAGAATACACTGTTTGGAGGATGATTATCTCGTGGGATATAGACAGGAAATATTAGAACAGAAAAAAAATCATTTTCATGTAAATGGAATAAGTGCTTTGTTTTCCTCCTTCCTGCAGGCAAGGATTTATGTGCAAGAAATATAATTATTTTCACATATTGACTCTTGTTTTGTTTTTTGTTTTTTTTAGGAAGAAACCAGTTCATTTAGTTTTTTAAAAATATAATAAAATTATACACTCCATGAGGCTTTCCGCAATTCAATAGGCGTTTTAATTCCAATACCAAGCTATATATCGACTTTACATTAAGATTACAGTCCTACCCTTGACATGCTTCTCAGTACCTATGTTCCATTCCTTCTTAGTACCTATTTTCCATTCCTTCTCAGTACTTATGTTTCATTCCTTCTCAGTATTAATGTTCCATTCTGTAATCTGACAATTATTGATACAATACGAGGTTAGGATAAGACTGTCTGTAAAATATCTCAGCGCACCATCTGTAGTAATCTTTCTGAACTACCTAGATATGACGTCACAATAGCATATAACGTCAAGGCACTGCAAACTTGAACTGCTAAGACGAGGAAAGTTTCAAAACTTTTACATTCCTGTCATATGACATGTGAATTTTTTGTTTATTTTGAATTAATGTGTCTTAATTGTTGTTTTAACTTTCAATGTGCTGTTATTATAATGAGCATTTGCAATGTTTTTTATTCTTGTTTTTTCCCTGTTGCCTGATATGCAGCGTATTCAAACAATAACATAATAACATAATTTGAAATGCTTCCTGTAACAGTTACAAATCCGAAGATGTAGTTAGAATTTATGAATTGTATATATATATATATATATATATTAGACTGGCACAGGTGATTAAAAAGGTTGAATTGAAGATATTCTATGTGAATCTATATATTCTCTAAATCGTGCCGGGAGATTGTACGTTTTTAGCCTATTTTGTATAAATTGCAATGTAAAGTGGCAAATACTACCAAATATTTGGGTAACAAAGTTTTTATAAAATACTTGCTATACAAATAAATGTAGACGTGCCCAAAGGAATATTTCTATGCAGTAGATTTAATTGATTAATAATGTAACATAAAGTCTACAATAATTGTGTTTATCACTTGTGCCAATGAAATTTTTGTGCAACTTTAAGGAAAATTATAAAAGTCCTTCCCGAGATCAACTAAGTCAGATGACTTTATAAAAATGCCGACATAATAATACCTGATAAAACTATCTTTGCGAATTGGCTGTACGTTTATGAATAGTTTACGAATTGCATCAATTGAAATGTTAAACTAGCTCGAAATAAAATAGCATATTTTAATGCATTATTAGATTTCGGCTTGATTTTAAGTAGTTTAAAAACATAACAAGTCTGCGAGTAATTGCAAATAGATTACTTATCAGGTTCCCTTAAAAATAATTTGAATGCAATTTAGTATATCTATTTTGTTAAGTAACTTATGATCTAAACCTAAATTTTCTACAGAAGCAGCTTACTGGTTCACACTAAGCTCATACTATTTTTCTTTCTCATAAGGAAACATACACGATGGCTGTTTTTGTTTCTTATCTTTCCCATACTGTTACTTTACTTTAATTGTTCAACGTTGTCTTTGTAATGCTTTTTAAACAAGTTAATATCAGTAAAGACATAAATAATCTAATAATCAATATTGCTAGCACGATGGTACGGCTTACCAATCAGAAGGACCATCAATAAGGCTCATTTGTAAAACTTGTTTTCCAGATCAAAAAAGTATTTTTAGCTTACTATCAATAAACTTTTTTGTTCAAACTAAAGTCTGGATAAAATCTACCTTAAAGATAATATCAATATATTGAATGCAAGTCATTTTTAAGATTTTATCTACCCATACTGCGCACAAAATTTTCAAATGCTGTAAAGGAGAGACTTCAGACGTATTGAACCAAAGCATAATCGAGAAGTTTTAAGAAAATTTGTGGACTTTTAAATGTCATAGGCTATTGCTATTTCAAGTAATATGGAACTCGCAAAAATTTTCATATCTTGTGATTGGTCATCCACAAAACTACTAGTATTATGTTAAAAAATCCTTCTGATTCTACGTATAAGTACTCTGAGGTTAACATTAAAAAGATCCTGCAGTTCCTCATTGACAACGTCTATGTAGTCTTTGGAGATTAGATCTTCCACCAAAATAATTAAATATCTATGTGTACTTATTGTGCTCTTTTATTAGCAAGCCTCTTCTTATATTCTTATGAAGCAAATTTTATTAAAAACTTCTTATTGAAAACAACAAAACACTTGCATTGGCCTTCAACTCGACACTCATATACATCGAGAACGTTTTGTCAATTAGCAATAGTAACTTGCATTTACATGTGAACTCAATATATTCCAGTAAACTCAACATAAGAAACACCACAGAGCTTGCCACATCTGTTTCATATTTGGATGTTTTACTAATTAAAGACGATAAGGGCTAACTAACAACGAAAGATTACACGCCTAACCATCGTCAACTTCCCTTATCAATATAGTAATATTGCGACATCATATACACCTCTGTACACCTGTATATGGTGTTTATGTCCCTTATTCGATACGCAGGTCGATCAATTTTTCAACCTGGGCAAGTTACTCATAAATGATTTGATGTTACAAGGATTTCAACAATCCCGTTTAAAATAAGCTTTTCGCAAATTCAACGGTGGAAATAATAACCTGAAGTGTAAATAAAAGCCATCCTTTGGTCGAATTTTGTCTGGCATGTTTGATGCCATTGTTAGGTCATTGCTTTTATGCTAATTTGGACTACGGAGTACTTAGTATTCCAGAACTATACATAATGATCACGGAGGGTGTGACCGGTCAACAGGGGATGTTTAGTCCTGGAAGGTACCTGATTCTACCTCTGGGTTTTTTAAGAGTTCTTGTTTTGTCCTGTCCACGATTCGTTTTGTTAAACTGATCAGCATTTTTTTTTTTTTTTTTTTTTTTTTTTGGTTTCCGTGAGAAGCTGCATTTGATGGAAGAAAAGCCACCAGAAACACATTTGGTGTAATTTATAAAATAAGTTGGAGGAATTTCGTTCGGAAGATGTGTGGCGTCACTGGACCATTTAAGTCGTAATTAAAATTATAAGTTACGCACGTATTTCATGAAATCAAATAAAACACATTTTATCTATGATTTTACCAACTGAAGGCATAATTCTCATGATCTGTATAATAAGACACACTGTCAACTGTTAATTTTACTTACTAAAGTAGATTGCCTAGGTCACGTGTTTACCGAAATGTAAATGGTATATTATTAGGATCCCAAAAATTCTTATTGAAATTATTCAATAAAAGACTTGCTAACTGCTGGTATTTGCATGTACCGATGCATAAACATTTTCCAGACAAGCAATTAGTATTGTTGCATATATTGGTAAAATTGCTCAACAAATTATGGAATTGTATAACAAAATAAGCTTAAGATCAAATGGTAATAGAACCATGACACTTAATGCTACAATGTATGGAATATTCAAGGTTTCTCCTGACTAATCACTAATGGTCATAAGGTGGCAAATTTATATTGATAGATCGTTTACTTATTACTTTCTAGTTGTGTGCTCCTTAATGAAGTACTATTTCTTTTTTTATTCTGCTCGCTCCATCAAAAAAGCTAAACGATTGATTGATAACTATAGTCTTTTACCACAAAAGAGATTGGAAACTTCGTTACAGACTGGCGTCAGAAATTTGTGAAATCAATGATTGGTATTTCATACGTTTAAGTAGTCTCAGTTTCATGAACATTAAAAAGTCCTTTAACACTGTTCATACGTGGAATAAACTATTTATGTCAAAAGATAATAGCAGGTTGCTTGTAAAGTCAACGCTTCTTTCTTCGACTTCGAGGTAAAAGTCGTTATCTTAGCCACGCCTTGTTAATTTTGAAGGGATTAATGTTCCTATGATAAAGACTAATTAGAATTTAATGGATCAAAGCAGACGTGTTTGAGAGAAATATCAATTTTCTGACGAAAAACGTTAACAATCTTACGGAATACTATCACATGTTTTTAGATGCATAACAGCATATGGTATTTAAATGTGACATCATCTACTCATGTCCATACTCGCTGACTACAACCTCCAACAGTTATCGAGAGATTGCAGATCTTTATAAACATGATTGTTCTTAATATTTTGGAGAGTAAGCGTTAACTGCAATCAATGTCTATCTTTCTTTTCAAAAGAAATTAAAAATGGTTTTTCAAACAGAACAAGTTCCAGTTTTGACAAGAAGATGTTTTCAAATCTTTTATCCGTCGCCCGAGTGGCAGATGGTTAAAACATTTACTCTAGAGAGACTGAGTAAGAAGTTGATCCTTCGAGGGGCTCTAAACCCGCATCCCTACACCGGCAATAGATGGCATCTCAAAGAAAAAAAAACAAACAAATCTTTTATCCGCATCTTTGTAAAGATATATAATTGGTTAAAAGGCACTGCACGAACTGTACCAAAGAAGACACTGTGAGTGATATATGAAACATATATGAAACTGGTCTGGAAGGTTTTCATTTTGTATTTTGAACATAATATATTAGATTCCCGTATATTTCGCTCATTTTTCTCTTGAATATTTCTAGATAAAACAATACTTTTTCTAAGAGCAATTGTTGCTTGATTTACAAACAAAAAATACTTCAAACATATATACGTATACTTACATTGCACTGCATGATAAAAATATCAGGATAAAGCCCCTTTCTAAATATTTACTTCTTTCTTCATGGACTAGCCTGTAAAACTTAATGAAAATTTCAGATTGTCTTGAAAGTATCAGGTTCAGTATTTCAATAATCAATTGTATTGATCACGTAAGTAAGTAAGACAGAAAATGGTTGGTTATTTTGTTACCTCTGAAAATAAACAGTATACAGCAGCATTTCTTTGATTATATTCGAGATCTCAATACGGTGTTCTTTGAGACGTTTTTTTTTAATTTATAATCTCTTCTAATTAAGTATCTTTACTATTTCTGATGTAGGCAAATAATCATAAGAAAGGAAATTGTGACAATGGTAAAGTTGTTAAAAAAATTCTTAGGAATTATAGTACTAATGAAGGTCTACAAGATTCAAACCGATATTTAATCAATAAAATTGATAATTATTAATAATTAATAAATCATTTCGCTCACTAAATCATATCTTATACAGTAAAGTTTGGGTATTTTAAAGTCAGATTCCATTATATATAAAAACTTCAAAATAAATGATCATTTTAGATATTAATGTTTAATACACAATTAATAATTATTCAAACTAAATTGAAATTTACATACCCATTATAATCATACATATTGCATTTCGAAAGATCTAAGTTCTACCGTACCAACTAAGTAAGACAATTTCTTTATCCCTTTAAACATTCGGAAAGGTCGAGGTGCAATGGACTGCTACATTGAAACAATATTTCAAATTGGTTGCTTCATATATGTCTATAATTGTATATACATGTACAATGATTTCCGGTAATAACTTTAGTGAGATATGATAGATATGTCAATAAAGTAGATCTGGCCACGACTTGACCCTTGTGTCTCATTAAGAGCTATTATATTGTCAATCCGCTAGAGAGTTTATATTCGGAGCATTCAACACTGATGTACTGAAATCTAATCCGAAAAAAAGAATGCTTATTGAATATCTTCATATGGAAACGTGCCATTGTTAAATGGAGCAAATCAAGTGTTTGTCTTTGAAATCAATTTTCACTCAGGAACAATATCACTAATCTAGCTTAATGCATATTTCCCACTTGTGTCTTGTCAAAATGAGCATTAGACACTGATATCTTCGCTGTTGAGATATTCTATTATTAAATGGATAACTCTTTATTTCAGAGTCATATTGCTGTACATCAGTGTAAATTAAATGGCCACTTAGAGACACAACATCCATTGTTTTGCTTCAACATTAACTTCAGAATTAATGGCTGTTTTTATTGTATTTTCTTTTTCTTCCTGTTTGCCGAGTATATCTTTTACACTTTTTTAATCATCTTTTCTGCAGTCATCCCGTGTTAATTATTCATTTTACATATTCAAAAGGTGAAGATAACGAATGGTGATGAATTTCAAATATCCAGTACAAAATACGAAAAGTGAAAAGGGCAAAAACACGGACAACCGGAAACACCTGAGATGGAATCAGGAGCCATGCGGGAGAAAGAATCCCCTGTCGACCGGTCGTACCCGCCTTGAGCCCTCTGTATTGCTAAAGCTAAACTTTATGAGTAATTTGTGGTCATTTTTGTATTTAAAAAAATGCTTAACAATTTGTGGGAAATATGTCAGTGTTAATACGCCCCAACAAAAGGTTTTATTTACAAACAACGTCATGATAACGACAATAAAATTTGTGAAATGCAGACTTTAAGTGATCATGAGATAGATGAAAATCCTGCACCATCAACTTATCTATCAGTAGCCTTCCTCTCTTTAAAACTTGGTAGTACTCAAAACAAGCTTTTAAGTATCGAATCAGTGAGGTGACATAAACACAATATGCAGGTTATTGCGGGATAGTACTACATAAATAAGAAAAGTTGACGATGGAAAACTGAATCCATACCGTTCTCGTACAGTACAGTTTAGTTTTTAGTTGGCCATTACCGTCTAAATTAATTTTTAAAAAATCAAAGTATGAAACAGATGTGGCAGACTCTTTTTGTTTTTTAGTTCGAATTCACCGGGATATATGGAGATAAAAATTTAAAAAAAAAAACTATTTACAAGACAAGGACAAGGATTAGTCCCTTGCCAAAAATTCGTATAAAGAAAATATAGCTATGTTAAAGCTGCCTGCAGCATTAAATTGCAATCAAGACATTTCATTACAATTCCCGATTTATTCTTATTTCAATATGTAGACTATGAATATACTTACAGAAAATTTGCTCAAAAGGATCTCTCAACTACATGGCAATACATTTGTCGCGATATCACAATATCCCTTTGATTACTTTACGGTCAATTATCATATAAATCGCAAGTGCTTAACACAATTTTTATTTTTATTTTGTTATAGAAATAAACTTATTGTATCCCAATGTACCCTAAAAGTACTTAGGACTAGCAAAAGTGTTAACAACATTAGTGCATGAAATTTTTCATGAGAATTTCAATTTACCCACACATTTGAGTGTATATTCCACTATTCATAGTAATTTCTATCAAAGCAAAGCCATTACGCTCCCATGTCAAATAGGATTCATTTAGAGAACATTTTCTTATGAATTTTTCACAAAATCTAATGTTAATCCTTATTTATCACATGTGTCAGTCTATTATATAAATACATATATCTTATCTCTGTCAACGATTCTGTAAATGAAAATACATTTAATCAAGGGAGAGAAAAAACAAAGTAACATTTTAATGTTCAATAATAATTACACAGTCTCAGGCTAAAAACTACATTTGAATTTTGAATAACGTTTCAGCACTTTGCATGAAATATATAGAGATAACGAACAGTAATCGAGCTCAAAAGTCCATTAAACAACACAAAATAGGAACAGAGCAAACACGGACCTCCAAACATCAGAGGTGGGATCAGGTGCCATGGAGGAGTGAGCATCCCCTGCCGACCGGTCACACCCGCCGTGTGCTCCTTGTCATGATCGGGAAATAAAGGAAAATCTGTCGACAATTCAGTGTGTGAATAATGGCCTAACAATTAGTATGAAAAACGTCAGTCAGCATTTGACTCAATGATAAATTGTATTTGCTGACAAGGTCATTGTATCGACCAAAGAACTAACGAAATGATGACTTTAAACGAGACAGCTGATATTCTTGTTTCATCAACTTGTTTGTCAATAATTTACCTCGTTTTAGAAATTGTACATACGTAGAGCATGCTCTTGCGTATCGAATCAACTGAGAGATATATACCCCGTATGCAGGTGATGAAGGTATATTGCTGCATAAGTAAGGGAAGTTGACGATTGAAAAGTTAAAGTCATCACGTTTATCATAAAGCTTGGTTGTTAGATTACTATTAACGTCTTTTTCAAGTAAAATATCCAAATATGAAACAGATGTGTATGCATGTAGTTTGCATGTAGTTTGAAATATACCTGGTAAGTTCTGACCTTTGTGACACTCTCCCCGACATAAGATCTCAAGTTTGCAGTGACTTGTCGTCATATTCAATTATGTCGTCATATCTTGGTAGTTCAGAGAATTGACAGCATAGTATGTATTATTATACTTCTGTTAAAATGTTTCCTATATAAAGTTAAGAAGGTAAAATAACTATCTTTGATAGTCTGAAAATTTCCACGCATAGCAAAACTATACCCCGGGGTATAGTTTTTGCTACCCACCCCTTGAAAAATTTTCATGCAATTTTTGCCGCCAATTTTGATTTCCTATAATCAATCTATAGACTGATGATGTCATCCTGACTTCAGTAGCATTGTGACGTCATCAAGATTTCAGCTCATTCTAGCAGTGCTATCTCATTCCAAATACTTGTTCAAAACTATTATAATTATTTTTTCCATGTTTTGCCTATGAAAAGTATCAGGTAATAAAAACCCTCAGAAATGATATACATCAGTATAATAAAACGCTTATCCACTGGCTGTGAGTGGGATAGCTCTTTCATCAAATCCTTGACAGGAACTATTCCCCTCGGGCATGCCCTCGGGGAATAGTTCCTGTAGCGGGTTTGATAAAAGAGCTATCCCACTCACAACCAGTGGATACGTGTATTTAAGAAATGAATTTTATTTTTGAAGATTCATGAGGACATGAACTACGACGCTTCACGCTGGCATATTTCATGAAGCGCGTTAGCGCTTCATGATAAATATGCCGGCGTGAAGCGTTGTAGTTCATGTACCTCATGAATTTTTCAAAAATTAAATTCGTTTCTTATATTTACATTATTTTCTGATGAGTTACCACAAATTACACCATTCAACTGTCATTTTTAAAGCAAAACAGTTTGCACTATAGTTTTGACGTCAAGTACAGTATTATGATGTAACAATTGAGATATTCATGCTCATCCATGGTAGTTCATGAGAAAATAAACAGTCTTCTAATTTGCAAAGAATCATAAGGATAAATATTTGGAAATGTAAATATACTGTGATATTTTACGGAAAATCTAAACCTACCTGCAAAGCAAGACCTGAATACAGTGCAGTACATGTATGTGGTAAAGGATATGTGCTACTGTTATAAATTTCATTTCTTCACTTTGGGAATTTAAATCAGTTGATAACTCGTAACGCATGCTGTACTATCCAGTTGTTTTGTTTATCAGATTCATTTGTACAGAAATATTTTACACATGATTTGTTTGTTATAAGATAAATCGGTAAGTAGTTGTAATATATACAGATTATATGCTATTAAATCATTTATAATTCATCTGAATTCAGGTTCCCCCGTAATTCGCCAGGTTAATTTTAATCTCGAAAGAATGTTTGCAGTCATTTGAAGATTCCACTGTCACTGTATATATCAACTAAATAATTCAGTAGCCACTTTAACCTTTCATCTTTTTGGAAGATATAATCCCGTTGTACGTGTATATTATCGATTTTCCATTAGAAAACTTCACTGCGTGCATTTTCCCCTGGTTTTATTTACTTCGGAAGTGGCGTAAGGTCGTTTCGGGCCAACTGGTTAACCAATTGGTTAACTGAGATTACCAGTGGGTATGGTAAGAGTATATAAATCGGAAAATTCGTCTGCGAGAGGAGTTAGGGGGGATATTAGTAGAATAGAAATTAACCTGATAAGGACTAATGACCCTCTTCTCTAAATTTCACAATTTTTCTTTAATCTTCCCAACATTGATTTTCATCAAAAGCTAAAGCATCAGCTTCAAATGGAAAACAGTAGAGTTATGAAGCGCTGGTTATTTTTTCAGAAATGATTTTTATGTCAGATCATGATATGAAGAAATTTTAACACAGAGGATAGAAAGAGTAATGATTTATTATCACAACATAAAATTAAAAATATGAGGTGCATAAGAAAATAATATTTAGTATCATACATGTACCCATTAAATTCATGCTAGAAAACATAATAAAGCGCTTCTTCCTAAGTCAGAATATCACAATGTTGTATGTAGTTGTAAGAAAAAAATACATCTGTTAACAAGAGTTTTATTTCTTATAAATATTTTTTTCAGTGGAAAAAAAATGTAATACTAATAAAAATTCTACATTTGGTACTTGAAACATTAAACCATTTTTAAAATGGTCCTTAAACAGATGGAACTTATTCAATTTATATTTTTAATACTGAATTTAAATGTTTTTTGTTAAATATAATAAAATAATTTGAAAAGTATAGGCAAAGGAAATAGAAGGTAATGTTTCCATCATATGTAAGGTTTGATCGAATTGACTACTCCAAGGTCTCCATAATGAAACTCTGATAATGAAAACTATGAGTAGTATTTGTATTTTTTTTTTTTACTTATAAAGTTATCTTTCTTATCAGAGGGTCGGTCCCCCTTAACGATGAATGATTATTTATCGATGACTGACACAATGCAGAGCAGATGGTTAATTGTATTAAATTATGTTACGCAAGAGGCGCTCAGATACTCCCGTGGGAGGCCCCTGAGTGGGATACCTATCTGTGGGAAAACAAGAGGATCTAAGGGAGTTATAATTTATCTACAATAGTATAAAAGAATAAAAAAGGACCAGCGTTATATTAAATTATGGGAAAATATATTTTTGTATAAGTAGCTGGTTTTTATAATTATTTTTACGACGAAAATTAGATAATTCATACGGGAATGGGGAGTAATAAAGGTTGAGGTATGAGATTCTGTGATTTTATTATTACAATAACTATATCAAATTGTACATAATTTAGATAAATTCTATCTGTTGAATTTTTATCCTGACTTGATTATTTATTCAAAAATAAAGTTAAGATGTGGGAGTGGAAAGCCCACAAAGTGACAAAAGTGAGATCTTTGAAGAGATGGGACAGGTATTTTAGACAAAGAAAACACGGACCAACCTTTACCATTTACAAAATGATTGAATGGATGGACGCTTTAACACGACGCACGTTAATAGCAATGTTAAGTGCCTAGACATGAATGACCAGCATTTTGATTGAACAAAACACTTACCATACGTAATGATGGCTTCCAGGGCTTCTGCTCATGAAACTACGTAATTACCTGATGCTGGGAGGAGAATTGTTCACACACCGCTTGACATCATGCTTAATATGTCAAAATCCGTACAGAACATACCCTAAAGCAGGTAGCTGTAAGAAGCATTAAAAGCGCACACAAACTTTTCAGGAAAAAAAACATAAAACGGCAATTGTTTGGAAAAGAAAGTATCACGACCAAAAATTGTCATTTAGATATTTTAGCCAGGCTATCAAGTGACTGTGTCTGTTCTTTACAATACAGAGGATATGCCTCTCGCCAAATTTCACAAATTTCTGGCTGGTGATGATGTATCTTACGTACCAAATTGATTGCTTTATGTAGTACAAAAACAAGAAGTCAAACATACTGCCAAACAGGCACTTTGCAAGGCGAGATACCTGAGGAGGAGAGAACAAGAGGTAGTCCCTAAAACAATTACAGGATACGCATTCAAATACTGTTAAAGAACAGAATAAAGTAACAGCGTACAACTAACTCCCAACACTTCAAAACAGCAGTGTTAATAGCTTCCCATTTTAAAGATGAAATACATACAGTTGAACTTCTGAAATTTTCGATGGACCGTGTATGCCATTTTACATGTAATACGTTACTGTACATGTACAAGTGTGCCCTCTTCAAACTTTATATAAGGTCTATATGTTCGCTATTTAGTTTGAATACCGGTATAACCTAGGGAAAATAGATCCAATAATCAATCTGATTAAAATCAGATCCTCGATGCTCCTTTTTTAACGATATGTCGCTTACGAGGTAATTGTTTTACGAGGTAAGCAACATATCGTTAAAAATGGAGCATCGAGGATCTGATTTTAATCAGATTGATCCAATAATGTGACGCCATCTTTGTCAGATCACATTTGTTTCATTTTAATTTTTCCTTCTTATTAGCTACATTAATAGCTCTATCCACGCCTCAACTTCGGAGAAATTTCCCGTCGAACAAGTATCGTGATCTATCTATCTCTGTCAGTACAGCGAGCTCATTCTATATATTCGGTTAATGTTATTACAGCAAGATAATTTGCACATCAATTTATCTTTATATTATCCATGGGAAACGGAAGTATTGAAATAACTGAAGCTAACGAAGAGATGTCGATGTCAAAAAACCCACAAATAATAAAAATATGTTAACAGCATAGCATAAAACAAAGATCCTTAAAAATTCAGGAGGTGGAATTAGGTGCCTAGGCATCCCCTGTCAGTTGCAACTAGTTACACCCCCGTCGTTAGCTCTATGTATTGATCAGGTAGATTGATTAATCCGTATTCAAATTTATAAACGAGGCCTTACAAATTTATTAAATTAATAAGTCAAAATGTCACCAAGTGAAAGGTTGTATTTGCTAACAAGGTAATTATAACGACCCGTAGAAATTCCGGAGGTGGAATCAGGTGCCTAGTAGGAGTAAGCATCCCCTGTCAACCGGTTACACCCCCTTCGTTTGCTCTATGTATTGATCAGGTAGACTGATTAATCCGTATTCAAATTTAGTATAAAACAAGGCATTATAATTTTATGAAATATGTCAGTCAAAATACCATCCAGTGATAGGTTATATTTGCTAACAAGGTAATTATAACGAAAGCAGAATTTGCGAAATGCTGACTTTAAATGAAGTTATTGCAGTCCTTGCAACACTAATTAATTTGTAAGTTGTATCCCTCGGTTAAGATAATGATCCTACTCTGGGCATGCTTTTGAGTATCAAATTCTTTTGGAGATATAAACAGACAAAGAAAACAGAAAAGACTAGATATATCAAAAATTCCCACACTAATCCCGAATTCACTGAACGAAACCACAGAAAGTCTGGAATTCTCCTTTGAACGAATTACAAACAAACGAATTCATGTAGCTTACACCGCATATTAATTAAAGCCATTGGATGTGTTTAGTAAATGTTATTCTGTGACATTCTCCCTTAAGAATTGTTACAAACTATAAATATTTTAAGTTTAGAATATTTTGATAAAACATTTCACGAAAAAATTCTCAATAATTTCTGGGAACACTATACATAAATATTCCTATGAAAATCTGAGATCCTTCATTTGGGCCCGAATCCAACCCTTTGGGACTAAGATTTAAACAAAATTTAATCGATACTATCAAAGAATACTTGCATATCAGTATTTTTGATACGGCCCTGCTGTTAATAAAATAAAATTTGAACCTTTTTAGAGTTTTTAAACTAGAATTTCTAGATTTGGAATGTCAATTATCATGTAAGGTTCCTTTTTCCCCATTTGTCGAACAATTTCATGATTTAATCATTATCCTGGTGATTTTTTTTTACTTTTATAATACGTCTGCCTG
Organism: Saccostrea echinata; assembly: GCF_033153115.1. Classification (NCBI taxonomy): domain Eukaryota; kingdom Metazoa; phylum Mollusca; class Bivalvia; order Ostreida; family Ostreidae; genus Saccostrea; species Saccostrea echinata. The sequence goes on from NW_026889777.1 coordinate 7,334,114, forward strand.
TGATTTTATCCAAATTTGTCTGGCAACTTTTATAGGCAAAATCTACACGCTTTATAGGTTTGTCACCACAATCGTTCTTATCCTTGGACTTTTTTGGACAACTCACATAATCAGAAATAAGCATCAAATGTAAGTTCTACATTCCCACTCCATAGGATGGTAAGGGTTAGTCTCTTTATTTATTCATGCTTTTTTACATGACTCTTTGATTACTCTCTAAATTACTGACTTGTTATCCGAGTTTATTCTCTGTGGAAATCCATAATGGCACAAATCTTCATATAGAGCTGTAGTTGTCATATCTTTCTTGTTCCTTGTCAAGACCGTAACTCCCTTTTGTTAGTAATAGTGTATAATGCCTAGAATGCCCTTGGTGCTACCCATGGACTTTTCTTTTTTAAATCAAGACGGTTCTATTTGTAGTGTCGTTTTGATGGTAGTAGGCTCTAACCATTGTTGTACTCTGGTCTTACTTCTAATACACATACCACAATGTTTAGCTTTTTTCCCTGGTGTCAGCATCCATATCCATTCCAAACTAACTAAAACGATTTCTGACAAGCCAAATCGTCTCTTCACATCCCTTATGACCCAAATCTTCATGTAAACCTTTGAACACTACTTCCCGGCATTAGAAGTGAAAGTCATGGATCATTCGAATGAAACCTTAATAAACTTTAAAAACTGAGACCCCGTGTCAAGTTAGGCGTTAGCAAGGTGAAGCTCCCTCCTTGCTTAATTGCTCTGAGTGCCGAGTATACTAAATCTGAAGCCCTTCAGCGGTATATGGTGACCTTTTTATATTAGTGAAAAGTTCTCAAATGGGACGTAAAAAAACGTAATAAATTCACACAAATATTTGCTTGAATTTTTCAATTATGGACATTAGTAGCTAAACCTGTTCAATATTTGTTTCTTAGATATACCTTATCATTGCTATTTCATCTATGACAAAAATGTGTTTTGCTTTACAAATTGTCTCTCCAATGCGAGATATATAATTAACGCAATTTACTCCTTCTCTTTTTAAAAATCACTGTAAAATTATAACATGAAAACTTTATCCGTGGAAACATTTTAAAAGAAACTATCTTATGTGCATTATGTAAAATAAATGTGCATTTTCAATTGAAAGGAACAAAGATTCAACGATCCAAAGCCTTCAAAGATCTTCTAGTTACTTCCAGAAGTACATGTTCTGAATATTGTTCTCTTTCTGTAAGGTACATTACCTCAAAAATCCAAAGCTCATATTTCACTTCACTTTTGAGGTTTATCTGCACCACTGAAGAGATGCGACATAGGAACACACAACTTGTTATTTAAGTGAAACATTGATACTCGTATTAATGCGATAGGGAGTTTCAGGGACTGGATTGAAAAATTCAATCTTAGGATAGCTTTCTGGTACGTAAAATTGTAAAGGCTTTGGATTCAAGACTTTACCTTACAAACTGAGGTACCAAACGTAAACTTGGGTGTCGAAAATTTCCTGTTTGGAGTATTTGATAAAAGTAAATTATGCTCTTCAATAGTCATATAAGTCAATGTTTTCAATAGAATATCACAGTACCCCCTATGCAGTCAATTTTTCTAAATCCCAACATAAGACCTCATAATGCTATATATTTAAAAAGATTTTGCAAGGAGTATAATCTTTTTAAAGATGTTTACGAAATATGGAGATAAAGAATAGTATTCAAGCTCAGAGTCCATTAAAACAATGGGAGCAGAGAAAACACTGACCTCCAAAAACATCAGGGGCGGGATCAGGTGCCATGGAGGATATAAGCATCCCCTGTCGACCGGTCATAAACGCCGTGTGCTCCTTGTCATGATCAGGTAAACGGAAAAATCCGTAGAAATTTAAGTGTGTAAATAATGGCCTAACAATAAGTATGAAAACGTCAGTCAGCATTTGACCTAATGATAGACTGTATTTGCTGATAAGTTCATTGTATCGATCATAGAACTTAAATTATGTTTTCTTTCATGCTCCATACTCTATGGCAATACAGGAACAGTACAAATTAGTTCAAAAGCGTTTGAAAGTTTTAAGTATTTACAAGTTACAAAGGATATACGTAGTGAGAAAAATTAGCGATAAAGAAAGATAACTCTTAAGAATGTGAAAGTCGTCTATTGACTTTTCCCTTTATTCCAAACTGCATGTAACGTTCTAGAACGCTATCGTAAAATTTGTGTGTCTTAATTGCATATTTAAAATGTATGGTAATGTTACATATCCGAATATTAAAAACAAAATTGTTTCATTAATTACCCTAAATTGAAATTCAGTGTGTTCAAAGTGCTTACGAAAATTATACATTAGAAATGAACTCTGTTACATGCCTGTGGTTAGAGGTAGAATTTATGATGCATCAATGTATAAAATAGTATGGTTCATGAGATCAAAAAAGGATTGATTAAGATCTTTTGTGAACATTCGTATGAGGAATGTTGTGTAGGAAAATGTGCGATGGCTGCGTTTTAATATAAATTATTACACAGAGTAGAAAATATTGATTTCTCAGATATGTCGATAATTTGGAATTATTATGGAATACATGTACTTTGTATACAATTAATACTACAGACTTTTCCAAAGTACATTCCAGGTACACAAGGATATATTGAGTTGATTTATTAACAGAAAGAGAATAAAAAGGCTACGAAGGGACTATATTAGGCTTTTCATACGAATTAAACTAAAATAAAGTAGATTTCTAAATCTTGTATGTACTACGTCCCTCTGTACTGACCAAAGACTTTTCCTAAAGTGACTGATCTTAATTTAACTTATCGTTATGGTGGAATATTTTTTTTAAAACAAGGGCATATATTTAGCAGATTTTATTCCATTTATGTACATGTATTATATACTTTTAGCTCACCTGAGCAGAAGGATCTTGAAAGCGAGCTTTTCTGATCAAAATTTGTCCGTTGTCTGTCGTCATTGTTGTAAACTTTTCATATTTTCATCTTCTCAAGAACCACTGGGCCAATACCAACAAAAATTGCCACAAGTATCCTTGGATAAAGGGGATTAAAGTTTGTTCAAATGAAGGACCACGCCTTCTTCCAAGGGGAGATAATTGTGAATTCATGAAAAGTAACGGCATCATTTAAAAATCTTCCCAAGAACCACTGTGCTAGAAAAAAACTTATGTAGAAGCATCTTTAGGTAGTGTAGATTCAAGTTTGTTCGAATGACCCCGGGGGTACGGTGGGGTCAAAAAGAGCAATCAAAGTTTTGATCAAAAGGAATACATAGAAAAAATATTTAAAAATCTTCTTCTCAAGAACAGCAAACCCATGAATTGTCATATTCAAATGAAAGCATCCTCAGGTAGTGCAGGTATATTATTTTAAATCATGATCCCCGGGGGTAGGGTGGGGCCACAATGGGCCATCAATTATTTTTAAAAGAAATACATACAATGTAACGTCGCCTGAGAATTATAATGTTATAAGTGCCAAAATGGTAAAAAATAAGTTAAGCATATCGTTGGAATAGGCTCGCTGAGATCTATCTACAAATGAGAATCTTTTGTTCCTATGGACAAAAATAAAGAGGATATTAATAGTAATTTTTTATTCTATCTCAATTTGATGCAAATTTATATAAATATTAGAATGATCTATCTACATAACGTCCAATCATAATGCTTACCATTGGTCACATGAGCTTATCAGTGGACAAATTGATGAGGAAGGGGGTGACACTGTGAAAATAATTTTAAAAACTTATTCACATTCACTTTAACTGTTTAAAAATATCATATACCATATATATATATATATATATATATATATATATATATATCTTGGAAGCAGAACTTTTCGTGGGGATAAAATTTCGTTGATTTGACCTCTCAAAGGGTTTTCTCAAATGATGATTGTTGTTTCGAGAGTAACTTTTTTCAATATATGGTCATATGTAAAAAATCGTGTGGGTTTTAATTTCGTTGATAATTGCTAACGAAATTTAATTAGCAATTCGACCTACCCAGATATTTACAGCTTACATTTTTGTTTATTTCTTTTATCCGATTTCCAAATTTATAATATATCCAAATTCATATTTTAAAACTGCCCTTCCATATCATCTTTCTTTAATTTCTTTTTATCATGTATAGTTACGCTATTTTGAGAGAATAAGACAATGTACGATTTACTGCTTGGTCGTAATTAATTAGCGATAATTATTTCCTTCAATTATGTAAATCACACTTCACCAGAATACACCCGATAGAACGGACGCAATTCAAAGCTCCGGATTTCTTTGTTCACAACTGTTTATAAACTTCAAATTAAATATGTAACACTGTAAATATTTAGTGTTTAGTAGTTTAGTAGTAGTGCTAGTTGTTTTTGTTTCTCTATTTCCTTTGTTTTTATGACTTCTTAACTTTTTTTTCTTTGTCCTGAGGAAGGGACAAGTCGTCCCGAAAATTTGACAATTATTATTGTTCGTGTCGTTGGTCATTTTTAGTGCTTTATATATATATATATATATATATATATATATATATATATATATATATATATATATATATATATATATATATATATATATATATATATATATATATATATATATATATATATATATATATATAAATTAAAATAAAATCCAAGATAAACAAACAAGTTCACATTTAATTATTACACTAAGCGCTTTCGCCGTGAGGCTCTTCAGAGTGTAACAAAGTTTATAAAAACAATACAACTTGGTTGTTATGACGTCGTTATTGTGACGTCATAAAGGCAGCATTATACATTGGCGCAGGTAAATGTCATTAGGGCGCCAAAAGTAGAGAATTGAACATATGTACATTGTGATGAAATAGACTGCTAATTTTAAGCTATAATGTTCAATTTACATTTAGTTTAGGTTTAAATAATTTAACAAAGTAATCTTCCTTGGCTCTCCGTAATTGTTCATTATTTTCTAGAACTTTATAAAATGGAAATATTAAAAAGTTTCCATTGGCACATGAATCAAAATGTTCACTGCATGGCGTATTCCTGACAGAAGGGTCCCGTATTTGTTGTTTATGGACTCTTACGCGGTCAGCTAGTTTGTTACCGGTCTGTCCAATGTAGTTTTCCCCGCATGAAGTACAAGTCATACAGTATATTAAATTTTTAGATTTGCATGACATATTCGCATTTACGGTAAATGTTTTACCACATTTAAAAGTAAACGTCTCTCCTGTTTTTAAATAAGGACAGGTTCCATATATATATATATATATATATATATATATATCTATATCTATATCTATATATATATATATATATATATATATAAGTCAATTATAATCATGAAGAAAATGTTACTCGTAATTTTGTTATTACTCTTACAAGGTACTTGGTGAACGACTTCCGTCCGCTTTAAAACACTTCCCTACTTTTTTTGGAAAACTTTTATATCACTTATATCACTTATATCACTTAAAAAACTATTTCATATGTATCAAGGTTATATCTGAATGCACTTCAAATTTATTTGATATTAAAAACAATTTCAACAACATGACCTATATTCATGACAAATGAATGCATTATGCAGCTGCACTGGTTGTTTCTTCATTTATCAGCAAGCATCAGTAAATAAAGACATCAATTGTGCTTTCCTTCCCTGCGGTGGTCAACATTTGATCGTCGCTTTCTTTTGCAATACCAAACAAATGTCCTTATATTCACAGTTTCCATTCAAAAGATAAAATCCTTACAAACAAAGATAAATTGCAGCGCCCTGTTGTAATTGTTCTATCACGCTCATATCCTTCCTCCTCACCAAAATATTAACTGCTGTGAAGGAGAAACTTCAAACGTGTTATACAACAGCATATTCAAGGAGTTGTGCAGTCAAATATTTGAATATCTAAAATCACAAAAGTTTCTAAAATCAATGGCATCAAACGCATGACTTTTCTACGATTTATACAACCATTCACTACGCTGAATTGATGATGAGCTGATGTTTTGACATTATAGACAACAACTTTATTAAAAATGGAACTCGTTATTTTTTCGTATCTTGTGATAGGTCATCTTCAAAATTACTTTGTTAAAAATCCTTCTGATTCTACTTTTATGTACTTTGAGGCTGATATTAAAAAGATACTGAATTTCCTCGTTGACAACATCTATGTAGTCTTGGGAGACAAAGTCTTCCAACAAATTGTTAGAATCGCGATGGGAATTAATTATGATCCTTTATTAACCGACCTGTTTTTTATATTCCTATGAAGCAAATGTACTTAAAAAACTTAAATAAGAAAAAAAATCCTTTGCTGGGGCTTTCAACTCGACACTTAGATACATCGACGATTGTTTATCAGTTAACAATATTTATGTCGACTCGATATATCCCAGTGAACTCGAAATAAAAAGACACCACAGAATCTGCTACATCTGTTTCATATTTGGATATATACAGACTAAAGACGATAATGGCCAACTTATATTTAAACTGTATGACAAACAAAATTACTTCAATTTTTCATCCCCAACTACCCATATTTATGTACATGTAGTAATATCCTAGTTATATTATATTTCATTATCTAAAGAATTTTGTAGCTTGTAATATTTTCTTGATAAAAAAAAAAATATTGGTCAATGTGTAAAAAATTGAGGCATTTCCCGAGAAATACACATGGGCCACTAGCAAAAAAGTAAGTCATTGACCCAGCTATATTTGAAAGTAAATAAGAACACTGCAAACATAGGTCTACAATGAACAATAGATTTTTTTTCATTCTTAAGCTTATCAGTGGAATTATTTTGTCATCTGAGTTAACATCATCCTTTTTTCCTGTTTTTTTTATCGATAAGAAAATTGCTATGGTAATTTAAATGTTCTTTGTTTTTTAAAACTTGATTATGCATCTCTATTGTAACTTGCTGTTTAAACGTGTTTAACTTGCGATTAGATAAAAATTCAAAACTGCAAGTGTTAGCATTTTTAAATCTTTACATAAATTGTCATATTATTCCGTGACGTCAATTTTTTTAATATCTTTATGTGTTCCAAGTTTTTTTTTCACATTTATGCAATTTACACACATAGCTTCTTCTTAGATACGCTCATTAACACATGAAGTAATACATGAATAAATTAATTTATAAGACATTTTATATTTCCAGCTTCTTGCGCGACAAACACGGTTTGTAAGTTTTGCAGCAATTTCTATTTATTTTGAATAAAACCGGGGGAAAAAAATATTGATTCACTTTAAATATCCTCCTGAGCTTGTTTTCGTTAAGTTAGATATTGATACAGAACATAACATGTAATACTCCTAGTTGTCGAATTGTTTATTATGTAGGGAATGTGTGCTGGCTGATGTTTGTACAAAGATAATATCTTTGACTTGTCCCATTCTATTCGTTCCTCAAAAAGAGAATCTCAAAAAAGCAGTTGTGTTCAATAATGGCTTAAGCAATAGCAATCTTTGTATAATACAATGTATATAATAACTCCTAATTTTAATGTAGAGTTAGTCTGCTATGACCTTTATTTCTTCTGAAACAAGACTTAATTTCTAAGTGATCAGACAATCTGTATCACCAGGGTGGGACCGGTTTGTTAATTTGGTTGGTTGGCTGTCATTCGATAATTTTTACCCATAGTTAGACGTCAACACTTGTCGGTGGAGTACTGCAAATTTAGACCTGTAACACGGTTGGCTGTTTAACGTCATTCGATAATTTTTACCCATAAATCGTCGATTTCGACAATATCATGACGAATTCATATCGATATCGATCGATCTGAAAAATTTATTTTCAAGTTAATGTATAACATAATTATGTTAGACCACAAGCGATGTCAATATTTATTCATTATTGGCGTGGATATGTAAATACATAGAGAGTTAAGGGGTTAGAGTTAAGGTAAGGTTTTTTTTTTAAAGTTAGGGTGAAGGTTTGGAGAAATGTCTTGAACATTATGATTCGATATCGATACCATATCGTTGATATCGATGATACCCACACCATGGCGAACTTATTAATCGAAAATTAGATATGCACAAGTATTGCATAAAGATATAAAGTCACAAGGGGTATGAGAAAAATTTGTTTCTATATCGATTCGATTTCGTTGTAATCGACGATATCGATGCCAAATACGATTTTCGTCAATGTACGAGGGTTGTCCGTAAAGTTCGTGGACAACATTGATCATTACTGACAAACATTGATAAAATATATGAAACTATTATTTTCATTAAAATCATGTTTCAGTTTATTAATATGCAAGTTTTAATCACAAACAAAGCACAAATAGCTATATTTTATCAGATACAAAAAAGATACACACTCATACCCGGAGCATCAAAAATGTGCACAAACTGTTCTGGATTAATTTCATCAGTGAAATTATAATATTGAACAGTTTTTGTCTCAGATCCTGCAAATCATCAAACCGCTGTCCGCGTAAAACGACTGTATGTACGGAAATACGGCAAAGTCACGTTACTTCATTTTTGACAGCACTACAATCTCGGAAAGATGGTCTTCCTTCACGCATGTCATCCAGTAAAATGTCTCTTCCGCCCGAAAATCTTCTGTGCCACTTAAACACTAAAGAATAGATTGCTTTAAAATGATTTCCCGACTGTTTAAGGAATTTATGGGTCTCTATTGGTGTTTTTTCGATGTCTACACAAAATTATATCACTACTCTCTGCTCCACCTTTTCCGAAAACGTCCCTTTTTCGAACAATGACGATCCTGTCTTAATAAACTCTGACCTTGATTTCTCTGCTATTTCGAAACTTTGAACGTTCATATTTTACAGGTTTGACATTATAACTTTTGTCAACCTTTTAATGTAAAAGCCATCCAAATTTCCGCGGAATTTTACAAAATACAAATGAAATGTATAAAGTGATAAATAACTTTTAAATTAAAACTTTGTTGTGCTCCGGGTCACCATCCCAAGTCTAATAATGAAGCAATAATTGTAATTATATACTTAAAATTGAATAAAATTTTTCATTTTGTAACTCACACATAGAAAAGGATTATAAATATACTAATGATAAATATCTATGACGCAACTTTTATTTAAATTTTTACGAAAGTCCAGAAGGCTCATTCGAGATTCGAGTTTCGAAATACGAGATTCGAAATTCGAGATTCGAAATTCGAGTTTCGAGATTCAAGATCCAAACTAACCAATCAAAAAGCGGTATAAGATTCAATTACTCCCCTTTGCTAAGTTTTGACCTTCAAGAAATCGTTGAATATATTCAAACTGAAGAGGTCATTTGATTATATTACAATGCAAGAAAGAGTGTTATATATATCAGAACGAAATTAGAAAAAAAGATTGGGTTCTTGGTCTGCAAAGTATGCTTTAATTTATATAATAACTTCTTAGATGTTATAAAAGATTTATATCAAGAATATCTATATCGTATTATCTAGTTTGTTTATAAGTTGGAGGTCATGATAATAAATATTGTTAATCGGATTCAAAGAGCAGAAGGGGGTGGGCTTATTGTAGTCGATGAGAATTATTAGTGTGCAATTAAACAAGTGACTAGCGTTAATAATAAAAAAAATTTCGGGATAAATTTGTCAGTCAAATTCTAATTCTAGGCAAACCGTGAGTTTTCCTCTTATTGTTGAACCCAGATTCATAAAACCTCCAATAAGCCAACACGCGTTATAGTTTTAGTACTTTTATATAAAATCAGCATGGAATAAACTTTTACATGAGTTTGGAAACTATCAGCACCGAAGGTCTGATTCCAACTGTCTATATTTTTTGACAACAAAACATACATACTGAACAAAGAAAGAGTAAAATAAAGGATTAACAAAAAGTATTAAGAAATCAAGTATTAAACAATTATTGAGCGAATGATGACATTTTAGCGGCATATATATAATAGAATTAGAGTAGATGAAAGATTAAGTGTCAATAAAAATAAACAGAAGTCAATTAAGGGATTAGGTGTCCATTTCTGATTGTGCCTCGGGTGGGATTACGGCTGTGCGGAATTTAAAGAATTTAACACATTTGCGGAAATATACAAATAACAATTTACACAAAGTCCTAAAATTAAGTCCACATAGTAATTTATGATAATTCCAAAAAGTCATATTTTACACCGTAACAAAGGTAATACGGGTTTCAAAGGGGATATAGTTTGTGACAAGGAATTAGAAAGTGACCAGTGACCTAGTTTGTGAAACCAAGAGACAGCCCCTTAAGTACGGATGGCTGAAATATACATGCTTAATAAAGATAATGATTTCTCTTTGTTCAGGCCCGTAGGAAATAATAAAAATGTAACGTAAATACCCCCCCCCCCAAAAAAAAAGGGGGGAGGGTTATCACGGTTATTAGACGTTATTTTTGAAAGGACACAAGTATAAAGTTGCTATGTTTTCTATAGTATATCATATCGGTAAAAAATATAAGGGGAATGGGGGGGGGGGGGGGGAGAGACGTGCCCAGGGTCCTATGGCTATGTTGTTTATTTTATTACAACGGTAGACAAATGTTCGATGATCAACATTCAGTGTCAATCTTGCGATGCATGAGCAAAATAATTATATATTCTATAATTATTTATCAGGAAACCGCTCGGGTCTCGCAAGATACATAACCAATCAATACACAAGTTTCAATACATGATGTAATGGCCATAGAGAAAAAAAAGATATAAAAGTGTTTAATAATGATAAAAAATTAATTATTTTTACAAAACAATGGACCCTCTATACACCTTTAGGACTTCGAAAAAGTCGTATAGCCTAAAGGAGTTCGTATTAAAATTATTTAGTTCAAGTATGTCTTTTTAGTTACACAAGAAATCTTGAAAGACATCATAGTAGAGATAAAGAAAAATCGGGCTCGCTTTCTTAATGGTGTATATTCCATATAGGCAATACGGCTGTAGCCTATACATCATTTTCTTGATGTAGAAAAAATATTTATGTATACATGTATTTGGTTGAAAAATGGGGGAAAGTTGATCATAAATCTTATTTATTTACAACTTACTAGAATATTTTTTCATTAAATGCAATAAAAGTATTTTTAGCAATCCACACTTTTATGCCTATCCAATTTTTACAATATACAAAGCTTTTGATTTAAATCTTGAATTGAAATGTTATATCAGACTATTAAAAATGACAGCCGCAGGAGTCTACGATTAGGACAGGGAAAAGAAATTAGGAAGTATGTTTGGAATAGTAGGAAGTCAAACATATCTTAAAAATTATATTTAGATTATTCAGTAAAGAAGTTTCCATAATTTCCAAGCACTGTGTAAGGATTTTATAATTTCTCAATTTTATTAAGATTGGTCATGAAGATTTTAATTTCTGTATCATAAAAATATGTTGAAATGATTTATAATTATATTCTCTGGAGAAAGAAAAAAAGATAAATGTATCCAAGATCGCAGAAAGAGGTCCTCCGACCCGACCCCCCCCCCCTCTATTGAGAGGGGCGACTCCCTCCTTGCCTATCCGCAATTCGACAATGATGCGCTTTTGGTGAAATCTGTGACTTCACATTAGCCTACACATTAGCAGAAGGGAATATATACCACTTTTTCCCAATACATAAAAATTAAGTTTTCAATTACTTATCTTGGTCTTAGGCTTTGAATACTTGAATTAATTAAAAATTATATATACAAGGAATTTATTTTATTTCCTATCAAATAGAAGATCAGTCTAACTGCACAAATGCACCTTTAAATGTGATTAAATGTATCCTTCATTAAATTACTGTGCAGTGTAAAGACGATCCTTAGAATAGTATTTCATATCAATAATAATTTTCTCCCTCATCAATGTCCTTATCAAATAATTTATCGACCTACAAATTTCTCACTTCATCGATAAGACCATATAGTATTTAATATAAGTATATATTGTCTTGTTTAATGAAGAAAATAAGGTTTTATACGTATTTTTCAAAACGTTACCCCAAAATTCATTTTTATTTCGTTTTGATACATATAACATTTTTTCTTGCATTATTATTAAAGCAAATGACCCATTTGTTATAAATATATTCAGTGATTTCTTAATAGTAAAAATTTAATAAAGGGGAGTAATCAAATATTGAATCCGCCTTTTGATTGGTTAGTTTGGATCTTGAATCTCGAAACTCGAATTTCGAATCTCGAATTTCGAATCTCGTATTCCGAAACTCGAATCTCGAATGAGCCTTCTGGGCTTTCGTAAATTTTAGTCTGTCCACGAACTTTACGGACAACCCTTGTAAAGTATTTAAACATAGACAAACATACAAAACGGGAAGGACGGTACCAATCAAGGGTTGAGCAAACATGATTTGATATCGAAGTGATATCATGGAAATCGACGATATCTAGACTGGTAGAAAAACTTGTTAAAATGATAGTATTCTAATTACTCACATGTTAAACAAGCAGAGTAATTCGAGGGTAACCATCATTCTTTGAACAATCATAATTCGATATCGATACGATATCTTGGATATTGACAAAAAGGAAAAATATGTAAGCAGAAAGTACTCTAACATACACACAATTATAAAGACATAATATAGTAAACTATAGAAAGTAATCTGATGATATCATAATAACATCGTGTCTTAGACATAATTCTTAATATAAGGTTTAATAGTTAGGTATTTGCATACATATTGTATGATTTTATTGTCACTTTTTTAAAGGATTTTTGTTGTTTCACGCATTATTTAAAAGGAAAAATATGGATGTCTAATATGAATGTCGAGTTATGTCCAAGAAACGATGTTGTTACGATATCGACAGATTGTTTTATTATGGTTTGTTAAATAATATTTTTTTAAAATAGTTCCTCAATAGTGAATGCTCCAAAAAGATCAATCTTAATTTGCACTGAACCCACCCTAATGATAAATATTGCTTGGTCCCTAAGGAGTAGTTTGAAATGATTTATAAAAACAGTTCAGTCTCCTTTTTGTTTGTTTCGAAATTAAAAAAAAAAAGAAGAATATTCTCTTTACAGTTAAAATGTTTATTTTATTGTACAGGTATCTTCAATCAATTTGTTTAATAAAAAAAACCTCTTAATATTAAAGCTATCAATAAAATGCTCGATAATATTTCCCAAACCTGATGATGATTGCAAAGCTATAAATATTTGACACATCAAAAACAGAGGTTTTATTTTAAACTAGCAAATTCACATTACATTTCACAAAAATATATGATCCTGGAGCCAAACATCTCTTATCAGAAAATTGCCGATAAATGATCAGGGTAACGTAATATTTAAATAGTTCCGGTTGCAATAAAATATTTATATTTTTGAAACCAAAGAACGTGTCCTTAGAATCGATTTTTTGTGGTGAAGCAGAAAAAACCTCAGAGAAAAATTAAATACATGTATAAGAACATTTAAAATATAGAAAATCTTATCAGAAGTAATATGAGATTCAATATTCCACATAGAAAATTAATCAGAACACATATTTTTAGATTTTGGAGTTCAAACCAGGTCTTAACAAGATTCGTTTGAATTCTACCCCAAATCTCTATATATTTCAAAATTTTATAAATAGGTTAAGATACATGTGCCGGTGTAACGACGAAAAGTGTTCCCCGTAGAATGTGGACCGGGGGTCATTTTCCTACGTAGAAATTTGACCCCCTGGTCAATATTCTACGTTGACTATAATGTTCTATGACTATAAGAACAAGAATACTCGTATTCTTGGATTTGTTTTATCACATTTTATAATGAATATATGGGGGTTACGAACTGTATTCCAGCTCAAAGGTCCATTCAGACAATAGAAATCAGGGGCAGAGCAAACACGGATCTCTAAAACATCAGAGGTGGGATGAGGTGTCATGGAGGAGTGAGCATCCCCTGCTGACCGGTCATACCCGCCATGTACTCCTTGTCATGATCGAAAAAAAAACGGTAAAAGCCGTAGACAATTCAGTGCGTAAATAATGGACTAACAATTTTGTCAATATCAGTCAGCATTTGACTCAATGACAGATTGTACATGTATTTGCTTATAAGGTCATTGTATCGACCCAAAAAACTTGCGAAATGATGACTTTAAACGAGACCGTAGATATGTTTGTTTCCAGGGTTGTCATTATATAAAAAATCAAGATCATTTTCTTAACTGATGTCAGGAAGAGAAACTTATATGAATAAAAAATGTATAGTTTCCATAATTTTAAACTTCATTGATTTTACTTTGGGTAAATAATGTGCAAAAAATCAAAATAAAGACTCAAGCGATTTTATGCCCCATAATCGGAGATATGGGGGTTATATAGTTTTTTCCCTGTCCGTCCGTCTGTCTACCTGTCTGTCTGTTTGTTTGTCTGTTTGTCCACGAAAAAACTTTAACCTTGCCCATAACTTTTGATTTGTTGGAGATATGGCTTTCATATTTCACAAGTGCATTCGTTATGACAAGACCTTTCTTTTGGTACCAACGTATTGGCCTCTTGACCTTGACGTTTGATAAACTTTTGCAAAAATTTACCAAACTTTTAACCTATCTTAAAACTTTTAAACATTGGTTGTTAGAGCTTTCATACTTCACATATTTATTCATTGTGACAAGACCTTTCCTTGTGTATACATAATTTTGACCTTTTGAACTTGACCTCAGAGTTTGAATAACTTTTATAAAACTTTTACCTTTGTCAGAAAAGTGAAAAAAAATTCCTCCTTATTAGGAGTTATTTACATAATGCATATGTGCATGGTAATGCAGATTATTCATGTATCTATAATGATCAAAGAAGGGGAGTATATCGCCAGTATTTCTATCACAATCGTAGGGCACGAATGGTATTTTTATGCTCCCGAGATCGAAGGTCGGGAACATATTGTTTTAGTCTCGTTTGTCTTTCTGTCCTACAGTCACTCGGCCATAAACTTTAACCTTCATTCAAAGTGTTGAAGGAAAGAAGTTATTTTTGTGAATTTATAGATATGTATGAAGAATGCATATGGTATGGTGAATTATGAAGGATGGGAATTTATAGATACGCATGAAGACTGAAATATTATTTACTCAGATCTTAAGTTTTGCCCGTTTTGGGGGGATAATAATTTCTTTTTGTAACTTTCATTTTGAAAACGTTAACCTCGGTATCGATTTTGTTTGGTATTCTCATACATAGTGAAAAAGAAGGACATTACCGTATATTTTAAGGCAAAATTCGGACATTTACATATAAGCGTAAATGTAAGAGCTAAGATAACGTGAAAAAAAGAACGACGGCATCATACCAGACATGTCTTCAACTTATTCGAACCTGACACTCTTAATAAAGCATTTGGTCATTTCTTATATATCGCAACTAATTAAGAGTTTTTCGATGATACTAATAGCACATGTCATTTTATATTTGTAACAAGGCCCGCCTCGTCAGGGTTCACCTTTTGAATAAATCAATCAATCTCCTTGAACTTCATTTGATTTTAATTTGGATCTAATGGTTACGTCACCTAAACATTCTTGTGTTTACTGTAAGCAACCATATGAGGTGTTGTGGATAAGTCGTTGTATACTCATTTCGAAAGGTTTTATTATGCATGTATAATACTGGGAAAAAAGTTGGATGTCAGATTTTTTTTTTTTTTTTTGGGGGGGGGGGTCATTTTTCAACATGAGTGGAGTCGCAGAATTACCGGCATGGAAGGATTTTCTACGGTCAAAAAAATAACCCTACTTGTGGTAGAATATTGCCCAGGAGGTCTTTTTTCTACGTAGAATTTGATCCCCCGATCAGTATTTTATGGGGGTCACTTTTCGTCGTTACTTTTCGTCTTTACACCAGCTCAAATTATTAAGGGGAACGACTCGGGTTTTACTGTGTAAAAATTACAATAGAAAAACTTTTTACTTTTATACCACGTGTAGCCTACAATGACTTCAGTGTACATGCAAAGTGAAAATCTATCGCCTGGGTATTTTTAGGAACCATTTCAAAACACAGTTACATTTACTTTAGGATTGTATAGGGAAATGCTTTTTTCCCGCTTCAAAACAAATCATAAAAATACTGCAATAGATTTTTTGCTCAAACTATAATATGTGATGAGAAAAACTATACTATACAATACATGCAAGAAATTCATAATTCTACAGTCTGATTTCCAGAGGGGGCATCTCAAAATTTCAAAATTTAGGAATTTTCCTGTTTTTGGAGTACTACAAAATATGACAGACACAAGGGATTTGCACAAAGAAAAAAGAAAAACAGAATTGTAAAATTTTCAAATTCCCTTGTTTAAACCTTAAATAGCATTTGTTATATACTTGTTCTTTTATAAGAACCGGGGCAAAAAGGGCTAAACCTTCATTATGCACACGACCGTAACCGGGGCAAAAAGGGCTAAATCTTTATTATGCACACGGCCATTGTTGCACAAACGGTTTTGCAATTTATGCGAATTACAAATTGTTTCAACAATTTTGCAGTTTATAGGAATTACAATTTGTTTCAATAGAGATATATCCTTACACATAAGAAAACTAGTAAGTATTTCTTAGGTTAACTGTTTTGCTATATGGGAGCCGTTGAATCATTAACTGGGGTTTTATTTGATGCTTGACATACTGATGATAAGTTTGATTTATCTACTTAATTAATTTTCTTTAAGTCAAAAACAAATTTGGGATATATTTTGTTATACACTGCTGATTTTATTATCAAAAACTTAACTGATATGAATATTTATATCTAGCAGTAAAAACTTTAATGAAAGCAATTTTTAGAATTGAAGTGTGTAACGAAAATTAAAAAAAAAATTTCTACAAGTAAAAAATCATCAATGATTATTTTGCTAGATCATTATAAGTACTAAGATTTTTGTAACACGAAAAAAGTATTTTAAGAAAAAACAAAACAAAAATAAAAACAAAAAAGTAAACAATCTAAATTTTCTAAATTTTCTAAACAACATAAAGAATTCAAATCGAACACTGAAAAATAACAAGAACCTTTTGAAACACCTAACCTGGGATCAGGTACCTAAGAAAAAATAAGCAACCCCATCGACTGGTCACACTCGCTGTGATTCCCCTTTATTGATCATTAAACGAAGTAATCCTTCGACAAACTAAGCTTGAAAATAATGGTCTAATGATTTGTTTGCAACTTCAGAGTACTCGCGTGTAAAATCGGAATGAATCTAAAAAAAATAATTATATAGATGATGAATTACATGTAAATGTAAAACTAAAGAGTGTTTTTTTTTTTTCGAAATTATGTGTACTTTGAGTATAGATCAGATTTGCTAAATAAAATCAAAGTTCTAAATTGAAGCTGTGATAATGAGTATGACCTGCAAGGTCTTCTATGATCTTATTCTACATGTATATGGTTAAGAAATCTTAATTTTCAGAGATTTCAGGGTTAAAATAAGGCCACTACTGAACTTCGCTTTTTAAATCACGGCTAGGGAGATGAGCATAAACTATGGTGGCATATTTCTGCCCCTTGTGTGCAAGTTATTTTTCTGTCAAATATGTCGACATGCAAGATAAGTATGTTGACATGCAAGATAGTTATGTCAACATGCAACATAAATATGTTGACATGCAAGAAAATTGCAATCAAATAAGAATTATAAGAAATTTTTAAAAATCTCATATATTGCCCACATGTGACTTCCAATATGTTAGATGCTACTTATTTATGTCGACATGCAAGTTATTTATGTTGACATGCGAAATAAATATGTTGGCATGTAAGTTATTTATGTCAACATGCAACTTAGGTATGTTAACATGCTACTTATTTATGTCAACAGGCAACTTAGTTATGTCAACATGCAACTTAGTTATGTCAACATGCAATCTGTTTATGTCAACATGCAACTTAGTTATGTTGACATGCGAGATAAATATGTTGACATGCAACTTAGTTATGTTGAGTAGCGGATATATATATATATATATATATATATATATATATATATATATATATATATATATATATATATATATATATATATATATATATATATATATATATATATATATATATAATTTTTAAAACGTAAATATTCAAAAATGAAATCACAGATCGATGTAAATGTCTGAAGACCCGGGAATGGCGAAAAAGTTTACAGTGTATTTGATCGAGTTTTTGATTTCGTTTTGGATATATACTTTTTTAAATATGATATTTTTTCAAGATGATAAGATTTTGAATTAAATGATTAAATTTAAATGCAAATTTGTTCAAGCAAATGTTGCAGTTTAAATTTTTTTCCATAATATGAGGTGGACAACAAAGTATAAATTGAATTTCTTTTGATAAAATGTCCTGGCGATTCAGAAACGTGACCGTAGATTATAAAACGTTTTAGGGCCCCTCTCTGCGGGCGACCTATAGTAATTAGTGTGTCCGTCCGTCCATCTGTTCGCCCGAGGTCTCTTTTAAAGGGTGTGCAGTGACCTTGAACTATGTTTCAAGGTCTAAGTTTAAGGTCATAGCAGAACTATACCTGAAAATGCATGTAAACATAAATAAGTTGCATGTCGACATACATATGTTGCATGTCAACATATTTATCTCGCATGTCAACATAAACAAGTTGCATGTCGACATAAATAAGTTGCATGTCGACATAAATAAAATGCATGTCGACATAAATAAAATGCATGTCGACATAAATAACTTGCATGTTGACATAAATAAGTAGCATCTAGCATGTTGAATGTCACATGTGGGCGATATTTGAGATTTTTGAAGATTTTTTATAATTTTTATTTGATTGCAATTTTCTTGCATGTCAACATAGTTATGATGCATGTTGACATAACTATCTTGCATGACAACATATTTATCTTGCATGTCGACATATTTGATAGAAAAATAACTTGCACACAAGGGGCAGAAATATGCCACCATAGAAATTGATTGATTAATAATTGTTTTTTTTTTTTACTTCTTACTTTTACTTTTTCAAAGCAGATTTATAGCCAATACACCGAGAATTGAAATCTCATTAACATGAGCATTAACTTTATTAACTTTATTCAAAAAGGCTTCTTGATTATTTTTAAATTTAATAATGTGAGTGTGGCTTTATTCTTTTTTCTTTCTTATTTCTTGGAGATAAATGGATCATTTTTAAAACGGAGATGTAAAAAAAAATTGCATATACATTATATATATAATTAAAGAAGTTATCTCTTAATAATATGAAAATATTTAATATTTTAAAAAAATGGCAATTTTCCCAACGAAATAAATTTTTTCCTCTAGAATAAATAGAATTATGTCATAAATAACATCTCAATTGCGAGGGTAAAATATTCCAACTTCAAATAACCTCCCTTGCCGAGACTCTAATGTTTAAGCCTAAAACGTACGCCTACTAAACATACACATAGTAAACGTTCAAATAATTTCTCTAGTCTCTACACAACGAAGAACAATTGCTAAAAACGCTTAGGAATTTTATAGATAGGCTTGTACAAATGGCACTTGAAGTTAGTTAATCAAACTTATGATGGCATATTTCTGCCCCCTACATGCAAGATAAAATACGTTAACATGCGAGAAAGTCTGTCAACATGCATAATAATTATGTTGACATACAAGTTAGCAATCTTTTTAGAGAATCTAATTTTAATCTTTCTAAACTTATTTACTTTCACAAGCAAAATGCAACATACATGTAATTATGTTGACATGCGTTTTAATTATGTGAACATGCATGATAATTATGATTAACATGCACGATATTTTTGTCAACATGCGAGTTATTTATGTTAACATGCAACATAATTATCGGAGACATCCAACTTATTTATGTCAACATGCAAGATAATTATGTTAATATGCAACTTATTTATATCAACATGCGAGTTATGTTTAAACATGCAAGATATTTATGTCAACATGCAAGATAATAAGTTGCATGTCAACTTACATATCTTGCATGTTGACATAATTAACTCGCATGTTAACATAATTATCTTGTATGTTGATATAAATAGGTTGCATGTCTACATAATTATCTTGCATGTTGACATAAATAAGTCGCATGACTACATAATTATCTCCCATGTTAACATAAAAAAAGTCGCATATCTACATAATTATCTCGCATGTTAACATAATTAGGTTGCATCTTGCTTGTATGATGTCATATAATGGGTTAGTAAGTAAGTTACCAACATTAAATTAAGATTCTCTAAAGAAATTGGTAACTTGCATGTCAACATAATTACTTTGCATGTTGACATAAATAAGTCGCATCTCTACTTAATTATTTGCATTTCAACAAAATTTAACTTGCATGTAGGCAGCAGAAAATTGCCACATTAAATATTTACAGCTTTAACGTTTTAATCTAAAAAAAAGTATTTCTTTGATTCTGTTTTTAAAAAGTTATAATCTAAAATAAGTATTTCTTTGATTCTGTTTTATTAAAAAAAAAAGATGAAATATTTTACTATTGTACTTTAAATCATTACTTGACTTTCTGAGTTATATTATTTATCAAACTGACGTTTGCTAAGCTTCATATACATGTAATGATCTATTTAAGAAAGTCCGCGTTATCATGAATGTTGCAGGATAACCTCCTCGGTCTAGAACTGTTGTCTGAAATATAAAAGCCGAGGCGTTAGCCGAGGCTTTTATATTTCAGACAACATTTCGAGACCAAGGAGGTTATCCTGCATCATTCACGACAACAAGGACTTTATTTCTATTCTACTAACGGCTCTAAAATACAGTTGATCGTTTTCTCTTCAGAGAAACGAATTAGGTCACCATGTCGCAATTTCGCTGTTCCATTTAACACCAGAGGGTCAATCAATTGCACAGACGAATTCAGCTTTTGTTCTATTAAAAATATCCTTTAATTATTTATAAATTTGCTTGTAACATATATTGATTAATTTTTATGAATGAAAAATAACAAAACCATTTGTGTATTTCATTGATTTATCAGTAAAATCACAGGAGTGTAAATGTGGGGAGGTCCGTAGAACAGCCCCACTTGGCTATAAAAACAGATATTTATCAGCTGTTTCAGGCAATACACACGTTTAGACTGCGGAAGACGACACATCGTTGTGGTCTAAATAAGTATAAGATTATACAGTGAAATATTTATTTCAACTGTACAGATTTGACATGTGTTTCTGATCTGATAATTTTTTGATGACGTTCGTGATTTATTGGAGAATAATGTACGCGGTATTTCTTTGATCTCGGCAATAATCGTAGTAGAATTAAAAAATAAGTCCACATTCCGACATCAAGTCCACTTTGAAATATTAAGAATTTCACATCTCACCATTTACAAAAAAAAAAAAAAAAAAGAAAGAAATATACTGGACTCTTCAACCATTTTGTTTTCGTATCAAATATAATAATAAAAAAACGAAAATTCATTTAGAATATTTGATGAAATTTTCAAAGAGTGAGTCAAGCTGTAATGAGCTGCAAATTCATTTATATTTTACAAATCACAAACAAAAGATGCACAGTAAATATCAAATTTATTTTGCTGTGTCACAAAGGCTCAGACACAAAACACACACACACACACACAAAAGAAAAACGCTGTCCAATATTTCATGGATGAGTCATTTAGATTAAAGTTTTAAGTTCTTGTTACAATAAATAATTGAAAACATATCTGATTCGAAAAATGAAACGCGCCTTTTACGAGGGTTGTTCGGAAAGTTCGTGGACTAACGTCATAAATTTTTTTACTTAACGTCATATTATATCCAAATTTGGAAGAAATATTTCAATAGTAAATTCAACAGATGTGTATTAAAAAAAATTAAAATATCGCGGTTTATTTCAAACTTATTTAGACTTTAAATGCGAAAATCGGATCACGGAGCAGGTCAAAATTTTGTAATTAACATTCAAGACACTGAATAATGTCTGAAGTCATATCTTCTGTAAAATGACACAAAAACGAAAATTCTACACATTCAAATTAAGAATTGTTTCATCGTTTCTGATTCCAAATTATGACTAAATATTTTGCTTCGTTGAAAAGAATGTAAATCATATACGGTACCAATTTTGATGCACCTTATGCAAGAAATCAGTTTCAGAAGATGGGTAGTCCTCATTATAAAGGCAAAAAAGATGACCTCGTAGAACGTCACGGAGGAGCAGTTAACCATACAATTTTGTGTTGTACCCTGGAAAACTTCAGAAAAAAACTCTGAAAATGCCAGAGGAAGTAGGAAATATGTCAAAAGCGAACCATGCATGTGTCTGTATATGGTACAAGCGGTATTTAAATGATAGACTACTCTGCTTAGACGATGGTGATCTGTGAGAAAACGGATTATCTGTAAAAATCTTTTCAAAACATTGAAAAGTTAGTAACGTCATGCTAAGAGTTTGGCGCTTCACATATGCTGATCTTGTGAAAGCACACTTATGCAGTGAAAAAAATATAACATTGTCAAACAAAATGATGCTACTGGAACAATTGTTAGCAAAACAGATTTCAGGTGATAGAGAAACGTTTTAAATACACTGGTATTGGGCAATACTGTGTGAAATGTATAGAGATAGTATTTTTGAGAACCTCATGTCGGTATGTTTTTGACGTTACGGTGTTGTTGAGTTTGCTCTGTGGTTACACAGCGTGTTGATTTTAAAATTAAATAACATGAATTCTATTAAATAACATGGAATGAAACGTCACACTTAAACAAAATAAATATTTGACTGTACATATGATAATATGCTCATTTTAAAAATTCTTGAAGATAGTATAACGAAGATTGGCATAGACCACGAACTTTCCGAACGACCCTCGTATATCGATTTCGTAGAGATTTGAATTGTAAAAATATAAAAGATTTAGTGTTAATGACGAGAAAAAAATTGTTTAATGCCGTCTCTTACCCTTTGATTTATAATACTGTACACAACAGGGTTGCTTGCATTAGAGAGAAAAAAGAAATAACGCAAAAGAAAAATCTTTGATATGTTAAATATGGCAAAGAAAAACGGAATCCATGAAATGAAGTAAATTAAAGTGCAAACAAACAGCATTGTCCATGTTTTTGTTCGCACATACAATGTGTTGTTTATTTTATAAGACAATTTGGTTGTCCTTGAAACAGGGGATTTATTGTTATCGCAGTCACTTGCTATAGAATTCCTTTGGTGATTTATTATTTCCAGAACGGTAACAGGTTGAGTTTTCCCGTCATTCTCCTCGCTTCTTTTCGTGGACAATTTTTTAATACGCTTTTTTTGTTTATATATCAGTACATATACTGAAATGTAAATCACTGTAAGAATCAATAGTCCGAGAGATATCAGGACTGATATAAAATTTCTGTATATTTCACTAAGGTTCTCCCCTAAAGTAGCTGTGGTGTACTGACAGTATTCCGTGATTGTGCTGTTATTTTCAGACCGTTTAACTTGAAATAATCCAGCTGTTGGACCAGCCATAATGAACGAGATCAGAAGGAAAACCAGTAAAATGTTGCGTTTTGCCTTCTGTGAAAACTTATTATTGGCCCTCCAAACCATTCTTAATCTCTCTGTGGCAACAACGAGTAAAATAACATTCGAAAATATGATGGCACCGTGACGACATACCTCCATGAAGCGACAAAGAACATCGTTTGTAACTAAACTGAATTCAAAAAGTACAGTGTATGGCATTAAAAGCCCACTTACAAGCAGATCGGTAATAGCAAGAACTTTAATGTAAAGAAATTCTCCAAATAAACGTTTCCTAGTGAAATAGACAAGTAAAATAAGAATATTCCCCACTAAACCGAAAGTGGCAAACAATGAAACGCATAACACGAATGAAACTTCATTAAAATCCCAATTCCTGACCATGGCGGATGAATATAATAATTTCAAAATTATTGTTCCTCATGGATACCTTCTCCTCTTCTAAATTTTACAAGTCAATTTTATAAAGGTAATACATAACAAAAATCAACACGCCAATACTGAAATAGAGACAAGAACCAATCATTGGACAAGGATAAAGTTCATTATTGAAAAAAAAAACCTGACAGTACACGCCTATTAATCTAACGTTCAAGTGACCCACTGGGGACTTCTGTGCGTGAACATTTCTTGTCACATTACTAAGCTTTAATTATTCACTGACATTACAATCAATATAACCACAGTAAAGGAAACAAAGAGACATGACAAACATATACTCGGGGACGAGACGAGGGACGAGGCATTGATTATGATCTCCAAACAATTTAACCCAATACATGTACATGTACAATTAATGTAATACTCGAATTCGAAGAAAACGAAGTTAACGTTTATTCTCTCTGTCTCTCATTCACTCTTTCTCCCTCTTTGCTTTTTGTTGTATATTATACAATGGCATTTCGAAGATACGGAAAACTACGGAATGTTAAAAGAATGCATGTTGGCTCAGGAACATACAATATGAGTACTAAACAGCGTATCTTTGCAATGGTAAAAAAACCAAAAATATCAAAAAATTTAAATTCTGCAACGCTTAAAAGCGGAAACGAGGTTTAAATAGCCGATCGCAAAGAAAGTCAATTTTAAGAAAAGGAAAAATTTGAGATTTTTTTATTAGAAAAAGGGTAATTTGATATGATTAGCGTCAATTTACAACAAATGACCAAGAGTCTTATGAACCTATACATAATCATCCCCAATTAGTCGATCTATGACAATAACAACTTACTTGTATGGTGAGTTATACTGATCACATGAAATACCACCTGACAAATGTGAGAATGAATTCAAATTAACAGGTATTTTAATGTAACATTTATGGAAAGCACTTCATCTTTTCTCGATTTTCGTTACAGTATTTGTCAGAATAAAACCTTTTAGTTTAAAACTTTGGTTATGGGGTGTTGAATATATATTAACATTATCATTTGCACACTTTGCTATGAAAATGGAAGATGGTGCAGCAAGCATCAATTTCAATTTCAATCTCAATGACATAGGGGTTCCATATCGATAAAATCATCTACATTTGTTCGGGAAAAAAATCGATTTAGAAATCGCATATACGACATGAAATATGGATATCAAGAACAGTAATCAAGATCAAAAGTATAAACAATACAAGTCGGGAGCAGAGCAAACTTGGGCTATATAAAAACATTATATAGACAATGGTAGAAAATTACAACCACTTACAAGTAAGAAATCAGTAATGTAAGTCAAATCATCTCCTGTCCTTGTATTTAAATATAATGTGTTCTTATGCCTTCGATGTAACATGTTTCCCAAGTTTCAAAGATTTAAAAATTGCCTAAAGATATCTATGACGAGACGAGAGATTTTTAATATTAATGACATAATAGTATACAGTTAAAAAATTATACTTGTAGTAGATTATATGGCTAGGGTACATGCAGATATGTGCATTCAATTGAAATAAGAAAAAAATCAAAAGATCTATATATATATATGTTTAAATTTTGATAAAATAGTAAATGAAATTGAAACTATTGAAAAATATACACAATGTCTATTAACATAATTTATTTGCAAAATTTAAAAAACAGAGGATATAGCTCAAAATTAAGCTTCTGAAAAAATAGCAAGCGTTATGAAGCAAGATATATTTTTTTTGAAATAAGAAAGAAATCAGGAAACAGAACCTTAAGTGCCAAAGGATTGATGCATTTCTGACTCGCCCAGTTAACCAATTGCTATATGCTTTTGTTCTTTGTTGTGCATCATCTCGTGCCTTGTATGTGGGTCTTAACATTTTGAACGTCTTTACATCTACAAATAAATCGCTGCAACAACTTCAACTTATTTTATTTTGCAATATCTATGGATAAAGGAAGCATGGGTTTCGAATTTTATAATTCCTGCCTCCCTGAGGCCCAAAGTGGAGTGCCTAAACAATCACAGTTAACGCATTTTAAATTTTTAATGAATTTAAACATTTTTTTAAATTTTTAATGCATTTTAAACATTTTTAAAATTTTTAATGCATTTTAAACATTTTTAAAATTTTTTATGCCTTTTAAACATTTTTTAAATTTTTAATGCATTTTAAACATTTTCTTAACTCCTCGACATCAAACAGTCAGAATGTTGGCAGGGTTATTATGAACATTAAATAGTCTTCCTAAACGTTGAAATTCATTACCTTTTGTCAGAAGCTCTGGTTTTAAGGTGGGGCTCTCTTGAGAATATTTTGAAAATGTATTAATTCTTTGAAAATCGTCATATTTAACAAAGCATATGCTTTTATGATTATCAGGCGTTTCTTTACCTAAATTTCGAACTTGTTCCTGGGTAAGGGATTTTGAATTTAGACTAAGTTTTATTGACCATGATTGAAAATGCATCAATTTCCCTTTGGTTAGCCACTTATAATAATTAATCGATGTAAATAATGCAATTGGTAGGTCACTATGAAAAGAAATCGTGTAATTTTACAACAAAAATGTAATGCATAAAACAAAGTTCGATTATGGAATTAATTGTCATGTAGTCTCGTAAAAAAGTGAATAAACATTAATTTAAAATTCCTTTTACTCTGTTTTTACAATATAAAGACCAGGAGAGGCAAATCTAAGATCGTGGCTGGGTTATCTGTATATTTCTATAGTTTCAGGAAGAAGTAACAATTCGTGATTATGACAGATGGGTAATAGTTAACGCATATTCTAGGATACCAAGACGTTGTTTTAGGCTTTTTTGTTGTTTATCTTTTATAACACTGCAATCTCCTATTTAACTTTTAATATTAATTGAATTGGTTTGAACAGATAATATTTACTTGTTTTTAAGAGTACATACCACACAAAAAAATTGATACATGGATTGATATATATTTTTTGACTGATTTTGAATGGAAATGACATAAATAACCAAAACCTAAAATATAAAGAAATTGTAAATTTTCTTTTGTGCTTAAGTATGCAACTTTGTATTGTTTTCTTTGTAATTCTATACAAAATTTGCACATATTTTTGACATTGTGACTCCATCTTACAAAATACTCCCACTTTACTTGGAAAATATCATTCAGGTTACCTATTTCAACATTAATCTATGAGAAATATTGCTGATTTGTGAAAAAGGTTTGTTTGTGTTATTTATCCTTAAGTGCTCCGGCGAGGTACTCATTTCATATTAATACATCTAGTTAACCATATGTTATGACTGAATATTTACATTTGCTGTATTTTTCTACTAAGCCAACTGTAAACTTGATTTGAATGATATTTTGGTGTGCACTCACTCGTAGAAATATGCACGGAGAAACTCGCGCCAAAGTGACGTCACAATGAGTTACAGAGACGTTAATAAAAATGTAACGATATAGGACAGCGAATAATTCAAACATTGAGTATATTTTTTGGTGCTTTTGAACATGTAAAATGTAAATATAAAGAATGTTTTAAAGTTTAGTGTGAATTATTTGTGTGTTAATCACACAGACTTGCACGAAGGCATATTTTTCATGAAGCGCTACCACGTTTCATGAAATATGTGACAAGTCTGTGTGATTTACATACCAATAACTCACACAAAACCTAAAAACATTCCTTAATTGAATAAAGCATTTAATAATGACCAGAGGGTCAATTCCCAAACCCAACCCACCCCCAGAGTAAAAAAACATTTTAAATAGAATAAATTATTTTTTAAAAACTTTTCAGATTACCAAATTAAGTATTTTGATGATCGTTGATCGCCCTATTATTCTAGATTTGAGCAACATCTCTGACTCTAACAGTTTAGAGATAATTTATTCCCTTTAGCCAATTGCAATTTAAACCTTTGGTTATTGTCAGTAAAATGATAAATAGAAAATAAAAACTAGGTTACCTTCTTGATCTAAGGGGTTGTCAGAAACAGGAGACGGGTCATGGACTGAATGTCAAACCATGTTCAGACGTCTGAGCCTGTCAGGCGAGTAGGAGGAGTTTTATTTGTATAGTATTTGTCTGCCAGATACAACCATTTCAGTTTGTATACATTAACCCTAAATTGAAGGGAAAAGGTAAAAAGGACAAATTTTCTTCTATTCTAATTCATGATATGTCTGCAGCAGCATCGATATGTCCTAGATTTCAGACCAACTAACATACTTTTATCTGATGGAAAATTTAAACATTGTTAATCATGTTTTCTCTCATGTAGTTGAGTATGTATACTATCAATTTATCATCGTGTATAATATCATGAGATAATAAGTACCTTTTTACATTCTCAAATATAAGAAAAATGCACATGTATGAAAGAAAACAATAATAGCGAATTTGAATTATTATGTTCTTAGTTCATCATATATAACAAGCTGATTAGAATTTCATTTTAATTCAAATTAGAAGAATTTTGTTCACCTTTGAATTGGTCGCTTAATTATTCGCTTAGTTATTGTACTTTTTCAGTAGAACTTTAAAAGAATTCAAAAAAGATTTCTCAATAATGAATCATTGATTTGATGAAGAATTTATTGATTGTATGTTGTTTTACGTCCCGTTCGAGAATTTTTTACTCATATATAGACGTCACCATATACCGGTAAAGGGCTTCAAATTTAGATCTTTACTGGGCACTCAGGGTCATTGAGCAGTGAGGGATCTGTAGCGTTCCAACGCTTGCTATGGCACTGGGCCTCTGTTTTTAAGGACTTATCCGAAATTAAGGACCCGCAACTTTCACTTCAATTTAATTAAGTCAGGGCCAATGTTCGAACCCACGACCTTCAGATCACCTAGAGTGCGAATAAAGGACTCGCAACTTTCACTTCAATTTAATTGAGTCAGTGCCAATGTTCGAACCCACGACCTTCAGATCATCTAGCGGTCACTCTACCTTATGAGCTGTTGTGACGGTAAATCAAGAATTGATGATTCTACACAACTTTGTATGATCACATGCAATACCTAATTTATACATTAAATTCTTTAACAATCATTGCCACGATACACATGTATATGATGATATATGATAGATACATAATTTATATGATAAACGTAATGATTCAATTTTTCAATCGTCAACTTCTCTTACTAATATAGCAATATACCCTTATCACCTGCATATAGGGTTTTTGTCTCCCAGTTGATTCGATACGCAAGAATATGCTCTACGTATGAACAATTTCTAAAGCGATGTAAGCTATTGACAAACAAATGGATGAAAGAAGGATATGAACAGTCTCGTTTGAAGTCATCATTTCGCAAGTTTTATGGTCGATACGATGACTTTGTCAGCAAATACAACCCACATTAAGACAAATGATGAATGACATTTTTCATACTAATTGTTAGGCCATTATTTACACACTGAATTTATGGATTTTTCTGTTTTTTTCCCAATCATGACAAGGAACACACGGCGGATGTGACCGGTCAACAGGGGATGCTCACTCTTCCATGGTACCTGATCCCACCTCTGATGTTTTTTGGAGGTCCGTGTATGATCTTCTGCCGATCTTTATTGCCTAAATGGACTTGGAGCTTGAATACTGTTCGTTATCTCCATATATCATGACACCAATCAGTGCATTTTCCCCTCTTAAATGAAGTTTTTTTAAAGTATACGCACACTCTTCATCTCTTTTTGCATCGAGATAACAAGCTTGGTACTATCTAGTATGAAACTAAAGAGGATCAGTAAAAGTCCTACAGACTGAGGGCAAAGAAATCGCTAGCGAGAAACAAAACGATTATATCATTCATCTTATCAAGGACCATTTAATCAATTTATACACATGTACTAAACATACCGTTCTTTAAATACTTATATTTGTCATACATAAAAAGAGAGAATCCGTTGACATCCTTTTTCACACTTTTAAGTCAAAGTTATATACTATAAGTAGAAAGGAATTGTATGTAAAAATGATCATGAATTAAGAGTCAGCAGTTGTTTCATACACCAGAACAAGGTAGAGCTAGAAATAGAAACGAAGATGTATGTGTATGTATTGACAGATGATGGTATTTCAATCTCTGTTGTTTGTTGTGAATAGGTTTGGGAAAATCTAATTTAGGTATAGGCCTGAGGAGCATCTGACAGGTTCTTACCATATTGTTGTAAACTGAAAACAAACAAGTATACCATTATTGAATTAATAATCGACCAATTTGAGAATATTTTAATTTCTGAGAAGGACAAGACAATTACCCATATATTGGACAGCAAACATACAGAGATCAAAAACAATTGCAGTTGATAGTCTAGAATGATTGTGGATTGTTGGTGGAAAAGGGCAAATTTATCTGATCTATTCCTCAAGTTTTATCTGTTTGTAGAACAATCAATCTCTGATAATCCACAACCTCTGTAGAGTTGACGATAATATAAAATAATTTATAATTGTTCTTGTTTCACTCGAATATCCCATGGCAACATGGAAATGCACTGATTTGCATCTGTGTAAATCATATATGTACAGGTATATAAAGACATAATAAGCATTTTGAAATTTCCTGAATATTTATCTATGTTAAGGAATCAAATACTTGATTCGTTGTGCACAAGATGAAACAAATAATTAATACTGTTTTTTTTTTCTTGCCTTGCTTGTTGTAGATCGCAATGCTTGCATAAAATGGCCGAAAACGCTAAGGAGCACATCGATTAACTTGTAATTTTTCATCAACTGATTAAGAGTATTTTCTAATCATCAACTTTGCTGATTTTTTTTTTTTTTTTTTTTTTTTTGGTACATCTATATTGATTTTTTTTATATTTAACAGAAGAGATAAAACACTGACTTTTGAGGGGGAAAAACGAAGCTCATAATAAAGAAAGAGAACAAAAAACAAAACAACACACATCATTTCCTTGTCTAAATATTTAACCCCCGTCCCTCCCTACCCCTATAGAAAATCTTGTTATGTTCTACAATTGATGAAAAAAATGATGATATTTTCGCTCATATCAAAACAACTCTGTAAATATTGAAACAGGAATAAGCATCAAAAGCAATCAGAACTAAATGTTAAAGTCAATAATGCAGTGCTGTAGCACTTCACGTGAAATATGAAGATAACTAACAGTTATCAAGCTCAAATTCCATTGAAACAATATAAATTGGGTGCAGAGCAAATTCGGACCCTTAAAAACAGCTGAGGTGGGATCATGTGCCATGGAGGAGTAAGCATCGATCCCCTGTCGATCGGTCACATCCGTAGTGTGCTCCGTGTCATGATCAGGCAAAGTAAAAAATCAGTATATTTCATATACATTTTTATATTTCAAAAACCAAACATTATTTTCGAAATACATGATATTTGTAGAGGCAAAAATTCACTCAGAACATATGCATTGCATCTTGTATGTCAACAAAATCATCCAGATATCTTTTTTTTTCTATTTGCGCCTAAAACTTTTATGGAAATAAAATTAAAAGCATATTTGTTGCTAATGAGCACCGTTTTAAAATGGTATTGGAAAGCATGAACAGAAGATTATTAACAAGAAAATGATTTTACTCTAGGCATTTGGTTGATTAACTTAAAAATGCTTCAAAGCGCATTCAATTAATGTTTTTCGTCTTTGCTATCTAAAACTATGTATATCACGTGACAAACATAGCACCTACGTCTCTTTGAACAATAGTTTTCGCCGGTGTATTACAAGTTAAAACAAGAAAACATTGATGTAACCATCAACTGTCGCCCGGGAAATAAATAAAGTAAACAATGGAAATGAGTCTTGATAATCAAACCGCTTCGATATGTGTGAAAAAGGCATGCGTCTACATGATGGAGACGATAGTCGAGAATATTTTGAAAACTTATAGTCGGATGAAAATCGAACAAAAACGATACCCCTTTAAACTTTATCAATACTCAAGTAATGTTGGCTGCATAAAATATAATTTGAAACCAGACACATGCATCACCTATTTTCAAAAATGTCTTTCACTTAAAGAATATAAAACACGAACTGTGTAAAGTACTTTTTTACGTTTTTATGCGATAAGTAAAATTCGATGTTCTAAAAAAAGGGACCTGTCGTTTTTTCGATAGTAAAAGATAAGCAACTTTATATATTAAATATGAAAAACATATATATTTTTACAGATTCACTTTATGAAAGTAAATATATTGTGTATCTCGTAATTTATAAAGGGAAAGAACATTCTGATTAACAATCTTTTTAATGTTTAGAAAACCTTTAATTCTGAATAACTTCTCCCACCTCAATCCCCATATACCAACACTTAAACTTATATGTATAGAGCAGCCCGGTCCTCCAGGCTGCAATAAGGCTTCAATAACTTTTTAAATGTGAGCATAAGAGTGATATATAATACATTATTTGCAATATTTTTTTCATAAATAACGGTATCGAAAAACAAATGCAAATGGATTTCCAAGGGACAATTAAAGTTGTTCTTTACTTTCAACATATTGCGTTTGTATTGACCTTGTAGAAATCACAATGCATTGCAACTCATTTAACAGATTGGTCAGTCGGTAAAGAGCACAGATAGCTGATTTAACATGCACATTTATGATGACGTCAGAAAATCTAGTGGTCTCGACCTGTATATATCGACTGGACAAATATTTAAATCACCTGATCGACACAATGTGGCATCCAACGGGATAAAATATTATAATTATACAAATGAGGGTCGACACATGACGATACATGTATTAATAATAAAAGAATTAAATGTACATGTAACTATCATACAAAATAACAAAATCGGTATTGATTTCTTCAATAAAGTATGGTAAACGACCAGGACAGTAATCAAAATAAAAAGCAATATTACCGTAAAATATATTAAATCATGTACATCAGTGTTTGAAACTCACCGAAAATTTAGCTTGTCATGCAGGGTTGACTGCTAGTGGATGTTGTCAGCCCTACCAAAAATCTAATAGCCCGAGAAAATAATTGTCCTTTATAAATTTGTTTGTAGTGTGAATGGGACCAGATCATCATAACTTCGATTCCGAATATATAGGCTGACGAATTCTACCCCTTGCATTGACTTATTTTACTTTGCTACCGATACTTTTAGTTGATTTGAGAGAGATTTTATCAAAATATGATTTTAATTTAAAGGGAATATTAAAGCGTACATATCTGTGCGTTTCGGGCGGTTGGGCACACGGTTATTTCAAACCATGATGTACATGTATTATAAACTAGCAAGGATACCTATCATTATAAATTACAAATTCTATAGCTACAACTTTCTTTGAAAAAAAAAATTAATTGATTGATAGCTATCACCAGTGTAGTATGTTTGTGGAGGAGGAAGAACAAAAAAAAAACAAAACATTTTTTTAGTCCAATCTATTAGGCTTAGTAAGGGGCAAGCAGAGTTTCATATTCAGAGCACACTCTTTAATATTGAATATGTTAAAGGCATAAACACTACATGCAAGAGATAATATTTGTATTGCTCGTTTGCTGCTATACATAATTTTGAAAGTAATAAAAATGAATATTTTTATCTCCGATTGAAGTATTTTTATGATATGTACCTCTGCACGCAGCATAATTTTGATATTTTTCATATATTAATGTGACCGTAATAGAATCATTCATTACTACGAGTGTGGGATAGTGAAATTCCACCAAGGGGACAAGATTCACGGTCTAGGACGAGGCTTTGCCGAGTCCTAGACCGTGAATCTTGGCCCAGAGGTGGAATTTCACTATTCCCACACGAGTATGTAATGAATGATTAATTTTCTCGCATTATTTAATCCAAAATAACGGCCTGTCGATGACGTCGCCATGATAGGGCTAAAAATATATTCTTTTAATTTTCCATCTAATTAAAAATCTAAATACACCTTCGGAGAGAGCGTACCTGAAAATGGTTTACACAGAGTGTAAACTGATCAAATGAATTTCAGTCCATGCAAATTAATTAGATAGATAAAAACTGGGAATAAAAAAACGTATCTATCCGATAGCGTACACATTCATTCAAGAAGAATCCTTCCGCGATCTAAAAATAGTGCCATTTAAAAAGTGAAAATACGACAATATTTTGAATGAAAATAAGTTAATCTTAATAAGTTAAATGACAACATTTTAAGTATATGTAATATTTTTTAACATCGTTACAATTTCTTTATATAAAGACGGAATGTTTACGTTATCGTTCGCGGCGTAGTAATACACAGTGTAAGACAGAAAAATCTCACACTGCTGTCTCACACCGGACCAGTCAATCTCACACTGGTGATTATGCGAGAATTTATTCTCTACGTCAGGTGTCCTTAACTAGAAATTAAAACAATTCAAGTTAAATCTCGAAAATAGAGATTATTATTAAAAAAGTTAAACAACAAGTATAAAATGTTTTAAACATAATATCATAAGGCGCAAGCATGATATATGTTAATCGTCAATTTTTGTCAAATGGTTGTCGGAACCTAATATCAAAATTTATATAATATAACGTTATAGACAACGGGAATATTTAATGATGCAGGTTTTGAAGCAACTTTTATGATCAAACTTTACACGTTTAATTTTTTTTTTTAAATTATTTGTTCAAAAATTACAGACATGTTGTAAGCATCAGGAGGAATTATCTTGATTTTAAACATACATTTTGGATATTGAATATTCAAAATTTAAATCCCTGATACTGGTTACTTTTTTAGAATTATTATTTTTTATTTACACGATAATATCTTCTTATTGATCAGCATGATTTTTTTTTTTAATTTGAAATAAGAAAATATTTTTAATCCACAAAATTTGATATTACATTAGTGCTAAGAATTCTTTAAATTTAGTTACAGAAAATGGTATCTCATTTTTAAATATATATTTCATGAAAATAATTTTTCATAAAATGATATCTTAATTATTCATATGATTATGTCTGGTACAAAAACTGAGATGAAAATAAGAATTAAAATTAAAATTTAGCTACAATTAAAGTGCAAAGAGGTCAAGTTAAGTGTGCCTTTCTCAATGAGAACAGCACTAACCTCTGTTTTAAAGTTTAGTTATCAGTTACTTAATACGATTATATGAAGATATCGAACAGTGATCATGCTCAAAAGTCAGAATAAACAATAAAAATTGTGATCATGGGCCCCTGAAAACAGAAGTGGGATTTGCCATGGTGGAGTGAGCATCTCCTGTTTACCGGTCAGGCAAACCCACCGTGTGCCCATTTAATTGTCATGATCGGAAACTGAAAATCCGTTGTCAATTAAGTGTGAAAATAACTACCTAACTAGATAAATAAGGGATGTTGGCGATAGAAAATTTGAAGTCATGTTTATCAGAAAGTTAAGTTGTTAGTTAGCAATCAATGTCTTTCTTTCGTAAAATATCACAATAATGATGAAACAGATGTGACAGTTTCTGTGGTGTCCTATATCTAGACCAATGATATTATCGAATCAATGCAGGATAAAATGAATATTGTTCCTTGATAAAACGGCTTCGGTATATCTTATATTATTTGTCGATAGCATATCTGATTTAGCAATTCACCACACGTAGAGCATGTTTTCTTAACGAATTAAATGGGAAATATGAGAATTGATATAAAAGTAATATCTCTACTTTAACAAGAGGCCTATGAGCCACATCGTTCACGTGAGTTACTATGGCCCTGCTGTTCTCCCCAATGAAAAACTTTGAATAAATATTGTGCCCCCCCCCCCCCCCCGTCATCATAAATAAAACAAATTTTATCTACACTACACGAAGATGCTTCCGTATAAATATTACTTATCATGGCTTTGTTCTCGAGAAAAAGATTTCAGAAATATTCCTAAATACATGTATTCCTATATATACTTGTATAAAACTTGGATCAAGGAGTGTGGCCCTACCCCTCCACCTTGGGGGGTGTCATGATTTAAATAAGCTTTACTCTCTACACTACCTAAGGATGCTTTTACTTTTCTCATATCGTCTTCATGCAGATGCTTTTCGATAATCTACAGTATCATTGCTATAAAACTCGTTTTGAGTTAGTAAACTTTTTGAATTATGCAAAGATCTTTTACTACATTTATAGGCCACTTATATCAACGTCGGTATTTCCAGTTTCCGTGTTTTTCCTCTGTTCACAATTTGTAATCTACATGTACAATGCATTAATAAGATAACTGTTCGTAATCGTCAACTTTTCATTACATATTCATCCCATTGCGAAGTGATGTAAAGTTGGATTTAAGACTATTTTAAAGGTTTACCGATTGTCCACAAACACTTCTTTGTTGAAATCTAAGGTTAAAACCTGATTAAACGACAAACACTTTTACTACAAATGAGGGAAATTATAAAGATACAATTATACAATTTTATGCTACATTTTTCAGCATTAATGAAATAACTTTTGGATCATTCCCAGATAGAAACAACATATGCAAATGATAATAGTAAATTCTTAAATAAACAAAAGGATTTGTTTTATTTAAAGAAGTTTAAATCAGCAAGCTTTTCAGTGAAATTAGTTGCTAAATTGAATTTAATGTCTATCTCTTGTAATACTTCCATAAATGGAACAGGTATTTCAGAGTAAGTGTTGTCTTTAATTTCTTATTAAGTGGTGTATAAATAGAGACAAAATCGTATGAATGAAAATAAATATTGTAAATTAACAAACGTCATCGACATCCAGGAGACTTATTTTTAAAAGAAATTCTGCATCATAAGAATACAAAAGTGGGTTCAAATGTACAAGTTAGAGTGATACAGTTAATACCCTTGGAAATGCCAATATTGCTTGAAGACCTGGTCTTATGACAAGTCAAACGTTGCAATATTCGATCTTTTCTATTTGCATTGTAAAATTTTCCATATGTTTTGTATAATTTCTATTTGTATTCCATAATTTTCCATTTGTATTTTATAGTTTTCAATTTGTATTGTATAATTTTTCATTTGTAATACATAATTTTTATTTATATTCTATAATTTTTCATTTGTATTACATAATTTTTATTTATATTCTATAATTTTCCATTTGTCTTCTATAATTTTTCATTTGAATTGTATAAATTTTATAGGTATTCTATATTTTTCATTTGTATTGTAAAAAAAATCATTTGAATTGTATAATTTTTCATTTGCATTCTATATTTCCATTTGCACTGTATAATTTCTTATTTGTATATTTTTTGAACATCTCGCTCATTTCCAACAGGCTAAATTTTGACCAATGAAATCCTTCGTAACGAAATAAATAAACAATCCTCGGATACAACTGAAAAATTATCGCATACAAATAAGATATTATACAATACAAATAATAAATTATACAATGCAAATGGAAAATATAGAATATAAATTTTAAAAAAATATATACAATACAAATGAATTTTTTTACAATACAACTGGAAAATACATATATTGCAAATAAATGTTATAAAATCCAAATGGAAAATTATAGAATACAGATGGAAAATTATAGAATACAAATAAAAATTGTATAATAGAAATGAAAAATTATACAATGCAAATGAAAAACTATACAATACAAATGAAAAACTATACAATACAAATGGAAAATTATAGAATGTGAATAAAAATAATACAATACAAATGGAAAATTTTACAATGCAGATGGAAAATTATACAAAACAAATGGAAAAGATCGAATATTGCAACGTTTGACATGACATATGGTCTAGAGGGACTACATAAATGTAGTTTATCAGATATTCAAGTATTATTTTTAAAATCTACTTTTGATTGCTTGCATAAAGAATAATTTTATTATACCTCTACTGTTATTACTCTATATAAAATGAGTACCATGAAACTGTCCATTTACCTGAGAATACATATACTCCCCCATCTGAAGACTACTCCCTGTAAAATCAAAGCTACTCCCTAGGACTACTCCCTAATTAATATTCATTAATATTTGTAACCAATCAAAATGTTCAGTGGGCGGAGTGTTCAAATTATCTAGTCTGTGACGTAATTTTATTAGCAACATTTTGACATGCGATGTCCAAATTATAGTGGAATATTATAGCAAACAGATGAGCATGATAATTTTTTAAAAATATCTGTGAAATAATTTTATCTTTTAAACACATTATTATTATCCGGTATTGATGCATTAGATATCTAGCAAGATTTTAGTTACATGTATTTGTGTTTATTTTATCAAAAATGTCTGAGTATATGGATTAATCCTTAAATTGTTTCGGTATAATAAAAGAGTTATAGAATGAATACTCGGGAATAAGCCAGTTCATCCTCGGGAAATAGTTTCTTTCCTCGGGGAACAATAAGTTTGTTTTTTCCCTCATACCCATTCCATAACTGTACATGTATGTTAAGGAAATATATTCAGGACAGCTTTGAGATAATTTTACATGTATTTA
Source organism: Saccostrea echinata (assembly GCF_033153115.1). Lineage (NCBI taxonomy): Eukaryota > Metazoa > Mollusca > Bivalvia > Ostreida > Ostreidae > Saccostrea > Saccostrea echinata. The sequence goes on from NW_026889777.1 coordinate 7,372,431, forward strand.
CTAATCATTAATAGGGATTCGCTTTGATAAACGTTGAATAATAATAAAAAAGTATACTATATGAGACAAACCCTTAGCTGACGTTGATTGGTAATCATGAACAGGGCATTGAAAAATATCCTTTTGAAAATCTATTAAATTTTGTTGTCGTTATGCACTTTTAAATGCTGATCCAAAGGAGCAAGTCAAAAATCTAACTATGAAAGAAGCAAAATCTGTCAAGAATTTCCAGTGCGTTCCATCATATTCGTGCTTCAAATTCTTATTGTTTGAAAATGAAGGGGTTTTTAACAAGCAAATAGAGAAAAACATCCTATAATAGCAATCGTTTTCAAATGTTATTCAAGATTTTTGCTTATAATTGTGTTTGTATTTCAGTTGGATAAGAAAGTATTAAGGGACGTTAAACAAACTGTTTACCATGTCCCTATCGTTTTTAAAAACATAGATCGAAAAAAAAAAAGTCCATTTGCCAAAACAAATTATAATAATAAATATTGCTAATTATGTTTAGCCCAACATGAATTTTGACACATGCATTACTTATAAGTAAATGTAAGAAAGCATATTGTACACATGTATTCACCAGAGGGTTCTATCACTTTTCATCCCTTATCCGTCTGTGCATGTTCCTTAAGCTAGTAAGATGATGTAGGCCAAAGGCATAGAATGTCGAAAAATATGCAATGTAAAATTTCAATACATATTTATCTTTATGTAGTGGGGTGATGAATTTACGTCATTTAATAGTAAAATTTAGCAACATTCGGCAAGTATCGTGTTATTCATAAACATATTTGCTATACAGCAACATCTGGACACAAGAATATAATTCATAACACAGTCGTAATTTTTTTATTGTACACATGTATTCACCAGAGGGTTCTATCACTTTTCATCCCTTATCCGTCTGTGCATGTTCCTTAAGCTAGTAAGATGATGTAGGCCAAAGGCATAGAATGTCGAAAAATATGCAATGCAAAATTTCAATACATATTTATCTTTATGTAGTGGGGTGATGAATTTACGTCATTTAATAGTAAAATTTAGCAACATTCGGCAAGTATCGTGTTATTCATAAACATATTTGCTATACAGCAACATCTGGACACAAGAATATAATTCATAACACAGTCGTAATTTTTTTATTTTTCATTATTATTATTATTATTATTATTATTATTATTATTATTATTTTGGCATTTAAAATCATTAAATATAGATGATTCATATATGAAAATTTCAAATTGGTAATATTAAGAGGATCAATCAAAAAACGTTTGTAAGTCAATATTTTAATTCATGTTTTCCTGGAATATGTGTTCCATGCATATTTTGACTATGTAAAATAGTATATGCCCGAGGCACATTATTCATATTTTTCATTTATTTTCTTGACAAGTGTAAAAGCATCATTCATTTTTGATGGAAGTTTTTGATTCAACTTGTACTTCTTTTCTGGGAAAGAACAAGGCACTTTTTCAAATCTTGCCCTGTGTTTTTCTTAAAAATGAAAGTGATGTAAAAAATTAAAACTCATGCTTGCCGAATCATTGATCATGAAATTCCATGCAGAAAGATCATACAAATCATTTTCTCACCTGACCTTCTAAATGCTACTTGTGATGTCATAAACGTGTGTATTTTCCCGTATTTTCTTTAAAAGTTGCCGAAGACACCAATTTTCAATGAAATTTTCTTTTAGATATTAAATATTGTCCACAGGCATCTCCCACAAAGATTTTGAGATACATGTATGTGATTTTTCAAAGAATTTTACACAACATATCCGAAAATGAAAGTGGGCGACGGCTGTGGACACTATTTTCTTAAGGAAAATAATCCTTGAAATGGGTCGTTTTGAGGCTTTTTCTGTTTAAAATAGAGAAATGCATCAAATTTCTGACGTTATATTTCCAGAATGGTACTTCTTCATGCCATGTTCTTTCCTGATTTATCACAGTCATATGCTCAGCTAGTATTTAAGCCAGTTTCAAAACTTTTTGAAAGCATTAAATTTTTAGGGCACAATAAAGTAAAACCGTACCTTCTTCTTCATGGTGAAAATATGATATCAAATGAACTTTATTCTTTAGTAAACATACCAAGATTTCCTTGCAAGGATTACCAAAAAAAATGTTTCAGTAAAAAATTAATGGTTGGGTTTATCTTGAGAAGGGTTAAAGCTTTTAAGGCCGAAACAAATGATATGGATATTTTGAGGTCTATTTTTGTCTTGATTTTTTTATTCAGATTTTGCTTGGATTACCAAATGGCTATCTTCAATTTGATAAAACCTCCATTTGCACTACAGAACAACAAAATTGCGCTCCTTTCTGGAAATTGCAAGATAACAGAATTTATGATCCTCATATGCATGTAAATAGGGTATCATGATTATAACAAATGCATTTTTAGGGAAAATGGCTGTCTTCAGCAGTATTTCATGAATTGGAAAACTTACCTTAATTGTTTTATTTAATAATTCATGACTCACATAGACACGTTAGAACGCTAAAATCGTTAAAGCAAAGCTTTTCTATATTTTTAAAAAAAAATTTTCGGCGTTGCAATTTCTCCATATCATTTTTTTAAGTCCAAAATAAATCATTAGATTTTTCATGAAATGAGTATTCCTTTAATTTAATTTGAGTAGCTAATGTGACGCTGAAGAAACTCTCCTCGTACACCTTAAATTATCTGCACAAACGTATAAAACTTCTGATAAATAGCAAAATCAAATGCCCATAATCAGATTTTCTATCTTTCAGATGAAAATTGCATTTGTTCTTGATATGTTGCAGAAGCTCAGCTTCTTACATATCTGCAAAATTATGTTGCGTTGCAAAAAAACATTTTACATGATCAATAATAGAGAGTTTTAAAAAAATCAATGAAAAAGAGAATTCATGAACAGCCATCATTTCATGCTTCTTCTAAACACTCTACACTAGAAATATGAATAAGTACATGTATTAAAAAATGTTGATTAGTGTTATTTTCCTTTAATTTATTGAAGATCAACTAACTTTGTCAAGGAGAACAAATATAACTACATGAAGACCGAAATAAAGAAATACAAGCACAACAAAAACCAAAACAAAAGAAAATGACTAGAACAAAAGAGGCTAAATTACAAATTATTTAAAAACACCACAGAGTCTGACACATCTGTTTCATATTTGGATATTTTACTTGAAAAAGACGTTAATGGTAATCTAACAACCAAGCTTTATGATAAACGTGATGACTTTAACTTTTCAATCGTCAACTTCCCTTACTTATGCAGCAATATACCTTCATCACCTGCATACGGGGTATATATCTCTCAGTTGATTCGATACGCAAGAGCATGCTCTACGTATGTACAATTTCTAAAACGAGGTAAATTATTGACAAATAAGTTGATGAAACAAGAATATCAGCTGTCTCGTTTAAAGTCATCATTTCGTAAGTTCTATGGTCGATACAATGACCTTGTCAGCAAATACAATTTATCATTGAGTCAAATGCTGACTGACGTTTTTCACACTAATTGTTAGGCCATTATTTACACACTGAATTGTCGACGGATTTTTCCGTTATTTCCCGATCATGACAAGGAGCACACGGCGGGTGTGACCGGTCGGCAGGGGATGCTCACTCCTCCATGGCACCTGATCCCACCTCTGATGTTTGGAGGTCCGTGTTTGCTCTGCTCCTATTTTGTATTGATTAATGGACTTTTGAGTTTGAATACTGTTCGTTATCTCCATATATTTCATCATGTGTCCATAATAAGAGTACGTACTGCGTCATTTGCAAATAAACATAACATAGAATAAGATGGTTTTGCAGTTATTTCATGAAATCTAAGAATTTTTTAGATGTTTTTAAATGTATTATTAAATACATGTATCTGAGATTTTTTGCTTTATTTCATGAAATATAAGAATGGCCTAAATGTTTTTTAATTCAAATTCCAAGTTGGATTTCAGGGGACGACACCTTAATTTCCCATTACGACCACCTAGCTTCTGCTCCCTATTTGAAATCGGAATGTTGGGGAATTCATAATCCTCTTAGTCACGTTAAGACGGTAAGTATGCTTTAAATAAAGCATTTTTTATTCCCTTAACATTGTACCGATGGTATTCAATATCTTCCAACGTTTTCCATTACTATTCAACTCCTATTATAAATTTTTTTTTTACGAGAATTAATCTACATTCTATTCCATTTTAGAAAATCTGAGTCCCTCCTATGACACACAAGTATCCCTTCTCGTTTGTTGTCGACCTTTGTTCATTATTCATGATTTTTTACAACTGTATTTCCTAATTCATGAAATTTTTCAAAAATCAAATTCACGTTTCAAAAAATTTAAAAAAAAAATAAATAAATAAAAAAAAAAAAAAAAATTGTCCATTTTCAGATTTTCTACCATGCAGATGATTGTCTTTCTTTTTTATGTATGTTCAAATCAGCTTTTTAAATATCTGAACTTTAATGGACTATTACAATCTGGATTGTGTATGTACATGATCATTAAATAAATGAGAAATATCGTAAAAAGAAACAAAAAGTATCCAGTACAAAATATGCTATCCTCTAGTGTTTCTTTAAGGCATCCTGCATTAGAATTATTTTGTTTTTCATAGTGTTTCATAAATTTTAAACATTGTCTTTATGTTTTTTATAATATTCAAAGTAAAAGCGGGGTTTCAGGGAGATGGCACCTTAACTACCAATGGTGATAATGGGCCTTCTACTCCTTTTTTCAAACTGGAAGATCCTCATAGACACGTTAGGACGGTAAGATTGTTGCAACTTATGCATCTTTTCTACATTCCTTTAGAATTATTTGGCTTTATTCAATACAATCTAATGTTTATCATTGCTGTTCCAATTATATTACAAAAAGCACGGATGCACGTGATATTAAGTTCTTTCAGAAAATGTTCATTTCATTCCTTTGAGTCATTCAGTCACTCATGAGATACGGATATAATCCTTGTCTGATGAACCCTCGTTCATCAGTAATGATTGCTTTTGATCTGTTTTGCCCTCGTTTCGTGTCCCAGAAACACCCCTCAATAGAAATATAAAGAAGAACTGTCTCGTTCAGTTGACCCATCAATTTATAGAAAAAAAGAGATATTTTTACAGTATTTCATGAAACAAGAATGCTCTTTCTGGTGTTTATAGTAAAATTTCAAGTTGGATTTCAGGGGGACGACACCTTAATTACCAATGGTGACAACCAACATTCTGCTCCTTATTTGAAATTGGAAGATCCTCATAGACATGTTGGGACGGTAAGATTTTTGCAGCTAATGCATTTTTTACATTCCTTTAATATTACATTGTTCATTATTCATGATTTTTTTAATTGTCTTTCCTCTGTCCTTAAATTTTCCACCAATTAAAGTCATCCTACGTGAGCATTATTTAGTAGTAAGGCCTCGTTCAATTTTTTGATGACGAGGTTTAAAGGAAAAAAAGTGTTTTATTGCAGTAATTCATGAATTATAAGAATGGTCTTTATGTTTTCATAATATTCAAAGTAAAAAGTGTTATTTCAGGGGGATGACACCTTAATTACCAATGGTGACCACGTGCATTCTACTCCTTTTTCTGAAATTGGAAGATCCTCATAGGCACGTTAGGACGGTAAGAGTTTTGCAGCTAATGCATTTTTTTACATTCTTTCAATATTACATTGTTCATGATTTTTTTAATTGTCTTTCCTCTGTCCTTAAATTTTCCACCAATTAAAGCCACTTTTTAAAAAAATTGCAAAAACATTTGCCCGTGTACAGATGTTCCACGTGCAGAGTTTCTTTTTAATGAGTAAGTAAAAGCTCAGATTCTCAAATATCTGAACTGTTATGGGGCTATGGGAATCTGATATATGTAATCGAACACTAAAAAATGAGAAATATAACACATTGCAAGAAACTATCACATTCCAAAAGCCCCTTTCTTTTGTGTTTTTTAATAAAACATCCTAAGTGAGCATTATTTAGTAGTAAGGCCACGTTCAGTTTGTCGATGACGAAGCTTACAGAAAAAAAGTTTTTTATTGCAGTAATTTCATGAATTATAAGAATGGTCTTTATGTTTTCATAATATTCAAAGTAAAAAGTGTTATTTCAGGGGGATGACACCTTAATTACCAATTGTGACCACGTGCCTTCTACTCCTTTTCTGAAATATAACACATTGCAAGAAACTATCACATTCCCAAAGTCCCTTTCTTTAGTTTTTTTTTTTTATAAAACACCCTTCGTGAGCATTGTCTAGTAGTAAGGCTTCGTTCAGTTTGTCGATGATGAAGTTTAAAGGAAAATAGTGTCGCCTGCATGGCGCAGTGGTAAGAGCGTCTGCTCTAGAGTTGCCTAGTAAGGGGTTGATCCTTACGTTGCGAGTTCGAATCCCACTGTGGTACGTGGAGACCGGTCCTTCGGATGAAACCATATCCACTTAGCAGTAGGTGCTGGCACGAAGAAGATCCCTTACTGCTCAATGGCCCTGAGTGCCGAGTAAGGGGCAAAATTTGCAGCTGTCCACCGCAAGTGTTGGCGTCTCCAGATGATTGAAAAATTCTCGAAAGGGGACGTTAAAGAATAAACAAACAGGACAATAGTTTCTTTATTGCAGTTATTCATTGATTTTAAGAATGATCTTTAATTTTTTATATAATATTCAAAGTAAAAAATGGGATTTCAGGGGGATGACACCTTAAAGGTCATAGGAGACAATTACCTGAACATATTGAGTTACATACGGGAATAAGTTCATATGAGCTGGTAAAATTAGACTGAAATTGTTTTTTGGATTTTTTACGCAAGATAGCTACAGCACAGTCGATCAAAATTACTCAGTCGTGAAAATTCACTTTGACTAACGTTGTTTATCTCCCTTAGCATATGACGTCAGTAAGGCCCAATCGCTGTTCAAAGCTATGCAATGTTTACAAACTATCATGTCATTTTGCAGCTTAATTTTAAAGAATATAATATTCATGGCTAAAACCTAGTATAAATATACGATCTTCAAACAAGCAAGTATCTCTTTTTAAAAATATATATGCATATTTGCAAGATGTTTGCATGTTTTATCAATCAAAATGTGATCATTTTCATCGTTTGACACTTCGATCTATTGAGAGAAAAATAAAGCAATCGGAAGAGAGAAAGAAGGGAGAGTAAGAATGAATTCATTTTTCATAACCAGGGCAGTTGTTTTTATGAAATCATTTATTTACAACCTAGTTTTACTTTCACACAGAGTCCAACACTGTCAGTATGACACTTTTCTTGACAAACGATACGTACCTGCTGCGTTAAGTATCACATGACTTAAAAAAAAAAAAAACAAGAAAAAAAATTCTTGTGTTACTGTTTTATATAATTAAATCAATTCTTATCATTTGACACTGTCTTAATATTCACATACTCATGTGCAACATCACCACCAATACCCGATCTCTGGCGCCCCCCCCCCTCCCATCCCCCTTGTTATTTCTTCTTTCTTTTTGTAATTGAAAGTTCTTGAAATAATCGTGTCGTTTGCAGACGGGTTAAAAACAACTCTGGCAAGAACTATACGTAAACTTGTATATATGGGAGTTAGTACAAACGACGTTTAAAAAAAAACAGCTCTAACATGTGGAAATATTTCTATGAAGAATAAGGATTCTACCAAATGTAGATATTGAATGAATTAGAAATCGACATTTTTTTTAATTTAGTAAAATTTGATACATAAAATACGAAAAAGGTAGGTGTCTTTCCAGTCAATTTGTAAAAATATTTATCAAAGATCAGTACTTATCATCGTATACAAACCTGTTTATTTTTCCAGTGTGTATTATATTATTTTTTCTGTAAAGGATATAATTTCAAAAGTTTTATCATTAATATAAGAACATTAATATTAAAATTGTAGTCTCGCAAATGATGGATGGATTTGCAAACTGATTACAGACTGTACTGTTTACTACTACATACCGATTATTTCAAAATTCGATATTGTAGAGTCAAACTGTGTCTGCACAAAGTATCGGCATCGTAACAATCTCATTGCTCTGGGCTCAACATTTCTTCTTTATATATATATATATATATATATATATATATATATATATATATATATATATATATATATATATATATATATATATATATATATATATATATATATATATATATATATATATATATATATATATATATATATTATAGAAGAATACGATCATGTCATAAACTCAGGGATTCTATTGCTATATCGTTTTTACAGAAATATGTGTGTTTCGGATCGGGGAAAACGAAACTTCAAAGACGCTGACATTTTCAGTGGTTCACGCTTATCATGGACTTCAATACCACCGGCCCCGTGTTTATTTTGGGGATTCACATTAGGGGTATTCCCCATATAAGTGTCATATTCTTTCTTTAACAGAATATTACAAGCTTAATGAAAATTTTTATTCATATCAGAAAAGGTCACTTTTAATAAATTATTCTATTTTATGTTGCATTATGTGATTTTTCTTGGAACAAAAAACGACTTATTAACTTTTTTTTTTTAATGACGATGGAATCCTTTTGGAATGTCGTATATGTGTATTAAACAGGGAAATATTTTTTTTGTTTCTAAAGGTTTGATGCAGAGTAAGTAATCGAAGTTGTAGCTTAATTTAAGCGTAATTTTATATAGGATATCCATCATCCTTATCATCCTCCGATAAAAAGCCCCCGTTTTGAGCTCCCATGCCTTATTAACGACTCGTTCAAACTGAATTGACTGAACTACGAAATCAGATAACTCACCTGAAAACATAGACACATTTATATTTACAAAAATAGCTTAAATTAACTAGATAAAAATATTGTAGAAATACATTAGTCTAAAGCTCTGTTTACATCAGTGGGCTCTTGTGACGTCACAAAACCACAAAATCAAGAACGATAAGCGGGTAAGAAAAGTAACAAGTGGAAAAGTTTTCACCTTTATTTTTCAGCAGAACAAAGGCCAAAAAATATTACTACTCGTAATTTAACATTCTTTCATATATAGCTTTATGTTTAAAAAGTGAAATCCTAATGTTAAGAATCGTTTCCTATGACCTTTAATTACCGATGGTGACCATGTGCTTTCTACTCCTTTTCTGAAATTGGAAGATCCTCATAGGTACGTCAGAACGGTAAGATTGTTGCAACTTATGCATCGTTTATACACTCCTTTAACGTTATATCGGAGTTATTCAATACTATGTAATGTTTTCCATTTGTATTCCAGTTATATAGCAGAAACCACTAATGTACATTATAAGATATTCCATTCCTTTTTAACGAGTCTAAGTCACTCATTTTAAATGAAGTAGCCGTACACTGTAATTATAATGGTCAAACGTTAAATCTCCATTCATGATTTTTCTGAAACACTATATTTTTCTAAAAAGTTTCCATCAATTCAAACCACATTTGAAATACAAAGTGCAGAAAAAATGCCCATATTGGAATTTTTTAATCTTCAAAAGGATATGGCAAAAGTAGTATCTACAAGCATATGTTCATGACTATAAGAAACAGTACCACACTTTTCAAATTTTGATTGTAAAAAAAATCATTCAGAAAGGAAAGTTAAACAATAAATGAAAGTGATCATTAAAACAACTGCCATCATTTTTTGCTTCTACATAAACCTTTTCACCAGAGGAATTAAAGGTACTGGTCCCATTGATTTTAACAATGATGAGGTTTTCAGAACATTGAGGTGTTTTGTAGTTTTTCAAAATGTGAAAATGGTGGTTATATCTTCATTTTATTTAAATTGCAAGTTGATTTTCAGGGGGATCTCAACACAGTTAACCATGTTGTTAACCATGTTAACCAGCTAGCTGCTGCTCCTTATTTGAAATTAGAAGTACTTTGATTTTGAAATAAATTGCAAAATGTACCATAAAAATCACTTTTTGCTTCCAGTTTAAAAACAAATTGCCTATATATATAGATTTTGTAAACTTCCTAATGATTTAACAGTATATTCTTAAGGTATGGTATATCTACAAGCTAAGCATCATAACTATCTGAAGGATAACGGCCATATTTTGAAGATGATGAGGTTTACAGAAATTTGAGGTATTTTGTAGTATTTCAAGATGTGAAAATGATGCTTATGTCTTCATTATGTTCTAAATGCAAGTTGAATTTCAGGGGAATCTCACCAAAATTATTGAAGATCCTCATAGGCACGTAAGAACGGTAAGATTGTTTTTAACTAATGAATTTTTATTTTACATTCCTTTAACGTTATATTAAAGGTCATTAATGTCTTACAATGTTATTTATTACTATTTCAGACATAATACAAAAAAACAAAAAACAGATGTGCATGATCAGATCATTTTTAAATGGATACTCTTTTCTTATTTATTCAATCTGAATAAATTAAGAAACAAAAATAGCCTTTCTCATGTTCCATTGGCGTTCCATAATTATCTATTAAAAGGAGTCATTAAGCAATAAATGAAAATGACCATTCAAAGAAATTTCATCATTTTTTGCTTCAAAAAACCTTTTTCAAAAGAAATATGTAAAATACTTGTCTCGTTAATTTTGACAATGATGAGGTTTCAAGATGTGAAAATGGTGCTTATGACTTTATTATGTACAGTTATGGAAGAACGTCATAGGCACGTTAGAATGGTAAGATTATTGCAACTAATAAATCTTTCTTTAACATTCCTTTTACGTTATATTAAAGATCATTAATGTCATACAATGTTTTGCATTACCTTTTCAGACATAATAGAAAAACACAGAAGTACATGATCAGATAGCTTTTCTGAATGGACATTCTATTCTTAATTAGCCAGTCTGAATAAATTAAGAAACAGAAATAGCCTCTCTCGTGTTCCATTGGCGGTCGTTCATTTGTCATAATTTTCCTTTTTTCTGCTGGTCGGGGTTGGGGGTTGGAGGGGTTGGGGGGGGTTGCATTTTATTGCACCATATAATTACTTTTCTTGCAATTTCAAAACAAATTGCCTATATAGATATTGTAAACTTCCTAAGGATATAACAGTATATTATTAAGGTATGGTATATCTACAAGCTAAGCATCATAATTATCTGGAGGATTACGGCCATATTCAAATTTGTTTTGTTAATAATCAATAAAAACGGGCCATGAACCAATCAATGAAAATAACCATTCCAAGAACTGCCATCATTTTGTGCTTTTACATAACCTTTTTCAACAGGAATATATAGAGTAATTGCCTTGATAATTTTGATAATGACGAGGTTTACAGAAATTTGAGGTATTTTGTAGTATTTCAAGATGTGAAAATGATACTTATGTCTTTATTATGTTCTAAATGCAAGTTAATTTTCAGGCGGATCTCACCAAAATTATCGAAGATCCTCATAGGCACGTAAGAACGGTAAGATTGTTGCATTTAATGCATCTTTTTCACATTCCTTTAACGTTATATTAAAGGTCATTAATGCCATCCAGTGTTATATATCACTATTTCAGACAAAATACAAAAATGATCAGATTGCCTTCTTAAATTGACATTCTATTCTTATTTAGTCAATCTGAATAAATTAAGAAACAGATATATAGCCTTTCTCATGTTCCATCGGTGTTCAAAAATAAGTCATGATTTTCAGGGGCTTTTTTAATGAAGGGGGGGGGGGGGGGTCTTTTAAAATTTTTGTACCATATTAAATCCTTTTTGCTTGCAATTTCATAACCAGTTTCCCATATTTAGATTTTTACCTTCATATTGATATGCTAGTACGTTTTTAAAGTACAGTGTATATAAAAGCTAAAAAGCTAAGCATCATAATTATCTGAAGCATAGCGGTCATATTCAAATGTGCTTTGTTAATGATCAATTAAAAAATGAAAATGGGTCATTAAGCAGTAAATGAAGATGACCATTCCAAGAACCTTTTTCAACAGAAATAAGTAGAGTACTAGTCTCGTTAATTTTGACAATGATCGGGTTTATAGAAAATTGTTTTATAGTATTTCAAGATGTGAAGATGGTGCTTATGTCTTGATTATGTTCTAATTGTACGTTGAATTTCAGGGAGATCTCACCAGAGTTCACCATATTGACCAGCTAGCTTCTGTTCCTTATTTGAAATTGGAAGATCCTCATAGGCGCGTACGAACGGTAAGATTGTTGCAACTAATGCATTTTTCTTTATTCAACTTTTAATGGGAGATATTTAATACCTTGAAATGTTTTCAATTATTATTCCAATTATATATCATAAACCACGGATGCTCCTGATAAGATGTTTTTCATGAAATTGAAACTCTATTCCTTTATAACCAATCTGAGTTACTCTTTTGAAATACAGTATACGTTCACGGTTATAATCGAACGTATTTCATCATTTATGATTTCTCTGAAATTGTTTTGCTTTTATCTAAACTTGTTCAACCAATTCAAACCACTTTTGTTATACAATGCAAAACAATTGTCCATATTCAGATATCCCAACCTTTATAGGTAAACGGCAATGATTTTTTAAGAACTGTACTGTATACATGGATATTTTTTTCCCTTTCGCCCTACTCACAGGTTGGCACATTTAAAACGAGGCGAATTCAAGGAACGCAGTGTATAATTTCTAAAACAAAAATATGATTGGACAAATTTTAAACGGGGCAAAATTGTTTGCAAGTATGAAAGGACGAAAATAATCCTGTATACAGTATCTACGAGCTAAGCAAAATAAATATCTGAAAGACTACATCACTATTAAAATATGCTTTGTAAACAATCAATACAAAAGTAGAGGGGTTATTAAACCAGAAATGAAAAAAAAAATTCAAGAACTGCCGTCATTTTTGTGCTTCTTCAGAAACCTTTTTCAGAGGATATTTTAAGAGTACTCGTCTCTTTCACTTTGATGATGATGAAGTTTTCAGTAAATATAAACATTTTTTCGGTGTTTCAAGATGTGAAAATTGTCTTAAAGTCTTTTTATATTAAATATGTATAGGTAAGTTGGATTTAAGGGATGACAGAACAATTAGCCATGTTGACCAGCTAGCTTCTGTTCCTTATTTGAAATTGGAAAATACTCATAGGCACGTTAGGACGCCAAGATTGTAATTAAAGCATATCTTTTAGAATCAAGCATAGTGATACTGAATATCATCAAACGTTTTTCAATACTATTCCAGTAAAATACAAAACAAAACAGATAAACAAGATCGAAAATTTTTTCATGGTGGACATTCTATTCCTTTTGAGCTAGTCGGAATCACCCATGTTACACAGAAATTGCCCTTATCATTTGCTGTTGACAATCTTTTCATCACTCATGAATTTTTTAAACCAAAAACTTTTCATCACTCATGAATTTTTTAAACCAAAAACTTTTTTCTGAACTTTTTCGCCAAATAAAACAACTTTTGATACAGTGGCTGCAACGTTATTGTTGACAAACCAATCGTGTAGAATCGTTCGTGTAACGTGCGTTATCGTTCGTGTAACGCGCGAGACCGTGCGTGTATCAGACTCAATCGTTTGCGGTTTTAATCGTGCGTTAAGAAACGTGTAAATTTCGTTTTGTAAGTTATACAAGAATTTCGCTTGTCTGTTTTTTTTTCCATATAAAAAAAATTAAGCGCGATTAACATAATTGAAAAGCAGAACGAACTAATTATCGCTTGGAAATAAGCAATATAATAGTAAGTCGTACAATATCATGTTCTCGTCAAATAGCGTGATTTTAGTGATAAACCGTACTAAGATGTTTAAGGATTTTTTCTCTGATGTTAATTATGCTTACTGCTAATTATGGTCAAGATATTTTTAAAATCAATAGATCAAATAAAGATATTTTTACAAATAAATAAACAATTCTCAATGCTTACATAAATATTAAGTCGGCGAATGTACAAGTACATGTACAAGACATAATTGTCGGGGTTTCGTTTATCATTGTTTATCTCTGGAGTTACTTTTAATTATTTTTTTAATTTATGCAAATAGATGTTTTGTGGAATAATTGTTGATTTTAGAGATTCAGAAATGGAAACATGGATGTAACTTATAATTCAATTCATTTTCATGTCATTTTTATTTTCAAACTTATCCCTTCCTGCATATTATAAGATCCAATTCAATCAAAACTCACGGTCCACCTACATGTACATCTTCTGATAGAACGAAAAAAAAATCAGTTTTCTTAAATCGGAGAATTACGTAAATAATTATTTGTAATCTAAAATAATTCATAAGTCTTACATGTATTGAGTTCCAGAAATATCCATTTCTATTTTTTTTTTTTTTCATTTTTCAAATTCGATGAAATAATATCAATAATTATTTGAAATCTAAAATAAGTATTAAGCCTTATTTCGTTTTGAAAATATACATTCCTAAAGAATTTGAACTATTTTGCGTGAAGAATCGTGCGTTTGCGTTAGCAATCGTGTAAGATCGTGTAACGTGTAGAACCGTGTGCGTGAAGGATCGTTCGTGTAACAGATTTTATCGTGCGTTAATCGTGCGGAATCGTTCGTGTAACGTGATCGTTCGTGTAAGTTGTCAACAATAGCGTTGCAGCCACTGTATCAATTGCAAAAACAATTGCCCAAGTTCAGATTTTTTTACCTTTCAGTGGAAAATGGCAAAACTTCTTTAAAATTATGTAAATGCAGAAAGACTATTCTGGAAAAAGATTTGGGAGCCAACCCGTCAACCGCCGCCGTTAACAGATGCTTGATAAAATATAGATAGTTTCAAATTCTTGTATCTTCTCAATATTACTGATTTTGTCGAGAAAATAGTAATTGCAGTGCGTATGCAATCGAAAATCAGTCCCAATAATGTTTAAAACAACGTTTAATTTCCAATTTCAGAATTCAAACGGGTGTACAAGATGGAAGAAGGACGCAAATGTAACATGCTCTTTCAGAGGAGTAAAAGCTTACGCCATCAAAGTTTAAGGAAATAATTACGGCAATTATGTTGTCTTTGTAAAGCCTCGCTGAAAAATAAATTAAAATAGACTCAATGATTGATTTTTTTTATTTAGTTGATTGTATATTGTTAATGTTCCATTGGAGAATTTTTCTCTCGTGTAGAATTGTCACCTACAAAAGCCCTTACAAAATTTTTACTATAATCAACTATTAATAATAATAGATAATCCTAAACTATAGTTAACTATTGTATATATTTTGATACTTTACTTCCATACTCTGATATACTATATTACCTTGAAACTTTAATTTGGAACTTCCATTAAGTATTAAATTCTTATTTTTGGATCTCGTCGGTTCAATAACAGCACCCGGCCCGTGCCGACAAATTGAACACCGCGCGTTATTTAGCGTTATTTCCTACATAGTTAACACTTTGATACTTCAGTTAACTATAATACATTTATTATTAACTTAATACATTAATATTTTGATCACTATAGTGTATAAACGATAGGAAGTAAAGGTGATAATTATAATAAATGCATGGTCATCGTTTAAGTTCAAAGCAGCGAGCTGATGCCTACCACACACCATACCTAGGATTTTATATAACGGTAACTTTCATTTCTGTCAGGAACAGTCCTTATCTATGACTATATGAGGTTTATATGAAGTTTTATTGCTATGTAAATTAAAGAAACTTAGTATCTCTTGACCTTTTCAAAGGTTGTAGGTTAAAGATACATACCACAAACAATGAACTGCAAACGATAATAATATTGTTCTCCAGCCTACCTCCAAGTCATTTTTCAAAAGTTAAGATATTTCAATGATTTTTCATATTTATATAGATATTTATATGAATTTTCATAAAACATTACTTATTTGGAAAAACAAAGAGAGATACCTCTATAATTTTGGTAAAACTTGTGTTTTTCACTATAGAAATCAACGGAAAACGGAAAATATTTTTAACCCCCCCCCCCCCGTGAAACAAAATTTCCTTTTTATAGGTAATATGAATTGTTATTTCACAAATTCATATCAAAGCTTTTTGTGTTTCACGGGGGGGGGGGGGGTATATGTTTACAGACAAAAAACGACAAAAATGCTAATTTTTTCCACCAATTTCGAAGGGGTTTACAACTTAAACGTTGTATTTTATCAATTACATATGTTTAATTTTATATGCGTAAAACATAAGGAAAGATTTAAGAACATTTATCCATATCCAAGAATATTTTAAAATATGCTGATGATTTCAAGCCTGATTTCAATGGAAAACATCGTCTACCCCCTTATAAATAGAGCTGGAATTAAGAGTACTTAAATATTTAACACTGGTATTAAAATTATTAATCAATTACCATTGAACTCTTCATTGCATTCAAAAAAGATTTTATGGCCAAATTGCCATTAGTATTGAATTAAATGGGCGTAAAATGTAGGCGGGAATCGACAGTTAGCGTGCGTAGTTCTTCTCTTATCACCCATACAGAAGAGTTACATGTACGTTGATATTTTTTCAATACTAGCATATCTTTCAATAAAATCTAATTAGTAAATTTTGATTTTGTAAAAATATTAAAATAGACTCTTGAAAACGTTCCCAGAAATTTTTCAGTAACGAAACGACATATATCTCTAGAGCTTCTAAAAAATTACATTGAACTGTAAAGTTACATTTCCTCATTTTTTTACCAAATTATGTGACTCGACCAAACATAAGTTGTTTTACTAAACAGAAATCACTTCTTTGAGAGAGAGGCCCCTATCTAAAGAAAGATATTTGAATTTGGGAAGAAAAAAATCTGTTTGTGTTATTTTTCCTTAAAACCAGTTCGACCAAAAAACTGGCAGTTAACAGTACATTGCAATAGGACGTTCTTTTGAATATCATGAAAAAAGTGTATTGTACAATATTTACACGAATGGATGTTTGTCAAGAAAAAAGGTTTAACACACTACAACAAGAAAGAAAACATAAATGAAAACTGTTTGAAGACGTTTGAATGCATTTATAATAAATTGTTGTGCAACTTAACTTGTCAAAAAATCATTAACCGAACATCAAATGAAGGCTAACTTAATCTCACTGCACTGACTGAGATGACGTTATTTTCTAGTTCGACACATAGTTTCTCATTAGTGGAGGCGTGGATCAAGCTTTTGTCGTAGTTTGTAAATAAAGAATTAATGTGAGACAAGTATGATGTTACGACAATAGAGACATATTGCATACAACAATCCATATTTTATACTTTAATTGAGAATGTATAGACCTTATATAAAGCTGTAGGAAGGCACATTTGTACAGAAACGCATTGGAATGACAGGCAGAGCCCCTCACAAATCTCAAAGGTTAAACGATATCCACGCTTTATTTATAGTTTTGAGTTTTTAAACTCATGTACCTAGTATCTCTATTATTTTGAAGAAAAGTGCTGGGAGATGGTTGTGTACTGGGTGAATTAAAAAAAAATGACCAAATGCATATTTATCAACCCACACTAAAAATACAGGCAATGAAAATAGATTTCTATGTCTCAGCATATGTCTTTAGATAGTGTCTAAATACCTGCCAAATATCTCGTTGATATCTCAATTAACAAAAAAAGTTATGCCCAAAAATGATGCTAAAATTGTCAGGCGTGCAACACCTTTTTTGTGACATTTTGAAATTTCAATATTTTTTGGAGATCTGTGAAATAAAAAATAATGCTTCATGTTGAAAATAAAGACTTTCCTGATAATATTCAAAGTATTGAGCTTTAAATGTGGACTGTCATAACTTTTGTTTAATCAAGTTGTGGTCATGGCTGATGTTTAAAAAAATGTTATACCATGTCAGGAGTGCAACAGAAAAAATGTAGTGTTGCCAAAAAAACATCAATTGTAAAATTCTGATAGAAAATTAAGACAAAAAAGAATTTTGGAAGTGTAAAATAATAACTGATATACATTTTAGAACTTAAAAATGTTATATAAATCACAAGCAGCATTAATGATTGTCAAGTATATGTGCATACCCCAAAATGTCAGGAGTGCAACATTTGATGTTTTGCTCCCAAGCATGAAAAAAACTATTATCATTATATGATTTTCTGATTTTTATTTTGGAAAATAAAGACACAAAGAACATTTTTACCAAATAGATTTATCAATTACAGGATATGTCTGTGCTTCAGATTCATATTTCTATGGTCAGGAGTGCAGCACATTTTTTAAAAGATTCAAGTTGTGTGACGAAAAGACCTCTATTCATGCTTAGAAGTATTCATTAATTAATAAGGATCTTTTTGTATAATTTAATGCTAAATTATTGACAGTTTTATTATTAAAATCCTTCCTTTTTCCATTTTATCAATTCAGATGTGTTTTTATCTTTTTGTGATTTTTTTAATGAACGTTAAAACGCAGCTAGGTTAAGGACTCCCATATCTACATCAGCCTATGCAGAGGTTCGGGAAAGCTATTATGACGTCACGTTAAAACAATTCATATGAATCTTGATATAAATATTATATGTTCCTTTTAAAACACACTAGAATACTTTCGTTTCTCATAAATATTATAAAGATAAATCGATGTGCAACTTATCTTGCCAAAATAGCACTTTGAGTATGTAGAATGAAAGCCAGCTTGATCTCGCTGTACCTACTGACATGACGTCATTTCTTAGTTTGACACGTAGTTTCTCTTTGTGAGGCGTGGATCAAGCTTTTATCATAGTTTGTAAAAATAAAATTAAGTACGAAACAAGCTTATTTGGATCAAAATAAAGACATATTCTAAAATATATTATTCCACATTTTATTGTCAAACTAATTGATAGTGTGTAGACTTTATATATAGCCGTAGGGAGCACATTTGTACAGTAACGTGATAGAAAGAGGGGTCCAGCCCCTCGAAAATATCAAAAGTTCAACGATATCCGCTTCACTATAAATTCTGAATTTTTAAACACGTGTAGCTGTTATTCCTACTATTCTGAAAACTGCTGGGAGCTGGTTGTAGATTGTTGATATATTCCGTAATGTAACACTATTCCAGTGCGTATTACATCTATGTCTGGAGTTTATAGAAAGACGGCTAAATTTTACACAATTCCTGAGCATGAGGAAGTTGCTCCCAGCACTTTTCATGTTAAGAAATTTGTCTCAAACAAAACAAAATAAATTTTATAGCGGAAAGATGCCCGTATATCATTGAACTTTTACGATCTTTGTAGTAGTACATGTATGTTCCAATTTTAAACCTGTCACGTGACAAACAGCTGATGTAAGCGATGTCGCTTCGGCCGAACTCAGCTGAGACCCAATATATACAAGTACAAACACCATAGTTCACATTCATAAAAAAATAATGCTGTCAAAAAATATTAAAATTGTATTCATTTTCTCTGAATATACTAAGGCGTATATTTCATGGGCGTCCTTAACCTAGCTGCGAAATAAACACACTAAAACATTGTCATAAAATTCAAGTAATTCCTCCTCAACTTCACTGAAACAACAGAACAAGTTCTTACGTAATTTTCACTTCACAATTCTACTTTAAAGGCCCCAATGCTTTTGGTCAGGAGTGCAACAAATATGTTAGAATTATAAATCATCCACTAAGAATAAAAATAAAGAAAAAATGATGAGTAGAATTTCTCTGGTGGGTAACTGTGTTTGTCTTCTAAAGGAAAATATGCTTTAAAATATATTTTATCTTCTAAATATACATTTAAGCTAGTTTTTGGGCATAAAATAGGGTATAATTCCAGATAAAATGCGAATTTTGAATACTTTCATCTGTTTTAATTATGAAGTATTCGACTATAAGTATTGCACAATTTCATTACCACTTGATGTTGCCAACACTTTTATGAATTTTTGTGTTCTATGGTTTTAGTTTTAAACTTTACTGCAGTCAGGAGTGCAACAAAACTGCTTCATAATTACCGATGCTTTTTAACTATCTTTACTAAAAAATAAGTTGAAAAAAAATGCTTGATACTACTTGATGTTCAAAACACTATGTCTATCAACAGATTACAGAAATTTTAAAGTCAATTCAGGGAATAGTTTTCATTATTTCACATATATTTTAAATACATTTTATATATATTACACTTTGGAAATAATCATGTTTTAAGGTCTTCAACATATGAAAAACCTGCTGTAAACGATGAAAAATATCGACACGGCAAATTGATTTACAAAGTAAGAATGGGTTATTGTGTGTTATAATTTTTAAAACAATGTTAAATAAAATACATATCAGATGTCAGGAGTGCAACACAATAATGTAACATAGGGTCACTTCAAAATCTAGTATTTTTTGTAAGAGAACTCGTATAAAACAATTCTTTTTTGGCTTTGATTTAAAGAATTGACTTGAATGGACAAAAAAGTGAATTTTGGGGAATTTTATTGCTTCATATTTTTTTCGTATTAAATCTTTTCAAACCAGAATTTAAAAAATAATGTAAAATAACAATCAAAAAGCCAATTTTTTGTCACATGTACAAGAGAAGATACTCATTCAAGGTCTAGATTTAATCATTTATACCCCTTTTAGCATTTTGAAGCATAAAAAACTATAATTTCTTGTGATTATGTATTTTAGAAAGTCTTTTAAGGTGTAATGATATTTTCTTTTTTCAAAAGAAATTTTTCTAATAAAAATTCTGAAACTTTTTAATCCAATTGTCTATTCTATTGCCACTTCAGGATTTTAAACTAGAATGCATTTGCAATATGATGATATAAGTGAAAAATATGTTACAAGTAGTTGAATTTTGCCAAAAAAATTCAGCTTGGTGGTCATTTTTTTTAATTCACCCTATTGCAGCTTTATTCTGAAATATAACATTATTCCAATGCGCACTATGTCTTTTAGGTAGTTTATAGAGAGACAACTAAAATAGCACTTTTCATGTTGAGACATTTGTTGCCAAGAAAACAGGAAAGCAGTATCCATATTTCGTTGACAACAACTGGTATTTGTGACTTCGCTTTGGTCGAACTAATCAGAGAATATATAGAATCAGACAGCAGAATTTCCATTTATATATGAAAAAATACTATTTAAAATTCTCTTTTATATTATTTGCATTTTGACAGAATAATTTCAGGCGTATTTTCTATGGGCGTACTTTCCTTAACCTAGCTGCGGATATGTTTCGAACACATATCATTAAAAGCCTTAGGTTGAGTTGGCGCCGAGATCGAGCATCAAATTTAGGCCTCCAGATCACAAAGGGAACGCCAAAGCGCATTGCTTCAACATTTGATGCGAATATTATGAGAACACGTTGTTTCTTGGCAATTCATCCCAAGTGACTCATAATACTTAATAGCCTTCAAAACATTCCTTGAATAGTTTATATCTCTTACCTGCATTGTCATGCTAAAATTTTCATCGAAATACTTATGAAAATGTTCCTTTTTATTTACTATGAACAATATCCATCAATAATAAAATATTATAGGTAGAGATTTTTTTTGCCATTCATAACATGCATTTTATAGAAGCACTACATAACTACACCATAATTGGAAAAAGAAATAATCTTACACTATGGAGAGAGGGGAGAGAAGAAATCCACGTAAACAAGTTCGAAAGTTGAATAAAGTTATTATTTGAGGAACATATTATTCACTGACTGAGAAATGTCTACAAGAAATCCGAAACTCAGCTTTCTTTTATCCGATTTTTTATTAGAAAAAGAAACGTAAGAATATAGCTCTATGGTTCTACTTTCTAAGAACTCTAAGTCAAATGCTGACTGACGTTTTTCATACTAATTGTTAGGCCATTATTTATACACTGAATTGTCGACGGATTTTTCCGTTATTTCCCGAGCGTGACAAGGAGCACAAGGGGTGGGGGGAGCGGCTGACAGGGGATGCTCACTCCTCCATGGCACCTGATCCCACCTCTGCTGTTTTAGAGGTCCTTGCTTGCTCTGCTCCAAAATTTGTATTGTTTAGTGGACTTTTGAGCTTGAATACTGTTCGTTATCTCCATATATTGCATTACGATGGACTTTGGACTTTGTTTACTGTTCGTTAACTCTATATTCCATACACATATTTTGAAGCAGAATTTTGGAGTTTGGGTAGGGTTCTTCTCATTTTATTTTACATATATTTATTTATTTTGTTTTTGCTCCCTCCCCCCTGTTTGGTCAGTGAAAAAAAAAAAGTCAGCCTCTGGTCATCTTCGAAATAAATATTCTGTCCTATTTATTAAGGCTTGAAAGTAAATATGATTAATCTGATTAAACTAAATGCCACACATCCCTCTTCCAATAATGTCCATAGTTTAAACTAATACTTCTAAATTGTTTGTTGATTCAATTGTACTAAATCATATACACATCGTAAAATTAAATGTGATGGTCAGAATATGCATGAGAAATTTTTCATCTTAAAGCAAAATATTAAAAAGTAGTTCTGATCAAATTTTCTTGATAAATTTACTAACCCCTGCATTTTGATAAATTTACTAACCCCTGCATTTTTTTTTTTTTTTTTTTTTTTTTTTTTTTGGTGTGCACAGGCTATATATTAGCCTATAAAGTACAATGTTAACTCAAGGGAGAAGAAAATGAAAGAGGAGGAAGAAAACTTTTGATGAATAATTCTTATTTATTACTACATGCACCATACTATTTCCTAATTATTATATTTTATACTGGTATTTAAAAAAATATGCGTTTTACTTGCATGATTTCTTATGTCCTTTGGGCTTTATGGAATTTTTTATGACTTGGGTGCATTTTATTAACTTAAATTTTGAAATAGTTCTGAAAATTTTATATAATTCTACTGAT
Organism: Saccostrea echinata; assembly: GCF_033153115.1. Classification (NCBI taxonomy): domain Eukaryota; kingdom Metazoa; phylum Mollusca; class Bivalvia; order Ostreida; family Ostreidae; genus Saccostrea; species Saccostrea echinata. Next base: position 7,395,211 of record NW_026889777.1, read on the forward strand.
CCATGATGCGTGAATAGTTAACGATCACAATGCCTTATTAGAAGAAAAGCATGTCAAAGTCAGCCTGAAGGTCTACATTGAGAGATTAAGGTATCGACATCTTTAGACATAGTCTAAAGAGTTGACTAATACCTGCATTGAGATACCACAAAGTCAGCCAAGTTCTACATTGAGAGGCTGAGAAGACAACTCTTGAATCATTTGAAAGACTTAAGAGTTCGCTGTGGAGTTGGTCAGTGCCTACATTGGAATGTAAATATATAAAATGATTATAATGTATCGCTACCGGGATTCGTATGTTGGCGACTTTGGAGCAAAATATGATGCATATAGTTGAATACCACTAGTGCTTAACAAATAATGCTGATAAAACTGATTCATAATCGTTGATTTTGTTGATGTTTACTATTGAATACAGTAAAAAAAAAAGTACAAATTACAGTACATGTATGATTGCTTTTGTTTTCGTTTAGAATATACTTTAGACCAGGGTACCAGATAAAATTCAGAAAAAGGTAAACACAGGCTGATTTTTCTGAGATACTTATTGTGATTATAAACATATTACATTTTGCCCTTGGAGCATGGTCTTTCGATCTTCAAATGAAATTAAAGCCATGCTAAATACGTATTGAAAGAAATGTTTTTATTTCTCATATTTGTTTTTCTCTAAATGTCATGTCTCATCTTGCATCTAAAATTGATTTGTTTCCTAACCAGACACAAGAAACACAGGTGCATGTCAGCTTGTTCGATATATAATATTGTTGTTTACTAGAATTTCATTTTTGGAGCCAATTGGACTTTCTGAAAAAGGAACACAGGCAAACTGATCTCCTGAACCGATATAAATTATCGAAAATCATTTAGTCATCGTGTCCTTTATAAGAGACTATTAGTTTCTCTGAGTCAGATCATTAGCTGACGTTGATTTGAAAATCATGTTCTTGTTGCTGTGTACGGTAAGATATATTTATAGAAATTATCTTAAATTACATTTACTCGTAAATAATGAAATTTACGAGAATAAAAATATTTTTTAATTCAATTAAAATATTTTTTAAGAGAAAAGCAATAAAGTTCTTTTTCAGTGTAAAAGATTCTAAAACATGCTTTTACAATACCGAAAAGTACCGTGCAAAAAAAGTCTACACGTTAAGGTTCGCCTCTTGCAGAGTACAGTTCTTTTCTTGTACGTTACCATTCGTTTCTTGTTTCCTGTACGGAACGTTTTGGGGAACATTTTGCAAATTACCATCGCAGAGCCTATACGCTTTAGTGTCAACTTTACATTAATTGAATAAACCAATTATTTATTTTAATAATTTTTTCATTGATTTCATTTCAATGTCACATTCAGAATAGGGTAGAACGTGTCGTTGCGTTCATGATGGGTAGTAGAATGTGTCGCTGCGTTTACGTTGTATAACAGAATATATGTCGCAGTCATTGAATGCCTACGTGTACTTGTTAGCAATGATATAAAAACTCCGTGCAGGGTAGAAAGTTTAAAGATGTTTTTCCATATATGGTAGTTCCCTACTCGTTTCCAATGGCATGAAGCCTCAGTTTATATTCCGATTTCCGAAAGATGTTAGAATTTCTTAATTTTTATTTCTCTATGAGTATGGGAAATTACATGAAGAGGGGAAGATTTAGAATTTACTTACAAACGCGTATTTTGAATGTTTTTAGAATTCTTTAAAACTTGGTCGTGTTTTGACTGACATATTTTACACCAATTGTTGGACCTTTGTTTTTATATCAAATTTGACATCCACCTGATCAATACATAGGTCTAACGGCGGTTGTTATCGATCGATAGGGGATGCTTACTCCCCCTAGGCACCTCATCCCATCTCTAGGATTTATTCCGGAGGCCAGTGCTTTATGCCCAGTTTTCAATGAAAGTGTTGAAATTGAATAATGGGAAATTTGATACCATCTGCTTTGGTGTTTGTAAATTCAATTCAAATATCGTGTAGGACTGTGTAAGTGTATAAGTGTAATTAGCATCAGTGAATAAAATGTAAATTTAAATGCATTGTTTGTACATGTACAATATTTTGATTAACATCTAGCTGCCAACTGGCATGCTGGTTGATCGACGTACTGCTTGGTCAACGCTCCTTCAGATAAAGCGAACCCGGCGTTCGCTTTTTGAGTCTGCTTCTGAAACTAAGGTCCACGTTCGGCTTTTGCTCTGGGTCCGACCGTGGTGCGCTTTGAACTCGTATAGTTTTACTTGGGGTCAGCCCTTGCATCCCCTGAGCAAACTCGAGGCGAATGAGAAAAACAGAGAGGACGTATGTTTATTTGTGGCTCGTATTTCCATTATATTTTTCATATCTTTTTTTCTGTATCCAGTTACTCCTCCTCGTTCAAGCTCAAGCTAGAGACCACACTTTAAGTGGCATCGACCTGAACAATGTTCCTTACTTGGAATTGGAAGATGACGGAATTAATGACCCCCATCTGCATAAGATCTATGCGGTAAGATTTATAAGAACAAATGTATACCTCTAATCATTATATATATATATATATATATATATATATATATATATATATATATATATATATATATATATATATATATATATATATATATATATATATATATATATAAAATACGTGTGTGTGTGTGAATAGTTTTTACTAATAGAGGAATCTAAACGTCTGACGTAAAAACGTCTGACGTACATGATTAGATTTTCTCTCGTGAATTGGAAAAACCATTCCCCTTTATAACCTCACCAGAGTAACTGAGTGTCTCTTTGCCTACTTTTCTGGCCTTTCACCGATATTCGTACGTCACAAATATTCTCTTTAGCCTTTTCAAATTCTTTTCCTAAAATTGCTAAATCAATTTCAAGCATTTTTTTTTCAAATATAAAAAATGTGTCCGTTAGTAATTTTCTATCTTAAAGATAGCACCTTACAAACAAGAAAAATTACTAGGCATTCCTTGCTTCAACGAACACATCCACTACAAACATGAATAATGACCTTTGTCAAGGACTTTTTTATTACCCATATATAAGCTATTTCAGTTCTTTATATTCTCCAAAACAAATTTTGAAAACTCCACTCAGAATGAGCATAATAACAGAAAACAAAAGAAAAACAAAACAGTCCGTCCAACAACAAAAATCTAGAATATACGCAACGTCCAAAAGTGCTTAGAAATACATTTTTTCTGAAATTTGTTGTTCATCATTTTTTTCTGGCAATATAAATTGTTTTACAGTATGTATTAAAAGAAAAATTGATATTACGAAAAAAGACATCTGTCAGAGACATACTTAATTTATAAGCAATTCAGTTTATTTTGACGCAATAGTTAGAGCGTTTGCTCTAGTGCCGTAGAGTAAGAAGTTGATCCTTACGTTGCGGGTTCGCATCCCACCGCGGGACATGGAGACTGGTCCTTCGGATGAGACCGCATAAACTGATGTCCCGTGTCAAAGTAGGTGCTGGCACAAAAAAGATTCCTCACTGCTAAAAGGCCCTAAGTGCCGAGTACAGGTTTCTAAATTTGCAGGCCTCCACCGGCAAGTTTAACGCAATATGAGTGAAAAATTCTCGAAGGAACGTTAACGTTAAACAAACAATAAAAACTATAAGCAATTTACTATCAATATATTGGTAAGATCAACAAAATGTTATCCCTTTCCAAAAGTGTGCAATGAAAGAAGCACACAGCAAATAAACAAATGAAAAACAAAAGAGTAGCCTAGAATGACTTCTACCGCGTAGTCTAATAATGTGTTGTGTTCGAAGTTTTCCGAACATGATACGAATATAAGATTGTAATAATTAAATGCATGAAATGGAGAACTGCTTTTTCCATCTTTTCCATTATTTTTAACACGTTTACTTTCCTATCTGAACTGACATCAGAAATGTAAAATAATATTTGTATGTAGCAAAATTAAATATCCACGTTAAAATCCTTTATCTGTAAGATTGTAAGATGGAAATTGTATTACCTTTAAAACCAGCTTAGCTTATGTATCAGAGAAATTACGAGGATATTTAAAATATGCTTTGCAAATCTTAAATTTGAAAGAATAGAGTTCATAAAATTGTACATGGACATTTAGTGGGCAATCCGTTTGATATTTGATAAGCACTTAGCCCCTTTAAATTTCATGCAAAATTTTATGCCCTTTAGCTTATGGTCGAGGCCTCAGAGTGATGTTCAGATGGTCATACCAGAAATCTATATTATATGAGCAATAGGCCATTTAACTGAAATTGTAAATTCATGACATTAGCTTGCAAGCTAACTTTATGTACGATGGCAGTCAACTATTTGCCCTCAGCTATTTTAGAATTTCGTGTGTCCTAAAAGTTTAGACCTAAGTTGATAAATTTATCTTTAGACCAACACTTTAAATCAAAATGTCACTTCAAATCAATATGAGAAAAGATTGAAACAAAATTGAGCAAAGCTCATAGACACATAACAATAGAAGCACACTCTCAAACACTCATTAAATGACCCCACCCTGTCCCTATCCCCAAACTTCCATTCATAACAAAATAGAAACAACAAAGTAAAGGAAAATTGCGATGCATGGAACGTATTCCTACGTGTACCAAATTGTGTAACAATATCTAATATAAAAACTTTATCAGAGGATATACTTTTTTTCTTATAAACAAATGCCGAAGATGTTTTGTAAACAATCCTCAATTTACTGAGAAGGAGAGGATTTTGTTGTTGCTGTTGTTGCAGTGCGAATGAAATCAAAACTTGGCTCAATAACGTTTCCAAGAATCTTTTATTTCGGATTTTAGAATTCAGACAGAACCTCAGTATGGAAGAAAGACGACATCTGTTCCTTCAGAGAAGAAAATGCGTGTCATCAAATCTTAGCAGATATCTAAAGATTGAGCATTTGTATCTCGTTGTATATCTTCTCAATAAAAAAACCAAATAACATGACAAATCAAATGAATGAATTAATACAACAATTCAAAGGTAAAGGCAACACACCTTTTTTGACAATGAAATCTTCATTGTTCTTATAGATAAGAACAATCAGAGGAGATTCGGGTTGAATATATTTCATTACACTTTTTGGCAACTTGTAGACATCCGTTATTTTCTTGATAAAAATAATAAAGAATTACGTGTATGTAAGAAAGTGTCACAAGGTGACAATTACTTGTTTTACTTTGGGCGCCATTGTGACGGGGTTTTCCATTAGAGGAAATAATAAGACAATTCCACAGATGTAGATTCCAATTATTTATTTACAAAGAACGAAGAATGATGATATACGATGGTGACCTGTAATGAAAATGACACACTCATGCAAATTAACTCGCACTTATATTTATTTAATTTTAATATTTGAAAATCAATATTAAATTATTTCTTACCAGTTTCAAAACCAAGACCCCGTAAGGAATATCTTAGGCTAAACTGCATTCAAGATTTCAAGAGAATATCGACCAATAATTAAAGTAATGTCCAGATTCAAAGAAATAGCCCGTGCATAAGTATCTATACTAGCACTCGCATATGCGTACATAGTAACCACACCCCATACATGTACATACTGGTTCTACAACTCTAACCAGGAATACACAATAGTCACAAGACAATCACGTGACAACCAAACACAATCACGTGAAACGGAACGCCTTACAAACAAAAATACAATACAAACACGATGACAATGACCACGTACGAATGAATGAAATTACACTACAGCTATCTACTACTTATACTAGCTGTATAAATTTACTAGTAATTCTAAACAAAATAGAACAATTGTCACTATATGACAAAAGGATTGATTTGGTTTATTTACATTTTCATCAAAGCAGATGTGGGGAAAAAGAGTGTACTTAGATTATTCCAACATTTCAGAACTCTTTTGTGTTGGTAGTTTAGGGTAAATATGGCTGCCTTGTAGTGAACATGTCAAGTTGAAAGACAATCAAGGCTGGATTACATAACTATTTTTAAACAATCTGTACTTGATATGTGATCGTGAGGAACTTGGTAATACCTACATGTGACGGGACTTAATCTAAGACTTCTTTGTCAGACACTGACAGTTGTTAATTCATTATGTCCTAGAAATTAAAAGATTTTATTGCTAATTAGGAATAGGCTGTTGTTTACCTCATGGTGTACTTCCACACTATTCTAAAAATGTATCCTTTATTCTGTAGCCTCCTGACATCAATTCCTGAAAATATTCTTAACGTAAAAGGAAATATGGTTTTACTGAATGTTAATGTATTTTTTAATGTATTTAAATGCATTTTATACCGGAGTCCTTTGTTTTTCCTGCATTGTTATATGGCCAACAATTCCAAAATTTCAAAATCTACTTTTCAAAAATCTTTAAGAACAAAATAATATTACACTAAGAGCGTCCTTCCAAACTCTACAAATAATCACTAAGAGATCCCTCAAAACTCTACAAATAATCACTAGGAGATCCTTCAAATCTCTACAAATAATCATTAGGAGATCTTTCAAAACTCTACAAATAATCACTAGGAGATCCTTCAAAACTCTTCAAATAATCACTAGGAGATCCTTCAAAACTCTTCAAATAATCACTAGGAGATCCTTCAAAACTCTACAAATAATCACTAGGAGATCCTTCAAACCTTTACAAATAACCATTAGGAGATCCTTTAAATTTCTACAAATTAATAATCAAATAATCGCTAGGAGATCCTTCAAAACTCCACAAATAATCACTAAGAGCGTACTTTAAAACTCTACAAATTAATAATAAACAAATAATCACTAGGAGATCCTTCAAAACTCTATACAAATTGATAATCAAATAACCACTAGGAGATTCTTTAAATCTCTACAAATAACAATCAAATAATCGCTAGGAGATCCTTCAAAACTCTACAAATAATCACTAGGAGCGTCCTTTAAAACTCTACAAATAATCACTAGGAGATCTTTCAAAACTCTACAAATAATCACTAGGACTTCCTTCAAAACTCTACAAATAATCACTAGGAGATCCTTCAAATCTCTACAAGTATACATTAGGAGATCCTTCAAAATCTACAAATAATCACTAGGATATCCATCAAATTCTACAAAAAAATCGCTAGGAGATCTTCAAAACTCTACAAATTGATAATCAAATAATCACTAGGAGATCCTTTAAAATCTACAAATAATCGCTAGGAGATCGTTCAAAACTCTACAAATTAATAATCAAATAATCACTAGGAGATCCTTCAAAATCTATGAATAATCGCTAGGAGATCGTTCGAAACTCTACAAATGAATAATCAAATAATCACTAGGATATCCTTCAAAATCTACATATAATTGCTAGGAGATCCTTCAAAACTCTACAAATAATCACTAGGAGATCCTTCAAAATCTACAAATAATCACTAGGAGATCCTTCAAAATTTATAAATAATCGCTAGGAGATCCTTCAACACACAAATTAATAATCAAATAATCACTAGTAGATCCTTCAAAGTCTACAAATAATCGCTAGGAGATCCTTCAAAACTCTACTAATGAATAATCAAATAGTCACTAGGATATCCTTCAAAATCTACAAATAATTGCTAGGAGATCCGTCAAAACTCTACAAATGAATAATCAAATAATCACTAGGAGATCCTTCAAAATCTACAAATAATAGCTAGGAGATCCTTCAAAACTCTACAAATATCCTTTTTCTACTTGAATTTTTCTTTGTACTCTTTCTTGTGAAAATACATGTACTTTAAAATGCTCATATATTTTTGCAGCCAATTTGATTATTTGCATCAACTAAGCTTGTTCATTTTGTTTACTTTTTCAATTTAAAGACTTAAACACTGTACGCTGAAGAGTTCCAATTCAGTAGTAGTTTTATTTAGTTATCTGCCCTTATACGCATGTTTAAATGATAAGAAAGAACTGCGAACGATTATAGTATTGTTCCGCCGTTCGCCTACGAATTAAATTTCAAAAATTAAATATTTTTCATATTTATATAGGAATTCATATGACCACAAAATATAAATTTATTTAGGGAAACATGAGAAATATAATTTCGGTAAAAAAAAAAATTGTTTTTTACCATTATAAAAATCAATGGAAAAAGGAAAATATTTTTCAAACATCTCCCTCACTCCCATAAAACAAAAATCATTTTCACAGGTATTATGAATTGTTATTCAACAAATTCATACCAAAGGATTTTTTTACGAGGGGGTGGGGGTGGGGGGTGGGGGGGTATGTTTTCAGGCAAAAACATGGCGAAAATTCATTTAATTACCAATTTCAATTGAGATTACGGATAAAAAAAAATTTTCTTAATCAATCGTATATGTTTTATTTTATATAAGTTAAACTTACGAAAAGATTTAAGGGTCATTAATTCATATCCAGTATTTTAAAAGCTGGTGGTACGGATAAAAATTTTTCCCCCCTTATTAAAAGAGTTGTTATTGACAGCAATTAACTATTTGACAGTGGTATTGAAATTATTCATCAATTACAAATAAACTCTACTTTGTACTCAAAAAAGTTTGAATGGCTAAATTATCATTAACCTTGAGAGTGTCTAAAGTAGGCGGGAATCGAGAATTAGCGTGCATGGTTCTTTAAAGTGAATGGAAAGTATTCTCAACATTATATAGGCCAAGATGATGTCATTCAATACATTATTTGCATGTATTTTCCCAACAAAAGTAAAATAAGAGAATGAGTCATGTTTATTTATTAATACTTTCTTGTCATTGAATGTATTTCCTGGGGAAATATGGCAGATACCCTTTGTTGAAAACCAAAGTAGACGAACTCAGTGTATACCTCTCTAAATTAAATAATTTTCTCAAAGTTCAAAGATATTTTTATTAGAGTTTAGAATATCCTTAAAAAACAAAAATTACTTTACTTACAGCATAAAAAAACTTCGCGCAAATATAGAATTTGTTTTGTTGATTTAAATGCTATAAATATATTACAGGAACCTGCAAAGAAATAAGAGTAAACTAGATGAAATCCCGCGCAAGCGCGGGGAATTGAATTTATACCACTACCGACAAAAAATATATTGTAGTTTCTACTGACAGCCTAGAGGGTTATAGCAGGAAGAAATACTTTGTTCAAAATCCCGCATGTGCGTCTCCCCCCCCCCCCCCCCCCCATCCCACCCCATTTTGTAAAAACTTGAAAAAATTAAAATTTCAATAATTGATGTTTATTGTGAAACCTGTCATACTATGTTATGGATATACTGTATGCTCTTATTTCATTTCCGTCAAGGATAAATTAAAAGCAGCGAATATGCACATTTGGGGGGGGGGGGGGGTAAAATCCACAGGTACTTGTGTCTTGGTTTATAAATATGTATGTACCTTATGTTGATATGTAAAAATGTACTTTACCTTTTTTACATATCAATAGGGTTCATACATACGTGTATATATAAATCAAGACGCAAGTATCTGTGTGAAAATTAGCTCAGTTTTAACAGTTTAACGCCCTATGAATAGGCAGAGTATTTGATACAAAAGAATGTAGTCCAAAAAAAAAAAAAAAAAAAAAAAAAAACTGAAATGTATTGATTAAAACACAAAATTTTACAGCTTTAATTGTATTTTAACAATATCTTATTCATTAATTTTCTCTTTTCATGTAAGCAGTGAGGAATATATACACATTTTACCGATAAATTTATTAGGAAAACCTACTACATATATGTAATAGTCTTTCGATATATAAATATATTCACAACTTATAGTGTTATCAATGATTTACCAATATTTCAATGACCATTCACACATAAGGTTTTCCTATGTTCCTACAGCTATAATTGTCTCGTGTTTCTTTTTTAACATCGGGCTCGATGCTACATGATGTTCTAGAAGCTTCCGCCAATATTAAGATCGGTGAATGACAAAAATAATTTCCAAATTTCCCTTTTTAATCGGTTATCACAACTTATTTCTTTTATGTCATTTAAATCAAGTTTTGATTGAATAATTCAGTGATGACGCTTTATGAAATAAATAATTGCTGTCAGTTTCATTGAAAATTGACAGAAGCTGAGATCCGCCAACCGGAAACGCCACCGTACTCACGTTTTTGCTATTTCATGGCTGTTTATAGAAAATAAAAGTAGACTTTTAATTTAATGTACGATACTTACAATGCGAGTGAAATCTAAATATAGTTTACGGACATCATATTGTATCTAGTGTATTCTCAGAGGAGTAAGTAAAAACTCTGGTACATCCGTTTCGGAGTTTATTTGCAAAATTTATTAATTTATAAGTATAGATGGATACCAGGTGATATTGCTGGAATCACATGTAGAATTTCGAAATATTTAACATTAGATCCGCTCCCGTAATCTCATCTTTTCGCGCATGATCATTAAATGCAGAAGTTGCCAAGAAGTAGAGAAGACATTGTATTCATTTAAGAAAAGGTAATGGTTTGAAACCAACATCAATAAAGTAATGATTTTTTGCGTACTTATGTGTCCTCAGAATAGAAGGGATAAAAGAAGCATAGGAACGTTTTACCGAGTTTCCATGACCTAGATCCGCTTACGGCAGATATTGTGCAGTAATGTCTCGCCTCTTTTGAGGTAATAATCTGCAGTAATTTCAATGAACGGATTTTAATATTTTCCATATTCAAAGACTTTTTAATCCCTACTCAAAATATTTAGCACCCTCTACTACGCTGACTCTTTGGTCCGGTTTAAATACCCAACAAAAAAGTAATGACTCAATTAATTCGTGGAGCTTTTGTACTGGCAAAAAAAATGTACTTAAGTTCTAATGCATAGATAATATTTGTTTGTGACACATGTAAAATTAATGAATCAAAATCTCTTCTTTGCTTGTGTACATTGACAACAGTATATTTTTTTTCTTTTCGAATATTATGCGCAGCTACGACGAATTTAGAAATTCTTGAAAGTTTTGGAGAGTGGAAGTGTGTGCAGTGAAATGATTTTGATGTATTCTGAACCCAGGATTTAAAATCTGTGTTGAAGACGGTTTATCAAGGAAGATGGATGTGTGTTCAGAGTAATTGCGATGTTTTTTCCCGCTCAAACTGTCCCCAGATGACTTGAAAATTCATCATGGGGTGTACATCAAGTATGTCGAGAAAAAACTCGTCAGCGACTTCCTTCCGGCTGATTTTGGTCGGTTTGGACGGGGCAGGTATATACAAATAATTACCTATAGCTATGTACAAATGTTATGTATATGTGCCTATATGCAAACAAACGAAGGTATATGTATGAATGAAAGGTGTCTGGTTTCCTCATATTATTTTCTTCTTTAATTGTTTCGTAGGGTTTATATTTTGAGTTAGGTTTACTACTCTTCTTCAACAAACTAACTGTAATTCATTGTAAATTTACACTTCTACGGGGGTGGGGATCCGAACATCCTCTGGAAAACACGAACCCCAGGTAAAAATGTTTCTGAGAATCATATACATGTATATACATTTTGTCTATGAAGGAAGGACACTCGTCCTTTCCTCCGTTACCCAATCCCACCCTCCATCCCCTTAACCCGAGAGATTTTTCAGATTGGACAAATTATTAGATTTTTTCAGATTTGACAATTTTATCTATTTATTTATTCATTTTTTTTTTGGGGGGGGGGGGTCAGAAAATTTTCAAATTGGATATTTTTTTTTATTTGAGTGGGTATGAAACACCCACCCTAGAAAATATCCTATAGATTTAGCTGCATATATAGTATTTTTAGCTTTATCAATGGTTCTGAATACCTACATGTAGGTCTATTTAAATTTTTCTCTCAATTTTACAGGAAAATCCTCCCTGCTGTACAAATTGTCCATCGGAGACTTTGTGGAGACAAAACCGACAATGGGTTTTAATGTGGAGACAATTAATTACAATAATCATACGATCACTCTGTGGGATATGGGAGGAAAACCTAGTATACGCAAACTATGGAAGCATTATTATCTCAACTGTCATGGTAAGTGTATATCTAAAAAAAAATGTGTACGTGTATCATAAACTATAATTCTACTGTCAACAGGCCCTATATTGCCGCAGTAGGCGTCAATATAAGAAAAAATATCATAAACAGATAAAGGTCGCAGCACTACCACTGTAAGTATCATGAAAAATCCGTATCATAAACTTTTCAATTATCTGTCAGGAGCTTCTAAACTCCCAAAATAGGGGGTAAGAAAGTTTCGAACTGATAAGAGGCCTTCAATTGTAAAACATCCTCGTCTTAAACCATTTGAATTGTGTTTATATATCCAGTGTGTTATGTTTTTATTTATCACGAAACCTTTAATTACAGGATAACTGTCAAGTATCACAACATTTAAAATATTCAAGAATCTCTATTGCCACTGTACATAACGTTTAGAAGTGTTCTATTTATTTATTGCTAAGGCATACCCTCATCGTTACTAGTGAATCCAATAAAAATGTTATACAGTGTATAACGGAACATACCATTTCAAGGAAACAAACAACTTCGGATTTCTCACCAAAATCAAATATAATATTTTTTTTTCAATTGGTATCTAACACTAATACATGTATAACTTTAGCAAGAATTTTTTTTAATCTCATATACAGTGTACAGCGAATATACTAGTATACCAAAACTAATATCAGTAGGGAATTTCAGAGCCAGAATAAATATTGCGTAATACATGTATAATCAACATATTCACACATGTCCTGCTTGAGATGAAATACATGTAGTTACATATAGTAGAAGACGGGGCTAATCCCACAGTAAACTTTTGACTGCAAGTGTCTACATTTATAAGACCCATACATGAACTTAATCCTCTTTGCCTTTTTCCAACCAATGTTTTGTCATTTTAAAACTCAGCGTAATTACAACAAATGTTTATAATCCTGAAATATTTTCATTATTGTTTCTTATACTCTGTGACTAGATCTTTTCCATTTTCATCAGAGTCTGTTAAATCAACTAATTAATTGATTCCCGAAGAAAGTTTGGCTAAATCCCTGTTATCTCGCTCCATCCGTCCGTCTGTATCACTATATCGTCTTCTCAGAGTCTTCTTAAATTTAAGTGTCAGCGAATTCATCTTTTGGAATAGAATTGGTAGTGTCCTGTTGATATGCAATAAGAGTTATGAATTCTCAGTATTTTACCCTATAGAGGCTAATTGGGGTCGAAAAATGTCGTGTCCTGTAGATGAGTAAATAGGTTTCAGAATTTTCATTTTCGTCTCAGGGGCCACTTTGGGGTTGAAAAACGACGTTTTTCTGCAAACTAAAACATGTACCTATATCACATTTTAAGCGGTAGTTAAATCATATTTTGCAATTTTGTTGGCGGTGCCATATAAATGTGCAGCTAAATTCAAATTCTATTTCATTAATAAGTAGCAACATTTGCGGAGCAGTCAATCAAACTTTTTAAGAGCTTCAAAATCTCATTTATGAAGGCAAATTCATATATACCTTCGTTAAATGAAGGGAATAACTTTTTTTTAATTTCAGAGGAAAATGATACATTCATATTTTTATATTTATATATATTTTATATATTTCAATTGTTATAGGGATGCTTTTTGTCATTGATGGATCCGCTCGCGATCGTCTTCAGGACGCAGACGACCTTCTGACGTCACTACTGCTGGAGAAAGAATTACTTGGTGTTCCGATGGTATTTCTGGCAAACAAAAAGGATATCGAAGGTAGAAAATATATTAAAATAGGATTAATTAATTCCTAGCTCTCTGATTGGCTGAGATCCAAAATTGTAGAAACTATACTAAGTTAATTATGCTCACCTGCATAAGACCTTCTATGTGAAAATATCATTATTTTTTCCTCATTTGACCAAATATAGATCGAGAACTTCCAATTAGTACAAATAATTATGAACCTTCATGTTCACCTTGTACCCAACTTTCCAGGTGAACATAACACTTACTTCTTTCTACATTGAACCAAACTTCTTTAATGATACAATTTGTTAAAAAGTTTTTTTTCACCTGCACCTGAGTCTCAGATAAACATAAGATTTGTTTGTTTTCTACAACAGACCAAAAATAAAGTAAGAAATTCCAAATTAATATTTTTTTATTATTTTACTCCGGTTCCTCTGACTTCTAGGGGTTCAACAATTGTAAATAATCAAAAACGATGGCAAGGTTTGCTTGACGAGTTTGTATCATTTAATCACATAATAAAACAATTATAGATAAAATTTGTAAACAGTTTTGTCCCTTTGTCTATTGATGCATTTTATAGAAGAATATAGGTCCCGTTTACCTCCAAAATTGTAATGGTTTAAATTTAAAAAAATAATTTCAGAAAATTAAATAGTAAAATGTTCCTTATTTACATGCTGTAAATAGTAAGTTTGAAAATCTCAGGTCCCATATATCAATATTGAAATTACATTGTATGTCTAAAATGTTTTCCGACATCATACATGTATATTTGTTCATATAAAATGAAATATGTTTAATTTTAAATCTTTAATCAAGTTCATAAGATATTAAAGAGGAAAACATCAATATTATAGAGGGAAATATTAATAGATATTAAAGAGGGAGATATTAATAGATATTATAGAGGGAAATATCAGTAGATATTACAGAGGGAAACATCAATAGGTATTATAGAGGGGGATATCAATAGGTATTATAGAGGGGGATATCAGTAGGTATTATAGAGGGGGATATCAATAGGTATTATACAGGGAGATATCAATAGGTATTATACAGGGAGATATCAATAGATATTATGTATGGAGATATCAATGGATATTTTTCTTTTTAGGAGCATTATCGGAAAGTGACGTGATAGAATATTTCTCATTGAACCAAATTTCCAGCAGGCTGTGTACAGTTCAAGGCACGAGTGCATTAACTGGGGAAGGAATTTATAAAGCATTGGATAACATGATCAGTTTTAGAAGACATATTGATAGAATGCAGGCCTGACGTAGAATGAAATCCACACAGTTCATTCATGTGGATTCAGAGTCACCGAACCAAGTTATAAAATGTCCAAACCTTCAGTGCATGCTACATTGAAGAGAAGACATTGCGGTGGAAGAACGTATTATTGGAGGGATTTTATAATGTGTTCTTGTGCCTAAAACAAATTCTAACTATCATGAGTCAGTCCATGATAAAAACAGAGAAAATGAATTGAGCTTGTTTAAACTTGTTCATTTGCTTTTTATCATTATCATGTTATGAATTTATGAATTAAAGAAATTCACTTGCAAACTCAAGCGTTAACATATTAACATTAATATACCTCTTGCCAATGAAATCCACAAATCAAAGCATTATAACAGGTTACATGAAAAGTCATTCAAGATCAATCCTAACAAAAATTAACTATTAAATAGTTAACTATAGTTTACCAAAGTTAACTATAGTAAATATTTTGATACTTTAACTATGAAACTTTATTGTGTAATTTTATTATTAATTTTTCTAAGATTAAAATTTCTAAAACTCCATAATAATGACTTTAAAATTGGTAAATGATATGTTAGAATACAAGAAATATTTCCATTTAATATAAAAAAATAAGCATGAATGAATTTTAGAACATGAAACAACAATCTGAAGTACATAGTTAAAATACTTTGATTCACTATAGTGAAAACTTTGATTTACATAGGAAAAACTTTGATACTATTGTATACTATAGTTAACAATAGTAAACGATAATTAACTAGAGTATATTTTTGTTAGTGGTCAATAAAAAAATGACTAGACACATATTTATCAACCTGCACTAAAAATACAGGCAATGAAAATAGATTTCTATGTCTCAGCATATGTCTTTAGATAGTGTCTAAATACCTGCCAAATATTTCATTGATATCTCAAGACACAAAAAGTTATTCCCAAAAATGATGATAAAAATGTCAGGAGTGCAACACCTTTTTGTGACATTTTTAAAATTCAATATTTTATGAAGATCTGTGAAATAGATAATATTGGTTTAATTCGGAAATAAAGACTTTCCTGATAATATTCAAAGTATTGAGCTTTAAATGTAGACTGTAGCAACTTTTCTTTGACCAAGTTGTGGCCATGGCTGATGCTGAAAAAAAATGTTATACCCTGTCAGGAGTGCAACAGAAAAAAATATAGTGTTGCAAAAAACATTGACTTTTAAAATCTGTATGACAATTAAGTCAAAAAAGAATTTTCAAAGTGCAAAACAATAACTGATATACCATTCGAAATTTAAAAATTACTGTTATTTAAATCACAAACAGCATTAATGAAAGTCAAGTATCTGTGCATATACAATTATGTCAGGAGTGCAACATTTGATGTTTTGCTCTCCAGCATGAAAAAAACTTTAATCAGTACATGATTCTCTGATTTTTATTTTGGAATAAAGACACAAAGAACATTTTTACCAAACAGATTTATCAATTATAGGGTTTGTCTGTGTTTTATATCTATATTTCTATGGTCAGAAGTGCAACACATTTTTTAAAGATCCAAGTTATATGATAAAAAAGACCTCTATCGTACTAATGATTTTTTTCAATAAATAATGATTTATTTGAATAATTTAGAGCTACATTACTGACAGTTTTGTCATTAAAATTTGTCTCTTTTTCAATTTTATCAATCCAGATGTGTTTTTATCTTTTCTTTGATTTTTTTTTATGAATGTTTAAAAAAAAAAGCACTGAAAAATTGCTATGAAATTCAAGTAATTCTACCTCAACTTCACTGAAAGAAAAGAACATTTTCTGATGTTATTTATGTTTCACAATTCTACTTAAAAGATTCACATGCTCTTGGTCAAGAGTGTAACAAAAATATTAGAATAATTCTGACCAAATATGAATAAATACGAGGGTTGTTCGGAAAGTTCGTGGACTATGCCAATCTTCGTTATACTATCTTCAAGAAATTGAAAATGAGCATATTATCATATGTAAAAATATTTATTTTATTTAATTATGAAGTTTCATTCCACGTGATTTAATAGAATTCATGTTATTTAATTTTAAAATCAACACGTTTTGTAACCATGGAGCAAACTCAACAACACTGTAACGTCAAAAACATACCGACATGAGGTTCTCAAAAATACTATCCCTATACATTTCACACAGTACTACCCAATACCAGTGCATTCATTAAAAACGTTTCTCTATCACTTGAAATCTATTTTGCTAACATTTGTTCCAGTAGCATCATTTTGTTTGTCAATGTTATATTTTTTTCACTGCATTAGAGTGCTTTCACAAGATCAGCATCTGTGAAGCGCCAAACTCTTAGCTTGACGTTACTAACTTTTCAATGTTTTTGATAGGATTTTTACAGATTACCCGTTTTCTCACAGATCACCATCGACTAAGCAGAAAAGTCTATCATTAAAATACCGCTTGTACCATGTACACACACATGTATGGATCGCTTTTGACATATTTCCTACTTCCTCCGGCATTTTAAGAGTTTTTTTTCTGGAGTTTTCCAGAGTACACCACAAATTGTACGGTTAACTGCTGATCCGTGACGTTCTACGACGCCATCTTTTTGCCTTTTTCAATGAGGACTACCTATCTTCTGAAACTGATTTCTTTTCAACGAAGCAAAACATTATGTCATAATTTGGAATCACAAACGATGAAACAATTCTTAATTTGAACGTCTAGAATATTTCCGTTTTTTGTGTCATTTTACAGAAGATACGACTTCAGACATTATTTCGTGTCTTGATTGTAAATTACAAAATTTTGACCTGCTCCATGATCCGATTTTCGCATTTCTTAAGTCTAAATAAGTTTGCAATAAACCATGATATTTTTAAAAAAAAATTTAACACACATCATTTGAATTTACTGTAGAAATATTTCTCTTAAATTTGGATATAATATGACGTTCAGTAAAAAAGTTATGACCGTCACGGTAGTACACGAACTTTCCGAACAACCCTCGTATATAAACAATTGAATCAGTAGAATGTTTCTGGTTGACCTAAATTGCTTAAAGTGTTTGTCCCGCGAAGAAAATTTACTATAAAATACTGATATTATAGTTTTATCTTCTTAAAATATATTTTGAGCTATTTTTGTTTGGCATAAATAGGGAATAATTCAACATATAAAGCAAAGTTTATATACCTTTATGTGTTTTAACCATAAATATTGGACTATAAGTTACACAATTTTGTTAACACTTATGCATGTTGCCAACACCCATTCTTTTATTATGTATAGTGGAGTATTTTTATGAAACGATTATTTTGGGTTTTCACGATTTTTCTTACAAAATACATAATAAATAAGCATAATTTGTAAAATGTCGAACAAGCCTGGGGTATATTGGGAAGGGGGAGGAAGGGAGTGAGAAATTTTAAGGACAAGTTATTGTGCACAAATTCAATCCTCTCTCTCTCTCTCTCTCTCTCTCTCTCTCTCTTATCGAATTTTCGAAATCTTGAAATGGAAATAAATAATGTACATGTATTAAAATGAGAGTGAAACCTACTGTGTCAGATATAGCTTATATCTGGATCTGGATATTTTTCAGGAGCAAACGCAAACAAAAAGGACCTTTTAAAAATTATTGTTACTTTCAATTCCTTGTACAATTCAAAGTGCATTCATTTTGTGTTCAATGGGTTTGTATCAAGCCAGAAATAGATTATACTAGTATCAAAAAAATGAATATGTGACAAAAATTCTATATAAAAAATTCAATATATGACTAAATGAAAAAGAAATGCGATGGTGTTGATTGGTGTTGTAACTGTTGGTGTTGATTGGTGTTGTAACTGTTGGTGTTGATTGGTGTTGTAAGTGTGTATAGAGGACTTAATTTTTTTCAGTATGTCTTTGGTTCAGGCTATTAATGGAAAATTAATACAAGTTATTGTAAGTTTTAGTTTTTAATTCACAGATGCAAACAATGATACAGTATAAAATCAAATTAGCAATGGCTTCATAAATAAGAGAGAGAGGGGGTGAGGGGGTGAGAGATGCAACTGATGATCCCACCTCTGATGTTTTTGGAGGTCCGTGTTTGCTCTGCTCCCGATTTGTATTGTTTTAATGCACTTTGAGCTTGAGTACTATTCGTTATCTCCATACTTCATGCTACTTATTATTCACTGAAGAAAGTATTAAGTCACTCAAACACTTCAATTGATTTGAATTAGAGGCTATATCTTTTACAACTCTGTAAGATCCTTTTCATTAAAAAAAAACAAATTTCCCATTCCTTATAAAAATCTCCAAATTCACAAGTTTCGGTAGCAATATATTTCAAAATAAAGAGATGAATTTAAACATTTGTAAGTAGTTCGTGAATTAATAAATTTTCAATGACATTTAGACATTGCTTCTTAAAGATGTAGAATTTAGGGATCAGGCCCCAGGATCATGAAACAA
This sequence comes from Saccostrea echinata, assembly GCF_033153115.1. Taxonomy (NCBI): domain Eukaryota; kingdom Metazoa; phylum Mollusca; class Bivalvia; order Ostreida; family Ostreidae; genus Saccostrea; species Saccostrea echinata. The sequence continues at coordinate 7,414,612 of NW_026889777.1, forward strand.
ACTTAGACTTAAGTCAAATTTTCAATTGCTTATAAAATGTTTATTATTTATTGAATTAATCTCTAATTTTTCAGATAACAACGCTTTTAATTTGTAAAGTAATATTGTAAAATAGTTTAATTTTGGTCTGCTTAACTTCTACAACATTTTAGTACAACATAAAGATTTTGACTTAAGCTTAAGATGTTTCATGATCCCGGGGCCAGAACTATAGAGTGCAAATATCTACAATTATGAATGAGGATTTAATCTAAAAATAAATCTACAAGGATCTCTTACATGTAGTATGGCAATTTCCCTTGCTTGAAAAAATTCAACAAATAAAGTGATGAGATCTTGAACAGTGGAAAAATCCCACAGTATATGTAAAATTGTTCACTTCATTCAAATTACAGAGAGAGAATGTACATTTTACCGATTTTCAATCCAATTTACACAGATATGCATTGTTTGTCAAGATATGGTAATTATTCCAATACTGTAACTATAGTAGTTATTTTTAATACTTTTAGTACTCATAAAAGATAACTAAAAGATAGATTTCCATTGTAATTTGACGAAGTGAAATATCTTCCTCATTTTATTTAGTAAAAGATGAAATGTTTTCTTCCTGTCTTCTAAACAAAATTATTTAAGAAAACTAATTTTGATGTTAAAACTTATTCTGTAAACTTATTTTGTAGACATTGTAAATTCAAAACTAACCATTCTCATCCCGCCCCGGAGGTCATGATTTGGACAAACTGTAATCTGCACAACCTGTGGATGCTTCCGCATAAATATTATTAAGCATGGCTTTGCTGTTCTTGAGAAGAAGATTTAAATATAATCCCTATAATAATACCATGCAAAACTTTGATTTCCTATTCTGGACCTGCCCTACCCCAGGGATCATGATTTGGACAAACTTGGATCTACACTACCTGAGGATGCTGCAAAATAAATATTACTTTTTACGGCTTTACTTTATAGGGAAGTTTTTTTTTTTTTTTTTAAATTTCAAATATATATTTCTAAGTAAAACTTTGATAGCCGATTGTGGCCAACCCTGCCATAATTTGATCATGATTTGTACAAATTTGAATCTCACTATGTAAGAAAGAAAGATTTTATATATGTTTCATATTTTCAGGCCCAGTGGTTCTTGAAAAGAAGATTTTTAAATGATGCCATTAAATATGCACTAATTCTTTATCATCTCCCCATAAAAGAAGCTTTTGTCCTTCTTTTAAAAAAATCTGAATTCCCTTTATCCCAGGATGCTTTGTGGTAGGTTTGGTTAAAATTGGATCTTGAGAAGAATTTGAAAATGCAGAAAGTTTACAGACAACAACAGACAGGCAGCTGGACGGACAAAAAACAATTTTTGATAAAAATAAAAGTTTACTTTAGCCTTTGGCTCGGGTGAGCTAAAAACCTGTATTTATTACTAAGTAAGTACCATATATTACATATCACAGAGTACATAGAGGATATTCAATGTTTTGTAGATGAATATGGAATTTATTTCACGAGTGGGACAGGATTTTTTTTATATTTTCACGAGTGCGAAGCACGAGTGAAAAATATCAAAAAATCCTGTCTCACGAGTGAAATAAATTCCATATTCATCTACAAAACATTGAATTTTCTGTTTATTACATTTTCTTTGATTTTCCCTTTGCCTCTATCTTTTCTTAACACAGCGTCATAGGCTTGACGTCATAGTTGAGAGGTTGAGACGTCATAGCTTAGCAGTTGTGTGATTGAAAACATTATATAGCATGGGTTTCAGCAACATATTTGGGAAGAAATATGCAGTTTTAGCTCTATCAAGATGCTTAGTTACTATTTCTATCTTATGACAGGCCAGAAATTATTTTTTACTTACTTTGATATCCTTTCACACTGTGAGAGAATATCATTTTGGTATCCTTTCACACTGTGAGAGAATATCACTTTTATTCAATAAATAAATCAAAGTATATTTCACTGTTGAAAATGTAATAAAGTATATTACATATCATACAGTACTGTATATTACATATCATATAAGTATGTGACATGGACTCAGCTACAGCAGGACATCAGGAGGTAGAATGTATAACTAGATCTTATGTATTAGCAATAGACATTGTATATATTATATATCATGCTGTTGAGCTTCCGCAATATTTCAACAGGTTAAGGTAAAGGATGTGGCATGATGTTACATATTGATTAGTTGAGGTTTAATTCAGAGTAAATCTATCATTACCTATCTTTCCATTCGTTCTTAACGTCAGAGTACATAATGAAGAACAAAACCTCCGAAAATGAAAGGTGATTTGTTTTTTAAATATCTGTATTTTATTAATTTCTTTAAGCCAGTTACATAATTTGTATACAGTTCTCGCACTTTCACTTAATGAGGAGCATTTCTGTGTTTAAATTACTCTTTGGATATCAAAGGATGTTAACGGTTGATGTTCAAGCAAATGAAGATGACAAGTCAAAACTTGAGTCATTTGATATCGTGGATACAACCCCGTCCGTCCAGATTGACAACAGCCAAACAAATAAGTTGCTTTATGGCGTTGATGATGTACCGCCCTGGTATCTCTGCATTTTTCTTGGCTTACAAGTAAGTATTTCATTGCAGAGATGTAAGTTTTCAATCTTTCTCTTGCTACAGAATTGGTTGTTTTTTACGCTAACGGTTAAATACGCGGTTCACAGACAAACATTACGCGGAACAAGAGTTCAAAAGTTCAGGGACTTGGTTACAAAATGGCGTATACAACCTTCTTTATGTCAATCTGCATAAGACGATGAAAAGCACATCCAAATCAGCTGATAATAGCAGTTTTTTTTAATATATATTTTATATTATTTTATAAATATAGTATTTCCATCAGTAGTATAACATCCAGGAGGGGGGGGGGGGGGGGTTCAAAAGTACACTCAGTTGACCTCGACAGCCTGACCCGTTATATTACTTCGATCTATCTGCACTGTAAAGGTTAAAGGGCGACACTCGCCATCTTGTATTTTTAAGTGTTTTTTAATAATTATTTAGAAACTCTTTCGTACCTGATGCTGTTTGGAATGGAATTTACTAAAAACAGAGGTCAGAGAAGCCATCTCAATCAAAACATTCCGAAAAAACTTTTTTACATACTTCTCTTTTGGTAAGCGATACACCAATATCATTCATACTAAGCTAAGACATTACTGTATACTAAATTATGATCTTTATAAACGAAACATTATAAATAGTCCCTTATGTTTATGTGGAAAAATGAAGATGTGTACCATTTCTTTTTTGCATGCAAAAATTATTCCAGTGCAAGAAGTACTCTTTTTAATCGCTTGTTAACTCTTGAACTAGTTACTATTGATATAAATCTATTATTACGTGGTGATGTTAATTTGCCTTTCCAGATAAATAACAGTATTTTTGCTGCTGTTCATAAATTTGTTGACGAAACATGTAGATTCTCTAGTTGATATGCTACTTTAAAATTGCCTTTTTCACTTGTATTAATTGTATTATTTTTCTTCTATTTTGCATGACAAATTGTTATATATATAAGGAGAGGAACTTTGTAAGTTGTAAGGAACTTATTTCCAATCCTTTTGATGTACTCAATAAAATATGTTCAAAACAAGTGTTCCTTTGCTTATAATTTGAATATATTTTTGAATATGTTGCGGCTCTAAGTTTAGAGTGTAATAAGTGTAAACCGTCCCCATGCAAAACACATCTTTACAATATTTTATTAAATAATGCTTGAGTTTGTTCGTGGTTACAGTCTTAATTTCCTTTTTATTATTCCTTTTTTCTCATTGGTAAAAATTTATAAGCAAAAAATCGTGATATATTTCCCAGATGTGGATATGATTGTTGCTAAGGAAGATTGAGTAGAATATCAACAATAAAAAACTTACATTACAGCAATCTTTTACCGGAATAGCAGGTGCAATTGAATTACCTATAATTCTTCATGAAAGTGTTTGTATGGGGGATGATACAGTTGGTCTCTCGGAGTGGATTGGTACCGCTCTTTTTACAACTGGTCTGGCTACAATGATGCAGTCGTTTATAGGTATTCGGTGGGTATTGAGCTCCATATACATTGAACATTGGAGAACCTGTGTCAGAATAACAAATTCCACGTGGAAAGTCCATGTCAAAATTCGTTGTTTAGGCATAATCAATAATATTTCATTTTTTGTCAGGAAAACCAATATTTTAAATTATTTAATGTGTGCTTATTTATTTAGGGGCGTACAAAATCCTTTTAAAATTTTTTTCTTATATACAGTGTACATGTTATTACTTGTAATATGAAACCCTTTTTTAGAATTATCAAAATTTTTGAAAACCCAGACAAGTCTTCATCTTCTTGGATGTTTCCATTGTAGATATATTATACGTGAAAAATATCTGTTGATAGATTACCAATTGTACAGGGAACCACTGTTGCTTTCTTGATGCCCGTGTTTGCTCTGATGTCTCAGCCGGATTGGAAGTGTCCCACTAATGTTACACAAGGTAGGGTGAGTAGGATTGGAAGTGTCCCACTAATGTTAAACAAGGTAGGGTAGGTAGGATTGGAAGTGCCCCACTAATGTTACACAAGGTAGGGTGAGTAGGATTGGAAGTGTCCCACTAATGTTACACAAGGTAGGGTGAGTAGGATTGGAAGTGTCCCACTAATGTTACACAAGGTAGGGTGAGTAGGATTGGAAGTGTCATACTACTGTTACACAAGGTAGGGTGAGTAGGATTGGAAGTGTCCCACTAATGTTAAACAAGGTAGGGTGCGTAGGATTGGAAGTGTCCCACTAATGTTACACAAGGTAGGGTGAGTAGGATTGGAAGTGTCCCACTAATGTTAAACAAGGTAGGGTGCGTAGGATTGGAAGTGTCCCACTAATGTTACACAAGGTAGGGTGAGTAGGATTGGAAGTGTCATACTACTGTTACACAAGGTAGGGTGAGTAGGATTGGAAGTGTCCCACTAATGTTACACAAGGTAGGGTGAGTAGGATTGGAAGTGTCCCACTAATGTTGCACAAGGTAGGGTGAGTAGGATTGGAAGTGTCCCACTAATGTTACACAAGGTAGGGTGAGTAGGATTGGAAGTGTCCCACTAATATTACACAAGGTAGGGTGAGTAGGATTGGAAGTGACCCACTAATGTTACACAAGGTAGGGTGAGTAGGATTGGAAGTGTCCCACTAATGTTACACAAGGAAAGGGTGAGTAGGATTGGAAGTGTCCCACTAATGTTACACAAGGTAGGGTGAGTAGGATTGGAAGTGTCCCACTAATGTTAAACAAAGTAGGGTGAGTAGGATTGGAAGTGTCCCACTAATGTTAAACAAATTAGGGTGAGTAGGATTGGAAGTGTCCCACTTATGTTACACAAGGTAGGGTGAGTAGGATTGGAAGTGTCCCACTAATGTTACACAAGGTAGGGTGAGTAGGATTGGAAATATCCTACTAGTGTAACAAAAGGTAGGGTGAGCAGGATTGGAAGTGTCCCACTAATATTACACAAGGTAGGGTGAGTAGGATTGGAAGTGTCCCAAAAATGTTACACAAGGTAGGGTGAGTAGGATTGGAAGTGTCCCAAAAATGTTACACAAGGTAGGGTAGGGTGAGTAGGATTGGAAGTGTCCCACTAATGTTAAACAAAGTAGGGTGAGTAGGATTGGAATAGTCCCACTAATGTTACACAAGGTAGGGTGAGTAGGTGATTTAAAACGATATTATTAAATAAATGAAATTTATTATGTCTTGATAACAATCATAATATCATAAAAAAAGACTCACTTGATTAAAACAACAGACGAGGGGTTATTAAAGTATTCTTGGACTGGGGCCATCAAATCAAAACTGCTTACGGCACAACATGAATTTTAAGACATTTATTCAACATCATCCTTTCTGCCTATAGAATAAATTACAAGATATACGGTTTATCTTTGAATAAATTGTAAATGTCTTTGTAAGCAATTGCACTGCCAAGAGGCAAAAACTACAACATATTTCTACCGTGAGTCTACGGGAGACATCTTTCGATATCAAGTATTTGGTTTCTAATTTTGACGTTAACTCACTTGTGTGAAGTGACAAAATTGTTCTAAAACATTACAACTTTACCTAATTTTGTCCCTTTTATGAGGTGTAATCGATAATTCCTTAGAGAGTGTAAAAAAGGACGCCGGAAAAGGTCGAAGTTTTTTTTGCAACAATTAATTATTTAACTTAAGAAAAGAAAATGCATACACTTTAGAAATATTTCAATAGACCGGAGAAAAAGTGTATATTATCTGTTTGTAAATGGCTAAAATGATTCAGATAAAAGAGAAACATTTAATGCCAATTTGGAGTCCGGATGTCCAAAGTCTGTCAAGTCGAAAAAGTACCGATACGTTGCTTACGAAATTGAACTCCTATACGTGGATTAAGCTGCCAAAGTCACGGGGTAATCTTCAATTTTGTGTTGAACTATATACAATATTGTATTTTGAATCAGTTGTTCATTAAATTTTAAAGTCATATAAACAAGATTGGTTTTCAATCAGTTTTTAACACTAGAGTATTTCGTCAACCAAAGTGTATAGAGGTAGAGGGAGCAGACATTGAGAAACAATGACGTTGTGGAAAGATATAAAACTCAACTGCGACTGCGCTGGGTGGTCATAAAATGTCTTTCGATTTTATGCTAAATTGGCAAATTATCAACGTTAAAATTTTCAACATTTCCAAAAAAAAAGTTATCGTTTTACAATCCTTATATATTTTGTAAGCACAGCCTATATAGTGTTAATTTTCTCGCATCAGTCCACGAGTTTTTTAATAGCCCATCGTAAATACGACACTGTAGTTTGTCCATGACAATGACATGGGGTCAAAAAACATCCTCAAAGCTTAAATAAAATTTTAGGGGGAATTTAGTTCTGTCAAGTTTTTTTCGTGAGGAATAAGTTTATGTACATAAAAAAAGTTAATCACTTTACTTTGAAGGAATAGAGAATTCTACATTACCCATTCCTGAAGTTGGCAATGAGAAGCATAGGGAAATGTGGCAGACTCGCCTCAGTGTAGTATGTAGACACATTATTTTAAAACGTGTAATTGTTACTGAGAAAGATGGAGAAATGTGTTAAAGTTGTCTCAGTTTAATACGTAGACAAATCAAAAAAGTGAAGTTGGCGTTGTTCGTGTATATAAAAGGTGAAGATAGCGAACAGTGATCAATCTCATAAATCAAGTGTTAAAGATAAATTGTGAACAGGAGAAAAACCCTTATCCTTGGAAGTACCAGAGGCGGGATCAGGTGCCTAAAAGGAACAAGCATCTCCAAGAATACTAGCACTTATAGTTGAAGAAATATAAAATTTAAATATTAAAGTTTGGTTAATATTAACTATGCTTTTTATAACAAAATTGTTTGTTTGTTCCTTTGTTAAGTTCTTTCGAGATTTTTTCACTCATATTTAGACGCCGCCACTTCCTGGTGGAGGGCTGCAAATTTAGACCTGTACTCGGCACTTACGGCATTTGAGCAGTGAGGGATCCTTTCGTGCCCGCAACTACTGCAGCATGGGACCTCGGTTTATAGCTTCTCATCCGAAGGACCGGTCTCCACGTCCCGCAGTGGGATTCGAATCCGTGACGTAAGGATCAACTCCCTTCTCTAGGCCTTAGAGCAAAAACTCTAATCCAAACCCTCTTCTAACCACTGCGCTTCGCGGACGATATAATGAAATTGTGAAAACAAGAAAACATGCATGCTAGGCATGAATTTTAAATCATTTCACTTTTAAGTGTGCAGAGATGGCGGATTTTTTAAGAGTACCTTAAAGCTGAAAGGCATTGTCTGTCATATTTCTCTTTCATCGGCACTATCCCTACAGCCCCTATATAAGCCGCAAACTTCCTAACAGTTCATACTATTTCACTGTAGAGGTCTCACCTGTGTAGACGTATACATATCTTTCGTTGCCGTGATAGTCGGTAACGATGAAATTATCATTAAATTTGACGCATTTTTTTTACAATCCAGGAGAAAAGTAACATCAGATATACAATGCTATGCATTAATTACCCAGAAAGTGCACATAAAACAAGGAATAAATGCACAAAATCTAATGTAAGAGCACGAAAGGAATACTACTCGTCAGCCACGAGTTTCAAGTGTGCAATCCGTTGTAACGAAATCGAAGGGTATATATACCCATGTGACGGTTCCCTATTTATGAATAGTGTTAAGTTTGAATTTAGAAGTACTTCAAAGTCAATAATTGTGACACTTTAGATCTACATTTTTACAAACAATTGCATATATCATATCAAAATTATTTGGTTACAGAATAATAGGCTGTGGAGAAATAGACTCTATGAACAAAGTAGTTCATTATTTTCCCTCAGTTTTGGAAGCAACCACCTAAAAAGGTGTAGCTGACTGTATTTACCCGAGAAATTTGTTACCTTTCTGAAATAATTTTTGTACATTTTGATATTCATTTGTGTGCATTTTGATGTTTATTTGTGTACATTTTGATATTTATTTGTGTACATTTTGATGTTTATTTGTGTACATTGTGATGTTTATTTAGGTGTCTGGATCACTAATGGTGGCGTCTCTTTTTCAAATGATCCTAGGTGTAACCGGAATGATTGGATTTTTATTGCGTTTTATTGGACCAATCACAATATGTGCTGTGACGTCATCGATAGGACTCTCGTTATTTCCATTAGCAGCTTCTTACTCAAGTGAACAATGGTACATTGCCCTGTCGTAAGTTTAACTCTATATCAAGATGTATATTAATTTTGTTGGAAAATCTACTACTGCAAAAGACGTTATTTCGGTGATACAATTAAATGAATATATGTCAACTTTTGCTTATTGGCATAACAAAATATTAGTATTCAAACATGTACTGAATTTCGAAATGATTTACTGTCTTCGATGTCACATCAATTCTTTACTGATTGTCTCTAATATCTGGTTTATCCACTCTGTACACAAATTAGATGTATACGTTCTTGCATTATCTCTGAAACCTTTAAATTAGATTATGTCATTTTGTTCGGGAAATTCTTGATCAATCATTGATGGATGCATTTTCAAGCTATTCAGATTTCGGTTGCTCAACTCAGTTTATGCGAAGTCATCTACTTTGAAATGTACAAACACCGATCATTGTTCTCTGTCTTCCCTTTTTTTCTATTTCATTAAATATTAACTTATTCAAATTTCATATTAAAGCATTTAGAACAGATGGTGTTAAGGAAACTTGGTACAGGATTATTGTTTTCATTCTTAAACTTGAAATTTTTTTCTTGTGAACTGCTATCTTCACTTTCTTATATAAAATATCAAGTTTCCTTAATGATGATATTCCAGATTTAAGCATGAATAATTGTAATTGATAAATCATTCCTTTTATATTTATTACCAGAGTAATTTTCTTTGTTACCCTGTTCTCTCAATTCTTGAAGAGGTGGAAGTTCTTCACTATTTTTCCGGTGAGTAAGATTGCGTCACGAGATCAGTGAAAATCAGTGGGAAATGTAAGGATAACTAACCTACAATAATTAGTATTTTATGAAATACTGTTTGTATACTATGCAGTTCCTTGTTAGAGGGAAGGTTTGTTTGTCTGAATTCAGTTGATTTGCTATTTATACTATGCAATTCAACATTTTCTCTCAGGTTATTTTATCCATTGGACTGGGGTGGCTATTGTGTTTTGTGCTTACTTACACTGGGGTACTTACCGATCAGAAGGATGGCTGGGGTTATACAGCGAGGACTGACATTAAGTCGTCGGTTATATGGAAAACTAGCTGGATTAGGATTCCTTATCCAGGTGATGAAAAAACACACGTGTTCATCTGACTTCCCAACAATCTATTTGAATCCCGATGGATACTAAATGGAAGTCTTTGATACCCGACCTATTTTTATATTCATATGAGGCAGAATTTATTCAAAAAATTCTATATGAGCTCTGTCTTTCAAGTCGACACTTAGATATATCGACGAGGTTTTATCAATCAAAAATACGGTTAGTTAATTTAGTTTATCTGTCGATTGGATGTAGTCCAGAAAGCTATAAAGTCAAAAACGAACAAATAATCCATGAGACTATCAGAATGACGAAATTTATTATTCTGTCCAAATTTCATATATTTATGTAATAAAATTTAATTTTCAACTTCATATGGCGTTCATATTATGTCTCCCGACCCGTTTGGTACGCAAGAACAATTCTGCGTACTGCTAGTATCAAGTTTTAAAGCTGACGCAGGCTACTGACAAATAAGTTGATGTTTCAGTGATTACTACAATTTCGTTTAACATAAAAATTTAGCAAATTCAATAGTCGATAAATAATGGGCCTTGTTTGCAAAACTAACCTATCGATTTACCGTATTTTTGCGATTATATTTCATACCAATTCTTATCCTATTGTTATATCTTAATGTATTTCGATGATATTGACGTTATATGTACGTGTATTTCCATTTTTCTGTATATCAGAAATAACAGAAGCATTCAACAGATAGTACATGGATAAAGATAAAACAGGAATTTGGATTTCATATACTTGCCAGACAGATAGGGGGCACGCAAAAAACTTAAAAGATATTTTTTCAGGTCAGTTCGGATTGCCAATGGTCAACATCGCTGGTGTTTGCGGCATGCTTGCAGGTGTTATAGCGTCAGTGTTAGAATCTGTTGGAGATTACTACGCGTGCGCAATGCAAACAGGGGCCGGGAGACCACCTTCGCATGCCATAAACAGAGGTGAAGAGTCTCGTTTTAACTTTCATGGCAGTGTATTACTTTTTAAATAAGCTCTTAAATTATTATTTGTCTGTTGGACAATGTATATGAAGTAGTTGATATTATTCTACCGTTTCTTCATATGGGTCGCTGTAGAGGTATGGGTTGGTAGACAAGTATGATTTTCTTTATACGGGTCTATGTGGAGGAGCTGGGATGGTTTTCAAGTTTGATTTTCTTTAGAAGTGACTACGTGGAGGGCAGGGGTGGTTAAATAATCTGCATTTCTTTATAGGATCATTGTGGAGGGTATGGGGTAGTATATAGATCCGCATTTTTTATAAGGGTCGCTTTTGAGGAGTTTTGGTGATATACAAGTCTTTTTTTTTACTTTTAGGGTTTGCTGTAGAGGTGCTGGGTGGTATATAGACCGGATTTCTTTATGGGGGTCGCTGTGGGGGTGTTTGGGGTGGATTGCAGATCTGCATTTCTTTATAGGGGTCGCCTTGAAAGAGCTTGGGTGATATACAAGTCATTTTTTACTTATAGAGTCCGCTGTTGTGGTGTTGGGGTGGTATATAGATCTACATTTCTGTATGGGGGTCGCTGTGGAGGTGTTGGGGTGGTATATAGATCTGTATTTCTTTATAGGGGTCGTTGTGGAGGGTATGGGGTAGTATATACAAATATGTATTTCTCTATAGGGAGTTGTCTTGGAGGAGCTTGAGCGTTTTACTAGTCTGTTTTACCTATATGAGTCGCTGTGGAGGTTTGGGGTTGTAGACAGATCTGCATTTCTTTATTGGGGTCCTTGTGGAGGGCTCGGGTGGTATACAAGTCTCTTTTTATTGAGTCGCTTTGGAGGGCTGAAGTGGTTTACAAATCTGCTTTTCTTTATAGGGGTCGCTGTCGAGGGTTTAGGGTGTTTCCTCTGTGGATTGTGGGGTTCCGGTATTGGCACGACATCATATAGTGAAAACATCGCTGCTATAAACATTACTCGGGTAATCTCCATTAGTTACCGAGTTCAATTCATTGACATCACCATGTTGAAACCTTATCACGAAACGATAAGTAATGTTCATTATATTCAACACATTATAATTTTTTTCTGTAGAAACATTTTTCCCTTTTTTGACTAACGTATGTCCTCGGTTTATAATCATGAGACCAGATACATTACTAGCATTATTAGACTCAGTACCTGTTTTTCACAATTTTTGGCTGTTGATTTTGCGTAAATATATGTATCTTTATCTGAACTTCAACAATGTTTGATGGCTTAAGAAAAATATTGGAGTTTTGCAGATTTGAAGTTACAAGTGAATATGAAAGAAAAACATGCAATGTTATGATTTTCTTGTTTTTCTTTTATCACCAAATGTAGATCAGCTCCCCAAGATCTTTTCGAGCTTTAGCAGTTTTCCGAATTTCTTGTGGATTTCAGTTCCCATGGATTCTATTTTAAAATCTTCTTTTTTCTCGATGAAGTTCAGTGACTTAATCATTCTAGTACATTTCTTATCTCTTTGGTTTAGCTTTTGAATCTTCTTTATTTTCTTTTTGAAGCTTCTTTTCCAGATTACTGACACGATGTTCATTGATTTTTAGTTTTCCCTAAACAAGTCTGTCAATTTCAACATTTTTTTTTACCTTTGTGACTCTTTCTTCACTTATCGAAATGTTGAAATGTTGAAATAACTTGCTTTTGATTGGATTCGAAAGCCTGGAACATTACTTTACTTCTTGTGTCTTTTTTATCCGTTTCCTCACATTAATTTAGAGTCTATAATTGAACTTGATCTACACTTCATTAATTTTATCTTGGTCTTCGCTACTGAATTGATCAATCCAACAACATATGAATTTCTTTTCTTCGCGAAATTGGAAGAGCTGGTAGTGATGTGTGAAAGTTTATGCAAATGTGTTTAATACTAAGATACTAAGAACAACACAAAATTTTGTTCTAGGTTGGAAGTAGAAGAGTGGTATTAGTTGCGGGACTTATTTTGGTGATACTAGGATGTCTTGGAAAAGTTTCAGCCATCTTTGTTACTATACCACATCCTGTGTTGGGCGGTCTCTTTCATGTTACATTTGGTCAGTACAGTGACTAGTATTCTGGTTTCATTTGAAGTGCTTTATATAATTAAGAAACTTCTGTTAAATGTGAAAAATTTTAATTTGTAGTAAACATTGAAAAAAATATTCAAAGATAGAAAAATTTTGCTCTTACTCACATTGTCCAGGGTTGATGATGTTACAATAAGAGGAAAATATAAAAATGTATAAAAATATTTTTATATTTTCTTTGAACCACTACATTCTAATTTAGTTATGGCTATAGCGAGAAAGTAAAACTCAGTTTACACGTACAGGTATGGTGATGACTGTCGGTCTGACGTATCTTCAATTTGTTGACATGTCTTCACCAAGAAACATTTTTGTAATTGGGATAGCTATCTGTACTGGACAAACTATACCCACGTGGCTTAATCAGAACCAGTCAAGTATTAATACAGGTACAATATAGGGAAAAGAAGCTCTAAAAGTGAGAATTCTAAATCAAATTCAGAGTCCACACATATGTGAATTCCTTTGTAACGAGATGGTTATATGAAAGAAAAGACATTGAAATGGATAAAACTGAATTAATATGGTACTTTTCTTTTGTAACTACTGAATATTTCATTTACATATAGGTATATATGAATTGCTGTTAACCATTTTTTATAGTTAATATCAAATGAACGAAATCAACAAACATCGTCCATGGCCCTGCTGTTTACTCTATGGTCACTTTCTATAATACATTGTAGCTCAATTGGCCAACTACTTTGGAATAACAAATTTTCAAGGGGAGGGGGTGTTAATGGTTAATAATCGTTATTTTCGTGCATGGTATGAAGAGGCATTGAATTCAAGTCCTCCACAAATTAAATGTTGAAATTTCAAACTAAGTATCATGTTCATTTCTTCAACCACAAAATCAGTCTTGACAAATCAAAGTCTTTCCTCAAACCACAAAATGTTGAAATCTCGAAAATAAGTGATTTTACAGTATAAGCCTTTCTGCTTAGAGAAATAAATACATTTTATTTTTTAAAAGGTCCTGAGAATAGAAAACAAGTAATTATCCTTATTTCTGAAGTTTTATATCTTTTTCTTATTCTTTAATCAACATATTTTAGGTAGTCCAATACTAGACCAGATTATCAGCGTTATATTGGGAACACACATGTTTGTAGCTGGACTCATCGCCTGCCTTCTAGATAACATTGTTCCTGGTAATAGTCAATTTTTCCAGATCGGACAATGATAAAATATATAAGAAAGATGAACTGAAATAAGATTTTCTTCTTGCAAAAATGTTCACTGACTTATACTTCTTTTACTATTGAATAAAAAGGCTTTCGTACAGTACTGCTGGAACAACATTTTTAAACTGTCTTATTTAAAACCTCGTTTAACGATAAATATAAATAATAAGCATATAATGGCAATCAAATTTACCCAGCCAGATATACCACGCAAGACTGGAACAGTCTACGGTTTATCAAAGAATGCAATAAAGTTTCCATGTACTTTAGCAATCTTCACATACTATAACAATCTTCACTTGCTTCACATACAAACTCGGCACTCTTCCTTTTACAGGAACACAGCTTGAGCGGGGCTTCACTAGATGGAAGAAGAGCACTGTGGCGTCATTTGATCACACAGGATCCAGGACTGTTTATGGCCTTCCATACATTCAGCAGTACTTAGACAGATTTACCTGGCCCTCATACATCCCAGTGTGTCCTGCATTCAAAGCGGAAAAAAATCAAGACATTTAAAAATCGGATTTCCTGCATAAGAAATAAACCATCAATAACTGTTAATATATATATTTCTTTGTTTATTTGGCGTTTCCTTAGGCTTCTCTTTCTTTGATTAATTTACATATGAAAATCTGTTTAATTAATAGTACAGAATGTATGAAGAGACTTTTTTCAGAATTTGATTGTCCTTTGTAGGTTCATTCAAAATTTATTAAGAAATCTTTATTGCATTTTTCTTCAGCTATCTAATCACAATGTATTTTAATTGATATAGATAGGGCTATGGAATAAAGAAAATATATACTTGCGTTCCACCATACAATTTTTTCTGTCTCTTTTTCCCCTGCATGTATCGGTCTGAATTTTGATGGTGGGATGCGTAAGTTATAGAAAGATGGTGTTCAGATATCCAATCTTACCTCTCATTTGATGGAATTTGAATTTACATATTGAATATTTGTGATAATTGTGTAGACTTATGTCAGTTATTGAGGGAAGTAAATATACACATTGGAGGTTTACATCAGCCTTCATTGTTGACTCTTATAATCTTCTAGAAGAGAAAAAGAGATAAACAGTAATACCCCCGTTAATCAGAAACGTAAGTTGTACTAATATTTCATTGCTGGTGCTAATATCCAGTACTTATCCCCGAGTTTTTTGCTGGGGGATATAAAAGCACACAACCAGTTGGATAAAAATCTCATCGATTAATAACCAAAAGAGATTCTTTTTGGGACATGTTTTTACTTATTTGTGATTCATTTAACCTTTTTTTTTTTTTTTTTTTTTTTTTTTTTTTTTTTTTTTTTTTTGCTGTCCGAGCAGTTTTTCTACACCGCAGAACGATTTAAACTATAACAAGCGGCCCCAACAATCACCCCCATCCTCCACCCACTCACCCACATTTATTTGTGGACTGGTCATCACGAGGGATGAAAGAATGGTATTTATCAATTGACATATCAGGTTAGGGTTAGACATTTATAAACAATTTATCCTTTGAGTTAGGATTAGCTGTATATAAACAATTTATCCATTAGTTTAGGATAAGATGTATATTAACAATTTATCCATTAAGTTAGGATATGTTGTATAGAACAATTTATCCATTGGGTTAGGATTAGATGTATATTAACAATATATTCATTAGGTTAGAATTAGATATAAGCAATTTATCCATTGGGTTAGATAATATCCAGAGGATAGACAGTTAGGGAGAGGATTTCCGTGAAGGTAAGACGTCGAGATAACTATTCATTTACGACATACACAATTCTTAAACTCATTTAATTTCGTAATTGAATGATCAAGAGATTCTTGATTCAATGTTAACGTAAGTGTGGGAGCTTGCTGGGGGTTTAAATAGATTTGTGCATGTATATGTATATTTATTGTAAGACAAGAGTATTTGTTTGTTTTCATGAAAATAAATGTATTTAGCAGGTTCTTTATGATAAGGCCTCCTGATGATTCTCCTTCCTCTGCTTTAATTATTTGTACACAATACAGACTTTACATCCCATATAAACCCATAACTTGTATGCTTCCATGATAAAGAATACGGTTAACCCTTCTTGGATCTAAATATCCTCATCTTTGAGTATAAATATATTTTTTTCCAAAACCAGAAGTTTTTAAATATCAAAATGTTTTATTAGATATTTTATTAAAATATAAAAGTAGTCAAAATAGCATAAAAATATATAAAATGGAAAAAAGAAAACACTTAAAGAAGACATCTTATTAAAAAGAAGCATGAAAAACATAAAAATACATTTACAAAACTAAAAAATAAAATAAAACAACTGGATTTTAGTGGACAATGCGTGAATCGAGGCAAAACATTATCAAACAGCATATCCTTTTCCACATAATAATATGTCCACATATTAATATGTTTTATATGTAAAAATATTCTTCACTACTTCCAGACTCCGATGAAAAACTTGATTCATCAACTTCATCGGAGTTGGAATCTTTGCTTTCACTTCTGCTACTTTTATCTAGTATCTTTCTTTTGTAATGACTCTTACGTTTCTTTTTTCTACTTTCTATTGTCCTAGAGGAATCTTCACTGCTTTTAGAGGATTTCGCACTGTTTGTAACATCTTCGTTGCTGATATCAGAATTTTTGCTGTCATTTTTCTTTCTTTTAAGTTTTGATTTCCTCTTCCTTTTTCCTAGTATAACTGAGTAGTCTGTGCTATGTGTGGGGGTTTCTGTGTCGTCTCCCCTACTAATGTCGGAATCTTTGCTTCTACTACTGCTCAGTTTGATGTATGATTTTATTTCTGCTCCATATGTCTTTTTCTGACCTTCAGTGCTACTAGAGATGTCAAAGTTCTCCTCTGATCTGCTGACTTGCTCTTCACTTTCACTTCCGCTTTCGCTTTCCTCAAGTCTTTTCCTTTTAAAGGAAACCTTGCTATATCTCCTGTTTATTTTCTTACCATTTCTTGGCGGTGAATATTTTCCATTTGTCTCCTCTTCTTTACTTTCTGATGTTTCGGTACTTAGATTTTCATGACTTTCGGACGTTGACTTACTGACGCTTTTGCTGTTGCTATCAATGTGTGTTTTCTTTATCTTTCTTACAATCCCTCTACAACATGGATTTCCTTTCAAACACATGTTTTTCAGTTTCTCCCATATCCCAAGGTAAGCATTCATTGCAATTTTTTTCTTGTTCGTTTCAACTGATTCACAGAATTTTGTAAAATGTCTCACTAAATCTTTCTTTTTAACAGCAAATAGAGTTTGAACTGGACCACGACAATCAATAACTGATTCAAAAACGATATCCTGTATTTTCTCAAAGTCCAATGATTTAGTTTTCAGCAATTTGACAAGTCTTTCAAAATATCTCACGTTTTGTTGGCTTTTAAGTTTCCAGAACCAGTACTTTACTTTGTCAGCAAACATTTTCTCCTTCTTTGTCCATTCTATGATTAATGGTTTCCCATTAGCATGATAATCAGGCGAATAAGACTTTGCCTGACTTTTCAAACTCTTAAGCTTGATAGAATTTTCTGAAACTGTCTTATCTTGTACGGCATAGTCACCTTTCTGTGGATATAATAGATGATGGTATTTTTGGGATTTTGTTGCATATCCAGATTCGTCAACATATCTCGGCGGTTCGGGTGTATTTTCGTACGTTGGCATTCTAGTAGATTTCGTTTGGTGCACAGAGTAGTCGTAAACAGTTGAAACCGATGTATAATCTGATTTCAGTAGTTCCTTCGTGGGTTTATATTTTACGTAGTCATACTTTGGTGGAGCTGTTGTGGGTTCATATTTCATTTGGTCATATTTTGGAGATCCGGAGTTTGGCTCGTATCTAGTGTGATCATATTTCGGGGGTTCTGTAGAAAGATCATATCTCATATAGTCATACTTTGGTGGTGCCGAAGTGGATTCATATTTAACATAGTCATACTTTGGTGGTGCCGTCGTGGGTTCATATTTAACGTAGTCATACTTTGGTGGTTTCATGGTTTCATACTTTGCGTAGTCGTACTTTGGTGGTGCCGTCGTGGGTTCATATTTAACGTAGTCATTCTTTGGTGGTTCTGTCGTGGATTTATATTTAACGTAGTCAAATTTTGGTAGTTCTGTCGTGGATTCATATTTAACATAGTCATACTTTGGTGGTGCCGTCGTGGGTTCATATTTAACGTAGTCATACATTGGTGGTGCCGTCGTGGTTTTATATTTAACGTAGTCATACTTTGGTGGTTCTGTCGTGGATTTATATTTAATGTAGTCATATTTTAGTGGTTCTGTCGTGGATTCATATTTAACATAGTCATACTTTGATGGTGCCGTCGTGGGTTCATATTTAACGTAGTCATACTTTGGTGGTTCTGTCGTGGACTTATATTTAACGTAGTCATACTTTGGTGGTGTCGTCGTGGTTTTATATTTAACGTAGTCATACTTTAGTGGTGCCGTCGTGGTTTCATATTTAACAAAGTCATACTTTGGTGGTGCCGTCGTGGTTTCATACTTCCCGTAGTCGTACTTTGGTGGTGCCGTCGTGGGTTCATATTTAACGTAGTCATACTTTGGTGTTTCTGTCGTGGATTTATATTTAACATAGTCATACTTTGGTAGTGCCGTCGTGGGTTCATATTTTACGTAGTTATACTTTGGTGGTGTCGTCGTGGTTTCATACTTTGCGTAGTCGTACTTTGGTGGAGCCGTCGTAGGTTCATATTTCACGTAGTCATACTTTGGTTGTGCCGTTGTCTGTTCATATTTAACGTAGTCCTGTTTTGTTGGTGCCATCGTGTGATCATAACCATAATTAGATAGTTTTTCTGTTGGTTCATACACATTTGAAATGCCAGGCGAATGACCTTGTGGGGCATGGAAAACATTTTTATCATTTTGCGTTTTGGAATACTGCTTTGTCAAAGCAATGACTTCATGAGTATCTGAAGGATGAGGATAAATTGTATTTGACCCCAGAGTATTATCGTATTGGTCAGTTCTGGAATATTCATTGTGCTGAAAGTTAAGATCATTTTTATCTAGTTGTGTTGTGTCTATCGGATTTACCTCGTAATTAAAATAATCCAGGTCTGTTTTAAAATCGTTTAAGGTTTCACTGACAGATGACAACAATTGGTCGAAATCTAAATGAGGTGAATTCAGGTCATTAACAAACTGTTCACTTTGTTGTTCTACTTTATGATATCCCGGTGGTACTGAATTTTTATTCCACACAAATTCAGGAGATTTCAAGTCGTTAGACAATTGATTACGATGGTGGAGGTCATTGTAATACTCAAGTGGTATTGAATTCTTTTTCCAGATGAATTCGGCGTCATTTAGTGTGTTTAAATTCGGTCTCTCTCGGTGATCTAGTCGAACATTACTCGGTGGATACTGAACTGGATGGACAATAACTCGTGCACGGACTGTGTAGACATAAAACACCTGGAAATTCAAAACGTTATTCCTATGAGTAAAACAATCAGGGAAATAGAGACAGTATAGAAATAAAACACCAAGAAATTCAAAACGTTGTTCCTCTTAGCAAAACAAAGCAAAACTGGGTTCTTTTTTATTTGTTCATTATTTAGATTTTGATTTTCCATATAAAAAATAGATAAAATAAACACAAAGGTTAAGTTTTATCAAAACATATCTTGTCGAGTATAAATTGTTTATTTGACTTTAAAACATAATGCAAGTACAGAAAAGAAGGATTTTTTTTTTCATTTGGAGAGGCACTATTTTATATTGCAGCGGTATGTGTATAATGCTGGTTTGGTACAATGGAATACTTAAACTTTAACTGACAAATTAAAGCACTTTAAGATGAATATACTTACCACAGAAATTAAAGTAATTGTTCTCATGTTGTACAGGTCTTCCTTTAATGTTTTCTCCTCATTGTCACCTGCTTTTATACCTGTAACTTATCGATTCGCCTGACACTTCCGTAGATAATTAACATATTAATTAAATTCAGCTAGTTTGTTATTTTGTGTAAGTTTATGACTCCTGAAATGATTAATCGATATGCTGCAGGATGTGAAAAGAAGCTAATTTGTCTGCAACATTTACCTAATTTCGTTTATTTTTAGATATATGAAGTCTTTAGGAAATGACGTTTTAATTCATATACTGACTTGAAATGAATTCCTGCATATATTTACAATATGTAATGAATTATCAATACATGTATTGATGAACATTTTGTTTATCAATGGAGTGCGTGTTTTTTTTCCTGATTAAGAATATTGATGTATACTTTTAATTACATGTCAATGGAAATTATCCAGGTTTGAATTCCTGTCAATATCAAAACGATATAAGTCGGTCTGAATGTTGTAAGCTGATTCTAACAGTCCAATAACTTTAGTATAATGTATCTCATTTCTATCTCGGCCTCGTGTGTTCATTATGTACAGCATTTGGCAGACAACTCTTCAAACATTTTTAAACATTCAATATCAGTTAAATCAGAAGTACATGGTTTGAATATTTCTGGATTAACTAATCATAAAATTCTTAAAACTATTTCCTTGATCCGCTCCAAAATTTTTCTAAATGTGCAAAGCGATATAACATATGGGAATGGATCAAAATTATGAAATTTAATTTTATATCAAAGTATAGTGTTTGATTTTATAAAATCCCAGATATCCCAAATATCATTGTCTGAAATTTTATTAATCTCGTTTCCAATATTTTATTAGGATACATTTTTACCAATTTTTAATCAGCTTTGTTAAATAAGAGAACATGATTACTACAATGAAAACAGTTATATGTAGTAAATAAAAGTTGTTTAAATGTAGTAAATAACAGTTATTTATTACATTTTCAATAGTGAAATACATAGAGGATATTCAATGTTTTGTAGATGAATTTGGAACTTATTTCACTCGTGAGACAGGATTTTTTTTATATTTTCACATTATTTTATATATATTTTCATATAAAGGAAAATCAAAGAAAATGTAATAACAGAAAATTCAATGTTTTGTAGATGAATATGGAATTTATTTTACGAGTGGGAGAGGATTTTTTGATGTTTTCACGAGTGCTTCGCACTCGTGAAAATATCAAAAAATCCTGTCTCACGAGTGAAATAAATTCCATATTCATATACAAAACATTGAATATCCTCTATTTATATGTAGTAAATAACAATTGCTTATATGTAGTAAATAACAGTTATTTATATGTAGTAAATAACAGTTATTTATATGAAGTAAATAACAGTTGTTTATATGTAGTAAATAACATTTATATGTAGTAAATAACAGTTGTTTATATGTAGTAAATAACAGTTATTTACAAGTAAGTTACATTATGTAGTAGTTAACAGCAATTTATATGTAGTAGTATATCACAGTTATTTATATGTAGTAAATAGCAGTTATTTATATCTAGCGGATGTTAATGTACCTTATTTTCCACATTTCTTTGGGTTTTTTTTTTTTTTTTTTTTTTTTTTTTTTTTTCAGTCTTTGCACTTTGAAAAAAACTGTATGGTCGAGCATGGAATTTCGGTTGGAAGAATTTGTCATAAACAGGCCTAGAAAAACATGTTTGTAATGCACCATTTTGCTTCATGTGCAAAAAGTTAAAATGAAATTAAAATTTAATTTCTACTTTCTTTTTTATGTATTTATTTTACAGTGTATTGAAGGATAATTCACAGTAACATTTTATTTTTTTTTTTAATAATATAATTTTTTTAATAGCCATAATATAGAAAACATTTGGGGATAAGGCCTAGTGAATACTAGTATTAAGATTCTTGTAATATGTGCCAAGCCCGTGTTTGCACCGTAATTTTTTTTCTGCGTTTATCCTTTTTTGTAACATGGCTATAAATAACCCTTAATTCTGTTTTAACCTAGACTTCAACATTTCGTTTTTCTCATTTTCCTTTTGATTTTTGAGAAAAATATAATACAAAAGACTATATACGGAATTTCCCTTCTTTTTTATTTCTTTCTTTGTACTTTCCGTCATGTTGTTGTTTTGCATATGTACCTCTAACTATTGCATGAAATGTTTTATTTTACTTATACTGTACCCCATATACCAATATTTTGAATTGAGAATCAATTGACCTTGAACACTTACGATTCAAGGTATTTGTCATCGATTATTGATCGATTATTTATAGTACAGATAATATGATTGGTATTTGTGTGTATGAGGTAAATGATATATACAAAATAGGTAAAAATAATTCATCAAAGTCATCGAAGAAGTACAACAAACAAGATAATAAAAAATGTAAATTTCCCGTCTCAATCAAAATTAGAAATAACTTCTATGACGATCTTCCAAATTTAAATTTTCCCTGAAATTTCGCCTTTTTTTTTTTTTTTTTTTTTTACAAACAAATCATTTTTTTCGAAGCAAACAGATATGTTTAACGTACATATATCAAGAACTGAGAGTAAGTTCTGATTATTTCTACTACTTCTGTGTGAATTTACGCTATTTCAGAGACCCAATCATGTTGATTGACAATATTCCTATAGGACATCTCGTGTAAAAAAAAAAGTAATTACATGTATTTAAAAAAAATCTCGTGTGTGATTATATATATATAATTACACACAATGAGTATGCCTTTAAGACTAATTACATCGTAATAATTAGTGCAGATCAGACAAGTCTTTATAATATATATACTGATCGAGGTAATTTCGTGGGGAAAAAATCTTTTATTATGTGAATTCTCTACATTTTTTGTCTTATTATACAGCCGTCTTTGCATGGGATCCGTGTTATGGAGTTGTAATTCATTCTTCGAAATTATTATCGTTATAGTATCAAAAGAAATCAGATATATTGATTTAGAGGAAAAAACATAGGGTAAGAAAGTCCGGAGTTCTCATATATAGTGGCGACTTGATCTTCCGATTCTGAAGCTAAATCGTTTACGGCAGGGTCTGGATAACTGAATTGAAACAATATCGACAATATCGTTGTTAAATAGACGGACATGAAGTTAACAGGTTCCCGAAATTAGAAATATTTTAGAAAGCTTCCATGCAGTAAGAGCACATTTATCTTTAATCTGAAGTTCTATCTCAATTTTGAACAGAAACTAACAAATTAATGTCACTGCAAATATCTCTCTGACCAATGAAGATTTAAGGATACAGAACTAGATATACATATCAGTACATTTCGGTAATTTTGGTCTGGTGTTTTAATTGAGAAGCTCGAATTATGCTTACTTTTGCTAATTTTTGCTCATGTCTTTCTGTCATTGAACGAGAAAAATTTCCATTAAATTCATTTTTTTTTTCAAATGGTCATAATATCCATATTTCTAAGATCAGTATTGATACGACATCGATCCTGATGTTTTCTACGTCTTCGCAAACAGTAGGTGGATTGCATGCAAACATTATTTAAAACAGAAGCAAGGTCTAACAAGCTAGCTCATTAAGAAAACTATCTTCCTTGCACGATGATCTTTACCAAGATGTGTAAAACGAGAGCAAAAATTCCTCAAAAATGACTGAAAATCGGACCGCTGACACCGCTCTGGTGGTCACATCCAGCGGCGCTACACTAGCCCTTGGGATTTCTACTCTAGCAGTCTCGCCTGTTGTTGTGGTAGGCAATTTGATGGTGATTTTTGCTATGGCATTGTATAGACGTCGTCTTAATACCCCCACAAACATCTTCATCGTTTCCCTTGCCCTAGCGGATTTGTCTGTGGGGATAACAACATTACCCATTTACGCTTTCCATTATTTCTCCCCAGCTGTGTTCGTGCGATACAAATATCTCTGTATCTTAAAATATTCATCCATCCTGTTCTCTATGAGTTCCTCGATGTATAATTTGACGGCAATAGCAGTAGATCGTTATATTGCTATCCTTTACCCTCTAAGATACACACAATGGATCACGTCATCGATAGCGAAGAGGATCGCCATTGGAACATTTGTCTATAACCTTCTGGTAATGTGCGTACCTTATGTTTGGCATAACAACAATGTTCTCTTGAGAGAGTGTGACTTTTTTAAAGGTTTGCCGAAGATATACACAGTTTTTGTCTCATTCGGAACCATATTTATTCTTCTCACTGTCTGTTCTATTTTGTACGCCAGGGTTTTCCACGTCATCATTCGAAACCGGAAAAGAAATATAGAAAGACAATCTAGACAGACCAACATGAGAAAGATCCAGCTTAAAAAAGAGACTAAGTCAGCAACAGTGATGGGATTCGTCTTGTTCCTGTTTTTCGCCTTTTGGTTTCCGTTTCTGATCTGTGGACCCCTGAGATACACAGACCTGAGCCCCGAGCTGGTGGAGCTGATTAAGAGTATAAGTGTACTCATCGCCCAAAGCAACTCAGCAGTGAACCCCATCATATACTGCTGGCTAAAACCCGACTTCGCCTGGGCCTTCAAGAACATGATCCAGCGATGTTATTTCCGAGGGCACAGGGATAGTTCTCAAAATAGAATGAAAAGAAATAGAGCTACAGGTGTGAAGAGAAATGCTGCAACATATTCTTCTTCCGTTAATACAACAATCCGCATCATTAGCAGACTTCATTCTCGTATAACACAGGAAAATAAATCGAACTCCTGTCATCGTCAAGAAAATATAGAAATGCACTTATAACAATATTGGCCGTAATTATTATGCATATGTAACAATATGTTCATATGCTCTCATTTTATTAGGTGTAGTGTACTCACAATTTGCGGTTGATACAGATTTCATAATTGTGCACGTACGTAGTGCTAGTATCCGGGACTACTTTCCATGCGAGTAATGATTTATAACTGGATATTGTGTAACATTTTGTCATGTACTCTTATAATACTTAATGATAAAATTAATCTTAAGGTATGTCACTCGTGAAATTAGTTATATGAAGGATTTTTTAAGAAGTATATATATTTTAGAGTTAAGTACTCATATAGCATGACTCAAAATCGCAAAGAAAATGGGGGGTCAGTGTGCATCTTACGAGCTACGGTACAATTAAGTTGACCTTTTAGCACTTAAATTGTAACTCTTTGGTTAATCACTTTAATATTCATCATATTTTATCAGATGTTATTATGGCAATAAATATAATCTTATTTTACGTAGAATTGTTTGAAAAATATTTATCATTGAATAATTCATGCAAATTAATGCTCTTAAATTATTGTGTGATCTTTTTGCACTAAAACTTGGGTTGGGACAGTTTACGCTTTATAAATAGCGAAGCGGTTTATAAAAAATAATGCGTAACCTGTCCCAACACAGGTTGAACAAGTATAACTTGCGTAACTATTAAAGTCATATATGGCGTATTTTTTATAAGTTCGGACTAACTAGAATTAAAAAGATCTTTCTGTTTGTTTTATTACTTTATATAAAGATATAGGACTTTCGTGTAATTTACACAATTCAAATTAGTCGTTCGCGTGGCGCAGTGTTTAGAGCGTTCGCTCTAGAGTCGCGGAGTAAGGAGTTGATCCTCACGTCGCGGGTTCGAATCCCACTGTGGGACGTGGAGACCGGTCTTTCGGATGAAACCGTATAAACCGAGGTCCCGTGTCGCAGTATGTGCTGGCACGAAAAAGATCCCTCACTGCTCAATGGCCCTGAGTACCGAGTATAGGTCAAAATTTGCAGCTCTCCACCGGCAAGTGGTGGCGTTTCCATATGAGTGAAAATTCTCGAGAGGGACGTTAAACAATAAACAAACAAACAAACATAAAAATCAAATTATAGAAACATGAGGTTATTCAAGTTCAAAATTGATGAAAATTTTAATTTGAACGTAAATAACATACATGTATATCACGTTTATCAGCACTCAATTTCTTATTTTTATTTTTTATCTCAGATACGCCATATATAACTTTACATTTATTCCTTATAATTTAATTTTCCATCATTAAGTGTAAAAAAAAAAAAAAAACAATTTCCCTTGAAGAATGCTTTCAAATTGTACAAATTTTAAAATGTAACATTTAAGTTAGTATAAAACACCCATTTAATCTATTTTAAGTAATTTCTTAAAAAAGAGTAATATCCCTATATTGTCAATAATCAATCTTCTTTGTATAAAAACAATAATAAACTGTGACATGTTTTCCTCGTATTTTCTTTAAATATTAGAGACATTTTAATATATTGGTCACTTGGGAGCTTACATTTTAGAATGTGTTTATGCTGTCTAAATGCGTTATAACAGTCTGATATTTAATGCAGTGTAACTTTTGATCCATAAATAGTAGAGGGCTGATATATGGACATATATATATGTATATATATAATGGCCTAACAATTCAATCAATCTGTTGATTTTTTATAAAAATTGAATTATACATTTTCCCTTAAGAGAACTTAAAGTGTAGCATATTAACATGTGAATTTTCAATTCCGGTGCTACTTATGTCCTAGTTTTACATCATATTTTACTCAAATTTACCAGTATCAATATATTTTACTGAATTTTAGTAACAAAAAGGTTGCCTTTATAAAAAGCATAGCACAAGTTTGCAATAGATCAATTGATAATTTTTAAATAAGCCACATTCTCAAGTCAAATGTCTGATTTCACAATCTTCTTACAGGGGTCTCATAGGCCATATTTCAAACTATGGGGGGCAAAAAATGTGCGGTTGAATTTCTTTCATATTACATATAAAGAGAGATTTTGTATCCTAGAACAAAGTATCAAAGTTAATTTTAAAAAAAATTGAATTTGGGGAAAACTTTGGCCTATCTTTTGTGTACTACCCTAAGCAGATTGATTCTTTTTTGACGCAAGTCACTGTGAGGAAGACAACACAGGTAATATATTATAAACAAATTAAATGGCGCATTTCAACCATAATTAAATTATATCTATAATAATACTCCTAATCACAGATGCTCCAGATCACACTAACCGCTGCCAAACAGTGATGTACGATGCGCATTTTGCATCAAACCTATAAAAGTCGTAAGTTTAACAGAATGTAGTCGATGCATGAGCGGTTTTCTATAGTTTAATATGTTAGATAAATGTTATTTCGTTGTTTTTTGGTAACATAGGGTCTAAGCTAGGACACCTATAAGCTACGAACAGAAAGAAAACGATCGAAATGAAAAAAAAAAAACAACAAACAAACAAACAAACAAAATGGAACCATGTACCCGTCCATGGTGAAGCTTATGTGGAAAGTTCTATCTGCATGGCAGTTGGTAGTCAGGAAGTCTACTTTTTATTTCATTTTTACAAATTTTATACTTACATGTATATTTATCCCGCGAACATGTCAACAGATAAACTGAACATTAGAACTTTGATTTTAAGGTTTAAAACAAAAACTTTAAAGAAAATGCTAATTGTTGTGCCAGTTGCCATGAACACTGAAAATTAATTAGCTTTCCATGCATTTTGTCAATACAAGAAATTTAGTATCGGAAAATTATATCATTATTTGTTCCTTGGAGAAGTCTGGTACTCATCTGATACATGTATGTCTATTGATCGAGAGAGACTTTTATAGATTTTAACTATACGTATACATGCTATCGACCGAATAAGGAGGATGCAGCCGGAAAATTATGGACAAAAAAACAGAAAAAGGTCTCCGAAAAAAAATTAACAGACAATAAGAAAAAAGGAGGAACTTACCATATGGCATGTCAAACATTGCAATATTCGATCTTTTTCATTTGTATTGAATAATTTTCCATTTATATTCTATATTATTTAATTCCATCTTTATTTCCTCTTTTCAGAGATTTTTATAACACAAGTCTTCTAATTTACATGTTATATCATGAAATTGTAAATTGACAAATAAAAAAAATGAAAAGAAAAAGGAAAGACAAACGTATTTACAAGATCATTAGTATACTGGAAAAAAATTATGTTTGAGTGGAAGCCCTGCTAAAAAAGGCAGAGGCTTCGCAGATAAACTTTGCACAACAACAAATAAATTCTTTTTGATCATGTTTGTCTTTCAACGTTAACGTTGGAAGGCCACCTAATAATGATAAATACAATTCATAATCACACACGTGAGTTAATTCTATATATAAATGAACATCAAATTTATTCACTACGCAATCAAAAAATGAGTTTCTGATATGCTCTGTGGCGGAGCACCACAACACAGCATGCCGTAATGGATCGCTATATATTTTTTCACAGAGAAAACATGTTTGTTGGCATAACTGAGGCGTTACAGTCCATAATTTTGTGACAAATTTTATCATTCTGATTTCATCAAAAGAAAAGTTGAATTTGTATATCCTTGCTGGAGTTATATGCTTCGATGTAAATCTTGAAAAAATACGGAGTCTCTGTCCGTTTAGGTTTTGGTTGTCCAGGATAAATTTTGATAGTGATGGATTGATTGGCTATAATTTTCCATTTGTATTGTATAATTTTTCATTTGTATTGTATATGTTTATTTGTATTCTATAATTTTCCATTTGTATTCTATAATTTTAAATACAAATGGTAAAGTATGCAATACAAATGAGAAATTATACAATACAAATGGAAAATTATACACAATAAATTGAAAATTATACAATTCAAATGGAAATTTACACAATACAAAAATTATACAATAGAAATGAAAAAAAATACACAATACAAATAAAAATTATACAAATACAAATGGAGAATTATTGAATACAAATAAAAAAAAAAATACAATGCAAATAAAAAATTTAGAATACAAATAAAAATTTTACAATGCAAATGAAAAATTATAGAATGGAAAATTTTACTATACAAATGGAAAATTATACAATACAAATGGAAAAGATCGAATATTATATTGCAACGTTTGACATGCCATATTACCAAACTAAAAAAAAATAAACTTGGGGGGGGGGGGGGTAGAAACAACTCTCCTTTCTACAAATATTGTTTTTGATACATTTACGTGTGACGGTTTGACTGTACTGCAATAAAAATTGGGGAGGAGGGGAGGACAACCAATCTTTCAATGAAAATTTTCATACTAAATCGAGAAAAAAGAATATACTGGGGGAAAAGTGGTGACTTATATTCAATGATAATTAATGACAATTTAGATTAATCTGAATAAAATTTTGTTTAAAGTTATGAAAATTAATAGAGGGTTGAAAGGAGAGTTTTTGTACTTCCAATAGAGTCAAATGCATTGAAAAGGCACAATTTGTGTGTAAAA
The DNA here is from genome assembly GCF_033153115.1 of Saccostrea echinata. Classification (NCBI taxonomy): domain Eukaryota; kingdom Metazoa; phylum Mollusca; class Bivalvia; order Ostreida; family Ostreidae; genus Saccostrea; species Saccostrea echinata. The sequence goes on from NW_026889777.1 coordinate 7,443,883, forward strand.
ATTAATTAACATGAATGTACATATCGGTATATGTCTGTTGTATCAGTTATTTCTTTTTCTTCCTTTGTCTACTCTGTGTTCCTTTTTATCCAATAAAGAACATACTTTATATGTGCTTAAATAAGAAAAGAAGGACAAACAGTTTAAGAAAATTGTACAAACGATTTTTCTAAATCTTTCAAACGATTTTTTTTTTAAATTTTACAAACGGTTTTCTACTATAACAAATTTCTAAATTGTACAAACTAATTTCTAAATCGCATATATATATATATATATATATATATATATATATATATATATATATATATATATATATATATATATATATATATATATATATATATATATATATATATATATAAAAACATAACTTTATATTCAATTCAATTTGTTTACAAGAACCATGTCGGCATACAGTCATGAACAATAATAACATAAAACAAATTAACACATTTAATATATGCATATATACATTTAAAGTTACAAATGTGAGGTAAACAAAATACATGTAATGTAGAGTATATTGAATTTTTCACATTATATTTCTAACACATGTACAGGTGCTTGCATGGGGACGGGAACACCCCCCCTCCCCCGGTGTTCCGTACCTCAAGGGTTCTTTGACTTTTTTTTTTAAATAAAATATTTTCTATGACATATTCACAAAGTATTACAACTGAAAAATCCAAAATATAACCTAAAACTAGCCTTTTATATCTATATTGCATCTACATTGGTCATACTTTGAACAGTATGGAACCAAATGTTTTTCATCTTCAATAAACAATTTACATGAATAGCATAGACGTTTTCCTCTAGGAATAGGGGGTTTACAGTATCTACCCGTTTCAATATACAAAGGATGGGCAGTGATCCTTAATAACAAGGTATTTTATTTATAGTCAGGCCCGTAGGAAGCAATTTCAGTTGGGGGGGGGGGCACAGCCATACATTTTCAGTTGAGGGGGCACTATCAACTACCAAAAATTTCTTGACAAGCAAAAAAAAAAAAAAAAGAAAAAAAAAGGTCATCAGACGTTTTTATTGAGGGGGCACAGGCATATAGTATCCATATAGTATCTATGTTTTCTATAGTAATCTATATATCGGCAAAATTATTGGGGGGGGGGCACGCCCCCCCGTGCCCCCCCCCCCCCCGGTTCCTACGGCCATGATAGTATAGTAGATCATCAGCTGAGGAGTGGAGAATAACTAGACAAAGGACGATAACTCTTCCAAATGCAATCATATTACGACATTATGTATCAAAAAATATATATACTTCGTTTATTTGCTGACTTTGTTGTGCAGTTTAATAATTATTCATACAATTTATTTGATTTCATTTGCATAACTATCAACATACAGAAACTTTTTGTATAAACAATTGATACTTTTTTTTCTTACCAAAAACAAATCACACTTCCGGTAAGACCCGAAAAAAAGAAAGATGGCAGAGGAAAATTGCGGAAGAGAAAATTCGAAAATGAAAGTCACATGCCAGGCTCCCATGTATTATTTAGCTTTAACAAAGTTTTAGAAACATGTTTCTCAACGATTTGTTTATAGGATAGGGTAAATTGATGTTTTATTTTGTTACAAACACACGCTGTAAAAAGACCACTCCGTAACACCCAGTTTTTATTCGTTCGTATAAAATGAGTTCTGCATCGGGACGCCATCGAGCGTCCACACGGCAATACTCTGCAGAAGAACAGGCTTTAAACCAGATCTCTAAAGAGGTGAGTAAACCGTTAATATGTTAGCAATGAAAGGCTCTGGTAAATTCTGCACTGATTTTGGACTGAACCACATGCATGTACTTTGCTTAATCATTGTTAATGTTTGTTTAGCAAGTAGAGCAATACAAGCACCTGTGAAAAATACTTTTAGGAGGGACAGTTTAGGTAGATGAAGATAATTTTATCAGATGTAAAGATGTAACTTTCTTTTATCTTTCAATCTGACTTTGAAAAACAAACACCAGATTTTTTTTTTTAAACATCTAATTGATGTGTTTAAGCTTTTAAGTACAGTTATGCATATAATTGAAAGCTTATGTCAGAGAATTTTGTCTCAAAACTATTTGAAAAAAAAAAGAAAAACATCATGAATATGGGGATGAACAATCAAAGATATCACTTATAATGAATTGATTCTTACATCACATGTACATCAAAGTGATTTTTATTCCCTGTGGCTTTGAAATAATATATTCTAAACTTAATGGATATATAATTAATTACGTTTATAGTGAAGCAAAATCATATGTCCCTGGACTTTTTTAAAGAATTTTACTTTATTTCATTTTTTTTCTGAGAGTACTTAAGATGTACACAGTGAGTTAAACTTGTACCAAACTTACTAGTTCCTGAGATCTAAACTTCAAAATAGGTGGACAAGAATTCTCTCCACAATTCAGATCTCTTTATTATGTTGTTAGCGAGAGCAGGAAGCTCTGAAAACAGCATCTCGGTGAAGAGAAAATTCAGATGGTCTGAACATTGACCAAACTAAATTTTTTTTCTGCAGAAAAATGGATACATGTACAATTCACCATAAATTGCATATGGTTGTCAAAAGTATGTTTTTACAAAATCAAGACAGAAGTTTAAAAAAAAAATCCAGATAAATAATAGATAGATAGCTCTTAGTTAAGAATTTGCACTTTTCAGACTGTGTTATGGAAATGCAACTAGCCTAGTAGGAATGTTAGAAAATCCCAGTCTTATATAAGTCAAGTCTTAGTGCGTCTAACCCTTAACTTTTCAAATTTAATTTGTGTGGTTTGAAGTGACTAAGTTAAAAGTGTATCAGATAAATGTATTTGGTAATATCCAGTAATAAGTAAACAACTGCACTTGCCCACAACTGCGGCAATGTCATACGTATTATTTTAGTATATATATGCTCCAGACGCTCAGTCATATCCTACTTGTATTTTTAAGAGCTAACTTTAAATATAATGATGTTTGTTTGACAATTCCAACTGATTTCAGTAAGAATATGAATATTTGCTTACCCCCTGAAAATTATTTTTAAAGGACACATTTATACAGTAGAATATTCTCAAACACAACTATATTGTATAACAGTCCTAGGAAATGTCAAACTGACCCAATAGTCCAACCACTATAATCTCAGTGTATGTGGATGTAGTAATAACTATAAGTTATTGGTCACTTTTCCAGGTTAGACAGTTAAATTGACCTGAGTTTGAGGTGACATTGAGTATCACAAAGATTAAAATCCAATGATTTGCCTGCATGTTCTCAAAACTCAGTGTTGCAGAATATGGTCCTCTATATTTTTAAACTGTCAACTTGTGAAGGTGATACAATATTTGAGTGTTTTAGTTCCAGTAATTTTAAACAGAAAGTTACAACCACCTAAATCCTTAAGATTTTTATGTGTTTAAGGAAAAAACTTTAAAGGAAAGGGGAAGTTAAAAAAAGAAAAATTAAAAGCAGTGAACATGGTAAAAAGAAAGTGAATTGAATATACATGTATATAAAATCACTTTTGAACACAGGTAAATATGTTATTTATTATAAACATGATAAAAGATAAAAAGGCATGATGCCACATCTGTATTTTTTCTTTTTATTTTAACCAATATATCTTTTGTACATCATGTATAAGTAACTTTTCCTTCCAAAACTCCTTAAGAAGCTTGCTTATCCTTTAGTCCAAATTTTCTCTTGTTATCGTTTTAATTATGATCATACATGTATACATATACTGTATAGAAAAATATACAACGCAAGTATTGGAAATGTGGACAAACATAGGCAAAGATTTGCCTTTTGTATAATGTGTTTGTCTCATCATTGAATTCTTTCATCAAAAAACATTTAGATTATGATTTATTAGATATATATAGATTTATTATCTGTTCAACAAATGTCTATGTTTAATATGTAACTCATTGTTGCCAGAAATAGAAATCATACAAGATAGTGAGTTTGTCAGGTTTGTGATAACTATGTCGTCGTAACCGTTCCCAGTGTTACTTGTAATGAATGTCTACTGGAGCCATTGTCTGATGATCAGCTTAGCTAGGCAGAATTATAAGTTCTGACTTCTGTAGTCCCAGATGTCTACTTGACACCACACACTAACATTTAAACAGATGATTAGGAGAGGGTTTTGATTTTATTTTCAGCTTTAATCAATATCAGATTTTATTTTGTTTGAAGATTCCATGAATTTCATTTTTTTTTTCTAGTGGGTTGTAGTAAGAGTAATTTATATTAATGGGAAAGTTATAAAATTGACATTGAATATGCCTTGCCTTGTTTGAGTGATGGACTATATGGATTATTTATCAACACAATATACTGACTTATCCTGTTAGTTAGGTGGATAACACTTAACAGTGAATTGATATAAGTTCTGGTGTAAGACAATCATAACCAGGCAAACTTTGGACATAAGCCCTCGATCAGTACAATATAATGTCATTAACGAGGGATCTGGCGTGGCCAACTTTATCACAAATAAACACACCTGCATTGCCTTATCATAGCTGTATGCAATTAATTCATTCAGGAAACTTAATAAACTAGTATCATAAATGAATGGTTTGGTGGATCTAAAGATTTTGCATCAGGAAAATCACTATGATTTTAGCAAGTGTTTACTGTGAGAAATTAAGAAATAAATAGATGGGTGGATCTAAGCTTTTAAGTAGTGAATTGATACCCAAGTGCTATTGATTTATTGGGTAATTCATGAACATGGATAGGTGGATCTGCGGTTTTACTTTACCATATTGCAGCTAACATATTGTAGCTAAATGCACTTCATTCATTTAGGGAAGTAATAAGTGTATTGCTGGGTTGATTTAAAACGTTTCTGAAATCTTAATAGGTTTGAAAGAATGTTGAAGTGCTCAGCATTGAAAAATTTGATTCATAGATCATGTACATGAATGTGAATAATGAATGAAGTTTTATTGAGGAAACTGGTTTATTTTGATGAGCTAGTATATATAAATTTATATAAATATTTATTTAATCATGTTAATTACTTTTTATGGAGTTATTCATGTTATTCAGGAAACAGTTCTCAATGGTTGATGATCTGAGAATTACTTCTGAGGATTAAGATTAGGCAAGATTTAGACACATGTTAAAGTGGAACTCCAGGGTTAAAACACTTCCTAGTAGTTTTCCATTAATGTTGATAAAGTAGAAAATTTTTGTTCCACCCTTCCCTGAAATCAAAAGATTGGACTAGAGTTATTGATCCTTTTCTGTGTGTGTCTGCATGTTGACTGACCTTAACTTTGATTTTTAGATCACATGAGCTGAAAGCTCAAGTAAACTTTTTTGTTCACCTTTCTCCACCATCCATATGTCTGTCCACCCATCTCTCTGTAAACTTTTCATATTTTTGACTTCTGACTTCAGAACCACTGGGCCAAATTTAACCAAACTTGCTATAAACATGATAAAACATCATTGTGTGTAGGGCATTTAAGTTTCTTCGAATGAAGGGCCATGTCTTCTTTCAAGGGGAGATGTTTTAATTAAGATTTAGTTAAAATTTAATGGCATATCTTTAACATGTTTTAAAAAATCTTCTCAAGAACCACTGGACCAGAAAAGAGGAAACTTATGTAAAAACTTCATTTCATATTGTTACAATAGATTCAAGTTTGTTTAAATCTTGGCCCTTGAGGGTAGGAAGGGGCCACAGTGCCTCAAATTAGCAATGTGAGCCCTGGGCCTGTTCTTTTTTTTTTTTAAAGATTGAGCCCTGAAGTTAGGTTGGGGTTGAAATCTCAGATTGAAATTTTACATATGTACAGGAAAAAATCTTCTCCAGAATAGCAGGGCCATGCTGATTGTATTGATATTGAAGCATTCCAATATTGTGTGGATTCAGCTTTGATTAAATCATAGCTCAGCTCCCTTGTGGCTAGATTTTGGTCCACAAATTCATAGAGTCGAAATTTTCATGGAATTAAAAGGGGAAAGAAATTTAAAAACAAAATTGTCTGTCATGAAGAAAAGAATGACCAAAGTAACTCAGGTGAGCATTGTGGTTCATGGGCATCTTGTTGACATATCTGTTTATTATGACTTAATTTACAACTGATCAAAGTGAAGGTCATGAAGATGGATCACCTTAATCAAACATGTTAAATGTAAGGTACAAATCTGACATTATACTAACACAAGGGTAGCATATTTGTCTGACAAGTTTGTCACATTCTTTTGTGTCTTAGTGTAAGTACCTGGACACATGAGATAGGTACCATCTCAATGATTTCAAGTTACAGTAAGAAAGAATATGAATTTTTGCAGAAAACCATATGAAACAAAATATCTCAAACTTCAATATCTCGAATACCATGCATATGTGGAAGTGAGTTGAAAGTTCTAAGCACTTTTGCTTTATGTGTTTTAAATCTCAGTATCTCACTCCTTGGATATCTCAAAGTTTTATTCAAATCCAAGATGCCCCAATCAAGTTCAAGATAATGAGGTTTGACTGTATTTATTTCAATGCCAAGGATTTTCCAGCAAGTTGAAAGTTAAAGGGTGAATATTTTATTTTAAAATGAGGAATAAATGACATTCTTTACTCTTTGATAGGCTGAGTCCAGACTTGCTGCAAAAAGAGCTGCTCGGGCAGAAGCTCGCGAAATCCGACTCAAGGAAATTGAGCGGCAACAAAAACAGGTGAGTACGACAAAGAAAATTCAAAATTAGCCTTCATGGAATTTTCTGTACATTTTTGTATGTATTTTGTGTGATTTTGTATGTATTTTAGCATGTTTTAAATGGTACTGTGAAACAACTAATTTTTGAGGGGGTTAAATTTTCATGTGTTTATGTCATTATGAATTCATGTCCTCCACGAAATGTAAAACGGCAAAGATACAGTTTAGATTTATTGCTTTAGCCACCAAATCAAATCCCCACTAACATACAATTTCTCAAACCATGAAAATTTGACCCCCACAAACAAAGGATGATTTTACAGTATTTCATATGTTTGATGGCTACTGACATAAAATCTTCATATCGGTTAAATACAGTTGTTTTATCATTTGTGACAGCTGAAATGAAAAGAAATGTTGTAATTAACTCTAATTTTTTATTTTCCTGGCTGCTCAGCTGTTTAATACGTTACACAGAGTATCTGGTTTTCACAAATTTGTAAAACTTCGTATGTTTAATTAAATAAATAAAAAGTGATTCTTTGACAGTTTTCATTAAGCCAGTGATATGATTTTGCATCCAAATGTTCCTAATTAATATGAGACTGAAAAATCTTTTAAAAAGGAGGAAGAGAGACAAAAATCCCATGATGTGTCTTCAGATAGCCAATCTAGTAGGGTAAGTATTTTATAAATAAGTCGAATCCCTTGATGTGTCCTTTAGATAGCCAATCAAGTTTGGTAAGTATGCTATAAATAAGTAAAATCCCTTGATGTGTCCTTCAGATAAACAGTCCAGTAGGGTAATTATTTTATAAGTAAAATTCCTTGATGTGTCCTTCAGATAACCAGTCCAGTAGGGTAAGTATTTTATAAGTAAAATCCCTTGATGTGTCCTTCAAATAGCCAGACTAGTAGAGTAAGAATAAATCTTAAAGTTTAGCAAATGTAATTAAAGTGTAGAAAAAATAAACAGTAAATATCATTTCCTTCCCTAGATGAGAGTAATTTAAGGTTGATTTATGATTCAGGATTAAACACCATGTTCACAAGGTTCTGATAATTTTAAATCACATGAAAGAGTCCTTGATATGAGTTATAACTTGTGGTTGTGTGATCATTTAAGGGATTTCCTTGAACTGTTGATCTTTTTTATTTAGTTCTTATTTAGAACAAAATTTTTAACATTGGTATAAATCACTTCTGATGAACCACTGTTAAGTACACTTGCTACATTCAGCTTAGTAATATATATTTTTAAATATTTTAACAAGAATGAATTATGCAGCATGTATTGCCTATTAAAGCTCTACCTACGTTTGGATGCTTATTTAATGAATTGGTATCCAATTAACAAGTTCAGTGTATAATAACATTTTCCCAAGAGTTTTCTGGGAATCAGGTCTGCTGTTAAAAACTTTATTTACGGAAAATTTATTGGATGAATTTTTTTAATGTGACTTCTAGATAACAGACAATGGCAAGATAAAAACCATTTTTGTATGAAATATAATATTTTGTAAATTGTGAAATTGATTTTTTTCTGGACATTTTTTGTTAATTAGGTACGAAATGATTACAATGATTCACGGAGAGGAAGTGACGATTCGAGCTCCGCAGCTGAAGAAATGGACACATCGCGTGACCATCAGAGAGAAATGAGGGTAGGTCAAACTATTATATGATTTGTATTCCTAGTTTTATATGACCATCAGAGAGAAAATTATCAAATGATTTGTGTATATAGTTTCATCTTCATTGATTGTATTTGATTCTTGGTACATATGGTTCCATGTAGAAAAAAAAAATCTATTGGTTTTGTTTCCAAATAAAAATATTTTACTGCATAAGTATTAATGTTGTATAAAGGTTTTCAAGAGCTTTGCTGAATCAAGTTTTTAAAGACATTTCATGGCTCTTGATTTGTCAAAAATTTGGACCATTGAAGGGCTCCATTCCCTATTCAAAAAAATTTACCTTTTGTCCAAATTAATATGCTAATTTCCCAGTAGTCACTATACCCAAAAATAAAAAGAACTTGTATTTGGATATTAATATATGATAAATAAACTTGTACTTATATTCCCAAATATTGCAAAACAGATATGTAGTTGAGAACAAACACCAGAGCAGATACCCCAAAATATAAGAAGTTTTAATGTATAATAATGATTTTGCCAAAATTCCTTAAAAGGTGTTAATTTTTCCAACTTGAACAGCCCTGGCCCAAGTCCCCAAAAGTGGCATTAGAGCCCTGTATTTAATTAATGATTAAATGATTTGTTTTCAAATGAAAGTGACATTTTCATATCAACCTGATGTAGTTCTCCATATTTGCATATTGCATATTCGTGTCAAGAACATTTACATTAATTTCCTGACAGAATATTATTGTATGCAAAATTTGAGAAACATTTGTTCAGGTTATATGGTCAAACCCATTTGTAGGAAGTCTTATATATACATGTATATATATCATATTTTTAAAAAATACTATTTATTTATACCTTAACCAGGCCAAGATACGAGAGATGGACGAAAAATATAAAAAGGCAATGATGATGAATGCCCAGCTAGACAATGAGAAACACAGCCTCGTTTACAAAGTAGAACTGATGAAAGATCAGATGGAAGAAATGGAGGAATCCTTCACACAGCTACAAAGAGAATACAAGGATAAGTGTAGGGTGAGTGTAGCACACAGAGGGAATACAAGGACAAGTGTAGGGTAATACTCAAAGGGAATACAAGGATAAGTGTAGGGTGAGTGTAACACACAGAGGGAATACAAGGATTAGTGTAGGGTGAGTGTAACACACAGAGTATAAACAAAGATAAGTGTAGGGTGAGTGTAACACACAGAGGGAATACAAGGATAAGTGTAGGGTGAGTATAAGAAAGGAATACTAGGTTACATGTAGGAAGAGTGTAACACATGGTAATACAAGGATTACTGTAGGGTGAGGGTAACATGCAAACAGAATGTAAACACTTAAGGTAAGAATTTAATAGCTACCCAATTTATATGGTATAAACTGGGTTAGGACAGTTTACGCTTTTTAAACCACAAAACGTTTTTGATGCAAATCATTGTGACGTAGGCAACCCAATTTATACAATATAAAGTAAATTTTTCATCCATTCAAATACCATGTTATAACCAGAATTAAATTATTTATATATATAAACACAGTAATACAGGAACAGAATTAAAAGATAATGTAAGTGTAGGGTGAGTCTAACACAGCTACTGAGGATTCTCAGGAAAAAGTTAAAGAGTGAACGTGGTGTAAAACAGAGTATTTGATTTGACCTGTTTATTGAATTGAGATGGGCAAATATTTTATTATTCAACTGACTTGAAAATTTTATTTCTCAGTTAATGTATACAAATTAATAAATTGTGACCAAATGTTATTTATGTCTTTGGTCAGATATTTCATAACTTAAGGCAGTTCATAGTTAGGCATTCAGTAATTTTGATAGAGTTGGATATTTCTATACATTGTCTTTAATTTATTACAGGATTTAGAAATGCAGAAGAGAAATGTAAAAGATATGGAGTTTGATTATAATGTAGCAAAGGAACAATTGGCAATAAAGGAAAAGTTAATACAGGTAAGGTCAGATGATACAAAGTATAGAATTAGTTACTGATGTGTTCTTTTTTTTTTTGCCCTTCATACACAGTGTGATTCATAGCCCCCTTTACATGTATCTAAAGGTTCATATGTGACATATTTTAAATTTGTTGCTATTAACATGATTCAGTTTAAATTGAAGAAAGATACTTAACATTTCAAATAACAATAGAATAATATAAGAAATACCAAAATACATTTTTTTTTCCTTTTTAAGTTAAAATTCTATATTTGAAATATATAAAAATAACAAAGTAATCATGGTAATTGGTACAGCAATTAACTTCTTTATTCAGATTTCCATTTGGTAATGCTTTGGTGCATGGAAAATTTCATTCAACAAAAAGAAATTTTTAAAATGGGAAATTATTCATTGATTTATTAATGATATCAAGATGTAAGACAAGGATAGTGTTTTTAAGGAAAAGAAGACAGAAATTGACAATTCTCTGTGTGTGTGTGTGTTTGTGTTTTATTTCTTTCTGAGATGTAAAAATATGTGAATGTTTTCTGAAATCCTTTGTTAACAAAAAAAAAAAAAAAAATCAAATATTGACTGAAAAGTACTTTGTTACGTTATTCTTGCACCCTCTTTGTTAAAACCTTTAAATTTTCTTTACCTTATCACAATTTCAGTAAACAGAAAACATGTTTATCAACCAAAGCTAACTGAGTTTGATTAGTGCATTCACATCATTGAAAGTTCATTCTGTTTGATTCAGATTCAAATGTTTTTTCTTTTAGGAAAGTGGTTTAGTTATAGTCTCTTCTGATGAGGGAGTTCTCTCCCTTGAAAAATGTCTTCCAAATGGTCAGATTCCTCAGGGAGGGGGTCTCCTTATTTCTTCTGATGCCGCGGAACTGCTAGAGAAAGCTGGTGTTGGCTCATTAGGTAAGAAAAACAGAGTTCTGTCAGGAATCTGGATATGTTAAATACACATTAAGCAATTTTTGGTCACTGAGTCACTCAGGTGACCTATCGCTATCTATTTTCATCTGTTGTTGTTCATCGTCTGCTGTTTGACAATCATGAACTTTTTACCAATTTCAAATTCTTTTCTGGAATTATGGAACCAATTTCAACCAGTTTTGGTGTACAGCATCTATGGGTGAAGAGGAACAAAAATTTTGAATTTCATGATTTCTGCCTCCCTGGGGCCTGAGGGTGGAGCCAAGACCATAAAAATTAAAACTATCTTCAAAAATCTTTTTCTTTTCTCTTGGACATTAAGCAGTGCAATTGTTAATATGATTATAATCAGCAATGAGTCCTCAAAACAAAATTCTTGGCCCCTGGGTCTATTGTTCAGGCCTTAGGATGGAACTTAGTTGGTCATATATTGAAAATGCATTGCATCTTTGAAAGCCATCTTTTCCAGTCATGGACATTAGGTAAACTGTGACATGATTATAAAGAAATCTTGGCCCTTTATCAAAGTTATGGAATTCATTGCCCCAGGGTCCATGTTTCAGGCTGAAGGGTAAGCTAAGTTGTTCATATATGAAAAATTCATTGCACGTCTTTGAAAATCTTCATCTCATGGCAGGGCTTTCATAAAATGCCAGTAGCCATTACTAAACCCAGCTGAAATCATAATTGAATCGGCCAAAATTATTTGATGGAGAGAATTTTGATTAGTAACATTTAAATGATAGATATTATATTGCCCTTAGTCCAATGACAAAAATGTTTCTGATTGATAAGTCAGCGGTGATCAATTAAACATTTGAATATGTAGAGCACAGGAGGTTATGTAATGCATCTCATTGATTTTGATGAAATAAAAAGTATACCGTAAAATCCCTTTTAACTGCCCCAGGCGCTTAGAAAATTGCAAAAAATGGGCAGTTATTTTGGTATTCTCGTTATAATATTTAATGTCATATTTTAACTTCAAGAAATCTTTCAAAAAAAATTAAATTCAGAGAACCACGAAATATTTGTCTTACTTTCCTTTACCATAAAGTACTCCACCCAAATTATGTTTAATGATTTATTTTTCCACCAAAAAAAATCAGAGAATACACAAGGAGAACAAATTTTATAGGTTACTTTCACTTTCAAAAATGCATAATGATTAAGTCGTTCTAAGAATCTTTCACTTTCAGGAATTTTTTACATACTAGTTACCCAATAACCAAGTTTCATTTTCACTTTCTTCAAAAAATGTTGGATTTTCAATACAATTCTAGATATTTTTAATCACAGTACATGGGGCTCTTATTTCCTGACAATTGAAAAAGGCCTAGGGGGCGCTTATAGGGGCAGGGGCGATTAATAGGGATTTTACATTATTTCAATACCATGAAGAAAAGTAGCAGATTTTCTTCACCCCAACCTTATTTTTCAAAAATGAACAAAAATAACAATTTCTCTTTCCTAAATTTTATATTTCCATGTGAAAAGTAAAAACATTCTTGAAAATATTCACCAAAGAAGATGGTGTGAAGAAAGGGAACATTCAGAAGTAGAAATAATATACACTTGAAGCACATCATTTGGAAAATAATCTGGGAGATAATGTGCAAGTTGAAATTCATGGCCACCTGGCCCATGTTTTAGACCCCAAGGTGGGGATAAGTTAGTCATATATTGAAAATTAGATTACAACTTTGAAAATCTTTTATCAAGAAAATAAATCAGGCAAAGTGATAGCATAATTATAATGAGTACTTAACCCATTTCCATAAAAGTAACACTGAAGCCTCCTGGATGCAGGGTTCAGCCCCCAGGGTATGGATAAGTTGGTCATATATTGACCTACAGTACTCATTTGAAAATCTTATTTTCTTGTGGATATGTGGTTGGCATGATTATAAGGAGCACTCTTAGCTCTCTATAAAAAGTATAAAATTGTATGACAGGGATCGTGCCGAGGGTTGGACTAAGTTAGTCATAAATTGAAATGTTCTATAGTAAAACTTGTCTTCTTGACTCCTGAACATAGGAGACCACTGTAAGAATATTATATTGATTATAGAGTTCTCACCATACAGTAAAATTTCTGTTACATGTGTGTTGTCAGGTTTAGGTTCAAAAGGCTTATAGCATGAAAAACTCATGATACTCAGGTGACCATTAAGGCCCATGGGCCTCTTGTTTTGTAAATCATAAGGAAAGCATAGTAGTAGTTTCTAATTTTAAAATTTGATTTATATTTGTGCAATTATTTTGTAGGGTAAAATGAAAAGAATTACATGGATCTTCAGCTGCAGCTACATTATATAAGAAATTTCTCTTAGTTTTTGAAAAATGTCAATTATGAATGAAACTAATTTTTTTTTTTTTTCAGATGATAGATTACGTTCCTTTTTAGAGGAAAAAACTAATTTGTTGAAAGAGGTGAGTTTGTAAAAAAAAAAAATTAATAAATTTGATTTGTATACAGTATTAAAGTATGGGGAGAAAGACAGACTAAGTGTATCAGGAGGCAGGGAAGTACAAAAAGAAATTCATAAATGTAGTCAAATTGTTGCTTCTGTCAGATATTGACCAGATTGAAGGATATTATGTTAGATATTAGAGGAATCAAGAAATCATTACTTTTATATTTTGAAGAAAGTTATTACTATTTGTTTTTAATTTCAGATAAAAGGTTTAAAGGATGAGCTGGAAGAAGAGAAGTCTAAAAGAGAACACAAAACATCCTCTGTACCACAAATCAATGGTCCAGAGATGCAACTGTATGAAGTTCAGCGTAAGTTCATTTGTAAACTTCTTAATATTAACCAAGGTTCTATCCAATCAAATTTTACTTAACCACCTGATTTAAGTAGTCTGTACACCAAGCCTACTTAAAAAATCTACTGTACAGTCAAATTCAGTTCAGGTCACCTGCATAACACATGGTTTAGGATGTCAGATTCTAGAGTTGCAAGGTTAGGAGTTGATCTTTATGTCACAGGCTTAAATCCACTCGGGACATGGAGACTGGTCCTTCAGATGAGACCTACGAGGGGTTATCAAAAAGTTCGTGGACTGATGCGATAAAATTAATACTATGTAGTCTGTGCTTACAAAATTTATAAGAAACATAAAACAACAAAAATTTAAGAGATGTTGAAAATTTTAGCTCGATACGTTGATAAATTTCCAAATTATTCTAAAATAAAAAAGACATTATATGATCTCCCGGCGCTGTCGCCGTTTAGTTTCATGACGTCCGACAACGTCATTGTTTCTCATTGTCAGCTCTCTCTACCTCATACACTTATCTTGATGAGATTACCTGGAGTTAAGTAAGGACTTAAGCCCGTCTTGTTTATATGACTTTATAATGTCATGAACAGCTGCTTTCAATGCATATAATATTGTAAATGGATCTATACAAAGGGGAAGATCCTCACTGATTATGCCAGAATACTTAATTTGTTGGTGTTCAAATTCTACCACACATGATCAACGTCACTTTTCGACGTGACTGACTTTTGACACCCTGACTGCAAATCGACATTAACTGTGCATCTTTCATCTCTCTGAATCGTTTTAGGGCATTTAAAAACAAATACTCTGGATGCATTTTATTTCTCTTTTGTCCGATTTAACATTCCTTAGGTCTATACCAGTTTTTCCAGCTTCGAAACTTTATAGAATGCTGGAAAAAGAAACCCCTCCCCCTTTTTGACGTCATTTTCAAGCCTTAATTTATTGGACACTCCATATAAAATTTACGATAAAATTTCATAGAACGTACAGAATGAGGTAAATATTGCAAATTTTACAGAACAATTGTTTTGAACCACATGTCTGAAATAACAGGATTTTTTGATGACAAATACTCATATCAAAAGAGTTTTTTTTTTTCAGATACACTCAGGTAGAAAAAACGTCATATTTGAGGTTGTGCCGCCTGGACATATCATTGCTTACAAAAACATAAAAAATCTATTTAAAAAATAAAACTTATGATTTATGGTTTATTCTTTAGATAGAAAAGATGATGCTAACTATATGTTTGAAAATTCATTAATGTACATAAAGCGGTTTTAATCTTATGGCGCTAGTCCACGAACTTTTTGATAACCCTTCATAAATAGCCGACATACTTTGTCACAGTACATGTAGGTGCTGCACGAAAAAGAACCCTCACTGCGAAATAGCCATAAGTACCAAGAACAGGTCTTAATTTACAGCCCTCCACCTTGGTGGCATCCCAACATGAGTGAAAAATTCTCTTAAGGGATGAAAAGCAAACAAGTAACCAACCAACCAGTCCAATCAGTCCAATTAGTCCAATCAGTGATGTACTGAATAACATGACCTCCTGTCTTATTAATCCAGAAATAATCCTCCATAGGATTTTTTCATATTTGACCTGTATGGAGTGACAAGGGGAAGATTTCATCCCTTTCAGTCATCCAACCATTCAGAGTCAAATATTGAATTTTAAAGTTGATGGAAGATATAAAATAATCTGGGATTTTGATGCTTTGTAAATAATGAATTACAATGTAATGTCTGTTTTATTTCTTCACAGGGGAGGCCAGTAAACAGATACACGAATACAAATTAAAATTACAGAAAGCGGAGCAGGACATCACCAACTTAGAAGGAACGGTATGTATAGGAATTAATTCAGGGTTAGGGCCATCAATGTTGAAATCTTAGTGTTGTCTGTCCGTCTCTTCACACAAATATGTGATGCAAAGCAACAATTATATTTTTACTTGGTGACTGCATATTCAAAATACAGCTGATATAAAATGTATGTTTGTTTATTGTTTAGGTGACAAGGTTAGAGACACAAGTCAAACGTTACAGAACTGAGTCAGAGGAATCAGAAAAACTGGAAGATGAGTTAAAAACAGAGAAGAGGAAATTACAAAGAGAGGTACTGTATATGTGCTTAAATCTGCTTGACTTAAATTTTGCTTATTTTTTCTTAACACCTGTTTGCTGGAGTTTGAATTTAAGGTGAAAAAACACAAGTTTATGCATGTAACCCCCTCCCTCACACACACAAACAAACACAGTTTTGTAAATTACATTATATTCATTATAACTTTATTTATGCATAATTTCTTGTGATAATCTGGATATGAACTTTCCTTCCTGAAAGGTTGTCATCTTCATGTTTCTCATATTCTCATCCACATCTTCATACTTGATCTGTTCGTTTTTATTTTTTTAGCTCCGGGAGGCACAAACACGAGTGGAAGAATTGACAAACCAAAATAAACATTTACAAAATAGAATAGAAAAAATGAAACAAGCACGAGCTTTAGCTAGCCAATAGCCCAGAGCCTCCAGGTTCTGATAGTTTCTTTTAATTGAGAGTGTTTCTCGTCGTGGCTAGTCTCACTCGATACAGGACCCTCATCCACAAGGAAGACATGCTAGCCCGAGTTGCCTTTGCCAGAATTGTGATCTTGTTCATGTAAACTTTTAACAATATTGCCCTGTGATTGGAGTGAAGAAAGAGTCTCAAAGACCTGGATTGTTTTAACTGTTGTTCCAAAGTACACTTTGTCATTAACTGATTCTATTTCTCATATTCTCATCCACACCTATTGTGTAATCAGTTTTATCACGTCATTGCTAATACCTTAAGAATTTATTTCTGTATCATTCACTTTAAAAGTGGAAAGCTGTTAGACTGTTACTTTTATTGTATTTTACCTAAGTATAGACATATTCACAATACTGGTACATATTCATAATGGGCTTGATCCTGTAATATTTATAATTCTTTGATATTTATTTTTCTTTTGATATGAGTTGAGTAAGGTAAAACTGTATCCTGTTCAGTATGTAGAAGTGATAGATAGGTAAATGCCAGTCTTTTTTTTTCAACATATTGTACAAAGCTTTATTTTTTCAGCACAAAGATAGAAACTCAAAAATTAGAAATTCAGTGATGGATTTTGAATACATGTTAATACGTTAACATATTCAGTTTACAATTGTAAGAACTCTTTGCTGGTGCAGTTAACTTAATTTTCCTATTAATTTTAATTGAATTTCTAATTTAAATTATAAATGAGATGCAGATTGCAGAATTTGTATGTTTGTGGGAGTCCTTCTTTGAGTTTGTATATTATGTATTGCGTTATTGATATAAATAGATACTGCTTCTTTGTGCAATAGTGCAGAGTTTTTTTTTCTGACAATAATCTAGAAGGCAATAATCACATATTTAAATTCTTTGAAAGCTAGGGTTTCTTTAACTGTATTCGTAATGTTTGATTTGAGGATCTTCCATTTTTTTGTTGCAGATTAATTTGTTGGAATATTGAAATGTTTGATAACTTGAGAGTGTTTTTAATGATAGAGATCATAGAATAATAAGAGAAAGGAACATAACTCCTTGTTTAATAGTTTCATCTATAGTAGCCATGTGTTATCTGTTTGTGTAGGGTCAGCCAGATATCTCAGAAAGTCTGGAGCAAGTTTACTGATAATTATACATACAATGAAATTTCTACCATCAATATCTTGAGTACCATATATTTGTCAAAGTGTATTAGAAGTCCGAACCACTAATTCATTGTGCTTTTAATCTAATTTATCTCAAATTCTCCCGTATCTTGAATTTTTTTTTTCTGAAGGTTGAGATAACAAGGTTTGGCTGTATATATGCATATATATACCTTTTTTTTTTGAGGCAACCACTGTGTCATGAAAAGTCATGTAATAATCTTTTAGAAAGATTATAGATTTACCCAACTTTAAAGTTGTATGATGTCAATATTTCACATAAACTTGGATGGTGGTTATATGGAATTTTTATGCAGTTTATGAAAGAATGTATTGCACAACAGAATATGTTGTCAATAAAGTCTCTGCTTTTTACCAAAATTTTTATCATTTATGTGTTCAATGCTTGAGAATTCTCAGTTAAAGGAGTTTGATACCTGTGTGCAATTTTCTAGATTAAGGAAAACTGTCACCATAAAGAAAGGTGTTGCCTTAAAACCTGGGTACACAATATTTTTTTTTAAAAAAAGGATCTGATTCAGTGAAATACGTGAATGAAACAAGGCTTAGAAAATGAAACAGTTTAACGAGTTTGATTCCTGTGTGTACTTTTCTAGATTAAACAAAGGTGTTGCCACAAAGAAAGGTGTTACCATAAAATATGGTTACAGAGTCTTCTTTTTTTTAAGTCTATAATTCCAGTAACAGTGGAAATACATTAATAAAACAAGACTTGGAAAATAACATACATATCTTTCTTTTGGGATATTTGGTGAACTTTAATATAAGTCTGTTACTTAATTGAATTTAAAATGTATAAGTACTGGGGAGAGCAATTCTTGAAAATTTCTTCAGTAAAACACACTTCTAGCGAAATGCCAATGACAGACGGTTTTGATTCTTAAAAATGTAATTCATAATATTCTAAGTTCATGATATATTTTAAAACTACAGGAATTGAAAATCACTTTACTGTTAGCATGAGTTAATAAGTGGGATTGCTTTAATAGTATTTTTACTGTTTGCAGTTCATATAGACGTGAAGTTTTTCCACAACCAGCTTCTGATCTCAAATACTGAAGCTTTTAAGACTTTTTCCACAAACCCTTTAGATGGTGGAAAATGACTTTCAGGTCGATTGAAGATGAAGGCTGAACTTTGTTCTTATGTCCCTGTTAATGGAATCACAGCTTAAGTGAAACAGGCATTAGAAAGACTAAATGAAAATGTGTTGTGGTTCCAGCTGATATAAAGTTTTAAACAATATATAGTCTTAGTTTTAAGGCTCATTGTTACAGCCTCATTTTAATTCCGTATCTGGTTATGCTCATGATTCCCTTAAAATGGATGAAATTCTTCAAAATCACCTTTCAATTTAGAACTACCTTTAACATTCAAATCTGATTTACCATTCCTAAATGGATTCCAAAACTTCATAAAAATACAAAGATTTTTTGCAGGGGCCAATAAATGTTTAACCAAGCCCCTGTCCATATTCCTTACCAAAATATTCACTGCTCTGAAGGAGAAACTTCAGACACACTGTACTACAGCATATCCAAGAAGTGGCGTAAATTAAATGTGGGTTCTCAATTTAATTTGAAATCTTTAAAAATGAAACACGTCTGCCCAAATACGACCCAATGATACGTTATACAATCATGTATTTGTAACAAGTCATGATTATGACCTTAGAATTTGCAAAAAGCTGACTTTAAACGGGTTGTAACAATTCTCGTAACATCAACGTATTTGTCAGTAGATTGCCTCGGTTTAAAAGTTAATCGTATTCAGAGCATGCTCTTACTCAAATTAGTTGGGTAACATAAACGCAATATGCAGGTGGTGTTGGAATATTGGTACATGAGTAAGGAAAGTTAACGATAGAAAAGCTGAAGTCATCGTATTATTTGTCATACAGTTTAGTTATTAGTTTGCCACTTTCGTGTATTGTCTGTAAAACATCCAAATATGAAAAAAAGATGTGGCAGACTCTGCAATGCATGTCTTTTATTTCGAGTTCACGGGAATATATCGAGTCGACATATGTTGAAGGCATTGGTAAGTGTTTTCTTCTCATGAAGAAGTTTTTTAAAAATAAATTCTGCTTTATCTGGAATTGCAACAGATTGTTGGAAGACCTTTTCTTCACAGTCTACATATAGATATTGTCAATGAGGTACTCCAGCATCTTTTTAATATTAACTTCAGATTAATTTTTTAACAAAGTAATTTCGTAGATAATTTAAAAATTAACGAGTTTTTACGATTTTAATTGAGGAAGTCAGTGTCCATATGATGTCAAAAAGCCTGTTCTTTATCTTGAGAAATGGTTGTATAAAGCGTAGAAAATTTGTATCTTTTTATGCTTTTGATGTTTGAAAAAAGTTTTGAGATTTTAAATTTTCCAAATGTTCTTTGGAATTTTTTAGAAACCACATTTAATTTACACCAATTCTTTAATATTTTGTAAAACAATATGTCTGAAGTTTCTTCTTCACAGCAGATAAATGTTTTGGTGAAGAATAAGGACGGGAGCTTGGTTGAACATTTACTGTACCCTGCAACACACTTTGTATGGATTTTTATGACGTTTTGGAATTCGTATAGGTAAGGTAAATCAAACTCAGTTCAATTGATTGGAATTTTTAAAGTATTTAAAATTGAGTAAAGGTTGGATAATCAGATGTGGAAATAAATCCGTGTTCTAAAGAGTTGTTCAAATGAGCCTTACAAACAAAGACTATATTGTTATAAGCTTTTTCAGCTAGAACCATAACATATTTTTCCTAAATCTTTTATCACTTCCGGTCTACTGAAAACGGGGATACTGTAAACCAACTAAAATTTGCGTCATCTTATTAATTAATTTTTGCGACAGAAGAAACATTCCCTACAAATACAAAGCAAAATTATAAATTGGTTTGCGGCAATTAATATTTGCAAGTTAAAGTAGGTCGCAAAACTCGAGGATATTTCTCGCAAGCGAATAAAAGTTGGTTAACAGTACCTAGAAATACGAGACGAACACCTCATATAGTTCATACCTAGACAATCAGATAAAAAAGAAAGACTAAACACATACAAAAACAGTTTATACATAGATAATCAGATATAAATATAAACAATTAATACACAAACAGAAACAGTTTATACATAGACAATCAGATATAAGATAATCTATACACATACAAAAACGGTTTATACATTGACAACTTGATATACACATACAAAAACAGTTTATTTAGTGACTATAAAGCCCCCCTTTTTAACCTGAAAACTAATAAGAAACATTGTCCTATGAACCTGGCCTCAACCATACTTGAAATAAAAACAACATTTAATTGTGTGAGACCAAATAATGATGCAGTTTGGTAATCGCTCTTTAATTTTTGCTAAATTAGCTTTTATCATCATTTGTATACCTCTCAAAGTGTTGTGTTGTTGTCCAATGTTGTTCCCCCCACAGTGAATAATAATGATATCTGGGGCTTTGTTACTAACTAATAAAAAGTCTAACGTAGGGTTTAATTGCTCCCACACCATTCCGCGAATTCCATGCCACAATACTGAGTATTTTTGCTTGGCCTAATCCCAGGTCCGATTGATTGGATTTGACTGCATAGCTATGTGCCCAATGTACAATGGAAGATCCTATAACCCAAATGGCCATTGTAGAAAATGAATGCAAGTAAATAAATCAAACTTTAACATAGTTACCCATCTATAAACCTATACATATGTATCTAAGCATTTAAAGGACGAATGTATGATTTGTATGCTGTCGATTTCGATCTACCCATTTTTTTAATTTCCCCCTCAGACAACCCTTCCAAATATAAGTGAGTAGCACCCCCAATGCGAAATGAGTGTGTTTTGTAATTTGAAGTTTTAATATCTAGGAATTTTAAGGATTTATGTAACATGCTAGAAAACTGAAACTGTGTCAATGGCTTCGAGCTAAAATGGGCAAAATATGAATCCCTATCAATTTTACTAGACAGCAAGGAAAACTCTTTCAATAAATTTACTAGCAGTATCCTTTCTGAAGTGTAAGGCACCCAAACTGAAGCCCCAGAACCTAGTTGGTCAGTTTTAGAACTTTTTATGAACACCGATATGCCACTGTCTAAAATCTGAACATCATCCTTTCTTAGATCTATGACTTCACTTACTCTCAACAATGCAAAGAATGCTAAGGTAAAAGATGACTGAAATAAAACTGCTTCCTATGTTGAGAAGGCAAATGTGGAATTGCACTTATTAATCTGTGCAACAATGCTAATGTGATAGGTCTACGCATATCACAAGATAAAGATGACTTTTTGTACCCTGCCAACAATTTCTTCACCAAAAAAGACTCCAACGGATTTTTCCAACCATTTAAATTAAAAAACTTATCCCTGACATGTAACATTTGACTGTAGAAAACGAACATCCCTCCTCAGACAAATAAGCTATGAAATTTAAAATATGGTCAAGAGGTGGAGGCCAGGTTTGCTGAAATTCACATTTGACTCTGAAATTATAAAAACTCTGTAGTCCTTGTTTATAACTTTACCAGTATTTTCTGATATACTAGCTTGCAAAAGTTTGTTTATAGTTTCTCCATAATTTCCCAAAATTGCTTTGGTACCGTAGAGGGATACTGATCTGCCGAAGGGGCTAACTGCCTGAACCTGGACCACTGAAATCGAGAAATTTGCAACAGCCACATTATTCTTCACACCCTCGATATGCTGCGCTTTAATTTGAATATTAAATTGGAGAGTTTTCAGGACTAAGAAACGAAGCAACACCATGACTTTTTTTTTGATGTTTTTTGATTGATAATCTGCACTAATGCCATATTGTCTACATGAAGCAGTAGTTTCAGATTTTTAAGTTTAGATGACCAAATACTAATCCCTAATACTATGGGGACAAGCTCCAATAATGTTATATCCCTAATTATGTCTGAAGACCAATATGTAGGCCAGGATAAACAAGACCAATGATTTCCAAAAACTACCCCACAGCCATATGCTCCTGAACAATCAGTAAAAAATTCTAAAAATTCACTGTCATGCCAAAGTTGAGAAGGAAAGGGCGTGGTACCATTAAAGTTGAGCAAAAATTGAACCCACATTTGGAGGTCCATTTTTATTTCATTTGTAATTCTTATGAAATGAAATGGTTTTTTAACTCCCTCCATAGCCCCATAGATCCTACGAGAAAAAGCCCTTCCTGCTGGTAATGCCTTAACTACAAATGCCAATGCTCCTACAAGAGATTGCAACTGCTTGAGTGTTACCTTTTTTACAATTTAAAACATTTTGTATTTTTGACAATAATTCCCTTATTTTGTCATCTGGAATAAAAATTGTTTGTGATAAAGTGTCAATGCATAATCCCAAAAAAAATACAAGTATTTGGACCCTCAGTTTTCTCTACAGCTAATGGAACACCCAGTCCTTGACACAATTCTTGAAAGCATTGCATTAACATTTGACATTCATCTGTGGATTTCTTTCCAACAAATAAAAAATCATCTAAATAGTGGACTATACTCTCAATATTTGATCTATGCTGCACTTCCCAGTGAAGGAAAGTTGAAAACTTTTCAAACAATGAGCAAGATATTGAACAGCCCATGGGCAAACATTTGTCTATGTAGAACGAGTCTAAAATTTTGAAACCTAATAAACAAAAATCTTGAGGACATATAGGTAACAACCTAAATGCATTTGAAATGTCCATTTTTGCCATTAACGCCTCCTCACCTTTGGCCGAAATGACCTTTAATGCATCATCAAAAGTTGAATAATTGACTGAACACAGCTCTGAATCTATATAATCATTTACACTATCCCCTAAAGGATATCATAAATTGGTGATCATGCGCCAACCCCCTTGTTTCTTTGGAAGGATACCAATGGGGTTACAACGTAAATAAGAAATGGGAGTGTAAGAAAAAGGACCTAACACTCTCCCAAGATCTATTTCTTTGTCTATCTTCACTTTAATTTCATTTACAAATTGTTGGGTAGAAAGCATGTTTTTATATTCTATCCGTTTTCTATCTCCACGGTAATTTAATTTAAACCCAAATTTAAAACCATTCGCCAAACATTTGGCATTCTCACAATCTGGGTAATTTTGTAATAACTGTTCTAAAAGTGATACATTTATCGGTGATCTGCCCAAATCCCATAGCTGGAGCTGAAGGTCATTTGCCAACTGTAAGCTAGTATTTTTGCCCCTTCTGGAACTGGTTTGCACTGTTCCTGTAATAATTATTATTAGTATTGTGATTTACTGAAGCTACTGTAGGTGTACCGGCCTGAAGTTGGCTAGCTTTGAAGCAGGTTTTCATAGGATGTAAGCCGTTGCATTTAAGACACTGGTGTAAATAATTACACTTGTTTTTATTGCACACCCCCTGAAAATTGAAACTATAGCACTTTAAACGAGAGGATGCTAAGCTAGTTTGAGGGTTTCTCAACTGATTCCCGCTTGTTCTATTACTTGGTGGTTGCATATAAACTAACCAAAGTTCTGCATCCACAGATGCCCAACTGATTGCCGAGTTAATCGACTTTTTTAAACGAAACTGAATGTCATATTCTTGCCAACCATGATACATATTATCTGCCCCTCTCTTTATTGTTGCCATGTATCTGAACAAAGACTGCCGATTTAAACAGATTTTTGTCGGAGACCAAAAATTTCGTGTCTCTTGCTCAAGGGATGATGAAGAAAAAGGAAGAATTGAACGCGCATGCTCACCAAATAAAAGTCGTGTTTGCGCATGATCACTACATTGACAAAAGGGAACACGACGGGGAAACTACGATTGACTTAATGTTAAGAGTTACTGCCCTTTGCCCATTAGAAAATTAGACACAAGTAATTACTGCACTAAATAACCTGGTTTATCCTTATGAGATAAACCCTATTATACACAGACAACCAGATATAAAGATAAACTATACACATACAAAAATAGTTTATACATAGACATCTAGATAAAACAATACACAAACAAAAACAGTTTATACATAGACAACGAGATATAAAGGATAAACTATACACATAAAAACAGTTTAAACATATACAACTAAATATAAACTTTACAAGTACAAAAACAGTTTATATATAGAAAACCAGGTATCGATATAATCTATATATACACATACAAAAACAGTTGATATATAGACAACTAGATATAATCTTTACACATACAACAGATTATACAAAGATAAACAAATATAAATATATTATACACATGTATACGAAACATTTTATATATTGACATTCAGAAATACACCCGACCGGTCACGATGCCTAGTGGTAGGGGGTTCGCTTCGTTATCGGGAGGCCCGAGTTCGATTCTCGTTCATCGCTCTGTGTCAAACCAAAGCCCGGACCAAACAAAGACTAAATATAGGTAGTGACTGATCCTTTACCAAGCGCCCGCCACTGGAAGTCAAAGTCACGGGTCTTTCGTATGAGACCTTGAAAACCGAGGTCCCTTGTCACGATAGGCGTTGGCACAGTAAAGAACCCTCACTGCTCGAGTACCGAGTAAAGGTCTAAATTCGAAGCCCTTCATCGGCATACGGAGACGTCTCTATATGAGTGACAAATTGTCGAATTAGACATAAATCAATTAGAAGTACGAGTACACCCCCACACATATGTATAATTCATACCTAGACAACCAAATATAAAATCCACACATACAAAAACAGTTCATACGTAGAGAAACATAATCTCCAGAAATACAAATACATCTCATACATTAGCGACCAAACATAAACATAAACCCAGACATACAAAAACGGTTTATATATAGACAAACATAAACTCGAGAAATACAAAAACAGTCCAACCTTGACAAACAGATAAGCTCCATGTACACATACATAGACCTACTTAGTCAAACAGATATATACCTCACACATACAAATACAGTTTATTCCTACACAAAAACATAAATTCAACATACAAATATATATTCCATACAAAGAAAAATAGACATAAACCATTCACACTTTTTACAATACAGCCCAATCCGAGCCACATGCAAATACAGTGAATATCTTCACAAAATGACACACTTCACACATAAAAAGGCAGTCTGTACCTTCTCATATAACAAACTCCACACAAACACATACAGTCTACGGAATGTTTCGTCTATTTGATCAATGCATAGGGCTCACGGCAGATGTAACTGGTCAACGGGGGATGCTTACTCTTCCTAGGCACCTGATCCCACCTCTTGAATTTCCGAGGGTCCGGGTTTTTTGCCCTGTTCGCAGATTGTGTTGATCAGGTAGACGGAATAATCCGTAGTAAAATGTAGTTTAAAAACAACGGCCTTAAATTGGTATGCACTTTCTCAGTCAAAATACGACTAAGTGATAGGTTATCTTTACAAGCAAGGTCGTTATAAGGACCATAGAATTTGCTGACTTTAACGAGATTATTCAAATCCCTGTAACATCAACTTATTTGTCAGTAGCATGCTTCGGTTTAAAAATTAATCGTACTCAGAGTTTGTCATCTCACATACAAATACAGTAGACATAAACCCCATGCCTGCAAATACAATATACAGTCCAAATATAGGCAAGAAACACATAAATTCATCACATTCTTATACAGTCCGTATCTTAGACCAACAGACAAAAACTAAATCTCATATACAAATAAAGTATATACGTAAACTCAAACATACAAATGTAGTCTATATCTAGATATAGTTCAATCTCACATACAAATACAGTATATTCGGAAACTTACAAATACATTTATAGTCTGTATCGAGATGAACTGACAAACTCAATGCACTTGCAACTACAGTAAATATATACGTTAACTCACAGTTGCTTAAACGGTCCATATCCAGACAAACTGACATAAACTCAGCCTCACATTCAAACACAGTATATACGTAAACTCACACATACATTCATAGCCTGTATATAGACGAACAGACAAATTTACACATACAAGTATATAGTTAATACCTAGATAAGCAGACATAAACCCCACACCAGGTAGCATTCTATTTATTGTAGGGATGTGCGATTTTATCGGTATACCGGTATATCGCGATATTTAATTGCGTGATATGTATCTTGATATGGAGACTAAAATACCGGTATCTAGGTACATAATTATAAATTTCAGAAATTGTTCATTTATTTGCATACTTTCAAATTACAATTACAGGATGTGTAAAAATGTTAAAAACAGTCAAAGAATGGCATCCTTGCATCCAAACATGCTTTAAATTATGTTAAGGAAATGAAATGGTGAAGTTATGTTTTTCCAGCATATTTTTAGGAAAATTATGAACATTTATCTAAAATCATTGTAAAAATTGCTTGTTAAAATATGATATTATCGTGATTTTTTTTTTTTTGGGGGGGGGGGGGATCGTGATATATAGCAATACACTGTACAGATACCCATCCCTAGTTTATTGCAATGTTTGTTAAATTGAAAGTTGATTTGCTGCAACATAGAATGTAGTAAAATGGGATTTCTGTAATTGTTTCCCTAATTCCTATCGATTGCCGCTCTATTAGGTTCATTTTATTTCACTTAGAACCTGGTCTTCCTCACAGATTGAAAATTTTAAAAAATGCTTTAATTATCCTCTGAATTTGACAATCTTATTTATGTAAACTTCTATTTTGTAGAAAATCGGCCTTGTCAAAAAGCATTTCTATTCAGCAGAGTTATTTATAGATCGAACACAGATGTTCAAAATATACAGTGAAAAATACAAGCAGAATTTCTCACAAAGGTTACCCTATTTTGTTAACCTTTGAGATCAAGGAACAATGATACTGTATAATAGTCCTCTTTTGGGAGATTATTTAGAGCCAAACCTGCTTCTACTAAAATTCTGGACACTTGTGGTTCGTTATTTCAATAGAAAACCAGCTCTTAAATACAAGAAGTGAACGTTTTAAGTGCCTGAGCAGACTTTATTCAAACAGATTACAAAACTACAATCCATACTGAGGTTTTCTGTCTGTTGTTTTACACTCTCATATGTAGCCAACTCTGCTCCAGTTATAAAACAAAATAGCCGAAGTACAAAGGTTTAATTACAAATTACTTCAAACAACTGCCAAACAGACAAGTCTTTTGAATCATAAATTACAGTGGATTCAGTAATCATGATAGAACGAGATAGTTCGCTGACCGATGGTAGATCTTCGTCACTGAAGTTATTCAGAACGGCACATTTAGTGTAAAACATGAGAACATTTCCCATCAAAATGACTGCAAATTGTACAAAATTTAAATGTTACGTCAAGCAGAATTGGTCACAACACCATAACGGGAGAAGACGATTGCAGATCAACTATGGTGGTACTGTGAAAGTTGCTTGTGACTGACTACTGCCTGAAAAGAACGTACATTGAAGTATGTTAAACTAATGCTTTCATTATAATATTGTTTTCATTTTTAGTGACATTTTATGTGTCAGGAAAGTTCTTTTTTAATTTACACTTTTTAGTATTAAACATAAATATATTAGAAAAAAATGATACAGCTATAAATAACACTCTTTTGTAATTACCCTATATACTTGCATTTAAGTCGGTTCTATTTTTTCAGATTATTTTGGAGGAATTTGCCATTGACCTGCTTATAAGTCGGTACGTTTTTTTTGCCAGAATCTGTTGCCATTTTCCGATTGTATTTACTTATGTTCCAAAGTATGTTTTGGTGTATGACATCGATATTTGATCTTTAATAACAATTTAAACAAAACTACCAATTTTAAAATCTGTAAAAACATGTGTTTTATGCATATGATAAGTAAACCTTGGCTATTCCTTTCCTTGCATTAAAGAATCTTAAGCTTAAGTTCCTTCCTTTATCAACGATTTTCGTTGGAGTTGTTTCAAAATTACAATATTTCTCTTCCAGAAAAATGCCTATGTTTCTAGGAATCGCTTATAAGTTTTGGAGCACATTTTAACTCCCCAAAAATCCAATTTATATACGAGTATAACGGTATTATATAGTGAAAATGCAACTTAAATCCATCACACCCATTGTCATTAAGTAAGAAAACTTACCTGTATCGCAAGACGATGGTGCTTTGTCACCTTGTTCTAGAAAAACAAGAAATCATGATATAATTATTTACCTCATGCATTTGCCAGAGCAGACAAGGAAATCAGCTCAAAGTATTTTTTTATTTATACATAAAGTATGGTTTGGTATATCCATTTTTATCTGTCAGATGAATGAAAACCTTCAAAAGGTAAAATGTTACCTGTCAGATACATACAAACCGTAAAATGGTAAACTCTAACCTGTCAGATAAATATAAACCGTCCAAAGGTAAACCCATACCTGTTTGATAAATTAAAAAGCCGCCGAAGAGTAGACTCTTACCTGTTCGAAAAATATAAACCGTCAAAAGGTATGTAAACTCTTCCCTGTCAAGTACATATGAACAGACATAACGTAATGGGGCATAAAAAACGTGAAAAGGCGATAGTAGCGTCGAGATTCGATCAAACGAGAGAAGAAAAGCGTCTAAAACCAGGTCAAGGCCTAAGCAGAAACAAATCAGGTATATACAAACCCTCAAAAGGTAAACTCTTACCTTTCAGATATATACAAGCCCTCAAAAGGTGAACCCTTACCTATCAGATAAATAAAAAGCCGTCCAATATTACTTATCAAACAAGAAAAAACATTAACTGCCAAAAATCTGGAAGTAGAAGGATCTTCCTCTTGAAAATGTTTAATGCAATAACATGGCACTGGCACTCCTTCTTCCTTACTGAAAAAAAGTGTTGGGGGGGGGTGCACGGCCTTTAAATGAAACAGAATCTAAAGCAATAGAATATTCTTAAACCGTTGGAAGCCCCTATCGGACCCCCCCCCCCCTCCCCGTACTACGGACTTGCAAGAAGAGATCATCAAGATTATGGAATACAACATATTTAAATTCTCTTATTTAAATGTCCCAACATTTCGACTTAGAGTCCCGTCCAATTTCATACAGTCAAACTTTTCAAAATCATTAATTTCATCTTCTACCGACAAGTTATCTTGAAAAATCTTTGAGGCACCTCTGTTTACTATTAATAATTTGTTTCTGTTTAGGCCTTGGCCTGATTTTAGACGCTTTTCCTCTCTCGTTTGATCGAATTTCGACGCTACTATCGCCTGTGATGCAAACGCAACAAATCTGACTTCATTTCTAAAGGGAGTCGACTGGAGTTTTATTTTGCAAAAACTACAATAGAAAATCTCATTTATCTTATATTATATGTAGCTTACATTGACTTCAGTGTACATACAAAGTTTAAGGAAAATCTACCAGCTAGGTATTTTTATGGACCGTCTCAAAATACAGGTACATTTACTATATGGGAAAGTGCTAGATTTCGCAATTCAAAGCAAATTTTACAAATACTAAAATAGACTTTTCGCTCAAATTATAATATATGATGAGCAATGCTATATTGTACATTATATGCAAGAAACACGGAATTCTACAGTGTGGTTTCTAGAAGGGACATCTCAAAATGTAAAACAGTATGAAAGTAATACAAAATATGACAGATACTAAGGTTGTAAATAAAAATATCAGAAAATAGTTGTGAGATTTTTTAAATTTCTTTGTTTAAAATTTCAAGAGCATATATTCTATACTTTTTCATTTATGTCATTTTTATGACCCCTTCTTAAAGAACGTCAGTTTATCATAACGTCACAAAACAACATTACGACATTCATCTACCTATCAGTTGAAAAAAATCGTTTAAAAATCAGTTAATTCTTTGAAATTGAAATTAGATTTTTTAATGTTTTATTTCTAAGTTTGTTAAATGTGATAAAAATATGAAAATAGTTGCCTTAAAGATGTAGTTTGCTTGATTTTACTATGATGCGCAAAATATTGCGCAATGAAAACCCCAGTCGGCCATCTTAAAAAGGCCGCTACTCTAATTTTAAAAAGAGGATATTATGGAAGATGGTTCCTGTAATAAATAATTTCCAATATCGTACTGTAAACGCAACGTACGTAATATATTATTTTTCATCTGCCGGACATAGAAATATAGCAGGCAGTCACGTGTCGAGTTTAAACCAATGAATGTTCGACATTTCAATCCGAGGGAAAGTAAAAGTTCATTCTTACCTGACAGAAAAATATAAACCGTCAAAAGGTAGGTAAACTCTTACTTGTCAGTTAAATATGAACAGTCATAAGGAAATTTTTACCTGTTTGATAAATATAAATCTTCAAAAAGTAAACTCCTACCTGTCAAGTTATAGAAAAAACATTACAAAGGTAACCTCTTACTTGTCAAGTTTTAATTATACAAACAGTCAAAAGATAAACTCCTACCTGATAGGTAAATATAAACAGTCAAAAGGAAAACTCTTACTCATTATGTAAAAGCAAACCGTCAATAGGTAGAATCTTACCTGTCAGATAAATATAAACCGTCAAAAGATAGGTAAACTCTCACCTGTCAAGTAAATATTAACCGTCAAAAAGAATGTAAACTTTACCTGTCAGGTAAATCACTAAAATCGTAATGAAAGCGACAGTGGTTAAGACCAATGAGATGAGGAGGAAAATCAAACATTTGGTTCCTTTTGGCAGACTGCGTGTCCGTTTATCTCCTTAAAATAGAATGTTTATCATCTGAGCTTTAAAATAATTTCAAATAAATAGCAATATAAAATGGCAAAACCGAGGTCTTTCATATTGTAAGCATATGATTTTACTATGTTTAGAAAACTGATGCTACGCATATTGTTGCCCTGTTGATACAAGCAAATTAAGACAAATTCTAATATGTTGCTTTTTTAGTCACCACATATGGCATACAAAACAAATGACATATAATGTTGCATTAGCAAATGTGTCTATATGCGCTAATGATGTCAACATGTTGATGAACCACTGTAATAACTAATAATGATATAATATGTCTACTAAAGTGTAAAATAAGTATGTGCAATAACCAGTAAAGATAGATATGCATTCAAAAATATCATAAAATTAATGATATAAAAGTGGACAAGTGGATAGAGTAGTAAGCTAGTTTAAACAGGTAAACTCCCCGAACATGTGAAACATGTAAAAACTCACTACTCAAGCGTATCTCTCCAAAACTGTTTTACTTTTCTCATGTTTTAGTTCATAATTCCAAGACTCGTTTAAAATTTATCGTTATCTTTTATCTGTTATTTCATCATTCAAATTTGGACTTTTTTAGAACCAGTGGTAAATTCAACAAACCTTGGTTCACAATTCAAATTATTCTAGTTTGATGAAATGATACACCCACTGCAAGGGGAGATAATATATGAGATCTGAATGATAGAATTAAGAAATGTGTGTGGTTACAAAGGATGATTCCTTTCAAACACAAATAGACCATTAAAGATGGAATTTATATGAAGGCTTCCAAACATTATTCATGTATGTCCTGGAAGAATCCACAATAAAGGATAGTAAAGGAGTAGTAAAGGTCAAGGTCACCAATGGACGACGCACCCAAAACTGACCGCTAAAATTTAGTGGTCTAGCAGCATGTAGATCGATAATTTTGTGCTACAAATGTGATCAGTGATGTGATATGTGTCAATGTGTCCGACCTATATAAAACTGTGAGTGTTTGAAATGTGATTTATGTATATTTTCTAAATCTATTTACCTAACGGGGTATACTTTGAGTACTTTACTGAGTTCAGTTCACGGGGGACCCAAACCTGTCTAGAGAGTCACCGATATCGATTCTATTTGACTCTACTGACATTCTACTGACATGCCTGGCCATAAATCACAAAATCGCTTCAGATATGGACAAGCTGGACAACTTTTTCCTTCGACCCCTAGTTATGGTGATCAGAACCCTAGTAAACGCCAGCGGCCAAACTCCACGGGTTCTTCAAGCATCATAGATCAAGACATTTCTGGTCTGAGTGCCATACTTGAAAATGCCAGTGAACACCCCGATTCTTTACAAAAAATTACGTCCCTAATTCTGAGCAACCCCAAAATAAAAGATTCCATCACAAAAACACTAATTCCTGAATTCGAACAAATGAAGTCAGAAATATCGGACTTGCACCAAAAAGTTGACGACTTAGAGCAATATTCCCGAAAAAACTGTCTCAAGTTTTCAGGGATACCTGAACCTAGCGAAGGACAAGATCAAGAAGACACTGACCAGATCGCACTTAACATTATCAACAAATACATACTAGAAGGTACTGGACATCAACCTCTGTCTAAATTCTCCATCTGTAACTCCCATCGCCTGGGCCCAAAACCACGACCAGGAACCCGAGCTCCACCGAGAAACATTATTGCCAAAATAACTGAAAAGGGGAGGGTATTCCACATTCAACATGAAAATGACATTACCAAACTTGTAAGTACAATTCCGTCTCATGACCTCACTCATACCGTTACTGACACTACCAGCCGGGGCTTAGACACTTCAACGCCTCTTACTTGATATGATATAAACATTTTATACCATCTGTTCAACAGCTGATTTCCAGCTGTAAATCATGCTCAATTAGACGCTTGTCATATATGTCCAGTAAATCTGATATTCGTGCCACCAAAATATTTATACTAGTATATATTCATATCTATTTATAAGATAAGATAAGATAAGATAAGATTTATTGATCCCAATTTGGGGCCCCTCAGGGCATACAAGTAAAGAATTATATACACAAGAAGAAATTCAAAATTGATAGTAACAACATGTCGATATTAAGAGAAAAGAAAAGAAACTAACTAAAGAAGATGATGATGATTATAGCAGATATATATTCATATAGATCTATTTATTCTATATAAGCTGTTAGACCTAAAGCATCGTTTTTTTTTTCCTTCTTATGAGGAGGCAATTCTTTCTTATTTGTATATACGTTATCTACAGTACATTTGTTTACTCTTTGTGTTTTCTTAATCCGGAATTCGGATTTCTATATCAATACCGGTTTGGCAATTATATTGCTCTTGTTTTTTTCCGATTCAAGAGTTACATGTGCAGTGTTGGATTAAGAATGTCCGAGGCCTGTTGTTTTTTCTATCAGTCTTATTTTATTTTTGATACTTGGGATTAAGCAAACGTGCTTATTAAGTTGGCCACGGACTTTTATATTTAATAGGTATGTACTCAATTATTTATGTAATTTATGTTTTATGAAAAATACTGACTTTTTGATATTTGTCATAGATATTTTGCTTATCAGGTCTGGTGTTGAACTAAACCCTGGACCAAATATATTGAAACGAAACTTACGTATTGCGCATAATAATGTATGTAGTTTACTTCCAAAGCTTGATGTTGTATCAGCTGAGTTATCTGATTTTGATATAATTGCTCTTTCTGAAACCCACTTAGATAACTCTATTACGGATGATGATATCTTACTTACCGGGTATCATACACCTCTTCGAAAAGATAGAAATCGCTTCGGAGGAGGCATAGCTTTATATATCTCTAAAAACATTCAGTTTTCAGTAAGGAAAGACCTTGACACTAGATTTATGGAGATTCTGTGGTCTGAAGTGATAGTACATGTAAATAATAATAAATTACTTGTAGGTGTCATTTATAGGCCACCTAACTCTAGGGTAGAATATTGGGATCATTTTCTATACAACTTACAGCAAGCTCTAGACTTAAATATTCCAATAATATTACTAGGCGATTTTAATGTTAACATGATGTCAAACCAAAGTAGACAATTTAAATTTTTGTTACAACGACTCAACTTAATAAATCTTATAAATGATGCTACTAACTTTACTATGAGTACTGGGACATGTATTGATTTAATTATAACTAACAATACCAGCCTGGTTGAAAATCATGACATAACAGCACCATTCTGCAGTTCTCATTGTGTTGTTAGTGTTGAACTCAAATTCTCTGTCTACAAACAGTATGCTTATAGAAGGGTGGTAAGAAACTATGAAAATGCAAATTTTAATGCATTAAATGAGGAATTATCAAAAGTTGATTGGAACAACATTATGTTTAATTCTGATAACATAAATGAAATATATTCCAACTTTGTCTCAACTCTGAATAGCTGCATCAATAAACATATCCCAACAAAAACCATTACCATCAGACCTAGAGATAAGGCATTCATGAACAATACTATACGTAAACTAATGAGGAAACGAAATAGGACTCACTACAAAGCAAAACATACAGACAATCCTCTACACTGGCAGTCATATAGAGAACTTAGAAATAGAGTAATTGATGAAATTCGAAAATCTCGTGAAAAGTATAACAAAAAAATGTCTTCAATGATTGATAAATCAATCCCTCCTGGAAAATGGTGGAGAATTGTTAAGTCGATATCAAAACTGAATAAAAATTATGAACCATTACCACCTCTAAAATCAAAAGGTAAACTTATCTTCCATCCAGTTGAGAAGGTTACAGTCCTTAATAAATATTTTGCACAAGTTTCTTCTATTAATGATGAACCAGACATTCCTCTTCATGGCCCTGGTCCGCCACCACAGAATAATGACATTCTATCTGAAATACTTATCACTGAAAATGAAGTCTATGATCAATTAAGTATCATTGATAACACTAAACCACCTGGTCCTGATGGTATTTCCCCAAGAGTGTTGAAAGAAATAGCCACTACAATTACAAAACCTTTGACTAAATTCTTTAACTTGTCATTAAGGGGGAAAAAATTGCCAGATATTTGGAAACTATCTCAGATCACACCCGTCTTCAAAAATAAAGGCAGTGCTCAAGAAGTACCAAATTATAGACCAATATCCCTTACAAGTGTATTGTGTAAAATAATGGAAAAAATATTGTTTAAACATTTACATAATTTTATGAATGACAATAATGTAATTTACAAGTATCAGTCAGGCTTTCAACCGGGGGACTCAACTGTTAATCAACTTGTAGAAATATATAACACTATAATTTCCAGTCTTGACAAAGGAAAAGATGTAAGATTTATTTTTTGTGATATCTCAAAGGCATTTGACAAAGTTTGGCATAGAGGACTTTTATCTAAACTGAAAAATTACGGTATTAGTGGTAACATATTAGGTTGGATTGAAAATTATTTGTGTGATAGACAACAAAAAGTTGTAATTGATGGTTTTTCATCAAACCATGAAACAGTAAATGCTGGTGTTCCTCAAGGTTCCGTTCTGGGACCATTTCTCTTCCTTTTGTACATAAATGATATTTGTGATGATTTAGTTAATAATATATGACTTTTTGCTGATGATACTTCCTTATATGCCATTGTGGACAATGGAGCCACAAATGTAACACAATCCCTTACTAGTGATCTCGAACTTATTGATAAATGGTCAAAAAAATGGCTAGTTGATTTTAATCCAAACAAAACTGTTAACGTGGACTTTAGTCGTAAAAACATGGTATATCCCCCTATCAAATTTGGGGAACATGGTCCAAACATAATTCAGAATATATCTCATACCCATTTAGGTCTACACTTTCAAAGAGATGCTACGTGGACATTGCATATACAATCAATTCATGAAAAAGCTACAAAAAGACTAAATATCCTCAGAATGCTTAAGTATAAGGTTAGGCGGAAAACACTTGTTAAGATATATTTTGCATTTATTAGACCTGTTTTAGAATATTCCGATGTTGTTTGGGACAATTGCTCTGAAAAAGACTCAAAACTTTTAGAAGATATTCAAGTTGAAGCAGGTAGAATTATCACTGGGTTAAGATGTAACTCCTCTCGTTCAAAACTGTATGATGAATTAGGGTGGGATCTTTTACAAACAAGAAGGAAGGTTCATAAATTGATATTGTTTTATAAAATTATAAATGGCTATTCACCTCAATATTTGCATGATTTGATTGAGCCTTATCGCCCATCAAATCATTCCTATAATCTTAGAACCAGTGATGCACAATTTAAAATTCCTCATATTAGAACTACATCATACATGGAAAGTTTCCTTCCATCAACAGTTAAACTATGGAATAACTTGCCAGATCTTATTAGAAATGCTTCTGGAATATCATCATTCAAAAGTCTTTTGAATTCTTATTTTTGTAAAAAAAGTAATGAACTATTTCATATTGGAATAAGAAAATACAATATAATACATTGTCAGTTAAGGAACAATGCAAGTAATTTAAAGGCAGACTTATATAGCCAATGTTTATCAGAAACACCAATGTGTGAACACTGTATTGATTCTGTTGAAGATGCTTATCATTACTTTTTCGCTTGTTCAAAATATACATCTTATAGAGATATACTTTTTCAAAGAATTCAAAATATTACTGACTGTAATCAGGTTTCTGAACTTAAATTATTATTATATGGTAGTCCTGATCATGGACTCAATATTAATATACAAATTTTTGAAGCAGTACATGCACAGATAGCAGCAACAAAACGTTTAACTTGAACACTGTCATGTAAATGTATATATAACTTTTGTCAATTTTTCCAAACCAGTACTTCATTGTATTTTTTTTCCCGTTTTTTTCCTCGTATTTTTTAAATGTTTGTTTAATTAATGTTATGCAGTGTATTTACCTTGACCTTGCTGTAGGGAGAGGGCTAAAATAGGCTATGCCTGCTGCCTAATCCCATTCACTTCATGTGAATAAAATTATGTATAAATTATAATTACAATAAAGGATTAATTTTATACGTGCCATAGGAATATTCTAAAGGTATTTTTAATATTCTTGTTTCTTACAGTAGGATAAAATTAGACGTATTAATCTATCGGATCGTAATGTGGAAAAGATTGGAGTTTTGCAAATCATGAGATCTAAGAGAAAAATAAAGTAAAAAAGTTATAAAAAGTTTTAAAATAGAAAAAAGAAGATTTTTTTTTAATTCTAGAGAGCTTCTAAGAAAAACAGAACTAAACTAATTTAAACTAATAATACAAGCATCTCAAATTAATCGTTAAATTCAAGTTTCCTTGGCGTGAGCCATTATTGAAAAGAGATTAAAATGACTAAATATAATTTTCTAGATTCTGTATTTTTTTGTTTTCAATCTAATTTGATTATTAAACCTCTTTTGAAGCGAAATTGTCTTCCATTTAAATAAACTTGAGTGTTCTAAAATCAATGATGTTTGTTTTAATTTCTCCTTTTGGTATTGCAAATTAAACGATGTCCAAAATATGAAATGTTAAATAGAAAGATCGACAGACAACTGACAATATTCAATAAGAAAAACTAAAAACTAAAATGAGATAAAATAAACTAAAGAAGAAGATTTGATTGTTCTAGAGAGATACCTAAGTAGAGGAAAAGAAAGTATGGTGGATTCTATAAATTTCTCTCGTGTTACAATTCATTTGACTTCAGAACTGCGTATTACAGATATCTTCTTCTTCTTTTTTTTTTTTTTTTTACATTTTAAGTTCAATTAGACTTAGATCCTAATTTCTCCACTAGATCTTCACTTAATACTTTATATAATTGAGAATGCATGTTTTCTTTTTAACATGATACAATTAGTAGATATGTATCATTATTGGTTATTCAAGGGTTTCTCTAATGATACAATGATACCCTTTTCGGCGTCTTATTGCAATAGATCTTACCTTGTCTATCTTCTGATACGGGTTTTACAGATGACACCTTTTCAAATGTCAAAAAATATTTGAGATGTCGTCGATCTGCCGCCCTATATGTATATTTTAGTCACAACACACCAGGGGACAGAAAAATATTCACTTTCCAGCTGCTTTAATATTAGGACATTTATTTAAAAAAAAAATTCTAGATATTAAAGTACAGACTTTAAACCCTAAATCTGAATAATTGCACGAGATAGAAATTTAATTGTGTATCAAAGCTTTAAAAATCATTCACATCAATATTTAATGGTTTTTTATTCTAAGTGTAAAAAATATAATTAAAATGTGAACTGTTCGATATCCTCACTTTTGATTTTATTATATATAAAAGAATTAATACACGAAACGAAGCATTAACATAATTTTAAACATAGGTGCGTAATAATTGCACTTTTTCACTCATCTCTAGATGAATATGTCAAAGGTTTTCATTTGTAATGGTTTTAAGTTTAGACTGTTAGATAATGCCACTTATCAATTTCTACATGTACTAGCTGCAATCCTTTAACTTTCAAGTAAAAGATTGTATAATCTTTTAAATATTTTTGATATAAATAGTTATTGGGTCTTGAAATATTATTTTCTATTTGAGTTTAAACGAGTACATTTCAAACAGTCATGAAAGTGATGTTAATATTTAAAGGATGCGGGGGTTCCTTGGTGACAACATCTTTACAGTCTTCGGAGAACAGACCTTCCGATAATCTGCTGGAATTCCAATGGCCACTGGTTAAGCTCTTTTATTAGCCGACCTATTTTTATACGCTTCTGAAGCAGAATTTATTCAAAACTTCTACATGACTTCTTTTGGCCTTCAACTCAAAGATAAGAAATATCGAAGACATTTAATCAATTAACAAAAGTTATCCATTCAAACTCGATATAACCCACTGAACTCGATTTAAGTTTATCGTGATGTTTAATTAACTATACACGTAATTGTAATACAATCCAGAAGACTTCTACTTTTCACGTCAGCTTTATACATTTAGTAATATCCCTCTATCATCAGTATATGATGATAATGTCCACAACTTATTCGATACTCAAATACTTGCTGGGAGTACGATCAATTTTTAAACAGAACCAGGCTACTGATAATTAAGTTGATGTTACAGGGATTTCAGCAATCTCGTTTAAAGTCAGCTTTTTGTAAATTTTATGGTCGTTATAATGGCAGTGTTCGCAAATATGACCTATCGTTGGGATTTGACTGACATTTCATATTGGAATTTTCATACCAGTAGTTAGGCCTTTCTATTTATACGTCTACATGATCATTGCATAGGGCAAATGGTTTGCTTACTCCTTTTAGGTACCTGATCCTATCTATTCTGACTAGGGTTATACTTAATTGTTTTATGCCCTGTTCAAAGATTTGTATTGTTTGTAGATTATCTTCAACTTATTCATTGTCCCCCTCTAAATTACCGCAAAGTTAGCTTAGAAAACTGCAGATTAGGATGTTTAATTTTTGCATATTAACAAAATTACGTATATGCACTTCCTATTTTCCTCCATAACTTGGTAGATGCCATCTAGTTTAACTTTGTCTCCTGTTATGTTGTTGTTTATTTACTGGGCCCGGGGCCATAAAACTTAGACGAGCTCACTTTTGATCTCAGTCTCACATTTCCCCTATTACATGTAATTCCTTTGATAAAAGTGAGACTGAGATCGAAAGTTAGCTCGTCTAAGTTTTATGGCACCGGAGCCTGGCATTTATTTTT
This sequence comes from Saccostrea echinata, assembly GCF_033153115.1. Lineage (NCBI taxonomy): Eukaryota > Metazoa > Mollusca > Bivalvia > Ostreida > Ostreidae > Saccostrea > Saccostrea echinata. The sequence continues at coordinate 7,484,015 of NW_026889777.1, forward strand.
ACTTTGTGGTCAGTTTAGTGGCATTCGATTCAATCTTCTTTCCTTGTTTTGTAATGTTTAATGGCAATTGTCTTCACTCTGCTGTAGAATACGGCTACCGAGGCCATTGTATCCAAATCACTGTTCATCAGAATGGGACCCATATAAAAGTAACCCTTTTCATTACCAAAAGAACTTTTAAAGAACTCATATTTCTAGTACGTGTAATTCAACAATATTCATTTTTTTAATAGCTGCTTCGTGTTTGTCATTAATGAGAGTGAAATACATAAAAGGATTTTTTTTTATTTTTAACAGACAATAAAATACTTATTCCAGTCAACTAAATATAACTTAGATATCATGGTTCTCTGTAAACTCGTGTATGGTGGTACGTTCTCTGTTAAGTCGTGTATGGTGGTACTCCACTGTTATCAGCAGTAACACGCAGGCTTTATGCAGTCTGTACACAGCGCACATTTGGTAGTCACTGTGTTACCACCATACGCTACAAGTCAAAATATTCATTACTGTAAAACACTGTAATTCATCAGCTGAATATTTTTTTTTCATAGATGTTAGTTTCACAAAGTAAACAATACAATAAAGGAATATGATTAAGACACGTATTATAAATCTTATAAATCTTCGATTTGAAATTAGACCCTGACAGACGTTTTTAGATTTTTACGGAGTCAAATAAGGTTCTTGATTAACCTCGCTTTTTAATTTTTTGATATATTTTTTAAATACATGTATAGGAAAGTACATATATTTCTCACGATGCCTTATTGCACTTCTTGAGTTTAGGTCATATATTTAAGAACTTTTAAATTGAAATACGTTTTTTAAATTGTTCAACATACAAGAACATTTAATATAAGTTATCCACTTTAAAGTAAATAAAAGAAACGTACCTGCAATGTCACAAGTTGTTGATTCATCTTCTCCATATTTCTCTAATCATAGCATAAAAGAAATCATCTGAATATTACAATTATCCTATTTTATGAATCATAAAGTCATTACCATATATATTGAACATAATTATACTTTTAACTATTTGTATGTAATATTTCTTCTTCAAAGCAGGCTTTTGGGGTCTATTTTTTTGATTGGAAATAGTTTTTGGATTTTTTGTATTGTAATGTATTGACAAGCAAAGGAAAGAACGAAAAATCTTTCTTCAAGAAAATCAAATTCCCGTTTGAGAAGGGTATTTAATAAAACATTCTAAAGAAGCTTTTGTTTGCAATTTGTGCGATTTTATTTTAGGTAAAAACATCAAGAAATATGTTTCTTTTAATTTATTGAGTGAAATTACAATAAATCGGGTTTTGCACTGTCATACAAGCTAATTAATGTGAACTAAAATTTAACTTTAGCACCTTTAATACATGCCAAATAAATATTCCCGTATTTAAATAATAATCTTGAAATTACATACATTCTAGCTGATGATCGTGCGGAAGTGCAAAGACGTGATATTTTACGCTTTTGTGTGTTTAAGAATGACCTCCGTTTGGTATGAAAGGTAATTTGATTTTAAAATTTTAAGAATGGTCCTTGTATGATATGTCTTATATAGATTTGAATTCCAGTTGTTTTATTCACATAAAAAAATATTAGCAGAAACGCCAACAAGGCAATCAAACCGTTTACCAAACGCAACGTAAGCTCATATAATATAAACTCTCAACCATCAGGTAAATAAATGAAAAAAACAAACAAACAAACAAACTCTTATCTGTCAGGTGAATAAACGAAATTCTTACTTTTCAGGTGAATAAATGAAACTCTTATCTGGCAGGTAAATAAATAAAGCTATCAACTGAGATAAAATACTAGTAAGTGAAACTATCACTTTTTAGGATAAAACTCTCACATGTCTGGTAAATATAAATCATCTCTCACCTGTAAGTTTAGTGTGAATAATTGTTGTGTTAATTACACAGACCTGCACGTTAAATGAAACATGCCCCCGTGATAAGCCTGTGTGATTTACATACCAATAACTCACACAAAAATTAACAACATTCCTAAAATAAAAGAAACTCCCACCTGAAAGGTAAAAAAAACCTCTTACCTGTCAGGTAAATAAATAAAAATCTCATCTTTCTGATAAATATAATATAAAAAAATACCTGTCAGGAATCGAAGGAAACTCTAACTTGTTACATAAATAAACACAACATTCAGGTAAATCGAAGGAATATCTCACATGTTAGGTAAATAAATGAAACTCTCATCTGTCAGGTAAATCGAAGGAAACTGTCACTTGTCAGGTAAGTAAATAAAACTCTCACCTCTCAAGTAAATCCAAGGAAGCTCTCACCTACTATGTAAATAAATGAAAATCTCACCTGTCAGATAAATGACCAAAATCGTAATGAAAGCGACGAAGGTTATGACAAGTAAGACAACAAGAACGATGATACATTTAGTTCCGTTTGGCAAATTTGATTTTGTTCCATCCTCTAAAAATACATAATACAATGTACATGAAAATCTATCATAAAAAGAATTTTTTCCTCCAATTTTCCAATCTGAAATATGGAACGACAAAAATGATAAATCATGATCCTTGCGCTTGAAATCAGTAAATATCTTTTCTTGAATGGTTTCATTTTTTTTGAATATATTTTGAAAATAATTTTTCTGACATAGTTTAAACAGATGGTCGTCATTTATGCAAAACAAAAATTGTTATGATATAGTGTTATAGTGTTTACTTACCTGTTCGATCTTCTGATACCCGGGGGTTTACTTGAGACATCGTATTAAGGCCGGAATAAACTTATCTCTCAACTTTGCCAAAGTCTGTTTATCATTTACTTTAACACCAGGTTATGATATGCGCCACTGCATCATGATACATGTATAGATTTTGGAGCATTATTAAATGTTTCAAACAAATTATATTCAAATACATGTAAAAACAATTTTTTGGCAGCAAAATCGATATTTATAAATGGAAATCAATGGAATATGAAATATTTCTATGAAGAAGAGTGAGATTTAATATCCTGTAGGAATACTTACACCACAAAGAATATCCTACATGAATCAAAGAAGTCACTGAAAAAAATATTCAGCCATTTTGGTGATCGGATTATCAAAGTCATCAGGAGAATGTACACATTTGCCAGACTTTGCAATGCTGTATTTTTCCTATATTTTTTAATATACTTCATAAATGTTTTGTCTACACACACACATCCTCACATACACACACTCTCACACACGCACACACACATCAGACCTAAGAACGTAAACATAGGTAGTGACTGTTCCTTCGCCAAGCGCCTGACACTAGAAGTGAAAAGTCATGGGTCTTTCGGATAAGACCTTATAATTATAAGCGTCGGCACTTCATAAAGAACCCTGACTGCTCAATGGCCGTGAATGCCGAGTATAGGTTTTAATTTGAAGCCCTTCACCGGTATATTGTGACGTCTCTATGTGAGAGAAAAATTCTCGAATGAGACGTAAAACAAGATACAATCACTCTATCAAATAATCAAAATCACTCTCTTCTTTATCTCATAAATTCATCTCCGTCATTGGATCGCTAATATCACTACCATTAGCACGATATAGTGCGTTTGTTTTTAGTTCCTGTGTTTAGGTCGATTAATTTTTGTCTTAAGGTCGATTTACTAGTTAATCTAATTTAAATTGATCTTTTGAATACTATTCGTTTTAGTCCACGTCAAGTGGATAATAAATTTGTCCACTTTCTGTTTTAACTTGATAGAAAATTAGATCCTCACATTACACTTTTGTGCTAGACTTGGAGTTTTTCACTTCTTACAGTCTTTCATTATTTTTTTTTTCTAATACATGTTAGATTAAAACCGAATGATCTGAAATAAACTAGTTTTTCAATGTTTCAATTTTTCAAATTTCTGATGTTGTTGGATAAAATGGATGAAAAAAGAAAGAGGTGAAATTAACTAGGTCACACGTATTGCAATACATGTATCTGTTAGTGATTTATAAAACTAAATGTTTGATTTAAACAAGATCACTGGGATAACAAATTTTGAGTCTTTCGGATAAATATAGAAAAACATTTTTATATAATTAAAATGTGAATGAAATGTAAAATAAATAAATAAATAAAATTTAAAAAAAAATGTAAATTTTGATTCATTTTCTGAGCAAATAACAGATTATTTTTAAAGTTTCCTGATATAAGGGGTTTAGTAAAAATGAGAAGGACATGTATTTATTTTATTATGTCCGATTTAAATGAGGTTCTACTGGTCGATAGTTTCACTGCAGATTAAAGTATGGCAATAGGATGTTCCATCTATCAACCATTTTTTTCTCCATTACTTATATTCATGTAAACTATTCTTAAAAATATTCTTGGGTCTTTGAGACTACACTTTGCAAAGAATAAATTCCCACGGGCACAAATTATCCTTTTCTATTAGTTTGAAAGGTTTCTTAAAACAGAGCTTATTCAAAAAAGTCTACATGAAAAAAGAAAATTCTTGGTGCAACTTGCAAATCGACATTTAGAAGACGCAATATCAATAATAATATTTCCTGTAAAATTGCCGATAAGAAAACAAATTGAAATAATGAAATATTTTCTTTTTATCTAGGTTTGCGGATAGCCCTGCTTCAGTTATTGGCAAGAGACACAAAGTCGAAAATCCTCCAAAAAGCGGAGGAGTATATAATACAAGCTGCAAAAAATGAGACAAAACTTGCTATTTTACCGGTGATTTGAGAGTTTTGTATATATATGACGTTGCGCACGGTGTTGGTACACATTGACGTTACGTCAAAATAACGTTATTAAAGTCATAACGTTGTTACAACGTTTTAAACGTTAATTGAAAATTTTAGTTGTTTAATGTGAATTCTATTTATTAATTTTTTTTAAAATCTAAATAAAATGACAGAGCACAAACTTTTCAATTTTTGAATCTTCGTTGAAAATATTAAGATGTACACTAAAAATCTTATAATCTTATAAATATTTAATAAATTGTCAGATTTTTATTATGAAATTGTCACAGGCATACATATCCCCATTCATATTCTTGATTCTTCTTTCTATTTCTTTTTTCTCACTTTGTACGCTCTGTTTTGCAAAGAGAAAAACACATCAAGTAGCTTTCTCTTTCAACCATTTCTCCTTCATTTTTTTCCATTAGATCATTTCAAGTTTTCTATTTCTATCAAGCCCCGCATGCGCCTTGGTTTCTGACAACCAAGATCAGAGAAAAGCACAGAAAATCGGTTAATGCGCGGTTCCAGGAAATTTTGCGAAGGGGGGGGGGGTCCAACCAATTAAAAAAATATGACATTCGAAGTTTTTGACAAGCAAAAAAAAAAATATAACTGAAAATCCCAGGGGGGAGGGGGGTCCGGAACCCCCTTCCCGACTTCCCCCGCCTGCCTTTTTTATTGAAACTTTCTTTCTATATTTTTCTAATATGTTAAATCAGGTAATGTACCTAGCATTTACAACCTTGATTTTGCGAAGGAATATATTTTTCTACGATAGAGAAAATATGTCTTTCTACGAGAAAAATGGAATTATGAAATCAAAACATATGAATGATGTAATTTTTATGACAACCGCTGTACAAAGTAGGATTTCCCCCATAACCAGCCCTCCACCCCATCCCGGAATCTATACTCAGGAATCTTACACTAGAGCTAATTTTCCTCTCTTTCTCTCTCAGAGTAGGTTTTCCCCTGTTTTATCAATGCTTAAATCATATCGACATTGCTAAAGTTTATATGAAAGTCAACTGGTTTTTTAATAGAAATATGAGTGTTTTCGCTCAAAAATTTTTCAAAGGATCACTTCTAGGTAAATATACACGCTGACTTATATGGCCGATATTGGTTTCAGTCTTTAGAGAAAGCTTATCGATATCCGTTCCGGTCCCTGACTTTAGGCCACATGCGTGTAGTTTCTTGTTTCTCATGTATCGTTTTAGTTCTAGTCAACTGTCTTCATATGACCCTACATCGATATTTACAGAAACATCCTTTATACGAGAGTCCTTACTTGATGCCTGGGTAATGGCAACGGGACATAAAACTTTAACTGACCTTACCACATTCTCTTCTAATCTGTAAACCTCCCCCTGCATTTTTGACATAACATGTCGCCAATGCACACAATTTTCCCGAGGAATGAACTGCATCTACTCTGCATAGCGCAGTATCTCTCCCAGTGGCACAACAGTACTATTACCCAGAGATGTTCTTGAAAGACAAACACAGCAATATTTGCTCGGCATGATTTTTTTTTTCGTGACACCTGCAGTATCGAGTAACACAAAGTGAATGATTCGTGTCCTCGAACAAAGTGTGCTTACACTGAGGTATAGTTCCGGTTGATTGCGTTTAGTTAAAGAGAATTTATGATCTGCATTTCCATAAATGTCTTTTATATCAACAGCAAACATATACATTTAAGGAAGAAAATAGAAGTAAAATGAAAAATTAAATTCGTGTTTATACAGGTGAAAAATTTGAAAAAATAAAAGTGTGCCAACAAGTGGATTCGAACCAAGACGCTAAAATTGTCCATGGTGAAAGTCTACGGTCTGTCTCTCTGAGCTATACTAAATATGAGAACATACGTCTGACATAAATATAATCCAGTATGATAGAAATAGGTTTTCGCACTTTTTGTAGGTTTTTTACGAATTTCGACCCTAGGGCAGGGGTGTCCCTAAAAAAACCTTGTTTTAAATCATTCTTCAGATCAAAATCTATCAAAATTTCATAATTTAAATTAGGGGTAGGCCTGCCCTGAAGGACTTCTATTCCAAAATTTACGCAAAAATTAGTGCTTTAACAGATAATATACTGTCTTGACCAACTTTGTAGGTTAATTTCAAAGTTGCAAATAAAAAAAAAAGGTTCAAAATGCAAATTTGAAAAACTTAGACAAATTTACGATAGAAAACAACTAAAGAACATTGATTTTTAAATGTGACTTTTTCAGGAAATTGTTCTCTCCTATATAGGTCAAATCTTTTGTTATAACGAAAACATCCTTTAGTATGAAAAAATACAATACAAGAAGCACTGCTCTTGCAAGCCGTAGGATAGGTATGACCCCTCGACCACAGAGGTGTAATACTGGATAGCTATTTTAAACCCCAGAAACTTGGCGAGGCACTTAATCAATATTATGCACGTGTAGTTTTATGAAATATAACTGGAGAAAAAAAATCGATTAAAAATAAAATTCCTCGTTTTTTTTTAAATTAAATGTTGACACAACTAGACTTTTTTTTATTACAATTTTTGTTAAGTTTCATTAAGATTGTCCACTGCGAGAGCACCTGTGAAAAAATTACAGAAAGTACATTTGTAACCATATGTCGCCCCCTCCCCCTCATATATAAGTACTGGCATGATATTTTATAGCAGAAGGGGTAAATTGGCTCTTGAGGGAATCGCACTTTATAACTGTTACACAGAGTAGGGATTTCCCCCGGAAAATTGAATGTGGTGTGAGATTTCTGATGAAGGGGAAATTATACTCAAGAGCCAGTTTTCCGAAAAAGACTTTAGAGGGGAAAGACCGGTATAAAGTTCTTGTTTTAATTTTGGGCTTTTGTACTGATATGTTTTTTAAATCGGTGGATAGGTTCTAGAATTATAGGAGGTCGCTAAACGGAAAAAAAAATTAAATGGCCTTATACTGAATTAAACTTTTCTTGTTTTTTTTTCTTCACCCCAAGTAGTTAAGCTCTCTTTATAAATGGGGGGGGGGGGGGTACTGACATGCAAAAAAGAAGGGATGGGGATGTTTCGCTATTAAAAACCCTACTAAATTGAAAAAAAAAACTAGCCAGAAAAAATAAAATTCAGAAACCCTTTCTTTTACTTTTTCGTGGAGGGTGGGGGTGGGGCTCTCATTCTCATTTAGCAAAGAGAGAGAGAGAGAGAACAATAACGTGATATGTTTAGATATTGCTGCAGCAAAATAAAAAAAGGGGGGGGTTACCGGCCTTTGAATGAAAATTTTCAGAATATTTAAAACAAAAGATTGTTCTAAAATGGTACTCCGGACCTGCAGAAAATTGGAAAAAAAAGAGCACGGCGATACAATTTGACGCTCCCGACGTCATTCGTATATATGTAGTGTGTAAAATGACGTTTTTCGTACCTGTGACAAAATGGCTACATCTATATTAATGCTTGCGTTTATTTCATGTAGATGATAACCGTAAAAATTATTTTATTATCTAATACAGTATGAAATGTTCTTTCAAGTTACAGTAATGATTGGTATATATATGACATTAATTTATGTATATTTGATATGTAACTGAGACATATTAAGTAAAAGTACAGCGACTCGTACGTGCATAACAAAATGGCTACACTTAACAAAGCCTTACTAATATTAACGTATCAGCAGTTATATAGCATGTATCAACATAACTAATTTTAGAAACATATGTACTTAAAGATTATTCATCAAAATTTATCTTTGTGTGGCATTTATGTCCAGTACACATCGCCATGCGGGCTAATATCAACTTTAGGAAACGATTTTTTCCTGTTGGACATATTACTTACGCACTGTAGATACAGCCCAAACTCGTGAAATTGAGAAAATGATGCTAAAAATTCAACAATATCACAAAGAATGCATACATATTATTGTATTTCCTAAATTTTATTTAATTTAGAGGATTGGAAGTGGATCTTTTTATATCTTGTAGTTGCGCGAACAATAATTTATGTAACGTTGGACACGGGAATTTCGCCGTAATAACCAATAATGAATAAAGCCATATCATAGCTAAGATATTTTTATATTATTAAAAAGAGAATTTTTAGAATAATTCATTACCTTGGATAAAATAATTAATTTCATTTTTAATTTCTAGTAACTTTAACATCTTGAAAACGCCAGTTTCTTTACGACATCTAAAGAGTAAGATTTTATAGTACCAACACCGTGCGCAACGTCATATATATAAAAATGAATTTCTGCTAGTTATAATGGATTTTTTCTCCAAATATACTAATTGTCTAATAGAAAACGGAGGAAAAAATTCAAGCGAATAATATATACAATATATAGGATAATAATACTTATCAAACATCATCTAACTTTTGGATGTAAAATTTAAGAAGTAAAATAACTGGTTTTTTATAGATTGAATTTTTTATTGTTTGAAAATTTTCACAGCATGGTATGCCCAGGGATATACCGTATAGCGGGAAATTTTAGCAGGGTGCTAACTTTGGCTTAATTTCGCGGATTTGAAATAGGCCACTAAAATTTTATTCGTTAAATTTTCACACTTGCGTATAACTACGGTATACAAAAAAAAATAATAACTTTGATCAGTCTGTTGTTATACAATACACCTTTTATCTGGTATGGTCTTAACTCAAACTCTTGTCTTAATCTGTATTCAAACGTATATCTAACGTACTGAAAACTCATCTAGAAGACGAGCCTTAATTCTCTCTTTTGCACGTCATTCGGACAAAGATTGCCCGTAGTCCTTTGATTCGTTTATCGTCCAATGTTGTCCTTTGATTTGTAGGAACTGTTTACCGTAGAACTGCATCCCCCAGTTATGATGGCAAACAAAGAAAGTATACCTGATGGAGAGACGTGTCAGCTGATGTCACACCTGGCCAGGAAACACAATATGCACATTATAACAGGTAACCACACTGGCTACTGACTTATTTATTTTTCTATTATAATAAAAGAATTCACCCAACCTAATTGAATGACAGACTTTTTATTTCGTAATAAAAATGAATAACGCCAGCTGACTGCGGGTAGACACAATATGTTTTTGTAAATAACATGAACGAAGCGTAGGTTCATGAATATCATCCCTCCTATTTTACAGGAACAACGTAATGACAATTAAATTATGGGAACATTGACGATATGATAATTGTAAATTTTTTATCTGTACTATCTTGCAATAAAATTAGATTCACAAATTAACAATTCATTGTAAAATTCATTACCTTATAATTATATCAAAATTTACTAACTGAATACTCAATAATGCAATTATAATAAATCTGATGCTAACGAACCCTAATCTTGCATGCTCAAAAGTCAAATGAATCAACAGAAATTGTGAGCAGAGCAAATAAGAACCTCTGCACACATCAGAGATGGAATCAGGTGCTATAGACGATTAAACATCCCCTGACGACTGGCCACGCCCATCAAGTGATCCATGTCATGATAGGAGAAATCCGTAGTCAATTCAGTAAGACAATATTAACGAAACAATTTCTATTAAAGACGTCATCAACATTCGACCTAACAACAGATTATATTTGCAAAAACGATATTTGTATTGATCATAAAAATTGGGAAATGTTGACTCTAAAAATGATTGTATCATCCACTTATTGGTCAGTAGCCTGCCTCCTTTTGTTCGTAAGAAGAATATGTTCTTGCATATCGAATAAGCGGGCGATAATGTCATATTGCTACATAAAGAAAGGGAAGTTGATGATAGAAAAGTTATCACTTTTATCATAAGGTTAAGCTGTAAGATTGCCGTCAATGTCCTACTCTAGCAGAATATCCAAATATAAAGCAAAGCAGATGAGTTAGACTCCGTAGTGTATTCATTTCGATTGGGCTATATAGAAAAGACGTCTAAAAACAAGTCTTTTTATTATGGGGTACAAATAGTACCCACTGGATTCCAACAGATTGCAATTGTTTAAAAGCATAATCTCTTAAGACCACATAGATATTGTTAATGAGGAACTCAAGCATCATTTTTTTTTGTATCAAAATCAGGTCGCCCGCGTGGAGCAGTGGCTAGAGTGTTTTGCTCTAGACTCGCGAGTAAGGAGTTGGGGGTCGTAACATAAAGCTTGCTAAGTTTTTGACTTAAGTAGGGTCATAAGTATGTTTTAGATGCAATCTTAAGACCTGCCTAAGTACTACTTAAATATGTCTTAAACCGTAACATAAAACGGACTTAGGTAGGTCTTAGCTAAGTCAAACTTATGTTCAAAATATTTGTTATGAATCATCCTAGTTTTTCAATTCATTTATATATATATTTGTAAAAATGATTTAGTTACGCTTTTAATCGCATATATATTAATGCTGACGTCCTTACCTATCGGATTTAGTTAGGTTAGATTAATTTCGTATTTAATTAAAGTTAATTCTGTTTAAATTATTCGAAATCAAGTTCAAGTTCAAGTTCAATTTATTCACTCAAACCAATTAATGGTACATGAGGTTCTATGTACAATATATACAAAAACAATATACAAGATACACGTGAAATGGCGGAAATACATTCAAATTATAAAGTAACCAAAAAAAAAAAAATAATAATAATAATAATAATAATAATTATGGAGGACAGACTTGTTCATATACCCTTTCTATGTAGCTGCATAGTTTGATTAATACCTTGGAGTCAGCAGTTGACAACAATTCTGAGAATTTGTAGAAATTTGGTCTATTACAATATTTACCCGGTAGATACTTTTTCTGCATTCTGAGAAAAATTGACATTCTAAAATATAGTGATACTCATCAGCTATTTGTCCATTATTACAGATATTACAGAGTCTATCATTTTTGGGAATTCCAAACCATCTCCCAGTCTCAACTGGGAGATGATGATTTGCTGTTCTTAATTTAATTAAAATTGTTCTAAATTTTTTAGGTAGAAAGTCTAAATATTTTTCAAATCCAAATTCTGTTTTGAAGATACTATACATATGACCTTTAGACGAATCGCGCATATCACTTTGCCATTTCTGTATGTACTGATCTTTAAGACGTTGTTCAACTATAATTTTTAGCCATTTTATATTTAAAAAGGCCTGTTCATTCCATATATTTGAGAAGCCACAAGTATCAAGTATATTCTTAATACATAAAATCCAAGGGTTCTTATGACTTCCTGAACAAAACTGTTCAAATAAATTCTTATATGTAACATAAACAATCTTATTTTCAGGGCTTACCAGTAATTTTGCCCAATGTGATATCATTCTTATATACACCGTTATATACAAAGGGAATCGACCCGTTTCGCCATAAACCATATAACTAGGAGTACTACTTTTCAGATTAAAAATATATTTCAAAATCTTGAGATGGACGCGTTCAATTATTTCAATGTTCTCAAAACCCCATATCTCGCATCTATACAAAAGTACTGTTGTGACAACTTTATCGAACAAATCAAGCTGGCAATCTACTGGTAAATTAAATTGTCTAATTTTTCGTATAGCACCATACATGGCTTTTTGAGCTTGCTCACATAAATGTTTTTTAGCCTTACAAAATGAACCGGATCGGGAAAATGGTATACCTAGGTATTTAAATTCATTCACAATTTCAATAACAGAATTATTGTAGTAGAATACATTTTTTACAGATGGACCTTTCGAAAAAATCATAATTTTTGTTTTGTCTACATTGACATTCAGTTTCCATTGTAAACAATACGAATGAAACTCATTAAGAGCGTGTTGCAAACCCTCAGCAGACTCAGACATCATAACTGTATCGTCAGCATAGAACAAAATAAATAATTTAAAATACAGCCAAAATTGGTTTTCTACAGTATTTGAACTGCTTGCATTAAAGGATAGCCCATGCACATTTTTACTAATGAGAAATTCTTCTAAATCATTAATATACATAGAAAACAAGAGAGGCGATAAATTTTCTCCTTGGCGTACACCAATGTTACAGTTGTAAAACTCAGATGAAAAACCATTCATAGTCACAAGGGACTTAACTCCATTATACATATTTTTTTATAAATGTAAAACATTTACCACTAATGCCATTATTTAACAATTTGTACCAAAGCCCATTTCTCCACACCGTGTCGAATGCCTGTTTAAAGTCAACAAAAGCACAGAAAAGTTTCTTTTTGAAAGACATAACCATATTTGTAAGAAAATGTAAAGTCAGTATATTATCTAAGGTCGAATATCCTTTCCTGAAGCCAGTTTGACTTTCACTTATAAGGTTTAAATTCTCTACATAGCATTCCAAACGTTTACATAAAATGGAGGTAAAAAGCTTACCAAGACAACTTAAAAGTGTTATTGGACGATAATTTTCTGGATTTGTTGGGTCGCCTTTATTTTTGAAAATCGGTTTGACAATACCTGTGAGCCATTCGTCTGGAATGACTCCACTATCAAAAATCAAATTAAACATTTTTTTGTATACAGGCAAAAAAATAGATACTGTTGATGAAATATGTTCGTTTAACAATTGATCGTAGCCTGCGGCCTTATTATTTTTCAATTTTTTTACTGCAAATAAAATTTCTTCCTCACTAATCTCAAAGTTCAAAAAATCATCACATTCATGGCTGTCTGTTGAGAACATTAAAGTATCACCATCTTCTACGTCATTATCATAACCTTCATTGATGCCCTTAAGAAAATCATACATAGCATTAATATCTACAGCACATTTATTTGACATATTTGGACCATTTAAAATTTTCCAGTAATCTCGAGTATTTGTAGAGCGTAGTGATTTCAAGTTTTTTGTCATGCCTTTTCTATAATCTTTTATACATGAATCCAGTATCTTTTTATAGCTTTTGCTTTCTAATTGAAGATTAGCTTTATTTTCTAAACAAGAATTTTTACTATTTAATCGCTTTGCTAAATGATATTTCTTTCTAGCCGTTTTGCACTCTTTATTGAACCAGGGTTTATCGCATTTGTTTTTACAATTATTTATCTTAAAATTTCGACTGAACCCAAATGTTGATTTAGCTGTGTTTAAAAATATACCACATAGCTTATTAGTAACATCATTTATAGTGTCTTTACTAATGTTGTTTGTTTCCGCACTACTGGTCAAAATATCTAACTCATTTTCTATGTCCTTGACCTTAGGTATATCCACATTCTCTGAAAAATGTTTTGCTTGATCTGGTGACCATAGTTTTACACGTGACTGATTTTCAACAATACCTTCACACCTGTGTTCTGTAAAAAAGGCTGGTAAGATAGAAAATGAAACAGGATTATGTACGTCCGAATACAAGTTACAGAAGTCAGTGATATCAAAATCTTGAATAATTTCAAACATAGGTGCTGTGGCAACCACATAATCCACTGTGCTACTACCTTTACAAGTTAAACCTCCTACATATTTGTCACTGCCAACACGGCCATTTACAATATAAATATCGTTGTTTTTGCAAAAATCAATCATTTTGTAACCAAAGTTATTAACATGGACATCTTGTACTACCCTACTGAGAGGAATCTTAAAGTTATCAAAAATAATAGTTCTGGTCTCAATGGCTGTCTTAAAAAATTCTTCACATTTGTGTAATTGTAACTGAAAATCATCAGCGTCAAATCAGTCGTGTAAATTACCCACTCTGGAGTTAAAATCACCCATTAAACACAAATATTTACTGTCTTTAGATATAGAAATAAGTTCGCTCTCAATATCTAAAAAACAATCTGTAGATGCGTATTTACTGCCCTCGGGGGGCAAGTACACAACACCAAATATAGCATCTTCATCAGTATTAAGGATACATTTACTTATCTTAAACCATAGAATATATTTACAAGTAGTATTTAATATTTTCACATGTTTAACTAAAGTATCTCTTACAGCTAAAATAATACCTCCTGATCGAACTTTTGACAATTTTTGTCTATTTTTCATAAATAATGTAAAACCTGGCATTTGAATTATATCAACATCATCTGTTTTTGTTTCGGTAAAGCCGATAATATCAAATTTGGAAATGTAATCTAAAAATTCAGTATAATTGAGTTTATTTTTAATTCCACAAACATTTAAACTTAGAAATTTGATAGAGTTGTTTGCTGATTTCTGACCCTCCGCGCTCTCCTATTTCGTCGGTGTAGATGATTTCCTTGCACGTTTGTTTCCACGCGGGGGTGGAGTAGGGTTGTCATCAAGGGCAGGTCCGCCGCGCGCTCCGGACGTCCACGGTGTGTTCTTGGAACTCTCGGACATCCTGCGGGTTGGATAACTCGGGGCGTTGACATGTTCCTGTGTAGCGTTGGGTTCATACATCTTACCATCTATGTACAATTTGTCCACAACAAGTTTCACGCGTCTATTTTCTTTCATCGCCTTGCGCATAACTGGGTACAACTTACGCCGTTTCTCCTCTACCTCCGGTGGAAACTGTTCATTCACCCAAATGTTGGATCCCTTGAGTTTGAGTGGGGCACGTTTGCGAACAAATTCCCGGTCTTTATAAAAACTAAACTTTGCCACAATGTTCCTTGGTTTGGTTCTGAACTCATCTGGTTTTCCTAAACGATGAACTCTCTCAAAAGGGATTTCGTCATGGATTTTTAACTTGGTTTTTAGGAAATCTCGCAAAACATCTTCACAGTTTTCCTCTCTGTTTTCTGGTATTCCGGTAAACACTAAGTTGTCTCTCATGGACCTACTTTTTAAATCGATCACTGATTTTTCTAATTCTCGTTGACCGTTGCTCAGCTCCGTAATATCACTAGTTAATTTCTTGTCTAAATTGGCTGTATCAATCCGAATTACTCTCAGGTCTTGGTCTGCATGAGATTTTACGTTCTCAAACATATCACTCATGGACTGGGCACTTGCTTCAATGGACGACACGGTCTGCTTCACATCTTTGACCTCACTCTCAAATTTGTTTACCCTTTCATTCAGTGTTGTTACGGAGTCAGTTATAGACTGAAAATGTGTCATTTTATTTTCAATTTCACACAACCTTTTGTCGAGTGATGTGTTATTGTTTTCAATGACTGCAAGTCTTGAATTTATTTGCAAGACAATATATTTGAAAACAAATATTGCACGGTCACAAAGTGGCACTAGTGGTTCATTGTAAATGCGTGAATATTGTTTATCACTCGAGACTGCGATGTTTTCAGTTTACCGTTTGTTGTTATTCTTTCGTTTGACAAATGTTCACTTGCTTTCAAATTGTCATTCTCCAGACATGGCACGATAACCGAACGTCTATGTACTTGAAATTGAAACTCTAATAAAAAAAAAAGTGCAAAACAATAGGGACATTTTGAATTTTTTCCTCCCATATCAGTAAGCAGAAACTGCAGACGTTTTATGATATACTGATTTACAATTTAATGAAGGATGGAAATTAAAGAATTGTTTTCAGAAAATAATTTTTCGTATATCTCCAACTTATCAACAATCTCTCTCTCTCTCTCTCTGGAACGTAAGTGAACGGTAGTGAACCCTGTCTGAATCCTCGCTTGTTGCGTTCTACATTCAATCTAATTTACAGAAAATCTTTATATGTTTTCTAGTCATCATCCTTTAATTCACCGACAATTTTTAAAATCATTTCATCTTATTTTTCACAGTGAACAAACAAATCCATGATTGCTGTATACAAATTACTTTTATACTTTTATAATTAAAATTATACAACATACTTATAAAGATTAGTGTTTATAACCTAGGTCCCGCTAATATTTCAAACGTATCCCAAAAAATAATATTTTGCATTTAGATGTATATGTCATTTAGAGAGTGATATTGTAATCAGTGATGAATATCTCCCCCCCCCCACCCCCCACCCCCCCGACGAAAAACTAAAATTCTTATACCAGTATATTAAATATAGAAAATTATTTTTAATGCATAATATAAATAGAGGAATGTTTTAACATAGAAAGTCAACGTTAAATAGTTCCAAATATATGTTTAAGAAAGTTAAGACATACTTAAGTCACATCTACCGGCCGCCTAAGTTTTGCTAAGATTGTCAAATCTTAGCACGTTTTTAGTTACGGTCTTAAGTTTAAGACTGTACTTAAGTCCTTCTTAAGCATGGTCTTACACTTAAGTACCCTTAATGTTACGACCCCTTGGTCCTTAAGTAAGCTGGTTTGAATACCATTGCGGGGCGTGAAGATCGGTCCTTCGGGTGATACCGTATAAACCTATGTCCCTTATCGCAGTAGGTGCTGGCACGAAAAAATATCCCTCGCTGCTCAATGGCCCTGAGTGCCGAGTATAGGTCCAAAATTTGAAGCCCTCCACCGGTAAGTGGCGGCGTCTCAATATGAATGAAAAATTCTCGAAAGGGACGTTAAATAAAACAAACAAACATATCAACATCAGAGTACTTGTGTGTAGAATCAGAATATATTTTTTAGCAGAAAGATGAACAAGGACAAGATAGGAAAATTTGAGAGTTCCATTTTTATTTAAGAAACAGTTGTCTAAATAACCTTTTTCTTTAATTCACCGCGGGGAATGGTTGTACAAAGTGTTGAAAAGTCACGTTTTGATGCTAAAGAATTTGGTGAAATTTTGTAATTTTAAATTTCTTAAAGTTGTTTGGTGTTTTTAAGTATTTGATTAACACCACTTCTCGAATATGCATTTGGACAGTACTGCTGAAGTTTCTCCTTTAGTGCTATTAATATTTTCGTGCCGAGTAAAATAAGACGCTTTTTAGAATAGATGCTGGAACCCGCAATCAATCATAAAGCATACAAACTACAAAACATATAGGTTTATATAAATATCTAATTAATTTTAGTATTTGCCAATGACACAGTTGAAAATCTTATATTCTTTTAACAAGATGTAAATTTAAAGTGCTAATTGTTCTTTCAGTACTTATATTAGTATGTCAAATTAGTAAATGCGAAATTGACATACAGATATGTCTATTTATGTGCATTATAAATTACATTCAGTTACCACAGCTATATACATTGAACCACTGCTTATACAATTTTTTAGAAGATAAATGTTGTAGGTCCTGTACCAGAAGAAATGAAAGCAAGAGAGAAAATGAAAAACACATCCATCATATTTAACCCAAAAGGAGAGATAGAGGGAACATATACAAAAGTAGGTTAATTAGTATGATAAATACATATGTATTTTGTTTAAAACTGTGACTAAATTTAATCTATTTTCAATGTTAATCATATGCAAACCCTATGTTTAACCTTCTAAAAGTTTATTTAAAAAAAAAAATAGATATATTCTTTTTATGAAATATATATGTTTATTTATAATTTAAATAGCTGCTAAAAGCACTAATATATACACTGACTGCATTTAACAGATGCATTCTTTTGATGTTGATTTGTGGGAAAATGTATCAATTCGTGAGTCTGAATGGTTTGATCCTGGTCACAACCCATATATATTTAACACGGGTATTTAGATTTTTTAATATATAAAATTCTGCATCAAAAGTTAGAATATGCTCAACATGAGTAAGGAAAACAACATATAAATATATTTAATAATGAGCATTTAAATTGTAATTTGTTAATGCTCCGCGAGCTAGATTTTTTAAAAATCAAATTACAATTATTTTTTCATAGTTGTTAAATATAAGAAATACAAATGTTTTCTTTTTTTTTTCTAAGAGGTATGCAAAGTAGGAGTTGGGATTTGCATAGACGTTCGTTTTCCTGAAATATCTCGTTATTACACAGAACAAGGTCAACTCTGTGTGTGTGTGAGGGTGTGTGTGTGTGTGTGTGTGTGAGGGTGTGTGTGTGTATAATTTTCTTTCCATTTCTTTTTCAAGCGTGTATATTAAGTGTACACCTACGCCTTAGTTGATGAAATCTTCTTTCCAATGACGTCATTTTCTTTTAAGAAACGCCACAAGCTGACATCGTGGTGGAGTCTTCTACAATAGATACATAATTATAATTTTATCAATTTATATTTTTCAAAAATGTGTTAAAATCCCGAATAATAACCCGGGCGCTTCCTTCCCATACTTTCTGTGTTTCTCTAAACCATTGTTCATGACGATATACTAATAATTTCTTTTAGACTGTAAATTGCACGTCTACCTTGGCGCCTTTACAGCAGAGATTACTGGGCCTGCGCATTGGGACGTCCTACTAAGAGCACGTGCCATCGACAACCAGGTTTACATAGCAGCGTGTTCCCCTGCAGCAGATAAATCACATCATTGCGAGGCCTGGGGACACAGCACAGTGGTGAATCCTTGGTAATAAACAAAAATAAGCATTTTTTTGTTTCTAAACTTGTCTGGTATCTTTGAGCAGTACATGATTACAACGTAACAGCGTTAGTGTAATTATAGCGTTCAGTATATAAAAAAAATTACATCCTTTGATCAATTCATGGGTTTTGTTTCAAATGGTAATCTGTGTAAACATTTTTGATTGTCATTGGTGAACAAGGTGATTATAAAAACATTGATCGATTTCAAAAACTAGATCCTATAAACTATACAAATCCATGCAAAACAAAGGACCCCTTGAAACACCAAAGGTAGTAACCAGTGACGAGAATGAGTTAGTATCCCCTTGTTGTTGGCCACATCGTTGTTATCCCTCTGTATTGATCTGGTTAATGGTAAATCAGTATGAAAATAAGGGCTTAAGAATTGGTATGAACCACATCAGTCCAAATCGACCTAATGATAGGTGATTAAAGACGATTATCACAACAACGGTCAGACAATTAGCAAAATGCTGACTTTAAACAAAATGTTAAAACCTCTTCAACATCAATTCATTTGTCAATATATTGTCCCGTTTTAAATTTTGATCGTACTCATTATTTTATTTTGACAATATATGATACATTTGTACAATGTTTGGACTTGGTCTTATATTATCCTTATTCTACATTCACCTCTAGTCAGGTGCCAAAAACTTATCAAATTAACACTGCTAGATATCCAGGGGTTTTTTTTTTCTTTGTTGTTTGCGATTAAGGACTATTTTTCCAGTTTTGATTTTCTTTGTTCAATTTGTTCTGTTTTACAAGGGGGGGAGATCATAAGCCAGGCAGAGGGTGAAGAGTCTATAATATATGCTGATCTTGGTGAGTTGATTATTTACACAATTACTCTCTGTAACATTTTTATTTTTTTTTTATTTCCAAGAACATACAATATCTGAATAAATAGAATATAACCTGTCTGTTCATATTTATAACTCACAAATATCTATAGCTCATGTAACATGCCTTTTCTTTTTGTCCTTTTTTTTGTGAAGCTCTGTATTTTATAATCTAACGGGGAAAAACATATTTTACAGTGAAAAATGTTGATTCTAAGCAAGTTGACGTGATTATGTTTGGTAAATTGAGTCTCATAATTTTTACTTGATAAGGTAGACTGTTGCAAATGGTTACGTTTAATTTACTGTGAATTTGAAAATTCATTGTGGTTTAAACCTAAAAAAAATCATGCATAAAAATATTTTCATATTAATCCTTTCTTACATGCTACGCGCAAGAACATCTATTGATATCCCAAACATCATGTACTATGATACCTTACGCGTGCTGTAAAGGTTTCCCGAACACCACATGCTGTGTTCGACACCGTGCATTGGTGACTTGTACATCACGTGATGTTATCTGAAACCATTATGTGGTGTCACACCACTTGATGTATCTGCAATGATACCCGGAAAATCACATTGTGAGGTGGTGGCTCAAGTCTATGAAACTGTCCATTTGTGTACATATAATATATTGAACACGTTCTTTTTAAGCGTACACTAATTGTACATCTGTAGCAGAAATTTACAGATTGAGAACAATTTCGTGTTATCATTAATAAGTGCCACGAGTATCTTATATGTATGATAATAAACTGAGGAAAATTGCAAATCACGATGAGTCATTAAAACGAATATAACCCTAAAATTATTATTCTATAATACCTTTTTTCAGACATGAATTATTTAAATCAAGTGAGGGCTAAGCTTCCTTTGGAGAAGATCCGTCGTAAAGACCTATATCATCTGACGCATAACTGGTAGTTAAAGAAACCATCAAAATGTTAATTAGAATGTGTTGGTTGTTAAAATACGGAACTCTTGGAAGAGAAAAATCTTTTTTCGAAAACCGAGAGAATCAACAAAGACAATGGGTAATCGTATGAAGCAGATGATTATCATGATTATATGCATTCTATATTTTATGGTGTTTATATGATAAATTAAAAATAAATATTGGAAAATAAATTGTTTCAATTGTTTTATATTTATTTCAAAAGTCCAAGTTTTGTATATTTATCAACACCTACAAAGAGATGCTTGAAGCAACGAAAGATGTCTTTCCATTTCTTGCTATAGAAACACTGGTAATCTACAGCCTTTCATGTACATTCATTAAAATGTTTACATTTCAATATTGCAGTGTATATACACTTTATTTTTGCGTAATCACGCGAATCCATTTGCTCGCAGAAATTTCATTATCGCACATATTTTTTTTAAATATAAGATAATTACAACAATACCTGAATTTTTTTCTCCTAATAGATACTGAATTATCTCGCCAAAAATAACTTGTCGCAAAAATTTGATCTACAGTATTTGAACTAAATGTAACATCTTTCTTTAAAAATGCCCTTGCTTAGTCTATGTTGAGGTTTTTTTTTACATCAATCTAGCCAAAGGCTCAGAGTGATATTAGATTAACAATTACTGGCCTTCTTTTTGTGGACTGATGTCTGTAAACTTCAAATATTTTTTACATCTCAAGAATGAACAAATTTTACTTAAACTTGGGGCGATCAGATTTCTTGAGAATGAAAAAAGTGAAGATAACGAACAGTTATCGATCTCAAAAAGATCTAGTAACAATACAAATCTGTGAAGAGAGCATAAACAGGGACCCCGGATATATTCCAGAGGTGGGAAAGGAGCCTAGGAGTGGTCATGTATAGGAGGGATGCATCCCCTGTCGACCGGTCACACCAGCCTAAGCCTTAAGTATTGATCATGTAGACGGAATATTCCGTAGTGAAATTTAGTATAGAATCAAAAGCCTAACAATTGGTATGAAAAATGGCAGTCAAAATACGACCGAATGATAGGTTGTATTTGTTAACAAGATCATTAAAACGACAAAAAAATTTACGAAATGCTGACTTTAAATGATGTTGTTGAAATCAGTGTAAAATCAACTTACCTGTCGGTGGCCTGCCTCGGTATAAACATTGATCGTACTCGGAGCATGCTCTTGAGTATCGAATGAGTTGGGAGACATAGGTACCATAATTAAGCAGGTGATACCGGAATATAATACTACATAAATAAGGAATGTTGACTCTGGAAACACTGAAGTCATCTCGTTTGTTATAAAATTAAAGTTGTCGTCTATTATAAGTAAAATTCCAAATAGAAAACAAATGTTGCAGACTCTGTGGTATCTTTTATTTCGAGTTCATTTTGATATTTTGAGTTGACATCTGAAAGGAAGTTATTGTTCATTGATACAACGTGGTCAATAAATCTTAGTTTAATGTCGAGTTGAACATCAGAGTGAGTGTTTTCATATAAAAGTTTTGGAATAAATTCTGTTTCATAGGAATATAAAAACATGTCGGCTAATAAAAGAGCACAATAAGAGCCCATAGAAATTCCAACAGTTTGTTGGAAGACATGGTCTCCTGATTACGTAAATGTCGTCAATGAGGAACTCCGGCATCCTTTTAATTTCAGAGTACGTGTGTGTAGAATAAGAGTGATTTTTAACAAAATAATTTTGTTGATGACTCATCACAAGATATGAAAATTTCCGAGTTCCGTTTTTATTAAAGAAACCGTGTGTATAATATCAAAAAGCGTTCTTTTTTAAATTTATCGTGAGGAATAGTTGTATAATGTGTAGAAAAGTCGTAAATTGTGATATTAATTACTGCCTTTTGGGAAAAATGGCGATTCTAAATTTTCAAAAAGTTCTTTGGAGTTTTTGAGAATCCACATCAAGAATATCTTGAAGCACAGTGAGCTGAAGTTTCTTCTTTACAGCAGTTAATATTTTTATGGGGAGTAAAGATAGGCTTTGTAGAGCATTTGCTTTTCCCGGTAATGTATCTTTGTTGCGTGGACCCTGAGGAAAATATATAAGTGGGGTTAAACCAGATGCCATGGGCTTACTTCAGGCTACGCTTGCGCAAGAATGCTAGAGAGTTCGCCTCTAAGACAACTTGCCCTTAGAACAATTCGCCCTTTTCGAATTAGAATATGGCAATCATTAGCAAACCTCGCTCTAAAATCTGCACATCGTATTTATGTATTCTTTGGCGTAACCAAGATCTGAATTTCTCTTTAATACATATATCCTTATATACAAACTAAATTCTATGATACAAGCATTTTATACAAGTAGGAAGAGCTTATATAGGTAGCTTGACAGCTTGAACATGTTGAATTAAAAACTTTATTCAATTTATTCAACTACTAGGTTTTAAAAGGTAGTCTTTACCATGTTTACCGGCATTAGTTTTGTGCATCAAGGTTCGCAAAATAATTTGATAGACAGCAATCAAAATATAGCTTGATAAAGGCCTGTAGCAACGTTTTTCCATGTGGGGGAGAGGGGGGAAAATCAAAAAAAAAAAATTCTGCGTACTACATATCTATGCTATACGTGTATCATCTATCTTTCCAATGATAGGTTATCTTTTGTATGAATCTAGTATAGATGTCAAGTCCCAGTCGTTATGGATTACATGTATCGAAATAGCCCGATTTTTTTAATGACAAAATTTTTAAGGCCAATCTGGAATAAAATTTAACAATTTTACTATGAAAGTACAATCACTCAAAGTAGGCAGATCATTGTAGAAAATGTTAACGAAAGGTTAATCTCTGCCACCTTTCAGAGTAACCAATGAACTCGTCCATGGATGCATTGACGGTCGTTGTAACAAGAATAGATTTCCAAGATATTCAACTTTTAATCAATTTACTCCAATTTTCACTAAAACAAAACTGCACATGTTATGAAACTGGTGTATAGTTCTTCATGTCCGTAGCAAATACCGTAACCCGTCAAAGCGTCACTAGCAAACAGTACGTGCACCCACCTGTGATTGCAAGACCAAATAGCCTAGGTCTACACACGTGTATGGCACGCCAAATTCACAAAAATTAGATAAACATAGTTTAACAGTTGATAAAGTAGGTTTATAGATTGTAAACTATAGTTTACGAACTGTAAACTATGGTTTACGAACTGTAAACTATAGTTTACGAACTGTAAACTATAGTTTACGAACTGTAAACTATAGTTTACGAACTGTAAACTATAGTTAACGATTCGTTAACTGTAGTTTGCCTTTGTAAAACTATATTTAACGGTTGTATAGTGTAGTGTACGAATGCTAATCTATGTTTATCTGCCTGAAAATAAACGTTTACAATAGATTGATAAATATAGATTCTCATATGTAAACTATAATTTGCATTCGTTAACCATAGTTAAGAGTTGTTAATCAAAGGTTTACAAATCGTGAAACTATATTTATCAGATAAAATATGTTTTACATTCGTTAACCATATAACATATTAACTATAGTTAACTGTCATTTATACTCACAAACTATATTTAACAAACGTAAACTATACTTATCGATCGTAAACTATAGTTTTGAGAGCTAAACTATGATCCATATTTGCCAATCATAGTTTATAGTCATAACCTATAATTCACACTCGTAAACTATAGTTAAGAGTTGTTAAATATAGTTTATGAATCTAACTGTTAGCGATAGTTTTCAATTCGAAATTTCGCGGCGCCAATCGCGAGAAGCAATAATGGGGTATAGGTTTTATCTAAAGCAAAGACCGAGTTATATATATATTAACAGGATTAATTGTATTTGTTTTAAAATGTCGTATATATATACATTTCCTATGGGAAATTTTTAAAAATATGATCAAGCAGAGGAGGGTGAAGCGCGTTTTACAATGTGCCAAGCGTTTTCCCACCATATCAAAGAAACTGAAAGAGAGGAAATGCAGTGGTGGATATAGATAGGGTTGTGGGGGTTTCAACGTCCTCCTTTGAATTTAAGAGAGAGAGAATGAGAGAGAAGTCCCAAATATTTGTTGTGTTTGTTCCGTAAAAGGCCACTTTTATTTATGTATGAAGAAAATTCGGTTGTTGAAAAATAAATTCCGCGCCTGCAATGTTACATGCACTGTGTTATGTCTTTATTTACAGATTAATATAAGATATACATGTCTTTTATTAATGACAGATCACGCATTCCGGTGTCTCTATTTTTCTCTTTTAAATTAAAAAAAAAAAAATTAATCAATAATTTTCCTGTCATTTTTCTTTTTATTTCCAACTAGATTTGCTTTAAAATAATAGAACATTTACTTTTAACAAGAAATATACATGCATATATATATTTAACAGCAATTGTCGTTACATAGCAAAATCTTATAATGTTGTAACTAGGATTAGCCGATCTATATAATTTGCAACAAAAAAAACTATTGTTAACTATAGTTTTGATCGTAAACTATGGTTTAGAGTCGTGAAATCTAGTTTCACAGAAAATTGTGCATCTCCAATACAAATTAAGAGATTCTGTTCCTAAACTGTTTTTCTCAAGTGTAAAACTATGTTTATCGCATTTTTGTGAATTTGGCGCTTTGTATGTCTGTAAAGAATACTTTACAATACCTAAACTATAATTTACATTTGTTAAGTATAGTTTAGAGTTGTAAATCATAGTTTACAAATCGTGAAACTATATTTATCACATAAACTATATTTTGCAGTAGCAAATGATTGTTTTCCGTGTTAATTATAGTTTACGCTTGTGAAACATAGATTATCGTGTAAACTATAGTTTACAGATGCGAAATATAGATTGTCATCGTTAACTATTATAGTTTAAGGTCCGTAAACTTTAGTTTACAGTCGATATACCTAGTTTATCAACTGTGAAACTATGATTAGCTCATTTTTGTGAATTTGGCGTGCCATACACGTGCGATGAGATTGTCAATCGCATCTTCTCAGACCTTCTGGCGATCTCGGATAAACACGTTGTTTTGCCGAGAAGTTACTATTGCAGGTGTTCTATATTAACCATTCCGTTATTTAAAAAGAGACAGAGTAAAAAACACACACAAAATTAATCATTTTTTTGTGTTTTTCAAATTTTCAAATTGATCGAGTTAATCGATAACCTAGCATCGTTTTAGATAATTCGATACCCTCTAGTTCCGAGACCTTCTAGTGCTCCAGTACAGGATCGGATCCAGCAGTTTTTGAAAGGGGGTTCTAGGTCACACCGCAGGCACTTACATTCAAGCCCGTAGCAACGGTTTTTAAAGGGGTCAACCTAAAAAAAAGTTGAAAAGCAAAAATAAATTAAAATTACAACCTGTGCACCACACTCTTAAATCCTATTTGGGAGGGGGGGGGGGGTTTCGTCTAACTTTTCGGTATATTTTGATTTCTTTTAAATGTTTGATTTTCCGTATTTTGAACCTTCCCGCAACAAAAAGTGCGGGGGAGCTTCCAATGCAAATCAAAACTCAAGCAAAACTCTATCTAGAGAGCAGAAAGGGCAGAAATTGAAGTACTTATTTAATTGAAAATACTAGACGTAGAAATATCTATATAACAGAAAAAACCATTCTCTCTCTTTCTGCAAATATAAAGTGGGTTCCAACACCCGACCCCCCCCCCCCCCTTTCCCTGGATCTGCCAATGGAGTTAAAATTCAGCCATTACGATACCTGCACGCTTAAGCCTCTTTTAATTCTGTTGTTAATTTTAAAGGCTACATTACAATATTATGATAGATATCTAGATCAACATTTCATATTCATATCATTTCTAGGTCATGATTTATTTATCATTACAACCTAATTAAGCAGACTTAAATAACGATGAAAATTACAAGATACATGTAAAAAAAAAAAAAAAAAATTAATTACACCTTTGTAAAATCACTAAATCTAGAAACTTTCTTTGAATTTCGTTTAGAAACACTTGCATATGGTCCACGTATTGCAATCCTTTTTTAAAGGACAGCGACTTGTTTGTAACCATTACTGTACCACTACTGTCAAACTGCTGCACCTCTGCCGTAAAACGCCATCCCTTCTGCAGTTTAATCTGCATTGTGTGTATTCGACTGAGAAGACTGTTTGATTAGAAATATAGTAAAATGGGTTATATGAACCCTGGCTTATGCCCTGGATAGCTCTTCAGTAGGACACCTGGTCAGTAATGCAGAGGCTTCTTTATAATAATAATTAGCGGGAAATATATTAGACAAAATTAACCTAACAAAATTTTAGCGGCCAAAGAGATTGCAAATTGCTACTCTTTAATTGCCCTGTAAAATCAACATATTTTAGATTGAAAATTGCTAGTACACGGAATATGTTTATGAGTCTCTAATCAAGTAGGAGACAGACATATGCATATGAAAATAAATATAGAATCGATATGTAAAGGTGACGAGGAAAAAGCTGAAGTTTTCCCGTTTGTCATAGCTCTATTTTTATTTACGTCCGTATTCAGTTAGACGAAACAGATGTGACACACTCTGTGGTGTCTTTTATATACAGTATACTGGTATATATTGAGTCAACATTTGAATGAAATACATTATTATTTGTCGTCATTACATCAAAACATCCAATATAACTCACAAATATTTCAATATTTTTTTCTTCATAAGAATACAAAAAACCTCGGAAAATAAAATAAAGTGTGTGTCCATTGAGATTTCCAACACATTTGTAGTATATACCACATGGTTATTTCAATAGGGAATTACAGCATCTTTTTAATTTCAACTTCAGAGGAACTCTGTCTAGAGTCAGATTTATTTAACAAAAATTTTTGGAATACTAAACACTTGATAATATGAATATTTCTGTGTCGTAATAAATGTATTAAAGCATAAAATCTGAACTGTGCAATTCTACAATATCACTCTGAAAGAGAACATGAGTGTTAGTTGGATTACTAAACATAGAATTATGTGATTGGTTGATTCTTTGTTTCAGTTTCATATCCCCTCGAGAATTTACCATTCTCATGATAAAATTTGGAATTAAGGTTTTTTTTAAATGCAGGAACGATTGTTGCAAACAGCGTGACAAAATTTGAAAAATGGAACCAGAGTCCATGTTAGATATGTAGGTCTATTTTTTTTTTATTTTTCACTCTACAAATGGACCAGAAACACTCCTTCAAAGTTTCATATTCCTGATGTCATTGGATTTTGTAATACATTCTATTAATTCATAGCTAAACTGTAGGAGGAAAAGCATCTTTAATCAAACAGAACGACAACTCCCCTATTCAATAACTTATAAAGAGAAGAATGGAACTTGATATATCTTTATATATTCATATGGGAATAAAAACATAACTGTAGAAGTTTTACAACGACCTTAACATATTATTCTATTTTAGTGACCTTAATATGCAACTTCATATCTTGAGTCAAAGACAAAAATGAAGATCTTTGCATTTTCGTGGAGCCTACTCATATACATTAAAACTCGATTTTAGAGACGTTCTGGGGACCTGTGACTTTACTTTGCTATATCATTTAATAGCTATATCCGTATAACGAATTTGTTTAAGAATATGCAGCGAATTCGCAATATACATCTATTTCTTCAAGTATGGCCGTCACGGTACCTCGGTAGGTAGAGCGCTCGCTCCGTGATCAGCCGGTCGACAGAGAACTAAGTCGACAAAAATAGGTAGCAAAGTTCCTTTGCCAAGTGCTTGGCAATTTGAAGTAAAAGTTTTTCAGCTGAGACCTTAAAGACCAAGACCCAGTATTACGGTATGCATTAGCACAATAAAGATCCCTCACTGTTCAATGTTTCTGAGTGCCGAGTAAAAGTCTAAGTTTAAAGCCTTCACCGGTATATGCTGATGTATCTCCATAAGTGAAAAATTCTCGAGTGGGACGTAAAACAATCAATCTTCAAGTAAGACTACCGCATATGTTCTGGTAAGTATGAAATACATGTACGAAAATTACTTGGAGTACTTATATAAGTTTTCTAATGCATTGAATTTCAAATATCAACACTTACGAAAAATTATTTTTGATTTTTTTTTAATCTTGAACAATTTGCTAAAGCAAATCTATATTTGCATTCATATGAAGCAGAATTTATTCCAAAACTTATACATGAGAAGAAGAAAACACTTGCTGTGGCCTTCACCTCAACATTTAGATATATCGCCGACGTATGTCGACTCGATATACCCGAGTGAACATGAAATAAGATACAAAAGAGTCTGACACATCTGTTTCATATTTGGATATTTTACTAGAAAAATACGTTTATGGTATCCGAACAACAAACTTTATTATAAACGTAATGAATTCTACTTTTCTATCGTCAACTTCCATTACTTATGTAGCAATATACCCTTATCACGTGCATGTGGGTTTAAGTCATTATTTCGCAAGTTCTATGGTCGATACAATGACCTTGTCAGCAAACATAGTCCATCATTAAGTTGATTGCTGACTGGCATTTTTAATACGAATTGCTAGACCACTATTTACACACTGAATTGTCTACGGATTTTTTTGCGTTTTCCCGGTCATGAGAAGGAGCACACGGTGGGTGTGACCGGTCGATAGGGGATGCTTTCTCCTCCATGGCACTCGATCTCATCTCTCATGTTTTAAGAGGTCCGTGTTTGCTCTGCTCCCGATTTGTATTGTTTCAATGGACTTTTGAGCTTGATTACTGTTCGTTATCTACATATTACGTCTATATAGGATGTCAATTTCATTTTTATCCTCTACAGGACATACATGTATAATCAGTACGCTGTATTCGTAAATTCTTTAAATCAGAGTTTATTTATCCTTAAAATTCTGTAAGGAATAGTGAAGAATGTTGGCGCGGATCAAATAAAAAAACTTCGCAACATCCATAAATTCGCCTAATCCGTGTTCGTACTAAACGATTTTTACTGTATCAAGTTTTACTGAATTCAGACAAAATGTAAAAGAAGAGGATACTTTTTCACAATTTTTAACTTTTTTATTTCTAGGTTGTTTGTTGAAATCAAAACTACGAAATCAATATTTACACGCTAACTTGAGTACCAAGTTTTATTAATATTAGAACAAAAATGCAGGAGGAGAAAGTTATTTTTAAGAAAAAAAGATAAACAGAGAAATAAACAGTTTGCGTTGAAATAAAAATTGAAATACATGTACATATCCAGCTTTAAAACAAAGTTTCATGAAAATCTGGCAAAAAATTAAGAAAATTCTACTAAACTATAGACTGACACTTAACAATCACATAAGCTTTAAATTCCCATCAATCAGTAGAGCTAAAATGACCCCCCCCCAAAAAAAAAAAAAAAAAAAAAACATAAAAATAAATCGCCCATATATGCAATGGGCAAACACATGATTGGTCCATTTCGTCACTGGATCCGTAGGTTCTAATTCAGAATCTGTCGAAGTTTCCCTTTCGCCACATACGATGTTACAATTAGTGCATATATCGACTCTTTATATTCAAATGTGAACATTTTACTGAATGAAAATGACAGGCACGGATTGTCCACACCAAGTAATGCAAGGGGTATTTTGATTGCTTTCATGCATCTCATTGAACAGACATAGATTGGCAATATGTTTGCAATATGAATAAAAAAACACTTGAATTTCTATGTCATTCTAGAATTTAATATTTAACGACACCATAATGAGAACCTAAACTATTGCCTATATCATTTATATATAAACATCTGCTTGTAGCTTCTGAAGGTACATGTATACATCTTCTAAGTTGGGAAAGTACAGTAGCATACAGATCTCTATAACTTATAACTTCATATCATCCAGGGCGTTGTCTTTAAGGAATCTTTTCTAATTCCAATCACAAGTAATCTACTGTTTGAAAAACATCATGGACTTCGTCATTTTTCAACCATGACAATTTTTTTGAAATTTTCATGGATGACACTGTTGTTCACTACCAGTTGTACGTTAGATGATATAAGTCTTTACGGCGAATCTTTTCCACTGGAAGCTGGCCTCTCACTTTATTTAGATAATTCATATCTGAAAATAAGTGTTTCAAAAGGATAATAAGTTCAATTGTTATAGGTATTTAAGACTTGTTATTATTTGTAAATTAATAAACAATCTTAATCATTGAAATAATCTTCTATCTTTTTTATGGTTACATATATGTTGATGTTCAATGTGAAGAAGGAGAGTGGACAGTGCTAATGGTTTTCAATTCAGGAAAACTGCAGTACAGTCGAGCCTCCTTTATCTGGACACCAATAGTCTGGACGTTTCACTGTTTAAACAGAATTTGTAAAAAACAGAATTCAATCTTATTTCTTTCAATTCAACATGCTAGGGAGGGGCTGTTTAGAAATCTTTTATGTCTTACTAAACCAATTATTAAATTAAATTTATTGATTGTCACCTATTCTGTGGGGAGATGGGTCACAAAATCTTGAAATCAATGAATATATTTTTCAATACGTACAAAAATTTATAAGAGATTTTTGTAGATTAAATTAATTTATACATCCTAACACTAAAACTCTAGTTAAATATATGTTTATCATGTAAAGAATGAAAACAAACATGGTTGTATATCAAAGTCTTCTTTTCTATAGACATTAATAGTTGTAGCCATTTATGGTGTGAACCTCGTAAGTTGCTAGAACTTGTGTTCAAACCATTTGTATATTATTTATACAATAAAATATTTTCAAATCATCTTTCAATTGAAATAGGCACGTTTTATTTACTAACACGGATGTTCTATAAATCGATTTGCTCGGAAACAAAGGGATCCGAATTAACAAGGCTCGACTGTAATTGTGTTTTCTAAAGAGTTTTACTTGAGTTGTTACTCCGTTTTCATTTCATTCACAACCCTTAC
Organism: Saccostrea echinata; assembly: GCF_033153115.1. Taxonomy (NCBI): domain Eukaryota; kingdom Metazoa; phylum Mollusca; class Bivalvia; order Ostreida; family Ostreidae; genus Saccostrea; species Saccostrea echinata. Next base: position 7,515,710 of record NW_026889777.1, read on the forward strand.
CTAGCACTTTCCATTCTGACGGGGAAAAAACTGTCCAATCCCTGGCAAGAAACCTTATGTTCAATGGATACTTTTTTCTCATTTCTTGAACTTATTTTATCTTCACCTTTTCACTCTTGAACAGCTACAGGAAAATTGTACGATTGTTCATAAATTTAAAACACCATTACTCTTCTGACAATGATAATTACAGGGGCGATGCAGGAATTTTTTCGAGAGGGGGTCCACCTAAGTCAAAAAAAATTTCCAACCAAAATATTTCTTGACAAGTAAAAACAAAACAAAAAAAAAAAAAAACAAACAAACAAACAAACAAAAACAAAACAAAACAAAAATTTCTCTTCCTTATCCAGGTAAAAAATTTTGGACCGAAAAAAAGCAACAAAAAAAAAAAACAAAACAAAAAAACTAAAATCATTTCCCAAACGTAAAAAACACCTATTTCGTGGTGGTGTTGGTGGGATCCACGTTTTCCAAGGAGGGTTCAAAGTCATTTTTACTTGATTCAGTATATACTTTTATTAACTCTGCCAATTCCGGGTCCGGACCCCCCCCCCCCCCCAACCCCTCTAGATCCGCGCATGGGTTACTTCATAGTAATGGTTCAATGGAAGTTGACATGTCTGTAATGCATTCACCTAGATCAGCATATATTATGGACTCTTCACCCTCTGCCCGGCTTATGATCTTCCCCCTTGTAAATAAAAGAAATTTGAAAAATTGACACAGATGAACACAAAAGGGAAAACAATTTTCTTACTCCTTTTCTGCAAAATTAAAATTTAAAAAGCAGTTTATACAAGAAAAACGTTTTCTAGAATTTGGGGGATTTGCCTTCATTTTATTATTTATTTATTTATTATAACAAAAAGGAATGTAAATCATTGCCAAACAGAATATTGAACGGTAAGTTGCCCAGACTACACTGTACGCTATTCCTCTTATTAATATTAGTAACTATAGTATCCAAGGACCAAAACACAATCGAAATACTTTGCTGATTTCTCATGGTATCAATTCGAAGAGAAGATTAATATGGACAACACTATAGCAATCTGATTGAAGTAAGGTCCTTTGATTTCGCCTGGGAGAACTTAACTAGATTTTCAAATCAAAGTACTGATACAGAAATGAAAAACAAGGACAAATTAACAAAGTTCATTATTTAATTTATAAACTTCATACTGTGTCGACGTTCATAGGATTTTGATTCAAACTTGAATAGAAATTTAAAAATTTAAATTCAGATAAAAGTAAAAATAAAAATTGTAAACAATATAAAAGATTCATTCTGTTTTAAATTTATCACTAGTTAAGGAAGGTTAAGCGACGAAAAGAGAAAAATTTATTTAGAAACCCCAAGAAATAGCACTATTACCATGGATCCACCACTGCACTGTGACCCCAGGCTTCGTAGTGATGTGACTTATCTGCCGCCGGGGAACACGCTGCTATGTAAACCTGGTTGTCTATTGCTCGTGCTCTTAAAAGGACGTCCCAATGTGCAGGTCCGGTTCTCGCTGCACTAAAAGCTCCAAGGTAGACGTGCAATTTACAGTCTTTAAAGAATTTTAGGTATCATTTATAAGGTCATCTTTAAAAAAAATGTTTGTTTGCCCTCTCCCGACCGACTGGTTAAAAACGGTCCGACTAAATTTTTTTAATCTCCAGGAAACGTTTTTTTTATTCTCTCAGAATTTTTTCATCCCGATAACTAATTTTAAGTTAATAATTACCTTCAGTTTTAAAAGATTTTGAACATTCGGCATTGATGTTGAAAATTTCTATACTTTTTCCCCACATACCTACCGACCCTTTTTATTATCCCGAGTCGGGAGAGGACAAACATTATTTTAAAGATAGCCTAAAAACAGAAACACACATACAGACACAAATACAGAGAGAGAGAGAGAGAGAGAGAGAGAGAGACTATACTGACCTTGTTCTGTATAATAGCGTGATATTTCAGGAAAACGAACGTCTATACAGATTCCTACTCCAACTTTACATATATCTGAAACGAAAAAACAGAAATTTATTTTCTAGTTTACAATTGCTGTATACAGTGTACAGTAAAACTCGTTTGGTACGAACACGGAAATAACGAATTTAGCGAAGTTTTTTTTCAATCCCCGGCGAAATTCTTAACAATTCCTCTTAAAATAATACGGATACAACGAACTCGGATATAATGAATTTACGGTTATAGCGAACTGATTCTGTGTCCGCTAGAATTTAGAAATAACGAAATTTACATCTTTTATAGCGAATTTTTAAAGAATTTAGTTTTTAAAATATTGAACTGACATTTACTTTGTAAGTATATATATTTAGAACACTATTCATCCGAAAATTTTTGAACTTCAAGGTAAATTTTATATTTTATACTTCCCTAAATACATTTGGTAGTCATACTTCAAGGAAAAAATTCTATATTGCGAAGTCGCTATGTATTCTTTAACGAATTTGTTACACGGATATAAAGAAATTACGGATACAGCAAAGTAAATTCTCAGGTCCCCAGAACTTCGAAATAATCGAGTTTTACTGTATCGTTTTTTGAGAACGTTGATGTACTGCGCTTATTTATTCTCCTGGTTTTTCGCAAAGCTCTATTTTGCTTTTTATTGTAATAATTGTCTTTCTCATTCTTGTTTTTTTTTTTTAAATTAAGTACGAGCTTTTGTAAAACTTATTATAGTAATATTGTATTTATATGTATGTTGTACTTTGCAAAATTACAAATGTAATTTGATAAAGCAAATGTGCATGTATAATTTATAATAATTAAAGACAAAACATCTTATAAAGTACACTTCCTACATTTTCGAACAATACAATTTATGTCGACATCGACAAAAAATTTGATAACCGCTGTTTTTTTTAATATCAAATAACTACAAGGCTGCAAAATCATGTTCAACTTTAGTATTTGAACCAAAAAAAAAAGGATTTTGTTATGAAATATGAAGATAACAAAGATTAAATTAATCTTGCTCTAATGTCCAACTGAACTCGACTTTCGGTACTTGCAAATCGAATAAAATGCGAAACTCACAATATATCAATAGCACAATACTTCTACTCCCCACGAATATCGCTTAAAAAGAAAATATCACTCCACATTTCAATACAGGTCTCACAATATTTCAAAAGGCGCAGAATCAGGACAAAGAATAAAAAAAAATGATAACGAACTGTGAACGATCTAAAAAAAAAAAAAAAAAAAAAGAAAAAAAAAGAAAAAAAAAAACATATAAACTATACAAAGCTGTGAACAGGGCATAAAACACAGAACAGCCCCCCCCCCCCCCCCCCGAAATTTCCAGAGATGGGATAAGGTGACTAGGAGGAGTAAGCATCCCCTGTCCTCCGGTCACAACCGTCGTAATTACGCCCATTGTATTAACCAGGTAGACGGAATATTCCTTGACAAAGTTAATATAAAAGCAAAGGTCTCTAACAATTGGTATGAAATATGTCAGTCAATGTACGACCCAATGATAGGTTATATTTGCTAACAAAGGCATTTTAACGACCGAAGAATTCACAAAAATGTTGACTTCAAACAAGATTGTTGAAACCTCTGTACATATAACATGAACTTATATATCAGTATTCTGCCTCGGTTTAGAACTGAATTGGTTGTACTCCGAACATGCTCTTGTGTATCAAATAAGTTAGGAGACACCATATGCAGGTGATAGTGGAATATTACTACAAAAATAAGGAAAGTTGACGATCGACTGAAAAGCTAAAGTCATATCGTTTGTCATGCAATTTAGTTGTTAGTTGCCCTTATTGTCAATAATCAGTAAAATATCCAAATATGAAACAGATGTGACAGAACCTGTGGTGTCTGTGGTGCAAGTAACATTCAAAATACATGTCGCTGCATTGCCATTGAAAGGGAGGAACGTAAGTTCGGGGTACATTTTGAATTGATTCTATGCAAAATGACGGCACATGTCATAATCTCAGTTTATGGCAGTGTGTCTTTTTTCGAATTTGTTTACACTCGTGTTACATTTTGTGCATAATTGTATAATAATATAAAGTAAATTATAATTTTACCAGTTTTGAATGTAGCTGGATTGTTTCCATGCTCAAACCATTCAGATTCATGGATAGATAAATGTTCTCCCAAATCAACATCAAAAGAATGCATCTGTAAAAAATCAAATTTATAGATTGATAACCACCACCACCACCCCACCCTAGCAATCAACATCAAATGGATGCATCTGTAAACACAGACTCGTGTTCATGGATAGACAGATGTTCTCCCAAATCAACATCAAAAGAATGTATTGGTAAAAGTCAGACACATAGATAGGTTAATGTTTCTCAAAACAATATTGATTGAACGGATTTGTGAGATCAGACTCATAAATCAATAAATGTTCCCCAAAATCAACATTAAATGAATTGATCTGTAAAAGTCAGATTGATGGACAGATAAATTTTCCCCAATTTACTTATAACCAAATACGTCCTACAAGAATCATTATATATGCTATGAATCAGGTATTATTAGTATTTTCTTTACCTATATTCCACTGGTAAATTATAGTGTAAGATGTCACATGACTAGCACAGTTTAACTTAATTTTGTTAAATATACCTTACATGTAACTATATGAATTTGCATCAATATACCTGAAATTCTCCACAATATAATAAAATATGGTGATTTTCACTTATGAACACTTGCAAGATAAAACAATACTTCTGATACTAAAAAGATTATTTATTATTTTATTCTTTCGCTGTTTTTCTTTGGGCGATTGAACTTTTTTCCAGTAACATATAAATAAATGTCTTTGAACAGTTCCTCCAGTAATAATTCAATCAAATAATTTGCATATCCTTAGTTACCTAGTTAACTGACCTTTGTATATCTCCCTTCTAACTCTCCTTTTGGATTAAATATGGCAGTTGTGTTTTTCATTTTTTCGCTTCCTTTAATTTCTTCTGGTACAGAGCCTACAAAATACATTTTACATAATTAGCAAATGTTTGTTATTGATGCACATGTACATACCAAAATTTTTTTTTCATACTGCAATTTTACCATTTATAAATACCCTGTATTAAAAAATACGTTCAACAATCAGAGAATTGTGGGTGATTGGAGTGAAGTTAACGTGTACATATACCTGTGGTGTTTACCTGCTATTATGTGCATGTTGTGTTCCCTGGCCAGGTGTGACATCAGCTGAGACGTCTCTCCATCAGGTATACTTTCTTTGTTCGCCATCATAACGGGGGGATGCAGCTCTACTGTAAACAGTTCCTACAATGCAAAGGACATTGGACAATATACTTGGAATACAATGCTGGCGAAATTTTCAATAAGGAGTAGTTTTTGTCTAATTACCGGCAAAATGGCAAGTTTTGTCCCATTTTTGGCAGCTTGTGTTATGTACTCCTCAGCCTTCTGAAGGACTTTTGACTTGGTGTCCCTTGCCAGTAACTGAAGCAGGGCAATAGGCAAACCTAGATACAGAGAAAATAATTTCATTATTTAAAATTATAAGGAAATACTAAGGAAAAATCAGGAACACTTAATAAATTATGATCTGAATCGATACATGTTTTATATATATATATATATATATATATATATATATATATATATATATATATATATATATATATATATATATATATATATATATATAATAAACATTTTAAGATGTAATCTCTCTCCCTTAAAAATCAACAAACAAAACTGACAGACTTGACATATCGAGATAACCTGAAACAAATGCACTGCTAAACATGAGGAACTAAAATGCAAATAAATATAAATATGAATGGAGCACAATATGTAATTTTGCTGATTTTCTATGTACCGTTTGTGATATTTTTTCATATACAACTTAAAATACTAAAAATACCGTTAATTCCTTTTTATTAATTTATTAGTCTCGAATCCTTTGAATAATAGTGGCCAAAAAATTAGATGTAAAATAAAAAGGTTCCTTAAAAGAAATGATATCATCATTTAAGGATGGTAGTGAAAGGACTATGCATAAGGTTCGGTTATGTTTAATGGTATTTAAAAATAAAGCTATATCCGTATATTTTTTTTGTTTTTCGTGAATTCATTCACTGTAGGAAATACTGAAAAAGATGACATACTAGTATTTTACGGTTAATTGTCGTTTATATATGTGAAGATAACGATTAGTGATCTTTCTGAAAAGTCCATTTAATGGACCTCTGAAAAACAGAGTAGGATCAGGTGCCATGAAGAAGTAAGCATCCCCTGTCCAAGGGTCACTCCCGTCGTGTGCTCCTTGTCATGATCGGGTAAATGAAAAAATCCTTAGGCAATCAGAGTAAAAATAATGACCTAAGAATTTGTAGGAAAGACGTCATTCAACATTCCACTTAAAGAAAGATTGTATATTTCCAAAAAAAAAGTCATTGTATCTTCCACATTGATCAACTTTAAATGAGAATGTTGATATCTTTGTATCATGAACTTACTTTTTGTCATTAACCTGCCTAGTTATAGAAATATCTTGCAGCTGGTAGCTGGTATATAAATAGTTACTTGTTTAAATTAAGAGTACAGATCAATTGCAGCTAGCTGGAGTATTTTTTTTTTTTCGTTTTTTAGAGCATGAATGTGATATTCCTTATATAGGCAGTGTTTTTCTCTAGATGATGTACACACACCGTTATTAAACCAGAGGGCATCTGAATAAGATATGAATGTGTATATATAAAGAAGTCAAGAAAAGAAATCAATTATAGCTATTGAATAAAGCGTCAATAAAGCGTTAATATCATAAGTGACAAAATATGAAGTAAATTGAGACCTAGCTCTAATGGACGTTTAAGATCACATGAAACTCGAAAATTCGAGAAAGTGGGGTTTTATACTAACTTCTTGTATTTCGTGGCATTAAGATTCAAATTATTTAAATTGTTACGTTGTGAAATTGAAATAAATTTATATTTATATGGGGGATTTCAATTTGTTTTTAAGATATGCACTGAATTTGAGCATTGATACTTGTATAAAAGTACAGGCTTGGGGAGAACGAAAGAATGAGTCGTGTTTGCATAAAAAGAAAATTCTGTGATAAAAAAAACTAAAGCCTGTACAAACTGTCTTTTAAATTCTAAATCATATTTTTTAGTATTCTACATCCTTAATTAAACACAGCCGACGAAACAAATTGTACAAAAGAGACGTCGAACTGGAAGGACAATGCATGTTTCACAGATAAGAAATCAATACTTGGACCTGTCGTATGAAGCTAGTTTGTAATGACAGCGAAATCTAATGTCTTTTCAAGATAGCACATTTCCCAGGGTCGATAATTACTGTATATTCTAGATGTGATAGTATCGTATCAGGAATAAAATATTTCTACATCTAATACCAGAATTTACATCTTTCATCTCTCTCTTCCTTTATTGAAATGTATGTAACTCTTCGAAAAATCAAAGATAAAATTAGACTCCTACTGATTTTGAAGTTAAAGACCAAGGTCAAAATTTATACATCATATATAGTTTTCAGATGATAACTTCAGTTCTCTATAAGCTTTTGCAATGAAACTGAATAAACTAACAGGGGGATGCTTACACATCCTTGGCACCTGATCCCACCTATGGAATTTCCAGGGGTCCGTCTTTTATGCCGTTTCCACACATTTGTATTTTCTGTAGATTTTTTAAGATTGATCCCTTTTCGTTATCTTTACCTTAAGCATTTTAACATAAAACAGACCCCTGTTATCTTTAAGTCCAAAAACTGAAAGGTCAAGGTTGACTTTTCATTTCTCCATCTGCATTTTTTTTTTCAGTTTTTCAACCTCTTCTTTTTTAAGCTGGGGACATAGATTCTCTGAATTAACTGTTTTTATATTCCTATGAAGCTGAAGTTATTCAAAAACTTCAACGTGAGAAGAAGAAAACAATTGTTATGGTCTTCAACTCAACATTTAGATATATCGACGACGTATTATCAATTAATGATAAATTAATTACTGCCATTCCTATGTCGACTCGATATATCCCAGTAAACGTGAAATAAAAGAAACCCAAGATTGCCAAATCTGTTTTATATTTGGATGTTTTATTAATGACCTTGTTATTAAATATAACCTGATCACTGAATCGTATTTTCGCGTTTCATACCAATTGTTAGGCCTTTGTTTTTTATACCGAATTTGACTACGGAATATTCCGTCTACCTAATCAATACGCAGGGCTCACGGCGGGTGTGGCAGGTCAACATGTGATGCTTACTCCACCTAGCCACCTGATCCCAGAATTTCCAAGGGTCCGTGTTTTATGCCATGTTCACAGATTTGTATTGTTTATAGATCGTTTTGAGATCGATACCATTCGTTTTCTTCACCTTTCTCCCTGTAATTTTATTTTTCTCTTGGAATATCGGTCATAACTTGAAGAAAATGGACAAAGTAGGCGTTGGAATGCCTATGAGCATATAGAGCTTGTATTCTATGGTAAAAAAAAAAGTAGAAGTTTGAACCCAAGCGATAAAATCCTGAGATTTTTCTTTAAAGACTGACACGTTGACCACTTCACCAGATATATAACCCGTTATAACTGAACTTCAAATATCTCTCGGAAATATACGAGTGTTATGACATAAACGTGCACTTTTAAGATAAAGTGGGCCGTTGCTCCGTATTTGTGTTAACCGATTTTTTTTTAAATAATAATTTAATTAATCTGCGATGAATATGGACAGGGCATATAGTGTCCGTCTTCCGTCCTGTTCTTTCATTTGTTCTTTCGTCACACTTTGTGTCTGGCTCAGTTTTAAAGAAACTATTTAAGATACTTCATACTGTAAAATCACATATTTTCGTGAGGTCAATTTTTTGTGGTTTGGGGGAAAAATATGGGTTAATTGGGATTTAATTTCCTGGATGAAGAATTATCGTGTACATATGTATGAAATTTCCTGGTGGACATGAATTTGTGGGTCTCTTTACACCTCGAAAACAACGAAAATCAATTATTGGGTACAAATGTATGAAATTTCGTGGTGGACATAATTTCGTGGTGGACATGAATTTGTGGGTCTCTTTATACCTCGAAAACAACGAAAATTAAACCACCACGAAAATTAGTGATTTCACAGTATGCTGATACTTATTGATGAAAGTTATTCAACTGCATCAACACTTTTTAACCTTGACCTTTTTTTTTTTACTTTATCTCACTTTTCAAAAGATTGTGTTGAGCTCAGTTTCAAAGAAATTATTCAAGAAATTTTTATCGACTTTTATCTGCTGATACATATTGAAGAGAGCTTTTCAACGGCATCAACCTTTTTTACCTTGAGCTCTCGTTTGACCTTGGTCTCTCTTTTCAAAAACTTGTATTTAGCTCAGTTTCAAAAAAATTATATAAGATACTTTTATAAAACCGTATATGTCGATATATTAGCTTCATCGTTATTTTCTTATCTTACTTTGACCTTTTATTTTTCTTGACCTCACTTTCCAAACGTTTGTGTTGAGCTCAGTTTCAAAGAAATTATTCAAGAAATTTTTATCGAACCTTCTCTGCTGATACATATTGCAGAGAGCTCATCAAATGCATCAACTTTTTTTTACCTCGAGCTCTCGTTTGACCTTGGCCTCTCTTTTCAAAAATTTGTATTTAGTTCAGTTTCAAAGACATTATTCAAGATTTTTTCATTAAATCTTGTATGCTGATACATTGGTGAAAAGTATTCAGTTTGATCAACGTTTTTTTTTTACCTCTAACCTTTCTTTTGACCTTGATCCAATTTTCTAAATTTTGTGTTTAGCTCATTTTAAAAGTAACTATTTATGTTTTTTTTTTCAAACTTAACAAGCTGATACATATTGGTGAGATTTATTCAACTTCTTAAAGAATTTTTATCGAAATTCATATGCTTATACATATTGAGGAAAGCCATAAAGCTGCATCAACATTTTTTGCCTTGGCCTTTTCTTTGGTGAGTGCCATAATGAACTCCATTAAAATATATTCCTACATGACAATCACACCTTTTTACAGGGGGAAGACCTTTCATAAGAAATAATTATTGGATGTATATATAACAAATGCAATGCCATCTTTTTTTTTTCATTTATTTTGGTTCAATGATCTTTGGTTGTTTGATTGTTTAACGTCCCTTCGAGAATTTTTCACTCATATTGAGTTGCCATTACTTGCTGGTGGAGGGCTGCAAATTTAGACGTGTACTCAGCGCTTACGGGCTATGAGCAGTGAGGGATCTTTATCCTGCCAACACCTATTGCGACACGAGACCTTGGTTTATACGGTCTCAACTTAAGGGCCGGTCTCAATGTCACACAGTGGATTTGAACCCGCTAACCACTGCGCCAAGCGGGCGACTTTAAAAATCTTGAAAATCATTTATATGATCTTGAAAAGCATTTATAGGGTAACCTATGCCTTCATTTTGAGAGCAATAATTTGCTGCAACAAAGCGAACCTTCGCATTATTTATCACAAACATTTTTCTTTAATTTTAGACATACAGTTTACACACCAACACACAATTTATACGGTGTGTAATCGATTTCTGGATCTTATAGGATCAATCAATATAGAGCAGTATCAGGATTGAGAAGTCAGAAGATTCGTCGTAGCCTGTGCTTTGTTGTTTGATGGCGATTAGTTAACGTCTTCAGTGGCATTATAGGAAGGCTTTTACAATTCTGTCTCCAAGTTATATTTCCGACAGATTTTTTAGAAAACGAAGCAGCATTGATTGATATCTTAGGATATGGATATTTAACCAATAAAATGCTTCCTTTGGTTGTTAGTACGGGAATTAATGTCGCAGCTGTTGCAGAAAAAATACATAACCCGCGTAAGCGGGTTATATAAATTTTTTTTTGCAATAGCTGCGACGTTAATTCCCGTACTAACAACCAAAGAAATACATTTTATTGTTTATATTTATATCTGTATAAATAATCATTTAAAGTAGGATTAAAAAGATTGAATTATTGTATTATTGATATGTACGTCATTGTACGTTTCATTGATGGAAGAGCCACTGATCAAGAAATCTGTCAAGGTGATATGCCTGGAGTGTTGTTTATGAACTGACAAACGGCAATGGTTTTCTTTAGAAATAAAGGAGAAATTATTCAGTTGATGTAAATATTGATTAGTAATCATCTTATCGTTTTCATTGTTTTCTATAATTTAAAAATACATTGTACTAAATTTTGCAATCATGCCCTACTACCTTATTTTATTTTTAATTTTGGATGGATATAATATCCTTGAAAAGATAAATACATTGTATGACGGCGAGTTTGTTTTCAACGAAACTTTCAAGTACAATTATAATTTAAAATTTGTTCGTAATAGAGGACTGTCATTTTCCTATCGATTTTCACATTCTCTCCATGTTAGGCTACGAATGCATCACACTTTTGCTTATTTTTTTTTAATAAAGCACAGCATGATACGCCCGTCAAATATTGTTCAATTGTCATAAACAGTTTAGAGTGCAAGAAAATCATGTCAACCTTGATGCAAGGATTTCAAGGATTTTTCCATTCCTTATAATATTTTTTTATACATCTCCTGTGGTGTAGGCATTAATTATAACAAATATTACATTATAGATCCTCAACTGGTTGTGTTAGAGCTTGACAAATGCCTATCTGCAGCCCCCCTCCCCCCCCCCCCCAGCTTTCAGATTTGTGAGACACGATGCTCTGAATTAGGAATTAGTTGATATTTTCAAAAAATAAAATAAAAATATCATATTAAACGATATCAATTTAGTCTTAACAACTTAATCTATAACAAATTAATATTAAAAATGCTGGCCATCAAATGACATGTGCTATAAACTGAAAAGCAGTTCGTCTGTCTAATTCCCAAAGGATACAGATAAGAGCTGCTTGTTCAGAGAACAGATGAATGGATCTATACATACTATCTGCTTTGTAGTGCAATAAAAATGCATATTTGTGTCATTCTGAAATTAAATTTAAGATTTTTTTTTACAAAGATTTATAAAAAGAAACAAAAAACTTATGTAATCTTGATGCAACATTTTTAATAAGGTTCCTGTATTACTCTTAGATTTGTAGGGACTGTCTACCATAATTAAAACATTTTTTTAAATACTTGATTTTTTTTTAGATTGAATGTCAGACTGGTTTTAAGCTGCAATTCATACAGACAACGGGCATGCTGATTACAATATCACCCCCCCCTCCCGAGTATAATTAGTTTTAATTATATTATACAATATCAAATTAGTTTATTATACAATATCAAATTAATTTATTATACAATATCAAATAAGTTATAATTACTTTTCACCAAATTCATTTTAAAAGTTAGGCTAGCCAACTATTTAATCCAACACGGCTGATTCCCAAGAGATATAGATAACACCTGCTTGATCAGAGATGCTCTACCAGTTAGCTCCTCACACTAAACTCATTAATTTCTCTCTAATTTGATGTGAAATTTTCTGTTATCAAATTCTCCTTGACCAGTGCTTGATAATTACACCCATGGGAGGGCTGGAATTTCTCTTGTTTGTTGTTTGTTTGTTTATTTATTCCTTAAGCCATATGGCTTATCAGATTACAACATTACAAATACAGGATGTATAGCACGGAAGAAATATACATACATAAAATATCTACATATACTTGTTTTAACATACGATTGTTTGTATACAATATTTCCAACCAAACATTAAAAAAAATCCTTAGTTTACAGATGTAAATCTCTAAGTGCTTCTGCTTTTTGGAGGAATTTCCCTATATTACTTAGTTCACTCACATTTTCAGTTGATAATAATTGTAAAAGTTTATACATACTAGGTCTATACCAATAATACTTTTTAATATACAATTTCCTGTACTCGTGATAAAGTGAGCATTTTAATATAAAATGGTACTCATCTTCAACCTCCATTTGGCAACAAAAACATAATCTATTCTCCCAAAGAATATTAGTAAATCTTCCTTTCTCAATCATTAATAAATGTGCACTTAGTCTATTTTTTGTAATCAATTGAATATACTTGGTTGGAATAGGTTTCATTTAGTAGGATTGCATGCACAGCTTATTTGTTAAATATCTATACACAGAACACTTTGATGACGAAGAAAAAAAAGCCTCACATTTTTGTTGGAAACAGTCAGTTAATCTTTGTTTAAAAATATATTTTTGTTTGTAATATTTTGACAATACCAAACTTCTCCAAACCCTAATGAAAATAATGAATATTTTACATTAAGTAACCAATTATATTTTGTACAAGAACTTGTCTCAATTCTTTCAAGCATATCTTGGTAAATACTTATCAATATACAATTTTCTGACTCCAATAATTTTAACCAAAACTTTATAATACGAATTTTCCTTTGAATAAAAAGAGGTAAGCGACCAAGTTCATTATAGATCATCAATGCAATCATCGATGTATTTTTTCTCACTTTCAACATAATTTTGAGATATTCTAAATGTATTTTCTCTATAGCATCACCTTTATGGAATCCCCATATTTCACTTGCATAATTCAATATACTACTTACATAAGTATCAAACAAAGATAAACAAGTAACAAAGTTAAAAATGCACATTTTTCATAGACTTCAAAAGTTCAAACATACATTTCCTCCCTTGAGTAGCCAATTTTACCTGAGATTTATGAAAATTACCTGTGTATGTCAGAGTGAGACTAAGATAAGTAAACTCATTGACAGTTTTAACTTCCTCATCATTATAATACCATTTAAAACTTTGATTCAATCGATCAGATTTCCTAAATACTACTATTTTAGTTTTACTTACATTTACAGATAATTTCCAATCATTACAATATGAATAAAGCACATCAAGCATTTTTTGTAATCCTTCAGGAGAATTGGAAAATAATACCATATCATCTGCATATAACATTAAAAACAATGACACTTCTTGGAGATTAATATCTTGACAATTATACTTGATAAAAGCATTCTCAAAATCATTTAAATATAAAGAGAAAAGTAGAGGAGACAGTGCTTCTCCCTGAATGACTCCTTGTTCTACTTTTAAAAAGTCACTAAAATTAAGGTCTTCCGTTTCCAACGGAAGACCTTCTACTGATTCTGATGGTTAAGATTATTCTTATTATTAAGGTCTTCCGTCACAACGGAAGACCTTCTACTGATTCTGATGGTTAAGATTATTATTCTTTTTTTTTTTCTTCTCCTTTCTAGACGCCAACTTTGAGGCCTCATATCTCGCTCATTTCTCAACGGATTTTGCTCAAATTTGCAGGGTTTATAGACGTTACAAAACTCTATCAGAATGCTGTCAAACATGTCAAAAATCTACTTCCGCTTTTGAGTTATCTCCCTTTAAATGAAAATTTAGGACTCTTCATTTCCGGATAAAGGCTCCGAGACTACAAAAGCTGGAGTAGAAATTCTACCGAATTTAAATAATAGAAGCATTGAAGTTGTGCACATCTATTTTTGTTTTTTGATTTCTGTGTTCAAAATGGCGCTAGATAGGGGTAAAAAATTAGAACGCCTAAAAGCGCGAAAATTTACACATATTTTCCTATGTATCTTTTAAACTAAAAATATTTTGTTAAGACATGTTGAATAAAAGTTGAGCACAATTTTAAGGTCTTTCATTTGGCACCTCCAAAAAGGGGCTGGTCCCTTAAATTAGGGATCTAGGGTCCTTGAAAGTTTTCGTTTTATAACTCAAAAACGGTAAATATTTCGATATAGCTGTCGCTAAAAAAGTTGTTCTTTAACATATTATTGATCTCATGAACTTGTTATTTTGTTCGAGTCTTTTTTAATAAATGAGCTAGAAGCTTGACCCATATACAGGTAACTAGTTTCATTAGACAAGTGAAGGTGAAATCTTTATGCGCATAACTGAAATAAACTTGCTATAAATGATAAATCTATCCATAATAAATACTAATACTACTTTAAAATAAGTTTTTACGTGTTCTGTGGTTTCATTCCAAATTATTGAGTCACACATTTTCAATACGTCTCGGGGTTTGTTTTTGTTTATAATTACGTAACCGGCCATCCCCCGATCACGCATGACCTAGATCCAGTGATCAGTGGCCATACACTAAACAGGCATTGCTGTTCTAAATCTATTTTGCAAACTCAACTATGTACGGATAATTGTTTTTTTTTTTTAGTCAAATCGGATCTTTCAAATTATTTCATCTTATCTATGTTGGTCATGTTGGTGATATACTTATTAAATTATTGTGGCCGAAATTACAGGAGATCCATTGCGTGTGAACCAGCGACCTGCGTTCGTAAACAAAACATCTTTTCGTCGTTTAATGTTGAAACATACACTATATTAAATTTTTAAAAAAAAAAGTTAGCAAAAAATAAATCAGTCTTTAACTGCATTTAACTGCGTTTCACATATACCCGGGTTTTGTGTTTGTTTATGTAACCTAATTATGTAGCCGAGGAAGCAGCTATTAATGCTCATACACAAAACATTGTCGTTCTATATTCATTTTGCTGACACAATGATTTACGGAAAATTATTTTTTAAATCATACCGGATCATTCAATTAAGTCATTTATTCTTATCTTAATTTGATTTAATTTAAATCCAAAATATTTTATTAAGGACGTATAAAGGTCCCCGATTTCATGAATCCTAATCTTTAAACTGCATACATGTATTTAATAAACGATTTATTTCTCAATTATGTGTTATTATGTGTTTAATTTCGGAGATTCATTGCGTGTGGTTAATTCTGCAGATAATTCTAACTTGACACACAAGGTTTGTAGACAAAGAATTCAAAAGAGATATATTTTGAAAACAATAAGACGCATTGCTAAACACTTTTACATTATTTTCTTTTTAAAATGGCTATCTTTATGATTACACCAACTTTTAACATGCTATGTGAAAAACTCTGTCGACTATAGTTTTGTAACTCCAGCATATGACAAGTACATGTGCTTTTTATTAAACACCCAATTTTCCATTAACGCCCACAAAATCTACCTAGCGTAAGATCGATAACATACCGCCCGACAATCATACAAAAATAAAACAATAGCTGCTGATTTGATTGACAGGCCAGCAACCTGCGCTACCTGATACTGTAGTCTGAGTTTGCATGTTTTGAAAGCAATTACACGTACCTGGTCACGCGTCAAACGCTTTCATGTACCGCTTGAAAAGTCGCTTTGTATACACTCTGGTAAAAACTTATATCTTTGTTGGTAATTATGTTTCACAAAATAATTGAGAGAAGAGAATTAAACTTTGAGTTCATTATTTTTATTTTCACTGCTGTTTTGTATACTGTACTTGTACGCGATATGTCGTCCAAGATAACTGTACAGCTTTCCGAAGAAAAAAAAAACTGGCGGCTATTCGAGCCCCTTTTCGCCTTCAATGTCCTCTTCAAAACACACCTGTTTACAGAGAAGAGATCATAATATTCAATAGAATATTTCATATTATATGTAATCTGATTTTGTATGTATAAGTATCTGAAAGGCTATATTGTGCTGAATTTTTTAAAATACATGTTTTATGTAATACATATTTTTTAGCATACGATAAAATATCGCCAACACTATAAGATTAATTATTTCTAATGTCCGGAACTGTGTAACGTAAATGCCATGCATTTAAGAAGTATGTTAACTTTTTATAATTTAATTACACTTGCAAGCGCGGTTCAAAAAAAAAAATGTACAAGGAGTACATATACATGGACTTGAATTTAACAAACTTATTAGCACATCTAATGATGAAAATGAAAATAATTGATAATACACTTTTACAACTTCATTTCAATGATAAGTTATTCTTAAACTTTACTTCAAATGTCAGAAAGGCCAGCACAGCCAAACTACTGTTAATTGTCTCTGTTTTAATTACAATGTCAATCACAATAACTTTTTTCTTTCGATCCCTTCATTTCTTATTTTTACATAGTTACATGAAATCCATGCACGGCGCTACACCTGTCAATCAAAATTGTAAACTTCTGGTGCCACGGAAGCATTTCCCCTGTGGTGTAAAATATTCTTTGGGTCAATTCTAATTTTACGCTTTTATAGATACAGTGTAATATTTCGAAACAACGTTTTAATTAAGGCTGAAGATGCATGCTGTGAATTTATCAAACCTGCAGTCCTAATTGACGATCCGTTCTTACATGTATATTATAATTAATCAGAGAGTCCAGTATTTGTGACAAATTTTGATTGAGATTTCACTTTCCCTTTAGGATAAAACGATTCATTAAATAGATTATGCATATGAGATGGATAGCTGTACTACATATAAATGTATACTTTTCACTTTGTAACAAGAATCTGTCATTGACAATTAAAAGTGAAGAGTTTAGGTAAAAGACTTTGACAAATGACGAGTTATTCCTTCTTAGTCACTATATAGCTTAAAGCTATATGGTCGTGCCCCCCCCCCCCACCCCCGCAATTATGTTTTTATTTTTATTATTATTATTTTTTTTTTGCTTAGATATCAAAAAAATTTGATTGTTTGTGCCCCGTCCCAGAAGAAAATGAAATTGCGTTCTACAGGCTTAAGGACAGACGATACGTTCCTCAATAACATATAATTTTTTCTAAGATTTTGTCATTGAAGCATTGCTACTTTAACATGTTTACTCGCAAAAAATTGAGGTACCTTACCAGGCATTTGTGCAAGATACCAGAGGATGTTTTTCCTATAAAATCCTTTTGGAAAAAAACTTAATTAGCCAATAACACATTTTTTAGTGTTTCAATTTTTTAAAGACAATTAGAAACTAGTTTAGAAATCAGAAGGTAATTAAAATTTTGAATATTTACCACAAAATACGATGATATACAGAACAGATATTTGAGGAACGTATCGTCTGACCTTAAGTCAGAACATGATTTTCATAATGATAATACATTTATCAAAATGTTTCTACCCCTACGATTCGTAGTTGTGGTTTCGAATACCACCACGTCGCCCGCGTGGCGCAGTGGTTTGAGTGTTTGCTCTAGAGTCGCGGAGTAAGGAGTTAATCTTTACATCGTGGGTTCGACTCCCTCTGCGGGACGTGGAGACCGGTCCTTTGCATGAGACCATATAGATCTCTTGAGATATTTTATGTACTAGTTAATCAATAGTCATGCATAAATATCACTGAATTTAATTATCTTTCTATCCCCTTTTGCAAAGGTGCATATATACCTATAGATTATAGACTAAGAGTGAACATTGATTTTTTTTTTTCATGTGAAAAATTAAAATGTATTTTAATTATATTTTTTATGTGATATAAATCAAACCAATACCCATTCTTTGGTTTACTGAGTCAGGAAATAATTTTATGGGATATTTAGACGTATCTACAATAAACAGAGGAATTGAGGAAATTCGGACTACAACAAAATTACAATCGTTTTAGGAATAAATAAAACATGTAGTGCTGCAAAATGGATTAGATGAAGGAAATTTATGAACAATAGAGCATTGAAGCATAAGTTTTTCCTTGGCTGAAAAGTTGTATTGTTTAAAACGGCCAATTTTACTCTATAGACAAATTGGTCTTGAGATATTCACCTTGCTATAGACCGGGCGCATTTTCTATAGATTTTGTCTATCGGTCTACCGTTAATTTCGCACACTGGTTATACATGTTTATGATCTCATGACAATGTATTTTGACACAATATGAAATAAAGAAACCACAAAAACTGAAATTTAAGTACCATGAAAATACAACGGGATCGGTATTCCAAAATGGATGGTGTAGACTGACAATTGCTGATATGAAAGACTGAAGCCTCTTTCGAAGGATTGTTGAAATCACGTACTTAAATAATTTATATATAATTATTTATAATAAATTTATTCAAATTTCATTAATATCCATTTTAGCTTTCAGGGGTTAAGGATTTGCATTTCTATTTGATTGTTAGATTCTATTGCAGTCTTACTATCCCTGGATTGTTTTGTTTTGTTTTTTTTGGCATGAACTATATTCAATGCCTTAGCAAATAAATAGCTGATAACTTTTAGACTTAGTTACATCTTTAATGAAGCTAAAAGCAGGGACACATGCACTCCTGGGAACACTCTAGTTCTGTAAGAAATCGGCAAAGATAATTAAGCAGAGATTTTTGATGAATAAAATGTTTTTTTTTTTTAACCTTTTTTTATAATGCTGACTATATATACATGTATGGTCTGCGTTATAAAACATGATGTGATAGGGTAACGTAATGCACCTTGTACACGTACTCAAAGATGCCGACGTTTTTCAATATCGAAATTGGACATAAAACATATATACAATAAAATTTGAAGCCAGCGAGTTAAAAGTAATAAATTACAACTATATGGAAACGAAATGAAAAAAACATGTGTAAACTTGTCAAGTTGGAAACACTCAGAATGGGTATTGTTGGTATCATACAGACTGTGTCATGGCCTTGACTCAAGTTCAACGTCACCAAGAACAAGATGCTTTTACTGGATGTGTGGTCTGAAAGAACATGTGTTAACTTGTCAAGTCGGTAACACAGATAGGTTTGCGTCATAACCAGAGTGTGTCATGGCTTGACGCAAGGTCATCTGGACAAGTTCAAGGTCACGAAATAGAAAGTGTACATTATTTTATTGTCTTTCTACTGGCGAAGCATTGCAAGTTGATAGTCCCTTAAAAGATTATTTATCATCTTAGAATATGGCATGACCTTGACTCAAGGTCACTGCTCCAACGGAAGACCTATTCGTTGCTCTGCAACGAGCTCGGCTCTAGTTCTTTTTTTTTTTTTTCCTAGACGCCAACTTTGAAGCTTCATATCTTCCTCATTTCTGAACGGATTTTGTTCAAATTTTCAGAGCTTTTAAACTTTGCAAAACACTCTCAGAATACTGTAATACAATTCGGAAATTACCTTCTGTTCACGAGTTATTCCCCTTTGATTGAAATTTTTATGCCTCTGGTTTCCAGACAAAGGCTCTGAGACTGTAATAATTGGAGCACAAAACCCTTTGAAATTGAAAAGAAGAAGCATTGAAGTTGTGCACATCGGTTTTTGTTTTTTGATTTTTGCATTAAAAATGGCGCTAGAGAGGGGTCAAAAGTTAGAACGCGGAAAAGAGCAAAAATTTTGACATATTTTCCTTTATATCTTTAAAACTAAAAATATTTTGTTAAAACATGTAGAATAAAAGTTGTGCATAATAGCAAGAGCTTTCATTTGATATCATTTAAAAGGGGCTGGCCCCTAAAATTAGGGATCTAGAGCCCTTGAAAGTTTTCGCTTTATAACTCAAAAACGGTAAATATTTCGATATGGCTTTCGGAATTAAAGTTGTTCTTTAACACCTTATTGATCTCATACAAATGTTGTTTTGTTCGAGTATTGCGTAATATGTCGTAATATGTAGGTAAAAAGCAGGTCCCGTAAACAGGTAAGCGTTTTCATTCGGCAAGTAAATCGGAACTCTTCATGTGTATAACTTTAACAAACTTGCAATAAATTATATACCCTACTGTATTTAATGCTAATTTTCTTCT
This sequence comes from Saccostrea echinata, assembly GCF_033153115.1. NCBI lineage: Eukaryota > Metazoa > Mollusca > Bivalvia > Ostreida > Ostreidae > Saccostrea > Saccostrea echinata. Next base: position 7,536,288 of record NW_026889777.1, read on the forward strand.
AAATAAGGTTTTAAACGTGTTCTGTGGTTCACTCATAAATTATTCTTTACAACTTTCTTTTCTTTTCTAATTTAGATTTAAAGGGAACACGTCTTCAAATAAAGGAAGGAATTAAATGTATCTATATAACTATATAAGTAATATTAGACTTTAAGCATCGAATAATTAATGATCATTAACAGTACGCATTTCTCCATGTTCACCTAAATGTTTTTAGTTATGTAACACAACCCGCGATCCCACGTTGCCGAGGTCACCATCGACCAGCCACCTGCGGTCATAAACCATGTAAACAAAACAAATATCTGTGAAGACTGTGATCACGTTTTAAATCCATCGTGTAGAAACAACAACTAATGAAACATTGTGTTTTTTAAATTTATATTGAATCTTTAAGATAACTTAATCTCATCTTTGATTTAATCTTAATTTCAAACACTAGTGCATAAAATCATTTCGAATTTTAATCGCTTTTACCGGCCTGTTCACTGTCGACACAGCAATACGATTAAAAAAAAAAAAAAAAAAAAAAAAAAAAAAAAAAAATTATTTCTCTGTCCCGTGTAATTGCATCTTTGATTTAGTCTTAATTTCAAACACTAGTGCATAAAATCATTTCGAATTTTAATCGCTTTTACCGGCCTGTTCACTGTCGACATAGAAATACGATTTAAAAAAATAAACAAACAATTTATTTCTCTGTCCCGTGTAATTGTATTCTATTTCAATTGTAATTGAAAAGGTGCTAAGGCAAATAATTGCAATTAGTGATGGAAGTATTAAGTATTAATACTTGTGTAAAGTATAATTTTTACTATCAGTCTCTTAATTGTTTCTTCATTTAATTTTTCATTAAATATTAAACTACATGTATATACATCAAATAATACTTTTAAACATACAATAATTCACGCCTTCTTACAGCACAGTTTACATTCTGCTCTGTCGCTTTGTAACCCAGTCTTCGTGCACACGTGGCCGCAGAGAGCCGGGGTCATATCGGTATTAAAATACATTGTGTACTCATAGCGATTAATGGAAAATTGGGTTTGAAATCATTTCGAATCTTACATATTATTTTATTTTACTCTATCTCACGCTTATTTTTATCAATCCTTACCGCCCGTGCATTTATTCATTTCAAGTTTTACGCATTTTAATTGCCGACTTAACCATTAAGTTTGCAAAATTTATTTTTCTGTCTCGTGTTTTAAACTGCATGTACACATGCATGATAATTGTAAGTGGAGGTGACTTTTTCAATTCTCGGCATCCTCACATGTGATTTCGGAACCTTAATTGACAATGTGAGGATGAATTCTCGGGAAAATCGAAAAGTTTTACGGATACATACATACATACATACATGCAAGTGTTTAAAATACAGAGAAATACAAAATCCCCGGTCTCTGTTTTACATTATCTTTGCAACAAAATATTGGTTAATCTGAAATCAATTTTATTGATCTATAGCTTATTTTGAAGTAAATTATCGGTCCACTGAGTTGATAATGAGTTGTTTTTATAACGAGTACATTTAGAGTATTCCGAATCACTTTTTACATTTTGACGGTAAACGATTTTATTAACAAGTTTATAAATGGTTGGTTGGTATTAAAGGAAACCCAATTCAATGAAAAATCAAATCTACATTACACGGCGAGTCTATCTACGATACAGCGGCCTTGACAGGGGTTATATTTACATCACCTTTTTAGTGTATTGCAGGTCACTTCCGGGTATTTCGAATCACCAGGTAAATGGCTAAAAACAGTCAGATAACAACATTATAATTAATGAATTAGTTGGTATTGTTTACCAAAAGTATCAAAAAATAAAAAGAATTATTTTCTTGTTGAATGTTGTTGGTTTTTTTATTAAGTTATTAAAGCCCCCCCCCCCCCCTTCTGTAGACAACACTATAAAACAGCGTTCTCAGAGGCGGATCATGCAGAAAAGCAAATACCAACAGAATATTTACCTGAAATTACCTGATTGTAAATTGTTGTCCTGTAAATATAATCATGATAATTATGTAATTTTTTTTTTTACCTATGTGATTTTTTTAATGCAAATAATTAACATTGAACTGTCATAATTCTACGAGTAGGCTACCAAATAATGATATAATGATGATAAAAAAAATTGTGAAAAGGAATTAAACCAACTCATGTTTAGATTTCATGATTATCAAGAATGACGTATATCACTGCATACGTGTACTCGTACATATGAACATTGATCAACACTGATCAAGTGTATACCGGGACCCGGGATAGTCTTATTATAGCTCTTGCTTTGTCAAATCATTACTTTCATACCCCTTGCATTTAAGAAAAACAATGTTATAAAAAAAATAATAATCTGACATATAAGAAGTATACATGTAGCGTGTGCAATTTATTTGGCTAGGGGCATGTACACACGTGGTTCGAAACTATAGGGGGCTACAAATGCGGCCATAACTAGTATATTTTTGAGGTGTTATAAAAAAACAAATAATACTCACAAAAGCTAATAAAATTGCCGTTCTATCGATACCTTATATGCCATGTTTCATCCACCAACAACGCCACGACATCGATGAGAAATACCATGCAACGTTTCTACACGGGCATTTTCTTCGAAAAGGGTAGGAAGTTAATGAATTAAAATAATTAATTCTTTTAGTTAACGCATTATGTTTACCTCTTTATTTGTTGTATGCAATAAGTATAGACCTTACTAATAATGACTGTTTGGTTGTCACACCTGTGCATGTGTCGTGCGAGGTACAGCGGTAAGGTAAATTACCGAGAGTCGCGATATGCGGGGTGATTCGGAATACCCTAAATGATCTAACATGGGCCCACATAATACGACTAAATTCGTTTCATGAATGAACTGGTTCTTAACAAATATATGTACAGTATACAATATCTTTTCTTTAGATCTGTTTGTTTATTATTTTCAACCACAATCTGCAGTTACACGAAATCCATGCACAACGGCGCTACACCTGTCAATCAAAATCACTCGATATTGTGAACTCAGTCTGGTGTTACGGCAGCATTTCCAAAGTGATTCAAAATATTCTATCGGCTAATTCTAATTTTTCGCGTTGAATAATAATATTTTGGAACAAAGTTGGAATTAAGGCTGGAGCTGCATGCTGTGAATTTATCACACCTGCAGTCTGCAGTCTATGTATATGAAGCATCTGCTGAGTAATGAATCAGAGAGCATAATATGCGGAACAAGTTTGATTGAGATTTTTACTTTTCCTTTAAGATAAGATGATTAATAACATAATTTATGCATCTAATAGATACATATCAATGTACATGTGTAGCTTTTTAAAAACAAGAATCTGTAATTGAAAATGTGAAAGTGAAGAGTTTAGGTAATAGTTCTTAACCAAAATTTAATGACAATTCATTCCTTCCTAGTCTCTATATAACTTTTAATTACGGCCGTGCCCTCTCCCCTTCAATTGATGTCTTATACATGCTTTTAAATTCTGTTTACGTATCAAGAAATTTCCACAGGTACTTGTGGACAGGATCCCCCCCCCCCCCCCCCCAAATTCAACCCCGATGTTTCTTGGACATTTTTTTCCACAAATTATATTTATTTCACTTATTCATCATGTGTACCATAGGAAAAAATCGAGTACAAGTACCTGTGGAAATTTCTATTTGCCCCCCTCCCTCCAAAAAAACTGAAATTGCTTTCTACGGGCTTGACAAAAGGTACTTGTGGATAGACCCCCCCCCCCCCCCGATATTCAACCCCGGGGCTTGTTGGACATTTTTTCCACAAATTATATTTATTGCACTTACTCATCATGTGTACCATATGAAAAAATCGTGAAAACCCCATTTGATAATCGTTCCACACAAAAAATGCCTCACTATGTATAGTTAAAACATTAATTTTTCATATTTCTTGATGAAATTAACATTAAAAAAAGCAACACAAAATTAATACCGGATTACATATCACTTGAATTTATCATAAAGCAGAAAATCTGTTCTGCGGGCTTCAAGGCCAGCTCAGGAACCTAAAGATGTCCTCATTTTCCAAGTCCAGTACAGAACGTAAAATAGATGAAATAAATCACACGATCATTGGGATGAACTCAAAGAAAGAAGACTCTTGAGGAAAAGATATTTTGATTCGACTTATAGACTGAAATCAACCGATATTCTCTTTTTGCCACTCTTTCCTGGTGCCCTGGGACTCTGAATGTAGGATCAGTATTTTTTTCACAGGTCCGTTGTACGGATTGTACCGGGGGGGGGGGGGGGGGAGGGGAGGCAGACCTTCTGAAAATAGTCTTTTGCTGTAGTTTTAATATGTAAATTTTGATTTAGTTGCTGCTTGCACCCTCCCCACTCTTTGTTTCTCTACGGTCATACATAGGCGAATCCCAGCAAAAATGTAATGACCCCCCCCCCCTCCAACACACACTTTCTTTTAAATATGTATTGCGATAGGACTTAAAATAGGAAAACATTTTCTGCATATCTCTACATCGAAAAATATAAAACAAATATTTTTTTTATATTTTCTTTTTAAAACAACATAGATAATTATGCATAGCTAATTAAATACTGAATTAAATATTTATCTTTGCAGACAATATGCTCTGGGTTATAGAACATGATGTGAAAGCGTATCGTAATGCACCTTGTAATCCTTTGGATTTTCAGATTTAAGGCCAATGCGAAAACCCAAAGACGCCGACATTTTTTTTTATGCTACTGTAATCGAAGATCCGGAACGATTTTTGTCCTGTCCACCTGTCTATTTGTCTGTTAGACTGTGTTAGCCTCTTTGTCCGCAAAAAACTATGCCCATAAAATTTGATTGGTTGGAACTACTGCTTTCATATTTCTTATGTGTATTCCTAGTAACAAGGACTTCCTTCAGGTACCAACATATTTGACCTCTTGACCTTGAACTTGGAGTTTGATCCTCTTTCGCAAAATTTTACCAAACTATAACCTTGGCCAAAACTTTTGAACAGTTGGTGCTATGGCTTTTATACTTCACATCTGTATCCCTTGTGATAAGTCTCCTCCTTGGGTATAAATATGTTTGACCATTTCACCTTGATCTTGGAGTTTGACCAACTTTTAAACAACTTTAGCCTTGACAATAACTTTTGAATGACTAGTACTAGGGCTTTTATATTACATGGGTAATTTTCTTGTGACAAGGCCTGTCATTGTATACCTTTAATTTTGACCATTTTACCTTGACCTTTGAGTATGTCCTACTTTTGAAAAACTTTAACCTTGGTTTTAACTTTTGAACAGTTGGTGCTAAGGCTTTTTTAAAACCATATGTGTATTCCTTGTAACAATTAAGACCTTCCCTCAAGTACAAACAATTATGATCCCTTGACCTTGGAGTTTGACCTTTTAAAGAAATTAACCTTGGCAATAACTTTTAAACTGTTGCTGCTATACTAGTATATATTTCACAGTATATTCTTTGTTCAAGACCTTTATTTGGGTAATAACATTTTTTTTATCTTTTGATCTTGACCATGGAGTTTGACTTGCATTTGAGAAACTTTAACTTTTGCCATAAGATGCCATATGGGGGCATCAGTGTTTCAAAAATCACACGTTGTTCAGTATCCAAATCGGGCATAAAACATTTACAATGATCCTTTAAAGCAGTGAGTTGAACCTAATAAATTACGACTATAGAAATTATGATAATTTATTTCGATGTATGGTCTAAAAAAACGTTTATTATACCTCTGTGAAAACTAGCTTACAAGTGAAAAATCACTAGTAAAATAGAATTTGATTGGCCGAGAAAGTCACGTGTCCATCATGTTTGCCCTGCAACAAAACGTCGTGTTTCACGATTGTGACGTCACAATTAAACGAGTGAGGAGTTAGATTGTTTATAGCGACGCTGCTAACTTTGTTCGCGCGGTAACAACAACTAAAAATTCACCCCAAAAAATCACCCTAATTAATGGAATTGCATACAGATAGTAGATTAAACATTCTTTGTTAAAATGTTTGCACTTTTCAAAATTCGTTTATGGAAGTACAGCTAACATACGTCATGAGACGTCACAGTCTAGACGTTCCAAATGTCTCGTGCTGTTTGAAAATTAAGTGAACAATGCACTCGCCCAACGGTCGCACCGTCAACATATTATTGTTGATTGATTGTGTCGATTTAAATGTGTAAAAATGTAATGGTGTTTGAATGTTACTGGTGTGATCACACAAACTTGTCACGTAGGAATTTTTTTTTAATGAAACGAGGCTATTGGTGTACCTGTAACTTACTTCTCTTTCATATCGTTCTCATCAAATGCATGTTTGCTTTATTCATTGGATCTCCTTTGTAATTCCTGCATTTTGGTTAATTCGGTATTATAAACAATTTATTGCATAATAGAGCATAAAGATTTCTTCGCAAATGAAAAATCATATTTCCCTCTGGCGTTGCCTTCGGGGAGTATGATTTTTCATGGGCGAAGAAATCTTCATGTTGCCCTCGCGGAATATGATTTTTTATGGGCGAAGAAATCTTCATGTCTCCCTCACTATCATGCAATAAATGCAAACTGTGAACTTGTCAAGTCCGAAACACACAAAAGGGTATCGCTGATATCATACAGAGTGTATCATTGCCTTGATCAGGCCCATAGGAAGCAAATTCAGTTTTTTTTTTTTTTTTTTTTTTTTTGGGGGGGGGGGGGAGGGGGCACAGCCATACATTTTCAGTTGACAGTTGAGGGGGCACTACTACCATAAATTTCCTGACAAGCAAAAAAAAAAAAAAGGTCACCAACTACCAAAAATTCCTTGAAAAGCAAAAAAAAAAAAAGAAGGTTATCAGACGTTTTTATTGAGGTGGCACAAGCTATAGTATCTATGTCTACTATTGTAATCTATATATGGGCAAAATTATTGGGGGGCACGCCCCCCTCGGTTCCTACGGCCATGTTGATTAAATTTAGGGTCACTAAGGAAAGAATGTTTTGACTGGATGAATGGTCTGAAAGAACATGTGTTAACTTGTCGAGTCGGTTACACATAGATGGGGTTTTCTTATAACCAGAGTGTGTCATGGTTTGATGCAAGGTCATTTGAACGAGTTCAAGGTCATCAACGGAGAAATAACATTCCTTAACTGTCTTTCTACTGGTGAGACATTGCAAGTTCATACCCCTTACAAGATTGCTTATAACCTTAGAATGTGGCATGACCTTGACTCAAGGTCACTTCTTCCTGTTCGCAGCTCCAACGGAAGACCTACTCGTTGCTTTGCAACGAGCTCTGCTCTAGTTGTTTTTATATTTCACACAACTCCTAACATTCTTATACAGAGACCATATACTGTTAAACATTTTCCCCTTGATCCCTAATGTTATGAGCTTTTTGAAAAGATAATTTCTATTAATACTATCGAATGCCTTACGGAAGTCCACAAAACAACAGTAGAGTTTTTTCCCATTCGAAAGATGTTTATCAATTATACTTTGCAGTGCAAAAATTGCGTCTATAGTACCAACCCCTGGTCTGAATCCAAACTGTGCATCAGTTAAAATAGAATTACTTTCGGACCATTTCATCAGTCTATTATTAAGTATAGTTGTAAATATTTTTAACATACAACTCATAAGGGTAATGCCCCTATAGCTATCTGTTACATCTGGGTCTGCCTTTTTAAGGATAGGTACTATTTCACCTTCACACCATGTGAGAGGAATATTACCAGTATCAAAATAACATTAAATATTCTTGTTAAAAGTGGGCTTAGGTCTTCACACATGTATTTAAAATACTCATTTATCAAATTATCTTTTCCTGGCGATTTTCTGCTTTTTAAACAGTTTATAACATCTACAACCTCTTCAACAGTTATATTAACATCTAGTTCATCAAATACAGCATTCATATCATATTCTGTATTCCAAAAATCAGTATATGTAACATCTTTACAGACTCCTAGGTTTCTGAAATATTCAAAAAATTCTTCTACACTAAGATTACAATTGTTTTCTGTTAACATTACATTTGTTATAGATTGCTGTAAAGTATATAATGAAAAAAATAAGTATTTTCTTGATTTAACATTTTTTAAATAAGGATACTGCAACACTCTTGCATTTTTTGGGATTGTGTAATCTAATAGTAAAAAGACAGTTTTTTTAATTTCACTTAAATTAAAGGTCACAGTGACCTTGAAATAGGTCGCGACACACCTTCTACCTAAGATGCATAGATTGGCCAAGTTTGATGATTTTAAGTCCAATAGTTTTCTAGTTATGAGCCGGACAGGATTTTTCCATATTTTGCCATAGCATCTTAATTAAAGGTCAGAGCGACCTACTTTAAATGTGCGACACACCCTCTACCCAAGAAGTATCAGCTGACAAAGTTTGATAATCCTAGGCCTAATAGTATTAAAGTTATGAGCCGGACACGAAAAAGCTAACAGACGGACGGACGGACATAATACATCTCGTCTAAAGACGGGCGTATATAACATGTGACCTAGTTTATTCCGCATCCTTTTATTTATTAATGATGTTGTAAACACAAAAGGTGAATAAACTGCAAATCTTGAATCTAAAAGCAAAGACGTGCACATCTAATTTTATATCGAGCAAAAATCGGAAAGTGATCCAACAAGTCAAGCATATAAATAAAACAAGCATGTGTATATTTACACAGACATGCACAACAGACCGACGTCCAACGGCTATAGTGGAAGATTTACCTCATTAAATGGACACAGAATACTTACGGTTCGTCATTGTTTGCTCGTGGCTGGAGAAGTCACTGCCACTGGAAAAGAGGCCTGAGATAAATGTGAACTATCGAACGAGAAAGTTATCACGAAGAATATTACCATCTATCACAGCAAGTGAACGTATTTTTCAGCGAGCCTCTGTGATAACTAGTTAACACTTAATATCATAAAGTATGTAATTTAAAAAAAAAACAAACAAACAAACAAAAAAACGTTCTAATTGTTCATGATGTTTGCATGTGTATATATGCTTTGATCTGTTTACATGGAATAAGGATACATAGAAATTGGAACAGAATAGATGATTGCATGTTGAATTTATTCATGAATGAACGGAAGATGATATAACCACTTACTTTATTATACATGTAGTTGCTTTACATTGGGCACTTCCAGATGTTTATAGAAGCTTGACCTGTATACACAGTCGGGGACACAAAAGGTCAACACACAGGTTATTTAAAGATCAAGGTCCGTTCTTAAGGTATGGCGTGCAGAAGAGGCGCTCTTTAAATGCCAAGATTCGAAAAGTCATGTATAAATGGCCATCTTTAAAAATTATGTTTGACCTCTTCCGACCGACTGACTAAAAACGGCCCGACTCAAAAAAAAAAAAAAAAAAAAAAAAAAAAAAAAAAAAATTAACCTCTGGCCGTAATTGGGAAACAATTATTTTTTTTTTTAAATCATTCCGAAGTTTTCTCATCCTATTAATTAATAATTATTTTAACTTCACATTCGGACCGTAAAACTCTCGAAAACTTTTTTAAGACTTGATATAAAACAGTGAAAAATATAATGCAATTTTCCCAATCTTATATCACAGGCATTTTTTCTGAAATATTTTTTACCCCTTGGAGGTATAACTTTGATCTGTTTTTGTCTTGAAAATTGAAAAATTACGAGTGATATGAGGAGAACCCCTGAAACTGAGTCACCATAAGCAGTTGACAGAAATGTTGTTGTTGTGGAAAAGCTTTGTTTTAGAAAGATAATTTTGCAAATGAAAAGTTCAAACTTAAGAAAGAGAAAAATCACCTTCGAGGGATAAGGATAAAAGCAAAAAATGACCTTGAACAGACCCAAATCAATGGTTTTAATGTTTTCGGGAAGAACAAACTTAAGGTTCTGATTCGGGTCAGCTACCAAGTAGTCATCTTGTAGCAAGCCATCTGGTATAGTTGATGGTATAGTTGATGATGTATTATTTAAATTGGTTAAATCTTTACTATAGGTCACCTTATTTAAGGACTTTTATTGCTAGCTAGGTCAATTTACCGTTTGACACACTCTTGTCAAAGTGTTCTGTACACTAGTGTGCTACTTGGCTTTCCAACAATGTCCACAGATAATGTTTCAACATCAATATCCTTAGTTGTGCAATAAATATACACTTTTTTCAATGTAGCTCTCTGGTCGTACATCGCAATTTTTATCAGATCACCGAGCTACAGACCTGATGCCACTTTATCCCTATATGCAATATCAGTCCGCTGGGCAGCAGCACTCCAGCTATGCCATCTGTGTCATTTGTGTATACTAACAATGGATGCCATTTTGTGGGATGCCCTGTTTGCAGTGCTTGAACCTAACATACAACAGATCAGTTTCAATACCAGTTTACCCATGGATCTAGATAATCAAGCACAACCAAACCCTAGAAAAATGGTGGAGCAAAATCATCGTAATGATATGCAGTCAGAAATGGTACCAATTAAAGACCAGATTAAATCAAGATACAGTACTAGTTAAACAACAATTTCAATTCTTAGCTGAAAACTTGGAAATCGACCTGCTGCGAGTAGTAACTCAAAATGATCTAGAATATCAAGTACATGATACTTTTCCAAAGGTACTACTTATAAGTTATCAGGAAGATTGGTTTGGATTTAAAAGTGTCACCAAGTGAAGCACTGGAAACCAGAATTTGCAAAAGGCAATTTTTTTTCTTCAGCTTCAGTAGTTCACCAAGTCATTGATTTTCCTGAAATCTACATTTATTAGAAAAGAGATCTAGAGGAGCACTATAAAAAGAAAAAAAAAGAATTTGTAAAAACTAAACAGAAACCGATCAGTCTATGGATGACAGGGAGAAAGAGATATGGAGTATAGTCATAATGGGAATCATAGTTTTACATAGGAATATGTAGGAAATATCTTTTAAAATATTTCTATAAAGAATAGCAAAACCATAAATAGTCATATTAGTATAAAAGCATCCATAGGTGCTGTACTATCAAATCATACCCCCCCCCCCCGCCCCGCCCCCTGGAGTAAGGCGGGACCACAGTAGAATATCAATCGTTTAAATATAAATATATAGGGGAAAATCTTTTAAGGCCATGATCAGTCAAAGAAATATAGGAGCATTCTCAGTATAGATTGAAGTTTGTTCAAACCAGCGCCCCCCCCCCCTCCCGGTCATGGGGATAGGTTAAGACCACTTATATATTTAAACTTTTTAATACTGAACTGATTTCTGCTTTTCTCTATCCAAAGTGAAAAGGTGAGCGATGTGGCCCATGGGTCATTTGTTCGTGGATAACATTGGCAAAGAAGTAGAGGGGTGTGTTTAAAATTATCCTAGATTCCACAGAACAAATGGTTGATAAAACTTAAGCTTTCAGTGCAATTCTCAGAGTATTTTTGATAAGCCATTTTTAAAGGTGCTTAGACACAGATTTGAACTTAATATTTTCTCAAATTTTCTGTATAATATCACGACTTATATATTGAAATAGCATTTCACACGAAAATATAATCAAAAACTTATTTTATCTGGAAATCATTGGAACTACGAATTCAAGGGACGCGTTTGATTAACACATCTTTGCACTTACACAAATTTTAACTTTATCCTTAATATTTAAGAAAAGAAGCGATTTTGTTATGTATTAATGAAAAATATTACATCTATAATCCAGAAAATTCAGAGTAGAAATGGTCGAAAGCAAAACCAACTCACCATTATTGTCCGTCTGTGCTCTGAGATGTGTACAAAGTTTAACAAATTGAACACACACGTGAAACGTAAACTATTTATGTAAACAGGGCACGAGTTCTGTTATTATTAATGTTTACGATTCACCGGGTGTGTTCAATTGTGAAACTCTGCACACACCTCTGAGCACGAACTTATAATACTGTGAGTGGTTTTTTGCTTTCTGGGTTATAGTTTAAATATTTTTCATTAATACACAACAAAATTGCCACTTTTCTTAAGTATTAAGAATAAAATTAAAATACGTGAAAGCGCAAGGATGTGTCAATCCAACGCGTCCAGAAATTCGAAGTTTTAATAACTTCGAGATGAAATAAGATTTTTATTATATTTTAGTATGAAATGCTATAGCAATATATAAGTCATGAAATTATACAGAAAATTTGAGAAAATATTAACTTCAAATCTGTGTCCAAGCACCTTTAAGAAGGTACTTGAAATGTTTGACTCTTCAGATAACTGCAAGCCAAGTGAATATGAGAAGATCAAAACATGTATGTCTTTTGATTGTGATCAAATAAAGAAGATAAAAGTTCATATGTAGGTTGGTGAACTGTCAAATAGACAAGTGATATCAAATACATAGCATTTTACTGTGTCACATGGAAACATGTCAAGTCAACCATGCAATAAGTCTATCTCATCTAGAAACAGATAAAAATCAAAGTACTGAAAGTACTGGGAAGCGCTAAGCATATTGCAATTTGAAATTCATCAGAAATATTTTGAATTCGAATTGTCTTTTGTATTGGAAATTAAGCAATATCTTGACAGTCCGGCTGCGCTAGGGCGAGCACAGTTGTATGATACATAACCAAACATGTGAGTCATGAAAATTTCCCCTTGGGATATGAAATTCAACATTGTCTTATGCCTTTTTATTTCAAGCATTTTATATTTTCTTCTTCTGTCAAAAGATCAATCAATTTTACATACATGAAATTGCAAGAAAATATTTCTCCGTTTCTTAGAAAAACAAAAAAAAAACAAAACAAAACAAAACAAAACAATATATATACAAATTAAATGTCAGATATTTACTCCATACAGCAATGTATTTCTCAAACTTAATAAAAACAAAAGAAGAAGAAAATAACATGTAAAAATATTTTCTTTCTCCATCTCCTTATAGGCGTATAAATCGCAATTTATTGTGGGGAGGGGGGGATGGTCGACGAGTTTTCCGACCAAATTTAGTCTATAAATGTAGCTATACATTTGCTGGAAAATGTATATTTTTAAATAATTTTGAACACTTGAAACTGTCGCTGAAATTCCTCTCATTTATGTGCAACACCGACAGCTAAAATGTCCTGGTGATAATTTTTAATAATAAATTCATTCCGTGTTTACAAGTGTTTCAAATTGAAGATTGGCTGTTAGTGACAGTACTTGAATTTTAGAAACTGCACTCGGAAAATTAAGGTGTTATTTGTTTTTTGCGTCGATTTTTCATATTCATAAGCGATTTATAAATTTACGATTTTATAGAAAAGATTTTACAAGAAATACATTAATGGAGTGTGTAAGATATTTACACAATCGCTACGAGCGTCCAGTATTTATTAATGATAAATAAAACTTAGACTATATATTACATTGTACATTTTGTTTTGAATATGCTACAGCTGTGTATTATACATTTTTAACACTTCACATTCATCGCGCTGTGCAGCATATCGGCATCATGTTTGTAAGAACGTCATGTGACAAAACTCTCTGTCAATGAAATGAGCACCCGTGAAGTTAACGCCCTTTTGTCAGTGATAACTGGTAAATATACATTTTGAGTATAAAGATATTATATCTGTCTTCTTCATTTGATGTTCGGTGCTACCCTTTTATCTCTGATTTTCATATACATAATTATTTATAATGTATTTGCAACAAAATTTGTCTTTTCTGTTTATCTCACAATATGTATATCTGATTTGTAAATATTACTTTTTTAAAATAAAAATTTTATACTTTTCTTCTTCGGATTAAAAATATATCATTAAACCCCCATAAGTATTTTGAACTATTGTTGAAATACTTTAAAATGCTTCGGTATTTTTTTTACGGACGTTTGATGCTTTACTTATTTATGTATGATTTTAACTACCACGCAAAACGTGTTTAGAGGAAAAAAAATATCTACAGCACTGTTGTGTTAGGTGAAAAGGAATACTGAAAATAATTGCCCGTAATTTTTTCGCTATTTCCATGATAAATAATTCAACAGCCCAAGAAAGAAAATACAGAATATTAATCTCAAGTATTAATAAGTCTTCATGAAGGTATACAACATTGTTTTATTCTGTTTTTATGTAGTCCTCATGTACGTACAGCCGCAAACTGCCTTTCCTTGCTAATTATTTACATCATATTTTTTACCCATATTACAAGTATAGAGTACAACACAAGTATAGACAGTCCATGAATGCATTCCAGTCTGTTACTTATTGACACTGAGATGCGAAAATCAACTTCATTGATAGCTCTCTGCATGGTGCAAGGGTGATAATAGACTAATGTCTTGTTTTAGTCACATTGCCTGAAATAAGGGTCTAGAAGAAGAAATAATAGTTTATATGGATATAAGTTATATAGAACGCACATAGGTAAGTACATTGTAAATCAATTTATGTGAAATTTTCTACTAAATAACTCAATTCCAGTTTGAGTTTTAAATACTTATGAAAATCACATCTGAGTTTTAAAAATATGTACTTATTCAATCACAACATAACATGTACATGACATATAATAAATAGTTTTTGCGCCATAGATGCAGCAATTGTTAGCTACATGGTACACAAGTAATGAGTGCCGACACGATTTTAAATGAACCACAATGTATAGAGATAAGGATGACAAGAACCGCCCTTATCTACTAACAGTGGAGTTTCGTACAATGTACATGCATATATCTTTACCTTACTAATTGACTCCTATTATTAGAACTGCGCGTAACTCAGTATTACACTAAATTAGCCGAACGAGAGTCGGGGATTTCCAGTTGCATATTTCTAGAAAACCCAGTGGAGTTATATAACTTGCTTAGTGGCGCTGGATCGCGAAAGGAAGTAGATTTACGATGACAGTAAGCGCTTTGCGCTGTGCTTAGCGCTTAAAAAGTCATCCAGAAATGATAGGTGTCTCCATTGCAGTTGTCATGATTTTTTGCAAAGTTCTGTCAAAGCACATGTCATTCTTGTCAATTATATATTTACAATGATGAATTAAGTCAGAAGTCAACTCTATACAAGGATGGATTAAGTCAGAAGTCAACTGTGTACAAGGATGAATTAAGTCAGAAGTCAACTCTATACAAGGATGGATTAAGTCAGAAGTCAACTGTGTACAAGGATGAATTAAGTCATGCAGAAGTCAACAGTATGTAAGGGTGGATTCAGTCAAAACTCAACAGTATGCAAGGATAGATAAAGTCAGAAGTCAACTGTATGCACGGATGGAATCATTTAAAAGTCAACTGTATACAAGGATGAATTAAGTCGGAAGTCAACAGTATGCAAGGATGGATTCAGTCAAAAGTCAACAGTATGCAAGGATGGATTAAGTCAGGAGTCAACTGTATGCAAGGATGTATTAAGTCAAAAGTCAACTGTATACAAGGATGGATTAAGTCAAACTGTATGCAAGGATGGATAAAGTCAGAGGTCAACTGTATGCAAGGATGATTCAAGTCAGATGTCAACTGTATGCAAGGATGGATTAAGTCAGAAGTAAACAAAATCAAAGGTAGTTCAAGTCATGTAGACAAAGCAAGCTTAATTATGCATAATTATGTATTATCAGTGATAGATTCAGATTATTGACGTTGCCATTGTTAAATAGAATTGACTGTGGTATTATTGTTTGTGAGAGTAATTCAAGTGTAGATATAAAAGAAATTGTTGCTACTTTAATGGAATTATCTGTGATAATATTTCAAGATGGTATTCTGCTCCTACAGTTTAAATTTGATTAAAGTTTCTCTTCACTATCAAATTTCTTAAACTTTGTTATGTACTTTAAAGTACAGTACATAGAATGATTCTTTTGGTTCATCATTCCATTTGAAGAGTGTGCCGACCTTTACTTTTAGACGGGGTCACGTGACCCCGTCTATTAGTTTACTGTCAGTTGAGGCCTCAAAACGGAAGCCGTGGGGAGAACACATGATTTTAATCTACGCTACATGAAAGAGTGCAGAAATTGTTTCGATTAAAATACTAACACTCTGTATCAAACTAAAGAGAGCCAAATGAAGTTTTCTTACTCAAATTAAAGAACCGTTTTGAAAATTTTTAACGTGAAAAACATAATATTGTATGGCAAGTCCTTTTACTATTTATTCGTAAAATAAAATTTTACTTAAAATTACAGAGATATCTCTTATTTTAGAGAGATATCTCTTAAATAACAGAGATATCTCTCAAATTAAAGAGATATCTCTCAACTTAAGGAGATATCTCTCTAAGAAAGAGATATCTCTTTCACTTAGAGAGATATCTCTTACACTAAGAGAGATATCTCTTTCATTCAGAGAGATAACTCTTTTACGTTGAGAGATATCTCTTACACTTAAAGAGATATCTCTTTTCCTTTGAGAGATATTTCTTTCCTTAAGAGAGATATCGCTTAGCGTTAAAGAGATATCTCTTTCTTTAAGAAAGATATCTCTTTCACCTAGAGAGATATCTCTTTTACTTTAAGAGATATCTTTCCAAGTTAAAGAGATATCTCTCAAAGTAAAAGAGATATCTCTCCAAGTTTATCTTAAGAGATATCTCTCAAAGTGAAAGAGATATCTTTCAAAAGTGTCCAAAAGAGATATCTCTCAATCAAAAAGAGATATCTCTTTATTGTAAAGAGACATCTCTCTCCATTATTTTTATTTAAAAAGCATTTTTAATGACTTCTCCATTTACCGGAAGTAAGCTTTATACTCACGGAAATGCATTAAATCAAAACGAAAGTAGAGACGAGAAAGTAGAACATGTGAATTGTGGTGTTTTATGGTATTTGTGAGCAAATTACTGACTTGCGGGTGTAACAATGACCCCAAGGTACGACACAAAAAGTGAACTGTCCTTCTACAAGTGCTTGATCAACTGATTTTTTGGAAAGAAGTTCAGAGTAAGAAACGTAGCCGATCATGAAACAAGGTAAACTATCACAGGGGTTTGCTCCCGAAATGTAAACAATATAAATTAAAAATATATATACACTTTTGAATTTTTTAAAACCGAACGTGACGACTGATACAATTTAGTAGATCTACAAATACATTCCGGAAGCATCCCCTATGATCGTACAAGTACCTGCATACGAGTTACTGTCATACTATGGGATAAAAAATTATTTCAGAAACAAGTGTCTGTGGAAAGCGAGTAGACCATTTGATTCTGAAAGGGAGGGGGGGGACTTGCAAATTTTGGAAATAAATAATCTGAACCTCAAAGTGTTGATAACAAATAATTTGACCTTGCCCCCCTCCCCCTTGTGTGTGTGTGGCGGGGGGGGGGGGGGGGGGCGCAAAACTGTTATAAGTGAAAAAGAAAATATATAATTTTATGTATTTATCATCTTGAAAATAGTTAGTTTGTCCTTCACTGGTATGGAAATAAATAAAAAGCCCTTTATCCCCCTTCTTAGAATGAAATGATTGTCCCCTTAATTTCGTAATTTTGAAACATATTTAGCTTTCCTGTGCTGAAGGCTCAATTGAGCTTTGAATTCTGATCTAAATTTGTGGATCAAATGAAGGGGATTCAAATTAAAGGCCCCACTCCCTTTCAATGGGAGATAATAGATAATTAGTGAAAATTTTATGACATATTTGATAAATATAAATCTTTTTTCTTAAAAACCATTGGGCCAGGTGAGTTGAAACTTATGTGCAAGCTTTATTATAAGAAATATTCTAAAATATTCTATATAGTGTAGATTCAAGTGTAGATTCACCATCATTCAAAGCTTGACCCTCTAGGGTAGGATGGGGTAACAATGAACAATCAAGTTTTACATTAGAATATGTAGGAATTTGTTTTAGAATCTTCTCAATCAAGCTAAGGCATAATTGTTCATACAGTCAAACCTCGTTATATTGAACTCGATGGGACTAAGAAAAAACTTAAAGATATCTGAGGATTCGAGATATCAAGGGTATATTACTTAAACAATAAGCGATTGGGACTTCATGATCATTTCGACATATCCATGGTATTCGAGATAACATTGTTTTCGATACTGAAGTTAAACTGTATTTACCTGGCAGCATTAGGTTGTGTATTGTACATTCAATCAAATTCGTTCAAATTATGACCGGGGGTGGAGGGTATGATGGGGTCGTTATGAGCAATTGAAGTTTTATTACAAAGGAACATATATAGAAACAAATCTTTAAAAATCTCTTGTCAAGAACAACAAAAGATAATAAGTGATATTTATAAGGAAGCATAATTCCTCATTTCTCCAGGGGCTAGGGTTGAGCCACAACAGGCAAAACAATCAAGTTTTACTTAGGAATATATGGGGGGAAATCTGCTCATGGCCATGGTGACTAAGGTGATCATTGTGGGCAATGGGCCTTTTGATTTCATGTTTTTCTAGTGCAGTTGCAGACCACTGTATTTAATATGAAAAGATCAGCTACATGTAATGATTAATGAAACATCCCCTACAAATTTTTTGTCTCATTGTTTCAGATATGAAGTGCAACAAGGGTATGTCCAACACACTTTCTGTGACACTTGTCTTTGAATGCGAAGGATGTCCAAGATTCCAGTGACTGTACATGTAACAAGTCAATATGATTACCTGAAAAAGTGCGAGTTAATTTTTACATGTGTATTTATTATTTAATTATAACTTAGAAATATGCTGTTAACAAGTGTCTTTGAAACATGAAATAGATCAATTAAAAAAAACATTATGTTCTCTTAAAGCCTTAAAAGATGTTTTCTTGTGTATGTGTAGGTCATAAGTACAGTCTGTGGAGACAAGCACTTCTATCATTGAGGGAAAGTCTGCATTGTCAAATTCTTTGTGTAGACAGAAAAGAGATAAGCAATGGAGTGTATGGACCAGACCAGGATTCAAGTCAGGGCCCCCTGAATCAGTAGTCATTTGCTTTACCAACTGAACTATCTGGCCACCAGAAATTGAACCCACCTGGCCCCAAGACCATAAACTGAGAACAGACTTAAGTCAAAATTTCAAACCTATATAACTTTTGAAATAATTTTGATAATGAAACAAAATTTTCATCATGTATTTGAATTTAAATGTTATATAAAATTGCAGAATTTTAAGCAAATAGATTAGATAAAACTCAAGGTATTAAAAATCAAAACTTTGACTTAAGTCTATTCTCAGTTTATGGTCTTGGGGCCTGAATGCCCTATATGGATCTGTGGAAGTCTGAATTATTCAAGTTTTATCAATAAGACAGGTTTTACTCCGCCTATGTCAAGTGACCATAATTAAACAATTCACCGTATACACTTCAACACAACTGCAACCCAAAAAGAAATTATTGTCTTATTATTAATCTTCTGGCTACAGAAAACAAAATTTACATGTGATGTTAGAATAGTTTGTTTTTTTATTATGTTTATTGATACTGTGGACCTTATTTAAACTTGTACAATATCAATCTCCTATGCAGAGTTGTCGTTTGTTCCTCTCTCTGACATGTATGAGCCAATGGTAGAGAGTGGTAGGTTATTTCACATATATACACATTTTACAAAATACATTCAATTTAACAAGTCAAGTTTATAACTTAGATTTTTTTTTTTCAATTCTAGCTCCCAATACACAACTATTAGTTTCATTTTTCATTCATCTATAATTAATATAAAATGTTTGTTTTTTCTTTCATTTTCTTTTCTTTATGTTGTTCATATTTATGACCGTACAATTTTTTGAGTGAGGGCTAAATGAAAAGGCTAACTGTAGCCCAAACCCTGATTTCCTATTGAAGAAGCATTTGAATTTTGTGCCTCATGCATAAATTGAATATATGTGTCATGTCCTTGACCCAAGATTATTTGATGAAGTTTGAGACGATTTTTATAAAAAAAAAAAAATATAAAAATCTATAATTCCTGCTCGACTATATCTTGTAATTGAGAACATTAGAGGCAGCTCATACTTATCACAGATATTGAGCATGACCTGAGGTTATGACTGATCTTAAATCAAGGTCATTTTTAAGCAAGTTCAAGATAACTGGCAGAAAAAGTGTATTACCTTTGTCAAATGCATAATTTGCAAATGATACTTGACACAAAGATTGCTTATGACTAAATGGTGTTTCATGACCTTATCCAATGTCAAGATTACTGGCAGGAAAGGTGTGAAATTTGTTTTCACTTCATTACTCCCTCATGGATAAGTATTGAAACTGGAAACTTCAAAGATTATTTGTAAGCTGAAAGTACATCATAACCTTGACTGATGATATTGGCAAGTTCAAGGTCATTGGCAAAAAAAATTGTTCATGTCAGGTCCATAATCATTATGTCTTAATGGAGAAACAGTAAATAACTACCTTTTATTGAAAGATTTATGATGAATAGAGGATGCTTTTTTTCTTTTTTAACCAGCATCATTTTGGAAAGTTCAATGTCGCATTTAAAAAATTGATATTGGCATTTTCAGAGAAAAAAATTGTTTTTGGAGCTTGTTCACAGTAATTGAATTATATAGGCATAGTTCAATTATAGTATACAGGCAGAATCCATGACAATTCAGCCATAACTGGAAGGTATTTTTGAATCCTTAATAAAATTTTTGCAGATTTAGATTTTACTGACTTAGACTTAAAATAAAAAAAAGAAGTCACATAAGTATAAACATCAGGACAACTATGCTTTACTTTATGATATTACAATTTTTCATAGCATGTATTACCAGTACACAAAAATATAAGTATGTGTATGTACATGTAATAACCTTTTTATCTTGAATTCAAATAAAATAAAGATATTGAAAACACTGATACATTGTTTTATTGACTTGGGAATAAATTGCTTTGCATTGTTGAAATGTGGATACATGCATATACACTGTACCAGTAAGTAATTAAACTTTTTCAAACAATTTTTTGACATTTAAAAACAAGTAAATGTGCAGAAAGTGCAAAAGTCTGTGCATCACTTTTCATGGCCTGGAATTCTTTAAACAGGACAGGATAGGTTTGGTAGGACACCCTCAGTTTCTCAACTTTTTTCTTACTAGGTAGTTGCTTCTTGTGACTCACCTGTGAAATTATTATTTTAAAA
Source organism: Saccostrea echinata (assembly GCF_033153115.1). Lineage (NCBI taxonomy): Eukaryota > Metazoa > Mollusca > Bivalvia > Ostreida > Ostreidae > Saccostrea > Saccostrea echinata. The sequence goes on from NW_026889777.1 coordinate 7,557,345, forward strand.
ATAAATATAACAAAATGTAGTAATGTAACTATGATCATTCAAATGTCAAGTAAACAGCTAAGCAAATAAGGAATAGATAATATAAAACTAAAAAAAATATGAAAGTGAGAGAGGGCCTAAGGGTTTAATTATTAATTCATAATGGAAGTAAACAAGCTTGAAAGACACACAGTTCAATCTTAGAACATGTACCTGGTATGTCTTAAATTTTAAGTTCATATACAGTGTATGTAGGTGTCAACCTTTCATCAACTACTACTGTATATAATATTGAAGTGTTTTAATTTGTAAGACAGGGTGAATTAAAGTTATTTATTTATGTGTATTTAACACATCACCATAAATGTGATGAATGGTCCACAAACAAACTTATTTTGTATGATCTCAAAAACTACATGCGTCTTCCTTCTGTGGCCAAACATGCATAAAATTTGAAAGCTAAGGATATTACAAAGAAAACTAATATTGTTGACCGAGTTATTGTAAAGGGGAAAACTATTTGTATATAGAATGTATATAGATTACGTAATAGACGCTATTCGTAAATCAGCAGCTACCCGGTAGCTGCCGGTATTAGCAGCTCCAGCGGAGCTGCCCCTAAAATGTATATATAGGGCGTGCACACGTGAGTGAGAGACAGAGTTAGTTACGGAGTTACAGAGTTGTGAGTTAGATATTATGTTGTACTTGTGTTTAATAGAAACATGTAATAAACTTATAAACTGATTACTGGAATTTTTACTTTACGCTACCAAAGGAGGAAAAACATACTTATAAATTCATATGGGATATTGAGGATTTGAATAAAGTCTAAAGAGGATTTGAAATAGCAAAAAGGACCGCACGCTCGGTCCCGCTAAAACTGGTGGCAGCGGTGGGATGTTATTCCTCAGTTAGAAAAAAAAAACAACGGATTTTATTTTCAATTGGATTATTATCATGTTCTTCTCCATGATTGTGACAATGTGTTTGGATTAAAACTTTGTATCATGTGATTCAAACGGATGTTTTTTGAGTTTTATACGTTCTTATTTTCGGGGATTTACTGTGTGAAATTATTTGGATTATTATCGAAAGAAAATGTGTGTCGTGCTTTTGGCAATAACAGTGAATTAAAAAACGCACATTTCAACATAGTGTTTATGAAAATCACCGGAGATATGTGAATGTATATGCTATAGATGACAACGGAAATTATGTTTTACTGGGAATGATAGACGTTATGTTGCGCAAAGAATGTCCTAATTGTTTTGTGATGTTTAATAAGAAAGACAATGTATGTTTCATTCGAAAGTCAAATGGAAATGTGTTGAGCCGATTACAAGTGTCCAGCGTGTGGGTGCAGGATTTAAACTTATGATTGTTGATATAGGACATAAAATATGAGTGGAGATCGTACAACGTACACTCCAAGAAGTATGGAGTTCACGCAAGAAAATGAGACTGAAACACCTAGATTTCAGAGAAGTGCACGCAGATCTCTTCTTAATAGTTTTAATGAAAGTGAGGATAATTCTCCAGCTCCCACAATTGAAAGTGCGACAGGACCAACACCAGTTTGTACTAGTACACCGAATGATGCGGATAGCGAAGTAGGGCAGACCTTCAGTGTAGAAAAGGAAGCTGAAACATGGAATACATTTATTTTGCTTTGGACAGTTATATTGTTGCTAGGATGCGTAGGGGCTTATTTGTTCTATCAGTAATTTCCAGGATATATGCTCCTGTGTTTGACGAAAGAGTTTATGTTTTCTGCAGCCCTAGGATTGTTGTGTGTCATTTTGATGAGTGTGATTATAAAGCTGTGGTGTAGAACTCCGTGTGGGGATATCAATACTCTCCTGTTCGCACCAGACCACAGCAGCACGTCCGATTTCCCCAGGAACAAACAGCTAGTTCAGTTCTTTCTATTAGGAGACGACCAGGTTCTCCAACAGAACGGAATCTGTCTATTTCTCATACTAATCCAAGATATCAGATACCAGTAAAGAGGACGTTTAAAGGCGATGGAGAGGATATATGGGCAGAATATATACGATATTATTGAAAACGTGGTGTCCATTAACGACTGGAATGACGAGAAAGCACGTAAAATATTCTTTACAGCACTTCGTGGACAAGCAAAAACCTATGCCCATGGCCTTTCTGCAGAAACACGAAACAACTGGACGGAACTTAAATGTGTAATGGAGAATCGTTTTGGTCATAGAGCGATGAAAGAAAGTTATATTGCGGAAGCCAAAATGCGGAAAAAGAGAGCTAATGAAACCTTTCGAGACTTTGGACAGGCGATTGAGGATCTATACAGGAAAGCTTACCCCGACAACCGGGATTTTGTGCAAGAAAGTAGCATGAAAACCTTCTTAGATAACTGTAGCCAGGAGAACGAGTTTCATTTTGCGGTGAAACGAATTAGACCTAAAACTTTGCAGGAGGCTGTTACAGCGGCAATGCAAGAAGAGTGCATTCGCCTGGGAGAGAATAACAGAAATGAGAATGCCAGATTCAATAGACGAGCTGTATATGCTGTCAGCGAACCCCTTGAGTTATTGGACACCAATTCCAAGAAAAAGTGGAATGAGCGGTCAAAGCAAAATTACCAGGACAAACATCAGAAGAAGAGATGTTTCACTTGCGATTCAACAGATCATCTTTCCTTTAACTGTCCTAGAAATAGAGAGGATAATAAAGCCCGTTTTAGATCAACCCGAAATCAAGATAGCAGGCGTTCGTTTAACCGCCTAGGACCGAGGCAGTAGGCCGTGCGTCGGTCGAATATCCTGAAAGGCCTAGTACATCAATATTGTGATCTCTCCTTCGATTTGGCAGTGGAAGTTTCTAAAAGAGCGCAAGAGAAACACAGCAGTGTTATTCAGGCGAAAGATTCTGGAGAGTTGCAGCTCAACAACACTGGTCAAGTTTCCAGGTCAACGAGTGTATCTAGTAATTCCAGTTTTGTTGCTAATGTCAGTATTGCGAAGTTGGAAGTTGTTAATGAGATACAGATTCCAGGAAAAAAGTGGCTTTCATATAGAAGGATTAATTTAGGGAACAAATGTGATTTGGAAAGTAGATACAGGTGCGAGAAGATCTTTTATAACAGAGGAAACCTTTTACAGTATTGTTCCGGAAAATAGGCCCGTACTAGAACGAGTAAGGACAAAATTCCTAGCAGCCGACGGACAAACAATTAAAACCATAGGAACCGCTAAAATGATTTTAATACTAGGAAATGTAGACATAGAACAGCGAATATTTGTAGGTGGAGTAAAAAGAAATTTGTTGGGAGAGGACTTTTATGTAAGATACAAATGTGTCTGGGATCATGACACCAATGAACTCTTAATGAATTGTGACAATGGAACTCAGAAACGAACTAATTATATGTTGTACAGAGACCGTAGAAATTCCAGGAAATCACGAAGGTATAATATCATCAAAGCTCACTTATGTTGAACAAATAAACGGATTACCACTACCAGTTCAAAGTTTCGTACAATCGCACAAAGTGGCTGTCGCAAAATCGCTACTGAATGCAGAAACATGTGATGTGTTTTTACGTGTTTTTAATTCCGGAGAAAAACCAATTACGATCAAGAGGGGTACTTTAATGGCATTATTCATACCAGTAGAGTATGTGAGTGAACCAATTGAAATCTGTAATGATGGAATTAGCGCTGTTAATGAGGAAAACAGTGAGCTACCGCAACATTTAAAGGCCTTCTATGAAGACGGGTGTGATCATTTGACTGAGGAGGAGTCAAAGAAGTTCAAGGAATTCCTTTTTCGGAGAGACCGTGTGTTTGCTAACCCAGAGAGTGAAATGGAACGGGTTGCAATTGGAGAGCATCGTATTAAGCTAATGGACGAGGAGCCATTCAAAGAAGCACCGAGACGAGTGCCAATTTTCAAAAGAGAAATTTTAGATGCTGAAATACAAAAATTAGAGAAGCAGGGCCTGGTAGAAAAGCCAAATAGTCCATGGTCCTCGCAACTAGTCTTAGTTAAGAGGAAAGATGGAAGCTGGCGTGTATGTGTAGATTACCGCCGTCTTAATGCAATAACGATCAAAGATGCCTACCCCATTCCCAGATTAGAGGATGATCTGGATGCCCTCGCGGGATCTAAATGGTTTTCAACACTGGATTTAAATATTGCTTATCATCAGGTACCCATGGCAGAGCAGGATAAACAGAAAACGGCTTTTGCAACACCCAGAGGGGGATTGTTTCAATACACTGTCATGCCGTTCGGTTTATGCAATGCACCAGCCACATTCCAACGAATTATAGAAAAGACTTTGAGTGGATTACAGTGGAAAGTAGCTGTGTTATACCTAGATGACATTGTAGTATACGGAAGGAATTTTGAGGAACATATAGCTAATCTTGAACAAGTTTTTGATCGACTGGCAAAAATGAACTTAAAAGTAAAAGCTTAAAAGTGTTCGTTTTTCAAACCAGAAGTTAAATTCCTGGGTCATGTCTTATCAGCGAACGGAATAAAAACGGATCCTGTAAAAACAGAGGCAATTAAAAATGCAGCAAGACCAACAAATGTGAACGAGTTACGAAGTTTTCTAGGGTTGGTGTCCTATTATAGGAAATTCATCAAAGATTTTGCAAAAATAGCAAGGTGCTTACATGCACTAACAAGCAAAGAAACAAAATGGGAATGGATAGATGAATGTGATCATGTCTTTCATACATAAAAGAAAAACTTGTGAGTGCTCCGATTCTTGGATATCCAGATCCAACTGCTGGTCAGTAGTGCTCTTGGCTGCGTGTTATCTCAAATTCAGGAACACAGTGAAAAAGTAATAGCTTACGGAAGTCGTGCGTTGACTACAGCAGAAAGAAATTATTGTGTACGCGTAAAGAAATGCTTGCAGTAGTCTATTTCATGAAATACTTTAAACATTACCTGTTGGGAAAAGAATTCGTGTTACGCACAGACCATGAATCTCTCACTTGGTTACACAGATTCAAAGAGCAAGACGGACAGATATGTCGATGGCTACAGCAAATAGGACCGTTCAATTTTAAAACTGTTCATCGTTCAGGAAAGCGACATTCTAATGCAGACGGCTTATCTAGAATCACTGTAACTTCAGATGAAACAGTGTGCAGACAATGCAAAAGAAAATTAGACGACGAATACAACGGGGTCCCGGAAAGTCACATTAATGATTTGCGTAAAATCCAGTGCGAGACAGATTTGTGTATTGACCAAGCTATATGTGATATTCATCATTTGTTTACCACAAGTGAAGGTGACAATAATCAGCCAACAGGAAAGGAACGGACAGAAAATAGACCCAGACGAGCTAAGCCGCAACCTGAGCCCGATGTTGATTTAACATACTCTGGACTTAGAAAAAGTCAGATTGAGGATAAGGTAATCGGATTTATTCTTAGTTGGATTGAAAAATATGGGAATAAGGACAAGCCAAAATTTGACGCTCTATTTTATATGCATCCTGAAAGTCGATTTTGGTATGGACGATGGGAGTTACTTACCATACATGAGGGAGTACTGTGTATCAAGTGGATACAGAGTGATACAATACGATGGCGGATCTGTACACCCTAGACATTAAGAAATGCTTTGATGTGGCACTTTCATGATTCGCCTATTTCAGGACATCAGGGAATTCTTAGAACCACGAAAAGAGTGGATTTGAATTCATATTATTGGCCTAATTTTCATTGTGATATAGGCGACTATGTTAAATCATGTTATATTTGTGAGGAAAAGAAAAATCCACAGAAAAAGAAGAGGCATTTCATGAAAAGTTATGTGGCGGGTGGACGATTTGAGAGAATAGCAGCTGATCTAGCAGGACCATTCCCAAAGTCTGAACACGGAAATATGTATATATTAGTAGTAGCGGATTATTTTTCAAAATACAAAGTAATTTATCCAATACCTAATACGGAGGCCGAAACAGTAGCGGACGCTATATTTCGGGGATGGATAAAAAGGTACGGATGTCCATTGGAAATTCATACGGATCAGGGAAGCCAATTCGAGAGCCAATTATTTTCACAGCTCTGTGAAATAATGTGTATCTCAAAAACTCGAACAACGGCTTTTCATCCAAGATCAGACGGGATGGTAGAAAGACTTAATTGGACAATCAAAGAAATGCTATCTAAGTTCGTGAACTTACCACAGACAAACTGGGATAAATACATAGATGCTGTAAGCATGGCGTACGACACTTCAGTACACGAGACTACAGGAATTACGTCATACCGTATGATATTTGGAAGTGAAATGACAATTCCAGTGTCTGTGTTATGTGATTTTACTGATTTTCAAAATGAGGATATAATGTATTATACGGATTATGTGACAAAGTTGTGTGAAAGTCTGGAAAAAGCTCATGATTTGGCCAGAGAGACAACCCGATCTTCAATAGCAACGCAAAGAAAACAGTATAACAAGAACATTATAAAAAAGAATTATGAAGTGGGAGACGTGGTACGACTTTACCAACCTAAACAGAAGAAAGGCACAAAACTGAAACTATCCCGAAATTGGACTGGTCCTTGGGTTGTGCTGAAACGCCTAAGTAACATCCTGTTCCAAATTCAGTATTCGAGGACGTCAAAACCAAAGATTGTGCATGCGGACAACTTAAAGCCATTTCGCACAAGGAAAACAATACAACGTAATTTAGAGACATTAGTAAAACAAACTATGAAAAACCACAAAGATCAAATTATTGAGGAGCCTGATATTACCCCTGTCCCAAAGCAAACAGATTTTAGTGCAAAGGACTCCGAGAAATTACTAGAACCCCAAAGACGAAGTTCAAAGGACGCCGCCGACAGTGACCGCGATGCAACTGGAGAGGACCACGACAGTAGCCAGGCACGAAATACCCGAACTCCAGACAGACCCTCGATGCGGACCAGAGCCGGGCGCCTTATAAAAGTGCCGCGTAGACTCAGAGACTAACCATACCCTATTTGGATGTTTGACAGTACAGATGATTTGTGAAGCTTGTGGACTAATATTTAAGAATAGAAAAACGCTTCAACAACATATAAAAGAAATTCATAGCGAAAGTGTAAATATATTTCTCTGTGATTTTTGTGGAAGACCATTTTCCAGAAAATTTAATCTAAAGAAACATTTGAACCGTGTGCACAGAAAACTTGAACTAACGATCGCGAGTAGTAAATAATTAACTAGAGAAGATTTAAAGAAAAATCAAAAAGCAGTCTACGTTCCTTTGTATGAAGATATTTCATCTGACGAGGAGTCATTTGATGTCAAAACAAATGTCCAACAACAGCCGATGTATGTACCAGAACTTGAGGACATTTCCTCAGATGAAGAGACTATTGAAGAGCAGCCGAGCGAAGCAAACGAAGAAAGATTGGAAATATTGAGTGTAATATTCGGACCTAATGGAGGAATTGCTGGCGGAAAACGGATTACGTAATGACTTTGTGGACGATTTATTACACGAGGACGCACCAGAAGTTGAAGAAAGTCAAAGTGAGAACGAACATTCCATAAACAATAGCGAACGTAGTGGAAGTGCCGCGGATGTTCATCCAGTGACCATTACACATTCAGTTGGAATATCGTTAACGCGAACAACTACCGTTATGCCGAACGGGAATACTGAAATCGAAAGACAAACCAATGTGTGTGTTAGCGAAAATATCGATCAAAGTGACGTTGACATGGACACTCTCATTGGGACATTTTAAGTGAGATTCCAATTCATTTCCATAACCAGAGAGACAGGAATGTGTATGGAGATTTTCATGAGTGACTTTTGACCTTTTAATACTTGAATTTTTAACATTTAAAGATAATGTAAATTCTTATTTTCTTGACTCTTGCATGTGAATATTTATTTTGTTGTATACTTGTATATAAATTGCTTTGAATTCAGTAATTTTATTTTGAACGGGGTCAAAATCTTAGCCGGGGGAGTTGTAAAGCGGAAAAATATTTGTATATAGATTACGTAATAGACGCTATCCGTAAATCGGTAGCTACCCGGTAGCTGCCGGGATTAGCAGCTCCAGCGGAGCTGCAACAGGCACTTGTTTCGGTAATAAATTTTTAACCCATAGTATAATAATAACACAAGGTATCTAACTCCGAATTACGCGGAGTACCCCCCTCCCCCAGAACCGAACTCATTTACACTTTCAGAGGAAATACACTGACAAACTGTTTATACCTATGTTTTCTACGATAATTTATCTACACAACCATATATGACATGCTTGTCATTATTTTCTTTAGTCTCCGTAAACAGCGTCAAAACTCTGCTCGTCGAGTGGAAAAGTCGAATTCAACCATGAAATGGTATGTGCTAATCCCGCTTAAATTCATATGGGATATTGAGGATTTTAATAAAGTCTAAAGAGGATTTGAAATGGCAAAAAGGACCGCACGCTCGGTCCCGCTACATTATATCCAATTTCCACATAAATGTTCAATGGCATCGATTCATAGTTTTATAGTGATTGGACCCCTACAACTATAGTTGTCTTTCTGTAATGGACAATTCCTCTGTGTAACAGTATTTTTTTTTTAATTGGTAAATCAAAGGTTAACCTTGGTGGACAGATGGAATTCATTAAGATATGATTAATATATTTTATTAATATTTAGTCATGCAATCTCATTAAACAGAAAGTAAGAATAAATACCTTTCTAAACTACATGTATCTACATATGTTGGCTCTCTATTCCCTTGGGAATACACCAGACCTAGAGCACAGTCATAAGTTAGCCTAGAGTACATTGATCAATCTCAGCTTTACACTAGCTGGCATTATGACAAAGGAGGGGACACAACTCAGATGTCTCAACCTGCAACACACAAAAACAAATCATTTGAAGTGACCTGTTTTACACTATCATGCAGAGATAAAAAAAAAAAAACTCCCAGTCATGGTTACTTTATGCAAGGTATATTGAATGAATTGTGCCACAGTCACTGAAACTGCTTCCTGTCAATTACTGGCATAAAATTTATTTACACCTTTTGCAGTCAAATAAAAATGAAAAGTGATTTTGAATATTATGTATCCTAAATGACTGCACTGAACTGTAAACAGTGCTTAATTTCAGAAATATTTTATTTCAAAAATATAAAAAAAAAAATTCTGAGGAATTGTCAGAGAATGTACATGTACCATGATAGATTTTGTTGGGGAATGAAAACAACGACCAAAGGGCAAGGATTTTATTTCACAAACTAGATGACGTATGGTAACGCCATAAATGCCCCCTCGGACAGCCAAAATTTCAAATTGCAAATTGCACATTTGTAGCCAAGATAATGATTAGAAATTGTGAATTTTTAAATCTTTTCCAAGTTCAAGGAGGATAACTGTCAAAAATCATCGAACCAAGACCAAATTCAAACTTGACTCAAACTTTACCTGCGTATTCCCAATCTATCCATATGTCAAATTTGAGTTGAATGTGTACAACTGTTGCCGAGATAATGAACGGAAAGTCAATGATGATGGAATGACGGAACAGGGTTATACTATATGCCCCCGAACATTTTATGGCGGGGGCATTAAAATTCTGAAGATTACGGGGTACCTATATTCTCCTACATTTCAGATGACAAGGAAAGTATTTCTATTCTGCTAAACCAAATTTTTAAACTAAAGGAAAAAAAAAACAAGTTCAAGCTATAGATTTCCATCAAAAGAAGTGTTGCAATTAAAATGACTTGGCAATCCATTATTATAATTTTTATTTCCATTTCACACAATAGAATTTGCATCAAAATCAAAGAATGCCTTGATCTCTTTCCTCTAGTGAGAGCAGAAAAAAAATTAAAATTAGATCCAACTAGATCGCAATGTGTAGCAATCTTGTTGGAGTGGAATAAAGGTCTAATTTTAGTTAGACTGAATTTATTTAAATTTGTTGTTTTTGTAATTTATTGAAGGATAATGACCAGTGCATATTATTGATCTTTGCAATCACTCAGAGTTAAGCTTATTGTATAAAAGACAAGAGGCAAAATGTACGCAATAAAAACAGGTGCTTCAAGGGGACAGAAACACAACCCATCCCCACCCTCCATAAATTTTGGGCTTTCTGAGTTATTTTTTATGATTTATTTTTTTAAGCATATGTTGATGTATAATGCACTATAAAAATTCACAATTAATAATTAAGCTATGTATAAAATAACGTACATCAAATGATATTAATAGAGAGGGTTTTTTTTTTGGGGGGGGGGGGGGGTTACATCAGAGACCAGAGACTCTGGAAACATATGGCTTATTTTTTATAGTGCATTATACATAAACAAAATTAATGCTTAAAAAAAATCATGAAAAATAATTCAGGGAGCCATAAATGTTTGTTTGGAGTGTTGCTACCCCCCCCCCCCCCTCGCCTTTTGAAATCGTTGGCAAAGGGCCCTGGGGGGGGGGGGGGGGGTCCTGTCCCCAAGCACCTGTACATTATACCATGAGTATCAGAACCTAATGGGGCTTACTTGTAGAATTGCTGGTGGGTGGGTGGGAGCAAATCTCCCCACTTTTCTCCACAAAACAACATTAACATTAATTAACAACATTAAACAACACCCAATAAAAATATTCAGCAAAAGTTCACTGTTCAACGGAATAGACCCCATGCGCAGATCTAGAGGGGGTTTGGGGGGGTCTGCCCCCCCCCCCCCCAAGACCCCCTGGAATTTGCAGCGTTATAAAATGTATATACTATGGGAATTAAAAGTGACCTTGGACTCCCCCCCCCCCCCCAATCTAGAAAACGCGGTCCCCTGTTAAGTTGGCAAGCAGAAAAGTCATATATATGAAGTAGTAACTTGGGAGTGGATTTGTTCAAAGTTTAAGCTACTCAGTATCCAGAAAATATGAAGCAAGTCTGTGAGTGATAATTTGTTTGTTGTTTAACGTCCCTCTTGAGAACTTTTCACTCATATGGAGACGCCATCACTTGCCGATGGAGGGCTGTAAATTTATACCTATACTCGGCACTTAGGGCCTTTGAGCAGTGAGGGATCTTTTTCGTGCTGACACCTACTGCGACAAGGGACCTCGGTTTATACAGTCTCATCTGGAGGACCGGTCCCCACAGTGGGATTTGAACCCTCGACGTAAGGATCAACTCCTTACTCCGCGACTCTAGAGCAGACGCTCCTGCCTGACTGCGCCACGAGGGCGTCATTTGCCTGGTTTGGTCTAGGTAAGGCTTGAAGTTAAGTTTGGTCTAGGTTGGGCTTGAAGTTACACTGGGATGAGTCTGCTCCAAAAACCTTTAACATGTTCACTCATCCAGAAAATGTAGGTCAAACACAGCTTTCGAGTGTGCATCCTAGGATGTGTCATCCTTGCAAGTTGGTCAACATAGGCCTTAAAGATATACACGCTATATAAACGCGATTTTTATGTGAAACAAAATGATTAAATGATTTGAGAAACATGATGTGTAATAAAAAATAATTACTTTCCACAAAGTTTTACTAAATAAGTCGTTTTAACTACAAAACAATTAAGAAAGATCTGCGATTAAGAATTCAGCCTATTCATGAATATTGATGAAGGAAGTGCGTAAACAGTATAGACATGCATGTCCACGGGAAATCATAGACGAGGTTCGTTGCATTTTGACTACGATTTTGAATAAAAGTTAATATCTGTCATTACAGAGTGGATGGTTAATACTGGTTGTTTTCAAAGATAAGTATCTTTAAGCATAAAACGTACGCAATCCATGTCTCAAGTTATTTTGTATACCAAACGGCCTACCTCGTTTTCTTGACGCCACTTTTGTTTATCAATCTAAAAGTAGCGACGGTGTCACATGATGCATGAATTTAAATAGAGGCATTACTTTCCTAGTAGGATAATAAATAATTATAATTTGAGATCTTTATAATGCGTTCATTTCCAATTGTGTAATTTTACAATATTTTCGTAACTTTATTTGGTAAACAAAATAAATAAATTTCCATCTTTATTTTTAACTGACGCAAGTTATAGCGTGTATATCTTTAAAGTTACCTTAGAATGAACCTGCTCCAAAAACTTTAACCTGGTCACTCATGTGGAAAATGTAGGTCAGATCCAACACACAAAGCAATCCTTATAGATGTATCATCCATGCAAATTTGGTCAATATAGGACTTATAGTTACTTGTAAATGATACCTGCTCCAAAAACATTAACTGGTCAATATAGGGCTTATAGTTACTTGGAAATGAGACCTGCTCCAAAAACTGAAACCTGCTCACAAAAACCTTTAACCTATGTTGCCAACATATTACTTTACCCCCCCCCCCCCCCCCACACACACACACAAACTTCTCTGTGGAGAGTTAAAAACTACTTGCCTGGATATCTCCATTCATGGGTGAATGAAATTAAAAATTATCACACCTTTTTCTGCCGTATATTCATAACACTAAACTAATTCAATTTGTTTGCTCTATTCTGAACTGCATGTCTTCCCCTATTTATGACTTCAACGTCTCTTAAAATGTAGCCACAGTATAATATTACTGAACAGAATATAAATCTAGACTTTGAACTACCTTTAACTTCACTTTTTTCTGCATGGATGTCTAATAAACTACACTTCCCTATCTTGGTTGCTTGAAACCTTGGTAAAACTTATCCACTGGTTAATCTACCCTGCTAACAGTAATCCCTCAGCATTGGTTGAACCTACTCCAACTAAAGAGCCTCGGATCTTGCTGTGAACCTATACATACTGGAGTACAGTCAAATTATACCCATGTACTATTCCCATATTAAATGATGTCACCCATGTTTGTCTCATTATGTCATCAGCCTCTTCATCATTTTAAGAGAAAATACACAGATAGAGAAATTTTTACAATCAAATTTTATTTTATTTGATCTAGGGACTACAGTAAAAGCATATATATTACAAACTAAGCAAATATTACAATAACTATGTTAATGAGATTCATCGACTAAAAATGGACAATAACATAGTTTAAAATCTGAACACAGATTTATCCTCAAGTTTTTGAGATATTTCTTTATGGCAAAATTATTTATGCTCCAATGAAAAATGACAATTATGCTTAGATAAGGGCACCTATTAATGCCATATAATGTACAGATTAAATCATTAGTGAAAAGATAAAAACAGCAACAACCAAAAAAATATATTATACATTAAAAGTCCAGGTGATTTATCGCTATACCCCTTTGTAGTTTGTCTTGTATAATCATGCTGATACACAGATAAGTAAAAAAAAAAAACAAAAACAAAAAAATGCAGAAATATTAATGCCATACAATATAACTGACTGAATTGTTTATGTGTAAAAAAAAAAAAAAAAAAAGGTTTATAAAAAATTTACAAAACATGTTAAAATAAATATACAACCATTGGTGACTTAAAAAAAATCAACAATTGCATTGAATAAACAAGGGATTTGGTTGGCTGGTTTGGAAGATAAAAATAAGAAACTGAACACATAGAAATACATGTACCAAAATTTATTTCTACTGAATAGCTAAGGGCTACTCTGACACTCTCAACCAAAAAGCAAAATGGTTTTAAAGCATGGGACTAGTAGACAATCTAGTAAAACTAAATCTCTTGAGGACATTCAAATTTGCTTTGGTTATTTTTTTCTCATAAAAATTCAAAATTTTTAAATAAAAAAATAACAGGTTTCAGGAAGGCACTATTGTTACGTCTGGATGAATAAGTAATTAATCAAATGTTATCATAGCATACATTTACATTTAAATTTCATTAAATGATAACAAGGCCCATTTTCTTAGTGTATAAAAAAATATTTTCAAAATGTATACCCAGTATTTGGAAGAGGACATAAATCTTGAGCTGTAACAAGGTCAATATAGCTTACAAATTACAGTAAATATACTGAAAATGTATAAATAAATATTGATTACAAATGTACAACTCTGTGGAAAATAAATATAAGGTATATTCATACATATTTACTTTAAATAAAATGCAGAGAAATATTTTGCCTACCCTTCAAATGTTAAATTTAAACAAAAAAATTAAATGCCCTTGGAATTAATAAAGCAAAGCATATATTTTACCCATCAGAAAGTTCTCACAACACATCATAAATTGTGTAAAGATGGCTAAATGCATCATAAATTGCTTGAAGATGGCTTAACACATAAATTGCGTAGAGATGGCTAAATGCATCATAAACTGCGTAAAAATGGTTAAACTCTCTTCAGTTTCCTATCCCTGAGCGGTGATTTCTGCAGTTATCTCCCCTGATTCCACAGTTTTACCGACTCCGTCCCCTTTCCCAGCTGTCTCCTCCTTAACTTCCTTCTTTTCCTCCCCTTCGTCCTCCGTTTTCTTTACCTCCTCTCCGTCTGTGCTCGGTTTGTCAGACGAGACATCCTCCACTGTGATGGTCACCTGGACTGGTTCCTCGGTCTTTTTTTCTTTGCCTGGTTCTTCACTCTCCTTCGGTTTGACTGGTTCCCCTGTCTTTTCCTCTGATTTGTCATCTTCATCTGCATACTTGATGCCATCTGCCACCTCTGGTTCCTCTGTAAAACAGTATTCATAAAATAAAATACAGAATAAAACAAACATTGAAAAGCTCACACAAGGCCCAGGGAAAGGTTTTCTCTTTTGTGTCAATTTTTGTTGCCAAGTCAAACCCTAAGACATTGAACATGGAAAGTGTTTGTTCCTTTGGCTTTTTTTTTTAACATAATTGGGTTTTGCTTCTCGTACAAGACCAACTATGCAAAGTAGGTGAGCCTAATACTCACAAATATTCACATATGCAAACCAACTAACACCACTGTTTGTGATATATCTGTCATGAAACATCATCAAAAAACACCACATTGGACAAACTTGCTAGACTACCACCTTTTTCAATTGACAAATCCTATTTAAAACCCTATTCATTAATGAATTTATTTCTGAGAGCAATTCCTCATCCTCCTCATGCACTATATTCAAGTCTAGCATAAAGAGTTGCAGAGGTCGCCAATCTAAATGTTTTAAATGACCTTTACCACTAATCCAGTGAGATGAGAAGTTGTGACCTTTAGAATCACCACAATTCTGGCTGAGAAAAAATATGCCTGTATGCCTAAAAAAAATTTCTCTTCCCAAATATTTTTAACAATACCAACCATATATTTAGTTCATCATCCCTCTGTTCACTCATATAAATTTTGCTTTAAGGGGGACTCACCCTCTGATAAGAGAGATAACTCCCCAAGTAAAAATTCCTTATACTACCCATAGTTTGTCTTACTAGAGTTAAATAATGGAGACCTACGAATAGTCAATTCAATCAAACCAACATAGGATGGAAACACTGACTTCTATCTATATTTGCCTGTATTTTTCACAATTTTTTTTAATTACATTTGACATAAAATATTTACATCCTGTTTTTTTACCCTTGCAAACTGAAGCAGTTCTATTTTTATGAACAATTTTTAAAATGCATTAATGAATCATGTACCATAGGAAGAATTACTTTATTTCAAGGAACAAATATTTCTAAGAAAACTTGCCAATGGATATATTCCATTCATACAAGCACAGACAACATTGTGTTTTTCCTGATTTAGGAAGCAACACTTTATTATGTTTTCTAATGTAAATTTAATAGGTATGACAAAAAAATACAGGGTTCGACATTAACGTTAGTCTCAGACTAGTACATTTTCATTCGGACTAATAAAATCTGTGGCTAATTAGTCTGAATGGACTAATAAAATTTTCTGGAAAAAAATCAGTAAATTACCGATGTTCGATTCTTGACAACTTTCACTGGAAAACCCCGCATGTATTTTAAGCTTTCTAGCTTCTTGACGGGAAGTAAGGTAATTCTGAGTCAATTCTGCGCTCAATTTTAGGACTGATTGGTATGAAATCAAACATTTTAGCAATCATGATTTAGTATGACATATAAAGAAAGATGTTGGACGTTTGGATGTAATGTATAGAGAAAACGAACAAGATCAGGAATACAATCGTAGTTCCTGATTGCGAGGTTTAAACGAATCTTGGAATAAAACATTTCACATAAATGCTTTGTTTATTTCATAAAAAGTATAAAAAGTACATTGCAATGTTTAATTTTTAACGGGTTACAAAACATTGGTGTGTGTGTGCGTGTTTTTTTACGGACTCATAAAATCGCGTGCGGACTAGTTAAAGTAAAGAAGCACTAGTCCGGCCATACTAAAGCCTAAAAATGTTAGTGTTGAACCCTGAAATATTATTTTCATATGCACCTTAATTTTTTTATTTTATGTTGTGATAAAAAATTATTACTCTTCCTATTCCCTGTGTAAACATGTCTTCATATCATCTGATATAAAAATCATTTCTGAAAAAATAAGTACTGCTTCATATACCTCATACTTTTTTCCATTAGAATCTAATGCTATAGTTTTTGATGAAAATCAATGTTAGGAAGACTTAAAAAAAAATTGTGAAATTCAGAGAAGAGGGTCATTACGCCTCAACTGTAATGATTTCCAAAAGAAATCTAATAGGTTAAAATGCACACAATTTCAGCATACCTTTATGGCAAACTCTGACAGAAATGGTATTTAACTTGAAAATTTTATAAGGGAATGTCATTTATCCCAGTGAAAGTTACCTCTGTTATCAGAGGGTCAATCAACCTTAACTTTCATTTTTACTGATCCCAACACAAACCTTTCTTCTCTCCTTCTTCCTTTACTGTTTTATCTTCTACAACTTTCTCCTCTTCTTTTTTCTCTTTCTTGGGTGTTTTGACCTTTTTGGACTTGACAGGTTTCTCCTCTGGTGGAGGTGGGGCGGGGGCATCCAATGGTTCATAACCCTCCAGGTGGCAGTAGCGGGCAGATAACTCATACAGCTGTCCCTGGACTTCCTCATTCCGTGACTCTTCTGAAGATTCCGCGGCTTCAAAGTCTTTGAAATATTTCCCTGAAACATCTGTGTGAAAAATCATGTCTCTTAGTAAAGATGCTTTGTACATTCATTTTTTTTATATACAGTAAAACTTGTCTAATCCGGCCACCAGTGGTTCCAAAATTTTTGGCCGGATTAGACAACATCTGGATTGGAGAAAATTAGGGATGTCAAAATATTTATTTTCCTTAGTCGATTATTCGATTCCATTATTCGAACGATAGTCGATTATTCGGAACATTTTCTGAAAATAAAATATTATTTCAAACTTCACTGGTACATGACGTATTTACAACTCAAAAACCCTTTAACTTAAATATGTTTAAAAAGTAACATAAGAATTAATGCAATACATTTGATAGCATGATTATATGAAATAAATTTAGAAATATAATTCTCCAAAATTTATGATTTCCCCTTCAATCGAATTCATAAATTGGTCTGTACATGCAGAGTGAGCATTCAAAAATTGCTAGCCGATATTTTTTAAAGCTTATTATGAAATAAATTGGGGGGGGGGGGGTAATTTCACACTATCCAAATGCCAGGTGGTTGTTAAATTGTTAAACAGTTAGTAACTGTTTGTTCATTAATTGATTGCTCTGGTTTTCAGAATGTCCTTAATTATATAAACAGTTTAAAAATGCAAGCGAATTGTTTTAATAATTATTGAAGCGACAAAACATGTTACAGCTATGGTTTGTTCCTTGCGTTTGAGTAATTTTAAAAGATAATTGGTACATCGTATAAAATCAAGTCCAATTAATTGTTTTACAAACAAAGCCCAGTAAATATATTGTTGGTTGATTTATTACAAAAACAACACAAGCAGTAACTGACAGATAATTCTCGTGGTAGTGAAGCATTTATAATTACTGTACTTTCTATAAACACATGAAAAATCAAGTTTAATTATCTTATCAACTGTCTCCGAGAAAAGACGGTTTCTCAATTTTGTTATGAGAATTCGATATTGTTATCACTCTTTAATTGCATTTTTAAAATTATAATATTCGAATGTCGTTTCATTATTCGATCGTCGGTCCATTCGACTGACAGTCGAATAGTCGACTATTCGTTGACATCCCTAGAGAAAATTGAATAGCAAGTTCACATAGATATAAACAAAGAGTGGTAAATAAATACTTGATCAAATGTGTCATTTTTTACGTTTCACTTGAAAAATTTGTCTATTTCGTTTGTTTTGAACTCTGTTTGCTCTTAAGAATTTTCATTTCTGTTTAAGTTTTTTATTCAGTAACGAAATATGTTATCTGTTGGTCATTCATTAAATTTGAAAATCGTTAGATGTTTTAAACACACTCCAAAACCTCATTGTAGCTGTAAATATTATTTTTTAAGGACAGATTCCTAAATAAATATTTAGACACTGTATTTGTTAATTGTTATAATGAATATTATAATGAATGTTAATGTTATAATGAATATTGACCAAAATCTTCTGTCGTTATGGTTGCTGTAAACTAGCGACACAAAGGGAAATAATTCGAATTGCACGTTGTGCATGCAAAACGAAAGTAGAAAGGAGGTCATGAATAAGTCTCGAAGTTTTTTCTTCAGACATGCTACACGCAACCATCACTTTCACTCGTTCCTTTGCTAGTTTCCTCGCCTTACTTGAGCCATAAATGATTTTTTTTATCACGTTTGTTAAAATCTAAACTGTTGATACAGGATAGATCATTAACGGGACAATATTTTCCCAACGCAAGACTTCTCTAATGACCAGCGGGCACAGGTAAAAATAAGTGGCCGGATTAGAGAAGGTAATTTGTACTAATTATGAGCAGTTAGTTCTTTAAATAGCGGCCGGTTTACAGAAAAGGCAAGATCCGGATTGAACACATTTATTAAACATAAACTATAAAAAAAGTTCAAGGGACTAAAATATTACACCGGACTGAACAAAATGCCGGAATGCACAACATCCGGATTCAACAAGTTTTACTGTATAACCAAGCCATGGTGTATTTGTATATTTAAAGGACACAAAAATTTGTGAGTGAAAACTCATCTACAACTTTTATGTGTACATGGGGGCCCACATGGCCCCTAAGGTTTAAATGTTATTTACAACCTTGATATCACATTTTAAATTAGCTAAAAATTTAACACAAACATAATTTATTAAGAAAATTTTAAAATATTTAATATTTTTTTACTAAAAAAAAAGTTCCTGAAAGAGTGAAGAATAACCTTTATATTTCTCATTGACACTGAGCTCCACAATCATTTTGCTGCCATGGTCAACTGTCCTTGAAATCTTTGCGACCTTGAAGACTGGCCCCATTATATACTTCAACATAAATCTGGAAGCTGAAGAAGCATGTCTGGACAGCTGGGTAGATGGAATGAAACCTACAGAGAAATATTGAAAAAGAAGTGAAATCTTAAAGGTCAAAGGTCATTCATACTATTCATTTCTACTTGCTTTATCATACATGTACTTTTGTCAAAGAAGAAGAGATTTTTCAAGATTTTTTTTTTGGGGGGGGGGGGGGGGGGGTAAATGAAAAATGGCATTTTAGTAAACACATTTTCAGCAATTGTTTTTGAAATCCATTTTCAGCAATTGTTTTTGAAATTTTAACAGCTAGCCTCCGACCTTGCTATTATCCCCCTGTTTATCTTTGAACATACCTGGACACATGCAGTTAACACTGACCCCTGTCCCCTCCAGCTTACGGGCCAGGGAGTGTGTACTCATCACCATGGCAAGTTTAGAGTTTTTATAGGCCTGATGTCCATTGTACGTTCCATCCTTTTCCAGGAAGAAATTTTCAAGGTCAAAAGGTTTTACACCTGAAAAGTTAAAACATTTATTGCTTCTACAATACATGTCTTCACTCTTTTTATTATCATTATTTTTTTTTTAGGGTTTTTTAAACAAAATTTATTAAACCTTTTGAAAAACTGCACAGGATATATCTTTAGGTACTTTTCAGCTGTACATGTATATTACATACTAACCACCCCTATTGCCTCTGTCATTTATATCATGTAATGTTGATGCTACCATCACAATACGACTGTCTCCATTTTCACTTGCTGTTTTCTTCAAATCATCCAACAGGAGGTGTGTCAGAAGAAATGGACCTGTTGAATCAATATATGTACATGTACATACAGTATTCTGCCATTTAAAGTTCTTCTGTGATAGAGCAAAAAGTAGTTCTGTAGAAACCTTCAAAGTCTGAGCAAGATGGAAATGGTGCTATTGAAGAAACCCAATCAACATGATCAGAGAGTCAATTTCTTGATGTCCAATGAACATACAGTATGCTTCCAGTTGATGTCCATTGAGTGAACTTTTTTTCAAGTTAAATAATGTGCATGCAACTATAAAACAATTATTCAGGAAAAATGGGGGGGGGGGGGGGGATAAAGCACCATAAATAAGATTCTCAAGAGCAATCTTGATTCAATTACTTAAGCATGTAATAAATTATTAGGAAAAATAATGAGAACAACAAACAAGCAACATGTATGTTTATGCTGATAAAAAAGCAAATTCAGTCTAATAAGGCCATATTTTTTTTGGGGGGGGGGGGGGGGATGTACTCCAACCCACTTTTTTCAATATTGACAGGTAGGTAGTTTCTATTTTTTTTTTTTAATCCTACACATTGATAGTCCTCATTAAAATCCCAGAATTAGAAATTTATAGTTGTTTTTATTACAATGTACATGTATATATGAGACAGTTAGAATGATTAAATATTTAAAAACTTTGAAACTAAAAGGCATTCTTGAGAAATGATAAACTTTTAAACTGATATGGACAGGAAGTGTTTTTCTGAATACTAAAATAAAAATTATGAAATTTAAAGTACTGAAAAAGATTGGGTAATGGGTGATTTTGACAAATCAGTCGGAGTATGTCAAACAAATCATTTTTATTGCTGGCCTAATCTAATCAAAAGTCAAGTTTCTATGTATACAGGTATTTTTGTTTTATCTAATTATTAAATATTTTGTCCCCAAAGTCAAATGACCATAAATCTATTTTCAGTACTACCTAAGTAGTTAGTTCCCATGGTCAGCTCAAAGTTATCCTTGGTAAATTTCCTAACTCTGTCGCTCATTTTCAAAAATATTCCAGCATTGTTGACAAGGACATTCAGTTTTTTGCCCAGTGCATGAAAGTCTTCCACAAACTTTCTAATGGAGGCAAGATCTGCCAAATCTAACTGTAAAAACAACAGTAACAAAGCAAATAAGTTTTTGTCAGCAGCAATACATATTTCTTGCAGGATTCAAAACATATCAATACAACTAAAATTATGCATCTTAATCTGCGCAAATGCGGTAGAGATGTGCATCACTTGAATGAATTAACAAGATATTTACATAACTTACAAATGTAATAATACTTATTTCTTAAGACAACAATTATGTGATGAAAATTTTCATTTGCTTTGAAAGAATTAACATTTTTGTGCTTTACCTGAAGAAATGTTGCTAGAGCATTAGGGTTCTCTTGCAGAATTTTTTCGACAGCAGCTTTGCCATTTTCTTCACTCCTACAGGCCAGAATGACATCATTTCCTGCCTCACACAGCTTTTTTGCGGCTTCAAATCCAATCCCACAATTGGCTCCAGTCACTATTATAACCCGACCTGTCATTTTCTGTAATCATCAAATTTTAATGTTTTAACGTTTAACTGTTGTATTAAAGTTGCCTGCTAAGGTACTTCTATACTCAGCTCTAAATGTGCACAATCTTGAAAAACTTGCTTTTATATGATAGCAATGAAAAGGCATAACATCTCAATATGTTATTTGACTAATATTGCCTCTCAGCAATAACCTCCAATCATGAATTTTTGTGGCCTTTGGGGTTAGCAAAAGAATCACAGGGATTTTCCACTCCATTTTGGGAAAGGGTCCCAGGCCTTAGGAATTGGGAATTAAACTAAATTCTTGTTATAAAAAACTCCAAGGTTTCACTTTCTGTCCTCGACAGCTCTCCTGAAGATTGTAAGAATAATCTAACTGTGTTTTGGGACAAGCCCTCATCACAGTTAGAATATATCCCATATACTTGCAATGTAGCAAATCGGAGCGGATCTGCTCCAAAATGATTTTGAAGAATACCAAAGGAGTTTTGTTACAACATTTTATCACTTATTATGCTTATTGGGAAATTTCTTGCATGATGTTTTCCAAGAAATAAACACTTACGATGAATAAAATTGATCTTTAACTCAATTATTCTGAACTTAAAATCAGCGAATAGATCAATTATTAGGGCTGGGACGATTCAGGGTTTAATCGATTCGGTACGGTTTCGGTTCAGAATGATATGGTTCGTTTTTTTTTCGATTCGGTTCGATTTAACCTTAAACAGTCCAAATATTTCTCATCATTAATGTAAAATAATAATCTCTGCTTTATAAACTGATTAAACTCCTTTACTTCAGTCCTCACTAAAACTTTTCTGAGACACTAACAAGTGGGGCTAGTGGATCTGATATTTTTACTGGCAAAAGTACTAACCCAGAAACATAATAAAATCTGAAACTTTTGTTGTTACAGTATTATTTTATTACATTTACATTTCATAATGAATTACTATTCTTTTCATTTTTCTTCTGCTTATTTTCTCTATTTGCATTTTTCTTCTGAGTCATTAATAAGTGAATAATCAGAGAAATTATTTAATGCTGAATTTAATATAATGAACAATCATGTTTTGGATACATTCTAACAAAGAAGTATACATTTTTTTTCTGATCATTGGACTTCCTCTACCAAAATGAAGTGAAAGCTAGTGATTTATTTTTTTTTTAATTCAAATTATCAAATACAATGTTAATATATTTTTAATAACCCTTGTAGATATTTACTCTTCAGTTAATCAGTTGAGTTGTTGTAAATAATTTAATCAATTAATGTGATACCTTCATGCATTTTCCATAAAATCGGGATGGAGGAAATTCGGATTAGTAAAAAAAGATGATCTTTTTCATGGTCTTTAGAAATGAATAATGTAGAGTGCCAAAAGAATTAGATAGATGAGATTTATGAATAAGAGAACCACACTTTGAATTTTTTCATTGATTTTGGAAAATACCTGCTACTTTCTCACTAGCCCGTCAGGCTATTTACTAGCCCATACCAATGTAAACTAACCTCTATTATAAAAGGAAAAGACATTTAAGGAATTAAAAAACTAAATCACTGACTTCAAACTGGCACAATCATTTTAAAAAGTATTAAAATCATAAAAACAAACATTTCCGATCTCCAATATTGGTGGTCATTTTTGTTTATATGTGTTATATATATTTTGAACCGAACCGAAATCTGGAATTCTGGATCGGTGCACCGAATCGAACAGTATCAACCGCGGTGCACCGCACAGCCCTATCAATTATAATAAAGTTTTTGCTAAGTTTCTTAAAATTTTGTTCATTTCATCCAGATTCCCAAACCTGGACATCAAAATATGAATAATTTTTTAGGTTTAAAGGCATATACAATCTCAAAAAGGTTTGTTATGATTAATTTGGTACTTATTTTCAGTGCAACTCCTTTTGTATTCTTCAAAATCATTTCGGAGTGGATCCGCTCCGATTTGCTACATAGCAAGTACATGGGACGTAATTTAACTGTGGTGATGGCTTGTTCTGACAGACAGTTAGATTATTCTAACTATGTAAAATGGTATATAGTTACATATTTATAAACAAAGACCAAATACCTGTGTATTTAACAATTAAATAAATTGAACAAATTAGAATTTAGATATTTGATAATACCTTATAATTTAATTTTGTTTGTATTCTAGCCTCTGATTGGTTAATATCCAAAAAGGAACACAAACTATTTCTGTATAACCTGGTTTGGTATGGGGACACACCCCCCTGACAACCAGCTGAATCGTCTGTATCCATGCAATCCTCTCATTTCCAGTCCTCGGGATTCATGGAAAATTCCAGATTTAATAAATGTACCTTTAACTTCAAACAGTAACTCGGATCTTACCACATGTAAACAAAAAACATGGCTGCTAGGACTATGTATCAGTTTTTACCTCCCCTCGCTTCCCATCACTTCCGTTACTAGGGTTGTATTATTGAGCGGCAAATTTGAACTAATAAAAAGCAACGAAATTTTACACCCAGAGTTGTTAAATGATTTTAGAATTAAATTATAAGGAATGACTCTACTTCGCGGATTATAAAACAGCGTAAACTGACCCAAACCAGGTTATCCTCGAATAATTTGGCCAAGAATTAGAGTCATTCCTAAAATAATTATTCTTTTTTGTATAAACTGTTATAAACAAGTACACTTTAACAAAATATAATAAGACCGCGGAACATTAATTGGCAAAATTGGAAATATACAGCTTACGTCATTTCCATCTGTTACAGTCAAAACATTTAATGACAGACAATGAAATGGGCAAGTACAATTCGACACGGACGTCCGAGAAAACATTGGATTGAAATTCTAGTTTTATATTCATTTTCAATCCACCTCAGCTACTCTAGAACACACGGTGCTACTGATTGACCCAGAAGACAAATAATTTCAATTTCGGAATAGTTTGAAATTTATATAAATCAGAATTTTCTGTCAAGTGTTTTGAAAGAAATATAAAGGGACAAATATTTGATTTCTGTTTGGTATATGTATGTGTGTGTCGGGAGGAGGGGGGGGGGGGGCGAAAGATCTTGGAAATAAATAAGAAAGTTTTCTTTTATTTTGGAAACCCCTCCCTGCAACTTGTTTTTGTTTGTCTATTTTTCAGTGAAAGCAAAACTAAAAAAAAGTAACCCCTTGTCATCCTAGAAATTAATATATTTTGTCATGTGAAGGCATGATTTTTGACAACATCCCCCCCTTCTAGAATCAAATGGCCGTCCCCTGAAAAAATAATCTCTGCCTTCTATTACTTTTACGTGTCCTTAGAATTATAAGCTAAAAAAATCATATAAAGATGAATTTCAAACAACGTGTATTTGTGAATTGAAATTATTTGTCTTTTGGATCATACATTCACACAGGTTTGAAAACAAGCTCAGGTGGATTGAAAATGAATTTCAAACTACAATTTCAATCCAATGTTTTCTTGGACGTCCGTGTCGAATTGTACTTGCCCATTTCATTGTCTATCATTAAATGTATCGACTGAAACAGATGGAAATGACGTAAGCTGCATATTTCCAATTTTGCCAGTTAATGTTCTGCGGTCTTACAAACCATATAGTGCACGTATCAACTTGGGTCAGTTTTGAGTTTAACAGGTCCAGTACAATCTCTTTATTTAGCTATATAGCTTGAAGTAGCTATATAGCTTTATTAAGTTATTCAAAATAGCTTGATTTAGCTATTTATATGCAGTTTTTCACAAAAATTTTTCTTGTATAAAATAGACAAAAAGTCACATGTATTTGACTATTCATATATGTACTATGGGCTATCAAAACAACAACCAAAATCAAAGATAGTTTTATCTTTGCAGCTTTTGAATACTTTTAAGCAAAAGATAAATTTCTATTGTTTGAGTAACTGTCCACTACCTTGGTGTGCGTTGAGGCATGGATAAGTATGATTGCTTCTCATTGTACTGAATTATTACCAATCAATTATCTTGTTGACCATAATTGGCCTCCTTTATAATTTCATTGAAGAAGTAACTGTATCAATTGTGTTATATAGCCCCAAAACTCTTAGAACTTTGAGTACAAAGTCTCTCAAGGAGACACAATTTAATGAGTGATTTTTACATGCATCAAGTTCAGAAGTGTTCAAGGTTGAATATCATCACTGCACCAAGGTGCGACTTTTTGTACCTGCTTAGAAAATTACACATTTAAGAAAAAAGTGTGATAAAATAGCTAAATTAAGCTATTCTGAATAGCTTAATAAAGCTATATATCTAAATAAAGCTATATAGCTAAATCAAGAGATTGTACTGGACCTGTTTAAATGCAAATACTAAACATCCTTGAAATTTTAACGTAGAATCATATAAAATGCTACACACACCTTGAACGATGCTTTCCACATTGGCATTTATATGTAAAAGTTTTATCTAGATAAATATACATTTTTTTCTTCTAAATTTCATAATCAGAATAATCTGGTACTGCATTGAGTGAAGCTGGACAGTCTGGTGTAAGAGTGCTTCATTTTAAAATGTAACAATGCACGGATTCATTATCGTGTCTTGCAAAAAGATGAATACTTTTCAAGTACAAACTGAGCTAAATAAGCACAAAAATACCTCAAAATACTGTATGATTCAAGGCGTTTCTCTTTGAAATTCTTTATCTTGGCGGCTTTCCGGAAGTAAACAATGGTAAGTATTTTTCTACGCAGTATTTTAATAATTATTACTTGGAAAGTTTTTATCCTTAATGTTAAACTTAATAAACCCAAAAAATGAATTTTATAATTCAAATAAACACGAATTCTGTATGATTGCCACATATTCTTGTGTTTTACATTCATTTAGAGAACTTGATTTTTCAGCGCATTACCAAGCGCTGTTCTTTGGCACTTCCGGTTTCGTTTGCAAATTTCTATCCTCAAAAATGCCAGGCAAACGTAAACAAGCAGCTGTAAAAGATGATACCGCAAAACGACAGAAACTAGACACCAAAAATGTTGACAAGTCTCCAAAACGTAAACAAGCTAAGCAAAAGAAATCAGTTGTCACCTCTAAAAAATCAGACTCAGGTACAGCAAGCGTTAGGCTCTACCTTCATCAGGTTCAGGGATCTCTTGATTTAGCTATATACTTTGAATTAGCTATATAGCTTTATCAAGTTATTCCGAAAAACTTGATTTAGATATTTTTAATATTTTTTCCCCTTAAATATGTTATTTTTCAGCATGTACAAAAAGTTGCACACTGGTACAGTGTACAGTAAAACATGCTTATAGTGAACACGCTTATAATGAATTGACACTTACAGCAAAGTGCTTTTCATTCCCTGTGACTTCAAAAATATTGTAAACTGATGTAACCAATTAAGCTTAGCTAAGCAAAATCGTCTGTCCCCGGCACTTTGTTATAAGCATGTTTTACTGTATACTTCATATGTGGTCATACCAGGGTTTTATAACACAACTCCTTGGTCTTCTTAAGGCAAATGTAGATGTTTCATTGAAGAAAAACTCTGGTGTTGTTTGCTTTCTTTATCACCTGTTTCGTATGAAAGTTCCAGTTTAGTTTACCCTGGATGTTTACACCTAGATATTTTTGCTGATTCCACTATCTCCATGATGTGTCCAGATGGTGTATTGATGTTTTATTGTCCGTCTTTTGTTGGAAATATGTAGTACTTATATAGGCATTTCTGGGGGTGGAATTCCATGAGCCAATCTTTTTCCCCACTTTGGAGAGCCTCCAGAACTTCTTGGAGAAGGTCTGCTTCTTAAAGTGTATTTAAGCATCTGTAAACAATCCAGGCATCAGCAAATTGTCTGCCTGATATGATCTGTTCTTTATGTATTCCGGAAGATCATTGATGTACAGTAGGGAAAGTGTTGGACCTAGGACACTTACATGAAGGACTCCTGATAGATCTACAGCTAAGTCTGACTTACCATTCTCAAATATCTCTGGTTGTGTTTGGTTCGGTAAATGGTTACATGTACATTAATTACCTTGGGACATGGAATGGATGATATGATTCTTCACATTGAGCTGAGTTATTACCAATCATTATCTCGAGTTAGTATTGGTCTCCATTCAAATTTGTTTATATAGCCCTCAAACAATCAGAACTTTTATTACAAATGATCTGAAGGAGACACATTTTGAAAAGTGATATGTTTATGCCTGGTTTTAAGAAAAGCACTAGTCAATGACATGACCAGCAAGGAGCAGCAATGGAACAAGACCGAGATTCAAACCCTTGTTCGCTGGATCTTTAGTCAGGTGCTCTACCAACTGAGCTGTCTGGCCACCAACAACCAAACCTGCATGACAGCTATACTAGAGAGTAGAAAAGCTTCACATCATTTCTTACATGCTAAATAAATTGTATATATGACTAAGAAAAATTACCTGATTTTGATCTTGTAGGTGCTGTTGGCAGTTTTTCCCTGAGGGACCTCATCTCAAATGAAAAGTGGAGAAAGGCGCTATCAGAAGAAATGGATAAGGACTATATCAAGGAACTCCAAACCAAAGTAGCAGATCATTATAAAAAAGGAGACAGTGTATTTCCACGTAAAGACCTTATATTCAATGCTCTCAACATGACTCCACTTGATCAGGTATTAAATGAATCATAACTCAGCATCATTGTTAACTTTCTATTGCTAACGAGAATGGTTTTTAGCTCACCTGACCCAAAGGCTCAAGTGAGCTTTTCTGATCACATTTTGTCTGGCATCTGTCTGTCTAGCTGTCTGTTTGTCTAGCTGTCCAGCTGTCCGTCTGTCTGTAAACTTTTCACATTTTCGACCTTCTTCTCAAGAACCGCTGGGCCAATTTCAACCAAACTTGCTACAAAGTATCTTGGGTTAAAGGGATTCAAGTTCGTATGACTATATGTGTGCCAAATTTCATTCTGATCTGAATTGTGGTTTTGTAAATGTAGAGATCACCCCTCGTATGCTGTAAACAGAAATATAAGCTGTGAACAATTACATGTAGTAAAAAGGGAAACAAATGTAAAAGTGACATATGCTGTAATTAAGAGTGATATGCTGTAAACAGTGACATATAGTTAAACATGATATGTTGTAAGTAGTGAAATATGCTGTAGACAGTGGCTGTCACATGTCTTAGAAAATGACATGCCATAAACAATGACATTTGCCAAAAACATTGACATGTTTTAAACAATGACATAAACTATAAGTAATGACATGTTTTAAATGACTTATGCTGTTAATGATGACATGATCTGTAAACAGCATATGTCGTGAATAATGACATATACTGTAATTATTGAAATATGTTGCAATCAATGATATATAAGGCTGTAAACAAAGGTATTTGCTGTAAATAATCACATTTGTTGTACAATGTATTGATTTACGTTGTAACCAGATGTATAATGCTTTTAACAATGACATATGCTAGCTGTAAACAGTGACATGCTGTAAAGATGACATTCTACAAACAATGACATGTTGTACAAAGTGATGTATGCTGTAAACAATGATGTGCTGTAAACTGTTACATATGCTCAATATTAAAGAATTTGGAGAAGTGTGAAAAGTATATACTGTTAATTGGGTTTCTTTAGTGGGCGTAAAATTTGGTGTCTTGCTTGCTTAAAGGTATGACAATAATTTTTGCGGAATTTTTTTTTGTGGACACAGAGTACCATGGCAGACACATAGTACCATGAAAAAGAAAGGAAATTCATCTTCTAGATGAGTTTTCAGTATTTGATATACGTTTGAATACCAATTTAGGCAAAACTTTGAGTAAAAACCAATACCAGATAAAGGGTAAATTGTTAAACAAAAGTCTGATCAAAGTAATCTTAAAGTTTCTTCTCTTCAGTACTTATACGCAAGAGTGCAAATTTAGCGATTAAAATTTTTGCAGTGTATTTCAAAACTGCTAAAATAAGCCAGAGTTTGCACTCCGCTAAAAATTCCCGCTAAATGGTAGCTTAATTTTACACCATTTCCTTGGTGGTTACTGGTATTTTCTACTACCATGCCAATAGGCTCTTCACTTATGCCATCTTGTTGTTGGTCAGAAACAGAGATGTCAAAATAATTGGTGAAAATCTTACTGTATTTCAGATTAAAGTTGTAATACTAGGACAGGATCCCTACCATGATGATGGGCAGGTGTGTACAACCCTAAAATAATTACAAAATGCTTGTTGGAAGTACTTCATATTTTAAATATTTTGGTAACCAAATTACTTAACACATACTAGTAGGACTGCTACATATAAATTAAATATTTAAATATTTAAATTATTAACTTATTTTCAACATATTGATTTCTTAGTTATTGAAGTTGTGGGACTTATTGAAAAATGTTATTTTTTTATATAAAATTTTTTGATTTTACCTAATAATTTACCAGGCTATGGGACTTTCATTCTCTGTACCAAAGGGAGTTAAAGTACCTCCATCATTAGTTAATATTTACAAGGAGCTGGAAAAGGACCCAGACATCAAAGGATTCAAAACCCCAGATCATGGAAACTTAGAGAGCTGGGCAAAGAATGGTGTCCTATTGTTAAACGCTACTCTTACTGTAACGTAAGTAGAGATAAATATGCAATATTGAGCAATTCTGTTTAATGAAGATAATACCATTAGAGGTGTATTGTCAAAAGCTTAATTTGTAAGTAAATTCACAAGAGAGACATAGCATCATTTTTTCAAAGGAGATGGGGGGAAGGGGGGAAATTATTAGTATTACAAGCAAACAAATTTAAACAGAATATTGCCCAAACTTTTTTTGGCAAATAAATTTTTGAGTACACTTGTTTAGAGGAATTTGATCATACTGCATCAAAAAGGGGAAGGGGGCAACTGGCCTTTGCTTGAAAATTTCCATCCTAAATTTCCAGCAAAAGATTACCCTATTCTCAGAAAAGCGTGAGGGGGGTGGGAGAGCTGATAGTATGGACCTGGCACAAATTTCCAATCCCAGTTTCACTTTATTTTCCTAAATTATATTTTTTTTTAACATACTTACAACATTTTCAATACAAAAAGTTTGAAAAATGACAATTAATCATCGCTGTGTATATTCAACAGAATAGTATCTGTTTTCAGTAAAAAAAAATTTTGGCTTTTAATAGAATACATGTACACTGTAAACATGCCATAGAAAGATATTTAAACTTATGGGAAAAAAAATTTAGAAGCCTGGGGCAGGAAGGGAGGGGGATACCCTTTCCTCAATCACCTACAACTATGATCTTAATCAGAGACTATTAAACAGCCAAGCCATGTTCATTTTGTTTGTCAAGATGTAAAGTGATCATGTGATAAACTGTTTTACAAAACAATTTCAATTATAATGCAATATTAGGGAAGACGTCTTTGTATTTGTTGTAGTGCACATCAGCCTAACTCCCATGCTAAATACGGCTGGCAGAAACTGACAGATGCCATCATACACCTTGTCAGTGAGGAGTGTGCAGGGGTCATCTTTATCTTGTGGGGAGGGTTTGCCCATAAGAAAGAGAAACTGATCAACCAGAAGAAACATGCTGTGATTAAAACTGCCCATCCTTCACCTCTGTCATTTGGAAAATTCATCAATTGTCAGTGTTTCTCAAAGGCCAACAGTGAACTAAAGAAATTTAAGAAAGATCCTGTCAACTGGAACCTTTGACAACTTTACGAAAATGAAATGAAGTAGTTCTCAATACTTTAAAATGACAATTTTACAAATATTCTTTGCTTGTTTTTTTTCCCCTTAACTTAGTAATACATGTGTGACTGTGATTTTATAACATTTTTCTGTAATTAATTCTTCATTTTTTAATTTCTTTCTTAAGTATGACTGTGATTTTAAAATGCTATATTTTCTTGTTATCAGTATTAGAATATTCTTTACTTTTTTAATTTCCTATTTATTATTCATGTTATCAGATATACTTTTTTAATAGTTTGATAATGACATACTTTTTGTTTGTGTACCAACTGACACAACATGTACGAATGTGATTCGTAAATGTTAATTCTTTTTTATGAATTTTTAAAGTCACTATAATCTACTGGTATATTTTATAATTATAAATAATGCCAGACTGAGTATATATTTTATAGAGTGATGCATTCCTTTTTTAGATATATTTACAAAGTTTCTTGTGTGTTACATAGAATAATTTGTAATAAATTGGGGAAAAAAAATCTTTTTTTTCATGGTTTGTCATGGAATGTACTAAAATATGGAGTATCACTGGTGATCATGAAGTGCACATTAGGAATAACATTATTTGATGCACCTAAGGCATGCTTGGCTAGTATGAGAAGATCGATAATATAGCCAGAGGTTTGACTGTTGCAGTGAGAAGATCTAGCTTCTGCATATATATTTTATTTAGATATGTGGAATGTAACGCACCTCTTAGAAAATAAGTATCATTTTTGGAAAAATTTAATTATCTCTTTAAAGTAATGTTAAATTTTGTTTATTTGATATTTGAACCAGAACCGCCCAAAATCATTTGTAATGAATTGTATTAAAAAAAATTCTGGATTATTTAGGAGAGGGTTATATACATGTTATTCCTAGACCCTCCTCCAACCCCACCCCTCGTCATCCCCAGAAAGCAGACGACAGTTCTTTTCTAGTTTTACAGAAACAAATCACTGACCAATCAGGAAATGCAAGATATTTGGAATTGTTTGTGTAACAAGAATGTTGGATATTTGCAACAAGGTTTATATTGGAAAACAGTATAAATACATGCAGTGAAAAACTTCTAGCCTCTATAAAGAAAGAAAATTATATAACTTTACAGTGAACAGCTGTTAAGAATAAGTTGTTGAGTGCTTTAGGTAAATGTTTTAAACTGGCACTTGGGTTAAATCCGGTAAGCCTATTATCTATATTTTTTCCGGATATGTCATTGACCCTGTACAATTTAGATTTTACTATTTCATGCACTTCCGGTATGTCTTTCATTCTGATGATAATGGAATTCTGATAATGCTGGGATGGAGGAGACGAATTTTGACTGTCTTCCAGACGATTTAATCATCAGAATTTTTAAGAATGTTTCAACGGAAGACCTTTGTACGATTTACCATGTCAGCACGCGATTTAGGCGGCTAGCATTCGACAGAAGTCTAGTCAGGTGAGGCCATTCTTTTGGATAGTGCATGTCAAGAACGTGACTCGTTTTTCTCAATTTATATCTCCAAAAGACAGCTAAAATGTTGGATTGATAAAACATGTTGAAGAATTTGATAATTCTATCTATTTCAGTCATGGGCTTGGGCTTGACGAAAATCGGGTCCATGATTCTCTTCTACGTTATCGTTTCACACTAATTTACTGTAAACTCGCAAAGTGATTATAAAGGTTATATGTGATTTAAAAATTTTTAGAACAAAATTTTACAGCAACTTGGCGAACTAATTGTGAAGTGTTAAATTTATTGTACATTTTGAGCTTTATTTTTGCAGACATTCAGATTTTGAGCAGTGCTACAAGACCACATCTTCAGCATTTACAGAGTACATCAAATGTAACTGTTCACTGATAGAAAGCCTGAGCCTGAACCACTGTTACTGGTTAACAGGGCGATGTGTGGAAACTGCCGTACTCAAGTGTAAAAACTTAACTAAACTGTATCTGTTGGATGTCAGTATATCAACAAAACAGCTTTGTAAGATATTGTCATCTATATCCAAGTTAGAGGCACTAGCATTCACAGTTGCCAGTGTGGATGAATTCGACAACAATCTGAATGTTTCTGAGTCGGCCCAAAGGACAATGTGCAATATAAAGCATTTAACAATTCATTTTAAAGTGGGTATTACCCCTCGGACTGAACCGTCCATATCAGTGCAGTTTATACAAAAGAAGAACTCTTTTATAGAACATTGTAGGGAGTTGACCTCTCTTCATGTG
The DNA here is from genome assembly GCF_033153115.1 of Saccostrea echinata. Classification (NCBI taxonomy): domain Eukaryota; kingdom Metazoa; phylum Mollusca; class Bivalvia; order Ostreida; family Ostreidae; genus Saccostrea; species Saccostrea echinata. Next base: position 7,590,854 of record NW_026889777.1, read on the forward strand.
ATGGGGCACCCTAATCTTGGATGTGGGTTGCCTAAACTCCTTCTTCAACCTAATGTTGTTAAAGTTAGCAACCTCAAAAATTTAAAACATTTGTCTCTAAATTATGCCATTGACCCAGCTGCTAGAATATTCTACTATGGGACCCTGATGTCTGTAGCAAAGCTACATTTAAAATTAAAAACTGTCCTTAATCCCTCTGCAAATTTCAGTTCTGAAAGAAATACAGACTTCTGGAAGAACTTTTGGATTTCCCAAGATGACTTAGAATATTTGGACTTGTCCAACATATCATTGAAGAATATATTTCCAACAATCTTTGATCCCGGTGTAGTGAAGAGCAGCCTTGTTTATCTGAATATCTCGCACACTGACAGCCGGGAAGTTGGGATGAATCTTGCTACACTTGGTCACGTTTGTCCAAATCTTCAGAGTTTAAATTTGAAGAATAGTCAGTTGGTGTACCTCCATTCTGCTGTAGCAGACCAGACAGAAACCCCTCTACACGTAAGTCAGAAACTCATCATAAGTCAAAGATTCTTGAAACCCACAGACTCATTATAAGTCAGAGACTCATCATAAGTCAAAGATCCTTGAAACCCACAGACTCATTGTAAGTCAGAGACTCATCATAAGTCGAAGATTCTTGAAATCCACAGACTCATTGTAAGTTGAAAAATGAAAACTCATAATAAGTCAAAGATCCTTGAAACCCACAGACTCATTATAAGTCAGAAACTCATTATAAGTCGAAGATTCTTGAAATCCACAGACTTATTGTAAGTCAGAGACTCATCCTAAGTCAAAGATTCTTGAAATCCACAAACACATTGTAAGTCAAAGATTCTTGAAACATTGAAACCCACAGATTCATTGTAAGTCAGGAACTCATCATGAGTCAAAGATTCTTGAAATGCAGAGACTCATTCTAAGTCAGAAACTCATCATAAGTCAAAGATTCTTGAAATCCACAGACTAATTGCAAGTCAGAGACTCATCATATTAAAACAGAGTTTTTTAATTTTGCATGCTAAAAGGATTAACCTGTTAACAGTATAAACACAAACTTCTCATTTCTTATAACTTACTACATTATGATAGACAAGCAACTAATATCAGCCCAATTATAATTTTGATAACATTTTATTTTTCAAATCTAAACTGTCTGAATTGAATTGTTTTAATTTATCAGTGTAAAATTGATTCATTCATATATTACTGTGGTCCCAGACAAACACTTCCTGTTATTTCATTTATTGAAACAACAAATCAATGTTGAAACCATGTTTATTTTTATTTTTACTGAAACAGAATTTTGACATTGAGGGCTGCACAAGTTTGGTCAGTATGTGTCATAAGCTGGTTCATCTAAATATCAGCAACATTCACATCCACCAAATCAACGTCTCCAAAACGTTTGTCACTGCACTTGCCTCGCTTTCAGGTATGTGTAACAACTAAAGTAGATTTCTCATACTTCCTTCAAAATAGGGTCTCCTAAAGGTTTGTCACAGTGCTTGCTGGTAGGTATAATGATTGTCTTAAAGCATTTCTCAGTCAACAAATCAGTGTCTCTTAGATATCTTTGCCTAATTGACAGTTACATATATACAAAAGTACTCTGTTACAGGGTTGTCCCTAAGAACTGAAATAGTAGGGGATATTGAAAAAGTAGAAGGGGGTTTGGGTTTTCCACTAATGGGGTTGTGGGGGAATACCAGAATAACTGGGGGATTACATCATTATAGGTGGGGAAATTTCCACAGCCCCTGGGTCTTAGGGACAACCCTGCTATTAAGTAATACAGTAGTTCATGCCAGTTCTTGTACTTTTGTTTTTGTTGGATCTAGGTCTGAAATCTCTGGCGGTGTCTCCATGCTGCCTACGATTACAAGATTCGGACTCCAAAGATACAGAGAAAGGTCAAGGTCAGTCTCAGTCTGGAAAAAAGCATGCAGCATCAACTGTCCTTGTCCAGTATGCCAAGAAGAGGAGAATAGCTCTCTCAGGGAACTCTAGTCAGGTTGATGAGAGTTTATACAAACCATCACAATTCTTTAGATTTTACCTTTAGATCATTAAAGAGTAGTTTAGCAGAAAATTCATAGTCAATATCATGCACATAAATATGCTTTTTATAGTCTTAAGATCACTGATATGCCTTTTATAAACTGCATTGTGCACACTAGTCCCATTTTATATTCAAGATGTGTAATAAATTTTGAAGTTACCTGTACATTTAAATATGAGAAATTATAAAACCAGAAGACAGCATCATATTGTTATATATATGTATGATACAGGCACTGGTTTTGTTATTTATGAAGATCATTTTCACAAATCTGATCAAAATTTAAGCAATGAAATGGCTTTTTTCCTACTTGAAGTTATTTCAGCGAATTTTTATCAGCTAGCTTTGACAATGATCTATTTTTTCTGTACAGGCTGTAGCCACAACCTCTTCACACATTGACCTTGACCCTACGGAGGCAGTTGAGATCCCCCCTCAGTGGAAGACTGGACTACAGACACTGACAGAAGCTTGTCCCTTAATCTCACACCTAGAACTCCTCAGTGCGGGGCTGGTACGACCCATTATACACAGGGGCTCAATAGGACTGGCTCCAAAACCCTGTGTCTACATACCATGGTAAGATAGAGAGAAAAATTGTGGATGTGAATCCCTATTTGTGAAGATGAGATGTTTCCATAAAGCAAATGAGTTATGTGACAACACAAGTGATTGAGGTTGTGTGTAATATTATGTTGTAAGAAGTAGTCACAAGTCACCTGGATATTATGTAGAGTGAAACTTGTCTAATCTGGATGTTGTGTATTCCAAAATTTTGCCGCATAAGATGTAAACTTTAAGTCCCTTTTAGTAAATTTTATTGTTTAAAATTTAACCCGGAATGTTGTTTTATACAGCCAATTCCTATGGATCCAGTAGGTGTCTGGATTAGACAAGTTTTACTGCACATATTTTTACGTTTGAGAGGAATGCTTTACTGGATACAGAGCTGTCATATTTAGAAAGGTTATCTATTCAACTATTGTTTATTGTAGCGTGGAATCGTATGCCTTGACAGATACAGAGCTGTCATATTTAGGAAGGTTATCTAATCTACAGTATCTCCAGCTGGCTGGACTACCAGGTATATTTTTATTAAATATTTATACATGTAACTATGGTAAATATTCAGTTGTTTTGAACTTGAAAAAATTTGTTCATTGTTCACCTATACAAGTTATGCAGACTGTGAAAAAAAGATAGGATTTTCTGTTGATGAAACTGTGAGGTTAGTGACTCTAGCTGGTTGTACTTTGGGTGTATCAGATATGTAATTTGTGTTTCAGGTATAATTAGTGGAACCTTTCTGTCAGACATAGCCAAACAATGCCCTAATCTGAAACAACTTCACCTGTCCTACCTAGGCCTAACAGCTCATTGTATCTACACAAACCAGCTGTGCCAAGCTTTTCAGTATTTTACCTCTCTTATTGATCTCAGGTGAGTCATCTCATTCATCTCAGTTGAGAATTACTTCTCAATGATCTCAGGTGAGTAACTCCTACCATTGATCTCAAGTAAGTCATCTCATTTAATAAATATAATTGGGAATTTAACGTCTTTGATTCCAATTGAGTAACTTCTTTTCATTGATCTCAGATCTCTCCAGTGTGACCCCCCAATTGTATAGAAACTGCAGTATTAGAAAAAGTCTGTCTTGTGGATGAGTTAAATATATATTATTATAACAGTAACTTGATCCGAAGAGCCGTATCACGTCAAGTTGACAGGCGCGGATCATCAGATCAAACGAGACGCGAAGCGTCGAGTTTGATCTGATGATCCGCGCCTGTCAACGAGCTCCTTGGATCAAGTTACTGTTATAATGATAAATTTATTATATACCCCTTTACAACTAGCAAAATGTAATAAAAAGAAAATTTTTGGTCAATTACATAACTTTTATACATTAAACAAACCATTTTGTCAAGGAACTTTTTGATGCGCGAGAATAAAAATGTCATTTATCTGTGTACTACGTCATCAGTTTCAGAGAGGGGTGATATGGATTCAGAAAACCACACTGTGGTGATCCAGAACGTCGGATCACACTGTCACGTGATTGCATAAATTCAACAGTAAAACTGAGTGACAAACAGTTGGGTATATAATAAAAACAAATATCTTTTTGTCTACTACAGAATAGAACATGCCTACCTGTCCATAGACCAGCTGTTTTGTCGATCAGCGGTGAAGTGTCAGTCTCTTCAGAGATTCTGTGTCGTTTCTAAAAATGGCAGTGTGGACCCAGCTGCTGTGACAGACCTTATGTCAAAAGTAAGGCTCAAAAGAAGGGGTTTCCTATTTATGGACAGCCTCAATTATATACCTAATGTCAAAAGTAAGGCATCCTTAAAAGAAAGGCTAAGGGTTTCACGTGTGTGATCAGCTGCAGTTATAAACCTAATATCAAATGTAAGGCATGCTCAAAAGAAATTGTACATCTATAAGCAGCAGTGACATGTCAAAAGTACCAGTACATACAAGCCATGCTTAAAAGATACTCTAAGGTTTGTACACATTTGAATAGCTACAATAAGAGACTTTCAAATGTAAGTCACATTCTAAAGACATTCTGTATGAACAGACACGAAAACAAACCTAATGTCAAAAGGGCAGGCTCAAAACAAACTCAGACAGTTGTGTGGTTTTAGTAATGTTTACGCTTATCTGGAACTCGGAAAAAATATCAACATTTAGGTAAACCTTTATACATAATTTAGTGAAAAAAGATAGTAAAACATATATGTATAAGGATAAACAGTTAAGACTGAATTTTTTTTTTTTTGCCATGCTTGAGTTCAGTGTTATGAAATTGTCATTACTATAATTCCTGTTTTTTGAAGCTTCCTCACTTGATGGTGCTACAGCTTTTCACAGACTCAACCCAGACCATGTGTAAAAAACTCAAAAAGACCCTCAAAGACATGTAAGTTACTAATAACAATAGTCCAAAACTCGACCCAGACTATGTGTAGAAAAAACTCAAAAAGACCCTTAAAGACATTTAAGTTACTAATAACAATAGTCCAAAACTCGACCCAGACTATGTGTAAAAAACTCAAAAAGACCCTCAAAGACATGTAAATTACTAATAACATTAATCCAAGACTCTACCCAGACCATGTGTAAAAAAAAAATTTCAAAAAGACCCTCAAAGACGTAAATTACTAATAACAGTAGTTCATGACTTCACCCAGACCATGTGTAAAAAACTCAGAAAGACCCTCAAAGACATGTAAATTACTAATAACATTAATCCAAGACTCTACCCAGACCATGTGTAAAAAAAAAAATCAAAAAGACCCGTAAAGACATGTAAGTTGCCAATAACAACAGTCCAAGACTCAACCCAGACCATGTCTAAAAATTAAATTAAAAAATTTAAGAAATTTAAACGACAGTAAAACTTGTTGAATCCGGATGTTGTGCATTCAGGCATGTTGTTCAGTCCAGCTTAATTTTTTAGTCCCATGAATTTTCTTTGTAAGGCCATTCCAAGTTTTTTCTCTGTTTAGTGTCCACCCATCTTTCAAAAACCTACCTACCTATTTGCAAAAAACACACAAGCCAAAAAATAAAACACAGACTTTACAGTATTAAAGATGACATCATTCAAAGTATTTTTCTTTCATGAATCTATTTTTCTCATATCGTTCATGGTAGCTCAGTCGGTAGAGCGCTCGCTCTGTGATCGGGAGGTAGCAAGTTCGAATCTCGGCCGCGACTGACCTACAGTCAGGGGTGAGACTGAAATCTGTCATTTTTGAAAAATGATGGATAATCGTCATATTTACTAAGTACGTATTTTCGTCATTTTTGTCAATATGACTTACTATCGTCATATTTTCTTTTTCAACTTAATTCTTCTATCCTGGTAACATAAAAGCGAAATTTGAATTCACCGCTGAAAGAAGAGTGTTTACGCAAGTTTCATTTCATCCGGGTCACTAACTACTGCCGACCACGTGCGTTAGAACATCAACATGGAAGGTGAAAGTTATTATTTAGCGGTAAAATGTCGAATTTTGGTAGAACTAATTCGCCATTTTTACGTGGATTTTAGCCCTATAAAAACTTATAGTACACCGTCTGGAAGAATACGTACTTGTAGAGAAAAGTCTGGACAAAAAGTTAAAGCCATAAAAAAGTAGTGCGCCCCGTAAAACAAGCGAGATATTTCAGTGCGCCCAGACCCTCCATTTTGAAAAAAGACGGAATATCATCATTTTCGTCTTCTTTCCTATTTAATGCAAATAAATTGACAAATAACTCTTCCACTCTTATTTTTGCTTGGGAAATTTATACTGTCAACATAACCAGTATTGTAGTCAACTGTATTAGAGAAATGAAGTGCGTTTACGATGTTTTTTGTCCTTTTTTCGGTTGGTGGATCTAACATTTTTCAAAGAGAGGTAACTGTATTCTATAAACACTCTAAATTTTTATGACTGTTTTTCGTCATTTTCTTAAAAATGACGAGTTTAAGTCATAATAAAAATGTTATTTTATGGCTTAAAATCGTCATTTTAAAAATGACGGATTTCAGTCTCACCCCTGACTGACCTAAGTCGATAAAAAATGGGTAGCAACTGTTCCTTCGCCATGCGCTCGGGACTTTGAAGTGAAAGTTACGGGTCCTTCGGATGAGACCTTAAAACCGAGGTCCCGTGTCACGGCAGGCGTTGGCACGATAAAGATCCCTCACTGCTCAATGGCCCTGAGTGCCGAGTAAAGGTCAAAATTTGAAGCCCTTCACCGGTATATGGTGACATCTCTATATGAGTGAAAAATTCTCGAATGGGACATAAAACAACAAACCATCAATCAATAAATATTTTTCTCATAGAAATATCTTCTGTTTGGTAAAATTAAGGTATTAAATGCTTAAAATATACATAATATGACATACTAGTGAGAAATATTTAAAGAACCTGACAAATTTTCAAAATTTTGACCAAAATAATCAATTTTAGGACACTTGATTTTGTTTGTTTTTTCTGATATGGGATGCCAAAAACCAAGGCGCACGCGGACGCTAAACATAGAAAAAACTTGGAATGGCCTAATTGATGTTTAATAAATGTTGTTCAATCTGGATCTTGCCTATTCTGTAAACCGGCTGCTATTTAAAGAACTAACTGCTCATAACTGTCCGTAGAAGAACTTGAGACTTATTCATGACCTCCTTTCTACTTTCGTTTTGCATGCATGACATGCAATTCGAATTACTTCCCTTTGCGTCGCTAGTTTACAACGACCATAACGACAGAAGATTTTGGTCCAATATTCATTATAACATTTGAAATTAACAAATACTGTGTCAAAATATTCAAACATATTAATTTTAAAAGAAATAAATGAATTAGGAATCAGTCCCGAACAAAATAATATTTATATGTGTAAAACATTTAACGATTTTCAAATTTTAATTTAATAATAAATGACCAAGAGATATTATATTTTGTTCCTGAATAAAAAACTTAAACAGAAATGAAAATTTGAAGAAAAAAAACAGAGTTCAAAACAAACGAAATAGACTGTTTTTTCAAGTGAAACGTAAAAAGTGACACATTTGATCAAGTATTTATTTACCACTCTTTGTTTAAATATCTATGTAATTTTTTACTTGCTATAACGGTTCAATTTTCTCCAATCCGGATGTTGTCTAATCCGGCCAAAAATTTTGGAACCACTGGTCGCCGGATTAGACAAGTTTTACTGTATTAGTTTGTTATTGTGCTTATATTAGCACTAAATTCTTAAATAAGTAAACATACAATTCATGATTGTTTAGGTAGTTTGTTTCAAATTCATCTTTCTTATTAAACCTTTTTTTCTTTCACTGTAGGTTCCAAAGTTCACGCCCAGCCCTAAGCATCACCATCTATCCTCTGTTTGACCAGGACACAGCATATGTTATGAATAAGATACCTACAAAACATTTAGAGGAACTCACAATATTTAGCTCAAAAATCTGCCAGCAACCCCCAGGACAGTCTAGGGTCAAGGCTTAAATTGGGGGAAACCTAAGGTCAAGGTTCAAATCCTAAAAATGTCTATGACTTTGCTAGGTCAAGGTCATTGATATCATGAATTATAAAGTCTCACTTTAAACACAGATATCATTATAGTGTTGTATATTGACACAGGCATAAATCTTTATAAATCTGTATTGAGGAAGCCATAAAGTGCTCTATAGAATTGTATACATTGTATGAAATTTATTGAATATTTAATGTACATAAAAATAAATAAATTTTATCTGAGAAATATCAAATGTTTTCATTATTTTGCATGATGGGAAGTTTCCTAGTGATAGACATTTAGGGAATGATTGGTTCTGTAATCTCTGTGTTATTTTTAGACAGGATTTGCAGCATTCCCAGGCTTCACCTGCACACAGCTGAAACTTTTTATGCCCCCGGATCGAAAGATCCCGAGGGTATATTGTTTTTGTCCTGTCTGTCTGTTTGTCTGTTTATCTGTTTGTCTGTCTGTCTGTTGTCAACTTTAACCTTGCCCATAACTTTTGATTGGTTGGAGCTATGACTTTCATATTTCACATGTGTATTCCTTGTGACAAGACCTTTCTTTGGGTACCATCATATTTGACCTTTTGACCTTGACCTTGGAGGTTGACCCACTTTTGTAAAACTTTAACCTTGGCCATAACTTTTGAACAGTTGGTGCTTGGGGTTTCAAACTTCACATGTGTATTCCTTGTGACAAGACCTTCCTCTGGATATCAGCCTCTTTGACCCTTTGACCTTGGAATTTGACCTACTTCTGAAAAACTTTAACCTTGGCCATAACTTTTGTACGGTTAGAGCTAGGGCTTTCATACTTCACATATGTAATCCTTGTGACATCACCTTCCTTTGGATACCAACCACTTTGACCCTTTGACCTTGACTTAGGAGTTTGACCTACTTTCGAAAAACTTTAACCTTGGCCATAATTTTTGAATGGTTGGTGCTAGGGCTTTCATACTTCACATATGTAATCCTTGTGACAAGACCTTCCTTTGGATACCAACCACTTTGACCCTTTGACCTTGACTTAGGAGTTTGACCTACTTTCGAAAAACTTTAACCTTGACCATAACTTTTGAATGGTTGGTGCTAGGGCTTTCATACTTTACATATGTAATCCTTGTGACAAGACCTTCCTTTGGATACCAACAACTTTAACCTTGACCTTGATGTTTTACTTACTTTTGAAAAAAATTAACCTTCGCCATAACTTTTGAACAGTTGCAGCTAGGGCTTTCATATTTAACATTTTTTATCTTTTGGCCTGGATTTTGACTTGCATTTGAGAAATTTTAACCTTCGCCATAAGCTGCCATATGGGGGCATCAGTGTTTCACAAACACATCTTGTTTAGATTCTTATAACTGTAAAAAAACAAATCAAAAGATTTCAATAAAACCAGTTTAGAATTTAACCAATCTTAAAGACAGAGATTTTAAGCACCACCTTCAAAAATATCTGGTCTGTGTACCTCTTTCAATCAAGTGCATTAAGGTCCATCATTGGGTGCTAGAACTTGATTGACATTTACTTGTTAGTCCCTGTGAACATGAATACCCTTTACACCTTGTTGGCAGTCGTGGTGATCTTCACATTAACTTTTGGTCCTTTGATATTTACCGCACATGGTATAAAGAAGCTGTATCACTATTGGAAATTTTAAGCTTGATTATTTGAAATAATTATAATTTTTCTTCATGATAATATGTCAAATTTTGGTATAATATTTTTTTTTTTCAAAATAAATTTCGATTTACAGTGTATTCGATTCAGTATTCAAACTTGAATTGAGAGAACATTTGATTTTGGATTTGCTAAACATAAAGTAGAAATGTCATATTATTAAATTAAAATTTTTTTCTAAAAATCATGATTACATAGTTATCTTGCTTCACGATTAGGATAATGCTTTATAAGCAACACTTTTCTTTTAGCATGTTTAGACATGTGACAAAAGTTAGAATATACCTATATTAAAAAAAAAAATTGGAGCTAACATGTACAGCTCTATTTTTATATATTATAAATGGGATCCCAGGTAATTTTTTTTATTTAACACAAATGCTAGCATATAAAACTCTTTTTTTTTTTATGTGAATCCCAACTGGGGTAAAGTTCGACATCTTGGGTATTTTTGTGATTAAATCACTTCCGGTTATTTAGGTATTAGGAGAAAAATGGCCACAGGTAGATTAATAGTCCTCAAGGCATTCACACCTGTACAAAATAAGCCCCTCCCTCACCTGGAATTTACCACCCGGTAAAAAATCTCTGCCTTTAAATGAGGATGCTTACTCCTCCTGGGCACCCGATCCCACCTCCAAAATTTTCATGCCCTTTTCACAGATTTGTATTGTTTATAGATTTTTTTAAGATCGATCACTGTTATCTTCACCTTTTTCATGGATTAAAAAGCCAGTCATTTTAATAATTATGATTTAAACTGGACAGATTTGCACCTGTATACCCCCCCCCCTCCCCCAAAAAAAGGATTGATTTTTTTTTCATCAATATACATATAAAGGTTCATGGTGTCCTAACAAACATAGGGGTATACTTTCAAATTGAGAACAACGAAAAAATAATAAATAAATAAATGCAATGCAATCTTGCAATGAATAGTTTAATTTTCTTTACCATAATTTTTCAATTTAAGATTTATTTTTTCGCCTAATCATAACTTCATGATAAATTTCTCATTTACAACATTGTATCTTGATCCCCCAATCATCCCCAAATACAGATCCAGATTTCAACAGTTTTCTTCATGAATTACCTTTCTATGACATCTTTACGATGTTTATGAAGACATTATAAAAGCCCAAAAAATAACAAAACAAATATCTTATAATTAAAGTCATTTCTATGTGGAGGGAATTTTTATGAATTTTGTTTTATGCCTTTTAGTAGGTAATTCATCACAAATATGTTATAGAAAGATTATTTTGGGAAACAACTACAAATATCTGAGGTTTGTATATTTGGGGGTGTTGTGGAGGGACAGTAGACAGTATCCGACTGTGTTAATAGCTGATTGTATAAGTTAAGTCTGCTATTTACATCGACACATACGTGAAGTAAATTCATAATTGATCAATATTGATAACTAAGGTAAAACTGAAACTTTTTTCTTTTTATGTTTGTCTGATATATATAGTTCATTCCTTTTAAACAAAAAATTAGGCATTGAATTCCATTTGTCATACATAATCAGTTTTGCATGGGGAGAGCTGAATAAAAAAATCATTATGTGTATCGAAATATTTTCGCATAATGCAACAAGAAATAAGAGCATGATGGATGTTTGAAAATTATGTCATTAAGAGGTTTTTTTTCAGAGCCAAGCATTGTTAATACTGGATCTAGAGGTGGATCAATATCAATAAGTGTATCCATATTTAAAACAGTAATGGATTACAGTGCTTAAGGATACTATATTCTGTTAATTATTTCCCTCATTTGTGAACAAAATGTCGGTCAATTAATATTGTCAATCCAGCCAGACTACAACAAATTGTAAATTTGAGCACTAGTACAGTAATTGTCGTATGATTTGAAGTACTGTATTCTTCTTTCTGTGTTTACCTCAGCTTGAAAGCCAAATTTTGTTTTTTGGTCATATAGTTGTCATGACCCCCCCCCCCCCCTAATTTTGTTAATCTGTGTGTAACGCTCTGAAATATTCTAATGACAATATTCTACAAAGAAATATGAAGATAACGAACAGTAACCAAGCTTAAAAGTCCATATACAAATATCCATATAACGTCAGAGCAAACATTGACCTTTTAAAACATCAGAGGTGGGGTCAGGTGCCATGGAGGAGTGAGCATCCCCTGTCAACGTGTGCTCATTCTCATGATCGGACAAACGGTAACATCCGTTGACAATTCAGTGTTTAAAATAAAGACCTAACAATTACTTTGAAAAATATCAGTCAGCATTCGACTTAATGATAAATTGTATTTGCTGACAAGATCATTGATTCGACCATAGAAAGTGCGAAATGATGATATCCTTGTTTCACCAACTTGTTTGTTAATAGCTTGCCTTGTGTTAGAAATTGTTCATACGTGGAGCATGCTCTTGCGTATCGAGTCAACTGGGAGATATAAATCCCATATACAGGTGATAAAGATATATTGCTACATATACTAAAGGGAAGTTGACGATAGAAACGTGAAAGTCATCATGGTTATCGTAGAGTTTTGTTGTTAGGTTACCATTAACGTCTTTTTCTAGACAGTAAAATATCTAAATATGAAACAGATGTGACAGACTCCGTAGTATCTTTTATTTCAACTTCACCGGGATATATCGAGTCGACATATGATTGGAAGTAACTTGATAATACGTTGTCGATATATCTGAAGGCGTCTTCTTCTCATGTACAAGTTTTTGAATAAATTCTACTTCATATGAAAAAGTTAGGCATAGGCTATTTAAACGTGTTTAAACGAACATTATTTTAAAAGAGATTGCAAAATTTATAGGTAAATACGGTGGTATCTGAAATAGACGTCCAATAAGAGGTGGCAGAAATAATCCACCATGTGTAGCAGGCTATATGAGAAAATCAAGATTTTTATAAACATGTAAAAAGGATCCCTATGTCTAGTCTCACAAGGTCAGCTATAATAATGTTTTTTCTACTATCTGTCATGGTCGCCCGCGTGGCGCAGTGGTTATAGCGTTTTCTCTAGAGTCAATGGCCCTAAGTGCTGAGTATAGGTCTATAAATTTGCAGCCCTCCATCGACAAGTGGTGGCGTCTCTGTATAAGTAAAAAGATCTCGAGAGGTAATTAAACAACAAACAAACAAACAATGATCTGCATCTGTCATTACTGAATATAATTGTGTTATATAGTAGGAATTTCTATATATATATACCCAGTCAATTTACTCAGAAAGAATACTTAACCAAAGGCGGATCCAGCGCCGGTGCGCCCCCATTATTATTTTTTTTTAAATTTTGTTTGTATTATCCTAAAATCAAGAGAAATAACACCTCTTATTTGTTAGAATTCGTCAGTTTCCGGGGGCTTTACCCCCGGACTCCCACCAGTGCTTTGCTCTGGACCCACTGGGGGGGGGGGGGTTCAATGCAGTTCGCAGACCCCCTGCCCTCTACTGCGTCCCCACCCCGTTATTAAATTTCTGGATCCGCCGCTGTTAACCAATATTAAATAAAAAATGTCCATACCATGAACACCCAGAACAACATAACATGTTGCGTTTCTTCTGAACTATTTTATGTTGTCCTTCTGATTATCGAAGGCACACCTTATACTGTGTATTCAAATTAGTAGAATGAGAAATAGGTCGGAGTAGTGGAAAGTTATTTAAAAGAATCATTTAATCATAATTACCGTAAAGTAATAATGAATAGGGTGAAGATAATGAACAGTGATTGTTCTAAAAAAAAATCTATAAACAAAACAATTTTGTGAAGAGGGCATAAAAACACGGACTCCTGAAAATTCCAGAGGTGGGATCAGGTGCATAGGAGGAGTAAACATCCCCTGTTGACCGTTCACACCCGCCGTGAGCCCTGTTTTAAGCAGATCGCCTATATAGATAATGTATGTGTAAAAATTGATTCTCGTATATTTTATAATAACTTTGAGGTTGAAATATAAATAATTTTATTCTGGTTGTAACGCGGTATTTGATTGGATAAAAAATTACTTTATATCGTATAAATTGGGTTGCCTACGTCACAATGATTTGCGTCAAAAACGTATCGATCCGCCTGACATTACATTCAAATTTTGTTCAAATTGAAGTCATTTTTTAACGACAATTATCTTTTTATTTACACAAAATGAATGAAAATTAATTTATAAGGAATGAAATTAATAGCTACCCAATTTATACGGTATAAACTGAGTTGGAACAGTTTACGCTTTTTTATAAACCGCTTCGCGCCCAACCCAGTTTATACCGTATAAAATGGGTATATATTAAATTAATTCCTTAAATAGAAATAAAATTGTCTGTTCTTATTAAGGGTGAAACATCACGTGATCCCCGGTTCCTTATTACCTCATAGAAACGCAAAAATAGATGCTTTTTTTTTTTTTAAATAAATATTCAAATTTGTTAAGCCTTTATGCGTGTAAGATCAAAAACTCCAGAGAAAGGGTCGGAAGGTATTAGCTTGAAATATTTCCTGGACTAATGAAATATTAAGGATCAATGGTGTGTACCTCCTCAATACAATAAGAGTGATATGAATTTTTTTGCATACAATATTAGAAAGGAGCAGGTCGAAGCAGACTTTCACATATATTTGTGTGAGTGTGTTTTCAATTATCAAATTTAAGCTTTTCGTTTTCGGTAATGTTTTGTAATAGTTTGGACAAGCATTTCGAAATATGAAGACTACATTTTACTAAATAACATTATATCTGCGAGGCAAAAATTTATCAAAATACAAGTAAATGGAAGTTGAAGCTTGCAATTAAACTTAATCACAATTTGGCTGCTGTTATTGCAACTTTACATTCACCTTTCGTTGTTGAAAACACTCGTTATCGTGATAGATTGTTTCTTTGGTTAATAAAGCTTTCAGAGACCAAGAATTCGATAAAAATACTTATTCAGTAAAGGGCAATGTTTTCGGTTAAGGAGAAAATAAAGATGTTCAGTCAATGCCACAATTTCTTTGGATCTTATATTGACACTTCTCCGTTAGAAAGGTAAATCTGAACATTCAAGTATTGAGATGTATGTGAAATTATAATATGTGATTATGCAGTGTTCAAAAGCAGCACTGTATACTTGTAATGGTTTGGATTGTGTATATCGGCCTGGGTAGCTCAGTGGTAGAGCACCTGACTAGTGATGCAGTTGTCCCGGGTTCGATTCCTGGTCACGCTATACATTATCTCCTTTCCTTTAAAATATTTATATTCATGATAGTTTGCAATTTACTTCCACAAACTCTCAAAGAGAGAGAAAGGGGGGGGGGATTGAATTCAAAGGGGTGTTGTTCTTGTCCGACAAGAAACTCAGTCTTGGGATTTTGTCAAGGATTATACCAGAGTATGGGGGAAATATGATGGGAAGATCGAAACATTTTGTAAAAATGCATTAAGTGTTGTAAAAAAAATAATAATACAGAATCATATTAGAGAGTTAAAAGGCCATGTATCCTTCCATTTTCAATAAATCGGAAGTGATAAAAGAAGACTATATGAACAATATGTTATGGTTCCAGCTGACAAGGCTTGTAACAATCCCGTCTTTATTTATAAAGCTTACTATTCCAACTGCATGTATTTTAGACGATTTTCTTTTTACTTCTACATCTTGACATTCAACTTATACTCACAGCTCATTTTCTAAGGATAAAATTCTTCAGAAGGACATTTCAGTGTTTAACGAAAGTTAGTTCAATCTACCATACCTAAACTGGATTCCTAAACTTCATAAATATCCTTACAAACAGAGATACATTTGGGGGTCCAGCAGGTGCTCTACCAAGTCCCTATTTTTTACTCCTCATAAAAATATTAACTGTTATATAGGAGAAACTTCAGAGGTACTGTGCTACAGCATACCCGAGAAGTACATGTAACTATATTAATAAAATGTGGATTCTCATATTAAAACTCCAAAGAACTTCTAGAAAATTTAATTTAATTACAATTTTTTTCTCAAAATTAAAAGCTAGACATTTCTTTATGATAGACAACTGCTTCTTCGATAAAACGGAATTTGGAAATCTTCTTATCCTGTGATTGGTCATCTTCACAATTACAGAATTGTGAAAAAAAAATGGATTGTACACACAAGTATGCTGGAGTTCCTCGTTGACAACATCTATGTTGTCTTTCGAGACCAGTCTTCCAATAATCTGCTGGAATTTTGATGGACACTAATTGTGCTCCTTTTTTAGCCAGCTTGTATTTGTATTTCTGTAAAGCAGAATTTATTCAAAACATTACACGAGAAGAAGAAAACACTTGCCTTTCCTTCAAATCAACAGATATATCGACGACGTTTTATCAATTAACAATATTTACTTCCATTCATATGTCGACTGCATGTATCCCAGTGTACTTGAGTAAAAAACACCACAGAATCTTCCAAGTCTGTTTCATATTTGGATGTTTTACTGACTTTAAACAATAAGGGCCAACTAATAACTCAAACTGTATGTCAAACCAGATGATTTCAGCTTTTCCATCGTCAACTTTCCTTATTTATGTAGCAATATTCCACAAATACCTGCGTATGGTGTTTATGTCTTCCCAACTCATACTCAAGAGCATGCTCTGAGTACGATCACTTTCTCAGCCGAGATAGGCTACTGACAGATAAGTTGATGTAGCAAGGATTTCAACAACCCTGTATAATGTCAGCATTTCATAAATTCTATGGCCGTTATAATGACCTTGTTGCGAATTTATACAACCTATCATTGGTTCGTATTTGGGCTGACATATTTCATACCAATTGTTAGACCATAGTTTTTTAAAATAAATTTGACTGTATACGGATTATTCCGTCTACCTGATCAATAAAGAGGACTCACAGCGGATGTGACCGGTCAACAGGGTACTCCATTTAGGCACCTGCTCCAACCTCTGGAATTTCCAGGGGTCCGTGTTTTTCTGCCTTTTTCACAGATTTGTATTTTTTGTAGGTTTTATGAGATCGATCACCATTTCTTATCTTCACCTTTGTCATATTTTAAATCATGGAAAACAAGAAAGTGGCATTAAGTCAAAATCAAGATAATGAGTCAAAAATCATTTTGAAATTTGTTTTTCTTTTTTAATGTCTTTTGATTTTCTTCTTAGATGTATAATTATTTTTTTAATTTATGGTCAAAATACAAGTTTCGTAATTAAAAACGTAAATACTAAAGATTTTAAAGTGGTTCCTTGTCATCTGCTAAGAGGTACTAAAGATTTTAAAGTGGTTTTTGTCATCTACTAAGAGGTTGGAGGTGAAAGTATCCGTACCCATATATAGCCCCAAAAGCGGATTAATATACATACCTCTAAAGCATTGTTACATTTCCTGGTAGGTTGAATGATACCACGCTTACTACTGAATAAATGTAAGATTTAAATCAATGGGTGATAGGCACCCTAGATTTACTGGATAATTGGTTACTTACAACTATCTACAGCTCCTATCATTAGCAAGATAACCCCGCCTTGCTGGTGGTCTTTTTTGTTTTAATTTTGGGATTTTTTTTTTTTTTTTTTTTTTTTTTTTTTTTTTGCGTTTATTTTTGCATATTATCCATATAAAGCTGTTTCACAAAACCAACAGAACCGGCAATGCAATTTTATAATGGAATATACAATCAAACATCATTAGAGGGTGCGTGTGGATTTTTTTCTCGGGGTTGTTAATTTTTATGAACATTTTTCTTTAATTCACAAGTGGTTATGGACCAAACTACATGTGAAAAAAAGTCTGAAGCTTATCACAGATCAAACAGAGGAATATTCTAAAAATAACTGAAAACATCAACAAGGCATATATCTAAACACTTATAATTGGATACTCTGGTCTTAAAATATACTTGGACATTTGATTAATATCCTAGCGCTGAAATTCGAATGCCGTTATCGCGGATTTTTGCATGGATACGGAGATATCCCTTCACTTGTGTTTTGAGACCAAATTACCGGTGGCGAATTTATAAAGTTTACTTAACAAAAGGCCCGTGTATAATGGAGTATAGAACATTTTGTCATTTGGCTGATAGGGATAATGTTTATTGACTGCAGAACGCGCTAATTCGTTTGGATTGGACAAATTAAGGGATCTTGCCAAACATTTCGAGAAGCTGGGGATTGGTCAACTTAGACACGGGTAAGACGAAATCTAATTAGTGACAGTCATAAACTTAAACACAGTAAGTAAATTACTTATTTTATTTAGTAATTACCATCCTGTAAAACAATCCTATCTACAATCAAGTATTGTTTTGTTTTGAACATATTTTATTGATTAAATCAAAAGGATTGGAAACAAGTTCTAAAATAACTTACTAGTTCCTCTCCTTATATAATACAGTTTGTCATGCAAATTAAAGAAAAATAATACAAATGATACAAATAAAATTTAACATATCAACTAAGAAAATCTACATGTTTCATCAATAAATTTATGAACAGCAGCAAAAATACTGTTATTTATCTGTAAAGGCAAATTTTCATCACCACATAGTAAAAGGTTTAAATCAATAGTGACCAATTCAAGCATGAACAAGCGATTGAAAAGAGTATTTCTAGCATTGGAATAATTTTTGCATGCAAAAAAGAAATGGTACACATCTTCGCGTTTTCCGCACGAACACGAAGGACTATTAATAATATTTCGTTTATATAAATCATAGTTTAGTATACAATAATGTCTTAGCTTAGTATGAATGATATTGGTATATCGCTTTCCATAAAAAAAGTATGATGGTGGATTTTTCAGTTTTCCTACCAAGTTTTTTCGGAATGAATTAATTGAGATGGCTTCCCTAACCTCTATTTTTAGTAAATTCCATTGTTTTATAGCATCGGGTACGAAGGAATTCCTAAATAATTCTAATCTGCATCTTGGAACAACATAATCTTCTTTATTACGAGTATTGTACGTTGATACATGTTCGCGTTTATTGGGGACAATATTGTGCAAATATTCAGGTACTCTTCCCGTGTGAATTTTGAACATAGTTGTCATTTTTGCAATATATCGCCTAGCTTTTAATGTTTCCCATCCAGTTTCAGAATATAGTGCTTCTCTAGAAACAAATATAGGAAGTCCTGTTACAATTCTAGCGGCAGTTAGTTGTACTTTTTCAAGCTTTTCAGAATCGTGTTTAGAGCAGCCATCCCAAACAATGGAAGCATATTCAAGCATAGGTCTAATAAACGTAATATACAATTTTGATAGGTTTTTCCTACCGATTTTGAACTTAAGCTTTTTTAAAAGGCCAAGTTTTTTATATGCACTGTTTACTACACCATCAATATATTCAGTCCAACTAAGGTTTTGTGAGAATAATAAACCCAGATGACGATGAACTGGAACACACTCCAGTCTATCACCTTTAAAAAATAGCTTTGGCATAATAGAAATGTCTTTCTTACTGAAAAATACAACTTTTGTTTTGGATGGATTAAATCTAAGTAGCCACTTATTTGACCATAGTTCCAAAATATGTAAATCATGGTTTAATTTGTATTCAATATCTAATACATTATAGGATGATTGTTGAAGTGAATTGTCATCAGCAAACAATCTACACATTGAAAGCATATTTTCAGCAACATCATTTACATAAATGAGAAATAATAGTGGCCCTAATACAGACCCCTGGGGTACACCTGCAAAAATATCTAGTTTTGATGATAACAGATCCTTATACATTACTTTTTGTGACCTTTGACATAGATAACTAGAAAACCACTGGAGAAGATCACCAGATATACCATAAGTTTGTAATTTAAAAAGTAGACCTTTGTGCCATACTCTGTCAAAAGCCTTTGAAAGATCACAAAAAACCATACAACATGATTTACCTTCATCAATGTTTTGAACAATATTATGATAAGTTTCAAGTAATTGGTAGTATTAAAGTATTAAAACTCAAGAGCTTATCATAACATTGAAAGGTAAATCTGTATTTATTATCTTTTATTCGTTAATGTGTATTATTTCGCTTTTTTCATTTTAATTAACTCTTTCCATTAATTTTAATTCACCTACATTAAGTGAAATAATTCCCATAACGCAGTCGCGATTTTAGATAGCGAGTAAGAATATTTACCGAAAACAGATCTAGTGTCATTAACGCGTATTATTTCACTTTTTTCATTTTAATTAACTCTTTCCATTAATTTTAATTCACCTATATCAAGTGAAACAATTCCCGTAATGCAGTCGCGATTTT
The DNA here is from genome assembly GCF_033153115.1 of Saccostrea echinata. NCBI lineage: Eukaryota > Metazoa > Mollusca > Bivalvia > Ostreida > Ostreidae > Saccostrea > Saccostrea echinata. The sequence goes on from NW_026889777.1 coordinate 7,610,872, forward strand.
AGATAGCGAGTAAGAATATTTACCGAAAACAGATCTAGTGTGATCTGCATAAATATACGATATCGAACAAAAACATTTTAAGGTCTTAATAGCTATCGGGATTTTTTTTATAGTTATAAATCTTGAATACAAGATTTCCATAATATTTTCACATCAATATTCCACATTTATTGTGAAAACAATTTAACTACTTCCCGTTTGGACATATGTTGCCTTTTAAGTTTGCCTTAGTACAGCTGGAGCTTGTGACATCCAATACCTTTGAGTGTTATTTTACATGAGCATTAAATTTCCTGATTTACATATACGATAGGTATTGATCGACAATTGTGCATTCAAAAAAAAAACAAAAAAAAAACGAACAAACAAACAAACAAAACAAAACAAAACAAAAACTAACAAACAAACTTTTTTTATCTACAATCTATACTTAAAATGCACATTTCAGATAATAATAATGTGACTTATATATATTAAAATACTCAATCCTTTTCCTTCCTGCGGTAGAGCGCTCGCTGCGTGAACGGGAGGTCGTGAGTTCGAATCTCGGCCGCGACTGACCTAAGTCGATAAAAAATGGGTAGCAACTGTTCCTTCGCCATGCGCTCGGCACCTTGAAGTGAAAGTTGCGGGTCCTTCGGCTGAGACCTTAAAAACCGAGGTCCCGTGTCACGGTAGGCGTTGGCACGATAAAGATCCCTCACTGCTCAATGGCCCTAAGTGCCGAGTAAAGGTCAAAATTTGAAGCCCTTCACCGGTATATGGTGACGTCTCTATATGAGTGAAAAATTCTCGAATGGGACGTAAAACAACACATAATCAATCAATCAATCCTTCCTGCGTATTGATTTCAGTGATGCACTTACAATATTTTGGAAGATACTCGTATAGTGATGCATAGTAAATTTGAACGTATTGAATATCCGATAAAATGAAAAGTAACAGGGTACTTTGAATCGATATTCCAGAAATCACAGGATGTCTAAAGCCACAAATTATCAATGAAAACTTGCGCTTTTCCCCACGAGTAGTAAAGACAAATTGGATATTAATAAATTCGACTTTAAACTTCTACTGATAAAATTCTGCCAAATTTACGCACTGTTTCTAAATTTACCAACGCCCAGTAATCTCCTTGTCTTTTTGAATATTTTGATATCTATGTATTTTAACCACATATTGCAGGAATTTCTTAAGAAAATTACAGGGCCTTAAAATTTTAAGCCTTCGTCCTGGTAAACCTTGTCTTGTCTTTGGGATTAGAAGGGGCAATTTTATAAACGTCACGTAACATACCCATCCAACCCTCGACAATGTCTAGAGACTTACTGACTGTTATATATACGTGCAACGATTCCCCAAATCACAGTCGAAATTTTATATACATATACATTTTTAAATGCTGAATAGGAATATCAAAGGAGATAATCTGCATTTATGCATTTATATGATATAAACACTTATCATTTCAACAAGTCTTTTGAGTTATTGAATACATCTGGATTTTTCATTTAGAAATGCATTGTTAATGCTTGCTAGATTGCGGGTTTTTTTTTTTTATCATCAATATCTACCATTGTTATATGAGAACAAATCTGGATAAAAGTTGTTTATAAATTTTCTTAAGATGTAGAAGACAAAGAACTTGATCTATCTATCTATCTATCTATCTATCTATCTATCTATCTATCTATAGAATAGATATTGTCGTTAAATGGTTCAATGGAATGTCAATAAGGATCAGCATTTAATTTCTCGATTAACATATAATTAATATTATAGTTCTTTTTTAGTAAAAAAAAAATCCAAGAAATTGGGAATAGGAATTCAATGTATATAATGAAAATATTTATAGGTCACATTCGTCTTCCTTTTCTTTAATTAAATGCACTATAACACTTGCATCTTAGCAGACATTTTCATAATGCACGAAAATTCAGTTAGTTGATATAGTTTCTTGTTGACATATTATAATACAACTTGAATTGGTTGCACAATAAGTTTTCTGAATTCTATACCCCATATTTCTCCAGCTTATTGACTCTATCTAAAAGTAATACAGTTATAATATCTAGAAAGACTAAAGTATTGTGGAATTAACAATACTAAATCTTCCTAAATAAAACGTTACAGGTGAGATGATTTGAAATCCAAGAATCGCAACATATCTTTTTAAAAATATTTTTTTTATATAGATTTATCAATGAACACTTGCACTTTTCCCCACATAAGGAAAAGACAGATTGGATATTAATAAATTCATCTTTAAACTTCTGCTGATAAGACACTGCCAAAATTAGAAACGGTTTCTAAATTTAAGATCAGCAGAAATCTTTTTGTCTTTAAAATATTTTGATATCTATGTATTTTAACCACATATTGCAGGGATTTCGTAAGAAAATTACAGGGCCATAAATTGTTATACCTTTGTCGTGATAAACTTTGTATTGTCTTTAGGATTAGAAGCGCGGCTTTTTAAAATACGTCATATAACCTAATCATCCCGCCCTTTATAATGTCTGGACAATGTTTGGTATCGTCATTTTATTTTCTGTTGGGATCAGGTAAGGTGTTCTTAATTAAATTTCATTTTAATTTTTAATTTAACTTAATTCTTAAATTTTCTTAATCTTTACTTTTTTCTAACACGAAATTCATTAATACTTTATTTCTTTGAATAATACTTTTCACAAAGAATTTTTTATTTGGAAAGAGGGTCTTAAGCATTTTAATTCCTTCATGTCAATTTAGAATTTTTTTTTTTAATTTCAGGTCTAGAATAAACGGCATAAGACATTTTGTTCTGATACTTTTTTTTTTAAATATATAAGTAATTTATAACTTCTCCTTTAAAGTTTTTTGTGTGAAAATTCTTATCTTAGCTTGCAATTGGTGAAAATTTCTTATGGAAGAGCCATTTTTATCATATTAAACCCATTCCGAATTATAATTCCATTTCAAGATGTCAACATATGAAGAAAATTTAAAATCAAGTTTTATTAAAAGAGTGCCATTGGTAATTTATCGAGGCCTGCAAAAAAAAAGAAAGAAAGAAGAAAAAAAGAAATTAGCTGCGTTTTTGCAATGAACGCCTCGGTCATATATACAAGCTGTAAGACATCAAAATCCTCAGTCTAAATAGTGCATAAGGAAAAACAGGTTTGATGCTTTAAGCACAAGTTCCTATTCATTTGTGATTCTCACTTCAATATATGACTTGAACGGATTTCCGACTTCATATTTGATTGAATAAATACTTGCATGTATTAAAATACTTTTACTTTCAGCAGGTCATTCACTCCCTAACAAAAAAATACTATAGTAAACTATAGTTAACTATAGTTTACTATAGTTAACTATAGTACCAAAGTAAAAACTTTGGAACTTTGATTTACTATAGTGAAAACTTTGGAACTTTGATTTACTATAGTGAAAACTTTGGAACTTTGATTTACTATAGTAAAAACTTTGGAACTTTGATTTACTATAGTGAAAACTTTGGAACTTTGATTTACTATAGTAAAAACTTTGGAACTTTGATTTATTATAGTGAAAACTTTGGAACTTTGATTTACTATAGTAAAAACTTTGAAACTTTGATTAAGTACGAAAAATCCCGTGGAATTATGTTTTTGATTCCCATTCTTTACATTTTATGATATTTCAAGTATAAGATTCATAAAAGCTTTAGAGAACATTTTAAAAACCCGACCCCTCTCCTAAAAGAATAATGTACAAGATATGAATTTTAATGTAAAGGTTGTCGCTTGCGTCGATAAATAAGCAATATTTATTTCAATGTATTTAATTTTATTGTTATGCAGATGTAACGTAAGTCTTATTTATGGAGAAAAAATAATATATTATTAAAAAAAAATTGTATCATTTAGAATCAAAATATTTGCTTCATCAACTTCAGTCAACATGTATTTTTTTTTTTTTTTTTTTTTTTTGAATTTATAAATGTAAATATTGCATTTGAATTAACTACTTTGTATATTTAAATAAAGATGTATAACAAAAACCAGCCCCAACCAACCTCATATCCACCCCCTCCCCTAAAACGGCTAAATAATAAAAAAATGAATAAAAATACATAAGTTGTTAATCTAATGAAAAAACTTTGAAACTTTGATTAAGCATAGGGAGAACTTTGATACTTTAATTAACTATAGTAAAAACTTTGAAACTTTGATTTACTATAGTTAAAACTTTGAAACTTTGATTTACTATAGTGAAAACTTTGGAACTGTGATTTACTATAGTAAAAACTTTGGAACTTTGATTTACTATAGTGAAAACTTTGGAACTTTGATTTTCTGTAGTAAAAACTTTGGAACTTTGAGTTACTATAGTGAAAACTTTGGAACTTTGATTTACTATAGTAAAAACTTTGGAACTTTGATTTACTATAGTAAAAACTTTGGAACTTTGATTTACTATAGTTAACTATAGTAAACTATAGTTAACTATAGTTTACTATAGTATTTTTTTGTTAGGGCTGATCAGGAATTCCCACAGACAGCAATGCAACATCAGCGTGGCCTTCTACTCATATGTTTGATAGCTATTCACGTGGTATGTATACCTTAATTTGGTGAAAGCCGTGTATATGGTGTGTGTGTTTTACGTTCTGTTTTTTACAAGCTTCATGTGAACACTAAGCGAAGTTTATTCGAATTAAATTTTGACGCATGTGTAATAGCAACCACAGGAGAGATATTGATGCCTATTCTTTTGATTTAAATCTTTAAAAAACAATCATTTTTATTGTACCATCACTATTTTGACCCTTAGTCAGAAAATCTATGGATTTTCAAGTCATTCGATCATATTATAAAGGCATAAGTCCTGGTATCTTGGAAAGGTATTTTGCAGTTTTATTAATGACGTTTCACTGAAATGTTATTTGGTACAGATTACTGAAATATTGAAATATTGTATGATATGTACAGTTAAATTAGCTAAATGAATTAATGAGATAACGAACAGTATTCAAACTCAAAAGTCCATTTAAACAATACAGATCGGGAGCAGAGCAAACTCGGACCTCCTAAAAACATCAGATGCGGGATCAGTTGCCTTGGAGGAGTAAGCATCCTCTGTTGACCGGTCACACCCGCCATGTGCTCCTTGTCATGATCGGGAAAACGGAAAAATCCGTAGAAATTTCAGTGTGTAAATAATGGCCTAACAATTAGAATGAGAAATGTCTGTCAGCATTTGACCTAATCATAGATTGGATTTGCTGATAAGGTCATTGTATCGACCATAGAACTTTCGAAATGACGACTTCAAACGAGACTTTTGATATCCTTGTTTCATCAACTTGTTGGTTAATAGCTTGCTTCGTTTTAAAAATTTATCGTACATAGAGCATGCTCTTGCGTATCGAGTCAACTGGGAGAAGTTAAACTATGTGAATCTTTGGAGCAACGTTAATGTCCAATGATTAACTGATTAATTATATGTTGATTTACGTCCCGTTCGAGAATTTTTCATTCATATTGAGACGTCACCATATATCATTGAAGGGCTTCAAATTTAGACCTTTACTTGGCACTCAAGGCCTTTGAGCAGTGAGGGTTCTTTAACGTGCCAACGCCTACCGTGACACGGGGCCTCGGTTTTTAAGGTCTCATCCGAAGGACCCGCAACTTTCACTTCAAAGTACCGAGAGCATGGCGAAGGAACAGTTGCTATGAAAGATATGGAGATAACGAACAGTATTCAAGTTCAAAAGACCGTTCACGGTAGCTCAGTCGGTAGAGCGCTCGCTCCGTGATCGGGAGGTCGTGAGTTCGAATCTCGGCCGCGACAGACCTAAGTCGATAAAAAATAGGTAGCAACTGTTCCTTCGCCATGCGCTCGGCACTTTGAAGTGAAAGTTGCGGGTCCTTCGGATGAGACCTTAAAACCGAGGTCCCGTGTCACGGCAGGCGTTGGCACGATAAAGATCCCTCACTGCTCAATGGCCCTAAGTGCCGAGTAAAGGTCAAAATTTGAAGCCCTTCACCGGTATATGGTGACGTCTCTATATGAGTGAAAAATTCTCGAATGGGACGTAAAACAATATACAATCAATTAATCAATCAAGTTCAAAAGTCCATTAAACATTACAAAATAGGTGCAGAGCAAACACGGACCTCCAAAACATCAGAGGTGGGATCAGGTGCCATGGAGGAGTGAGCATCCCCTGCCGACCGGTCACACCCGCCGTGTGCTCCTTGTCATGATCAGGAATAACGGAAAAATCCTTCGACAATTCAGTGTGTAAATAATGGCCTAACAATTAGTATGAAAAACGTCAGTCAGCATTTGACTCAGTGATAAATTGTATTTGCTGACAAGGTCATCGTATCGACCGTAGAACTTACGAAATGATGACTTTAAACGAGACTGCTGATATTCTTGTTTCATCAACTTGTTTGTCAATAATTTACCTCGTTTTAGAAATTGTACATACGTAGAGCATGCTCTGGCGTATCGAATCAACTGAGAGATATAAACCCCCTATGCAGGTGATGAAGGTATATTGCTGCATAAGTAAGGGAAGTTGACGATTGAAAAGTTAAAGTCATCACGTTTATCATAAAGCTTGGTTGTTAGATTACCATTAACGTCTTTTTCAAGTAAAATATCCAAATATGAAACAGATGTGTCAGACTCTGTAGTATCTTTTATCTCAAGCTCACCGGGATATATCGTATCGACATCAGATTGGAAATAACAATTGTTAATTGACAATACGTCGTCGATATATCTAAATGTCGAGTTGAAGGCCACAGAAAGTGTTTTCTTCTTTTCACGTATAAGATTTTGGACAAATTCTGCTTCATATGAATACAAAAAAGGTTTGCTAATAACGGAGCGCAATGGGTATCCATGGGAATTCCAATAGATTGTTGGAAGACCTGGTCTCCAAAAACCACATAGATATTGTCAATTAGAAACTCAAGCATCTTTTTAATGTCAGCTTCAGAGTAACTTGTGTGTACCATCAGAATGTTTTTAACAAAATAATTTTGCAAATTACCAATGACAAGGTAAGTAAATTTACGAGTTCCACTACCTATTTTTTTATCGACTTGGGTCAGTCGCGGCAGTGATTCGAACACACGACCTTCTGATCACGGAGCGAGAGCTGTTACAACGCACTTTAAAAAATTACGCACTTTGAAAATTTTATTCAAAGTGTGTAAAATTTGAGACCAAGTTAACGCACTTGTAAATATCGACCATATTAACGCACTTTGAAAAAAATAGTGCACGGCTTGGTCAATATTCATGCAAATTTTAGGTATCATAGATAATTAATTGAACCTGTTTGGATATCTTTTCGGTGATGAAGTCACTTCAGGATCTGAGATATAGACGTTTTAAAGATTTTTAGGGGTTGTCTAGTTCCCAATGCAAAGGTTCTCGTAAATGTAACAAAAGGAAAATGGATCTTTTAGTAATAATGGAGGAATGATTATTTAGTAGTACGATTTCGTTTCTTTTTTTTATTTCCATCTATGATAAGTTCTGTAGATGTAGGGGTCGATTTATGACTTAAAGCATCGCATTTTTCTTAGGGAAAAGGTAGCAATTATGATTTTTCCATTGAAAATAATTTTCCCTCAGAATATCTTTTTATAGTTATTTGATAAGTATTTAGAAGATGAAAAAAATTGTTTATTCCTGCACAATAGGATTTTTTTTTTACAGCTCTTTGATTAGTATTTAGAGGGATGAAAAAAATATGCATTTTATACAAGTTGATTTTGTAAAGCTACTTTGGCCAATTAGTCAGTTGGATATTGTTGCTTAGACTAGCGATATGGTTCCTGAACTTCTCTTCTTTAATATAATAGGGTGCTTTTTTTTCAGGAAAGCTTATTTCAATTTTTTCATCTATTTTACGATAACTCAAATTTATTGAGAGAAAGTATACCAATGTCATACTACGTTATGTAAATACATATTTTGGGTAGGAAAGATAAAGAGTTGGGCTGAGGGACCTTCTAACTGTCTTCTCCTCGTTCTCGATGAGGGTAGATCAATTCATCAGTTTTCGAAAGAAAAATAACTTAAATTACTTAAATCTAAGTCCAGAATTTTTGTTTTATACATGTTTTTTTTTCAAAGTGCGTTAAGTGTCTCCATGGTAAAAAATGTTAAGGCACTTTGAAAAAAAATCAAAGTGCGTTGATTTTGTCCCAAATTTAACGCACTTTGAAAAAATTTTTCAAAGTGCGTTGATTTTATCCCAATTTTAACACACTTTGAAAAATTTTTTCAAAGTTCGTAATTTTTTCAAAGTGCGTTGCCACAGAGCGCTCTACCGAATGAGCTACCGTGACGGCTTTAATGTCCGATGATATTGGTTACTAAATAAAATAAGGTATGCAATTGGCCATTATCCACAAAAATATCGTGACTTTGTCATGTCCTATAAACTATAAAAACTCTCCACTTTCAAATGTTTGGGATACTTTGCAAAACCTAGATGTAGTGCCATATAAAAAGAAAATTAAAAAAATTAATGATTGTATTTTAAAAAAAAAAAAGTTTGCCATGGATTGATTTTTCAACTATAATGACATCTCAGTGAAGCCAGCAGTCTATAACAGAGCTTGGGAAGTAATATTCATAATAAAAAGTAACAATTTTATTTTAAAACTGTGTCTACAACAGTTTACAACACTCAGTTGATTGAATTAACTTCATGGCTAAATTGAGTAGTCCTAAGACCAAGCTAAACTACAGCCTTAAATATTAAAGTGAATAAATTGTCCTCGCTTTAAGTTGAAAGAAATAACAATCGGTTGACCTATTCATTTTTCAAAATAAAAAAAAAACACGCAATACTGATGTAAGAAGAAATGCTCCATGGATGATTGTTGAAAATGAATTTGTTTAGAACTTTCAAGTCGTGTTTCGACACAATCAGAATTTATCTCCAATGTTTGTCCATTATATTTTCCGCTTGCAGCGGGATATAGAGACTATACAGCCCCAAAATACGAGAAAAAAAACAGAAAATATCTTCTTGATAACTGAAGGATGTTTTGAATGGTTTTACGATCTTTCCTGAAGCCAGAATAAGCTAGGAAACACAAAAAATAACGGAACAGTCAAGGAAGCTATTTTCTGATTTTCGGTCAAAAAGATTGACTTTGGGATTAATTCTTTAAAAAAATCTGTTGATCACATGAAAATCAGACAATGAAGTATACCTTAATGTTGTTTCTCTACAATCTTTCCATCACTATAGCTATTGTACAATCACGACAATAGTACAATCCCTTAAAGATTGGGTAACGTTTCTTAAGCATTTACAGGTTGCTGTTCAATTTGAACTTTTTATTTAAAAATATATTAATTAAGTAAAAATTCACTTTTTTCTTTTGCAATTTCAATTAGTATTTTTCTGGTTTTGAATACTAGTTGATAGAATAAAATCAAGTAATACAGAGGAGATATATTTAGGAGCATTTAATCCTTCATCATACCAAACATACTTTTTCCCCTAAAGTGAGTAATCTTCCACTCTCCAGAACAGGTTATCCAGTACGATGTCTCCAAAGATAATTGTAGAATTATCACGGGAAGCGTGTAAATATCCGGAGAGAGAGACAAACGAACGATCAAACCGACATTTCGACACTGTGTACACAACAAACTTCACCCTGCTCGAGGAATCTTAAGCCGGTTTCAACATAACTGCATAATGCCAAAAACTTCACCATGTTATTAATTGAGCATACTTCCACTTAAAAGCCATAGTGGGGTGTCCTCTGATATAAATCTTGATCCTTGTTTGTTCGGAAGAGATTCTAATATGCCAGATATTGGCAGCATATGTGATAGTTAATATTATATTATTTACTCATTTTTCTCGTAACTTATCCCTTTGCTGCTAACTCTCTAACCTATCTACAACTTTGATGAAATGTAAAGCTAATATTGAGCACGTTTTGTCAATACGTGTGTATCTTTGGTAGAATTTGTACTTTGTTACTGATAAGAGGAATCTTCTCTCACTCCCCTATCAAAAAAGTTTTTATTCCAAGGACAAATGTCCTTGATTTACGAAGTCAAAATAAAGCTCGAATTAAGACAACTCCATTATATAAAGCATAAAAATATATTTATTGTTTTGATGATGGAAACGTGGACAAAGTCAAAATTTTGATACTGTTTTTAATTTGTGTAGAATAAAAGTGATGAACTGTTGCAATTAGAATTGATACTGATTTGCGCCAGACCAGTAAAAAAAACAATGATTACTTACTGAGCTATAATTACGCTGTTTAATTTAAGGTATTTATTTTTCAAACCTATCCTAGGTAACTGGGGAACAACATTGCAGAGAAAGATCTGGAGCGGAATTAACAGACCAAGCCTACAAACATACAACTTGCAGCTTGTGTTATCAATTCCTTATAAAAGAAAATATAGCATTCCGCACGTTTTATTACAGCAGAAGTACAGGTGAAATATGCTTGTCTAGTTCTAATCAAAGTGAAGTTTTCTGTCCTTCATACGAAAACAACACGATTATGAATTATGTCTGTGAAACTTTATCAACCGTTGAAAAATGTAACCAGTGGAAAATGTGTTGCGAAAGTGCTTGGGAGTGTTGTCTCTCTCAGAAACTATACAACACTACGACACTAGAGGGCGCTTTCTGTCCGATGACGTGGGATGGCTGGGAGTGCTGGGGGAGAACTCAGGCTGGAAAAGTTGTCAGTCATAAATGTCCATCGTTTATATCATATACACCAAAGGAGGGTAAGTGACATCTAAAAGACAGAAATTGAGCATACAATATAGTGTATGATTTATTGTTGACATCTCTTCGTTGCGAAGTAAGTTAATACATCATTAAAGAACTACTAATTTACGAAGTTCGGGGCATGGAAAACCACGAGAGACTTAAAAGTTCATTAGAGTTTTTATTGTATACGAACCAAAGACACATACAAATTAATCCAGTGTTTTATCAAGATAAGTTTTAATTTTATTTTTTTCATATTTTACACAACAATTTTGTACATTTCTTATGCCTTATTTTGATTGAAGAAATTAATCAGAGAATGACAAAACCCCCCACTAAATAGAATGTTTGAATTTTACCCTTAAAGCTTTACTCAGATCTAGACAGACTTACAATGGCAAAGCAGATATGAAGCTCTCGAATGTGTAAGTTGAGAGGAGGCGTTGTTATACATAAAATGTTTAAGTTGAAAGAAGGCGTGGTCATACATAAAATGTAAAAGGAGGCGTGGTTAGTCATAAAATGTACACAATGGACAAAGAGATACATTGACGATATCCTTAATTAGCATATAGCACTAACCAGATCTCCAGGTATACGTAGAATATTTTGTTAAGTATCAAAGGTTCTTTTCTTTCTTTCTTTTTTTTAATATTTCAGGAGAAAAGTTTACAGAAACAGATCATTGTAGTACGTTGAAATCGCATTTTTTTTTTTTTTTTTTTTTTTTTTTTTTTTTTTTTTTTTTTGCCTACGGTCGTTTTACCATGTCTGTTTGTGTTGTTTAAAATATTTTTGAAATCGATCACTGTTCGTTATCTTCACCTTTTTCATTTAAGCCCGGAATTTGCATAAAATAAGAAAACGGCCAAAATGTACTACGATGTCGTATTTATCCTCTGGTTCATGCACTGTTGCGAAGTTTCAATGAAGTTTTTCCAAACAATATGACACATTTAAACATGTGAAAAAGAAAACACATCAATGTATTCATCCTACACTTTCTTGATGCAATAAAAATATGTCAGCTAAAATCAAAGTTACTGCTTCTATATTTTTCTAAATTTCACACTTGTTTTCCTTCTTAAGTTTTTGCAAATTTGTTACAGTCATATGTCAATTTAGTGCAGCCGAGACATCATAGTGATAAGTGTTTTTAAGAAAATAACTTGGAAAATAACCTCATGAGCCAAATTTTAGATCAAGTGGTCATACATATAAAGCAATAACGTCCATTTATCATAAGGTGTAGCTAAGATTAATCTGTGAAATTTTGAATTCATAAAGAGATGGATATTATAAGAAAAATAAATAACTATATGCTCCATCAAAGGTGCTTTATTTTCCTTTTCCCACTGAACGCAATTCATCGGTTAAAGTAACATTTTAGAAGTTTTTTTTAAATATTCCAAAGTCTAATTGCTATATGATAATAAATAAAAGTTTCAAAATTATTTTCTTTTATTAATTAAAATTCCATGCGACAATAATATGTATCAATTATATTTATCATCACATTCCTTTACATATAATCATTCTTAGCACATATCATTCTTAATTTGTTCTTTAATAACCGTTTAAGTTATAAAGCATTACAAGAAATCAAAGTATTAAATACAATCAATTAATTATTTTACGGCAGTGATGTTTGGGAAATAGTTAAGATGTGCGTGTGAAGTGTAAAGCGAAATCCTTATTCTCTAATTATTTATATCTTAAAAATGAAAAACAGAGCTTCAAAAACTACTTCAACAGACATGAAATTAACTGTTTGCTCGTTTTAACCTTACCAAAATCGTGCAATAGGGGATAAACCCAAAATGTCTAGAACACCTTGAAATATGAAATCATTAAAAGGTATCATTGTAAAACAACGTCAATGGGAGCTCATGGGTCTTTTGTGTAGAATTATGAGTACAGAGACACGATCCCCCTTATAGTTTAACGAATACAATGTGATTATTCAGAACGAAGGATTTGTTCTTAACAATGATTACGAAGTGACCGGGAAAAGATTTTTCCGAGACATGAAGTAGTCTGGTTACAAAACAATTTTCAAATCTTCAATATCAATTTAACAATTACGTAAGTGAAATAAGTCAATTTTCCTAAGTGTATCAATTTAGTAAAATCTTTGCTTCATAAGAAATTATCAATTACATTATAGTCTGTATAGTTCTGTATAGACACTACAAAATATCTGCTTACTGAATGTAAGTATTGACAAGATATGCAAAGTAGGCGCTTCGCAATGCCTTTTGCTCATAATATTTTTGAGGTTTTAAGTTCACGAACTCATTCTCAATCTTTTTAGGACGTAAAATGTATGACGGAGAAGTATAAATAAAAAGTAAAGAAACTCATTGTTGAATGCATTGATTTACTCTAAACATTCATGCAAATACGAATTTTCCCCAAAAAGATAGAAGTAAATAAAGTCTTTATATAGGAAGCTTGATTAATACACCATGCAACATGCAGATCACAAACTACACACCGGTATATTGTTTTATTGTGTATTGAAAAACTATCAATCGATGGACTGCATTTGCAAAATGGCCTTTATATAACGACGATAGAATTGCAAAATGATGAATTTATCTAAACGAAATGAACTTTATTCTTTTTTTTCATGTCATTTTCTGTATCTCGAACAGCAGCCAGGTAAGATTGATTAGTTTTGTCGTTGTGTATAGACAATACCTATACTTTTAGCTGAAGCTCGGAAATTCTGCACAGAGAATGGAACTTGGTGGAGGGACAGCTCGAGACATGAACACACAGACTACGATCAGTGTCTCAGCGTCACAAAACTACAGGAGAAAATCAATGTACTGAAATAATCTCGTCTTTTATATAAAATGTAACGGATTTATCGCCCTTTTTTAAATATAAAAATCTAATTCATTTTTACTTAATGATTGTAGTACACCGAATTTAAAATGAGATACAATATACTCTTTGATGCATTGGGCTTTTGTTTTTTCTTTCTTGCATTAAAATTTCAACTTTAACTCCACACGTTTAAAATATCGGATAGAAAGGAAATAAAATGAATTCGCAATTATTATTATTATCATTATTATTATTATTATTATTTTTTACATTTTTCAAACTATTTGTACCATTCTTTAAAAAAAAAACCATCAACACAATAAGCTTTTGATATAGAGCATGAAAATTACCAGAGAACATAGAAGTTGAATGTAACTTAAGAAACAAACTATATTTAGGTAAACGTTATTGTGATAAGTGTAAATTCATGAGAAAGAAATTCTTTTCAGTTTTTCAAAGAGGTAACTCTGGTTAGAATCGCCGTCAACAGTGTTGGACTGCTTTTTCTACTGTCCTCTATCGGCCTCTTTCTTCTCTATAGGTAAGAAATATTTACCATGTTTTCATATAAAAGTTTTACTTAAGGAGCAATATAAAAGTGTGAATTGTTTCTTAAAGGATTAAAATCCGTGATGAAATAAACTATTTTAATGAAATGAAGATAACGAACAGTATCAAGCTAAAAAGTTCATTGGAACAATACAAAATTGCGAGCAGACCAATCATGGTTTTCTAAAAACATCAGAGGTTGGAACACATAGAAGGGGTTGGGATTAACTTTATTTGACAGGTTTCAATTAGAGAATGTATATGGTCAACTGATGCTTCCAATGCAAATGTTGTGTCCTGCTATACTCATTAATTGTAGAAAAAATTAACTCTACGAATATATGCTGAAGTTGGATCTTTCATTACAGTTAAATTGAATTTTGATGATTTGAATCGTGCGATTGAAGGTTATATACACAACAGGTTTTAAGTTATAATGTATTACAATATCTAAGGTTATTTTGATTTTGACTGAAAATGAATTTCATTATTAAAGACAGCTTCGAATTCAACAAAGGATTAAACTTCACGTTCATCTATTCCTGTCGCTGCTCGTTAGAGGAATCATCGAACTCTGTTGGGATGTTGTAATTAGATATAAAAGAGTGGAGGATAATTCTCACCACACGGACCAGGTAATAGTGATGTACATATTAAATGTTAAGATTGAGTTAAAATTTAATTACTTTAAACTTATTGTATATATTTGCATTATCTGAGAGCCGATATACACATTAAACCTGAAACGTATGTTTTCTATAAAGAAGCAATCAAAATGTATATGTCATAGGTTTCAAGTTTATGTTTACCACTATAAATAAGCGACAGAGATGTATAATTTGATTACTATTCATTAGCATTTGTATGTTTGTCTATATGCATATTCCAACATACATTTATTGCAAGCTGCTTGAAGTTCACTTAATTTTTGTTCGATTTATACGGTAAACATACGATGTAATTTTACCCGTGTATTAGTGCGTAACTTCTATTTTATCAATATTTATGTTTTTTTCTTTTAATTTTGTAAGATTGGATGTAAGATATTGTTTGTCCTAAATCGGTTTGGATGGTCGGCGCCTTTTTTCTGGATGCTATGTGAGGGGTTCTTTCTACACAGACTGCTTATTAAGACATTCGAAAGACAGAAAACATTGATATTTTATTATTTGTTTGGATGGGGTAGGTACTTACTGAAAATTCTCAGAGGTTCGTCATACATTCATAGAACTTATTTTATAACATAAAATATACACATGTATATGATTATATATCGAATAATATTGAACTACATGTAATATGTTTTATAATTTTGTTATTAAGATAATTAAAGCCTTTCTTTTGACGATGTTAAAGGCCATTGCATGTTCTTACTTCAGGTACGCCACTTGTACTCACAATTACTTATCTCATCGCCAAAATATCATCAGATTCATCGTCAGAAACAGCATCAGAAAAGTAAGGCCATGTAAACGTCACTGATTGTGGTATTAGAATCAGGCATATCTTTTATACTTGTAATACATTTATGCAGAGATATTTACGCAGTCTGCATGAGATATGGAAAAATTAATGAGATTTTAAAATTGTTATATGTATGTAGATAAAAAAAATCCAAAGATTCCAAAACTGTATTTGTACGATGCATGTATAAAGAGGTCTGCTGCAGAATGTGTACAAATTCAAAACGTTATATGAGGGAAAACATTTATGGGGATATGTTGAACGTAACGTAGAAATGTTATAGATCACAGTCGACGTAAAAATCTGTGTATTCTAAATAGAAATACAGTGGTGATCCCTGAGTCAAGAGTGGTTTGCGAGTGTATTTGGAAAATCAATGAGATGCCATGATATAGTTGCGCACAAAGGCCAATATATTAATATTTTGAGAGAGAATGAGAGACATAAATTAGGGTTGCTCTCATGCGCCACGACATACACCACTACACTTTCTTAATTTTTACATTGTTTTTTTATAATGTTATTCGTTGGGACAACCCCTCGTAGTTTAGTATAGTTTAGTATAGGCCTAGGTAACTATTAATAGTAGATAATAGTTTAAAGTTATCACTATCGTAAATAAAAGTTTTCGAAGTTATCACTAGGTGACGTAGTGATCACTATAGTGTCATAGAGATCACTTTAGTGAATCAAAGTGTCAAAGTGATAACTATAATAATTCAAGTGTCGAAGTTAATATCATAATAATAAATCTGTGATAGAATTCCCCTTTAATTCTACTACTTAGATATCATCCAGTTTTGAAGGTTTCTCTTATTTTACCAAAGGTATTTGTTGATGTCTTGATAAGATGAGAAAATTATTTTATTTGACAAGATATTTCTGAGATGAAAAAACTTTTGTCTCCCATTTCAATTCGTGTATTTTTATATTATCAATTGGAAGATTTACTGTTAATATGTTTTATGGAGATGGCAAATTAGTAACTCAAAGTTTAAAAATAACATCACATGTATATATTTCAATCTGTAGTAGTTATATGCTAGATATCAAACCACATATGTACAATTATCACTTTTTATTCAACGATATTTAGTACATGTATATACTACTGGTTACTAGGGTAAATCAAAGTTTACAAAAAGTGATCACAATACAGTAGTAAATCAAAGTTTACAAAAAGTGATCACAATACATATATATTATTATAACAGTAACTTGATCCGAAGAGCCGTATCACGTCAAGTTGACAGGCGCGGATCATCAGATCAAACGAGACGCGAAGCGTCGAGTTTGATCTGATGATCCGCGCCTGTCAACGAGACGTGATACGGCTCTTCGGATCAAGTTACTGTTATAATGATAAATTTATTATATACCCCTTAACAACTAGCAAAATATGATAAAAGAAAAAAACCTTTTGGATCAATTACATAACTTTTATCCATTAAACAAACCATTTTGTCAAGGAACTTTTAAAATGCGCGAGAATAAAAACGTCATTTATCTGTGTACTACGTCATCAGTTTCAGAGAGGGGTGATATGGATTCAGAAAACCACAGTGTGGTGATCCGGAACGTCGGATCACATCGTCTCGTGATTGCGTAAATTCAACAGTAAAACTTAGTGACAAACAGTTGGGTATATAATAAAGTAGTAAATCAAAGTTTACAATACAGTAGTAAATCAAAGTTTACAAAAAGTGATCACAATACAGTAGTAAATCAAAGTTTACAAAAAGTGATCACAATACAGTAGTAAATCAAAGTTTACAAAAAGTGATCACAATACAGTAGTAAATCAAAGTTTACAAAAAGTGATCACAACACAGTAGTTAATCAAAGTTTACAAAAAGTGATCACAATACAGTAGTAAATCAAAGTTTCAGAGTTATCTCTATAGTTAATCCCACAGTATCAAGGTTATCATGATAGTTTATAACTATAGTTTTTCTTTAGTATTTGTAGTTAGAGATTGTACTTCTCATATCAGTACTAGTTTTAATTCTACATGTATTGCCATTAAAACTGACCCAGTTGAATTTTCTTAGTACACTGTATTAGTTTGATCAGTATGTCTAAGATTCAATCGTTAAGGATAAGTGAGCTGTCAAAGCAGCAAGCATAACTTTCAATTGGTTATATTTACATTCAGTGTGACTGTCTTTATGAAATCCATTAGAAATCTACGACGTTCTAATCTCTATAACACACAAGAAAACCCTGTCACTGCGCCGTAGAATACACAGTAGGAACTATATGCAGTTTCAATACTCTAGGAACACCAAAATGTATATCGTTTTGACTCAATTTAATGAAAAACAATTACTTTGTTAAATTAACGTAAAAATACAACACCTGAGAGTTTGAAATTGATTTGTCATTTTTTCCTCGCAATTTTCATTTCCTTATCTAACTTTCCACGTCACAAACGGCTATTACGTCTATTAAGCACACCAGTTCTGAAAGGCGCTAAATTCATAATAAAGATTAACAATTATGAGGAGAGAAAATTAGAAAATGTAAATATAAGCATTGAATTCTTATTTTTTGACCGAAAAATTGCCGACAAATCAAATTTTTGCCGACAAATTGAATACCGCGCGGTATTCAATTTATCGGCTCGGCCAGGTGCGTTATAGGACCGACGACATCCAAAAATAAGAATGAATGCTTATATGCTGTAATAAAAGATCCATGCTCTGCTTGTAATTAATGATTTACAATTTAATTAATTTGATTGTTAAAAAGTATCACAGCTATTGTTAGTGTGTACTATGGTGTACTTTGGTTTGTGTTTTAGTAATTGCTGGCTGGATTCCTCATCATCAGGGAAGGAACTATATTGGATCATTTTTGCACCCACCATTTTATGTCTACTGGTAAGTGATTCTGTAATAACACCCACCATTTTATGTCTACTGGTAAGTGATTCTGTAATAACACCTACCATTTTTATGTCTACTGGTAATTGATTCGGTAATGACACCCACCATTTTATGTCTACTGGTAAATTATTCTGTGTTTAATCCCTCTGCTGGCTACAACAGCCCCCTTGTTTTAAATACTTAAGTTTAAGAAACAAAATTTATATAAATGTTAAAAATATATGTAACAAAAGTTGATCTACTAAATATACTCTCTTCTTACAATTAAGATATTGAAAATTTAAAGTTCAAGAACTGTAAACTGATTCTTCTTTTTTCAGCTTAATTTATTATTTTTTATCAACATTCTTCGAATCCTTGTAAGACAAGTCCGAACATTACCTTCTGAACCTAGCAATTTTAGGTGAGTATCAGTTGAGTTTAGTTTAATAGTTAGAGTGTAAATCATATACGATACCAATTTTGATGTACCGGATGAGCATTTCGACAAATTATGTCTCTCCAGTGATGCTTATGCCGAAACGCTGGAAAATATTTCAATAAAATTAAAACTTTGAAGAGCTGAATAAGGGGTGCCAAAGACTGAAGCCAAATACGTCGAAGGATCAGAGCTTTGCATGAGGGAGATAATCCTTAATTTTGAAATAAATTTCTAGATTTTACCACAGCAATTAATATCCGTATTTTCAAGCAAGAACCGAAGTACTTAGCTACTGGGCTGTAGCTGTATTCATATCGAACATTAACCTAGCACTTATGCTTGTTATAAATACATGTAGAATTATCCGTTAATTTATATTTTTATCTCTACACCAGCTAGAAGAGAAATACATCTTTATTTTTACATGAAGTATTCATTTGCAAATGGCACCGGCAAATACTCTAGTAATATCAGAATAACAGTCATCCATCTCTCAGTTTTTCCTTTATCAATGGATATAATGGTACATGTATATATAATTTTTTTTAATAAAATGTATTTTTTTAAATAATTTTCAGAAAGGCCATTAAAGCCACTTTCATTTTGATCCCTTTATTTGGATTACATCAGTTCTTTCTCATCTATCAGCCCACAGCAGAGGAATCTGCTTATAATTTCTTCCAAATGGCAGGAGGAATCATCAATAATGCTCAGGTTTGAAACTATTCTGTTTAAATTTTATTTATTGTTAGAAGCTTGTATTCATAATCGCAGTCAAGTTTGATTCAATCGCAATGGCTTTGAATTTATATTTAAGTATTTTAATTGAAAAAGGAAGAAAAAAAAATAATAACATGTATATTCATCGTCCTTGGAAAAAAGAGATAGCAAAATATTTTATTGATATTTATTTTATTGTAGGGAATCATAGTTGCATTGATCTTCTGCTTTGCGAATGGAGAGGTTAGTTTTTGTGACTTTACACATTCAAAATACTTGATATTTCTAAAAATGAGAAAAATCAGATAATTTCATAGTCCTAACAACGATTCTTCTGTTTTCCCTTCATAACTTTGTTTAAATTGAATTCATAGATCACTATTCCATAACAAAATATAATTCTAACACCCAATGTTGAAAAAATAATGATAATTTTTTGAAAAGGAACCATGCCCTTTTGAGCCCATGGGAAATCAAATTCAAAGACCTTTTTAACATGCACATAACGCAATCAAATTTTATTGGTAACGCTTAAAGTGTAGAAGTAACATAACGGACTAAATTTTTTTAACCGCGCCTTTGGCCCCTCTGGGGCTAAAATTGAAATTTTCAAAACCTCACTGTACTACTACTGGCCCATGGCTAAGCATATGCCAAAAAGTTTTTTAAGAACCTTCAAGAATAGGGGAAGAAGCAACAAAAAGAAAGTTTGCAGACGGACGGGAATTACAACAGTACAGGCGCGGATCTAGGTTGTCGCATCAGAGCAGGCGCTATTAGATGGTGAAGGTCTGAGTACTATCGACGTCCATTAATGGGCGAAGGACAGATTGAAGGCCTGGTGGGCGAAGCACTCGTCAGCTCCTGATAAATGATTGATAATAGGTTATTTTGTCATTACTACAATGGTATATGACAATAAAAACTATATTTTAATTTTGTTTGTTTGTTAAAGTGTCGCGCGTAGGGAGCGCCTCTGCCTGTAGTAAGAAATATGGAGAAAACGAACAGTATTCAAGCTCATTGTCCATTTAGCAATACATATCGGGAGCAGAGCTCCAGAAACATGGTGCCATGGAGAAGTAAGCATCTCCTGTCGAATGGTCACAACCGTCTTGTGCTCGACCTATACGTAAACAGAAAAATCGGTAGAAATTCAGTATGTAAATAATCGCCTAACAATTCGTTTGAAAAACGGCAGTCAGCATTTGACCTAATGATAGGTTGTGTTGTTGATACGGTCATTGTGTCGACCATATCCGAACTTATTTTCAAAAGTGTATGTATAATTACGAATAACCTTGTAATCTTGACCATCTGTATGCTCGAAAAGATAGCCCCTTACCTTTTGATCTTTATGAAAAGAACGTTATATTTCATATTATCCAGTAATGCTGTAATGTTGGTAACACGTACTTGATCCTGAAAAGTTTTTAGCTTATTATTAAAATGCACTGCATTTATTCAGGTTATATCCCATATAAAATCATCTTACGACACCATGCGGCTCCAACAGAGTCTAGACCGTAGGAAAAGTCTGACGACGTCACAAACAAATACGCGCCGTCTGTCGGCATCGTCTGTCAACATTAACCAGAACGGTCTTCCTCACGTGTCTTCGTTCCATGATATAAGTGACACATTGAATCTCGCTGACAATAATAATATTCCAATGGAAGATTTTCAGACCAATGGTATTATAAATCCAAGCTGTGATTCTAAAGAAAATGATGAGGTGCAATAACAAATGCCACCGAAACTTATGCGATGAATACGAATATGACCATACAGGATGTTTTTTTTTATTTAATGTATTTTAATATATGCAATGAAATCCAGTCACTATGTAATATTTTGCATTTTGGTATAGGTTCAGGTTCTTGGAATAAGATCACAATATGTATATGTTATCGAGCTTTTTACTAGTCTTCATTGCTTATTATGAACGGATGAGTCTGTGCTAAACCATATATAGATATCAATTGAAAAAGTTGAAAAATGAAAAGGTATTCCAAAATTTTATGTTGTCTGCGTTGCTTGTTAATAAATTGTATATTAATAAATCTCACAGAAATGCATGTGACTAAAGATCTGAGATAGAGAGAGAGATGTTGTTCTAAGTAGTCTTCCTAAAAATTTTTCGATCTTTTTACCCATGCTATAATAACTATACCAAGTGATTTATATCCTAACTTCCATGAAAGTATAAAGTCTGGCATCATTAATGATTTTTACTTCAAATATCAACAAGTTTTCTGGTACATTAAACATAAAATGGTGTGTTATCAATACATAATGAAAACTCGTATTTTCAAGTTGTGAAACTTCAACAAGAGGTTAGATAATTACTTCTTACAGTGTTTGACATTCATTTCTTGTTTTGTTATAACTTAATATTACTTGCTTCTTCCGTATGTTTTTACGCTACAAAAAATGTAAGATTAAGCATAATTTATATACACTTATAGAATTTGTTTTGTTTTTTATTGTTAATGAACTTTTATGTGAAATACAAACTTCAATATTTTTGTTATCTTTTATACAAATGAAGAGATTTTTTGAATAAGGAAGTTAGGAAAATCCGCATTGCTCCTTTTTTTTACTTATCAGGGTATTTTTCAGTGATTATAATCAAAACTTTTGGAAAAGGTGTACCCAATGCCTCTTTCCCAAGTATTACACGAATAAACCTTTTAACACACAAATTTCGCAGTGACATTGACGCTAATTAAGCGCTTTGCACACTTAATTTCATTCAACAGAAAACTTCAGAAAAATTATAATTATTTATCACAGTAACAAAAAAAATTAAGCTTAATTTCGTCAATTTTCCAATGTTAGCTTTTACTTTTCTAAAGTGAGAGTACACCATATTGATAAATTACATTGAGCAAAGGAGTAAAGATAAAACCCTTGTACATTAATGAGCATATTAAATGCCTTATTTAGTAAGATATATGAATATATGATATCAAGTCAAAGGCAAAAAATAGAAATACAATCTAAGTCATTGTTTGACGTAACTTAATATCACATTATCACGCTCGGCACTTTGAAGTGAAAGTTGCGGGTCTTCGGATGAGACCATATAAATAGAGGTCTTGTGTCAGGACAGGAGTTGGCACGATAAAGAACCCTCTCTGCTCAATGGTCCTGAGTGCCGAGTAAAGGTCTAAATTTGAAGCCCTTCACCAGTATATGGTGACGTCTCTATATGGGTGAAAAATTCTTAAACGAGACGTAAAACAACATACAATCAATCATATATGTACACGGTGTAACTCTAGAGCCAATCATCTAGAGCTTATGCCAAGATCAGCTGATGGTGACACACATAATTGGGGCCAGGAGCCAAGTGAACTTTTAAACATAAAAAAAAAACACTTGCTTGATGGTCAAAGTTGAACGAAGATTTGTAAAAAAGCGTGCCTAGTAACTTGAATGACAAGGTAATGCAGATCACTCATATTTTTGCCTGGTCAAAACCAAAGCCAGTATAATATCCCCTATCCTCATTTTCAATCTCCCACACTTTCCCAAAAAAGTCAGAAGATAACACAAAAAATAACACTTTTGGTCTCTTCATGAATTAATAATCGATGCAGATAAAACTCATTTTGTTCTGGTACATGTAACAATGCCGATGAATACGCAATGCAGTGGTCTACTCAAACTGAAACTGACTATTTCCTTTGAAGTACAGAATTTCCTCAAGGCAAATCTAATGTTCTCCATGTTTTCTCACATCTTTTAGCGTCCTGTCCACTGCTATACGAGTGATTACAAAACAACTTTGACTTTGCATTTGTAGGCACACTATCATCTTTTCCAATAAAAACTTTTGGTGAACAAAAAGAATGCATATTTACGGAAGAGTATATCACGTAATTCAAGATGTTAAGAAAGATCTACTCTCTCCAAGATTCAAGAGACTCTTGGCACAACAAATGACTACATAGCATTTTTTTTTTTTACAATTAAACTCCTAATAGAACATTCCGAAACATTACGTATTAAATGTGTAATAGAAAATTCCTAATCATTACAATTAAACATGAAATATAAATTTCCTTATCATAACAAATATGAAAGACAATTCATCTTTGCAATTAAAAAATTCTTACAATCACAATATGTTATTAATGATGACAAGGTCATTGTATCGACCACATAACTTACGAAATGATTACTTTAAACAAGACTGTTGATATTCTTGTTTCATCAACTTGCTTTTCAATAACCTACCATATTTTAGAAAATATTCATACGTAAGGCATGCTCTTGCGTATCAAATCAACTGAGAGATAAACCTCACATGCAGGTGATGAGGGTATATTGCTGCATAAGTAAGGGAAGTTGACGATTGAAAAGTTAAAAGTCATCACGTTTATCATGAAGCTTTGTTGTTAGATTACCATTAACGTCTTTTTCTGGTAAAATATCCAAATATGAAACAGATGTGTCAGATTCTGTGGTATCTTTATTTTAAGATCACTGAGATATACCGTGTCGACATATGAATGGAAATAACTATTGCTAGACAATACTTCGTCGATATATCTAAATGTCGAGTTGAAGGCCACAGCAAGAGATTTCTTTTTCTCATGTATAAGATTTTGAATAACTTCAGAGTACTTGTGTGTACAATCAGAATGTTTTTAACAAAATAATTTTGCAAATGACCAATGACAAGGTAAGTAAATTTACGAGTTCCATTTTTATTGAAAAAGCAGCTGTCAATGTCAAAAAGCCTGGACTTCAATTTATCGTGGGAAATGATTGTATACAGAGTTGAAAAGTCTCAAGTTTTTAGAAAAATTCTTAATCATTACAATTATACATGTAATACAAACATTAAGATATAATTGTATTTTTTTAAATACAATTTTGGGGTAAAAAAAACACCCCTATCTATGCATATATATATATATATATATATATATATATATATATATATATCACATCGAAGATAAATTGCAAATACCTGGGAATTTCATTAAACAAATCTTTGTAGTGTTAGAGAGTCTCTAAGATGATTCTTACGCTGACTGTATGAGTTACTGATAGAAATATGTAATTTGCTATATACAATTTATGAAGTTTGCATCAATAACTAAGCTTTCAAACTTTTAAACTTTAATATGAATAAACAGTAAATATCTTTCATAATACTGCGTATTGCGAAAATTTTGCGTGCTCCTTGTATTTTCGCCTCCAGCCTCCGTGGTTTGTATGCGAATTCAACAAATTGATCTCTCTTTTAATACTTTAAAACGGAATAGAATCATCTGCAAGTGTAACTGGGCACTTTACAGTACATTTAATAACAAAGAAAGAATATGATCATGAAAAGCTGAAGATAACAAAGATAACTGACTGATCTAAAAAAAAAAAAATCTACAAACAATAAAAAATCTGTGAACAGGGCATAAACTAAGACCCTTGGAAATTCCAGATGCGAGCCCAAATGCCTAGTAGGAGTAAGAATTCCCTGTTGACCGGTCACATCCGCCGTGAGCCCTTTGTATTGATCAGGTAGATGGAGCATTCCCTAGGCAAATCCAGTATAAAAACAAAGGCCTAACAATTGGTATATTAAACACATCAGCAAAAACACGGCTCAATGATAGATTGTATTTGTTAACTATGTCTTTATTACGACCAAAATATTTACGAAATACTGACTTTAAACAAGATTGTTGAAATCTGTAACATCAACTTATCTGTCAGTAGTCTGATCGCACTCAAAGTATGCTCATGAGTATCGAATAAGTTGGGAGACGTAAAGACCATATGCAGGTGATAGCGGAATATTACTCCATAAATAAGGAAAGTTGGAAGGCTGAAGTCATTTGTCATACAATTTAGTTGTTAATTTGCCCTTATCGTCTATAGTCAGTTACATCCAAATATGTACCAGATATTGCAGAGTGCGGCTTCTTTTATTTCAAGTTCACTGGATATATGGAGTCGACATATAAATGGAAAAAATTATTGTTAATTGGTGAAACGTCGATATATCTGAATGTGGAGTTGAATGCCACAACAAGTGTTTTCTTCTTCAAATGAAGAAGTTTTTAAATAAATTCACAGGCATATAAAACAAGTCTGTTAATAAAGGAGCACAATTAGTGCCCAACGTAACTGTTGGAAGAACTAATCTCCTAAGACTACATAGATGTTGTCAATGAGGAACTCCAGCATCCTTTTAATATCAACTTCAGAGTACTTGTGTGTAGAATCAGAGTGATTTTTAACAAAGTGATTTTGTTGATGGCCAATCACAAATACAAAAATTTCTGAGTTCCATTTTTATTGAAGAAGCAGTTTTCTATGATATCAAAAGCCTCCTTTTTAATTTATTGTGAGCAATGGTTGTATAGTGTAGAAAAGTCGTATGTGTGATGTAATATGTTGTAATATCTGTATGTTGTATATTAGTTGTCAATGAATTCACATCTTGGACCCGCAAAAATGTACAATAATGGTATTAACTGACGTTGATTTAATGACAATAGATTATAGTTTGTTCATAATTCTCACACCATTAATATATACAAAGTATACTTAGTATTTATTCCCATTTGTGCTTTATATCCTTTTTCTTACATAAAAATATTTCTTAATATGACTTGCACATGCTGCTAAATCATCAAGGCCAATGGGGTAAGAAAAAAAATAATAAAGACTTGTTTTCTAAAAACATGTATTTTAATATGAAATTGTGTAATATCGTTTTTCAGTTAGATATACATGTATCTACAGAAATGGACACTATAATATCAATTCAGTGAAATAAATACTTCAATCTAAGCAATCTTTCAGACAACTTTTTATCACATTTTCAATTTTTATGATATGCGTAGTGACTTGGAAGTAATTTTCCATTTTCATACGGAAGCATGAAATGATGTGCAAGATGTAGGTATTGGTATAGAGATTAAAATCCAGCTTCCACTGGGATCAGGTGGAGACACAAATTTCAGGCCAGGTGCTAATGATCCAATAAAAAGGATGACTGGATTTGAAAGAAGATGACAAATGATGCAACCTGAATCAAAGTAACGTATAAAGTATCTTTAGAGCCCAAAGCAGCATAATCTTCTCACCCCTGCCATTTTAACCCTCTCTCTCCCCAAAATAATAAACAAACATGAAATGACACTCAGCATTTCAGATTTATGATCTTTGTGCAGAAAAAGAGTATGTATTTTTATTTTGCCATGTATAGTAATAAGGAAGATTTGCAAGGCATAAATCAAGTGTTGGTAAGTACCCAGCTGTTTCTCTAAATGACAAAAAACACTGAAGTCAAATCTTACAAAGACTTTCCTTTTTAAAATTTTCTTAGACCCTTTGGCACTGCTAAGACAGAAAACAGCCTCATTCTTGTACATTCAGACATGCTATCATTTTCAATGACAAAAACCACTGTTACATCTTTATAACAAATAAACATATATTTATAGATGAGCAGATCAAGTAATTAATGTTAACAAAGACACAAGTCTTGAGCATGCTCCTCTCACAAGATTCAAATGAAACTTGGCACAATAAATGACTAGCACCTCTTTACAAATAAAATGTGTAAGAATATTTCTAAATATTACATAATATACACTGCTGCATTCTAGAAAGTATACAATGTTATGATCTTTTAAAATCTTTTTTATAGGATCAATTTATTAGATTTTTAAAGTTTTTTTTTAATCTTATGTGATCTCTCTTTCACAATATGTAAACTGTAAAATCCTGGTATTTATATGTGATATGTTTACAAATGTATCCCCTTAAGTTTCTGACAATAATAGTCCTAGGAGAACATAATGATGATACAAACATGATTCTCTACACAAATAATGATGACAGGGAAATCCTGACAACTGCTACAGTATAATATGTACTTATACTAGAATTATAATTAATATCGAAATATTGATACATGTAATAATATCAAAAAAACAAAGTCAATTTTTCCAGAACATATTTATACAGATTTTTTCCTGAAATTTTTTTATATAATCACTGAAATTCAGCTGTGTTTCAACTTTTGCATGACTATGACATGGAAATGTAAAAACCTGGTAATGTCAAGTAATGTAGACAGGAGAATAAACTTTCTAACACTCTTTGTAGGAAACCTTATTGACACCTAACAAATACTTCATCTGCTTAATGTACATCCTAATAACTAATCAACAGAGAAGCAGTAGCTAACTCTTTCCTGGAAATAGCGATGGACGAAATACAGTGACAAAATCAGAATTATAATAGTTAAATATTTAAATGCCCCGTTTGTTCTTTGATATCACAGCTGTGTGTGACATTATTATTGACTCAAGGTGTCATTTCCACAACTTACGAGTGTGTACATATTTAATGAAGCCTCTTCATCTCTGCCAAGGAAGTTATAGCTGGCTGTCACCCTAAATGCAGAGAAGACCAAGGAAAATCTCAATGATTCATTGATTATACATGGTTTTCATAAATGTTACTTAGTGAAACATAACCCATCACATTGTCCAATCTTTGCCAGACCTCCTAGTTTACTTTTTTTTTAATTATCCGACAAACAAATGGATACATGACTTATCTAGCTTTGCAAAGAAATGTTTGAGTTGAACTCTCTTACATAATACAATTTTTTTTATAATGTTTTCGGCTCCTCTCATTTTTAACATGAATATCAAATGAAATTTACCAAACCAAAACTTACGAAAAATACATAATTCTTCTGTGATAGAAAATGTATGGCTCAGCACAATCATGCCTGAAATAAGAAATCATCGTTGTTACCTTGGTTACAATTTGTATATTCATTTTCATATTTCAAATAGTAAGTCTTTTAATTGTTATTTGTCTATTTTGCATCACTAAACATTGAATTACCTCTGAATAATGATTTTTTTTCTGTGTGTGTTTTTTTTTTATTGAAAGATATTTTAATTTTCTCTTTCCTGAAATATTGACTGATTGAACAAAAGAAAAAATTCATAAAAATTCATTACAATACCATGTAAGTGCAGGTGACATATAAAAAGGAATTTCTAACCCAATAAAACACAAGTTATACACAACTTACACTAACTCAGCCAGTCCGTTTTTCTTGTTAAATTCTATACCAATAGGAACAGAGAATGAGTTGTGGGACCTCACTTGAACACTTTTATCAACAGTTACACTCGTCGTGTTTAGGACTTTCTCAGCAAACACGACCGACATTGTCACATCAGAGATCTTCACAGCAAAATAATTGGAGTTTGTCACATTTAAAGGATTCTGAAGAGAAACATTCAAGCATACAGATTTTTAATACAGACAAACCTTGTTATCTCAAACTCGATGGGACCAAGAAAATACTTTGAGATATCCGAGGATTCGAGATATCCTGGGTAAAATACTCAAGGAATAAGCGTTTGGGTCTTTCAAATCACTTTGACATATCCATGGTATTCGAGATATCAGTGTCTGAGATACCAAAGTTTAACTGTCATTATGTAAAGTAACATGTAAGCTACAATATATATTACAGTTTTAAAAACTTTATTATCTCAAACACTGATATCTAAAATACTAGCCAAGGGATATGTCGAAGTGAGTTAGCAGTTCCAACAACTTATTTATTTTTTTATGATATCTCAAACTTTAATTTTAGCTCCATTGAGTTTGAGATAATGAGGTTTGCCTGTATCTGATATACCAAAAATTCACTAAACAATCAATTTTCGTGTGTGCTTTTTTTCTTTTACTTGAAACATCCCACTTAGGAAAATCCCTGAAACTGCTCTTTAGTTACCTGGGTGTAAGTATCTTCATTTAAACCTGCTAATTAATGTATTTATGTTTATCTATACTTACCACTACAAAGAAAGACGCTGACTTATTTTGGAGGTCTATAGTTAGGTTATGTGGAAGCAGTAACTTTACATTGCTGCTGATTTTAACATCTCTTGGGAACATAAAGAAAATCAGTAATCCAGCAGTCAGCAAGCACACAATTATCGCCAGGGAGACGTACAAGCACCTGTCAAATAGAAAGGGCCTAAATTAAAATATTGTTTGTCCTTAGCCGACCAACCCACAAAAATTAGCCCAACTCAAAATATTTTATTGCTCTTTTCATTTACATTTTTTTTTTAATTTAAATAATTTCAAATCAGTTTGTTTTAATCTTGTTAAATACTTATTTCAAGTCATTTAGATGCTTTGATTAGTACATGTAGCGTTAAAAATAAAATGTAATAGGCGAAATCTGTGTTAATTCTAGAATAGCTATTTTGTTTATTCAGTGCATGCAGCAATATCACCTTAGATATTTAATGCACGCAAAGGCATGAATTCAGGGTGTGAAATGGGTTTGTTCCCGTTTTGCACACATTTGAATTTTAGATATTGGAAAAATGTGTGCAAAAGGGGAATTTGTCCATGTAAAATAATTACTTTATTGCTATAGTCCATATCATAGTTGTGATTTTGGAGAAAGAGATTCTTTAGAAAGAATGGGAAGATAAAATGTTAATTTTGCTCTTGATATTTTGACTTGTTTCTTGTAAAAATCCTTTTAAACACAAAAAAATATCACAAATATCAATCAAAACTATAATTAAATTCACATGATACTATAACTTGACAGGTTAATATTTTTATTAATTAAGACTGAATTCATTTACTTATTTTATCTTTATGAAATTAAACATGTTAAAAAAAAAACAGGGTGAAATGCGATAGGGATATTTGTCTCAACTATCAACTTCATCTTCGGTTGGATAAGTAAAATTTTCATAATGTAATCCCTTAAATTTTTATTATAATGATTGGTAAAATACAGGTAAATCCCAGACGGAGATCAGACTATAATTGCTATCAAAACATATTTCACACCTATTGTTCTATAATACCTAATTATCAAATGTGTGCAAAACGGGAACACACCGTGAAATGTACATGACATCACCTCTCGCTTGAATGCACATAGCTGACAAAAGTAGTAATAGGGGATAGAAAATAATGACTGAGAATTTGAGCATAATTTGTAAAAGATATCAAACATAAATCATTATTTAATAAAATTAAAATAATAATTATCAAAATTGAAGGTGCTTTCTAAAACCGAAAGTAGAAAAATATCGAGGAAAAGTGGCAAACAAGGATGCTGATTTTATCTTCAGATACATTAAGTCAACTTACATAAATGCACTAAAACTTAAAAGTTGGATGAGAAATGGACTTGGAAACACAGAGTATCAAGTCAAAAGTCAAGGATATTTAAAAATGATATGTTGTTCAAACTTAAAAGCTGATACCCGCAGGTTCAATGTTTCTAAGCCAGAAAGAAGTTCTCGATAGGATTTACGTCATTTTTTTAAATATAAATTTTTAAAATTTTTGATATGATGAATTTTCACTTGATATATCATTTTCCATAGAAAAAATGCCCTTTACATTTTTTTTCTAATTTCTAAACCCACCCCTCCCCTCCTTGAATTTTTTTTTACACAAATTAATACAAGCATACAAAAAGTAAATAAACCACCTCAAGGCCTTATAAATTTTAAGCAAGCAACAGAAAACATGTGTATTCCTTTTTCTTATTGCAGCATAAAGTGCCTTTCTGCCCATGTACAATCATGCATGCAGGGGAAAAATCATTGTCGAACTTTTTTCAATTATAAAAGCAAGGCCGCATTAGTCATACTAATATTCAGAATCCCCATGTAGGTTAGATTAAATTCTGTTATGTCATGAGTCCTTAAGCCTAGGGTGGACCCATATTATTTGATGGAACTGTAGAAAAATCTTTCAGAAACAACCTTTTGAAGAGCAACAATATCGAAAGTTACTCAAATGAGCATTTTGGCCATTATACTTCTTTGTATAATTTTCAGAAGAAAAAATAAAATATTTTTCCTACCTACCTACTCATTGTTAAAAATCTGGGTCAAAAAGGGCAAACAAACAATTTTTTTTAAATTTTGGCCAAGTATTACATATAAGTCACACTGATAAAAAATGAAAATATGAATCAAATCCATACCATTTACCACACAGCATATCTCATCCAATAATTTATTTAAGGAATGAATTTAATAGCTACCCATTTTATACGGTATAAACTGTGTTGGGGCAGTTTACGCTTTATAAACCGCAAAGCGGTTTATAAAAAAGCGTAAACTGTTCCAACCCAGTTTATACCGTATAAATTGGGTAGCTATTAACTTCATTCCTTATAATTTAATTTTCATTCATTTGGTGTAAGAAAAAAGTTGACTGTCCTTAAAAAATGACTTCAATTTGTACAAAATTTGAATGTAACGTCAGGCGGATCGATACGTTTTTGACGCAAGTCATTGTGACGTAGGCAACCCATTTTATACAATATAAAGTAAATTTTTTATCCAATCAAATACAGCGTTACAACCAGAATTCAATTATAATCAAATACAAATCATTAAATATGGTTTATTGTTTAAGGTTTGACAACACGTTCCTCATATATCTGTTTTGTTTCTCTTCGTAAATTATTAAAAAATATACATAATTAATATTATCTTATGATTTCTAAACTGCTTTCAAAATGTCTTGGAAAATAAATACAACAAATTTTATGATATTGACAATTCAAATGATTTCAAATAGGATTATATAGGAAACGCCACCCTGTGGTATCTTGCACAAATGCATGGTAAGGTACCTCATTTTTTTGTGAGAAAACTTGTTAAAGTAGCAATGCTTCAACAACAAATTCTTGGGAAAAATTATATATTATTGATAAACGTGTCATCTGACCTTAAAAGGTCACAGCAATTTTGCAGGCTAATGGACATCTATTGAGCCTCAATTTCCACTTATTATTTTCATTTTTTGCAATTTAGATTACCCAAGTATTCTTAAACGACGTTTCTATTTTTAATTCTAATTTTAGCTGTTGTCTGTGAGAAACATTCTAATTTAGATAAAGTGTTTAGATTTTCATTGATAGGAACTTACGTTCGTCTAGGTTTCAACCGATCATCCCTGACTGGTATTAAGGCCACCAGCTCATTTTCTTGTTCTGTAAAATCAGTACAAAATCATTAAATGTCAATAAAAAGCTGAATAAATATCATATCACAAGAGAGCTGGGCTGGAGAAGCTTCAGAGTTCACAATAAAATTTATCTTTTATGACTGTCAATTAAATTTAAGATTTAAGCATTTACTGTAAAACTATTTCTTTCAGTCTAAGGATGTTTAATCATATTACCAATTTGTTTTTCTTTAAAAATGTTCAATAGTACAATTTAAAATGACACAAATTATTGATCTATAGCATATGATAAAACAATATTCCTGAAGAATGTACAGCCACTGATGACTGAGCATTTTTTAAGCGCTAAGCGCAGCGCAAAGCGCTTACTGTCATCTTAATACTACTTCCGTTCGCGATCCAGCGCCACTTAGCAAGTAAGATAACTCCACCGAGTCTTCTAAAAATATGCAACTGGAAATCCCCAACTCGCTTTCGGCTATTTTAGAGTAATACTGTGTTACACACATGTCTAATAATAGGTGTCAATAAGTGAGGTAGATAGTATACATTGTACGAAAATCTGCTGTTGGTGGATAAAGGCGGTTATTATCTCTATACACTGTAGTTCATTAAAAAATTATGTCGGCACTGTGTAACATGTAGCTAACAATTGCTGCAGTGATAATACATGTATCGAAGAAGTATTAAAAAAACCATCAATGGTGCAAATACCTTAAAAACGATTTATTATATGTCATGTATATAGTGATTGTTTAAAATTCATATGGGATTTTAATAAGTATTTAAAACTCAAACTGGAAATAAGTTATTTAATAGAAAATTTCGCATAAAATTGATATACAAGAATTTATATCCATATTAATTAACTTTATTTTTCTTCTAGACCCTTATTTCAGACAATGTACATGTAACTAAAAACAAGTCTTTCTATTATTGCCCTTGCACCATGCAGAGAGCTATCAATGATGTTGATTTTCGCATCTCAGTATCAATTATTAACAGACGTAAATGCATTCATGAACTGTCTATATTCGTGTAATCTAGCCTTGTTTCGCAAGGAAAGGCAGTTTACGACTGTACATGTAGGACACGTAGTGGCTGAATCCACTTCGAGAGGTAAACTAATTTCTCGGAAATATTGATGACAAATATGGCGCTTTGTGTGTGCTGTGCGCAAGATATGTCGAAAATGTAAAACCTTACTTAAACGTTCTCAGTAACGGGACAGGTATGTTTGAGTTGCCGATTTGTCTGCTTAGCAACTTTATGAGCACTAAATAAAAACAAAATGAAACAATGTTGTATATCTTCATGAAAATCAGAAAATAGGCTTTCATATTTGTTCATAATTGAGATTGATATACTATCTTTTCTTTTTTGGGTTGTTGAATTATTTATCATGGAACTAGCACAAAAATTACTGGTCAATTATTTTCAGGATTTCTTTTCAAGGAACACACCAGTGCTGTGGATATTTTATTTTATTCCTATCAGCATGTTTTGAGTGGTAGTTGATATCATACTTAAACAAGTTAAGATTAAGCTAAAGCATCAAATGTCCGTAAAAAAAATTACCGATTCATTTTAAAGTATTTTAACAAGAAAGAGTTAAAAAAAAAAATACTCGAGTTTTTAATGACATATTTTTATTCCGAAGAAAAAAGTATAAAATTTTTATTTAAAAATGCGATATTTACAAATCACTACACATATTGTGAGATCAACAGAAAAGACTAATTTTCGACGCAAATACATTATAAATCATGTATATGAAAGTTAAAGATTAAAGAATAGCACTGAATGTTTTTTCATCAAACGAAGAAGACAAATATAATATACTTATACTCAAATTGTATATATACCTATTATCTCTGACAAAACTACGAAAACTCTTCAGGTGCTAATTTCCTAGATTTTGTCACATGTTGATGCCGATATGTTGCACAGCGCCATGAATGTGAAGTGTTAAAAATTGTGTAAGGCACAGCTGTAGCATATTCAAAACAAAATGTAATAGTCTAAGTCTTATTTATCATTAATTAATACCGGCGATTGTGTAAATATCTTACACACGCCATTGAATGTACTTCTTGTAAAATCCTTTCTATGAAATCGTAAATTTATAAATCGCTTATGAATATGAGAATAAATTGAGATATGATAAAAAAAAAAAAACCAATTCAGACAGAATATTATTTTCGTTATTTTAAAGATCTTTTATTCATAACTTAATAAATGTTATCAATAAGGATTTTTTTTATCGATATGCAGTATTGTATGCAATAAGAAATAACATCTACATTTTCTAACAAATGAAATGACAGTCGCCAACCATAGGCGCTTGGTTTCAGTTCAAATCGGCACACGATTGAAAGGCGTTATTCAATCATTTTTGAAGCTAGATCTCATCCGACAACGGTAGGAAAAGTGTAGATATTGATTAAAATCAAGTGTGAACCGAGAAACCCTCTGAAATCTAAAGTGGCAACTGTCGTACCTTGGTTCTTTTTTATATATAATTATATGATATTTTTAAAACGTGCTAATTTCAGCGATTTTCGATTTTTATTTTAATGAGTGTATTCAGACACACCTAGAAAAACATATAATACACAAAATACACCATCCATGCACCTGAAACCAAGCGCCTATGTCACCAACAGCCAATCTTCATTTTGAAACACTCGTGAACACGAAATGAATTCATTATTAAAAAGTATCACAGTGCTGTAGTGTTTCAGTCTAATAAACTGAAACTGAAAGCAACGGATGTGACGATTTCTAATAATGTAAAATGTAGAGGCGCCTCGGAATTACACGAAAAGCCTAGAGAGGTCAGATTTGTTCTATCTGCATAGATTTAATGATGTTAAAGAAAAAGAAAACTAGAAGTGAGTGCTGCTCATAACGGCAAACTAGCTCTTAAAGGAACGCCGAGACGAAGAGTAAAATTCGGACTGTGCACATTGCTCCAAAATGAACTTTTTTCTATAATAACTTCCGGAATTGCAATTTAATACAAATAGACAGTTTTTCCATAACTGTGGTATTGCTCTTTCTTGCCATAAATAAATTAAACTTCAAAAACAAAAAAAAAGTAACTGAGTTGCTTTAATTGAATTTGATGAGAGATAGTAAATTTGATGCTCAGGCAAAAAACTGTGTGAATTTTATCTTGACTTTTTAAATATATATTCATTTTTTGGCAAATTCTGTTGAGTGAACATGTAAAATTTGTTCCAAAAATATTAATTGACACCTGCATTTCAAATTCCTAGCGTATGATAACGGGGAAAATGCTCCGAGTAAAAATATGTAGGGCTAACATTCCAAGATTTTAGATTGTGTAGATTTGTAGAACTTTCTATTAAATATCTTTCCACAACAAGAAACAGTCCCCCATAAATCTTGTTCTTTATGATTTTATGGCCAGTTTTTGAATTGAATGTTTTATAATTTGTATAATTCAAATATGTTATAGAAAATGAAATTGTAATAAATAGTTTTGAAGAGAGAGGTTATTACTGAACTTTTCTTAAAAGCTAACGAGTGACATACCTTAAATAGCAACGTACGACGTCATGGGATGTCACAGTCTCGAATCTTCAAATATATCCTTGTGCGGTTTAAGTAAATGTGTATCAAATAACTGTGCTCGCCCCTAGCGTTTGCATTGTCAACATATTACTTATTCCAATACAATAGGCAATTTAAATTCAAAATAATTCTGATGAATGTCAAATTGTAAACATTGCTTAGCGCTTTCCAGTACTTTCAGTACTTTGATTACAGTTTATGTTTATTGAGGTTTTAATCTTCCGTCAACTTTAGGTATTGATACTGACAAGTTTTTACATTTTTTATGTTTTATTAAGGTTTTAAGCCTCAATTACCTTTAGGTATTGATCCTGATCCCCTACATGTGGGACAAGGGACCCTTCCACGCATCAGCTCCACATAACCATCAGATCGTATCACAGCTGTGGGGTTCCTCAAGGGTCGCCCTTGGGGGCCAGTCTATAAATACACAGAAGATTCCTTATTAAATCATTTCCTAGAAAATAATTTAAAATCTGAGTGAATAATGTGTACTGATTTTACTTCATTTTCGTGTTTATGTGCAACCTCCACTTACTACCAAGCTGTAATTCTTGATAATTTAAAGTAAAATTTAAGTTTAAAGTAATATACAATGAATTTTAAAACAAAAAAAAATTGTTTATAATGTCATATTGCATTTATGAATACAAGAGTTTAAATCTGGTAATTTTTGTTTTCGATCTGAAATATATTCTCCAAATAAAAATCAACATTTCAGAAAAGTCATGTACCCCCTGCTTGTTATGATGCTCTTCCCTAGTCAAACCCAGTCTTGATGCTGTGTAATTTTGCAGAACTTTACAGAAGTGACAATGTAATATTCTCCTGACAAACCCAGTAGTCTTGATGTTGTGTAATTTGTAGTTAGAGAGGTGACAATGTAATATTCCCCTGACAAATCCAGTAGTATTGATGCTGTGCAATTTGCAGTTACAGAAGTGACAATCTAATCTTCTCCAGACAAACTCAGTCTTGATCCTGTGTAATTTGTAGTTACAGATGTGACAATGTAATCTTCCCCAGACAAACCCAGTCTTGTTACTGTGTAATTTTGCAGAACTTTACAGAAGTGACAATGTAATCTTCCCCAGACAAACTCTGGCTTGATGTTGTGTAATTTGTAGTTACAGAAGTGTCAATGTAATCTTCCCCAGACAAACCCAGTCTTGATACTGTGAAATTTGTAGTTACAAAAGTGACAATGTAATCTTCCCCAGACAAACCCAGTCTTGATACTGTGTAATTTGTAGTTACAGAAGTGACAATGTAATCTTCCCCAGACAAACCCAGTCTTGATATTGTGTAATTTGTAGAACTTTACAGAAGTGACAATGTAATCTTCCCCAGACAAACCAAGAGTGACAATGTAATCTTCCCCAGACAAACCCAGTCTTGATGCTGTGCAATTTTTGTTACAGTGGTGACTATGTAATTGGTGACATAACCTACCTTACTTGTTGACATTATGACATATAAATAAGTTGAGTACATTTCCTCCCTTACCTGTTGTTCTGTGGGACATATAAATAAGGTGAGTACATTTCCTCCCATATCTGTTGTTCTGTGGGACATATAAATAAGGTGAGTAAATTTCCTCCCTTACCTGTTGTTCTGTGGGGGGCACCTGTTCCTCATTCAGGCTCCTGCTT
This sequence comes from Saccostrea echinata, assembly GCF_033153115.1. NCBI lineage: Eukaryota > Metazoa > Mollusca > Bivalvia > Ostreida > Ostreidae > Saccostrea > Saccostrea echinata. The sequence goes on from NW_026889777.1 coordinate 7,648,792, forward strand.
ACTCTCCCATACTGAACACCTCCATTGTTCTGAGGTGGACTATTGCCATTTGCTCCATACCCTCCATCATTATCGGGGGAGCTGGGGGGTCCTGATTTTTCTACCAACTTCTCATATTCACCAGACATTATTAGCACTGTTAAAAATTTGAAATATCCTGAAAAAAAATGTATTTTATTCAATTTTTGGAGTGTTTTCCTGATGACATAGCTAATAAATAAATCTTGCTCAAGAAGGATTACCTACTTAAGTTTTTAGATTTTTTACCTTTAATATGTTCATAAGTTCTATATTCTAGTAAACTGAAAGCTTGAAATGGCAGTAACAAAACATCCATAATTTGCATTCAGGCTAAAATATTTTTTTTTAGACTTTTTTTAAAAAAAAAAAAATTATTTTATATGCATTGTATTTAAAAATCCCTTAACTGCAAGATTTTCAAGAGGAGTCAACATCATTCAATGAATTGTAATAAATGTTATTATATGTGTTTATGCATGTGACCCTTGACCAAGGACACTTTGACATGAACACTCATGAGAGGCAGTGTAGATTCTTTTCATTCCTTACTTTATCATGCATGACTTATCAAACCTTATTCTTAATATAAATGGTGCCTTAAGTCATATGATAAGGTTATCAAACTCAAGGTCCCAGGAGTCAGAATATTTATCTTTTATTGCTTTAATTATTTGTATTGTACTAAGGGAATAGCTTGCTCAAGTTACTGTTTATCAGTCTATTAATTAGTACATTGAAGACTTCAAAATAAGACCTCAATATAAAATGCCTATGGTCATTATAAGCATGGTTTTAGTTCACTTTCTATTTAGTTAGTCAATGCTATTTTAGATATTGAAGTTCCTGACCCAGTCATCATAAGTTCAACCTTCTGGTACGTGTGTTCAAATTTCAGTTTTATTGTCTGAAAACAACTTAATATTAAATCTCCTGAAATGGGGAGCAAAAACTTGCTCTTTCCAATTTTGTTCTAATCATGCTAATGGTCTAAAAATTGATTACTTCAGAAATGAGTTCTCATCAAGTTATGATAATGTGTCAAAATCTAAGAAGAAAGAAAAATTTTCAGCTTTAAGAACCCTCTCTACGCTTACAGCACAATAATTTCAGGGTACTTTTGTGTATTTACAGTGACTTGCTTTTGATATAAAAATAACATTACAATCTGCATTATATGACATGTTTTGTAATTAATTTAAACATTATATTAGAAAAAAGTAATTGAAAACTTCATTTGCGTGTATTTTCCCCATTTGAATAAGCAAATGCTATATTTATCTTCATCAGTCCTTTGTTTTTCCTTGGATATAAAAGGCATGCACACACACACTGTTAGAAATGAGCCAGATAATTTTAATGTCCTCCTCTACATTATATAATTTTCTTAAGGTCCAAAAAACATTTTTTCAACAGTCTTTAGAGGGTCTTTCAAAGTAAATTAAGTAATTAAGTATATTAAATAAAACTCTCACAAAAAAACATATATATATCTAAGAAATTATGTTATCTTCTTGAAGTTCAATAACAATTGACTCATAAAACTAGTTAGCTGGTGGGTTTAATAACTTGAATTGGTAAATTGTCAGCATTGTTTGCTCCCAGCTGTCACAAGACATATTTATATTGTACATGACCTTATGGTGACCGGCATGTTAATAGTCAATGAAGCAGATATACATCAGCTGTACAGGTGATTAATATGAAATGTACAATCAATAGTCAATACCATACAAAAGCTACAGTATAGATACATGGCATATTACACTCTCTAGCGACCCTCGGAAAATTCAATTGTAACATTTGAACATGTTGAATTAGTGATTAAATTGGGCAGTGCATGCATAGTGGACAGTCTACAAAATAATAGGCTAAAGGAAAGAATTGATAAATTAGTTACACTACGATTCTTCTTCATTCATAATCTATGACACATTATAAATGTTAATATGTACAAAATAAATAATATGGTTACTTATTTATTTTTATAAACACTGTATTTATTTTTTTGACATCGTTAAAATCCCTCTATATTTACTTCAATGTTAATCTATCATCTAGTCTTTTTTTTTTTTACTTTGAAACTTGCTCTAAATCTATGCAAAAATTATGTATCTCTAAGTAACTATATGACCACTTTAACTTTGGAATAGATAATAATAGATTACCATATCTAGTACCTGTAAAAGTATACAAAACTTTCATGACCAATTAGTACCCTTTGCTCCACACCTACAATGTTATTTCAGAAGCAGCAATGATTAATTTGTCTTGCTGACTCAATGAGTTTGTGATCCCTCTAACCAATAGTACGTGAACACTACTTATTGTAGTCCACATGTGCATTTTAAGGTCTAAATTAGCAATAAATATTCCGCTCAATGCTTGTGGGTGGCTATGTGTCACTGACACACACTCTAAATATTTGGGACAAAATGAGTTACTATATATGAAATCTAAATTCACAGTGTACACTGCCTGACTTAGAAAAAGCATATGTCTAATATGAAAGCCTAGAACTTTTCGCCATCATCGATATTTGCAAGGCTTAAAAATGCAGAGGAAATGGAAATGTGAACTGTAGTGGTATTAATGACGAAAGATGAATGCCTTCAGGAACAATTATTAATGTAAACAGTGCTATCTCATATTGAACTACAAAACAAATAGCATTAACTTGTAACATATCCTTGCTTTGTAGAAAAATGTATTCCTAACTTTATCAGTTTATGGAGGATTTGCACATAGTGCTGCATACATTTTTTTCTTACTCCCTAATTATTATTTTAATTAGTTTAATCAGTCAGCGACTGTGCTTCGCTTGCATTAGTACGATATTATTTAAAGTCGTTATATATTTACCACACAATATTAACTGTCCATCTTTACATCATGTTGTATACATGAACATCCACTTGTGCAATTGTGCAATCAACTGCGAGGTTTTGTTGACATCACATGACCGAAATTCCGGATACGGAGGGATACGAACCCAACATAAAATTTAGACCGGGGATAGTACAGGTCCGGAATAAATAAATTCTTTATCTATTTATTTTTTAAAAAATTAAAAAAAAATTATTTATTTATTTATTTATCGATGGAAAGATAATTTATAATATTGTATGTGAACTGTATAGCCACGACAGCCCAGAACAATGTAGATATTCTATATTTGGGAATAACATTTGGTACATGTATCTAAGGTACATTTTACTCAGTGTGTATATCATTAAAAAAGAACACCAACATTTGCCATTACATATAAAAATCAAAGGAAATAAATGGTATTAATATATAATTAATATTGTGCTGACAAACTATATACTCCATTATAATCATTTCTATACGATCGTGGTTTATGATTATTTAGTAATACATGACCATTTCAATTACTTTACTCATACATGTATATTCAAAATGATAGCTTTAAAAACTGACAGTAATTTCAAAGAATATATATATATATATATATATATATATATATATATATATATATATATATATATATATATATATATATATATATATATATATATATATATATATATATATATATATATATATATATATATATAAAATAGATGTATTTAATTAATTTCTTATTTTCAGGTTTCCTCTTATTTAGTCTTTTGGATATTACATGTTTAAAATTAATGTATATATGTATAGATATGTATAAACATGTATAATTTAGCACTTAAATATTAAATTATAAAGAAAAGATATAGATGTTGTCCCAAGACTCGTTCTTGAAAAAAATATTGATACAAATAACACCTTAACTTTATCATATGTATATCTCAAACAAAGCCAATATAAGACAATGACAATGAATTTATTCTCATAAACTGACAATAAGTACTGTGTAGAGACATATTACAAATATAGTTAAATATATGTGCATGCGTGAAACAGAAAAAGTACAAAGTCAAAAAGCTAACAATGACCTAACCAGGAGAGCCAACTCTCTCATGAGAGATCTCGATCTGGAGGGAATTTCTGCGGCACAATATGGAAGTAACTGCAAATTAATTAAAAGAGATGAGGAAATGTATCATTCGAAATTATGACAGAATATGGTTGGTCAATTAGCAGCTGATTAATTAGAGCTAACATCCTAGAGACGAATGGGAAGCTACACATCAATAAAATCAAAGGAGAAGGAAACACACGATATCCAGAAATGGATTTATCTTTCTTTGTTCATGGTCCTGGAAAAAAAAAAAAAAAAAAAAACATTCGGTCAGTTCAATGTTCCCTTTGAATTTTCAATACTTTCAGAAATATTTTCGAAGAGGGAGAAAATCAGAGAAATTCACTAAAAAAGGGTAACATAAATCAGGTGCGGGACGGGACAGAGAGAGAGACAGAAGTAAGCGGGACTTGTAGGAATCAAGAGCATGTAAATATATAAGGAATAACTGTCAGATTTTTGGGTTTCATGACGATGATCTCAATATTTTTTTTCATTTCGGTGTTTATGCAAATTATCAGGCAAACCAATCGCTTGATCACATCATGAAACCAACAAAACGATTGTCATAATTTATAATAACCAATAACGTCCTTCGGGTGTTTTAGGATTTGATCACGTGGCCAACTTTATTAAACTCTAAAAGAAATTTAACGTCAAGATGTAGTAAATGAAAGAAGCATACAGATTTCTTAAATTTGAAAAATATATTCCTTTAATGATGCTTTATAACTCTGCTCTATAACTATAGCTTGGTCAAAAGGTGTATCGGGGCATAATTTGTAGGTAAACAAGACGAGGAATCATATTTTAAATTTTTATTTTCAACCAAAATTTAAGAAAAATCAGTCATGAATATAGAAGTTTTTATCCATATCAGAAAAAGAATATTGCCCATAGTCTCTCGGAAAATGTTTTTGGTCTCTTCTGTAAAAGAATATTAAATCGAATATAGGTATCGGGATTACTTTTCACATGATTTCACATTGAGTTCCATGACATTACATCGATTTCTACATAATTCTATTAGAGCTGGGGAAAAAGACAATTTAAATTGATTGTGACGTCATAATGGACCAAGCACCAAAAAGACAGTCTAGAGTCTTGACCTTAATCATTCTGCGTCACAAATAATTACGTCACAATAACATAATAACGTCACTTGTATAATACAATAATATGTCAGATTCCGAAGATGAAAAGCCCAAGTTGCCTCTCATTAAACCTATGCGAGGAATATTGACAAAAACTGGCTTAGATGTTCAGGAAAAAGCTCTAAACGAAAAGCCTACTTCCCAAGATTTCATTTATTTCCCATCGATTACATATGGAAATCGTGGAGTTGATCGGCGCTATAATGTGAATACTTTGGCGTACGGTACCTATGACATCATTAAGTTGCTGGTAAGTGGAGGAGTCCCACCTTTTATTTTTCAAAAGGAATATTGGTATGCCCAGCAAGAAAGACTTTGGGAGGATTCTGAATTCAAGTATTGCCCTAAAATCAGAAGAAAACGTGAATTGTGGGAGCCAAAACTTGCCGGAACTACCTTTAATGCACAAATTGATAAAGATATAACAGAGGCGAGGCTAAAACAGAAGAAACTGCTAAAAAAGATTTCCATGAGGGCTGATGAAGTGAGACTCCGAACAGATGATGTATTAAGGAAAAAGACAGAGAAAATGGACAACCGTGTTAAGGCTTTCGTGGAGAAAATGGAAAAACGTGCGCAGAAAAATGGCAGAAAAAAATTTGATAAACGCCAGTGAAGGTCCCAAACAAAAATTATAATGTGGATAATAACCTTTATCTTAAAACTATCTTGAAATTCCGGTATCATTTTATTGCGTTTTAATTATAATTCCGTCAAATATTCTATTTCATTCAAACTTGTGACTGATTATCGTTAATAAAGCTGTTTCGAAATCCGTAATCAGGAAAATTCATTTTGGAGATTGTAAGAAACTGTATTAAAAGACAGATTTGTACATAGAATGTTGGGTAATTTAATACAATGTCTCCATAAAAGGAGACTGGTATTGGTTTTGATATGGTTGTCTGTCTACCTGTGTGTGGTTTTTTTTTTTTTTTTATTTTTTTTTTTTCTTTTATTAAAAATATATGCAACATACAACATATTGGGCAAAGATTATATTATACATTACAATTAGTATTTTTATGACATATCAGAATTATAATACATGTACTTCTGCAGAGAGAGAGAGAAAAAAAAATATGCATCATACCTGTCTAATAAGCATTCTACTACTTTTACAGCATTTTCTTTAATCAAAACAGTGTGGGTTTTTTTCAGCAAACTTTTTTTTTAAAACGCGTATAAATTGATTTAAAGGATATACAATGTATATATATATAGGGAAAAAAAAGTATTGAATCCGGGTAGCTAAAGGGGTCTTATTCAACACCAGCACTGTCCATAATGAGGACCCCTAGCTACCACACATGAGGACTGTTTTCCTCATGTGTTGGATATACAAATGTCTACTCCATAATTAGCGTAACATAAGATTTTTTTTTCTACAAACAATTTGCTACATCACTATATAAGTTATTTCCTATTTTGCCACATTTTCTCACAATAGAATTTTGTAAAATGAGACAGTTTTTAACATAAGATTTCAATTTATCTTCTGACATTCTTTCATTATTGAATCGACTCTTCATTTTATACTTATATATAGTAAAACAAAGAAATGAAATTAGATTATTCAAAATACATGTTTTTTCTGATAATTCACCGTAAAATCCCAACAAAATACGTTTCCATGAAACATTAAATTTTAAAAATATACTAGTTTTTCGCCATAAAAAATTGGTAATTGCACAGGAAAATAGAAGATGTTCACTATCTTCTAATACATTGCATAGCTCACACATTGGCGATACATCTTTATTCCATTTACTTACACTTGCATTAGTATTTAACAGACAATTAAGCAGCTTGTAGTTGAATTCTGCAATCTTTTTGTCATACATATTGAGAATTTTTGAAATGTATATATTCTTCCATAATGTTTTATCATCTATGTTAAAATATTTATTCCACTTATTCTCATAAATTGAATTATGAAATTTTGACTGAACTAAGACCGAGTAGTAAAAATCACTTTTTAAAGTTTTGGTCGACTTAAAACAGTTGTTTCTAAACAAAAACGAGTCATTATTATGGATGTTAATATATTTTGCATAGGAACAATCAAGTTTTGATTTGAAAGGTCTTAGCGTCTTTTTGAGCATGATATATTCACAGTAAATATTGTTTTTACTTCTTAATTTATCCCAAAAGTAATCTAATGCATGTATTTCACCATTTTCATCAAAAAGATCTTTCACATACAATATACCACTCTTGATCCATTGTTCAAAACATAAAGTTTTGGAATCATATCGGAACAAATTATTGTGCCAGATAAATTGGGATAAAAATTCTTCCTTCAAAATACTGTTGCTTTGCTTGAATTTTTTACACTTATTAAGCATTGAAAAAACTTCCACATAAAATTGCGGGAAATTAGTCAGTTCCCAAAATTTTTTATCATCCAAGTTATAACTCGTTGTTTTAATAATATCATGTATTGATAAATTACTATTTTCTAATAGACTGTTTAAAGTAAAGTGCGTGATTGTATTTTTATCTAAAATTCTTCTTACCCAAGAAGCTTTTGCAGCAGAAAATTTACTTTCAACATCAATTATCCCTATTCCTCCTTGTTCAATTTTACCAATCAAAGTATTTCGTTTAATTCTCTCTCTTTTGTTCCATAGAAAGTTGAAAATGATTTTTGAAACTCTTTTAAAGAAGTCTTTATCAGGATTAGGTAAAATAAATGCATTATACACAAGCTTTGATATTGCTAAAGTATTGATTATTGTACATTTTCCAAATATTGTTAATTTGCGTTTTCGCCAAACACTTAAGATTTTTTCAAGTTTTTCAAGTTTGCTTAGCCAGTTTTTTTCATAACACACGTCTTTATTATGACCTAAGTATATTCCAAGAGATTTAACACTTTCAGTTGCGATTTTTACACCAAATAAGTCATCATTGTTGCAGTACTTATCAATTAAGGAACCAGTTAAAATGCATTCAGTTTTAGATAAGTTTAGTTTCGGACCAGCAACTTTACTAAATTGGTGAATAATATCTAAAGTAGTTGCCAATGAGTTGGTATCTTTTAATGCATTTGTACAGTCGTCAGCATGTTGAACTATCTTGATGTTTTTTGAAGCATTTTCATTAAATGATAGACCATGTATATTTTTGTTATTTCTAATTTGGATAGCAAGTGTTTCTAATACGAAAATGAAGAGAAGTGCAGACACCGGACATCCTTGACGTATTCCCCTTTCCATAGAGCAAGATTTTGAAATCCATCCGTTATTTTTAATTTTGAAAGTAGGATTATTATACAGAGTTTTGATCATGTCAATAAAGTGTTCTCCAAAGTTAAATTTGCTTAATGTTTTGAACATGAAGTTATACTCAACAGAGTCAAATGCTTTTTCGAAATCTAAAAATAACAATATGCCATCAAGATCATGATTCATACAGTGCTCATATATGTCAAGTATCAGTCTCGCATTTTCTCCGATGTATCTTCCTTTGATATATGCACTTTGTTCTTTTCCTATAATATTTTTAGCAACTAGCTGTAATCGTAAGGCTAAAATTTGTGCAAAAATTTTATAATCCACATTTGTAAGACTTATCGGTCTATAGTTTTTTAATTTATCTTTTTCACCTTTTTTGTAAATTAGGGAGATTATTGCGTCTCGTTGTGAAAATGGTAGAATTCCAGTTTCAATACTTTTAATTAAGCATGAGAAGTATATATCTTTAATATCATTCCAGAACATTTTATAAAATTCTGCTGGAAGTCCATCTGATCCAGGAGATTTGTTATTTTTCATATGACTAATAGCTTCCTTACACTCAAACATTGTCGGTAACTTATCGCAATTATTTTTCTCATTTTCGCTAATTTTCGGACATTCAATATTTTCAAGGTATTTTTCGATATCGTGATCACAAATTCTTTTACTCTTATATAATGTATTATAGAAATCGACTAAAGCTTTCATAATATCATCATTTTCTTGATAGACAATATTATCGTCATTAGTAACTTTATTAATTGTATTGTCGCCCTGTTGCTTTTTTTCTATATTTAAAAAATATGCAGTACTTTTTTCGCCCTTTTCCATCCAGATGGCCCTCGATCTTATGTAAGCCCCTTTACATTTTTGTGCATAGAATTCATCAATTTCATTTTCAAGTTGTCGTTTATATCTCATATTTATGTGAGAATAGGGTTTATTTTCCAATATTTTAATTTGATTCTCAATAAAATTAATTCGCTTTTTTTTGGAAATTGCATTTTCTTTAGAATAGGCTATTGTAAAATTTTTAATTGATATTTTCAGGCATTCCCATTTAGCGATGGGGTCATGATCATGTAATCTAGATATTTCTTTTTTAATGAAGTTTCTTATTTCATTGCAAAATTTTTCTTTGTTTAAAAGTGACGTATTCATTTTCCAATAACCACTCCCTCTAATATTTTCTGTTGTACAGAAATCAAAGTATAAACCTAAGTGGTCACTAAATCTTGTCCCGTCATAATTAGGAGCTTTTCTTAATAAAATTTGATTAAATCTAAAGCAGAAACTTTCTGCCATAAATACATAATCAATTCTAGATTTGGGATTATTGTCCGCATCACACCATGTGTATCCCTGTTCGTTATTTTTATCACTGAAGGACCAACAGTCGATCAAATTAAATGATTTCATAAAGTTTCTTAAAGCCTTTACATTTCTATTATTTTCGATGATATCTATTTGACAGTTGAAATCTCCGCATACTATTAAGTTATCTAAATTCATAGCATGTTTATTGACCCATTTCAACATTTTATGTAAAAATATACTCTTCTCATTTTCATTATTTGGCGCATAAAAATTGGCCAAACTTAAAATTTGTTCAGATAATTTAACATTTACCAATAATTTTCTACCATCAATAGAAGAATGTTTATCTAGTATTTCAATGTCAAGATTTTCTTTAAATAAAATCGATACACCTCTACTATATACCGAATTAGAAAAACTATGAATTTTATATCCATACCAACGTGAATTATAGATTGCTTCACTTGTTTCAACAAAATGTGTTTCTTGCAAACAAATTATGTCAAAATTTGCATCTTTGAGCCATTCAAACAACAAAATCCTTTTCCCATAAGTATTCAAACCTCGTGCATTTATAGAATAGAATGATAGTAGATTTGTCCCCATTTACATGAAGCTATATAGATATGCTTAATTACCCCTGGTCCTTTACATTTCTCTTCCTGTTAGAGTTTCGTCTTGCCTCTCGAATGAAGCCGTCCAGATTAGTCTGGTTATCGTCTGTATTCTTCCTTTGTAGTGAGTTACTTCTGAGTTTCCTGGTAAAGTTTGATGCTATTTTACTCAAAACCGTGCCTAGTCTGTTCTCACCCGGCCATTTATCCGGATTTGTATGGAGGGTGGCTTCTGGATAAAGTCCGGTTCCCCAGAAGATATCGTTTGTGGCTTCGGCGAATAATGTGCTAGCATCTGAATTTTCCAGTTTCTCGCGAAGTTCTGGTACCTGTGTAGCTTTAGCATGGATAATCTCCTCCATTACCGTTTGTTTTTGATCTTGCCACTTTTCTGGAATCTTCACTTTATCTCCTATTCTCTTAGCCTCCAGAGCTGTTGGAGCAATACGGATGTTTTCAGGGAAAAGAGTACCAATTATTTTCCCATAGAACTCTATACAAACCTTTTGCTCTCTCAGTACTCTACTAATTCGATTTCAGACAAATCCTTGGCACCATTTGAAACTTTATTCTGAGCGCTTATAAAAAAGCCCGAAAAAAATATAGGGTCCCATGGCGTTTATAGGTCAAAATTGCTGTTGTTTACAACTTATAGCGATCGGCAGTAAATGACACTATGCCAAAAATATCAACCCCCACTCCTACAATCTCCCCTGGTACTTCTATATTTTCTGTAATATTCCTACATTCCATCATTTATTTCAAACATTAATATTTTTACTTTAAAATGAAAATAATTATATACCTGAATTCAGCCAATCGGGTAACACACACTATTCAGTACTCTATACTACTTTGTGTAACAAACAAAACCACGTGTACATCCGGGGATTTGGTACTCTCATTCCTATACTTACATATTGACCTATCCCAGAAGTAGTCAATTTTGTTATTTTCAAAGACCTTATACCTACCAATGTTTATGTGTGAAATTTGAGGCCTGTCACTTCAGTGTCTTGGAAACTGTGACCATCTTAATTAATGACACCTCCCTGCTGCAAGTAGTGTTCCAGGGAATGAGTAAATTTCATTCCTGTGATCAGACCTGGATATAGTTGTGACTGTGATGAATAAAATATTTATACAATTGCATGGTTTTGTTTTTTGATGTTAATAAAATGATATAAAGTCACATTTGTGTCAATTTTTTCATAAGGGTGGATTCTACCCAGAATTTGAAAAAAGCTCCAAAATTTGATAAATCATGGCTAATTAAGCAAAATTGAAAGTTTTTAAAAAGAGTGATTCAGAATTTTTTTGAAGCTTATGAGAAGTAAATAATTTAAGACTCTAATATACTAATTGATTCTTATCTACCCCCTCCTGTTAAATAAGTATGTGCAAAAAAGTTTCACCACCCCCCAGTGAAAGGCACTTAGAGAAATAGCAGGTGCCCCCTATTATACTTGTTTACAATTAATTTAGACAAGAGCAAGTTTATCCTTTTGAGAACAAATTAAAGTTTAGTCTCTGTAGTCTTAATCAGTACTATTCATAAGCTACATTATTGAAATTTATGCCTAGAAAAGAGAAATTCAGGTCAATTTTAAAAAATCAAGAAATGCAATAAGTATTACTTCAAACCCCAAAATGTACCACACAATAATAGGCTGGAAAGTTAAAAGATGGAGAATTTACCTGCAAAGTACAGAAAACTGTCCAACAAAATACATCAGGTGGATAGCGAGTCTCCGTCTTCTTCTTATATAGAGAAAATGCTCATGCGGATCAAGTACCAACCTCTCCCGGGGCCGAGGAAGCTGAAAGATGAAAATCCTCTACAGTGCTTAAATGAAAATGAATCAGAAAAGTTAGTCAAATTAAGCATAAAGCATTAGTGAAACAGCAATATTTTTCAAGTTTTCTAAAAAATTAACAATTTACACAACTGCTCGACAGCTGAATATTTAAAAAATGGATCCAGCAAGGGTGGGGTACATGTTATACAATATTACATGTAATTACTTGTAAATACATGAAAGGTCAAATGTGATACATGCAGTTTAAAGCCATTCCAAGCAATTCATGAAAAAAAATCAGAAGCCTAAGGTCTCAACAATTAAGATTTCATCATGTTGAAATTCTACATGTCTGGTTAGCAAGTCTAAGGGAAGTAACTCTAAGTACAAAAACTGGAAAGCAGCTGAAAATGAGTTACAGAGGGCCACCCTGATGAAACAACAGGCAGCAAGAAAGGGAAAATACAGAACTTTTTGTAGCTACAACAAAGAAACAACTTAACTACAAATTCCTCACCCTGCAGTCCAAGAGAAGCAATCCAGAAGATCACACGCACTACCAGACATGAGATGTCAAGACCGAAAAATGTGCTCCTTTCACATGACCACCAAAGAAAGGCCCTTTTAAGGGTCACCAAAATTACTCGAAAAGATACCGAAAGTGCAAACATTTAAGAAACTAATTAAAAATGAACACCAGGTCACAACCCCTACACTTCCATATATCTACACCTATAAGGCACAACATAAAAATACATGCAGGTACATGTATACATAATACATACATATATTTATACATACATACAAACATTCATCATAAGAGCAATCTGATGCACTTTCTTAACTTACTTTCTTCCTCTGGCTATGTAAACTGCACAATCCTGTACAATTTCTACTTTTTTCTCTACAGCCCCCCCCCCCCTCCCTTTTACAAAGGACACAATTCTTCTCAAACCCCCACCCAAAAAACTAATGAAGTTTTTTGCTATTTTTTCTCTCGGTATGTCTTCAATATTCAAATAAATAGCTCAAAATAACTTTTCATGACTTTCAATTCACTAAACATTGTAAAAGTTGGGGTCTCTATAGGGAAAAGAGTACCAATTATTTTCCCATAGAACTCTATACAAACCTTTTGCTCTCTCAGTACTCTACTAATTCGATTTCAGACAAATCCTTGGCACCATTTGAAACTTTATTCTGAGCGCTTATAAAAAAGCCCGAAAAAAATATAGGGTCCCATGGCGTTTATAGGTCAAAATTGCTGTTGTTTACAACTTATAGCGATCGGCAGTAAATGACACTATGCCAAAAATATCAACCCCCACTCCTACAATCTCCCCTGGTACTTCTATATTTTCTGTAATATTCCTACATTCCATCATTTATTTCAAACATTAATATTTTTACTTTAAAATGAAAATAATTATATACCTGAATTCAGCCAATCGGGTAACACACACTATTCAGTACTCTATACTACTTTTAACAAACAAAACCACGTGTACATCCGGGGATTTGGTACTCTCATTCCTATTCAGTAGCGTTGAAATCTCCAGAACGAAGAGCTTTAGTAAGCTGGTAGGCATGCTCAGTCGATCTGTGGGTTTCCCCGAAGACCTTGATATCACAGGGGAAAAAGTTAGATAAGGGGTTTTCCTTTCCTTGGAACACCACTATTCGATCAGTAGGTTCGCTGTAGTGCTCACAATCTTTTGATCCCGGCTTATGTCCAGGCCGTTTGCACACACGGCATGCTATTTCTTTTATACAGTCTTTGACCCTGTGCCCAGTGTCCCAGCAGTTGTAGCATTGTATCTGAGACTCACCCTTCTCCTGTCCATAATGATACAATCTACATTTGATATCCGCACATTTTACAAATCTAGGCAGGGACTTTCCTGTGTCCAGAGGTTTTATATAGAGAAATCGGTTGCCGTTAAGCACGCTTGTCATGCGGTTTGTCGTCGGGTGTCTGATTTTTTCGTATTTAATTTCACTTTTCAATTCTACTTGGAAGCTGTCTAACATTTCAAGGATAGCACTGTCATCAACAGATAACGGCAATCCGCTAATTGTGACCTTTAGGACTGGATCATTAGGACTTTTTGCTCCTGTAGAATAGGGATTTGAGTCATATACCTGTACAGAAAGGTTACGGAGCTCGAATCCTTCAACGGTCAACTTTGTCCTACTCTCTTTACATTTTAGATACACTCGCCAAAGGTCTCTATCACGCTGAATACAGTGAATGTTATCCCCGATCTTATCATGAATCGCCTCATAGAGTTCAAAATCAGTTACCCTGTTACTTTGGTCAGATTGAAGATCTCTGTTCTTCAAATAAATCGGCTTGAACATTATGTTTGCACCGTCAGAATTCATGATTGTTGACAATAGGCTTACCTGAGGAGTACTCACTCGTGAACTCCGCGACACGGTAAACAATTGTATACAAATACACAATACTCAAAATTCCATATCCACATTACAAAATCACATAAACTTGGTTTGAACTTGATAATCACCACTTCTTATGTTGCTTTTGAAACAGAATGGAATTCTATATTCACACAAAATACGAAAATTTTTGTCAATAATCGGAGCAGGTAAATTAAGCGTCCACCATTTACCTGACCATCACGTGACTCCTTCTGTCTACCTGTGTTAAAAGTGTGTTCAAGGCCAAATATCTCAAATGTCACTGAATGGATTTTTTTTCTTTTCTAATTAAAAAAGTTTAAATATCTATTCCTTTAAAACACTATGAAACAACACTTTTTGTCCATTTTTGGTACCCGTCTGTCTGACCTTTAAAAAGCACACGTATGGGTATCAACATAGTGAAAATCCAATAAAACAACAACACAGACATACCAAAATACGTTAAAATTTTCTAAATATGTACATGTATAGAGTATTCGGCATTATTTCGTCACATGTCAGTCCTTATCAATTATAAGAAATATTATTGATTACGGATATCTTAACAAATTGTAGACCGCAATTTTCAAGTAGAAAAATCTATACTTATAAATTAATAAATTTTGCAAATAAACTCCGAAACGACTGCACCAGAGTTCATACTAACTCCTCTATGAATACACTAGATACAAGATGATGTCCGTAAACTATATTCAGATTTCACTCGCATAGTAAGTATCATATATTAAATTAAAAGTCTACTTTCATTTTCTGTAAACAGCCATGAAATAGTAAAAAGGTGAGTAGGGTGGCGGTTCCGGTTGGCGGATCTAAGTTAACGGCAATTTTTAATGAAACTGAAAACAAGCAATCGTTTACTGTAAACCAACTTTTATTCGCGACGACTTTATTTCGCGATTTACCGGGGGGGGGGGGGGGGTAAACTAATTCGCGACGATTAATTTTCACGATCAAGCCTTTTTTTTAATCTGCTGTTAATAAAAAGAGAGACTTTAAGGACCGATTCACGGCGAGAAATATTGGCGATGACGAGGCTGTCGCGAACCTAGCGAAAATTTCTCGCACGCGAATAAAAGTTGGTTTACAGTATTTATTTCATAAAACATCATCACTGAATTATTCAATCAAAACTTGATTTAATTGATATAAAAGAAATAAGTTGTGATTACCGATTAACAAGGGAAATGTGCAAATTATGTTCGTCATTCACCGATCTTAATATTGACGGAAACTTCTAGAACATCATATGGCGTCGAGCCCGATGTTAAAAAGAAAAAACGAGGTGATTATATAAAAAAAAGCTTTTGTGTGAATGGTCATTGAAATAATGGTAAATCATTGATAACACTTGAGTTGTGAATTTATATATTTATATATCGAAAGACTATTAGTAGGTTTTCCTAATAATTTATCGGTAAAATTTGTATATTCCTCACTGAGAGCATAGTGACAACGAACCGAAGTACAATTTGTAACTTCGTAATAAATTTTCTTACATGAAAATTAATGAATAAGGTATTGTTCAAATACAATCAAATATGTTAAAATTTTGTGCTTTAGTCAATACATTTCAGGGTTTTTTTTCTGAATACAGTCTTTTGTATCAAATACTCGGCAAAGGGCGTTCAAAGCTAATGTTTACAAAACAAGCAAACAAAGAAAAGAAAAAGAATTTCAATTTATCATTAAAATGTGCATATTCGCTGCTTTTATCCTTGATGGAAAAGAAATAAGAGCACCTGAAGTACAATATCCATAACATAGTTTAACAGGTTTCACAATAAACGTCAATTAATGAAAATATTTTTACAAGGGGGGGGGGGGGGGCATACATCTACTTCTGCTCCAAAGCTAAATGCGGGATTTTGAACAAAGTGTATCTTCCTGCTATAAGCCTGTAAGCTGTCAGTAGAAACTATAATATATATTATTGGAATATTTCTGTCGGTAGTGGTATAAATTCAATTCCCCGCGCTTGCGCGGGATTTCACCTAGTATGATTTATAAGTTAATTCAATATCTACGATAAAAAAACCCAACATACAATAGATATTAAATTCAACATTTACGACAAAAACAGCAAAAGGTAATAAAGCAGAATATTAATTCTATAGTCTTCTGTTGTTTCTTTGATCAAACATTAGATGCCTCTGTAGACTCAATAACGCGAGCTGACTGAACAAAACGTGTATATCTCGTGTTGTTACATACAGCGCACGTGACCTGTCTGCAAATGGTGTTCGACTTCCATTCTTGTTTACAAAAGAGAACAGGAAAAAAAGATTGTCAACGATTATTGGTTCTCAACATGCAGAAGCATTAGGGTTGTCTTTATCTAAGCTAAACTACTAGTAGTATAGCAAAAGGTGCAAATAAAACCTTAACCAATTGACCAAGTTTCATGAATGACAATTATAGTATATTTTTTCTTTCCTGAACCGGCTCACAGAGGGTGTGACAAGGAATACAATAATGTACTTGAAGATGTGCATGTTTGGACAAAACGTTTGTTGTTGAGTAGGGATTCCTTCATAACGCGAGCCGACTGAACAAAACTTATCATATTATGCATTGTTACACGTGGCCCGTGTTAAACCAGAATCCATTTATCTACCTATCCGAATGCTGTTTCCAAAGCTAAAGCAATAAATAGCAACGATATGCACGATTGCAACATAAGTTATAATATACAAGCAGTTAGAACAAGCACCCCACCCCCCAATACAAACACACACACACGCACACACTCACATACACGCACTGTTTAGGTGCAAGATTAGAAAAAAAGAGTTCAACTGATTCAAATTTCCCCCCTGAATTTGGTATAACATGATAATTTAATAAATTATTGATTTTTCAAGTCTATTTTTGTAGTTGTTTTATCACGCTGTGTTGACTTTTAAGATAATTTTATCACTGACTTTGGGAACTTACCCAGGGTAAATCGATATAACAGAATCTTCACCTGTTTATAAATCAACAGGTGACTGAAAAAAGGTGACTCCGAGTCAAGTCATCATACAGAATATATCTGAAAAGACTTGTACACACAAGCTATTTTTTTATATACTTACTACCAAGGGGATTTATTCAGAATCAGGGCGCGGACCTACATGTAGCTTTGTTGGGAAAAAAAAGTTACAGATAGTATTCGAGATCTTATTAAATGAAGACAACCTAAGTACATGTATATTTCTTCTAGATCTAATTCTAGAATTATTTACTCTTTATAACTTATTGAAACCATATTGTTCTAATTAAGTTCTTAATTTAGGATTTTAACAACTTACACAAGTAGCCAACTATCCATTTGACAGTAAAGCCTGGATAGTTTTATACATTTTTTAAAAAATATTTATTTTGATTGCTACGAAAAGTTTTCACAATCGATCATAATTTCAAATTGAACACATTAATATAAAATTTTGATCAAACTTTTCATTTAATTGCTAACAAAGATACATTTAAGTTCTAGGGAAGAGTATCATAATTTTCTACATCTAATATGACTATAAAAAATCAGTATATATCTGTTGCTTATGAACTTCTTAGGAATGCGTGCTATTAAAACAATATATGACAAAATAATGTAATATATGTATAATATGTAGCCTTATAGCTCATTTACTTATTGCAGTCAATTAAGAAATAATTTACCAGAGATTTAAGATCTACAATAAGTTAGGTGTTATAAAGCAGAAGTAATGATATACCTGTACATGCGTTCTCACGGAGACCATTTCTCGTCAGGTCCTCGCCGGTCTATATCAGGAGGGACTCAGGGGGCTGCTATATATAAAAGTCTGCACAGATGAGAACATTCACACCTGTACCGAAATATGGCGTTCATTTTTAGGGGGTGTTCGAAGGGAACTCATGATAAAAATTTCTCGCTAAATCATCGTTTAGGAGATAATTATCAGCCTTCTTATCTAACAGTTGTGAAAGATTTTGCCATTCTTCGGTGACAAAATATCTACAGGTATATTATTGTTAAAATAATTTTTTTGACCCCCCTTGAGAGCCCCTTGCATTGAGGGGTGGACACGGGGGATAACACAACATATGTTTTGACATACACGAATTTTCTCTGTTAATTCCTACCGTTAATTGTTTAAGTATCGGGTGCCTTATCAGATTAAGATTATAAGTCAACAAATGGTTGTTCTCACCTAATCATCCTTCAATACATATTTACTCATATATAAATAATTTGAAATCTTTGACAAGTAATAAAATATTCTTACTGCGATGTATTTTTTACTTTAGATAAAAATTATGAAATTGTAAAATAAATTAATTTTGACCCGAGTCTTCAAAGTTTAAATAATGTGCAAAATTAATATGAATCTCAAAACCTTATCACTGATCTTTCCGAAATTGTTAGAATAATTGTATGTTATTTCTGAACAAATTCCGAGATGGAAAAGAGATATAAATAATATTTGAATCTATAATAAAGGGACATCTTACGACCTGTGGTCAGCCATATCTCCATGACTTCTCAGAACTTTCAATTATTGATCTTCTAATTTGCTTTTTTTTAAAATTAATAAACGTAGAGTTTTCAATTTCTCTGTCTCTGAATGAAACTGAAAATATTTGGAGAAAAATTTGTAGACGTTTACAATTCTTCATTGAATCTAATTATAAAATCGACGTCTTCGGTTTATCTTAAATCTACCTGTATTGCAAAGAACTGAGTTAAAGACTTTTTAATTTAAATCCAAAAAAGGAGAGAGAAAGAAAGAAAGAGAGAGTAACATATATCATCAGTACTTCCAAGTGTTTTTATGTTAAGGAAATACATATGACGTGAAGAGACAATGCACGTATATACATACAATATACGGTTAAGCAGATTAATGTGTAGACGGGATTAACTTATCCGTACAGCCGTCTGACAATTCCCATTGATAACGGCGCACATGACAATTCCTCACTTTATCAATATTGTTAGAGAATCATATTTGTAGATTGAAAGTGTATTCTTCTAGACTTTAATGAATCGGAAAGAAACCTACATGCTAACATTTAATTTGAAATTTAAATAGACCTTTTGTTAGTAGTATTTGTAGGTACAAATGATAATATCTACTCGGGTAGCTATTTAAATGATGGAGTGGAAATAATATCCGAAAAGGAAATTTCTTACGTGTCCTTCCTCACATCCTTTCTGAGGATAATAACCCTTTGATGGCATTTTATCTAGATGTGGTTTATAGTTGATGTGAAGGGAAAAATATATCAAAGACTTTTGACAAGGAAAAAAACAGAGAAAGAGAGAGAAAATTCCAACTGGAAAAGCGTAAAAACCCCACTATATATAACCTCCCCTCTCCCTCGCTTTCTCTCTCTGAGAACCAAGTCAGTAAATAAAAAATCCACTTCGTATCATCAATTAATTTATAAAAAGGTAAAATGTCATCGTTATTATACGGGCCCTCGGGCAGTCATGTTTAATATGAAAATTTACCTAATTTTGAAGGATTCTGAATCTACAAAGGTTTAAAGACAATAAACAGAAAAATATTTTTTTTGGGAGGGGGGGGGGGTATGTTCAAACCAAATTATATCGCAGATACTTTGATCTGTGGCCCAGATTTGATAACACACACACATATCTACATGAAGTATATTTTGATCAGTTCTTTATGTGTACAGACTTCCCTTCCGAATAGATAAATCATTAAATTTGGCGATTTATGTATATGAAATAATTATGAATGACAAAAGTTGTACAAAAAAATTAATCCTTTTAATTAAAAAAAATATCTTTTTGTAATTGAAATCAAATTTGTATCCGTTTGAAACGGTTGATCACTTTCCATTTGAACATCTCCAACCACCCCATTTGTTCTTGCTAATATAATTTCGTGGAAAAGGGTGAGTGTATTTTAAATGTAAAATTAAATATTTTGTTATGATTCATGTTAAGCAAATTATGATTACATCAACTTTCTCCCATAAAATAAATAACCCATTTTTTAAAACTTTAAATATCCCTAGCTCAAATTAATTGACAGATGTAAAATAAAGACTTGCTAAGAGACAAAGTTTGTTAAATTTATATACCGCAGGCACATTCAAGATTTCGATTCAGAGGGAGCTCTAAATTACAAATATTCTGAAAAGGAATATCACACTGCTCAACGCGTTATCGGCTATTCGGTTGTTATCGGTCATTCGGTGGATAACAAATTTTGACAGGTTAGTAAATTGTTGCAAATAAACACTGTAAAAAATAGAAAAAGAGAATACTGATTGTGCTTTTTGTGAACAAGAATGAATACAGATACAAAATAAAGCCCCATTATATCTTATTATAGTATTTGTAAGTCTTGGGAAGACTTTAAAAGTCAAATTTATCATATTTTGCAAGTTTTTGGCCGATTGGCATTGCTGCATTAAGCTCCTCTCCTCAAAATCCTCATATTTACCTCACATTAATTATTGTCCACAATATGACATCGTCAGAATCTCGCAAAGATTTAATTAAAGGGTAAAAATAGCCCTTTTTTAACTTTCAGGATGTTATCGGAAATGCGGTTGAATGGTTCACTTTGTTATCGGAAATCTCGGTTTTAGTTATCGGAAACAAAGGTTGTTATAGGTTAGGAAAATCTAAAGAAACAACAGAAATCTTCAATAAATCTAAATATTTAAAGTGACAAGAACACAATTCTAATTTTTGGATATCATTTGTCTCTTTTTAGAATATGTAACTTTAAGAAAAGGAGTACTTTTTGATCAAGAATGTTTTGGCATTTCTCATAATCACTTAAATGTGTATGATCTTGACTTGTTCGAAAATATCGTATAAGTTAATTCTCTGAATTATAAATCTCTGTTGTATCAAAAATACAAATGCCAAATTTATTTATTGAGATTCTTACGTTGCATT
This sequence comes from Saccostrea echinata, assembly GCF_033153115.1. Lineage (NCBI taxonomy): Eukaryota > Metazoa > Mollusca > Bivalvia > Ostreida > Ostreidae > Saccostrea > Saccostrea echinata. The sequence continues at coordinate 7,670,261 of NW_026889777.1, forward strand.
ATTCGCAGTATAAAAGCATCGCAATAATTGCTGAATTCACAGTAATTTACTCTTAGTTTTCTGTGTGTTGCCTTCCAGTTACGCACTGTTCTTCGCTTTTGTCTCTGTTTTCCTTGCTTCGTTTTTATTCCTTGACTTTGCATTTTTGATCTCCCCTTAACCATTGTTGTTCCTTTTGTTAGAACTAAGTATATACATGTATTAGTTTGGTATAAAGCAATTAAAGAATCTAATTTCAAGGGTGGTTAAATGAATTTTCCAAAAGGGTGTTAGACCAAATATGACCAAGAATTCCAACTTTTGAGAAAAAAATTGACTTAACTAGTTTACAAAAAGTGTTACTGACGGAAAGAAACTATTTTTAATGAAATAAAAAGATAACTCATTGAAGTTCAAAAGTCTATTGAAACAGTATACATTTGGAGCAGAGTAAACACTGAACACTAACAACATCAGATGTTGGTTCAGGGGCAAAGAAGGGATCATCCCCTGTCGACCGATCACACCCGCGGTGTGCTCTTTGCCTTATCGGCCGAATGAAAAATCCGTAGACAATTCAATGTGTAGGTGGAGCTCATATTCGGATTTAGGATGGGGGTGTCGGGAAGGTTCGGACCTCACCTGGAATTTGCAGAGTTACTGAATATTTATAGTGAAGTAAATAAAAAAAAACTTTGGCACTCCCCCTTCCCCATTGAAAACGCAGATTACTGTTTGTAGAAAAGATTGAAAGGGTTAAACATGTGAAGAATTGAAGTGAATCGACTAGCATCCCCCCTTCCCCCCAAATAGGTATTTTTCACGTTTGGGAAATGAGTTCAACGTTGTTTTTTTTTAAGTCAATTTTATTTACTTATATATTTTTACTGAACCATGTTTTTGTACAAGGATAGTCTCCTTAATCTACTACATACCCAATTATAACAAGAAAGATATATTTCTTTGCGGTATATTTGCACCTTATTCGATTTCCTCTATTTCAAACCTTAAAATGGTTTGACACAAACAATGCAATCGCTCTGCATTGGACACAACAAAATTTTAGCTCATTTGGGCACTTGAAGTGACGATGTTTTTTTTTCTCAAAAATGACATAATAGATCGTAAGACCTGACTAACTAAAGAAACTAGAGATTTGTTATATACATGTAAATTTACGTCTGAAACCGCCTAAAGCCAATAGTGCCTATCTTTATATAATGGAAAACAGCAAAATGATTGAGCAGAGAGGTGGTTCTATTATAAAATCATAATTATATACATGTATATCAAAAACTAACAATGAACAGCTAGAAAATTTTCAAAAATTAGTTAAAAAACATTACGTTTGAAATTTTCAAAGATTGACAGATTAAAATGGACTTTTTTCCAATCTATTTCTAAAGCTGAAGAAAACTTTTTAACCAGAGTTTCCGATAACGTGCACTCGTAAAAACCGAATTATCCGGCAACATCAACCTTGTTGACGATAACATGTTTTCACCTAACGAGACATTTTAAATGCCTGTTAACTAACCCTTAATTTGGATTTTTGATCTTAGTCTGCTTATCTACAGGTATATGATTGTCCATAGAATATATAAACTATTGTGTTTAATACAAAAAACTGAAATTGACTTCTAAAAAAGCTAAAATGAGATGACATATTCCGAAATTTTTATAAAATATCATTTGAAAGAGCTGTAGATCTTCTGAAAGAGAGTGATTTGGTTTGTGCTTTTTGCTGCTGAAAGTATAATCATATATCTGCCAAAGATCACAAACTTTGTTTGCTGGAGTACGCAATTATCGTTGAATTAAGAAATTTAAAATTACCTACGTTTTCTAAACATCGCTTTTCTTGCACCGAATGCCCGATAACAACCGAATTGCCGATAACGCGTTGAGCAGTGTGTATAAAGACACCATAAGTGTGGTATGTTCAGCTGAATGCAGATAAATATAGTAAGAAAAAGAATTTTGTATTTTTTTTTTAGTTTCTTTCATAATGATTACAGTATAATGAATAATTCTTTTATATACACTTTTCTTTTATAATATATTTCTTTTATCCTTTTTCTTGTCAAAAAAGTTTTTTTTTTCTCGGAAAAATTTAAGGGCAGGAGGCTTTAAGTAGCGCCCACCTTTATTCTGCCAAAGTTTACCCCCTCACCCCGCCCTCTTTTCCCCATAAAAGGGGTTTTAAATCATTGTGAATTAAACAAAATAACAATATAAAAATCTTATATAAAACTCAAAAAAGTTTTATTTGCTACAAATTAATCAAATTCATACAGAACAATTCTGAATGATTTAAACAATGTAAAAAGACATTATTGACAGTAAGCAAATAACCATAATACTGAAAATTATTACAAAAGTGTTGAAAATATCTAAGAAAATACGAATCTGAAACAGTTATTTAATTGCGTGTTCGTCCATGCAGTAACGCACGGGAATTAAACTTTGAGACCTACACCTTGTCATCAATCACCCCTTTTACACTTTGCATCTCTCTTTTGGGATAAAGGTCATTTTCAATGGGGAGCAATTTCGTAAAAAAAAAGAATCCTGATTTTCCGCAACAAATTACTGCTTTTCTGTGATTATATTTTTGCTTTTCTGCGACTTATTTTAACATGTACATCTTTCGACAGCCAGGTAAACATCTTACCACAGCAACTCCTTTTGCATCAGTTGTAATTGTAGCTTTGCATATTTTATTTACTAGGCTGAGTTGGTAAGAAACAATGCCATTATTTAAAACATGGAGTTTTCTATACGTGTATCAATTTAACCGTATATCATACCACGATTCGTTTCAGTATAAATACATTTAACTATATCCATGACTTCTGGAACCTATTACTGAACAGAGTGAACTGCGAAATTCGATCATTCTTTTAAAATTCTGTGAGGAAATTCAGAAAAATACAGGTAAATATAGGCAATTATTTGTTGCTAAGTAATACAAATCGCTGAAAGAGGTATCAAAAAAGGACATAACACATATAACTTATAGTTAAAACCAATTGCGGAAAAGCAGTTGAAGTTGTTGCGGAAAATCAGAGAGGGGACTGAAATAAAATTGCAGAAAAGCAGGACGGCCGACAGGGGCTTTATGAATTATCTTATTGATCGATTGCAGAATTTAAGATTTAAACACGTTTCCTAAGAGTTTTAATTTTGAAAAAAAAATGAAAATAAAAAGTACATATACTGCAAAAAAACCCATCAATTATCCGGTTATGAAATTTGTAGCCGGTCACGATATTTCCGACTGATTAGTCGGTCATCCCTATAGTTCACATAATAGAAAGCTAAACGAACACTCATCTGGATAATTTTCAATCAGATTAACTTGTTCGCTTGTGCATATTCAGAAGAGCTAGTAAAAGGTGGTGTAAGTTTTAGATTTTATTTCCCAAAAGTTAAAACCTGGAGAAATTATTTTTGCTGTCAAATCATAAATCCACTGAAGGTGGTTACAGGGACAGATTCAGAGTAGTAGCCTCCACCTGATGCGTACTGTACCCAGACTTTGTCTCCACGGCTCAAAGTTAGAACCGCCATATTGGTTCCCGTCTGGTGGGAGGTGGATCCATACGCATGAGCTCTGACCTTGGATACTTTGTCATGTACGATATCCACATTAATTGTGTTTGAGCTGTATGCTGTGATTGTGACGTAGAAGACGTAAGTACCATCTGTGGGGGATGTAAAAATTCCGGAGGACGCATCGTATCCCTGCCCCTGGTTGAAGATTACACTTGAGAAGACAAGCTTTCCGGATCCCCAGTACCTATTGCCTGATGTAGTACCAACGGTAAAGCCGATTCTCTCGCTGACATCTAAAAAAAAAGGATTACCAACACTCTATTATAGTTCTTAAGTATTCTGAATTCAGAAAGTAAATATATATTCTGAGATTTAATATCATCCTCCAAAAATAATACCAACTATCCACTGATAGGTAAACAACTAGATCAAGGAAAAAGTACTGATGTCCCTGGCAACGTTGTGGTTAAGATACATTTAACTTGACAGTGTCTATTTCAACCTATTGTAAGGTCCTGATACCTCTTCTGATATAACCAGCACTCATACTCAGCATGACCTTTAACGATTCACCAGAGATTTACACTTTCAGTCGATCTGACCATGACTTTGTCTGATTGACCTTGAGTCACTATCAGAGCGACTCATAAGCTTCGATATCACTCGTATGGCCGATATTATATAATTGATCCTTTAATTAAATTGATGGAAGAATCATGAAACAGTTGACCTTTGATACATCTTAAGAAATCTTTTATGCAGATATCTTTACAAAAATCCGGATCTAACTACATGTATATTAGATTGATTGATTCTGTGTTGTTTTACGTTCCATTCGAGAATTTTTCACTCATATAGAGACGTTAAAATACTTTTGGTGAAGTGCCACAAAATCTGACTTATGTGCATAGCGCTTACGGCCATAGGGATCTTTATCGTGCCAACGCCTACCATGACTAGGGACCTCAGCTTTTAAGGTCTCATCCAAAGGACCCATGACTTTCACTTATATTGCTGCTCGCTTGCAAAGGAACAATCCAGTCACTACCTATATCATCTTAAGTTTGACGCGGTGCCGGAAACGAGAATCGAACCTGGGACATTCGATCTCAAAGCAAGCGCAACTAATTTAGAAGTTAGTTTTTATTGACTTATCAACAAAAATAGATTTTCATAAGGAAGTAAGGAGAAAATATGAAGTGTAAGTTTATATATATATATATATATATATATATATATATATATATATATATATATATATATATATATATATATATATATATATATATATACTTACCAAAACCTCCACTTGAAATATTGTTCCGGAACCACTCTAGAGATAAGACGGCGGCAGACAGCTTTAACTGGTCAAGCTGAGTCTCCGACAAATCTGATCTAATGTTACCCAGACTCCTGTTTGTTTCCTCTAGAAGAAAAGTTTTTTTTTTCAAATATAATGCTTTAGATTACAAAAACATCTTCCCGGTAAAGGAACAAACATCTTTGAATTTACCACATTTAATAAATTAAATTTCTGTGTACAGCACTGTTACTACTGCATGTTAATGCAGATGATGTTAAATTTTGTAATTGCTTTACGTAATCATGAAACTAAAAGAAGAGTAGAAAATTATATGCAAGAAAATAAATAAGACTAACAATGACGGAATCTTACCTAACAGAGAGGTTGAAACATTGGCAATCATTTCAGAGACCACGTGGTACTTGTTCTCTATTAGTTCTGGTACCGTCTTGTCGATTTCTTGCGCATGCTTATTCAGCTCCATGAGACTCATTGACAATACACGTATTTGTATCTTTATATCGGAGAGTATTTCGCTTGTATTCCGTTCAAAGTTTTCTTGACCAACACGCAGATCTTTTTCAAGTCTTTTTCGATCTTCCAAGTTCTTTTCAAGTTCAGCACGCAACCTGAAGTCTGTTAAATTTTGCGCCGAAAGTCTGTCTTCAAGAACCTCATTTCTTTCTTTCAACTGTTGGATTTCATCCTTGAGCGCCTCAATTTCTTTCTCCATCTTGATTTTTTCATCTCCAACAGTCTGTTTAACAGTCGACATCTCGCTTTGTAAAGACAAAGCAGTTTTTTTAAAGGACACCATGTCCTTCATCATTGCATGGACATTTTTGGTCAAGGACATTCGAATTAAGGTTTCTTGATTTAAGAGCTGTCTTAGGACAACAGAATCTGTACCAAGCTGCGGCAGCTGTGGTTCCTCAACACCTGTGTTTTCTGTCGTGTTGGATGCCTCTGACTCTGCAATAGTCAGATTTATCAAACATGCCGAAACACAAAACGCAGTTAACAGTGGAACCATCTTCATCTCAAATACTAAAATCAAAAATATACCGGGCTTTATATTTAGGTGCAGTTAATTGAAACACACTTGAACTTTGCCCTGAGAAGGAAAAAGGCTGGACTTTTAAATGAAACAAAGTCCGTCTGAAATGATAAACTAGTGTTTTCTCATGTTGTAGAGATGTCGCCGATGACCAAAAATAAGTCCTGTGCTTTTCTCTGACGTAAGACCACTCATTAGGAAGATCCGAAAACAATTTGAAATAAACAGAGGGAAGTAATTAATTCTCTATTTCACATTTATATAAATTAATACAGTATCAATTAGTTTGATAGCTAGTTAATTATTACTTCATAACATACAAAATTGAAGTTCATTTTCCTCTACCGAATCTAATAAATTTAATATTCAGTAAAAAAAGTGATTATATTTAATATTCAGTAAAAAAAAAGTGATTATATTTAAATTGTACTTGTATTTAAATTGTACTTGTATTTGTAATTTTGAATCATTTATAGAAATAAATGTTGATTTTTCTTAAAAGAGAGAGTGCGATATTGGGTGCATTTCTATACTTAACGTTGAAAAAAATATTTTTGAGGTTCTTAAGTCCAAAAGATCTCGCAATTTAAAGTTTAAAAAATCAAAGACAACATTGTGGATGTAATGTAAAGATAACAGCAATCATGCTCAAAAGTCCATTGAAAACATGAGGTGGGATCAGGTGCCATGGAGAAGTAAGCATTTCGCGACCACCGCGTGCTCATAGTACATGTAATGATCGGGTAAATAGAAAAAAGTCAGTTCAGTATTAAAATAATAGTACTGAGTATAACAATTTGTATGAACATTAGACCTATCGACCTATTGTAATTGCAAACAAGGTTATTGGCTTATTGTATCGACCATAGAACTTGCTAAATGTTGACTTAATTTAAACGAGATCGTAGAGACCCTTGCAATTATCAACTTATTTGTCACAAATCTGCCTCGTTTTAGGAATTGTTCGTACGAAGAACTTACTCTAGCGTATCGAATCAACTGACAGACATAAAACCCATATGTAGGTATTAATGGTACATGTATATTGCTTCATAAATAAGGGAACATGACGATAATGGTAATTTCAAGCATTTTTCAAGGACTGGGTCAAAATTCAAGGTCTTTTCATGGTCTCTAGGAACCTAGCACGAGATGGGGAAATTTGGAAAATTTTGATCGCCACAAGGCAATTAAACGATTGAATGATTCCTTTGAATGGAAAGAATCAAACCATGCAGCGTATTTTTGCGTCAACTGAGGGGCATATGGCACATGCCTTAAAAATAAATATTGTCATATATAATATACAATTTCTGGATTATTAATGTTAATACAAGTGTTTTCACAGTAATGAAGACTGCTGAAACTTTTGTGAAGTCTTGTACAGTATATATTTGTATTCTATTTGCATTATGTAGACATTTGAAAATTAATCCTTCTATCTCATCGTTTAAAAATCAGTCCAAGAATCTACGAACTTCCTTTCTACAAATCATTCCAACTTTATACACACAAGTACTCAGGGGGTGACATTAAAGGATGCAACAATATTTATGTAGTGTTTGGAGACCAGATTTTCCAAAAATATGATGGAATTAACACGGGTAATAATTTTGCCCTTCATTACCTGATCTTTGTATTCTTAGGAGCATATTATATTCAAAAACTTTTATATGAAGAGAGGAAGTCTTCAGTTTAACATTTAGATATATCAAGTGCATTTTATCAATTAAGAATATTCATTTTCATCCATATGTTGATTCTATATATCGAATTGAACTCATGATAAAAGACACCTCAAAGTCTAACAAATCTGTTTAACAATTGAATGGGTTTTTTTTCTTCTAAAAGATGACATGAATGGCAAACTATGACAACTAAACTTTATAATGGCATGATAGCGTCAACTTTTCTATCATCATCTTCCCTTCTTTGTGCAGCAATATACCATTATTACCTGCAAATGGTATAAATGTCTTCCAGTTGATTCTAAACGCAAGAGCATGCTCTACGCACAAACTCTTTCTAACACGAGGTAATTTGCTGACAAATAAATGCATGATCCAAGGTCATCAAGTCAACATTTTGCAAATTCGATACAATGACCTTGTCTGCAAATACAATATGTCAGTAGATCGAATATCGACTGAAGCTTCTGTGCATATATATTGTTAGGCCATTAATTCAATACTGAATCCGCAATTGATTTCGGTTTACCCAAACATGACAAGGGGCACACATCCGATATGACCGGTTTACAGGAGGCACTTACTCCTCAATGGTACCTGATCCCATCTCTGGTGTATTCAAGGGTCCGTGTTTGTTCTGCTCTCAATTTATATCGTTTATTTGGACTTTTAAGCATAATAACCGTTTCATATAGATTCAGTTTCTAGCCAAGGTTTCAGAAGTTTGGTGCCAAATTAACATTTTACCAGCCAGTGCTATTTTTAATGATTGATGACGTGAAACAATATTTTTAAAATCTTTTATTTTAACTATAGCATCTTTTGGAACATTTCCATTTTTTGACATTACCCCTCAAAATGATAAATTATATTGATCGATGCCAGCCGTTCATTTGTCTCCTTACAATTTCCTTACTTCCTTTGTCTTGTATATTGGATGGCGCTGATTTGACAGTGTCAGTATTTGTTGTGAATTTCATTCACGTAAAACATCGAAATCCTTTCTCAAACAACAAAGCTTCTCAAATTAAGATATATCTATCATAAGACTGATATAATTATCTCTTGCTTTCCTTCTCTAATGAGTACATTACATGTTACAACAACCAAGTGCAAAAAAAGCTCAACAAGCGATAACATTTAAAATTTATTTTCTAACTCATTAAACTGAGTTATACATCAATGATGCAACATCATAATGATAAAACATAAAATGAGTTTTTAAAAGTTTTGTCAAAATATGCAAATATCTCGGAAAGCATCTTGCGCTTTTATGGCATCTTTTTTTCTTAAATTTTAATAAAAATAAATTTTAGAACCTTTTAGATAATTTTTTTGGAAAATATACAAAAGATAAATTCATTCATATGGCTTAGAAATAGATAACCGAGCAGTCAGCAAAGGCCCCGCTAATAAATATTAATAAAAATAAGATGATTTGATTAAATCATGTCTTCTTCTCTTCTGTTCTGTGTTGTTTCAAGCACTTAGGTGAACAGAACTTGAAATCGGAATATTCAAATGGAACTTTCCCCGTCATATCCACACCACACTGGAAACAACGGCTGAAACAAAATGTAAAATTATATACAGTACATGTATAAATAATGCTGAAACACCTTAAAAAGACATGCCACGTTAAGTTGGTAAAATTTCTGCTCTCTTCTTCACTGTATCAAATTGCGCTTACATCAAATTACTTCACTTTCTACGAAACTTTTTTCCCGTTAATTCTAGTAATTTTAAAAAAAAATAATTTAAAAAAAAGATATATATAAATCATATATCGATATCTTGTTATTGAAATTTTCTTTAGACTTATATTTACTTTTTCTTAAACGGTGCTCGTTACGTGATCATACAGAATCAAACCTCAGATAGGTTGAGGGGAAAAAAATCACCTTACATAAAATGTAGCTTGGCGACGCCGCCACATGTATGAGCATTTGGAGAACTGAATCCGAGTATCAATAGCATGTAAAATGAGTTTTGGTGCGATAACAACTTGTGGTCGTCTATTACTGTACTGTAGTTAAATTTTTCTTCAAAACTGCGTCATGAGTGACCACTCCATGTCTTTAACATTTATAAATTATCTATTTATTTCGTGCACTGCATGAGTTCTCTAAGTAACTGTTGAAATTTTAGTGGACATTTTGCTCTCGATAAAATAAGTTTCAAAACATTTTTTGAAAACATTTGCGAAAGTTAACCATGAATCTGTTTTTTGAGCTGCCTTTGGAGTAATATGCTATTGAATGTATTACGAGTTGCTCTGAAATCTAAAACCGTTCACCTTTCACCAGATACCCATCCCAAATAAATGTTCGTAATGTATTTATTTTCTTAACGTTTTCAGTGCTGATGTAAGAAAACAATATCTTTTCGTTGATTGGCCAGTAAAATCAAAATTTCCAGTTGCGGGGGGTTATTTCGTATAAAATTATTGTTCCATTCAAGGCCTAGATCTTTAAATAGAGGGGTTTATACAGTGTGTATATTTGTGTCATAAGAAACACTCCATTAACTTAAAAATTCAAATAAACACTGGGTGTTCATTCAGAGCGTTTACACCTGGATGGGTTAACCCGGAACTTTCTTATAAATTTTTTTTATTGCTTTAGGTAAATTCAGAGCACAGCCAAGTTCGATTGAATTAAATATTTTTTAACAATATTTTTTGTGACCTTCCTTCGCAACACCCGAAGATTGGGGGCGTATCTATATAAATACAGGTCTAGGTATCATTCGATAATTGCTTTATACCAGTGATTAGCCAAGATAATATCCATTTGGATTAATTTATCCAAAGAAAATTCAGGGAGAAAAATCAAGAACCTTGTAAAATGAAAATCATCTCTTGTATACTTCTTCTGTGTGTGATTAATGCAGTCGGTTCTCAACTAACACATGCAAATGTGACACAGGAGTTACAGACTCTCCAACAGAATCCTGGCGGGGTACCCAAGGTGTGTCGACGGTTTGTCATAAGAGGGATCCAAAAGCTAACCAGAGGTTTGTACATTAATCTTGAAATTTCCATAGGATCTAGGGCAATTATGTACTGTCTAAAAACACGTCGAATAAAATTATTATCTAATAATTTCATTGAAACAAACATGCTTCCAAAGATTTTCCTTCGAGAAAAATCTACATACACGATCCATTCTCTTCTTTGTAGTAGTTATTTCTGGTTTTTTTTTTATTATCTTTCATGCAGGATTATTTTTCACAAAAAAAGAATTAATGAAGAAACTAAAGAAATTTAAGGAAAAAGAATGCAATGATTGGACGGAAGAGGAAACACTTCAGAAACGTGATAAATCTTCCTCCTGTAATTATAATGACGGTGACACGTGCTGTCCATCGTAAGTGAAAGTACAACACCGTTTCGTTTTGGATTTTTAACATCTCTTTTTCGTACACCACATTATCTCAATATTTACAAGTGTGAAATCTGTTTTTTGTGTGATCTATTTTTTAAAAGTATTTTTCTATAATCGTTCATTCCCTTATTAACAAAGAAAGACATTTATCTTGTATATTTATTTGCAGAGACGTTAATTGTTAATATTTCTTTTTTTTTATTTTTGATCTACGGATAAAATCTCAAAGAAACAAGTTATAACTAGTAATAGAAAATGATATAGAAGATATATAAGGCAATTCCATTTTGAAAGGAGAATGAAATTGCGGAATGTCAATCTGATACAGTTGCCAATGAGAAATCACGGGGACAGGCTACCAAACAAATAATTGATGTTGCAAAGGTATCATCAATCTCGTTTAAAGTCATGGTCAATATAATGACCTTGTTTGCAAATACAATATATCATTCGGTCGAATGTTGAGTGACATTTTTCATGAACTGTAAAGTCAGTTATACTGAGCTGACTTCAGATTTCTGCGTTTACCCTATTATGACAAGGGGCTTAGGCCAACTTTAGAAAAATGTTTGCTTGCCTTCTCCCGACTCGGTCTGAAAATATTGGGTCGGTAGGTACATGTAGGTGAGAAAATTTTTTTTCTCAGAAAATTTCAATTTCAATGCTAATTTTTTAAATTATATTTTCCAAAGTACATATAAAAAATAATTGCTTCCTGGAGGTTAAAAAAAAATTGAGTCGGGCAATTTTTAGCCAGTCGGTCGGGAGAGGGCAACCAAACAATTTTTTTAAAGATGGCTTTATGCCAATGTGACCAGTCAACAAGGGATGTTTTGCTCTTCTTTGGCACCTGATCCTGCCTCAGATGTTTTCAGGAGCTCGTGTTTTACTCTGCTCTCAATTTTTAATTGTTTAATTAGACTTTCGAGCATGGTTTGTGTTCCTTATCTTCACATTGCACCATATTGCACTCAATCAACCTAGTATTCCTATAAAATCATTATATATTCCCACTTTATATAATTCAGATGGGATACAAGTGTAATTTCAATTGAAATTGGTCAAAATTAAAAATTAGCAATTTTTCGTGAATTTCGTAATTCTACTTCAATTTCTTTTTCTTTTTCATATACAATTTTCTAGTACATGTACATATTTTCATAAGTGATTTGTTTCTTGAGGATTTTATCTGTAGATCTGAAAAAAATAATATTGACTTTTTTTCATAAACATTTTTTTTTTAAAAATTAAAAATTATAGCATTTTGACTTCTCTTGATATGATTAATTAGATACTTATGAATTAATTAACAGTGAATTTTAAGTTCTAAAGTATCTTACTTTGACCAAAACATTTTTTACTTTTTCTCCTCAAAAAGGCAAATTTCAAACTCATGGCTTTTAAAAATCAGTTCTGATTAGCTTAGTGTTGATCGATTGATAAGGGCTATTGGTTTTCATGAAAATTGAAGGTGAAAATATTCAGTGGATGTATATATAAATAAACACTGAATAATGAAATTCATCCTAGGTTAAAGCTATTCAAATGAAAGATAAGTATATTATGATTAGCGTAATATCTTTTTACAAAATTACATATACATGTACATGTTTACTATTAATAAATTATCATTACTCCCTAACAGCTTTAAAATTTCCCCTTAATTAGGACATTATTTTAAATTACAGATACTGGACATTAGCTTATCCAACCCATTTATACAATACCGACGGAAAACGACGACAACTTGTCTCCATCAACAGACAGAGTCAGTCACTTTATCAGTTCATTCCATTAGGAACGTGTGGGTAAGTAACCAAAAGTTTGCATTATAAACACTAAAACGATACTGCAGCAGAGTCTGGTATTATCTGTCAGAGGGACTAGTGTTATAGAGTCAAACCTCAATATCTTGAACTCAAAGGGAACAAGAAAAAACTTCAAGATATCCAAGGATTTGAGATATCCAGGTTAAAATACTTAAAGAATAAGGGGGTTGGGACTTCCAAATCACTTCTACATATCCATGGTATTCGAGATATCAGTGTTAGAGATACTGAAGTTTAACTGTATATCCAGCATTAAAATCACTAGTGTGGAATTTACGTAGGAAATAACCTTTTTTTCAAATTAAAAGACAAAACAATTAAAAAAGTTAATCTCTTATCTGATTAAAATCAGAAAGTTGCAGTTTTGATTTAAGTTTTTTGGAATGTACTATTTCTTGTATACTAACGTTTTTTCTAGGGATGTCAACGAATAGTCGACTATTCGACTATCAGTCATATGGACCGACGATCGAATAATGAAACGACATTCGAATATTATTAAAATTAAATAAATGCAATAAAAGAGTGATGAAATTTTCGTCACAAAATTGAGAAACCGTCTTTCCTCAGAGACAGTCGATAAGATAATTTTCCTCAACGAAAACGGTTGATTTTCCATGTCTGTATAGAAAGTACAGTAATTATAAGTGCTTCACTATACTGCGAGAATTAATTGTCAGTAACTGCCTTTGTCGTTTTTGTAATAAATTACCCACCAATATACTGAGCTTTGTTTGTAAAATTATTAATTGGACTTGACCTTATACCATTTACCAATTATCTTTTGTTGTTATAAGATTGCTCAAATGAAAAGAACAAACCATAGCTGTGTCATGTTTTGACTCTTCTATAATTATTAAAACAATTCGCTTACATTTTAATCTGTTAAGGACATTTTCATAGCCAGAGCAATCTAATAAATTCTAAATTTTAAAAAATATTGGCAATACTCACTAAAATAAAAAATGACTACATGTAAAGAAGGTCTTCCGAATTCGATTGACGGAGAAATCGTACATTTTAGAGAATTGGGTTTCCTAATTTATTTCATATAATCATACGTTACGTTGCATTAATTTTGATGTTACTTTTTAAATAGATTTAAGAAAAAAGGGTTTTGAGTTATAAATACGTCACGTATCAGTGAAGTTTGAAATAAAATTTTATTTTCAGAAAATGTTCAAAACATTCGACTATCGTTCGAATAATGCAAACGAATAATCGACTAAGGAAAATAAATATTTTGACATCCCTAGTTTTTTCCCATTTATTTATTAGTTTATTACTAATTCTTTACACATACTTTTTTGGGTCTGGAAAAAGCTATGGTGTTTTTAATTTTGCGAACATATACACTATTAACTTCAAGTTAAGTGAAATTCTCTCTCATTGACCTTTTCTTTTGCTTGCCAAAATATTTTTTCAAATTAATTGTAATGTAAGTTGCATTTTATTTTTATTTAAATATCTGAAGGTCGGGAGAGGCAGTGTTATGCTTACACTGTATTAACACTTTATTCTGTATCTTTTATATTTGTAGATCTGGGGGAGGCTGTGATATGTGTAAGCAGGAGTTTACATTCAGATCCCTCCTTGTGTACGATATTGACTACCCTTACTATGCGTTTGATGAGTTTTACTTACAGAGTTACTGTTCCTGTAAAGGAGCCATGGGATGAATGGGACTATCAAATTATCAAATTTTCAAAGTAGAAATTTGATTTTTTTTTTTAAAAAATAGAGTTTGGAAATAAAAACTCAATATTGAAGAGGAATGACTTTTTATCAGTTTAAGGTGTTTGTTTGGAGGATTTTTATTTTAATTTGTGGTTTATCAAAGTGTTTTTATAATGGAATCTACAGTCTTGGGAGTGAATACTGTATTATTAATTAATTAAAACTGAACTGTGCTTTTTTTCTCAATGGTACTGTTTAAAAAACAGCATAAAAAAAAAAAAAATTGATTTCTCAGGTACAAAAAGTATATAATTATATATAAAATTCATAAGGTCATTTTGAATTTTCAAATATTGCTAATGAAACGAACTGAAAACCTCTAGCAGTAGTATGGTATGAGTCACCAAAGATGAAAGAATTTGATTGTGCAGTCATTCAATGTGCTCAGACATTATTTTGCCCCACCAGAGGGATAGGTTTAAATAAGTTTGATTGTGCAGTCATTCAATGTGCTCAGGCATTATCTTGCCCCACCAGAGGGATAGGTTTAATTAAGTTTGATTGTGCAATCATTAAATGATGTCCTTATGCTCAGACATTTTTTTGCTTCAAAAGATGACTAAGGCTTACAAGTTCGCAAAACTATATTTTTATCGACTGAAGATTTCCTTTTTATCATGAGATCTGAGGTTTTAATTTGCGAATTTCAGAACCACCATTAGAAAGGAAAAAAAACACTGCCATGCATGTTTCTCTATAGAAAAATACCCACAGTTACTGAACAAATATCTTTCAAGGTCTTACCTTAACACTGGTGCTTTTTGGCCCGTTCCCTCAATGGTTTTCAGCAATCTTTTCTCTGCTGCCAGAGCACGCTACAGCACAAGACCGAATATTACATGAATTTATGTAAATGTATCACATGAATGACAAAATAGTGATAAAAATGATGTGCAGTTAATTTACCATTTTCAGAACAACGTATCAGGAAAAAGTAATTTAAAAGATTATCCTTTAAAATAAAGAGTCAGGAATCTTTTCTTCCCTCTATCAGACATATCTAGGAATCTGCATTCTTTCTGAACTTTTCTTCTCTATGTCAAACATATCTAGGAATCTGAAATTTTTTTTGTTTATTTCTTTAACCTTATAGTAATCTAATTTTTTGAGTACTTTTTTTACTTTCTATCAGACATACACTATTATTTAGAGTATTTTTACCTTCTCTCTATCAGACAGAGCCAGGAATCTTTTCTTCTCTCTTTCCTCTGCCTCCTTCACAGCTTCCTCCTCCCTTTTTTCCTTCCAGGAGGAAAAATTCATTAACATAATGTAGCACAAGGTAAAATCAATATAAGAGGAAAATTTCATCCCTGTTTTATTTTTGCCCATTTCACTCTCATCAAATATTTTCAAAACCCTTGTAGAAAATGAGTAAATTTAAAACAGGGCGAATTCACAAAAGACAGCTTTAACTCCTAATCACAACTGTGTCTGTGTGAATTTAAAATGGGGCAAAATTATTTCCAAGTGTAAAAGGGCAAAAATAACACAGGGCAAAAATATCCCAATATTCTGGTTATCACAATGACAAAAAATAACCACTGTAGTTTAATTCAACATGTCTATCTAATTTAATCTTGATATCTGGTTAAATATGTATGTGATGATGTAAACATGTATAACTTGTATGGACTTCTCCATTACAAATTTCAAATCTTTAGTCCAAAATTTATTAAAATTTATCTAAAAGTTTAATAAATGTTTGAAATATCCATGCATCAAAATTTAAATTTTGACAGTTCTGATATATGGTTGCATACCCCTGCCTTTTTCAAGTAAATCTCTTCATTTTGATCTTACTTTCATTCTCTCTTGTTTGGCTTTTTTCTGTAACTTTTTCCTCTCTGCTGCCTTTTGTTTTCTTTCTTGTTCCATGTCGTCAGTTAATGCGCTCGGAATCTACCAAATATCAAATATTAATAGCGATTCTCTGTAACCACTTAAACTTCTTTGCCACGCATGGTCACCGATTTTGATGAAACTTTGCCCATTATTACAACTTGACACCAGAAACATATATCAAACAAAATTTCGTTGCTATGTGTCTTGGTTACCATGGTAACAGCCAGAAAAGTTGAAAAAATTGAGATTTTCAGCTACTTTGAATCTTTATTAAGCCTTAATAAAGACTAAGAAAAACAAACTAACCATTCTCACAAAAACATGACACCTTGTTGCCACTTATGCTATAAAGAAACTATTTAGAATTTATCTCTAAGTAAGTGGTAACCATGGGTACATTTGGAATACATTTTAGATGCTGAAAAATGCTGAAAAACGCTCAATATTCACAAATGATAGATGTTACATGATCAAACTCAATCAACAACTTAAGAAAAACAATAAAAAATATTTGACCTTAAGTAATCAGGTATTGGCAATATTATTTTAAAAATAACTTTCATGGTTGCCATGGTAACACAGTGTTACCATGCAAAATCTGTTGCTATGATTGGGTTAATGCTACTATCTTGAGGAAAAACAAGAAAATTCATGACTGGCACATATACATCCTTAGGACCTTGCAACACCAACAACATAAGAAAAATTGGGATTAATTGTTTTTCTGCAGTGTAACCATGGAAACAACGTACTAGTTGTTTAAAGTGATATATTTTTTGCTGCTTTAGAAATTTACTTACCTTTTAATCAAGAAACATATTATTTGACTAACCTTGAATAGTACTTATCTGGTAGAACTAAAGTTGAATATCATATATTGATAAAGTTTGTAGAAAAATACAACACTGTTGCTATGGTTACCAAGAAGTGAAAATGTTTGATTTTGTTAATTTTATATCAATATTAAACCCTATGTGCCAGCTTTTTGCATCCAGTTAGAGATTGGGTGGTAATCAAATTTGAAAGTCAGGTTAGTTATTCATAAATATCAATCATAAAAGTTTTGGGAATCTACATACAAGGGTACGTATCCAAGGAAACATAATATTTTTCACATTTTTAAGCATATTTTTTCGGCTAATTTCCATAGCAACGCTCTATTTAAAGAATCAAATTTGAAATTTTTGAAATGTGAAAATTAGGGTCACACCAACACCTTTAAAAATTGATCATCAGTTATATAGAAATATGTTTTTTAAAAAGATAGCATAAGATTGAAACACTAAGAGAAGAAATTCAAAATCCCTTCGTGGTATTAAAACCATGGCAACCATTGCCAACCCATAAGAAATATCATATTTCGTCCTTGGCATATGTTTCAAGGATCTTTTGTCTATTATTTGCTTGCTTTTCAACCTATAATTGTTTTTATTTTTAAGTGTATGACTTTTTAAAATTAAATGAACAAAATTATTACTTTTGAATACTTTGTTTCCATAGTAACGTATATAATAGTTGGTTTACCAAACATGTTTATCAAATATTTAAGACACCAGACCTTCAACTTTCAGAAACAGTCATTACCACTTGTTTGCTTTGCCGCAAACGTTAATTGTGGGACTCTGAACATGTTAAAAAATGCCATTTTTCAAACTTTACGACGTGTTGCTATGGAAACCATGACACGTAGCAACCAATTTTTGCCTGATTTGAGTTTCAGGTATCAAAGACTTTTATCAAAGAGAGTTTGGGGAAATTCTGAGACTATGCGTGCCACAGCTCCTATATAAAAGTTCAAGTCATTACAGAGAATGGCTCTTAATCTATAGATCTAAATGTATTAGATGAAAAAGTTTATGTCCTCTCCAAAGATTTCAAATGCATTTGAAACAGATATAAAATGTCAACAACAACAACAAAGAAAAAAAAAATGTGGATAAAAGGGGTTTGATTTATTATTTAGCAAAAATTGAAAGAAAATTTATGGAAATGAAATCCCTTGAAAAGTTTAATGGTATGCAAATGCAAAGAATAAACAAAGGTAAGATCAATCAACATACACTTTCATGATATTCATTATCAAAAGGAAAACAAGATTAGATTTCAAGATGCATCTAATATTAATTTTTAGAACCAAAATTAAACTTTTTATTAAATGAATATTCTTTTCATTATTGTGGACATTAAAAATGATGTTATTTCATTCAATGAAATTTGAGTTTTATTTTTTATTTGTTTTAAAACTAAGAAAATATTTAAAAAAGATACTTAAGGAATGACGTTAAAGAATTGTTTGAAAAATACAAAAAAGTAACCAACCACAGGGAGACAAGAATGAATTAAATTCCAAGTGGTGTTTTTTTTTTTGATAATTTAATTGCATTTTCTTTAAGTACCATATGAATACATCTTGAAAACTAAATGGAAATTCTTTTATCAAATATTTATTAAAAAAAATAAAATTCAACTGAATTAGAGCTTTTTCAATACACAATTGAAAAGAAAAGAAAGACAGAAGGCTATATATTCCTTACATGATCTTATGACCTGCTGTAACTATGCAACAAACCTGTGCTGTTTTATAATCATATCGATCAGGATATCGACCCATAAACTTTCTGAATTCATTTCTAGTTTCTTTATCTTTTCCATGGTTGTATGGAGTCTGGCCAAATTTATCCCTATATATAGAAAATGATACATGTATGTGCAGGTTAAATTAGGAATTTTGCACTATTGAAATGAACATAGTAGAATTGGAAGGACAAAGGGATCATGAAATTAGTATATTACAGTGTATATACCGTAATTATACTTTTTTATGTATATATATGCTAAATTTTTTTTTAAACTTTTCTCTAAATATTCTATTTTAAGAAAGAAATATTGACAAATTATTGCTATAAAATAAAGCAGAAGTCTTAATTTCAATTCTGATGATCAAATTAAATTTTGCAGATTAAAATAACCATATCACACAATATTTTACGTGATAATTAAAATAAGTTCAGGACTTAATATCTGGTGTGTGCAGGTCCTGTAAAAAGGACCCTGTCTCAGTTGAAAATTGACATTTTTTCTCCCCAAATTAAGGCAAAAATTCCCAAATGGCAAGCATATTGATTTTTTGAGTACATTTTATCAAGAATCTTGAATTTTCAGGAAAAGATGTGAATAGAAGATACTCCTACATTCTAAATTGTCTCTTTTACAACATACATGTACAAGTATGTACATTTATCAAAATTTCCAGATTTTGCTACTTTTTTCACACAATCATTTAGAAGCCCAATTGAAAGGGTACAGGACCCTGTTCCAAAAAAGGGCAAATTAAGCCCTGGAATTACCTAGCAGCTGGGTTAGCCCCACTCTCCATAAGAATCTTGATGACTTTTCCATGCCCCTCTTTAGCAGCAATGTGTAACAAAGTTAGTTTATTGTCTCCTATCGCTTCATTCAGCATGTCATTGGTATCTATCGGTGACAAGAGTTCCTCTGAAGTTGATGATCCTGGTCGACTGTCTGTTTTACCGGATGGTCTTTGCCAAAGCTCTTTATGTATCAGATTTTCTGATGAATTTTCAGATGGTGCAGATAAAACCACAGAAGAAATAGATCCTGTTCCATTTAAATTCTCTAGTCTGTCTATATTTTGTATATCACAATTAGTTAAATCACTATTTTCCCCAGAGGACAGTTCACTATTTTCACTATAATCATGACAATGTTGTAAATCGCTAGTCTGATGATTATTTTCTATCCCTTGCAGCATCTTTTCTGGAGATTCTATTTTTGGAACACTCTTTGAGAAAACAGCCATTAAATTTCTTAGTGTTTCCACATCTCCTGTTTTACAAGCTGTAAACAGGGAATTTTTCAAGTGATATTTTTCTTCCTCTGAAAAAAAAGAAATACATGTATATAGAATTAATTACTTTTGATATAATTATTACTGTAACTGGTGACTATCACTCACATACATAGAAAAACTTTGAGAGACTGAGATTTCAATGTTTCAAGGGTACAGAAATTTCCAGGTTATTTGATCATTGTTGATTGGTTTTAAAATTTGTCTAAGATATGTCACAATACCTTTATATTAAGCTACAGTGTACATGTATGTCTAATTATCCAGTGAGAGGATCTGAGTTACCTAACGGGTCTGTCTCCGGTTCCAGCTGATGTTTCGACAATCTCCGTCTTCTATTTTTGTTTTTCTTTCTGTTTGGTTTCTTTGTGGCCTCAAACTCCTGCAGCTCTAACGTTGAAAGCGTTTCCATGGTTTCCACAAGATCAGCATCACTTGTTGTAGATCCTCCAGAGGATGAGGGCTGATTTTCATTCTGCATTTCATCTTCTAAAATAAAATCAAATTTTAAGTCTGTGCATGCTGCCCAATCCCATTCACTTTTATGAATAAAACACTGTATTTAATCAAATACAGTAAAACCAACTTTTACTCGTATACAAAGAATTCCTATGAGAATCCTCTTTGCTCTGCACTGCTCAACAGCAAATTAAACATTGATAATTTGTATTAAAATCAACCTAATTACCAGCATCAAATGATTCCTAATTAACTGAACAACACACCTATGAACTGTATCTGTTGTGCCCGTAACAAGACCTTCTCTTTTACTTTATCTAGTGTCAGGGGTGAGGCTTCCCTGCTCTTCTCCCCGGATAATCTCCTCTGTCGTCCCTTTTGTGGGTCCTTATTAATGACTTCCAGCTGACCCAGGGCTGCATTAAAGGTCACAGGTGGAGAAATTGGAACATAATCCTGAATATCAGCCTCTTCTCCTGGTATTTAAAAGGTAAGGTTAAAAAAAAAAATAGTTTGAGAAGTTTACTGATAGACAGACAGACAGACAGATGGAGAAACAGACAGATGGATGCCACACAAAGGGTGATCAGAAAAGCTCAATTGAGCTTTCAGTTCTAGTGAGCTTGAAAGGTAAGGTATGAATTTTATTTTTGTTGTGTCTGTTGTAAGTAAAAATATAATTAACTTCCTTCAAAAAGTCAAGCAAAATAGCTGAAGGTCAGTTCATAACTGTCTACAAATGATCAAACCTTATTAATAAGAGAAAAGACTTCTAATGTTATACTACAGTGTCTATCTATAGCATACAGCATACTGAAAATACAAATAGTCTGTAAAATGACTTACCATAACACTCAATGGAAGACAACATTTCAAACACTCTTCTGGTTTCATTAAGAGTGGGTCGTCGTGTGGGAAAAGGAATCATTCGTACTCTCTGGTCATCTTTGTTGAAGGGCGGGGATTTTCCGTGTAGAAATATTCTCTTGTTCGTGCCAGGTGCTCTAATGAATATTCTGTTACAGCTTTCTAACTCTCCTTTCCAGGATTCCAATAATGACTTGATTTCCTTCATAAAAACATTTAAAAAATCACAAAATAAAAAAAGAATCCCACCAAAGAATGGATTGAAAGTTAAACTATATGAAGAAGCAACACAACTTCAAAATGATATTTCTTATATCAATATAATAATGATATATATAATGATAACAAAAAATGGCTTTAAAATAAATCTGGAGAAAACATATCCAGAAACATCATTTACCTCCTTCAATGCTGCCTCATTATGCCTTCTGATACTGGCCCCACCAGATTTAGGGGCATTCCCCTGACTGTCTCGTGTTCCCTGAGCTGTGCCCCTTTTGGCCCTCACTACATAACGATGGAATGTCTTGTGGAGTATCAGTTTTTCTCTGCAATTTTTTTTTTAATTTTAATTTTATGAGCTTAAATAAATTATAACCTTAATAGTATAAATTTAAATCATACAGTACATGATATAATTGCCAACAGTTATCACAAGATTTTATAATTATGTCATTAACTGTTTGATTCGTCATCAAATTCTCTCAGAAAGAAAAAATGCATATAATATTATGATTTCCCTGCATTTGCTTTTCCATTAGAAAAATCATATAACACGTATACACTTGTTAATTTATGATTGTTTATGCTGTAGTTAATGGCCATACTTACTTATCAAACACAGCTCCAGCGAAATGTCCACCCCCACACATTAGGACCGCCCACTTCATCTCCCCAGTA
Source organism: Saccostrea echinata (assembly GCF_033153115.1). Lineage (NCBI taxonomy): Eukaryota > Metazoa > Mollusca > Bivalvia > Ostreida > Ostreidae > Saccostrea > Saccostrea echinata. The sequence goes on from NW_026889777.1 coordinate 7,692,737, forward strand.
ATGTTATTAACCATTGATACTAGCTCTGCATGATTCTGAACTTTGACCTAAAAACAGAAAATTAAAAATGCTTAAACTTCAAGGGGCTGTGTGAGGTAAACCAAAGTTCTACAACTACATTTTCATTGATTATAAAAAATCTTTTTATTTAATGAAATGATAACCCCATTTACACTGAATTCAAAAAAAAAAATTGAAATAAATTTTTCTTTAAAAAAGGACATCAAAACAATTAACAACGTTCTAATAAAGTTCAAAAACAGAACAGAATTGGTAAACTTATGGAAATTATCTAAATTTTTTGTGAGATTTAATTGTAAAATTACTATATAATATCAACAAGATTCAAAACTCTAGTCTAAAATACTCCTGCTCTACCTTTTTGTGATGTACAACGCATCTGTACACTGACACCAGCAGACCTTCAGAATTACGGAAGAATATTTTAGGATATTTTCTAGCCCCCTCATTGGATGCCCCTCCCATTTCTCCCTCTCCCACTTCGCTTTCGCTGTCACAGCTGCTGAGTTCCTCATCCTGCTGCCTGAGTTGTAGGGGGCGGGGAAGTTTGGGAGGAGCAGTCTCCTCGTTCTCCGAGTCTGAATCTGAACCAGAAATACTGGATACAGATCCTACAATAATAAATATATCATGGTTCTTAGATTATTACTATTTACAAATTTATATTATATACAGAATAATAATGTATGACAGGTTTAGTACAATTATATACAGAATAATATAGATTTATAATTTTATTACATACAGAATAATGGACTAAAGATTCATTACAACTGTATTACATATAGAATAATGTATTATTGATTTATTATAATTTTATTACATACAGAATAATGTACTATAAATTTATTATACACATGTAATTATATTACATACAGAATGATGTACTATAGATTTATTACAACTGTATTACATACAGAATAATGTACTTCAGATATATTACAATGTTTAATGACAAACAGGATAATGTGTTATAGATTTATTACAGTCTAAATGTACAAGTATCCTATATCAAGTTTTGATTTCTTTTATTACTGCAATTTTTCAGTGGGACTTAATTGTGCATTGCCTTTTTTCCAGGGCTTCAAACATTGATTTTCTACCATATCACTCCCAGAGTCTTGATAGTTATAACTTGTTGTCTCATCCCTAGCTAACAGATAATCGTATTTAAAAGTTTCAGATCAAAGTTAACACTCACCACATATGTCCTCAAATTCTTCTTCTTTTAGAGTTGTCTTTCCTTTGAGTTTTCTCTGAAGGTTATAGCGATGCCAGTCTGACTTAAAGTGCTCTTTCTACAAGGTACATTGTAAAATTTGACTGTATAATTATTATCATTTCTAATTAATATTTTTACATTGAGGCTGCATGATCTTGCTTGGACTTTTCTTTCCGTTCAGTACATTGTATATTAATTGATGGTTTAATGTTTTTACAGTAATACCAGTCAGTAGTCTAACAGATGAAATTCTGAAGTTCATTACTTTTGTTGTATTTAAAATGTGTTTGTAAATGTAACAAAAGGAGAAACAAAACGTGACAGACTAGGATTTGAACCCAGGTCCCTGAACTCAATACAGGCCCATGCATTCTACCACCTGAGATTCCTGACCACTGGCAAACTAGCTGCCTGACCACTACTGTAATTTCTGGTTATATGTGCTTTATATGTTACCTGATCTAGTCTACTCTGGCTGACTGCTACAGTGATTTTTATTTAGTTTATGTGTGCTTTATGGTACCCGATCTAGTCTACTCTGGCTGACTGCTACAGTAATGTTTTAGTGTATATGTGTTAAGCTTTATGGTACCTGATCTTGTCTACTCTGGCTGACTGCTACAGTAATGTTTTAGTGTATATGTGTTAAGCTTTATGGCCTGGTCTAGTCTACTCTGGTTGACTGCTACAGTAATTTTTATTGTATGTGTTAAGCTTTGTGCTACCTGATCTTGTCTACTCTGGAACTCCACATAACAGGAATTACATGCCATTCTCTCAGGAACTTGTATAATGGCTGTCTGTTCTGGGTTTGGTTCTGATGCAGGCAGCTGGTCTTGAGTCCCTTTGCAAAAAAAAAAAAATCTTTTGAATTACCGGTATCACTTTTATCATGTTTATATATCAATCATAATAATAAATTCAAAGAGAAATCATTGTTTTCGAAGATAGATAAGTCTAACTAATATGTTTCTTTTAAAAAAAAATTCATCAACAATGTTTATTTTTAATTTAATTTTTTCCTGCTATATTCAATTTGCTTGTTTAATTTCAAATTCATCTTCTTTTAAAACAATTTTTAATTACAGGGAAAAAAAATCCATTTTTGTGATCAAAGGGCCATATTCCCTTAATAATACATAATGTGTGGAAAAAATGGACAACAGCATTATATGAAGTTCCCATAAACTACCTCCTAATGGTTGACTAGTGTCTTGATTCACGTCCTTCCTCTCTGATACAGGTCCATGTTCTGATGTCGGGTTACAATTGGCTAGTGACAGCCCATCCAGTTTTGACGTAGCCTCCTCTGTATTGTAGAATCGGACAGTCCAATATTTCTTACTAGCTCTCTTCTGGAGCCTTTTAGGAGAACATTGCGGGCTAACCCTGAGTTTCATCACCTCTGCCATCTCCTTCTTAAGATCAGTGACAGTTGTTAGTTCACATCCTGGTAATAACTGCTGGTTTTCTTTGTGTTCAGACATTATATCGTTTGTTGACTACCTTTTTGCTAAATATAATTATAGATTAATATTAGAATCTGGGAATATGGTCATTATCATTTTGTTGGTTAGAGTGTAACAGACTTATAATTTGTTACCTTTATCATTTTAAAGCAGACAGATCTAATAACTTGACTGCTACATGCAAAACAAAATTCTCTATGTACAGTCTAGACGAACTCCAAAAACAGCGTGAACTCCGAAAACGAAGTCTTTGGCTCCATCATGCATTGCGGCAAAATGGCGTCCGATGTAAACAAACGATGGATTATCGTTCGCTTTCTCCAAATATACGGCTGCATAATGGCTGTATTTAGTGCATTATTACTTCATTTTATTTTTTGTTGATGGATAATTGCATTTATTAAATTATTTTGTGAATATTGACTTATTTATCGCTTCAAACTCTTGCATAATAGTGAATTGGATATACGACATCGAATTCAATACTGCCGGTAAGAAACATTTTCTTATTTAATTTATTGTCTCCTTGATTTAAATTTTATGTCGTTTCTACAATAAAGGTGCTTTTATTTGTTTTTGAAGACACCCAACTTGTATTTATTTTAATCAGAAAATGTGCATTTTTCACCACGGAGCAGAGATATTAACAGGTTCATTTTTAGAAGACTTGTTGTGCCCTTAATATCTAGAAGAGTGGTTTTTAAAGTCTTCATATTGATAGATAATAGTTTTAAAAATGTGTTCATAATAATATCTGTTTGTATGTGATAAATAATCGGTAAATAACGATGGTAAAAACTTACGTGTTCAATTCAGATGTCATACACAAATAAAAAACCGGAACGCTAATTTATGTGTAAAATTCAGTCAAGTTTTTAACAGTTTCAATATATATTGTCCAATTTTGCATATATATCCCTTTTATTATGCATATTTACTTCTCAAAATGTATCATATTCTCTGTAATTGATCTGACTTGAAACGTTAACTTTGAAAGTAAATATCTCCTTTTTTGCAAATAAAATAAAAAATCTGACAAATACGATCTCTACCGAAGTCTTTTATTTAGCATTTTTGAGTACTGGAATAATTGCTATACTTTCCAAAACTTTGCACGGACAGTTTTTGTAGACCCATCATTTTTGCCGAAAAATCGCCATTTTTTGTGTGTGTGCGCATGCGCGGACTCTATTTTCGGAGTCTTTTTCAGTCTCAATTTCTTACTTCCGGAAACGCTGTTTTTGGAGTTCGTCTAGACTGTGTACTAGACTCGAAACTCACATACAGAAGCAGGGATATTTTAATCAGTGTTAATCTATTTATACCATGACCTGATGATTTTCACCTCATAACCGATAAATTGATGATTAATAACAAATCTAACATATCACATGTTCAGTCAAAGCAAAAGCTAAATTCAGTAATATCAAATGTAAACGGGTAAACATTCTTGTTTTTTATTTTCTGTGCCACATGGCACATATGTTAATTAATATGGTTAAAGACTTGGATATTTGTACAAATAAAAATCACTTAATTAAAGTAAAACATAAGTATATTACAAACCTAACAGGTGCCTGCTCATAAAAGTGAATTTGTTGCCTGGTGTGCAACATCTTATTATAAAAAATATTGCATCACTGTCTGCCAATAATTTATTTCAGAGTTACCCGACCTTTTCAAGGCGGTTTCCAGTCTTTTCGACATGCAACTGAAACGTGTAAGCAACAGGGTAGGCTATGTTTTTTTTAATCTATGACATTTAGATACATACCAAAATATTCGACAAGTGATGAATATTTGTTTAATTATGAATAAGGATGCTCTTTTAAAATTTCTTTCATCCCCTACTAAGAATCGAATCACCTGCTTTCTTGCGCGTGTGTGGGGGAGGGGGGGGGGGGTTACTCGATCCTAGGTAGGTTCTAAGGTCATTCTTTAGTTACTTTACTATGTACATGTAATAAATCCGCAAATTCCGGGGGGGGGGGAGGGGTTCGGGCCCCCCCCCTAGATCCGCGCATGTAATTGGTATACATCATCATGTAAGGAATTCGGTATTTTAACCTAGTTCTTTTGTATGTTCTCCCTAACTCTGCGTGCAGGTTTCAGGGGCAACATGTTTTACACATTGATGTTTACAGACATATTTTCCATAAAGTTTATAAATAAATCTTTTAATTATTACAATCAATAAATACAATTGAAATGTTGACTTTACTAAATTCTAAACTTTGACGGACAGGAATTATTATTTTCAAAAACAACGTGAACATTACACTTTCTAAGGAGGAAATTCTTCAAAATCATATGTCATTTTTGAATATTTTTAATATTCCCAACAATCAACACGAACATAAAGCTGATAGACCTTTGCAAAACGCGATGGGTGGAAAAATATCAAGCTTCTGAAAAGTTTTCAGAGTTGTATGAATTGGTTTTGGCCTGCATGGAGTCCATCAGAAAAACCATATCTATACTGGATTCCGAAACGTCATAAAAATCTTTACAAAGATACATAGCGAGTTCCAGTAAATGTTCTACCAAGCCTCTTTCTTTACTCCTCACTAAAATATTAACAGTAGTGAAGGAGAAACTTCAGGAGTACTGTGCAAAAATATATTCGAGAAGTGGTGTAAATCAAATGTGGATGCTTAAAAATTCCAAGGAACTCTTGGAAAATTTGAAATCACAAAATTTTACCAAAATCAACAACATAAAAACTTAGTAATACGACTTTTCAACTTTATATACAACCATTCCCCATGATAAATTAAAGTCCAGGCTTTCTGATATATTATTGACAGCTGCTTTTTCAATAAAAATGGAACTCGTTAATTTACTTACCTTGTCATTGCATGGTCATTTGCAAAATTATTTTGTTAAAAAACATTCTGATTGTACACACAAGTCCTCTGAAGTTGATATTAAAAAGATGAGTTTCTGATTGACAATATCTATGTGGTTTTTGGAGACCAGGTCTTACAACAACCTATTTTTGTATTCATATGAAGCAGAATTTGCTCAAAATCTTTTGAAAAGAAGAAAACACTCTGTAGCCTTCAACTCGACATTTAGATATATCGACGACGTATTGTCAATTAACAATGGTTACTTCCATTCTTATGTCGATACGATATATCCCAGTGAGCTTGAAATAAAAGATAACACAGAGGCTGACACATCTGTTTCATATATGGATATTTTACTAGAAAAAGAAGTTAATGTTGTCCATCAGAAATACCATATCTATATTGGATTCTGAAACGTCATAAAAATCTTTACAAAGATACATAGCGGGTTCCAGTAAATGTTCTACCAAGCCTCTTTCTTTACTCCTCACTAAAATATTAACAGTAGTGAAGTAGAAACTTCAGGAGTACTGTGCAAAAATATATTCGAGAAGTGGTGTAAATCAAATGTGGATGCTTAAAAATTCCAAGGAACTCTTGGAAAATTTGAAATCACAAAATTTTACCAAAATCAACAACATAAAAACTTAGTAATACGACTTTTCAACTTTATATACAACCATTCCCCATGATAAATTAAAGTCCAGGCTTTCTGATATATCATTGACAGCTGCTTTTTCAATAAAAATGGAACTCGTTAATTTACTTACCTTGTCATTGCATGGTCATTTGCAAAATTATTTTGTTAAAAAACATTCTGATTGTACGCACAAGTCCTCTGAAGTTGATATTAAAAAGATGAGTTTCTGATTGACAATATCTATGTGGTTTTTGGAGACCAGGTCTTACAACAACCTATTTTTGTATTCATATGAAGCAGAATTTGCTCAAAATCTTTTGAAAAGAAGAAAACACTTTCTGTAGCCTTCAACTCGACATTTAGGTATATCGACGACGTATTGTCATTAACAATGGTTACTTCCATTCTTATGTCGATACGATATATCCCAATGAGCTTGAAATAAAAGATAACACAGAGGCTGACACATCTGTTTCATATATGGATATTTTACTAGAAAAAGAAGTTAATGTTAATCTAACCACCAAGCTTTATGATAAACGTGATGACTTTAACTTTTCAATCGTCAACTTCCCTTACTTATGCAGCAATATACCTTCATCACCTGCATACGGGGTTTATATCTTTCAGTTGATTCGATACGCAAGAGCATGCTCTACGTATGAACAATTTGTAAAACGAGGTAAGTTATTGACAAACAAGTTGATGAAACATGAATATCACCAGTCTCGTTTAAAGTCATCATTTCTTAAGTTCTATGGTCGATACAATGACCTCATGGACCTTGTCAGCAAAGACGATTTGCTTACTGACGTTTTTCATACTACATGTAATTGTTAGGCAATTATTTACACACTAAATTGTCGACGGATTTTTCCGTTATTTCTCGATCATGACAAGGAGCACACGGCGGGTGTGACCGGTCGGCAGGGGATTCTCACTCCTCCATGGCACCTGATTCCACCTCTGATGTTTTAGAGGTCCCTGTTTGCTCTGCTCCAAATTTTGTATTGTTTAATGGACTTTTGAGCTTGAATACTGTTTGGTATCTCCATACATTTCATTGTATAGCTGATATTTATTTATTATCATGGAGAAAGACTTACATTTTAATTTTTCATGTAATACGCATTTTCAACTTCAGATTGAAAATTAAAAAAAGACATTATGTTTATATTCAGCAATCATTATTTAGAGTCGATTTAGTTATAATGGCGATAGAATTAATTTGGAGACTCTGAACGAGCATAACCATGATTATACATATAGATAGTGTGACCAGCACTAACCACTTTATATAATATATCATAGCGTAAACTAAATAAAACAGAATTGAAACTTTCATTTATAGATACAATATATATACAGTATTTCAAAAAAAAAAAAAAAAAAAAAAAAAAAAAAAAAAAAGGGAATGGATAATTAATTAACTAGGGGTCAAGCGCTCATAAATTTAGAGATACTGGTTCTCTGTTAAAAACGTTTTAATTCGAAATGTCAAATGAAAATCGCGTAGCGAAATGTCCCGAATTGGAATTTAGTATACACCGATTGTATGACATATACGTGACTAAGTTCATAAAAAGGATGCTAAAAATGTCAATTCGTAAATTTTACTTGTTTTCTTTTCACCTTAAAGGAACACTTCAATATTTGACATTTTCTATACTGTGTTGGTATGTTTATGCGAGAGCTAAAACCGTATATGGTTTAATCTATATAAATCTTTAATAATGAAATCAGTTTTCACATCTCTTCGGATAAAATCAGATCCGTGTTAATTCATTGCTTTAATGTCGATTGTGAAATATTTCTTAAAAGGTGTTGAAAGTTTATTTCAATGAATTTGCCTGCCAAATTAAAAGTCAATTCTGTCTGTTTTTCTGATTAGGAGTTAACTACGTTGGTTACAATCAGTCTGATTACGAGTAGACTATATCTAGAAACTAATGTAAGGAAGCGCTGAAGGATTATAAATCCACATGAATGACGAGGGAATGTGACATTTGTGGTAGAATTCAATTTATCTTGAATTTACAAGAAAACACAAACTTTTAAAATATGGAATCAGAATAGGGCCACGTAGTTCGCTATCGCAGGATCGCACCATCAAGGTTGTGGGTGATGGCGATATAATAACGCTAGGCCTATATATAGTGCGATGGCACAATGATATGACGATGTTATCGCCGGCGAATCATCGCGCCATATATCGACATGCATCTGTGCATTCGATCATCGCCATCATCATGACATCATCTCATAATCGTCATCGAATTATCCCGACCTCGCACCATCGACCCGCCATACCTCAATGTAAGGTGGTGCAGTAGGCGAGGTACATGGATTTCATCTGCAGTTGGATTCCATATCCTCCCGCCTTTTACATGAAGGACACACATTCGACCGAATTTTTTTGTTCACTAAATACTTTTGTTTTCTTTATTGCTAAAACACACAAAAATAATATAATAGAGCCATGTTGAGAAATTCTTCACAGATCTATTTAATGCCACAATGGTCATGCAATATTCCAGACAAGAATGAGGTACCGTAACTTACTTTGCATATGTATCAATGTCTAATAATAATAATAATGATTTGTAATTCTGGATTGCGGAAGTTTGCACCACTGACATTAAGGGTAGATCTACTAAAGAATAAGAGTTTTCTCTCCACTTTGACACCGTTGTTAACGCAGACTATGGCAAGTTCGGACTTCAACGCTTTTCGCTACCAGTTCGGCAAGTCTAAAAACATAGTGGTCCTCACTGGTGCTGGGGTTAGTGCGGAGAGCGGAGTACCCACATTTCGAGGTGCTGGTGGTTTGTGGAGGAAATTTGCGGCCCAAGATTTAGCAAATCCAGACGCATTTTACAGGAATCCGTCACTCGTTTGGGAATTTTATCATTACCGACGGGAAGTTATGGCATCTAAGAACCCTAACCCGGCCCACATTGCTATTGCCGAGTGCGAAAAAAGACTTAAACCCCAAGGCCGTGATGTGACCGTTATTACTCAGAATATCGACGAGTTACACCATCGGGCTGGATCAACGAATGTTATTGAGCTCCATGGAAACCTTTTCAAAACGAGGTGCACAAAATGCCAGGATGTTCGATTTAATCGCGATAGCCCCATATGCGAAGCGTTGGCTGGAAAGGGGGAACCAGATCCAACGGCTGTCGATGCCCGAATTCCGGAAGAGAAACTTCCACGGTGTACAAAGGACAATTGTGGTGGACTTCTTCGCCCTCATGTTGTGTGGTTTACTGAATGCTTGGATAGCTCTGTGCTGCAGGCAGCACGCGACAAACTGGACGCATGCGACTTGTGTCTAGTGGTTGGAACGTCATCTGTTGTGTATCCCGCGTGCTTGTTTGCTCCTGAGGTTGCCTCAAGGGGAGTTCCTGTTGCCGAGTTCAACGTGGAAGAAACAGACGTCACTCACAGTCTTGGATTCCATTTCCGAGGCCCTGCTGGGGAGTGGCTTCCTAAAGCTTTGGCTCCTCACCCTGACGAGAAGATATAGCTAGAGAAGATATATTTTATTTAATTAGGCTTCGTGCATACAGTATCAAGCGTACTTAACATCTGACATCGAGGCTCAATTCGGCATTGTGCAGTGTTTCGTGTAAGAAATTCATCACATACAAATAAGTAAATATTGTATATAGATCTTACTCAAGAAATGCATGTTGACCGAAGATGATGATTTTTGGATGTACGAAAGTTATTTTTGCTTTATTTTGTCTTCTTCTCCTTGTTTTGAATGGTTTTTGTTGCATTCATTCGTGAACATTAATTTTCCTCAAAGAAAAAGAGCAGTATGGCATGTTAATTGGTAAAATATTAAGAAATTTTTGAGTTTGGGATCAATAAAATTTCTTAAATTAAAGTAACTGTATAAAAAATTACTTCAAAAAAGAAGAATTGTTAACAGAGTATTGCTAGCCCCATATATGGAATTTAAAGAAAAGTCATTATTTTCTGCATGACTTTAGCCATGGCAATATATGGAATGGGCCTACAGAGATAAAAGGATGAGTGCAAAACAATAATTTCCAGTGTACTGGTTGGGCCATCTTTAAAGAAAATGTTTGCTTGCCCTCTCCGACTCAGGATAAAAAAAACTGGGTAGGTAGATAGGGGCAAATTTTTTTTTATTCAAAAACACCAGCAAATGTGAAGTTGAGATACATGTAGTTATTAATGGATAAAAAAAATATATTATTTTCTGAAGGTCAAATACAAGTTTTGAGTCTGGCCGTTTTTAGTCAGTCGGTCGGGAGAGGGCAAACAAACAATTTTTTTTAAAGATAGCCTTGGTGAAAATTTAAAAAAAAATTGAAAAAGAGCTTTTTCTTAGAAAACATCTGAGTAAACCAGGTGTTGACCACTAATCAATGAATGGAAACTTCGTCAAGCAGGGTTCAACATTAATCCTTGTCCCGTTCATTTGTGATCGGACAAGACAATCTCCAGATACACTTGTCTGATCGGACGAGAATTTTTTTTTAACCCTTATGGAATAGTGTGAAGAAGAGAAAAAAAAAGAGAGAGATTTCAGAAAACGCTGTGATTTTTCTGAATGCAAGGTAAACATTTAATACTTACATGTGTAGCGTTTCAACTTTAAAGGCTCAGTCATACCTCATCAGATATGAACGAAACAACAGTTTTTGTTAGGTTGGAGCTCATTTTTCAGTGTAGTTCGTAAGATGTCCCTAATGCCAGGTCTGCTTAAAAAATATTGATTCTTTAAAATTAAAGATGACCACGCAAACAATGGTGTCAGCTGACAAAGTTTGTAGCAACGTAGTCTTTGTAAAGACCTTAATTATTGATATTATCCGCTTTGATTGATTGATTGATTGTATGTTGCTTTACGTCCTATTCGAGAAGAGTCGTAATCATAATTATATCGGTGAAGGGGTTCAAATTTAGACATATACTCGGCACTTTAGGGCCATTGCGCACTGAAACAACACCTGCCGTGACACGGGGCCTCGTTTTTTAAGGTCTCATTCGAAGGACCCGCAACTTTCACTTCAAAATGCTGAAGAGCTTGTCGAAGGAACAGTTACTACCCATAGTCAGTCGCGGCCGGGGTTCGAACCCACAATCTTCCAATCACGGAGCGAGCGCTCTACCGACTGAGCCACAGTGACGGTCTAACTGGTTTGAGGTAAAACCTTAAGGCCGATACACAGGGTAAGGCTTGCATTATATGGTATGAAACTTAACTTCTAGCCTTACCATGTGTAACCCTTAATACACTTTTTATCGAACACAAGTCTGACTTGCGAGTAGGAAACTGCTATAACTCTTATAAAACAAGACTTAGCTGACCTTTCCTTCTTAACCAATGGAAACCATTTATCCATATGTCACACTGTTTTTATAAACTATACACATGGGTTGACTCGAGTGAACACAAATGAACAAGAAAATGACTATATCCACAATTCGTCTGATCAACCTCTTTTTCTTTTTAAGAAGTATAAATACATTGTGCTAAGTACTGCAGCGCCCACGTAACAGCATCTTTTATATTAACAAGTGAATGCACTGTTTTGGGGCTTTAAAACACATGGTATCCATGGAAATGTTTATAATCTTGTAAGGCTGCAATGGCCTTAGCGTGAAGACTTGAGAGCCGCACGGCCTTAACAAATGTAAGGTTTTAGACTTATAAGGCAGGTCCTATCCTGTGTACCGGCTTTAAATTAGATATATTCAAGAAGTGCTGTACACGATCAATTCTTGGTTCTCAAAAAATCCAAAAATTAAAATCACCCCCTCCCCTAAAAAAGCAGAAAATTGAAGTCAAGACGCATGATTTCCTAATACTTTATACATTTACAACCTTTCCTCACCATAACTCAAAGACAGGGGTTAAGGACGTCATAGGCACCTGCTTTTTCAATAAAAATACAAATCAGAAATTTCATTTTCTTTGATATGTCATCTACAAAACCACTCTGATTCTGTATAAAATTGCTCTGAAGTTGATATTAAACGTTGCCAGAATTTCCAGAGGCTTATTGACGATATCTATGCAGTTCTTTGACGATCAGGTCTTCCAAAACACTGTTTGAATTCCCATTAACACAAACTTTACCAATTTGTAAGCTGATGTTTTTAGTAAAAATTTTCTAATGACTTTCATTTCGACATTTAGATATATAAACGACGTTTTCATTCATATATCGACTCGATAAATCCCAGTGAAATCGAAATAAAAAACACCATGCACAGAGTGTGTCCCATCCGTTCCATATTTACATGATTTATCTAATATCATGGGCGGCCGTTTTTGTATTTACTGCCACAAAGTGATATCACCTATTCGAATAGATGGTATCACCTATTCAATTGGTGATATCACCTATTCGAATTGGTAATATCACCTTTTCAGCTTTTGAAGAGTTGGTGTAACCTATTGATTTCCAGTAGGTGATATAACCATTGAAAAGGTGATATCACCTATTGAAAAAGTGATATCACCAATTCGAATAGGTGATATCACTAAATGGCAATAAATAGCAAAACGGCACCTCATATAATACAAACGTTAAAGATAAACTTACAAGAAACGAGAAAATATTGATGTTTTTTTTTTATTTCTATTCTTTTGTAGAGGTTTATTCATTATTATAGGCGTATTTTTGCGTATCGATTTTGTGTAAATTCATTTAGACACTCATTGCATTGAAGATTTAGGCCGAGACAGCCAAGCGACAATTAAACTTTCATATAAGATGAGGAAAAAAATTGCATATATAACATATGAACAGGGGGGAAGAAAATATGTTTCAATTAGGGATGTCAACGAATATTCGAGTACTCGACTATCGTTCGATCATACCGACTATCGACTAAAATTTCTTTAGTCGGTTATTCGTTAAAATGTGTTATTTAATAGTAATTTTATATTCAATGTAATAAACTTGGAATTGCCCATTTCATTTATTTACAGATCAATGTTTTCGTAAGTAAAACTCAGGGTAAGGTTTAGCTGTTCAAAGGAAATTATTTGTATATCGATTTATGTTCGGCAAACATGCCTCCAAAATCTACAGTTTTTGGCATACTTTAAAAGATGTCAGGATGGAAAAAACAGTTAAAAGTACGTTAACAAGGTTATGTGAAACTGAAATTGTATTCTGCAGTGGAGCATCAAATATTATGTATCATATGCCGAATCCGTCAAACATATTAAGTCTTGAAGTGAAACTTTCCTAGTAAGTTCTCCGTAATGCCAAAAAGCAGAGCCGGAAAGAAAAATGTTGCCATCACAAACATGATTATCAAGGATTGTCCACCTCTTATTGTTGTAAATGGAGAAGACGTTCAAGAATTGTTTGGTTTTGCAGATTCAAATTATAAAGTTTCAACTTATAAAGTCTCAACCTGCAATTCCATAAGATCTGACGTAATGCAACTATTCATAAAGAATAATTAGACCGCTGTTACAATACTGTAAATACATGTAAATTGGGGGACATTTATGAGCGTAATTAAATGGTGTTTCTTTCTGATATTGATATCAAACAGTCATTTTAAGATTGTGTTAATTATTTGCACAAAATCTCATGATTAAAATTTATCACAAGCTCTGTTTTTATAAGAGGCACTCTTTAATTGTTTACCAGTCACAAGACACGACAAGTAGAAATGGCTTCAATTAACGGGTATATGTACTAGCGTTATGAAAAGAAAGGTTAAATACGAGCGTTTGATATCCTGCATTTAGATAAATGTGCATAAATATTATATTTGAAATCAAATACATTGGATACATGTAGATGTATTTATTGTACTATGTAAATGCTTACGATTCAGAAATTCGTTATATTATGGTGATAGCGTAGGTTAAATATTGTACAATTAGTCTATAAAAGACAAATAGTGAAAATGACATGAAAAATTAATTTAAATTTCAACGACTATTCGACTATCGTTCGACTAAAGCCTCCGACTATTCGACTAAGCTGTCCGAATAAAATTGACATCCCTAGTTTCAATTATAATTTATTAATCAATAATCAAATTTATTCTTATGTATAACTTTTTAAAGGTGCATTTTCAATCCCCCCCCCCCCCCTCAAAATCGTATACACTAATATTAAAACTTAAATTATAAGGCATATTGGTCCTTAAGATCGCAGTGAAAAAAAGGTTGACTTCAGCTTTTCCATTCTCGACTCCTCTTATCTAATTGTCAAAGTCAGGCTATAAACAAAGAAACTGACATAATTATGGATATCAATGGTTTCGCTTTGGGTCAGCATTTCGTAAATTCTATTGTCATTATAATAATTCTGCTTGCAAATACTATCTATTGTTAGATGGAATTTTGAATGACCTGTTTCATATTGAAAGATAGGTCATTATTTATCATGCTAGTATTGACTATGGATATCTACGTTTACTTGATTAATATAGAGCTAGGACTCACGGTGGTAACAACCGATCGATGAGGTATACTTACTCCTGTTTAACATCTGATCTAATCTGTCCTTTTCACGATTTTTAATGAGATTTATGGAAATACTGGTCATTAACTTCTTACCTTTTCACACAAAAATCTTGCAACAAAAACAATATACCCCACTTGAATTTGAACCGTATGTGAATACATTTTACATATGCGATAATTGTCTATTTCCCCTTCAAGACATGTTTTTGTGTTGCTATAGCTAATATCAACCCGATTCTCTTGTTTTCCATTCTCAGAGGAAAATACATCACGTGATTTTTTCTAATAATGATAACGGTGAAGATAACGAACAGTGATCGATCTAAAAACAATTATAAACAATACAATTCTACGAAGAAGGCATAAAACACAGACCCCTGGAAATTTCAGAGGTGGCTAGGAGGAGAAAGCATCCCCTGTTGACCGGTCACACCTGCCGTGATCCCTACGTACTGATCAGATAGACGGAAAATTCCGTAGTCAAAGTCAGTATAAAACAAAGTTCTGACATTGGTATGAAACAAGTCAGCCAAAATACGACCCAATGATAGGTTATTTTTGCAAACAAGGTCATTATAACTACCATAAAATTTACGAAATGCTGACTCTAACCGAGGATGTTGAAATCCCTTTCACATCAACTTTCTGTCAGAGGCCTGCCTCTCGTTAAAAATTGATCGTACTCGGAGCATGCTCTTGAGTATCGAATAAGTTGAGAGATGTAAAGACGATATGCAGGTGATAGCGGTGTATTACAATATAAATAAGGAAAGTTGACAATGGAAAAGTTGAAGTCATCTCACATTAGTCATACAATTTAGTTGCTAGTTGGCTCTTATCGTCTACAGTCAATAAAACATCCAAATATGAAACAAATGTGGCAGACTCTGTTACGTGGTTGAGCCAGTTCGCACACACTTGCACTGTTCTCTTTCACATATACGAGAAAAATCAATAAATCCTTATAATTTGACAGACAGACAGACTAAATGTTATTTTATTTATATAATATCTTATAATAATTTACATTGTTGCCTGTAAATGTTCACTTGTACAGTTCTGTATATCAAGGTTTGTCACAATCACATGAGCTCTAAGTTCTAATTTCTTTCAGATCGATTTATCTGAATCGAATCCATCCCAAGAAATCCCGTCCGATTCAGCTTGAGCTGAACTCAATACAAGTGCTATTAACGTTAATCACCTATATTCCCCTAAGAGTGATTCGAGACAATTTATGGCAGAATCTTGTAGAGGTGGATCTAAAAAAAAAATACTTTTACAAATATTTTCCTCGGATGTCATTGAAATTATAGCATTTATTTCCTCTAATATGCTCAATATTATTTTGCTGCCACGCATTCTTCTACTTTTTTGCGTGTGGAATTTTTTTAAAATTTTATTTAGAATTAATTAAATTTATCTTGAAATTTAGCGATTTCTTTTTTATTATAGCCTTAAAATATTTTTAAATCTAAGGAGAATCTATAGTGCACAAGTCCCTCTAAGACACCGTGAGTTACCCCATACCCTGCATATTTAACTTACCCCTTGAGAAGAAGGTAAACATGGCCTATTTACACCTTCCTACTAGGCATTCAAAGGCAATATTTCTCAATATTTAAAATTTTAATTCTTTTCCCCCAGACACTCTCCTCCCCATCTACACCCTAAAATCAGCCCATTCCACCCCGTATACATCCGAAGACATATTTATGAAAAAACCTGTGTTTTTATAGGGCACTACTTGCGCGGTCAATGAAAAGGGGTAAAATTAGTAACCTGTGATACACTAATACTTTCTAAAAAAAAAAAAAAAAAAAAAAAAAAAAAAAAAAAATAAGGGTTACAAACTCAAACATGTATTTTAATTTCCTTTTAATTTTAATTTGTTTATCGTTTACTTGTTATTTTCTATAATTATATGTTTCATTTTAAACTCGTTATTATTATTGAGCAGTAATGAAATTGAAATCACGCCCCCCCCCCCTCCTCCAATGAAAGACCTTATATTGTTCTTTTAAAGCTTTAATTTTAAATCTGAAAGAAATGTTGGATCCTTCCCTCAACAGTGCTGCCATCATTTGTCTCGCGTCACTCTCATGGGTAATATAAAGATTAGCGTTAATTGAATTCAGTCTAAAGCAACACCGGAGAAAATCCACAGAATTTCTTCCCATTTAACTAGATCGAAAAGCCCCCCCCCCCCCTTTTCAGGTTTTTTTCTTGAATTGATTTTCAAAAATACGCATATTTTTCCTATGTTTCGGATTGAGTGAAATTCGTGAAAAACGGAGAGCTCCTTATTTAAAAGCTTGCCATTTCACTTGTAAGCATTATCCATTCGAACGCAGTTTTGAAATCCAGATATTTGACTAAATAAGACACAATCCAAAGCCAAGTAATTTCTTCTTAACCAGTAACAAGATCGACCCCCCCCCCCCTTCCTTTTTCAGGTTTTTTTTTCTTGAATTGACTTTTAAAAATATGCATATTTTTTCCTATGTTTCGGATTGAATGAAATTCGTGAAAAACGGAGAGCTCCTTATTTAAAAGATTGCCATTTCACTTGTAAGCATTATCCATGCGAACGCAGTTTTGAAATCCAGATATTTGACTAAATAAGACACAATCCAAAGCCAAGTAATTTCTTCTTAACCAGTAACAAGATCGAAAAGCCCCCCCCCCCTTCCTTTTTTCAGGTTTTTTTCTTGAATTGATTTTTAAAAATATGCATATTTTTTCCTATGTTTCGGATTGAATGAAATTCGTGAAAAACGGAGAGCTCCTTATTAAAAGATTGCCATTTCACTTGTAAGCATTATTCATGCGAACGCAGTTTTGAAATCCATATATTTGACTAAATAAGACACAATCCAAAGCCAAGTAATTTGTTCTTAACCGTGACATTAAAAATGTCAGCATACATGTAGGTTCGTTGATCGATCGTCCTATCGCTTCTTGGGCTGTGGAAAGGAGATGATCACTCTTAAAAAGCTTCCTTTTGTTCCATCTGGAATCCTGTGCTCACAAAGCTAACGTACTTCACCAATGTCATAACGCTATAATTTACAGAACTCATAAGTTTTCCAATTAGGCAACACATTATAATGGCAACACTTAATGATATTATATTTAGATAAAGTATAAATGATATAGGTCTGTCAAAATAATTCAGCAAGCAAGTTAAGATATAAAACGTTCATTGTGACTGTATTGTACATCAAAAACGATATGGCTACCACTTCCGGCTATTCACTTCCGCCCAATACATTTCAACAATATACCAAAAATATCGAACACAAAAAATACACCCAAAGAAACACTCAAAAGTGACACAAAATAAAGTCTCTCTATATCCTGTCGACAATAAAAGAACTCTCGCTACCGATACACTTGACTGTTCTCACAAGTAAGGTGGACAAGTGAATGTAAGCCAAGGTTATATTTAGGTCATCGATAAACGAATACTTACAAAATACACGCTAAATAAATATTCAAAAATATAAAATATACATACCACGGTCTGCTATCCGTGCCCTTGTTATGTTTGAGGCATTGCAAGTTGCATACTGCAAAATATACTTCTTATGCAGCAACACTCAGCTGCTAACTATATAATTGATAATACGTCGTCAATATATTTAAATGTCGAGTTGAAGTCCACAGCAAGTGTTTTCTCTTCTCATGAACAATTTCTAAAACGAGGTAAGTTATTGACAAACAAGTTGATGAAACAAGAATATCACCAGTCTCGTTTAAAGTCATTATTTCGTAGGTTCTATGGTCGATACAATGACCTTGTCAGCAAATACAGTCTTTCACTAAGTCAAATGCTGACTGACGTTTTTCATACTAGTTGTTAGGCCATTATTTACACACTGAATTGTCGACGGATTTTTTCATTATTTCCCGATCATGACAAGGAGCAGACGGCGGGTGTGACGGAAGGCAGGGGATGCTCACTCCTCCATGGCACCTGATCCCACCTCTGATGTCTTAGAGGTCCGTGTTTGCTCTGCTCCTATTTTCTAATGTTTAATGGACTAACATAGATAACACTACATAGATATTTGTCAAGCAAAAATTCAAGCATCTTTTTAATATCAACTTTAGAATACTTGTGTGTACAGTCAGAATGTTTTTTAACAAAATAATTTTGCAAATGACCAATGACAAGGTAAGTATGTTTAAGAGTTCCACTTTTATTGAGAAAGCAGTTGTCTATGATGTAAAAAAAAAAAAAGTGGACTTTAAGTTATCGTGGGGAATGGTTGTATAAAGTGTTGAAAAGTCGTACGTTTTGATGTTATTGATTTTGTTAAAATTTTATGATTTCAAATTTTCTAAAAAATCTTTGGAGTTTTTAAAAATCCACATAAGTTTCTCCTTCACTACTGTAACTATTTTAGTGAGGAGTAAAGAAAGAGGCTTGGTAGAACATTTACTGGAACCTGCCATGTATCTTTGTTTGTGAGGATTTTAATGGAGATTTGGAATCCAGTAATGGTATGGTAATTCAAATCCTTTTTGATTGCTGGGAATATTAAAAATATTTAAAATTGACATGTGGTTTGGAAGATTTTCCTCCTTAGAATTAAAGGGAGTTATGGGTATAAGTTGGATTACTACTAGCTGAATTAAATCCTAGTTTCTCTAAAATACAATCAAATAATGAGCCTTACAAGCAAAGACAATGTTGTTAACTGCTTTGTCAGCAGGGACTAATACATACTCATCGCATAATCTATCTAATTTGCATTTTCGAAGACAGAAGGATAGATGGTTTTCACATTGCCCCTCAATCGTATAATGCGGGATTTCAACATCCATCTGATAGATTTAATCCATTCTGAGGTCTTCTTTTTCATATCTGGCCCTTCGTCTGGCGTAATCTTCTACTGAATTTTATGAAATCGTTGCCGTATATTCAGCAGTGCTATATAAAAACAATGTTTGTGGTCTTTTACTTAAAAATATGTTATACTAGATGAAATCCCGCGTTCAAGCGCGGGGAATTGAGTTTATACCACTACCGACAGAAAAATTCCAATAATATATATTGTAGTTTCTAATGACAGCCTACAGGCTTATAGCAGGAAGAAATACTTTGTTCAAAATCTCGCATTTAGTTTTGGAGCAGAAGTAGATGTACGTCTTCACCCCCACCCCCACCCCCCATCCCCTTTTGTAAAAACTTGAAAAATAACAATTTCATTTTTTGACGTTTATTGTGAAACCTGTTATACTATGTTATGGATATTGTACTTCAGGTACTCTTGTTTCATTTCCGTCAAGGATAAAAGCAGCGAATATGCACATTTTTATGATAAATTGATTTTTTTAATTTGTAAACATTACCTTTTAACGCCCTATGAAAAGGCCCAGTATTTGATACAAAAGACTGTATTCAGAAAAAACTGAGATGTATTGATTAAAGCACAAAATTTTTAACAGCTTTAATTGTATTTGAACATTAGCTTATTTCTTGAATTTTCTCTTTTCATGTAAGCAAGTTTATTACGAAGTACAAATTGTTTTTCGGGATCGTTGCCACGATGCTCTCAGTGAGAAACATACAAATTTTACTGATAAATTTATTAGGAAAACCTACTAACAGGCATTGGGTAATCGTTATCGAGTAATCGTAATCGGTTGTAATGATTACTTATTTTCAAGTAATCGACAGTAATCTGTAATCGTAGAGATTTTCGATTACTTGTAATCGTAATTTAATCGATTACAGCTAAAAATTTCTATGTAATTATAATAGCTTTTTCGATTACTTTCAATTACTTTATACATAAATGGATGTTATTTTGGAGAATTATTTCCAGTCAATCAGACATAAATATCAAATACAAACAACCTTGTGCTTTGTTTCGATTTCCTAACTTTTATTATCATAAGTTTAATAATGTTCTCAATAAAATTTTCATTATAGACCTACTGGTCTAGTATTAAAGAATTCAGAAGTGTATTCCAACCATTTATTAATAAAATATACAGATTTTTTGTGTGCATTTTACATTTGACCCTCTGTTCTCTTGCTTCATGTCCTTTTTCATATTTCAAATGTTGAAAAACTTTGTCTGGTAATAGAAAGTTATAAATAGCAAAAAACAGATTTAAAGTGTTGTATTAAATATAAATAATTTGGTAAATAAACTACATTGTACTTGAAAAAAAGAAGATGGAAATACGTATTCACGCTGTTCCTGCACTGCTAGGAGACAGATTCCGAAGGTCGAGAGTTCAACCCCGGGTTGGGGCGGAAGTGGGTATCCTAATAAAAGCGAATTTCTCTGTGCTTTCTATATATATATATATATATATATATATATATATATATATATATATATATATATATATATATATATATATATATATATATATGTGTGTGTGTGTGTGTGTGTGTGTGTGTGAGAGGGTGTGTTTGTAAGACCCCGATACTCACTACACGTACTAGGTAACACACCAGCAAGTCACTACATTTTGAAGAGTCACCACTTACACTCATGTAGTGAGTTTTCTAAAGTGTTGAAAACGGAATTCCGCACCGTATATTACCCAGAAAATACAAAATTGTTCATAGTGTGAGTTTCCGGTCTGAACGTGATTTTTTCCACACACATTTTCATGCTGCACCATGGCGTTTACACACTTTCCCCTGATGGATTTTTTGCGCATGCGCACGAGTAACTTCCGTGAAAATGGACATCAACAGTAAGAGTAAGTTATTTACAACATATTTTGACAATTTTCACATAGTACAAAATCCGAATTAACTGTTTTTGACATGTTTTATTATTATTCAGTCGCTTAAAGACCAGAGTACTGATAAAAAAATTATAACATGATTTTAACAGATTATTTTGTTAGAAATGACATTCAGTTAAGGATGTGAATAAAGTTGCACTTCTTCTAAGGATATTTTCTCTATTAATTGAAATAATTAACTTTAAAATAACGTACCGTGTTTAATGAAATTATTATTTTAAACTTTAAAATCAGTTTTATATGTTACATAACATTTATTAATATTGACTGAATTTCCTCGAAACTCCGACATTTTAAAGTAGTTTGTCAAAGGCAATGCGATTGCAAACAGATAAATTAATAAGTTATAGGCCCTAAGTTTGTCTTTTGTGCACTTAACATTAGGGTATTGAAAAAAGTCATTGTGAGTTACTGGTTGTAAAAGTAGAATGAGGGATAATCCGAATTTCCTGATCAAGAATGATAAAAGTGGACTTACCTTTTCTTAAAAAAAAAAGTTTAGTAAATAAACATATGTAAATATTTTAGTTAAAAACAAGTGAATTTGTTTTAGTGTTCTTTTATCCGTTTGTTTGGTGTTTTTTTTTTTTTTTAGTGTTTTTTATCTGTTTTAAACAATTCATTTTAAATAATGTTGCCTTATCTAATGAGATTATTTCATCATCTCTAATGAAATTATTTCATCATATAATCTCACATTTTATATACCAGTAATTTGACTTTACCAGAACTTCCTGAAAGTTTAGTTTATTTGAAAGAATGAGTTTGATACAATTGCAAAATATTCAAGAGAAAAAATAAAATTCTCTCATATTTGCTTTATATTAAAGAATAAGTAATTAAAATAATTGTTTGCTTGTTTACCATCCCTTTGAAAATTGTTCTCTCATACTGAGATGCCACCACTTGCCGGTGGAGGGCCAAAAATTTAGACCTGTGCACCCATAAGCAATTATGGATCTTTTTCATGCCATTGCATACTATGAAACAGAAGCTCGGTATATACTGTCATCCAAAGGACCTGTCCCCATGTTCCCCAATGAGATTCGAATCCGCAATGTAAGCTGCGTCTCCAGAGCAAATGCTATAACCACTGCGCATAGTATTAGTAATTAAAAAAGATAAATGTGAGTTAAATGGAAAGAATTTTCAAGCTTTCTTTATGCAAAAGGACGGGAGCAAAATAAATCAACATTTTTAGACTAACATTTTGGTTGGCTTTCAGTTTTCAGATTATTTCTGCTGCTGTAGGGTCAGTGCTGAGTTTTAGTAACTGAGATTCTTTAAATGTGATCATGTTTACATGTAAAATTTGTTGAATCAATTTCATTTTTTAATTTGTCCCCTTATCTATTTATTCATTTTGCCATTCAATTGAATAGTTTTAATTTTATGACCAATAATGTGTTTTTCTATTTTTAACCTAATTCTTATCAATTAATTTTTCATTTGAACTGCCACCAGACAGGTTGTAACACTCCAATTTTACACTGTTGTAAAAACTGAGCAAACTTGACTTAAACGTGAGGTCTATTTGTTAAAATCTGTTAACCTTTACATGATTTAATATATTAATAACTACCGTAATGGTTGAGATTCAGTATCTCAAACACTGCTATCTAGAATACCATGGATATGTCGGAGTGATTTTGTGGTCCAACCATATATTATTTAAGTTTATTATACTTTCATGTAACTTAGTTGAATCTGATTCATCGAGAAACATTTGTTAAAAAACACTATTACCTACTGAATGATGAAGTCATGCCCTCCGGCATAGCAACAGTCAACAATGCTTGATGACGGGTGATATTCCAAAAATAGTGACTGCGCAGAATTTATGCGCGCAAGGTTCACTTTTATATGTATTCGCATAAAACATTCAGCATAATATAATAAATATTGCATGTAGTTGAGTGTAACATTGAAAATTTTCACCCCAAGAAAACCATTGTCAACCGAGGTGCAGCCTCGGTTGACAATGGTTTTCTTGGGGTGAAAATTTTCAATGTTACACTCAACTTCATGCAATATTTATATAATTTAACCCTCGATATCCTGAATCCTTGGGAATCTTGAAGTTCTTTCTCAGTAATATAAAGTTTGAGATTGTATTATTTAAATACTGCATGTAGTTGAGTGTAACCATGGTAACATTGAAAATTTTCAGCCTTAGAAAACCATTGTCAACTGATGCACAGCCGAGGTTGACAATGGTTTTCTTGGGGTGAAAATTTTCAATGTTACCCTCAACTGCAACTACATGAAGTATTTTTTATATCATACTGAATGTTTTATACAAATACACATTACAGTGAGTCGCCCGCGTGGCGCGTCTGCTCTAGAGTTGCGAAGTAAGGAGTTGATCCTTACGTCGCGGGTTCGAATCCCACTGTGGGACGTGGAGACTGGTCCTTCGGATGAGACCGTATAAACCGAGGTCCCATGTCGCAGTAGGTGCTGGCACGAAAAAGATCCCTCATTGCTCAATGGCCGTAAGTGCCGAGTATAGGACAAAATTTGCAGCTCTCCACCGGCAAGTGGTGGCGTCTTCATATGAGTGAAAAATTCTTGAGAGTGATGTTAAACAACATACAAACAAACAAACACATTACAGTGAACCTTGCGCGCATAAATTCTGCAGAGTCAATATTTTTTTGAAATATCACCTGTAGTCAAGTAATGTCGACTGTTGTTATCCTGGAGGGTGTGGCTTCATTATTCAGGGGGTAATAGAGTTTTTAACAAATGTTTCTTGACGAATCAGATTCAGCTAATTTAAATGAAAGTATAATATTAAAAATTATGACTTAGTCGGCCTTTAATCTATCTAGGAGTACTACAATAAGTAAATGTTTGGGTTTTTTAATACATATAATACAATACAGAACAATGTGTTTGGATATAGCAAAGAGACAATCTCATTTATGCAATATGTTGTAAAAATGACAATTTAAAAAAAAAATATTTTGGAGTGGGGGGGGGGGGCCTGAATCTGCCACTGTTAATGTACCTGAAAGTGCTCAATAAATCACATTGAAGTCATTGATTACTAGTCTGATAATTAGTATGGGTTAGGAATTAACAAGACATATAGTATAGATTGAAATAGTAATACCTGCTTAACTGGGTTAGCAAAATAACAATGAAACTCCAAAAATTTTAAATACAGTCAGACCTTGATATCTGAGGATTCAAGATATCCAGGGCAAAATACCCAAAGAATAAGGGTTTGGGACTTCAAAATCCCTTCAAGATATCCATGATATTCAATATATAAGTGTCATAGATACTGAAGTTCAACTTAAGTAATTATTGCATGAAAACTTGATATGTTTATATACATATACACTATGCATATATGCATATGCACTATATGTTTGCACTATATATATACACAAACTTAATTCTCATTAATAAGAAAACAGCAATATGTTGCTATACAGATATCATGATTTATCGAGTTTGGTGATGCATTGAATTCGCACATTTTAGGGTAAATACAATGTACAGAGCTACAGTTTATTAGACTTTTTAATAAGATTTCTTGTCGCCTGCATGATGCAGTGGTTAGGGTGTCTGCTCTAGAGTCGCGGAGTAAGGAGTTGATCCTTACGTCGCAGGTTCGAATCCCACTGCGGGTCGTGGAGACTGGTCCTTCGGATGAGACTGTATAAACCGAGGTCCCTTGTCACAGTAAGTGCTGGCTCGAAAAATATCCCTCACTGGCCCTGAGTGCCGAGTATAGGTCAACATTTGTAGCCTTACACCAGCAAGTGGTAGCATCTCTATATGGATGAAAAAATCTCAAGAGGGACATTAAACAACAAACAATCAATCGATAAACAAGATTTATTAACTGGAATGAAATCTATAAGACATCAGGCCTAAGGGAAAAAACATGCTTGTATACATGTACCATTACTTGCAAATAAAAAATAGGGTTGATAGGTAAAATTTTGTTTTTATTTTGTTTAAATTTTTTTATAAAGGCATAAACATTGCAATTCATTTTTTTAATAACAATTTGAAATTTTTGCAGAAAGATTGGAAATGACAATGGTTAAAAACATGAAGAATGCTGAAAAAAAGATTTTAAGGAGTGCCAACTCACTTCGACATACATGTATCCCTGGTATTTGAGATATCAGTATTCTAGATAACAACCTTCATTAAAAGAAATTAAAATCTATAACAGGACATGAATGCCTTACCCAGGATAAATTTTGATGAAACAAGGAAAAAAGTATCAGGCTTCTATGGTTCAAAATCAGAGTAAAGGAGGAATGATGAGGTCAAGGTCAAAGGAAACTTTATAAAGGTTTGAAATATTATGACACAGTTGAATAACTCTCACCAATTTTGTGTTATTGTATGTTTGATAGAAATATTATGAATACTTTCTTTAAAAAAAAGAGCTGCAACTAAAATAAATAGCAAGATTAATGATTAACAAAAGGAACAGGTCATAATTTGGACACAGTTGAAATGTTATCACCAATATGTGTCAGTGCAAGTGCATAGATAAAAATAAATTAAAAGATTTTTATAAGACTAAGCTACAAAATAAGGAATAGCGAGGTCTTTTTTTTATAAAGTCTTAAATAAATTGGTCCCATACCTTCCACTGCAGTGAAAGAATACATTTCCCGTCCTCATTTTGTATGAAAATTAAATCAAAGTAAATTAAAGTTCATAAATACAGCTGTACATATATACAATATAATATGACCTTTAAATTTCTCCTTCATCAGCCATGTTGAGGCTGTGGTATAGATGGCTACTACTTGAAGGGTACAGACTCCATTCAGTTGCAAAATATTTGGTGATTTCCTTTTCTAAATGAAATATTTGGGAATTTTAAATGTGCATGATTTTGGATATCATGCAACCTGAAAATGTTTGAAAGTTGTATAAAATCTTACTTGACCATGACACTTTTTTATTTCTAAGGAAATATGACATGGATTGTTTTTCTTGTAATTCTAGCAGGGATATATCCACTGCAATTCAATCAAGGGTGTAAAGAGATTTTCCTCTGGTAAATTGTATTCTATACATCCTCAGAGGCTGAAGCAGCAAGCTAACTTGTAATACAAGATTTGATTGTATAGCAAGCCAGCTGGTGTAATTTAGTATGTACTATGTACAGCTTGAGCCGAAAGTTAAATATTGTGATGTCACAAGGCATAGTTAAAAAGCACTGGGGCCTTCTGCACACATGTATGGAATACAACACAGAGTAAATCCCCTACACCCTTGATTCAGCCTCAAGGTGTATGGAATACAATCCAGGGTAAATCCCTGTACACTCTTGACTAAAAGTATACTATATGCTTCTAACATACTGTCTAAATCTTAAATGTAGCATACTTTCTAAATCTAAATTGATTAATTAATTTCCTGATAATTTGATTGAATTGATTAATTTGACAGTTTTGCACTGAAGGCAAGGTCTAAATTGTCCAAAAACTAGGAGGAACCTGTGATTTGAGGGTTTATTTCATGGTTTTGAATTACTATTCAGGAGTCTTTTCTCATTTCATAATAAAATCAGGGACCTTTACTAGGAGGGGGTTCGGGGGGGGGGGGGGGGGGGCAACTCCCCTTTTATAACCAAAATTATTCGTATAAAGATTAAGAAATTTTATTTTGTTGTTGCTAAATATTGCATTTATAATTTGTGTCCCAGGCCCTTAATCTTTAGACACCCTTCTGGATCCGCCACTGCCCTACAGTCACTGAGTTATATAGATTATGTATGTAGGGTCTTTTGTTGTTAAAATGACTTGTCCCACCCTAAAATGGCCAAAATAAGTACCTTAGCCATCATACTTTGCAACTGTCCCACTCTAAAAGTCATAAATATTGCCTGCATATTACAAGATTTTCATTTTTCAGAAATGTGCTGGTTACCGGAAGTTCACAAGAACCAGTTAAGCGAAGGTAACACCCTACAACATGCAACATGAACATGAACTGATCACCGAGACTGCATTGCGTATGAAAGACAGTTTTGTAAGTATTTGTAAGCTTTAAAGTATAAAAATCTTCTCTTGTTACTTTTTGAAGATGGAAATTTAGAAGATGCTTGAAGTTCATCGTATGTAGTACTGTGAACTTTGGAAAGTTGTCACTTAGTTGAGAAAATTCGAACTAGGTCAGCTGTATGTGTCAATTTTTCGGAACGATAATCTTTATAGTGCCCGTTTTATTCATTTTTTATACATGTACAATGAACACAGTTGGGCCTGCATTACAGTCTATCCTTGTTTGGGATTGGGAAACACAGAAAAGTTACAGTGTCTGTTTAAGGGTTTTTGGTCAACTCGTATGATCGTATCTAGGTCAGATCTTCTCCTACAAGTAAGAGCCTCGGTTAAACATCCCTACGCTCCTTATATACCTCGGAGCGCCAAGTCAAAAGTATATCGCCGTGAACCTCTAGCATGTTGAGTAGATCAGATCAAACCCAATAGGTCAACTCATATTAATGAAACGACAAAATTCGTAACCAGGAGAATTGTTACAAGCTGACTCCCCTATATAAATTGATGACAACTCGTAACTTAACAATATTAACAACTTATTACCCCTTTTGATGTCAACATGGTGAAATACGGACCCAAGACTTGGTCTACGAGGTGAACTGACCTGACCATAGATAGAATGTTCTATCGTTAAAATGATAAATGTCCTACGGACCCTGTTTAACGATAGAATGCATTCCGTGTATTGTCTATGTAGCAAAGAAAATACGGGAGATAACTCTAACTTAGTGCATTTACTATGAAAAATCCTGAGAGTTCTGAATGTCAACATGGTGTGTAAATTTGAAACGAGTAAAAAATGTTGGTGAAAAAGTGTTGAATTCTTCCATTATATGGATTAAATTTTTAGATGAAAGGTATTTACAGTCTCAAAAAGGTTTGTTATGATTAATTTGACTGTTATTTTCAATGCAACTTCATTAATTTTCTCCAAAATCATTTCGGAGCGATTCTGCAATTTTCTGCTATATTACTGGTATAGGGGAGGCATTCTAACTGTAGTGAGGGCCTGTCCCAAGACACAGTTAGATTATTCTAATTAACCTGACCAAGGCCACATAGTGGCCGAGGTCAGGTCTGGTTAGCAAGTCGGTCATGTCAAGGGTCCTTCTTTTCACCATGTGGAACTCATATGGGGTATCAATTGTTTTATTTTACCGATAAGAAAATTATATATTATACACTTGAGTGCATGATATTGCATTACATTACCAATGTTTTTTGAATGGGATCTTGATTCACTAGTGAAGTTGTTTATGCTGACTTCTGCAAGTCATGTAAGTTTTTGCATAATGATTTACTGATTAAAACAATTTTTGATTGACAGTAACATGCATTAAATTGTTATGCCCTGTTCACACGGAGAGTTTAATTCACAGTAAATAAATGCGAAGTAAATAATGTGAATTAAAATAATGCGATTTAAATTGTGTTCACACGGCAGCTAATGCGAAGTAAACTAATGGGAATTAAAATTTTATTTCTACAGTAAGGCTATTCAGTAAGGCTATTATGACGTCATTTTCAAATTACATCACCTAATGCGCAGCAAACCCATATTACATTCTGTCATAGTGTCAATGCACATTTCAGTGATTAACATAATTTTTCTTTGTTTTCCACTAAAAAATAGCATAAGTATCCATATCTGTCCACAGACATGTGGCATGTGACTTAATTGTGCCATTACGCATGCGTCAAAATTTAATTCGAATTAGCTTCGCTTAGCGTTCATACGGAGCTAATGCGAAGTAATTTAATGTGCAGTTAATTAATTTGAATTAAACTTATTTGCATTAAATTCCCTGTGTGAACGCGGTTCAAATTTAATTCGCAGTAACTTATGTTTTATTCGAATTAAACTCTCTGTGTGAACAGGGCATTATAATTGAAGGTAACTTTTACTGAGCAAAATGAAAATCTGGCGCAGAATTTTACTATAAAGAAGAGCCAAGTCTGCATTTCCTGGAATTGAATTGTAACAAAATTTTCAAATGAATAAACAAATAAATTTTTTGACTTATAGGCCCTAGATCTGTTGTATTCCATATCATAAACAGACAATGCAAATTTTATAACACACTTTTTTAACGTATAATCATTATTCTATGCATTCTATGCCTAACGGGATAGGCATCTCCTTCAGTACCATGTTTACTCGCCCAAAACGTCACACACAACACTACAAGTTTTTCAAACTATGTTTATTCTCAGTAAAAAAATTGTTTTCTGATAAATGTAATCTGTTCTTTTTGTTTATTGGAATGGATATTTAATAAATTTTAAAGAATACGTTGTAAAATAATAAAAATGTAAAGCAAATTACCACCAAATTTTGCAATTCTTGGCCGATCAGGGGCATGTGTTGATTTAACATGTTTAAGTGATTCAAATTAAGAGATAATTATGGGATATTCCAAATTATTGACTCAATGAAATTGAGCCTATGATATTTTCTGAAAGAAGAACAGAGGTCAGTATATATATATATATATAATTATAATAGTAACTTGATCCGAAGAGCCGTATCATGTCAAGTTGACATGCACGGATCATCAGATCAAATGAGACGCGAAGTGTCGAGTTTGATCTGATGATCCGTGCCTGTCAACGAGACGTGATACGGGTCTCAGGATCAAGTTACTGTTATAATGATAAATTTATTATATACCCCTTTACAACTAGCAAAATATAATAAAAGGAAACTTTTAGGATCAATTACATAACTTTTATCCGTTAAGCAAACCATTTTATCAAGGAACTTTTTGATCCGTGAGAATAAAAACAGCATTTATCTGTGTCAACTCAAAACCATATATGTTTGTATGTTAACATGTTAAGATTTGAATTGCCTTGGGTACGACTTGACTACGGCCATATGACATTGGGTGGCAGGGGATAGTTTCATACTATAGTACGAGCTGTCAAATTTCTATAAAAACTGAGGTATCCCATGATTGATGTGATATTTTATGTAGAAAAATGAATAGAATAATTATGGGATACATGTACATGTGCAGTGTAGCAGAGCTTGCTGAGAAAAATGATGTGCATAATGTAGGTGTCACTATGATGCTTAGCATATATAGAGTTGTAAATGCAAGACATTTGGTCAGTCGCAGAGGAAATTCAGCTGAAAAGCAGTGGTGTGCATCTCAGAGGGAAGGTGAATGGCCCCAGATCAATTGGTGAATTTTCATTAGGGCATGCATTGTTCTACAGAATACTGGGTGTTTTATCCTGCTCGATCGGGAATGGGATGGGCTGTATAGGTGCGACAGTGGCCCAAATCTTGGAAAAACAAGCCAAAATCTTTGGAGACCTCCAAGTGCATTTTCAGTACATGTGCACTTTAATATGTAGGTTACATGTTATATGTTGACACATTTTTTGAGCTTTAGATATATGAAGTGCAATTAATTAGCACCCAAGAAACTGCCCTAAACTATCTGTTTTTATTGACCTCATGCATATGCCTACCCCCTCGGCACATGTTTGGCATTGAAAAGAAAAATTATCCCCTGCCACCTTGATAACAGATATGTGGAAATTAATTTTCTGTTTTTAGAACTTCATTGAGATTTGTCATCTATTACAGCAAGTATTTAGAATAAAATATATTTAAACCAAAATCGTTTTTTAATGCCAACTTTTAGAGATCAAAGAGCGAGCCTAGATAATTAATTAGAATTTATTAGTATGGTATTTCATTGTACATGTAAGGCCATTCCAAGTTTTTTCTATGTTTAGCGTCCGCATGTGCCTTGGTTTTTCGACATCCCTTATCAAAAAAAAAAACAAAAAACAAACGAACAAAATCAGGAGTCCTGAAATTGTTTATTCTGGTCCAAATCACTGAATTCTGTCAATTTCTCTAAGTATTTGTCTATAATATGCCATATTTGGAATATTTTAAGCATTTAGTACCTTGATTTTGCTGAAGAATAAATATTTCCATGAGAAAAATAGATTAATGGAATCATATCCTTTGAATGACATCATTTTTATGACTATAATGACTTGTGTTTTACTTTTTGGTTTGTGTGTTTTTTGCGAATAGGTAGGGAGGTATTTGAAAGATGGGTGGACGCTAAACATAGAAAAAACTTGGAATGGCCTAAGGTAATATTTTCCATGCGCATCAATTTCATAAATCTGTGGTGCAGCCATGCAAAATGACTTGATATTTTGGAGTTAGGAACCACATCAGAGGAAAAGTTTGTTGCTTTGCCAGTGGATGTCAATATGTTGATTGGTGGCTCTGATTTTATTAGGTCACCTGAGTCACTCAGGTGACCTATTGCTACATGTATCTGTTTTCATCCGTTGTCGTGCGGGTGTGCGTCTTGCGTAAACTTTTTACATTTTCAACTTCTTCTCAAGAACTACCGGGCCAATTTCAACCAAACTTGCCACAAAGTATCCTTGGGTAAAGGTAATTCAAGTTTGTTCAAATGAAGGGCCACACCATCTTCCAAGGGGAGATAACTAAGAATTAGTGAAAAATTAATGGCATCTTTTAAAAATCTTCTTCTCAAGAACCACTGGACCAGGTAAGATGAAACTTATGTGGAAACATCCTCAGGTAGTGTAGACTCAAGTTTGTTAAAATCATAACCCCCAGGGGTAGGGTGGGGCCACAATGGACGATCAAAGTTTTACATTATAGGAATACATAGGAAAAATCTTTAAAAATCTTCTTCTCCAGAACCACTGGGCCAAGAAATATAAAACTTATGTGGAAACATCCTCAGGTAGTGTAGATTCAAGTTTGTTCAAATCATGACCCCTGGGCAGGGGTGTGCAATTACAAAAATTAGTTACTAGCCTGGGCTAGTGGAAGTAACAAAGTTACTAGCTCGAGGTTGACAATCATCACTAGCCCATTAACTACCGAAAACAATACTTGTATAAGTATAACAAAAAGGTAAAAAAAAACAAAACATTTAAGTTGAAATAAATAAAACAAATAATGGTTTGCGCTATGTTATCGTCAGGTACTTCTCCCTATTTTTATCAAATATAATTGTCACTGAAACGACTGGCGATAGCAACACACAATACATATATGTTGAAAAGAATTAAAGATTATGATTTTACAACAAAGTAAATTCGTACATCAATTCAGTCGATGTAAATATACGTATACTTTCATTTCAGATTTACTAGCCCGACAGGCTAATGCAGTATAGATTTATGATAGCCCAACCTCTAAAATTGGTAGCTCTGGACGTTGGGCGATGGTAATTGCACACCCCTGCCCGGGGCAGGGCGGGTCACAATGGGAGATCAAAGTTTTACATGGGAATACATTGGAAAAATCTTCTCCAGAACCACTAGGCCAAGAAAGATGAAACTGATGTAGAAACATCTTCAGGTAGTGTAGATTCAAATTTCTTAAAATCATGATCCCAGGGGAGGGTGGGGCCATAATGAACAATGAAATTTTTACATTGGAATACGTAGGAAAAATCTTGAAAAAATTATTTTATCAAGAACAGCAAAGCCATGATTGGTTATATTTACATGGAAGCATCCTCAGGTAATATAGAGTGGGGCCACAATTTATGATCAAAGATTTACATATGAATACATAGGAAAAATCTTTAACAATCTTCTTCTCAAGAATAGCAAAGCCATGATTTGTCTTATTTATATGGAAGCATCCTTGGGGTAATGTAAATTCAAATTTGTTCAAATCATGACCCCCTGGGGTAGGGAGGGGACACAACAGGTGATCAAAGTTTTAGTTAGGAATATATAGGAAAGACCATTTAAAAATTTTCTTCTCAAGAACAAAAAAGCCATGATTAGTCATTTTAATACAGAAACATCTTCAGGTGCTGTAGATCACTAAATTTTCGGGACACTTCATTTTCGCGAGATAGTCACTGACTCCTTATTAGCGAGACAGAATATTCACGAAATGTGTTTGCTGTATATAATCTTTAGGAATACTTTTATAAGCGAGAATGAAATTTTCACGAGCACACTGTCTCACGTAATTACGCAAAAATAAAGTTCTTGTGAATAAAAAGTGTTTTACAGTAGTGTAGATTCAAGATTATTCAAATTATGACCCTCGGGGGTAGGGTGGGGCCATATTAGAAAATAAAACTTATAGGAAAAAAAATCTAAATGGGGGATAGATTAGAACTTAATTTATGAGTTGTTACTGAATATTAGACTAATTATTTCGATGATCATGATCATCCTATTTTTCTTGCTTTTGGGCAACAAATTAAGGTTCTTCTATCAGTTTATTTTATACTCTATGGATCCTCTA
This sequence comes from Saccostrea echinata, assembly GCF_033153115.1. Classification (NCBI taxonomy): domain Eukaryota; kingdom Metazoa; phylum Mollusca; class Bivalvia; order Ostreida; family Ostreidae; genus Saccostrea; species Saccostrea echinata. The sequence continues at coordinate 7,726,542 of NW_026889777.1, forward strand.
TGGATTGTTGTTTTATACTCACGTGACCGTTAAGGCCCTTGGGTCTCTTGTTATATGATACATCATGGATATCATTTAATTTCGATGACGAATACCAAGAGTGCAGACTGCAATGAACTTACAAACTAGGAAATCAGGCTTTCTTGCATTTTGTGGGGCCAGCCAAATGGCGCAGTGCACGTTTTACACTAATACAGTGGCTATACAAGCTATAATTTGGGTCCATTAAAAATGAATTTGTAAATTTTTTTTATTTGTTTACCGAATAAAATTATGAAAATGTTGTAAATCACACTTGAAATAGAACATGTGATTTAGATGACAAATCATAATTATTGATTTTCGTTTGTGTCGGCATCCTGGTTAAAGTTTTAGGAGCAAGTCCATTCCCAAGTAACTATAAGCTGTACCTGGACCCAAGTTACATGGATGATGCATCTAGGGATGGACAATACTAGACTTGCTTCAGATACTGGATCTGACCTAAATTTTTCTAGATGAGTGACCAGGTTAAAGTTTTTGGAGCAAGTCAATGCATTTCCTAGTAACTAAGTCCTACCTGGACCAAAGTTGCATGGAGGATGCACCTAGGGATAGACACTACCAGACTTGCTTTGGATGCTGGATCTAACCTTTATTTTCCAGATGAGTAATTATTAGCCTTACCAGAACCAAACTAGCATGGAATGATGTATCTAAAGGTGGACACAAGAAGACTTGCTTTTGATGCTGAATCTGACCTACATTTTTCAGATATGTGACCAGAGTAATGTCTTTGGAGTAGCTCTATCACTTTATGACATGTTATGACTAAACTTGCCTGGATGATGAAACTAGGGATGGACACTACCAGACATGCTATGGATGCTGGAACTGATCTACATTTTCTTTATGAGTAAACAGTTTAAGTTTAAAGTTTTTGGAGCAGGTCTATTCCCATGCAACTATAAATCCTACTTTAACCAAACTTGCATTGATAATTGATCTCGCACAAAATTGGTACAAGATTTACCTTACTTATAGATACACATGTACCATTCATTGAGCTTTGTAATCTTTGATTACCTATGTTTATATGTTGATAAAAAAAAAACTCAATAAACAGTTAACTTTTTTGTAAAAAGTATCACTAGTCAACCAAGAAACTTGTTTTCCCTTAGATCAAACACAAGTTTTGGTGGTCATTTAATTACAGGCAAAGAATTGATTAAAATTTAAAAAAAATCTTCTAATATTTGGTCGATAAAATATTTCAGGAGGGATCATTTCAATGACAAAACAAAAGGTTAACAATGGTTTTCAAAAGGGTGTCAATTTCATTTGTTATCCTCCAAAACAGGCACCATTTATTTAGTATGTTATTAATTAAAGCTTATGTATTCCCTGATCACATCTGTTTTCAGAGAAGACGAATGTCACCTTCATCAGAAGCAGATTTTTACTGCCAGGCTGGCTTTGACCAAAAAGGTTTTGAGATCAAATTTATATCAGACTATAAAAGTAAGTTTATATTATTAATTTACTCTCAACATCTGTGGTTTTGTTTTGTAAAGTGGATGGATGTAGAAAGAATAATATTGCTTGAATTTCATATTTTTTCATTACATGATTATAATTTTATATGCTCTTAAAGGACTTATCGCATGATCTTTCAAAAATCGTAATTTTATGAAAAATATTATCTACAACCTTGTTTATTAAAATACTGAATACAATAAACGTTGTTGAAAGCATATTTTAATAGATATTGGGAGTTGAAATTCAAATACGGCAATATACATATTTCAGCCCGATTTCGGCGGAATACTGCTCTGACATCATAGGCGACAATTCAGTGATAGAGAGATGAGAATATGCACACTATTTACGGAGTTATCAACGACAAATGCAGCATAATTACGAAAAATGCTGAAAAAATTAATTCCTAACGTGCTTTTCATTTACTATAGAAACATGAACTAGTTCTAAGGTATAAGACTTTTGAGATATTTTCGTTTTTTTTGATTCCAAACATTTAGAATCTATAGCTCTGATGGTGTCGGGTGGTTACAAAAGCTCTGATTACGGCAATGTTTAGTGATCGAGAAATTATTTTTCAAGATCGCCATTAAAAAACGTATGAGGACTTGCATAAATTAATATTATGTTAAAAACGAAAAACAACAAAGTTATATAATGTTAAATTTGTGAATCAAATAAGTAAATACATGTGATAAGATGACAAATCAAATCGTATTCTGATGGCGAGTTTCTTCGTCTTCGCCGCGTTTCCTTCGCTATCGTCGCTGCTATTTTTACAATGTTAACAGATTTTTCAGATTTTTTCTTGCTGACAGTTCTAACATATAAGGTTGGATATTCAATTTCATATGGATAAAATAAGGATTTGGTCGTCCACAACGCAGAAAATTCAGGTTGTATCGCGTATATTTTCGTAAGATTAACGTGGAGCTGATCAGCCATTGTCGCCTTTGACGTCACAGGGTCACGTGATTGCTATCTAATTAACTTAGATTTTTAAATCAGAGGTTTTCATTTGAGTCAATAATTGATTAATTACCGCGGTTTATCCGCAGTAAAAACACAAAATTTATAAACTGTGGTCATAAGGAACGTTTTACGCTTTTAATTTCAAATAATTTAGAAACATGCAATAAGTCCTTTAATTTATAGTTTTGTGCAAAAAAGTTAAAGTCCAGATTGATCTGTATTTAAATTTAAGTTTGTATATTTTTTCCAAAAAATATTTTTTGTATAATTTTTAACATAAATGATGTTTAAACAAATTGGAAATACTGGGACTGATTCTAGAGTAATCCCCTAGTTACAATATGATGTCACACAAAGACACATTTAGCAGAAGACTTATACCTGGAAAATAAGATCTCAGAATCTGAATTGATAAATTTTTTTGTAATATTTTGTGTCTATAAGTAAGTCTTTTATTGAACCTATTTGACTAAAGTGAGCATCATGGCCCATGGGCCTCTTGTTTGAAGACAGTTTTAATTTTTAAAAGGTGATGTTGAATCTAAATGCTTTGATGTTTTAGACATCCAAACGGCTAGCTCGGATGTGGAAGTGGAATCGGACCCTTTTAGTCGGGAATTCCATGGGAAATTCATTTGACAGTGATGATGATGATGAGATTAATTCAGGTAATATATATAAATATAATTATACAAGTTGCACTACCCAGTCTGCTGTTAAGCTAATTTCATGATAATGTCATAAAGAGGGATTTAATATTTATCATGTTTATTCACATGTTTTTGGACACAAACTATTTTTTTTATGTAATGCCACCATCAGTATCAATACTTCATAAAGATAGGCTTCACCCAGTCTGACTATTAAGCTAGATTTATAATAAGGTTATGAACAAGGATATATTTTCATCAAGGAGCAGTGGTCTAGCTTCCACTTGTTGCAGTGTCTCCTAAATTGTGCACATCATTGAAGAACCATTTATAAAATTTTCAAATCAATCAGCCAGAACATTGTTATAGCAAACATGCTTAAAATGAATTTATATGCTTACATTGAAGTGATTTCCTTCCCCATAGATTTAAAAGTGTTGTAAATGGAAAGTTTATGTTTATAAAGAATTAAATATTTTGGTCTCCAGCTCTTTGCTATTGTAAGCATGTTTTACTGTATTATTCCCTGTTGTTTGAATAATTAATTTATCTTTAATTTGTGTGATGCCATTTTAACCATATCTACTAGTGTTGTCAACGAGTACCTGGTTAACCGGTTAATCGGCGAACAATGCGAGTATCAGATAGTAAAACTGCTACTCAGCTACTCGGATATATAGACAAAAGTAGAAAAGAAATGTTATTTTGTTCAGAAATGAATGTACACCTCTACCGTTTTATTTACCGTTATTTAACGTTAGACTTGATCTAGCGTTTCACAAACATGACCGATTTGTTTTGATAACACTTAGTTTTCACAGTTTATCTAATTGATGGCTTTGATTGCCAAGCGGTATACAATGTAGAAAACCTGGGTTAATTATAATTAACTCACTTATACTGTGCTAGTCCGCAGTACAGGATTAATTTTAAACAAGATGCCTCCACAGCCATCAAAAGCATAGATTCCGAAATGTTTTAAAAGAATTTAAATCTGAAAGGTGTAAAATATGTAAAATGAAATTAACATACACAGAAACGAAACTAAAGTAACATTATATTTAGGACATCCGCAAAAATTGCCAACTATTACAGGATATTCAAGAACAAATTCATTTAGAAGCTTTATTTTGTCTTTTTATAATTAAAAATAAATAAATGAAATGCATCTACAGTGCATTTGCATTTGATATTGGCCAGTATCTAAATGTTAAACATGGAAATTGTAATGACGTTACATATATTATCTAAAAAAAATCCATCCGTGTAACCGTTTACTTGATTGGAAAAGTTACTAAAAATTGTCCGATTTGACAGCACTAGTATCAACACATAATTATAAGATTGGATGCTGCTCGGTTCGGATGGCCAGAGTCATTTTTATCACATAATTGAAGACATATTACTGGCATTTTGTTTTTCTCACATTACTTGAATTCTTGGTTGTCTACAACAAAAATATTTAAATTGATATTTGTAACAGAGATTTAATTTGCAAATTTAAAAATAATGTTACAGTAGTTAAGAACTGGAATTAATATAAAAGTAAGAAGAACTGGTATACATAGCTAACACAATAAAGCATCAGCAAAGTATTGAAATTATGAAGAATAAGAATCAGAGTGAAATGTATTGAGCATGGATATGAAAAGAAGTGACATACTGTTATGAATGAGATTGAGTGGCGTTTTGCTTTTACTTAAGGATTTTCCAAAACACTGATTGATTTGTATTTGAGAATAAATTGTAGGATTCTTATGAGATGCAAATCCAATTTAAAAGCTTCATCAAATTAAAGACAGACTGAATTATATGTCAAAAGAATGTGAAATGGCATTTCATTTTGAAATAAAAACATGATTTCAACTCAGAAAAACCAGTGGGGTACAAAGTAAACAAACTGGAGTGACATACCTAGATTCTCTCTAATGGTCTAATACATGTATGTTTAATTTGGGATGATTATTTTGATTCCTTCATTCCATAGCAACATTGATGTGAAGCCAGCAATTTTTTTCATGCCACGTACAGTATCTAATAATCTCTGCATTAGTCACATACCTCAGTATTTGTGTCAACGTTTTGAGTTTCTATCTTTAACTTTAAAATTTATCACGCAGATGTAGTGAATTTCCGTGTCAGAGGACAGTAATTGCACCATAGTGATTTTCCTTCCCAGAGTATATTATTTACACACACATGTACAGTCTTTACCAAATCTTTTTTTCAGGACATGCCCTTCGGGCAGGTTTAACCACTTATTACGCTAGCCCGAACAAATATTTACATGCCCAGAATTTTATCAAGTAATTTTATTCTTATCTGCCTTTTCATGCCAAGGAAATGATCTGAAATCCATTTCTATAGATCTATTGTCTCGCCATTAATATTGTTTTCAACCTGTATACTTTTTGTGTCTCCTTTGCAAAAGAGTTCCTTGGAAGTCACGTATTGTTTTCAATGTGTATACTTTTTGTGTCTCCTTTGCAAAAGAGTTCTTTGGAAATTGCTGTAGAATAAACTATCGTTAATATTTTATTTGGTGCTCCACTTTAGATGAAAAATCAGACTTTTAAGTACATTTAATGTTATTGGTATTATTTAAGTTGATAATACGGAGGCTTAGGCCTCAGAATTTACATGCCTTTCGGGCTTGTAAGTATGCAATTTCCACATGCCCGCTTCCAATTTTACCAGGTCCCAGGCTTCGGACTCCTGGAATTTGTCGAAGACTGCATGTAGTGAGTTTCCTTGCCAGCTAGAGTACATTATTTACACATATGTAGTGAGTTTCCTTGCCAGAGTATATTATTTACACACATGTAGTGAGTTTCCTTGTCTGTTTAAAATGATCACACACATGTAGTGAGTTTCCTTGCCAGAGTACATTATTTACACAAATGTAGTGAATTTCCTTGCCAAAGTACATTATTTGCACACATGTAGTGAGTTTCCTTGCCAGGGTAAATTATTTACACTCATGTAGTGAGTTTCCTTGCCAGAGTACATTATTTACACATATGTAGTGAGTTTCCTTGCCAGAGTATATTATTAACACACACGTAGTGAGTTTCCTTGTCTGTTTAAAATTATCACACACATGTAGTGAGTTTCCTTGCCAGAGTACAATATTTGCACACATGTAGTTAGTTTCCTTGCCAGAGTACATTATTTACACACATATAGTGAGTCTCCATGCCAGAGTACATTATTAACACACATGTAGTGAGTTTCCTTGCCAGAGTATATTATTTACACACATGTAGTGAGTTTCCTTGCCAGAGTGCATTATTTACCGAAATGTAGTGAGTTTCCCTGTCTGTATACATTTATCACACAGATGTTGTGAGTTTCCTTGCATTGGTTTATTTTCATTTTTGATCAATGTTTGGAATCAGCTTCTGTTTCAATGTTATCGATTATAATCAGACACCAGATTTCTACTTTACAAAGCATAATTTTGAAATTTTAAATTCAAAAGTAATGAGAATCTTTTATCAAGTAGTTTTTTAGAATCTACACACCTAGCTTAATTAAAAATCAAAACAAAAAATGGGGGTTAATGTGCTTCTCTTTGCGCTATTGAGCATTTAGTTTGACTTTTTTGCACTGTAAATACGTCTTACACATAAATCAATTTTTAAAGTTTTTCCTCCAATATTTTTTTCAAATAAATTATGGGAACAAACGCAGTCTTATTTCACCTTGAATAGGTGTATCAAAATTTGTGACAACAAAAAATTTTCAAATTACTTCGCAAGTTCAATTATTTGACCTTTTTGCACTCAGAAAATATTTTTCTGGCATTAAAAAATTTAACAAGCAATAATAATGACATTTTACTGAATTTAAGAAGAATGGTTAAAAGTATTTTATATATTCAGAAAAGAAAATTAAAAGTGGGGGTCTGTGATGTTAATTTTTAGATATTACCAAAATAGTGCTAATTTTAAGCTTAATTTAAATTACGGCTATTTTTTCTGGATTTTCACAATATATTTGCTATACTTATCAAATATAATGATAGAATTCATGATATTTTATTTGATATATAATTTAGGACCAGCATAAAACAATTCATGGCTCAGAATAACTCTGTGTGTAGGCTGCATGGAAAAATAGGAATCCAAACTTAACATACTTTAAATACTTTGATTGAGAAAGAAATGATCATTTTCTTCTAAAAAACCTTCCACCACAAAATATACTGTACGTGTACATAAATTGGCGTATTCAAAATTTAGCGAAATCACTGGGTTTTGAGGTGTTGGCGACATTATGAATTAGCGCTATAAATGTCTGTACCGTATATTGTATTTATAAATGATTTCTTAGTGGTATTCATGAATTAGTGCATTGTTGTCTGCGCCAAGGGCCCCCTAAAATATGAAGCCTGCTTTTTTAAGTACACATACAGTAGTTCCTCACTTAATGCTTTTGGTATGGAGTTTTAACTGAATATATTTTAATTGGTATTGTAGAATCCAAATTTATTGTAAGAACTAAAACATTATGCAAAAGTGGAAATACAGGTTAAGACAAAAATCTGCTCAAAAGCTCAGGAGCATTTTACTTCTTCTGGAGAACCACTTGGCAATTTTAATTTGTTTAAATGAAAGGTGACCAACTTTTCAAGGAGAAATAGCTATGAAACAGTGAAAATTTGATTCATATAAAAATCTCCTTTTTATAAACCATTGAAACTTATGTGGAAGTGTCCTGACATGGTATAGATTCAAGTTTGCATGTTCAAATCTGACTTAATGGGGTAGGTGGAACCAGTATGGAATCAGTATTTTTTTTTACATCAACATATAAAAAAAATGTCATAATAAGATGCAGTCATAACATGGTAGTTTGTTCAATTTTCTTTTTGTAATTAAAAATAAATAAATGAAGTGCATCTACAGTGGGGTAGGATAGGGCTACAATGAGGGATTGAAGTTTTTCATTGGAATGTATGTCACAACAGGACATTGATTAGTCATATTAATGTCCTAGCTGTTATCCTCAGAAAGTGCTGTACAATTTTTTTCCCAATCATGGTTCCTAGAGGTACCCGTAGAGTGGCACAACAATAGTGGATTAAAGTTTTTTGTGGGAATATAAAGGAAAAAATGTTTAAAATAAAAAAGAAATGGAACTTTTTTTTAAATACAATGTATTTTGTGATAAAGAACAAACAGCAGCATTTTTTTTCTTCCATAACTGGTACCATTGAACAGAGCCATTCCACCAAAAATGTTAATTATTCCTAGTTTGAGAGCATTAATATTTTTCATCAAATTTTGAATTCATCTATTTTTATGAGAAAAAAATTGTAAAATGCTAAGTTCAAAATCTTTGGGATTGGTATTTTGACTACTTTGTATGGACATTCTTTAAATAGTGCACTGTGCACAAATTTGGTTGAGAATGCACATTTAGTTAAGTATTTTAGTATATCCCTATTTGTTCAACCTATATATATACTGTCCTGTCTGTCCACTTTATTTTGCAAGTCATCTAAATATTTAAGTGGTAGCCAAAGAAATTCATTTTCAGGTGATTGATTAGTTTTTGTAGATGTGTATGAATTTTGATCTCTCCCCTGAAGCTAAGCTGAAGTGAAGTGATAATTTTGTTGAACATGAATTGTTAGATATCAAATGAATTCCAAACTTTAAGACTTCGTTTCAATACGAAGGGATATGTTAAGATTAGAGCATTGATTGGTGTATACAATTAAAAGAATGTCTTTGTGCTTGCATGATGAACTGGGTTGAAAAATTTTGAAAATATTAAATGTTTCCCTTAGCTTGTTGTGATCCTCCTGGACATCCAAGTGTTTTCGACATTGATGAAGATTTTGTCACTCTCTCTCTCTTGGACCAAACCAAGAAATGAATCAGATGGTTTTAAGAAGATTATAGGATATGTCATAGAATACGAAGACCCCACCACTGGAGGCAGGCTAATGACTACCCAGGAGATGAGTGTGTTTATGAGGGTGAGTAACTGATTACTTGTTGACACATGTATCTTTCTTATAAACTAGTAAGTGGATTTACATGTCCTTTTGTTGCATGTAATTAGTATGTTATGGCTGAAAACTGTGAAAAGATGTTTTACAAAAGTGATTCTTGAAATTTGTTTTGTTTACAAAACTTGAATTTGAGAATTTTTTCATCAGTGTAGGGATTAAAAAAGGACAAGGAATACAACTTCCACATACGGGCCAAGAATCTTGAAGGTTTTAGTGAGTCTAGTGATGTGATTGGTCCCATAACTCCCAAGCCCAAATACAGTAAGTATATTTGAAAAAAATTATAACATTTTAAAAAACAATTACCATATTGTACTTTAATTTCAATTATTTTTTCTTTCACATTTTTAAACTTTTATTTTAGCCAAGGTTTTGCCACCTGGTGTACCAGAGGCTGTCAACAATTCTATAACATATCTGAAATGGGAACCACCTAAACATAATGGTGGCTGTAAAATTACAGGTACTAATTTAAAAGTAGAATAAAAAAGGGAAATGTTGATCTCTGTTCAAAACCACATAAACACTGTAGCAGTTGATAATATTGATTATCTTTGTAGACTACCTTGTGGAAGAGAGGTTTAAGGGAGCAGAGATGTGGTGTAAGTGTAATGAGTACCCCTGCACTGACCCCTCTTTACTGTCACCGATCTTCCTTAGGACTCAGAGTGGGAGTTTAGAGTTACAGCTGTTAACTTTGCTGGAAACTGTGAGCCCAGTCTGTGCTCACCAGCATACAAAATCCAGGAGAAGATTGGTATGTTGTCAAGTTAATAAATGTATCGTACATTATTATGGCACTAGAATAAAGATTTGGAGGTCAAATTAAACCATAATGTGTATTTTCTTCTCAAAGCCCATAATATTCTCACTTTACTGGTCAGGAGCTGAAATTTATGTGAAAGCTTCCTGATGTAATAAAGATTTCAAATTGTTCAAAAAATGGCCTTTGAGGTAGATGGGGCCACAATAGGGAATCAAAGATTTACCTTGAAATATATACATACATTTATGTACTGGTTAAAATCTTTACGAATCCTCTTAAGAACAACTGGACCAACGGGGGGGGGGGGGGGGGGGGGGGGTTCAGAGACCCTTTAGAGTTAGGATAGGGTCATAATATGAGTTCACAATTTTGCATGGGAAAATTAAGGAGAAAAAAACTTTATAAACATTAAGAAAAGCTTCTTTTAAGTTACATGGGAAATGTTGTAGCCCATGGGACTCTTCTTTGCATGCATAGTAAAGGCAAAAAAAAAATAGATAACCCCTATTGTATTCATAAATTTGAATCTTACTTTTTAAGAAAAGTGTTATTTTCCAATTTAACATCTAATTTGAATGTTTTGACAGAGTCTTTTGCAATTGAGCAGGATGAGGAATCACACCAATCATTGTAAATGAAAGCAGCAGTCATGATGTTGTCAATGAGAATGGTAATCTATATTTATGATGTTGTTTGGATGTTACAAATTAAAAGTTAACCCCATAAAAATGAACAGTCTTAAAATGATAATTTCTTTTTTAGAGTTTTAAATAGGATATGATACAGGGCCACTTTTAAGTGATGAAGCAGACGAGTATGATGATGGTAATGATGATGAATCATACCATCCTTCAAGCAATGAAAAAAGCTGTGATGAAGATACCATTAATGATCTTGGTAATAAAGCTGAAAACAGAACTTTCTTAAGCTCAAGTAAGCTTTTCTGATCAAAGTTTGTCCATTGTCCATCTCCAGCATCATTGTTGTTTCAAATTTTCAGCTCCTTCTCAAGAACCACTGCGTCAATTTCAACCAAACTTGCCACAAAGTATTCTTGGGTGGGGGATTCAAGTTTGTTCACATGAAAGGCATCACCCTATTTTAAGGGGATATAATCAAAAATAAGTGTAAATTTGATGGCATCTTTAAAAAAATCTTCTCCAGAAACAATGGGCAGAGTTGTTTACTTGTACAGATTTTTAGTATTTCCCATGAATCTTCAAGTAAAAATGTGCTCTACAGATTCACGTTGAAAATATACAGATTTTCCCTAAAGACGGAAAAAAATCAGAGTCGTTCCCGAAATTTGCCAATCAGTTTGATAAAGAAGCTTGTTGATTGAAGTGGTCTTATCAAAAATGATCTAAAAACAATATAATTAAGGCAAATGTAAAATATGTAAGCAACAGTAGACAGCATACGGTGACATGCGTAGTTAGTGCTTAGTATTTGTATAACAAGGGGTTCTTCATATAAAAATGTCTAATAAGCTGAGTTGCATTTTTACTGACAAACTGCTCAAAATACTGACAACTTCTAGAATACTGACATCAGTTAGAAAAGTTAAACAGGTCTGAGTGGGCCAGAAAAATTATTCTCCAGAACAGCAAAGCCATGACAAGTCATATTAATACAGAAGCATACTCAGGTAATGTAGCTTGAAGTTTTATCAAGTAATGTCCCCTGGCAGAAGGGTGGGGACACAATGGGGCATAAGACTTTTACATGGAATTATATAGAAAATGTCTTTAAAGGCCTTCTCAAGAACAACAAAGCCATGATTTGTTATATTAATACAGGAGTATTTTTCAGGTAGTGTACATTCAAATTTATTCAAATCATAACATCAAGGGGTAGGATGGGAGAAGTAGTTTCAGGTTTGTTCAAATCATCACCCACAGGGCATAGGGTGGCACCAATTGTATAAGTATAATTACTCAAACTTTTCAATACTGAACTGATTTCTGCTTTTCTCTTGCAAAAGGGCTCAGGTGTCATGGACCATGGGCCTCTTGTATAAAGTGTTATGTATTACATTGTACAATATGTAGATTGTTTAAAGTGAATTAAAATTCTGGCAGAATTTCTGTCTTGAATTTTAAGTATGACTGTTTCTTTATTACAGTTAAGGATTAATTCCATAAGTTGTTTTTTCTCCAGACATGATCACAGTCTGATAAATTGACAAAATTCATTTTAAATAAATTACTTTCCTTTGATTCACATTAACATGATGTTCATTAGCCAGCATTATAAATTATAAATATCTCCATAAGGAGCTTAAATAGAGTGTTTCAATCATGCCTAACAGATTGAAGTATGGAAAAACAACTTTCATACCTCTTCATTAGGTTTGAATGGGTAAGATGAGGCCATAATGGGCAATCAAAGCTTTACATAGGAATATATAGGGGGGAAATGTGCAGGGCCATTGTGACATGGGTGAGCCATGTGGCCCATTGGCCTCCTCTATAAAAATAAAGATGAATCCCTTTTGTCAATACATGTACATAATTATATAATAATTTCAGATATGCCCAGTAAGCCTCTCAAATCTGAAATGCAGCAGAAACAAGCTGCACTTGCAAGTGACAGCGAAAAGGACAGTGAATGTGAAGATGATCATGATGATGTCAGCAAAGTTTTACCACAGTCAGAGAAGCGAAAGACCAGTTTTTTAGAGGCCAAAAACATCATCTGGGAACTATGATAATAAAAAACATTCATGTCTCTTTTGTGAGAAGTTTTGCCAGCAGGCCAATTGATGGTATGCATATCATATAAGCCCATAGCTCTTTAAGTACAAAAAATTGTGAGATTCATTTTTGCATATAGGTTCAGGATGGAGCTGAATATTGAAAAAATATATCCTATAAATTTTTTTTCGTGGACATGTAGCAGACAGCTGTTTGCATAATTTAAGCAAGTAATTATTTTTTAACCAAAATTTGTGAAATTTATCGCTCATGACCCATTGTTCATGCAAGGTTTACCTATTTATATTGACACTGCAGCAGACCCATAGAACGCCCCCCCCCCCTCCCCCCACTTTTTCTGAGTATAGAATTTTGCTGTAGTAAAGTATCCTTTATATCCTGGTTGCCGTTGCCCCCCCCCTACCCCCCCCCCCCTTTTGTTGCAATAAGGTCGGTTCAGTAAATAATGTTTGTTTTTTTGCTTGTCAGATATTTTTTGAAGTCCCCCTACTTTTGAAACCCTTGCTATGGGCTTTAAATTGAAGTTTTAAAAAATCCTTCACTGGTGAACATCTAGCAGGCAAACTAGCAGGCATAAAATTAAATATGAAGATTATGAATAGTAATTAAACTCAAAAGTCCATTAGAATAATCCATATTCGTAGCAGAGCAAACATGGACCTCTAAAATTAATCTTAATTAATGCTTAGCCCTCTAATTGAAGGCTTCTTCATGTTTCAGGCCCATGAAAAGACAGAGTTAGTCATAAATTAGAATGTTTTATACAGTATTAGCCAGTATACCTTATCCTCTTTACTTTTGAACTTCTAGGAGTTCAGCTGCATCATTATGATAATAAATATAGAATTCTTGTGAAAATTTACGATTTTTGTTACATGGGTCTAGATTTCTAGATCCAGGCGGTTTTGAAATGACCACAGCCTGAGAAATTCATAATACTCAGGTAATAGTCAAAGCCTAGGGCCTTTTGTTGCATTTTAAACACAGGAAGTTATTAACTGCATGATATTTATATTTCTTGCTTGGTTGTCAGCTTTAAGCTTAGAGATTTTTTTTTTTATTTCGAAACTTGTGTGTTGTTTAATGCACTAAGAAAATGCCACTATATTTTGCACAAATACTGACTTATTGTCCTTGATTGTTCTTCTGTGAAAATAAGCTTATTTTGGATACCTTAAAAATTAACAGCAAGAATTATCTATTAACACTTGGCTTATACATGTGTATCTTATTTCATGTCAGCATTCTTTTCATGTATTTTTTTGTATAGTTGATGCAATTAAATTGTTTCATGCAAACAAACCGTCTTTTTTGTTTGATCTTTCAAAATGTTGTAAAACATTTGAGCAAAGGGATAAGAGAACTAAAGGGTGCTGTATGAACTGCATTTCGTAAAAAATCATGGTTTTAGAGACCAACGTATTTGAACAATGGGATTTTTAAATGCTGAATTGGAAAATGAAATGATGAATATGAAATGATAGAATGTTATGCATAAGAAAAACAATGAAGTGGACTTTCCCCACCAAAGTAATTTCAGTTTTTTGAAGTCATTAAATTGCAAGAATAAATAAGAGGGATCATTATTTTTCCCCTTATTTCAGGTCCGTAGAACGCGGAGGCCACCCCCCCCCCCTTTTTCTGAATATACTATATTACTATTGTAAATTTTTCTTTGAATGCTGGTTGTGGTGTCATCCACATAAAAAAGAACGAGATGTTATTACATGAACAGTAGTTAAGTAATTTGTAATCCTATAAAATTCTTGTTAAGAAAAAAATAAACTCTTTAAGATCATAACAAACATAATGATTGCATTTAAAATTGGGGAACGATTTTCAATTTCTACTTGTCTTACTCAATGCAACAGAAAAAAAACCCAAAACGAATATTCTTGACGAAACAAGTCTTGAATCAACGCACACTCGGCAATTCATTGCCGTCAGCGACGTAAAAGCAGAGGGGAGGGGTAGCTTGGCCCCTCCTTTTTTCAAACTTAAAAGTTTTATTTTTAATTTACTGTGAAAGTGTTCATTAAAAGCCCCCCCCCCCTACACACACTTTTGTTATGTATTTAAATGCGGTCATTTTATTGTAAAGAAATTTTTTGGAGGGTTCACAAAAGTTCAACCCACCAATAGGATTTTCGACTTTTTGAAGTTAACCTATTTTTCTTGCTTGCCAAAGATTTTCGGGTATTAAGTTGTATTTTCTGCCCCCCCCCCCCCCCCCGACTTTCAAAAACGATGTTACGTGCCTGGCCGTTAATACTTTTAAATCTTTGTCATGACTGTTAATTTATTCTTCTCATTTCATTTGCTTTATATTAATCTATATACAGATGCTGAAAGCCAATTTTTTATCTTTTAACTTTGTCGGATATCCTTTGACAATTTTTTTTTCTATAGCATACAGACTTCATGCAGACATTGTCATGTATTTTCGACAATTTTTTGGAAAAATTGGTGTTTTTACGGAAAACACATTCAAAATTTGTGTATGCTGAATGTAGTGATTTTCTTGTATAATATCTTACAAGAGTGTTTATGTACTGAGTTTCCTGTGTGTGTCCTGGTAAAGCCATGTAGTGACTTGTCAACTTCCGGTGTGTGATTGAGCAAAATCACGTGACCAAATGTAGTGACTTTTAGGTGAAAAATCATTTTTTCATTATTTGAATTTTCATCTTTCTGAACCTCATTTGCATATACAAAGACCCATAGAATCACAGTTATGGTCTGTTTATCTTGTTAGCATTGCTAGAACATAGTGTAGTGACTTTCAGGTGTAAAACCTCGTGTAGTGAGAATTGCGGTTGTACACGTATGGGTGTGTGTGTGTGTGTGAGGGTGTGTGTGTGTGTGTAAAAGTTTGTTGATTATATTGAGACCTGTTTTTCTTTCGTTTACAATGCATGTACACGGGCCTCTAAAAGCATCATCTGCATAAAATGGTGCATAAATTTGTGTTTTATTCGGAAGAATTCTTTAACTTCTGGGTATCAAAATTTAAGGAATAGTCTTCAGAAAATTGAAATCTAATAAAAAAAAATATAGTCCAACAATATAGATAATTTGTAAATAGAATATAAGCTGAAATACCATTTTATTGTCAAATATCGAACATCGAAGAGTCAATGACTTGTTGTTCATTTTATTTATGTTAGACATATGTGATAGCTTTGGAATAAATTATACATTTCACAAATTGCATTCTAAATAATAAATGCTGTTTTGAATTAAATACGATTCATTCATATTCGATAACAAATGTAAATTTATTATGGTTCACCGAGTTCACGTTTATTGAGATCAAACGAAACTTAAAATAACCATATCTCACCCACCGGGAGTCTTTTGTACTGATCAGGTAAACGAAATCTGTGGTCAAAGTTAATTTAAAAGCAATAGTTTAAAAAATTGTATTAAAAAATCGGTCAATTTTCTGCCCAACGACAGGTTGTATTTGCAAAATAATGGTCATTAACTGAAACGTCACCATTGGGAAATGCTGGTTTTAACGATACTATTAAAATCCCTTAAAGTGTCATAACTTAAAACGCAAAATAAAGAAATAAATCAATTAAAATAAATAAAAAATAAAATAATTATCATATCGAAAGAAAAATACATAGGAGGATTTCATTTTAGATGGTCAATTTCCGTCACTGTAAAGATTGAAAAAAAATTCTGAATTAGCATTTGTTGAATATACATGTATGTGGTAAATATAGGCCACAACTTATAATATAATGGAATTATATACCTTACTGTTCAAGGCAAGTCCATGTTATAATGTTTGTAATTTATGACTGTTGTAGAGTAATTACTATAATCTACCAAAATTTTGATTTTACGATAACATGTGTTTACACAGAGCAAGCAATAATCGGTGTTTGACCCTAAAGGTTGTTCTAGTTTAATAAAGAATCAAACACAACTACATGTGATTAACAGCTTTTGATATAAATGGAATGGTTTATTCACCGATGACTCATTGCTTTATAGTTCGTTTATCTCCTAGCAGAACAATCTTGGCCACATAAACATATATACCGTCTGTAAATCACTTTTTATTCGCGAGAACTCTAATTACGCGAAATGGTCTGCTCGCGAAAATTTCATTCTCGCGTATATTTTTATTAATAAAGATATATAAAACATTTATAAAATTGGTAATAGAAATTGTCTCGTTTATAAATACCAAGCACTTATTTCGCGAAAATAAGGTGTCGTGAAAATTTGGTGATCTACAGTATTTTTTTTTTTTTTTTACATATTTTTGATTGTCATTATCAAGATTATTAAAGAAACTAAATAAAGTACACCAATGGGGAGGGAGGGGTGGGTGGGTTGGCACATATTTACGAGTCGGAAAAGGTTTCAGTAATATAAATAATGAGGAAGGCACAAAACTTTGATGAAAATTTGATCTTGTGGATTAATTCAACATCAAAATCCATGAAAATTAGTGTTCAACGAATAAGAATGAAACTACAGAATTAGTGTTCAACTATCAATATTGCAACAACTTAGCAGAACATCTAAGAAACCGGGAAATATAAATTTCTTTCAGTTTGCATTTTCTGGAATCACTCTTTGTCCGTTTATTTCATAAACATTGATTATGTTCAGGAACAGTGATAAATGTGATACTCATTTGGGACAGAGTCACAAACTAATAAAAGATCAGAATATTTTATTTTTCTCATTCCGTTTTATTGTCCCTAATCATGTTCAATAACTAAGTGAATGATTTCCAACATTACATTGGCGTGGAACATTAAAACTCCTGTTAAGTCAATAGAACGTTAAAGGACTACTCTTCATACGTGATTCTGCTATGTAAACAAATCGTAATGATGTGGTCAAAATAGAAATTATCCATTTAACTTTGGTTATATCCATGATTTCACGCCTTTATTTTACTGCCACTGAAAATGTTTCGTAGTATGTCGAGGAGGTGTGCTGTATTTTTCCTGGTGTCGCTTTTCTCTGTCGGTCAAGCTCTTGGGGAAATGGACCCAGAAACATCCCTCCAAAAGGCACTCTTTAATGGATACAATCGATATCGTAAACCGGTCCGCAACAGAACTGTCAGTGTTTCATTCGGAGTCACCATTAAGCTGTATAGTATAGAACATGTCAACGAGAAGACGCAGACATTTTCATCAATTATCTGGTTAGCCTATGTATGGAAAGATGAATATCTCCGTTGGAATATTTCGGAATATGACATTAAAAGCCTAAGGATTCCAGCCGTAAAAGTCTGGGTTCCTTCTGTTTGTAATTTGAATGAACTAGAAATTGGCAAAAAATGTATGACTTTTGAATCCGTGAAAGACAATGAAGTTTTCATTTCACATGAAGGGGTTGTCCGTTTATATGACACGGTAAGGAGCTCCATTCAATGTGAAATCAACGTACTGAAGTACCCGTTTGACGAACAGAGATGCACATATGCATTTCAGTCCCTCTTATCAGACACTCACCAAACAGAGATTATAGACAACTATTCTTTCATTCACACATCAAGCCTAACAAATAACGGAGAATGGAGCCTCCTTTCTGTAGAGAAGGAAATAAAGAAAACACGGTACGTAAGTAGTAATTCCACATACAGTAATATAAATTTTGTCGTGAAAATACGACGACGTCCAATCCTTGCTATTTTAACTTCGGTGATACCGATAGTTGCGCTCTCAGCAATGAACATTTTCTGCTTTGTTCTGCCAGTAGAAGCCGGTGAAAAAATTGGCATGTCTATGGCTTTATTTCTAACCTTTGCTGTGTTTGCCAGCATTCTGAGCGATACAATGCCCTCGTCCTCGGAGAACATCTCGTGGTTCAGTGTTTATGTCACCACACAGGTTATTCTGAGCGCCATCGTTGTAATTCTGGAAACTATCGTTCTCCGTATTTATCATAGAGATCCCATGTCAAACGAGAATAAAGATAATACACAGCAATTTTATTGTACGACTGTCAACAACGGGGTGGAAAGTAATAAAACATTTACTAGGCCAGAAGGACTTGTGAAACTTACCACTTCCTGCAGTAAAGATACAGCTTTGAGGGTAGAAAATACCTTTATGGCGGTCATCATCTTCTTAAATATTGTTTCAATTTGTGTTTTAGGCGTGGAAATTCTTTAGTTTTGACTTTCAAGAGGTAAAGAAGTGAATTTCTGTAATAGATTGAATGAAATTTAGAAATGTCCTTTATTTTTTTTTAGTTCACTGGGATTTATGCATATATCGAGTAGATAACTGAATAAAAATAAGTAATGTTAATTGATAAAACGTCAGCGATATATTGAAAGCAACAGACATCATTTTTTTCTCTCGTGTAGAATTTGCGCCTATATCAAATTCTGCTTCATAAGAATATTAAAACAGGCCGTATATAAAGGAACACAATTAGTGCACATTGGAGTTCCGACAGATTGTTGGAAGATCTGGTCAATGAGGAACTCCAGCATATCATTGTACTATCATTTTCAAAGCACTTGTGAGTAGAATGAGAATGGTTTTAAATAAAATAAAAATGTAGATGAACTTGTCAATCAAATACTAGTATATCGTAAGGAATGGCTTTATAAAGTCTTGAAGAATCATACAATTTGAGGTAATGGATTTTGAAAATAAATGTGTTTTCAAATTATCTAAAATGTTCTGTCATATGGTTTTGAAGAATCTCTTGAAAGGAAATTAAGAGTATACTTTAGATAACAACTTGCAGATTTGAATTCAAGTTCTAAAATGCAATATAATTGTAATAATGAAACTTTCAAAGGACTGTGTTATTGCGTGTTCTGTCAACTAGAACCAGTATATATACAACTTGTACTCTTTAAATTAAAAAAAAGATTATAATAATGAACATGTTCAAAGAACTATATTTTTACATGTTCTGTCAACTAGAACCTGCACATACATGTACTTTTAAAAATACCTATTACATTTTATTCACTAAGGACATAAGGAAAGATGCTTAGCATTTTGCCACTAAACCGTTTAAACAAGATTTCGATATCCATCTTATACTTTGAATCCATTCTAACAACTAAAAGCATCGATGTCTTCCCATTTACATGTATGTAGAATCTTCGACAGAATTCATAATATCTATAAAATATTGTCACTTATTGAAAGATTGGGGTTCCCTAAATTATGGACCCTTTAAAAATATTGAATTAAGGTCTTCATTCTATAAATAAATACACTTTAACATTAATGATGTTAAGCGGGACTACAGTTGAAAATGAAAGAACATGAACACGTTGGAGGATACAGTTTCAGATGGTCGATATCAAGGCATTGTGGAATTTTTATATGTAATTAAAAAGTTTGCAGATATATATATGAGATAAAAGTAATTTCGCATGTGTTGTTTATACTAAGATCCATTCACGATTGTCATGTACGTACAGAAGTTATTTTTAAAATGAACAAAAGACATTTATGACAACCTAACAACAAAACTTAATGATTATATTCTACCAGATGATTCGTTACGCAAGAGCATGCACTACGTACGAACAAAAACGAGGCGCTATTGACTAATAAGTTGATGATAAAAGGATATCAACAGTCCCCATTAAAATCAACATTTCGCAATTTCTATGGTCGATACAATGACCTTGTTTAACACTATATTGTCTACGGATTTTTCCGTTTGAACGATTATCAAAAGGAGGACATGGCGGGTGTGACCAGTCGACAGGGAATGCTCACTCCTCCATGGCACCTGATCCCACCTCTGATGTTTTTAGAGGTTCGTGTTTACGCTGCTCTCAATTTGTTTTGTTTAAATGGACTTTTGAGCTTGACTGCTGTTTGTTATCTTCATATTTCATGTCACTTAGCGTTATTTATTGATCTAAGAGTACTGTCCGTGCATGAGCTTAACAATTATTATATATCACAATGAGTATACAGCCAGCATTATTTACAATGTATTAACGTAATGACAGAGTAATCGCCCTTTAAAAGGTCATTTATATAATATCACATTCAATTCAACTTTGGTATTTTACAACAAGTTTACATTCTCCAGAAATGCACTACATCATTATTCTCGTTGCAAAACAATTGCTGTCATGGAGTCAATGCGGTTACTTGCGTTCTTTATAACAAGTAAGTTAATGGTTACATAATGTTCTATAACGAAGTTATTTTATATTCATCTTGGATTCCAAAATATGATGAATTGAGTTTCTATCAAGTCTTGCACATTTTATGTATATAACAAAAGTTATACATAATTTGAAATTCATATCCGTGATGCAGAACTCTAGACGAAAGGTCTATTTATCTGTATAGTGTTTATGGTGATAACGTAGATTAAAGTGAAATTAAGTTCTCCGATTCTTTTTCAGTATATACTGTACAGATTTTAGGGCATCGCAAACTGGATGTACGCATAAAGATAAATGAAGTGCTATACGAGAGAAGAAGAAACATCAGAAACAGCGAACAACCACGTGCAGTAAGCCGTGTAAGAGAGCTGCTAATGGACAACAACAACGGTTTAAAAGTTGTGGATAACGGTAAATCTATCGAGAGCACAAAAATCCTCCGACTCCAAGAAACTTACAAAGACATTCCCATTTTCAATGCATACATAACAGAAGAAGTTGATTCCGACACGGATCAGTGGACAGGTCAAGTTTCTGGTTCATGGTACGATGAACTGGAGGAGGATATAATTGATGTTGTTCCACGGTTGAGTGAGGATGAAGCGTTGTCAGCTGCTGTGCTCAATGAGGGATTAAACAATACGTCAGCATTACATAAAAGTGAGATTCTCTTGATGATCATGCCAACTGATGGCGGAGCAATTCTGTGTTACGATGTTACATTGACAATTATCACACCAGAAACAATGAAAAGACCAGGATATATTATTGATGCAAATTCGGGACAAATACTTTACAGAATACAGCGACTACAGAATTTTGGTATAAATGCTGTCGGTGGAAACAATAAAACTCAGAAGATTAAGTATGGTGAAGACTTCCCGCCTTTAAAAGTCAAAATTGGCAAAGCAAGGAAAAAATGCAGACTAAAATCTAATTACGTACGCGTGTTCGATTTACAAACTGCAAAGACACTCCCGTCAAAATCTAAGCCATATACATTTCCTTGCAGCAAAGGCATAAAAGATAATGTGAACGGTGGGTTTTCTCCTATGTCTGATGCCTTTTATATATCTGAGCAAGTCTTCAAAATGTTTGAAGATTGGGCCCACACGCCTGTTGTTACCAAGCCTCCAGTTGACGTATGGGTACATTATGGAAAGTTACAATTTGAAGCGTCGTACAATGGGGAGGGTATAATTTTTGGAGATGGTGGCAAGTATTATTATCCACTGGTAACATACGATATAGTGGGTCATGAATTTGCTCACATATTTACCGAGGGGCACTCACATCTCGTATATGCGAATCAGTCTGGGGGTATCAATGAGGCATATTCCGACCTCGCTGGAGAAGCTTTAGAATTGTACATAACAGGGATGTTTGATCTTCATACCGGTGCCAAGTCTGATAAAAACGATAATGAAGGTATCCGTGATCTATGTGATCAAAATAAAGATGGTAGCTCCATAGTCCATGTCAAAAATTATCAGGATGGAATGGAGGTTCACGAGTCCAGTGGAATATTCAACAAAGTTTCTTGTACATTGATCAAAGAACCCACTTTTGGACTAAAGATAGTTTTTCAGATCTTTACTCATGCTAACAGGTTCTACTGGGCTCCTTATTCCAATTTTTCAGATGCGGCCTGTGGGGTCCTCAAGGCCGCTTATGATCTTGGTCACGACACAGAAATTATTCGAAAAGCATTCAAGGTAGTAGGCATCAACGTATGCGAAATAGAGACATACATGCGGAAAATTTACGGGAAAACACACATAAAAAGTTTGACAGCAAAAGGAACGGAAAATATTGTTTTTGGTTTTGACGGACGGACATCTTCTGGTCAGCTAGTCCGGATTTTTACAGAGGGTGGATCAGGTGACGTAGATTTGTACGTAAATAATGATTTAAATCTAGACAAAACTTTGACAACATACATATCTACTTACAAAGGGAACGTTGAGGTAATACAGATTCCATTTAAACAATGTCTGATGAAAATATGTTATATACATCTTGTCCCAAAAGCTGAAGGCTTCAGAGAAGTTTCTTTTCAATTAAATATTATTTGAGAATGGAGAGTTCAAAATGAAAGAATTCTGAAAGTAGACGATAGTCATCTAAAAACTGTAATTATATAAACTAAGAATTATTTATGATATGCAAGAGAACAAAATTATTGGGGACCCTGCTGAAGGAAAAAGGATATTTTAAAATATTTAGAAATACTTGATTTGTTCAATTTATCATTAATTTACTTTGCATGTTTTCTACGTGTAATATGACGACACGGCTTATGGTATGTGCCCAGGCCCGTAGGAAGCAATTTCACTTTGAGGGGGCACGACCATACATTTTCAGTTGGGAGGGGGGCACATTCAACAACCAAAATTCCTTGACAAGCAAAAAAAAAGAAAAAAAAAAAAGTCATCAGACCTAATTATTGAGGGGAGCACAAGCATATAGTAGCTATTCTATATATCGGCAAAATAATTGGGGGGCATGGCCCCCCGTGCCCCCCCCCCCGGTTCCTACGGCCATGGTGCTACATCATTTTGAAGATTTTTTTGCCATAGAAAATACATGAATATATCAGGCATGGTCAAGTGATATTTTTCTCTGAATAACCTCTATTTTCTTAGGGTTATTAAAAAATTACGAAGTCACTGGTACTTGAATTTTACTTCCTTATAAACGAGATTCTTTTTATCCGTACAAGAAACAAAGTAAAAAGTGGCCTATGGGATTCCGAAAAAAATCTTGAACCGAGATTTCCATATAACCGACTTTGACTGTATGATACTGGTGTTCGCTTTGTATTTTCCCAAAAATTTAACTGTATCAGTGGGAATGGCTTTTCTTGTAACCGTAGTGATATACTTTGGACTGAGATGAACAAAATAAAAAAAGAAGTTTGGTGTTATATATATATAATTTAATTTTGTTTGTATTCTAGCCTCTGATTGGTTAATATCCAAAAAGGAACACAAATTATTTCTGTATAACCTGGTTTGGTATGGGGACACACCCCCCCCTGACAACCAGCTGAATCGTCTGTATCCATGCAATCCTCTCATTTCCAGTCCTCGGGATTCATGGAAAATTCCAGATTTAATAAATGTACCTTTAACTTCAAACAGTAACTCGGATCTTACCACATGTAAACAAAAAACATGGCTGCTAGGACTATGTATCAGTTTTTACCTCCCCTTGCTTCCCATCACTTCCGTTACTAGGGTTGTATTATTGAGCGGCAAATTTGAACTAATAAAAAGCAACGAAATTTTACACCCAGAGTTGTTTAATGATTTTAGAATTAAATTATAAGGAATGACTCTAATTCTTGGCCAAATTATTCGAGGATAACCTGGATTGGGTCAGTTTACGCTGTTTTATAATCCGCTTCGCGGATTATAAAGCGTAAACTGACCCAAACCAGGTTATCCTCGAATAATTT
Source organism: Saccostrea echinata (assembly GCF_033153115.1). NCBI lineage: Eukaryota > Metazoa > Mollusca > Bivalvia > Ostreida > Ostreidae > Saccostrea > Saccostrea echinata. The sequence continues at coordinate 7,750,790 of NW_026889777.1, forward strand.
GGCCAAGAATTAGAGTCATTCCTAAAATATATATATATATATATATATATATATATATATATATATATATATATATATATATTAGGGATGTCAACGAATATTCGAGTACTCGACTATCGTTCGATCATACCGACTATCGACTAAAATTTCTTTAGTCGGTTATTCGTTTAAAATGTGTTACCTAATAGTAATTTTGAATTCAAGGTAATAAACTTGGATTCGCCCATTTCATTTATATACAGATCAATGTTCTCGTAAGTAAAACTCAGCGTATGGTTTAACTGCTCAAAGGAAATTATCTGTATGTCGATTTATGTTCGGCAAATATGCCTCCAAAATATACAGTTTTGATATACTTTAAAAGATGTCATGATGGAAAAAAAAGTTAAAAGTACGTTATCATGGTTATGTGAAACTGAACTTGTATTCTGCAGTGGAACATCAAATATTATGTATCATATGCCGAATCTGTCAAACATACATGTAGTTAACACAGTCTTTAAGTGAAACTTTTCTTAAGTAAGTGCTCCGCAAAAAATGCCAAAAAAGCAGAGCCGGAAAGAAAAGGGTTGCTATCACAAACATGATTATCAAGGAGTGTCTACCACTTATTGTTGCAAATGGAGAGGATGTTCAAGGATTGTCTGGTTTTGTAGATTCAAATTATAAAGTTTGAACCTGCAATTCCATAATGCAACTATTCATAAAGAATAATTAAACATCTGTTACAAAATTGTAAATACTTGTAAATTCGGTAACAGTTATGAGCGTAATTATTAATTAATTTAATGGTGTTTCTTTCTGATATTAATATCATGCAGTCATTCAAGATTGTATTGATTATTTGTACAAAATCTCATAATTAAAATTTATCGCAAGCTCTCTCTGGTTTTATAAAAGGCACGCTTTAATTGTTTACCAGTCAAAGGTCACTGACATGACACGTAGAAATGGCTTCAATTAACGGGTATACATGTACTATAGTTATGAAAAAAAAGGACAAATGCGAGTGTTCGATACCATCCATTTGATAAAATGTGCAGTAAATATTATATTAATTTTAAAATCAAATACATTGGATAGATGTAGATGTACAATATTTATTGTACAACGTAAATGTTTACGCTTTAGAAATTCGTTATATGTATAATGGTGATAGCGTACAGTGTAGGTTAAATATTGTACAACTAGTCTATAAAAGATAAATAGTGAAAATGACATGAAAATTAATTTAAATTTCAACGAATATTCGACTATCGTTCGACTAAAGCCTCCGACTATTCGACTAAGCCGTCCGAATAAAATTAACATCCCTAATATATATATATATATATATATATATATATATATATATATATATATATATATATATATATATATATATATATATATATATATATATATATATATATATATATATATATAGAAAACCACCTAATGAAATGATATTGGAATTACATGTATATTGTAAATTATAGTATAGTCATTTTAATAAATTTTATGAAAATATAACATGTATTTGATTATAAAGTCTTTCCACCTTCTGGGGGAAGAGCTCTTGAAATTGTTCTGTTGATTTTTTTTTCTTTTTGCTCTCTAAAATGTTTTTTTTTTTTCGTTTCAAAGTTTATCAAAAAGATTTTTTCTTAGTGGAAGAGGACCTAAGAAAATATGACTCAAGAAATTTGACACGTCTTTCAACTATGACCCCTTTCGGAGTTATTTCCCATGTCAAGTAAAGTGGTCGTTATCACTGCTCCTCTAAAACCGCAATTAAACCGTAGAGAAACCAGACCTTAATCAACTTTAGTAGAAGCTTCAGTCTATTCAGTGCGAAAGGGTTTATCGAGATCTATTAGTTATTGCCCCTGAAAGTTTTTGCTGTTTATGTTAAATTATGAATTGTAGGGTCATGGGATTAACTGTAATACATTCTTCAACCGTTGATCTTGAAATTTAGGTCAAGGTCATTTGAAAGCAAAGAAATTCTGCTTTTTCATATCTCTTTTGTCTTTCAACATATAAATCAATGCATGTTTGACTGCTCTTTTAAAAGTATATTTCAGAAGTAGCTTTCGCGACTCCCAGCTTCGAATTCCCCATTGGAGTTATTTCCTTTTGCATGATAAACCTTGTTGTCGCTACCCCTCGAAACCGAAAACCGTAGCGGCACGAAACGATCATCGCTGTATTACCTTACAAGGTGATTTTCCAACCTATTCATTGTGAAAAAATGTAGACTTCTTGTGACAGTTGTTGCCCATTAAAATCTTGAGCTTTCATCATCAAAGCCAAACTTTTAAAGGGTGACTCCTAGAAACATTGGACTGGCTGCAATAGAACGTGTGACCTTTGAGCATGAAAGTTGGGTCAAAATTAAAGGTCAAGGTCAACGTAATCTAGACGAATAGTTGATATAGGCCGTTTACCCAAATGACCTTAAATTTTGACTTTGACATTGACCCTGATCCAAGTGTAAGAAGTAAAATTTAGAGCAAGTTTCTAGACTCAGCTTGCGGTGTATTTAAATTTCTCAATTTGCAGAAAATAAATTAGAGGTTTTATTTTTTTTTTTTAAATGACCTTAAATGTTGACCCTTAGTGTTCATTACATGAGAAAAGACTCTAAGATTTATACATGTATGTTTAGATTGCTTGTAGTAAGTAAAAATGAGATGGAAAACAGAATGCACTCAATTGTTTTAAGCCTGTGGAAACAATATATAAGTTGCTTATAGTAAAACAAATTAGATTCGTACTTTCTTTCTTCTTGGAAACCGTCATGTAAATTAGGAGCTCCCCAATTTATAAAAAAAAAATGGGTAAATATGTTAAATCGTACAATCATCATCATTTATTTTAAATTAAATAGACTCTTAGACTTAAATAGATTCATATCAGCTATATAAGACTTTTAAAATATCTTTTGTAAATATCTAGTTAAATTTAAGTCATAAAATAAGGACTATGTGGTTGCTAAAGACACTGTTGAAGGCAGACGGGTAGCAACGGTTTCAAAAGTGGGGTGGCTTAGGGGCAACAACCCTCCCCCCCCCCCAAAAAAAAACTGTCCAACTGCCAAAAAACTGGGGCGGGGGGGGGACTTCTAGAATTAATCTGACAAGCGAAAAAAAAAAAGAAAAGAAAAAAAAATGTCCAAGTCTAAGAATTTGCTCGACCTTACAGATACAGTTGTGTGCCAAAAGTGAAGATAATTTTATTTTTTCCCTATATATTTATTTCATTGAAAACAACATTTTGTAAAATCACTGGAATGAATACATTTCTTGACAGATTTTACCACAATTTTCTCGATAATTCAAACATTTGTTATATTTGATAAAAACAGTAGTTTTTATCTGATCAGCATCGATAGGCCTATTTAAAAAATATAGTAATTCAAGTGCGACATGAAAATTTAAGTCATATACGCACAACTTTGATCTTGAATTTTAGAACTGATGTAAATGAAGAACTATCTTTTTCTAAAAATTAAGTATGTGATTATCTTTAAAAAAAAGATAACTACACATTTTCTGGTTTAAGTATTGAAATAAATAATGAAATTGGACAAAAATTGACCATTTGCCAGCGATTTAACTATATGTGGTTTACAATAAAATAAAGAGAGAAGAAATAAATTAATCTTCACTTTTGGCACACGTCTGTACATGTAAAATAAAGGAAATAAAGGGGAGGGGTTAACCAGCAATTTAACTATTTTTAAATGAAAATTTATTATAAATCAGAATACTTTACTCAGAAAAAGCCACCCCCCCCCCCCGCGCATTCTACAGACTTATCTATGTGAGGTACAAAAAATGTAAGAATTAAGTAACCTTTAATTTATCAAAGTTTTGTTGCCGATATCACAGGTACCTGTAGGGGATATATCATTCAAACCATAAAAACTTGGTAGCGAATCGTGTGGTAACCGCCCATGAAATAGCGTCAATGAAAATTGCGCGAATTCTTGGATCTTGTTCCAGATACTCCCCTCAACAAAGCTATTTCTGCAAAGCATTTACACATATGTCTGACTGGATAAACAGGCGTTTTACTATTGTGTTACCAGGACAAACAATTTCTATAACAAATGTTTTGAAAAAAGAAGATCCGCCTCCGAACAGCTTCGACAAAGAACAAGAAAGTCACAGTCATGGATTTCTGCTTGGTTTTGGATTTAAACAATTTATTCACAATAGAGAAAATGTGGATAATTACCTGAACTCGGCCATAACAGCTTATAATGTAACCAGAGATCTAAATATTGCAAATATTGATGGTGTGAACGTAGCAAGCGTATATATTGGGGAAAGTGAAAGTAGATTTCCAGTCACTCGCGGCGTGGCCCTGTATTCGGCAAATTGTGCACATATATCAACTTGGCAATTAAATCTAGATACAGAAAAGATACCAATGATAAAGAAAATATTTCAAAAATATGGAATAGATACAGTATTTCGAATAAGTCCTCTCCCCAAAGAAAACAGAAGAAATTGTAGGACTGAAAATAACAAAGCCATAGGAGTGTTTCGATACGACGATTTATCTCAGTCATGTACACCTGTAGAGAAGGCACAGTTTCAGATATGCGATTCTAGTCCAGGTTCGACCTCTCCAGTGTTTGACAGTGAATTGTATTGCCCTGTTTTCCACAATCTATCGAGAACAAGGTCCATTTTGGAAAAGGTATTTATATTTTCAATTTGTCCTAATGAACAACGTATTACTGCATTATAAATTATTGGCACTCTCCAGAATTTGAAAATAAAGATATATCTACTGTAATGGTTTGGGCCGTGGATATCGTCCTGGGTAGCTCAGTCGGTAGAGCACCTGACTAGTGATGCAGGGGTCCTGAGTTTGAATCCTGGTCCAGCCATACACTTTCTCCTTTCCCATTGCAGATTTGGTGCCGTTGGCCACCCCTGGACTTGCAGGTGAAAGTCCTGCCAGGGGCAATGAGAACTTGGGTTCTGTCTGGGAGGGTGAAGACGATTTAAGGAGAGAGAATGTATAAATGGTTCTGGCCATGGATATGGGCCTGGGTAGCTCAGTTGGTAGAGCACCTGACTACTGACTAGTGATGCAGAATTCCCAGGTTGGATTCCCGGTCCAGCCATACATTTTCTCCTTTCCTGTTACATTTGCTATACCATATACTAGGGTGTGCATTTGCAATATACATGTTTACAATGATACATGTAGAATTTTCGCAAATCATTGACACTTATTTTAAATAATTGACAAGCTCTTTTTGCTGTTGACAAGTTCTTTTTGCTGTTGTCAAGTTCTCTTTGCTGTTCTTTTTTGTGTTGACTAGATCTTTTTGCTGTTGAATAGTTAATGAAGGGCTGTGTATATACCAAGATCAATAAATCATGCTTGTGGTTACCTTCACTTTTTGGTGCTGATAAAGAAATAGATGAATGAACAATTCAGTAGAGGTTGATTACCAGTCAACTGGATGAAATTTACACAACTTTTCAAAAGCTCAAGCATGCTCTTTTGAGTTTCACCATAAAAAATACAGCAAATGTTGTAAACAGTATATAGAGAGCTTGTACTGTGTTGTTAGCTTTGGGGCAATGCTGAGCTTTGGGACAATGCTAAGCTTTGGGGCAATGCTACATGTAAGCTTTGGGGCAAAGCTAAGCTTTAGGACAAAGCTTCTCAGATTGGAATGAAGTTTAATGTATTATAGGGAAATTATTTGTTGTTGCTAGCAAGTTGGCTTTTCTAGTGATTTGGTAGAGTATAGCTCCCTCTATTTCAGGTATAGAAAACTAGAAAAGACATGTCACCATTTTATAAGTCTAAAATATCAGTGAAATTATTACTTCATGTATATCAACAAAACTGCATTAAAATCTGAATTTACCTATAAAGTTACCTTAGAATCATATTCAAGGATTCTGTCTAAAACTTGTATTCAATCATATAGCACAAAGCTAATCCATCAAAAAAATGTTTAAGTCCACAGTTTGGATGAAAGAGGCAGAAGAACTTCTTGAAATTTGTGATGCCACAGTTTCTTCAGACTTTAACCTTGAAGAACTGAAGAAGAAGATGAAATTTCCATTTGTTGTTGTGGAGGGTTTAGATGCCACTGGTAAGTACAAATAAAACATGATAATGTTCTAACATTGTTATTGTTTTCAAGAACAATATCAAGAGGTTTGACAAAGAGCTTTCTATTTTCTAAAAATTAACAATAAACATTTATATAATAGTGTTATGACTTATGTACTATGCAGAAAAAGTGGTCAGGGTTTGACATATGGTGGTTGAGCTGGAGACACCATTATAATTATTATGCTGACTGTTGTATGTATAACAACAATAGTACATAGTACATATACCTCTAGTTTACAATAATTTGCAATGTGTCCATGTTTTGATATCTGGCAATTACAAGACAAATACAGTGTTCACATAAACCTCAATACATGTAACTGAAAAAAAACCCTGTTTTAGGGAAGACAACATTGACTGAGACCTTGGAGAAGAAAATGTCTGCCTGTAGATACTTCACACCTCCTCCCGCTATACAGCATCTGAGGGAACATTTTGATAACCTCCCAGAAATTGTCAGAAGGGCCTACTATACCATTGGCAACTATATTGTTTCCATAGCAATACTAAAAACATGTCAGGAAAGACCTGTTATTATGGACAGGTGAGTACATAGATGAAATAGAAGTTTTGATGTGAAATTAAAAAAGAATGTGCATACATTAAAAGTTGTGGTTCACATATATTTCTGTCACTTTCCAGAGTTACTTCTCTGTTAACAGAACATAAACTTTTATTTCTCCTTTATAGCCCCCTTTTTATACCCCCCCCCCCCCCCCTCCGAAGAAGAGGGGGTATACTGTTTTACCCTTGTGTGTCCGTTTGTGTGTCTCTCCGTAACAAGTTTTCATCACAGTTTCCTCAGCAACTACTCATCCCTGATGCTTACAATTTTAGCACACTATTTATCTAGGCATGCCATATGGTGGGATTCATTTTTGTACAAATCTGATATCAACTTCCTGTTTATTTCTGCATCTGTCCGTACCAAATTTTCATTGCAGTTTTTTCCAGCAAATACTCATTGCTGATGCTTGAAATATTAGCACATTCTTTGTCTAGGCATCCATATGGTGGAATATATTTTTGTACAAATCTGGACTGGGTTGCTCAAAACCTTGGTTAGCGCTAACTGCTGGTTAAATCTTTTATCCAGCAGTTAACTTTTAACCATTGGTTAAATTTTGTTGCTCAGAATTTATCCACTGGTTAACTTTGCTATCCAGTGGTTAAATATTGGCCAAAGTTTGCCATTCCACAGAGGTGGGTTTAGTCTCTTATCCAGTTGATAATAATGGCTGCCTTGTTTTTGTTTTTTCGTAAATTTTGAAGGATAACACAAGAAGCTAAGGCTTATATGAATTGTAATCATGAATTTAATGTTGAGGAGTACTAACAAAGACACAGTCATTTATAAGTCAAGTAGAAATGGCTTTGCAGCAGTATGGAAGAGGAGATAACAATACTATCAGAGATATGATAGGATTTCATGTTTCAGCATCAGCAAGAATTATGTTTCGAATGGGTTTTTAAAGGCTAAAATTGTTGGTGTTACAAAGGATTTTATCAAGTGACAATTTCCTGCTGATAAAAAAATGATGATAAATATATGTATGTAAAAATGAATAAAATTGTTTGTCATTTGTATACAGGCTTAATAACGGATACAAATAAATAGATATATTACTTTGATAACCAAACATAAACTATTAAAATACATTAGAATAAATTGGGAATTGATACCCCTCCCTTCTCTTCAAATGTCTTGTTTTTTTTTTTTATTTAATCATTTTTTACAATATTAATTATCATTCGCTTGACAATGATTTTTTTATTGACCCAATTTTTTTAAGCGATGCCTCTTGCCTGATGCATTAAATAAAGAGTGTATCCCCTACTTCCTTTGATTTTACATTCATTTTGACTAGGTACCTCTGTGATTATAAATAAATAAAAATAATTTTAAAAATGATTTGCACATTTGATATTTATAGATATCTATATATAGTCCTTTATTTTTTCTAAATATTGATAGTTATTAAAGGTGTGGTATTTATGTAATAAACTTTGGATAATGCATTAATGCGTTTTAGTTACACAGTGTATGGGTACGGAGCGAAAAGCCTTAGTGACGAAATCAATTTATCTATGTATTCGACCATGACATTTCTGTTACAGAAGTGCAAATAGTAGTGACTACTAACTATCTGTGTTATTAAGACAGATATAAATGTGATAAAAGTTTCTTTTTTTTTCTTTGTAAGTGTTTGAAATGAGTTCCCTCAGGAAAGGTAACTATTTAAATCAAGAATGCAGACAGTGCGAATTTCCTCGGATGCATAGCAGACGACGTTTACTTGGTGATAACATGTAAAGGTGGTCAATCAGTTATTATTTAAGCATGAGACGATGCAAATTGATGCACTTAGCTTGTAAGTATTGAATAGGAATAATTCCGATGAGATATTGCGAGTCACTATGCATTGTCTTGAACACTATCTAGATTCAATGAGGGCTATGGTGCCCACCATCAGTCTTATTTTACACAGCCCACTTTCTATCTTCGCAGCGGCGCTAATTCTCCTAAACCACTCTATGTTCTTATCGATCCTCCACTTGAATTTACAGCATAATTCTTAGACAATCCTGTGCTTTCTTGACTTTTCGTGACTTAAACCGTTTGTTTAGTGTTAATAAATGTTACGTCTATGGTAATTTCTCCACTTCTTCAAGACATTTGTAACACTATATAACTTCTCACTTTTTACTCATATTGTATTAACCATAGTAGCCATTTTCTTTTGTTAAAGAGTAGACAAATGTAATGCATTGTGGGACACTAACCACTGGTTAAATCACTTAACCTGTGGTTAACTAACCAGGGGCTAATTTTATTTTGAGGAACAGATATTTGACCAGTGGATATAGAATTTAACCACCGGCTAACTTAACCAGTGATCAAAATTAACCAGTGTTTTGAGCAACCCAGTCCTGATGTCTACTTCCTCTTTATCCGTGCATCAGTACATATCAAATTTTTGTCGCAGTCTTCTCAGCAACTACTCATTGCAGGTGCTTGAAATTTTAGTACACTCTTTGTCTAGGCATGCCATATGGTGGGATTCATTTTTTTTACCAATCCGATGTCAACTTCCTATTTATCCATGTGTCGGTCCATACCAAATTTTAGTCACAGTTTTCGCAACAGAATTTTAACACACTCTTTGTTTAGGCATGCCATATGGTGGGATTCATGAGAGCATATTCACGTCAGAGCGGGGGTATAACTAGTGAGCATTGGCTCACAGACTTCTTGTCGATTCTTATGGGGAAATGCAATCATCTATGAAATTTTTTTTTCCTTAACAATGTAAATCATGAAGTTCTCAGCTTTATTTGCAATTAACTGATTCACTGATGTAACCAATAGCCATAATAACTATATATGGTCTTTTCCTGTTCATTGTGACAAATATGAAATCACCTTACCACATTTTTGACACCTTCAATAGAACAAAAAGGCCAAATTCAATCAAGCGTACATTAAAGTACTTTTTGGCAATGAGATTTCAACTGTTTTCTAATCCTTCTAAAGGGAGATGATAAACAAAAAGAGAATATGGGGTGTTGCAGGATTTGATGCTAAGTTTTCTTGTCCAGTCATGGAAGTTTTGTTTGAAAGATTTGTATGCATGTTTTCTCTTTTAAAACTGATGACCAGTATTTTAATAATTTGATTTCAGACATTTGATTTTTGGTTCATACTTTGTAATTAGAACATAAGGTATTTCCTTTGTTTTCTTGGCTTTACATCCCATATTATCTTAATAAATCTAATTAAAGTGTGTTTCATTATTTATTTTGAATTATCAAACATTACAAATTTTATACAAAAATAAAAAAGGTTTTATTTCTTGTAATCGAATTGAAATTATTCGAAAATCGAGGTTTTTGTTTGAACCGAATCGATTAAAAAAATTTGTGATTTGTGGCAGCCCTATTGTTCACAGTATACAGACATTTTTAGTTCACCTTACATGAAGTTAGGGGAGCTTATGTAATACCCTCGGCGTCGGCGTCCCAGGTTAATGTTTTTGGAACAGTTTTCTTTTCAAGTATTTCTATGGCCTATATTAGTCAGAGATTCATGGAGGATGCTTCTAGTGTGTTTTATTGTACCAGTCAAGGTTTGAGATGCTGCAATTTCAGCTAAAGAATGACCAGGTTAATGTTTTTGGAGCAGGTTAAAGTTTTTGGGGCTGGTTAAAGTTTTTGGAGCAGGTCTCATTTCCAAGTAACTATAAGCCCTATATTGACCAAACTTGCATGGATGATACATCTAAGGATGCACACTACTGAACTTGCTTCGGATGCAGGATCTGACCTACATTTTCTGGATGAGTAACTAGGTTAAAGTTTTTGGAGTAGATCTCATTTCCAAGTAACTATAAGCCCTATATTGACCAAACTTGCATGGATGATACATCTAAGGATGCACACTACTGGACTTGCTTTGGATGCTGGATCTGACCTATATTTTCTGGATGAGTGACCAGGTTAAGGTTTTTGGAGCAGATGTCATTTCCAAGTAACTATAAGCCCTATATTGACCAAACTTGCATGGATGATACATCTAAGGATGTACACTACTGGACTTGCTTCGGATGCTGGATCTGACCTATATTTTCCGGATGAGTAACCAGATTAAAGTTTTTGGAGCAGATGTCATTTCCAAGTAACTTTAAGCCCTATATTGACTAAACTTGCATGGATGATACATCTAAGGATGCACTCTACTGGACTTGCTTCGGATGCTGGATTTGACTTACATTTTCCGGATGAGTAACCAGGTTAAAGTTTTTGGAGCAGATCTCATTTCCAAGTAACTATAAGGCCTATCTGAACCAAACTTGCATGGATGATGCATCAAGGGACGAACAATCTCAAAACTTGCTTCGGATGCTGGATTTGACTTACATTTTCTGGATAAGAGACTAGTGTTAAGTTTTCAGATAAGTCTATTTCCAAGTAACTGCAAGCCTTATCAGACCAAAGTTGCATAAATGTTGCATCTAGGGATGCACACTCCTAGATTATTAGTTTAGTGTGGGACTTTGCCTTACTTAAAGACAACATTTGTTGAGGTGAGCTCTGTAATCTCTGATTACCTATGTTTAGTAATCTGTCAAAATCAGAAAAATTAATGTTTAGTAATGAATGAAGGATGGGGCAAAAAAAAATGGCAGGTTTTAATCATATTGAATCTTTTAAAAACGTTTTCTGAGGATAAAATTACCATCTACATGAAGTTTGATTTTTAAAGAACACTTTCTGGAGGATAAAGCTATCATCTTTTTATCATGTTTATTATCTCTTCTTTTTCAAATTTTAAAAGAGTTGTAAACAAGAAACAGGAAAAACAAAATCAGATATCATGTGTCAGAAAATGTTCTCATATTTTACACAGGTGCATATTAAGGCCTTGGGCCTCTTTTTTTTTTAGATAAATATGACTGAAAAATATAAAACAGAAATGCAGTAATATGTTTTTTTGATTGGCAAAATATAAGTGTTGACATTATGAATCCCTGAATCCTTCACCATTTTCTTCATCTGCTCCAGATATTGGCACAGCACTGCAGCATATGGTATAGCAAATGAAACTAGCAATGAGGACATACCACAGGAGGGCCACTGGGTGTATAAGTGGCCCCATGACCTTTTAACCCCTGACATTGTCCTGTTTCTGACAGTCAGTGAAGAGATCCGAAAGCAGAGGATGATGGGAAGAGGAGGGGAGAAAACCATGGAAGAAAAACATTTGGATAAAGATAGACTTTTCAGAGAGAGGTAAATTCTTATCTTAAACAGTTGCAGGGTAATTGATTAATATTGTACACTGCATACTTGTTTATACCTTCAGCTTAATTTCTTCCTATAGCAATGCCCTGTTCACACAAAAGCACATTAACTTTTTTATTTGCAGTAAAATAATACAAAGTAAAACTAGTATTAATTGTAACGGGGACCGTTACAGATGTTCCCCAAACGCTCCCCAACTTCCTTTTGGTGTCTTATTCCCCGTAAGCTTCATTAAAAAAGGCAATCAAGTATATTGGGTTTTTTTTTTTCTACGCATTACACGCGCGCGCACGGGCATTCATGTACAAAATGACCATGTCAACTTGTCCGCACTTTTAATACATCTTTATATTCAAATTTCATTAAAAGATAAAAAAAAATTCGGTTATATTAAGTATATCTGTCATTTTACGCATTGCACGCGCGCGCACGTGCATGCATGTCCATGATGATCGTGTCATCTTGTCAACACTATTAATATATCTACATATTTCGGGTATCAAATCATTTCCTCAAAAAGTATAAAAGTTACAGCTATATCAAGTATATTGGTCATTTTAGCATTGCGTGCGCGCGCACGTGCATGCATATGCATGTTGACAATGTCGTCTTGTCTACATTTATAGTATGTCTATATATTCTGAGTATCAAAGCATTACATCAAAAAATGTAAAAGTTCTGGCTTTATCAAGTATATTGATCATTTTACTCATTGCACGCGCACGCACGTGCATGCAAATGCATGCATGTGTGCGCTGATCATGTCATGTTGTCTATAGTTCTAATATATATTTATATTCTGAGTTTCAAAGCAATTCATCAAAAAATATACAAGTTAAGTCTATATCATTTGTATAGGTTATTGTAATCATTGCGCATGCGCACACGTGCATGAATGTGCATTCTGGCCATGTCATCTTGTCTACACTATTAATATATCCTGATATCCTGAGTATCAAAGCATTTCATCAAAAGATATGAAACTTATGGCTATATCAAGTATATTTGTCATTATACTCATTGCACGCGCACGCACGTGCATGCATGTGTGCGCTGATTAAGTCTTCTTGTCTACACTTCTAATATATATTTATATTCTGAGTGTCAAAGCAATTCATCAAAAAATGTACAAGTAAAGTCTATATCAATTGTATTGGTTATTTCAATCAATGCGCATGCGCGCACGTGCATGCATGTGCATTCTGACCATGTCATCTTGTCTACACTATTAATATATCCTTATATTCTGAGTATCAAAGTATTTCATCAAAAGATATGAAAGTTATGGCTATATCAAGTATATTGGTCATTTTACTCATTGCACGCGCACGCCCGTGCATGCACGTGCGCGCAAAATGACCTTCGTTCCGCAAATCTACATAACATTCCTATTAACCCTAAAAAGGTTTCAACTCAATCGGATGTATAGTTTCGGAGATCACTCACGGACAAAAAAGTACCCAGGAAGAAAAATAATAATAATAATAACTAGACTCTTGTTGCCATGGCAACAAAAAAGTCTTCCGTTCTACTAAATCTGTAAGAATTTGCTTTTTTCTGTGTAAAAAACATACATATCATATTTACTGTGAAAGAAATAAATAACTGGAGGAAAGTCCTTTCAGTACTTAAGGTACTTTGATTTTCATGATCAATCTTGTATAATGCATTTGGCACCTATGAGATATTTACGTATATCATAGAGCAAGGATAATTAACATTTAAAAAAAAATGTTTGCAATAAATTCTAAGACAAACAAACAGACGAACGAACACCGTACTATCACAAACTTTACTGTGTATATGTTCTGGCATATAATTGTGATGGTGTTATAAAAAATATAATGAATTAAGTTAATATCAAATTAAACGTAAAGTCACTGAGTTTTGAATATAATATAATATTAAGATTTGACAGCATACCTATAAGAAAGATTATTCAATTACAGTAATTATTCAGCAATCGATTGATTGATTGATTGATTGATTGATTGACTATTCATCTTCTTCTCTTAGAATCATTTGGCCCATTTATCACACTGGTCAAATCCTCACATTATATGACAAGAAAAACATTTAGCGTATTAGATAATCAAACGCTCTCGTGTTATGATCAATCCATTCTATTCATGTGAATGATATGTAGAATTCAAACGTATGCTGGAGATGCCCGTTTTCATACTTGTATTAAATGTTTAGTCAGTAACACGTCTTTCCGATGATGGCAAATTCACAGCTAATTAATTACCTATTTAAAATTCTAATATAAGC